>NC_138129.1:75891574-77091574 GCF_964188305.1 Podarcis bocagei | reverse complement strand
GTGACACATTAATTACGATTGTACACTTCATGTGTGCAGGAAGGCCTGTCTGTTGTTGCAAGGACTTCTGGAAGGTTTAATGAATTTATGTCCACACATTGAGGCACATGGCACAAATGCAGACATTGTGGGATCACTGGGGAATGGGGAGAAGCAGTCCATCGAGTGTCAAGGATGAACCTAGGGCTGTGTTCAAATGGCCTCTCAAAATTATCTTCCCTATTTGCTGACAGAGAAATTTCACCCAATTTCTTTGGGAATTTGTTGGGAATTTTTTCAGGAGTGGGGCTCATCTTTAACATAGCCTCATGACCCACCTCACAATCGATCCACCATTTTGCATCCTCCACAATTCCCTGAAACTAGCATCCTTCCTAAGCCATTGTGAGGGGAAACAACAACTGCCACAAAACTGAAAACTAAATGATGGAAAATCTTCAGGGAAGAATATGAAAAGTGGCCATCATTTTTGAGGGGACGAGACAAAGAAACATCTCAGACATATTCTCAGAAATGCTTCCTGTGGCATTTTGGCCCGAAGGACAAGTTTTGCCCTCAGTGCAACTGTGTCCCCCAGTACAGCAGCTTACTTTTATCCAGTAAATGGCCACCACAAAAGAAAAACAAAGGGAGTGCCTATAATACAACGCTGAGGTGAGGGCTAAACTGCCTCAAGCCCCAGGTGAGACCAGGGTCTGGCACAAGTATAGACTTAGCCTTTACCTCAGTTGCTTGTCCAAGATTGCAGACACGTTAATTTTCTTCCCCAAAACGTAATGGGAGCCACTGAGAATAAATGTGCTTCTACAACCTTAGACCAATTTCTGGTTGTTGTTGTTTTACTCATGCTAGCTTCCTCAGTGCTATTTTTCTGGTAAAATTGGTGCTGGAATTCCCATGACCACCTCCTTCATTCTCTGAGAATGGCAATGGTGCCCACCTGAGAGGTGCCAAAACTGAGTTCCAGCTAGTTCTGGTTCAAAAAAAAGGTCCTGTTTCCCATATTTTTAAAACATTACATTTTTTATCTTGCTTTTCCTCCAAGGAGCTCAGGGTTGTGTCCAAGAGTCTTCCTTTGCACCATGTTATCCTCATCACAATCATGTGAAGTAGGCCAAGCTGAGAGAGAGTCACTGGCCCAAGGGCACCCAGTGAGTGACATGACCCAGTGGGGGTTTGAACCTGAGTAGTAATAATAATGTTATTATAATAATTTATTATTTATACCCCGCCCATCTGGCTGGGTTTCCCCACCAGTCTGGGCAGCTCCCAACAGAATATTGAAACATGATTAAACATCAAACATTAGAAACTTCCCTAAACAAGGCTGCCTTCAGATGTCTTCTAAAATCAGATAGCTGTTTATTTCCTTGACACTTGATGGGAGGGTGTTCCACAGGACGGGCGCCACTACTGAGAAGGCCCTCTGCCTGGTTCCCTCTAACCTCACTTTTCACAGTGAGGGAACCACCAGAAGGCCCTTGGAGCTGGACCTCAGGGTCTGGGCTGAACAACGGGGGTGGAGACGCTTCTTCAGGTATACTGGGCCAAGGCCGTTTAAGGCTCTAAAGGTGAGCACCAACACTTTGAATTGTGCTAGGAAACGTACTGGGAGCCAATGTTGGTCTTTCAGGACCAGTGTTATATTGTCTCGGCTGCCACTCCCAGTGTCCCCATACTTAGTCAGATACACTAACCACTAAACCACACTGCCTAGTTAGTTATATTTCATGCTACTAAAGATTTATGCTGATGGGGGATCATATTCTGAGACCGACACATGCATCCATCTACGAATTCAAGAGCCATTCCTTTTGTGCAAAGGCTAATTTAAGAGTGGCATCAAGTAGCAAAGAAAGCCCTAGAGCCAGTGTGGTGTGGTGGTTAAGGGCAGTAGTCTCGTAATCTGGGGAACCGGGTTCGCGTCTCCACTCCTCCACATGCAGCTGCTGGGTGACCTTGGGCTAGTCACACTTCTTTGAAGTCTCTCAGCCCCACTCACCTCACAGAGTGTTTGTTGTGGGGGAGGAAGGGAAAGGCGAATGTTAGCCGCTTTGAGACTCCTTAAAGGGAGTGAAAGGCAGGATATCAAATCCAAACTCTTCTTCTTCTTCTATATCAGTTGGAATGCATTTGCATAGGAAGAAAAGAAAAGAAAACTCTGGAAAGGCTACATTGGTTGAGCTGCAGTTAAGCGGGTAGGTGGGTGGAAGCCATATGGCTCATATTCCTTCGGCGACTCTCCTTCCTCCTTCACATGCCCAGATTGGAAGGTGCTAAGTTTCACTTCTCACATTTGGTATCACACATACTTTAATTCGGAAGGGACTCGTCCAATTTAGAATCTATCCAGTGGAGTCATTCCAGCCTCCTCGTTTACCAGAAGTGTGTTTTATAGAGGATGGAAGAAAAAGCAAGGGAACACATGGGCAAGAAGAGCAACTCCCTAGAATGAAGGCACTTGGACGAAGCCCACGGCCAGCTGTCAGAACAACTTAGCTGAATACAGTGGTACCTCGGGTTACAGACCCTTCATGTTACATACGCTTCAGGTTACAGATTTCGCTAACCCAGAAATAGTACCTCAGGTTAAGAACTTTGCTTCAGGATGAGAACAGAAATTGCACGGTGGCAGCAGGAGGCCCCATTAGCTAAAGTGGTACCTCAGGTTAAGAACAGCTTCAGGTTAAGAACGGACCTCCAGAACGAATTAAGCTCTTAACCCGAGGTACCACTGTACCACCCAATGTAAGCCATCTTGCGCAATTTTGCTAGCCATTCAGACTTTTGTCTTGCGATCCACCTTTCTGTTTTTGCTTATCAAGGAGACATGAGAGCCGCTGAGGCCCTGATTCTCAATCAGTTCTGCACCCCAAACTGCATGCTGAGGTTTGACTGTGCTCTTTACAGAATCATGGCACAAACACAGATCTGGCTAAACTTGACTCAGATCCTATTATTAGGGCATCATAACAAAGTCATGCACAGCCAGTAACCCAAATTAACATTGGACTTGGCTATGGTACAGCAGTGGTAAACTTGGAAGAAGATCAAATTGCTACTGTTCTACAGGTTAGGTACAAAGCCAAACCAGTTATTTCTTCTTTTGTGGTGAATATTTATTTCATTTTATTTACTCCCCTTTTTCCTTCCTTCACAAATTCCAATCACACACCCCGCTAGGGCAATTTGCATCCTATGGTTGACTATTCAGGAGTAAGTTCCATTGAGTATAATTCAATACCCACTTTGGAAGCACCATTGAACTCAATAGGATTTACTCTTGTGTAAACAGGTACAGGCTTGCACTCTTAAATGCTTGGAAAGACGTGTCAGCAAAGCCTCTAAATTTAATTTGTGTACAGTAGCAATTCCCCCCCCCCCCCGCGACTACCTGTTCTGTAGACCAGGAGCCAAACTGCAAAAGAATATTCCCTTTCTCTTCTTCCTCCCTGCCAGCTCATTCATAGATTAGTTGATTTTCTCTCTGTAGATCATAAGAGTCATTGCAAAACTGGCGAAAAGGTTTTTTAATATTCTTCACCAGCAGAGATCTCTTTGAACACTGCAATCGATTTTCCTCCTCTTGCTGCATTAAAGTTTAGCCTCTTCCCCATCCCTCCCTGCCTCTGTTTTCGTAGTCAACTAGTAAAGGGCTCATCACTCTCATTCTTTGCAAGCATCAGAAACCACATTATGTTTAACAAATAGCAGTTATTGCTTTCAAATTAGAGATGCCCCCCTTAAATAAATATGGTTTTGACTTTTGAACTGCATCTGGAGCTTCAGATATATATTTTTCATGCCCCCAAATTGTAATTATTACATTAAAATGAGAACTGCATGAAAGAGAATGTCATCTTTAAGGAAAGAACAGAGACCCCCCCCCACCCATCCATAGAAGGTGCTGCAATTTCTATAGATTGATGGCTCTAAATTCACAAGATTTTTGGATTTAATGAGAGGGGGGACCCTGCATTGTAGAAACACAGCAAATTTATATGGAAAAATCTGCAAAAAGAACTACCAAACGTTGCCGAAACCACTACAACAGGGAAGGACCCCGAGGATAATCTAGCCCAAACCACTGCAATGCAGGAATATGCAGCTGTCCCATATGGGGATCAAACCTGCAACCTTGGCATTATCAGCACAGAGCTCTAACCAACTGAGCTATATTACAGGATTGTTAATACAGTTGTTTTCTATTGTTCCCTTTTTCTTTTGCTCCATTGAGTCCTATGGACTTGGATAAAAAAATAACATTTGAATATGAATATTTATAACACCCATCGCTGTTCTCTGCCCTCAGTTCATTTAGAAATGCCATTCAATGGTAGTGTTCTGGAGCTACCTAATTCTTCAAAGAATGCTATTACATTACAGTCGGGATTTTCTTAAAGTTATCCTCACTAATACAGTTGAAAAAGAAGGATCCCGTGATCTTTGGACCTTTTCATCAAGCTCCATATTATATTGCTATTTCCAGTTAATAGTGGGTAATTGCAAACTACACTCTCTAATAAGATGGGGGAAACAGTCCTAAATGAAAGCAAATTAGAATAAAGTATTTATTGTCTGTTGTGGCTTATTAAACACGATGCTAGAAATTTACCTGCGCAGTAATCCGCACAGCCAGTGTCGTGTCTAAACAGAATCACAACACTTAGCTGTAGAGTGTTAGCCCATCAGTGGGAACACATCAGTGTGCTAACTGCACAAAGGAATCTGGTTGTGTTAATGTGGCGTGTATAGTGGGTGGTCAGGTTTAGAGTTGCTATTGACTGTGGGAATCCCACGTGGAAAGGTTAAAACACCCACACTATTTTAACTGCAAATAAATAAGTAGCACAACTGCAAATAAATAAGTAGCACAGTTTATTGAGTGGGTAATCTTTGATTTTATTGTACACTGCTTTGGTAGCTTTCAGATATGGACCGGTTTATAACGCTTCAAATAAATTAAACAACAAAACAACAGCAATATGCCCAGGAGCTACATTTAAAGCAGGTTTCATCTTTCTCTTAGCATTATTATTATTATTATTATTATTATTATTATTATTATTAGCAAAAAATTATGGTGTCCAAGAACAGTGTTATCTGAGTAACTCAGAGCGATAAAAATAATATGCTTCCACTACTACTATTACTTGGAGCAGGACCTTTTAGTGTGGCTGCCCCTGTTTTGTGGAATAGCATTCTTGTCAGGTGCACACTGTCAACACTTTCCAGAAATAATTCAAGTCGTTTTTGTTCTGACACACTTTCCCAGCAGGAACTGCCCTGAGATCTTTGGATGAAGGGTGGTATATAAATTTAAGAAATAACTAGTAAACATAGCTGGGTCTTTGCCATGAGTGTCTATTTTGCATGGTATTTGCTTTTGTGTTTTTTTAATTGCCTTTGTTCTCATTCAGCTTGAGATGGTGATAAAGAAGGCAATCAATATATGAAGAAGAAGAAGAAGAAGAAGAAGAAGAAGAAGAAGAAGAAGAAGAAGAAGAAGAAGAATGCCTAGAGAGGGAAATTTAAGAGAACACTAATTCTAGAGAGACTATTTCAAACTATTTCGCCTGGTATGACAGATCAAAATATTTATTGATTTTTTCCTAACAGAGATGAATGGTTGACTTGGTAGGAGACTGTGACAAAAATTAGGTGGGCTACTAAAGTTTGGTCAGCCAAACCAGACTGGCTCCATCTTGTCTACAGCCCCAAAGCCCCACTTACAAGTAGCCTGTTGGTTACTATGTTTGTTTAAATTACTTTGTGTAAAAGGGTTTGTCACTGTGAAAGCAGAAGCTTCAAATCCTCCCACTGGCCCATTTCTGCATGTTGTTACCTGATGATAACTCAGCTCTTCAGAGAACTTACCCAATTCCTGTCTGCTTACCCTGAGGGATACAAAGCATTCCTATAGATTTCCTTAACCCCACTTAGGCTGCAATACTGTGCCCACGTACCTGTGAGTAAGCCTCATTGAAATCAATGGCACTTAAACAGGAGTAGCTGTTTATAGGATGACACTGTTAATTCAAAATGGCTGCTATTGAGTTTTAAAGATGGCTGCCTCCTTTGCTGCTTACTGGGGGCCGCCATTTTCATGGTGAGCAGTTGACTATCTACATGCTTTTACAGAGCGGGCAGATTGTTGCTAATTTTATTTGAGAGATTGAGTGTTAAACAACCCTCCAAAGAAAAGGTAGTTAATAAAGCAGCCTTGTAAGGAGGAGGAGATGACACAGTATGTCATTCCACACAACTCTATTTTTTAATCCTAAAATACTAGGAAAACATGTTTCACCTCTCAATCTTTCAAACTATAAGAATGTCTTGCAATGAAGCAAGCATGCTTTATTTGAAGGTTCAAAAGGCATCTCCTGCTATTGTGGAGGTACATGTGAGTGGAAATCAAAGATTAACACTGCAGTCTTACAGATGTCTAATCAGAGATAAGCCCCATGAGTTTAGTGGGACTAAGTCTCAAGTCAGCTTGCTGGAGAATCAGTGAAATAACTCAAAGAAGCAAAGGACTGTGGTGATTTCACGAAGGTTTCCCTTAAATTACAATACATTCTGCATCGATTTCCTGAAGTTTTGCTCAAATCACTGTTTCTCCTGAATCCTGGCACCACATCTTTCATTTATCTCATACGTGAAAGCCTTTCAAGCTTCTGACCACATTCTAATCAAATGCAGACACATATATTAATTTCTGAGTACGATTCGGTTACACTTGCATGTCCACACTTGCTTAATTGTTAGGGATCTTCTGCTTTGGGCTACTTGTCCCACAAACCTATGCTAAGGATTGCAACCAGAGAGTTTTGTTTTACCCTTTTGCACTTAATTTGTAACACTATTGCAGTCATTACATTTTCTTTTTTACATTTTTTCCCCAACTTAATTTCTAAATGAAAATTTTGTGGGTTTTGGTTTGGTTTTTTAAAGAAACACCCCCAACAATACCTCTGGCATGGTGTGCCTTTATTGTATCATACTGTAAGGCATATATATATATATATATATATATATATATATATATCCTCATTGGGCTGTTCTATGTACCAAATAAAAAATTAAAAAAATAGGAAGCTATACTTGGCAGATTTTCAGCCACTTCAAATCCTACAAGCTCAACGCATCTGCATTTCTCTGTCATTGTATGCAGTTTCTGACAAGGTGTCTGGTCTAATCCAAAGTTCGGCAGTCATTACCTTTAGCAAGCCCACTTCCTTGTCATTCAAAATCATAACCAGCTGGAAAGAAATCAATGGTCTGAATGAGCCTCAAAACTTCGATCAAACTGAACTTTCTGGTCAAAGCACCCACTAGACTTAATTGGAGAAGCATAATATGTCAGGAGAATAGCACGGCCCATTTTCCTGAGTCAAGCTGAAGAGCCAATATTTATCTTTTGTTGCAGAGCAGTATGCCGGGGTTCTAAACAGAAATGAAGAAATCACAGAATAAAATTAAAAGATCAATGCCAATCGATTTTGGCATCCCCTACCTTGCTACAAATAAAATGCTTTAAAAATGAAACAAAACGCCGTCTTCCCAATTTGATCAGCATTATTCCTTAAAACAAAGAGGGGCAGCTGGTGCCATAGACCAGATCCAGCCCTCAAGTCAATTTTATCCACTGATCCTGCTAAATTTAATTGAAATGTGCTAAGTTCGGCTCATATGTGACGGGGGGAAAGGAATCTTACATATTTCTGTTTCTACGTCATCCATATTCTGCACAGAATATGTTGCCAATTTGCTTCTGGGGGGGGGAATCTATCAAGGGAATGAATTTAATTTTCACCCACCCCCTGAAAAACCTCAAAACATCCCAATTCATATACTGTGAAGTAGCAATGGGGAGAGAACTTTGGTTCAATTCACAATCAAAAGAGAATCTGCCTAATTCTCATTTTCTGAAGCAATATGCAAACTGAGACATATTCCCTCCTTCAAAATTTGTACTTCTCTGAATTTTGCAATGCAGTTTTCCAGCAACATAATGCTTACAAAGGTGCATATATTGAGGTAAAGTGTGCCACTAAATGCATATATTGATGAAATTAACATATAAAATGCCCTAGGTTCAGGGAAAATATTTTGCATATGAAAATGTTCACCCTAAGATGCTGGTGAATTTTCATGGGAACTTTAAAAAAACACACCTAAAAGTGATGGAGAAATACGAAGAACTGAAGACTGGGAAATGAGAAACAGAGAGAAAATGAAACTGACAGATTTGCCCATTCTTAGCGTGAAGCCCTTATTGTGGATAATTCCAGCTTCATTATGGAGCTTGACAAAGATGCTTGATATTTACAGTCTTGAGCCACTTTATGGAGAAGAGAGAGTAGCTCCTAAAAATACAGAAGCTGTCTTTCTATGTTCTTCAGCCTACTGCGACAATTGTTGATTCTACTGACTCACACACACAAACACCAGTTCTAATTCCATTAGAAGGCAACCACCCTGTCAATCTCACAAAAGGAACCCACTTCGGCAAAGAGAGCTACATGGGACAAAGTGGTGGATCCATTTCTGCAGTGGAGATCCCACCACCCTTTAAAAAAACAAAACCCACCCAACTAAGTAATCTTTGTTTCCAGTTTCTAAATGATGTACTTTGTAAATGATACCTAGAAGCATCCATGTCTGCCATGGGAAACCTGCCTAAATCTAAAAAGAAAAGTTACTTAAACCTCTTTGCAAGCAATCCCCCACTTATGAGTTGAGGACACCCCTCCCAGTTTAACCATGGATTATATACCCATGGGTGGGAGGATTGCCTGCCCTGTGGTTTGCCCACATGCTCACTTACCCTTCACTGGTTTGGAGAATGCCTATCCCAGCTTTCTCTCCTTGATCAATCAAAATTATGTATGAAAAGTAGACCAGGAAATGTCACCAATGTGTTTCGTTCAACTGCCGTGTAGTCTGCCTCCTGGTCTGAGAACCAAGGGCCTATAATGGTGATGACAAGCGGTGTTTCGTTTTTGCTTCTGCACTGAAAACGCCAGACTTTATGTATACATTTTAATTTGGATGATTGAGAAGGGTAATGGAAATCAAGGTTCTCTTGATACCTCTCTCACTGATCTCCTATCTCCCCAATATCGTATTAGCCCCAACCTCCAAATACATATGACTTCTGCACTTTCCATTTGCACTATGAATTGATTTGCATGTAACACGATGCCACAATATGGCAAAATGTAAATGTATGAGCATGAGGATTTCCAGAGAAGAAATTATGGCTGCTGTGCTTCTCCCCTAATCTGAGTCCTCCTGTGCTGATGTGAACAAAGCCATGGTTTCTCTTAGTGTATCGTCCAAACCCAAGCTCATGGTTTGTTTCTTATAGAGCTATAAATGCAAGGGCAAACCTTGGTCACAGAGTGAGACAAACCATGAGTCAGACAACACAAGAAGACAAACCATGGATTAACTGATGGCAGCACAGCAGAAGTAAGACCAGAGGAGAAGCAAAGTGGCTGTGATCTCTCCAGGAACCCAAACATTCACATGTTACCTGTGAACTAGTTCAATCTCTGCATAAAGGTAAAGGGTAAAGGGACCCCTGACCATTAGGTCCAGTCGTAGCCGAATCTGGGGTTGTGACACTCATCTCGCTTTATTGGCCAAGGGAGCCAGCATACAGCTTCCGGGTCATGTGGCCAGCATGACTAAGCTGCTTCTGGCAAACCAGAGCAGCGCACGGAAACGCCGTTTACCTTCCCGCTGGAGTGGTACCTATTTATCTACTTGCCCTTTGATGTGCTTTCGAACTGCTAGGTTGGCAGGAGCAGGGACCGAGCAACGGGAGCGCACGCCATCGTGGGGATTTGAACTGCTGACCTTCTGATTGGCACGTCCTAGGCTCTGTGGTTTAACCCACAGCGCCACCTGCGTCCCAAATATCCACTGGTAATTTTAAGCATCGTAGGAATGAACAGTATACTGGAGGCCAGAGTTGGGCAAGGTTTTATATGTCAGTTAAACCACCCCTCCCCCATTTGCTAACACATATTTAATTCTAATCTCCCAAAAAAATGGTCCAGGAGAAAGATTTTAAACTCAGCTAAAGCCATAATGCAACTGTGAAGTGAGAAGAAAACCCTTTTACAAAATCCAGCATGCTTTTTAAGACAACAAAGGAAATTTAGTACTTGGGTATTTTCTAAGGTTAAGAGCAAAGAGAATAAAATCCTTCTTAGCCTCACTGCGCATATCACAAGGAATCAATTGGCCAAAAGGATTTTTCCCCCCTCCATAAATAACAAGAACAAAAGATAGAGAAGCGCTCCTCCAATCCCTTTGTGGGCTCTCATTGACTACTATTGCTGTGGACAAAACAGTGTGTAACAGCCAACACCTGAATAAAACAGCAGGTGCTAAACTGTATAATTTTAGATTTAAAGAAAGCTTGTTCCACATTGCAGCTAAGGACATCATACTGCTGCTACATGTGCTTAGTATAATTCTGTGATCATTCATTTTCCTTTAAAATATAATTAGGCTACATTACCATTTTAGATTCCAAAATATGATGCATTATTTGGAACACTGGCTAGTTACAGTGCGCTTATCTGCTGACATTCAACTTTTCTTTTTTTCTTTTTTTAAGCCCTCTTCCTCTAATGTAATGTCAGTAATGCATTTTTGAAATACAGATTTTCCACCAAGGAACTATCTTGATAAAAAAAGGAAAGAGAAAGAAAGATGTGATCCTTATAAAGACATTACTCTCTGTTAATGTAAAATGAGTCACTGAAATTCTACATTTTCTATGCAAACATTCATACATGATGCAATGCTGTGCTCTCCATCTGTGGATTTTATGGACAGACTGTCCATTTAAATTCCATTTGGCTCTATACATTATTGTATTTCCCACTAGAAAAGTCCATTTCCCTCGTCAAATGGTAATATAGATTCCCCCCCCCCCACTTCTATGGGCTTGATTTGGCCTCAACAGGGTGAACAAATTCTGTGAATATTATTTTTTAAATCTTGCTAAAAGGACGGCTAAATTTACCAAGGGAGATCATGAATCAGCATCTTTTTCAATACTCAGAGGAAACACAGTTACAGGATTTCAATAGTTACGCCAGATCAACTCTTAACTAGTGTATGTTGCATTTTCTTTTTAGATAGAGAGAAATAAATTAATACAGAGTGGAGTGGGGGGGGAATAAACATTTGCTGCCAATTAGTTTTGGAGCAGATACAGAAGACGGAAATGGTTTTGTACAGTCTGCCTGAGAGAGATTCACTGTGAAAGAATTCTCTCCCCCTTTTTCAAAGCTCAATATGAACCTGGTTTCTCTCTCTCTAATGGCACAAAATATCAGAAATAGCCGAGTCATTTTGATCTCATGGAAAGATACTGTACCGGGGGGGTGTGTCTCCAAAATTAGATATCTCTCTTTTATAGGACTCTTGCTCTTTTCCTCCATGTTTCTTAGCTGATTGACTGCACTAATTTTTTCCCAAACTGGGTGTGTGTGTGTGAAATATACAGGTTTTTATGGGGAGAAAATCTACCTACTAGATTGCACTCACTTTTCAGTAGCCAGGAGCATTGTTCCCATTGGAAATCTGACTCACTTTAAAGCCATCCTACAGATCCTCCCACTCCAATACTCTCTAAGAACGAGCGAGCTGCAGTTAAACTAGCAGCAAAATTTATGATTAACTCATTGATGCATTTTATTTTATTTTATGCTCATTAGACCTTGGCGATATAGATGTAGCCTTATGGAGTTTCTTTAAACCACTATCTGCGCCCCGCCCTCGGCTGCATTTATGGTTTTCTGTGCCCACCCACAGTGTCTCCTTTAATTGGAGACTTTTAACAACTCAATTCCTGATCCTGGAAGCAAATTTCTTGCTTAGTTCTCAGCGACTATGAGCTTTCTCCCTTTTATTGGACTTCATATACACAATCATGTTAGGTCCCTATGACCTTAGCAGCAACCGTTGGGCACTCAAAAGTGCCCTGCTCTCTTAACTACCTTTCTCCCTTGCTGACAATTATGCCTGAAATCCTCCAAACACCAACATGGTGGGGCCTCCACTCTCTTTTCCTACAGACACTTACCCAAAGCTCTTCTCTTCAGAGAAGTCTTCAGTTTAAAGCCTTAAACCCCACCTCCCAAATGGAAGCAAACCTAGCAGCATTTGCACATCATCATGTGGACAGCATCATTATATAGTTTAAAACACCATGTGGCACTCGGCTTTGTTGTATCTTAGTGGAGTCAGGAGTTTTGTGTTGCTATTATGTCTAGCTGTCTGAGTGCCGTGCAGTTTCATGCTTTTAAGTTTTAAACCCACAGATTCTCAATGAAAGGAAGAAAATTGTAGAGTTCTCCGTCCTAGGAACCAACAGCTTTAATAATCCAACAGCGCCGCCTAAACCAAAAGCAAGATCCGGTTGCTTCCACTGAGCTTGAAAGCTTTACAAGGGGAAGGAATTGTGCTGGTACATTCATTCCTTTATGCCAGCCTTTCTCAACCTGTAGGTCCCCAGATGTTGTTGAACTACAACTCCCATCATCCCTAGCTAGGAAGGCCAGAGCTTAGGGATGATGGGAGTTGTAGTCCAACAACATCTGGGGACCCACAGGTTGAGAACCACTGCTTTAAGCCATGGGGTAAGAAGCCAATGATGTTTATGAATTCTTAGCCTTTGCTGAAGAGGTCCATAAACACAATGGTGAGCATGGTCTGGCGAAGCTGAATGCTCATCTGACCCCCAAAAGGAATGTGTTTTGAGATGTGTCCTACTTTAAGGTGACAGTCTTCTACTTGAAGGTCTGTTGGGAGGAGTCCTCTTTTTGGAAAGCTGTCTGATCCAAATCTAGTTTAAAGATAAAGAATCCTAAGAAGGGAGAGCAAGGGCCATGAAGGAGCCCCTCAACTGACAGTCCTTGGACATCATATATATATATATATTATTAGCATATGCCAATTGTTAGGCAGATCTGTGTTCCCTCTTTTGATGGTGCATCTCCTCTCTTTCGGCAATACCTATGCAACCATCCTAACCAAAGAGCTTAGTAGGCAGGAGAAACTGCTGAGTCGTTTGTTAGGACTGTGCATGAATTATGAACAGGGTGAATTCTGTGAGCTGGCTGATTAAAAGAGATTTGTACTTGGAATTCTTTAGAGTCCTTTCTGAAAGAGTGGAAGCACTTCACAAAGTCATAAAGAATAAGAGAAAGCAAGGCAGTCTGAGTTGATCAAAGCCCAGACCAGGGAACACAGAAAACGTGTGAGCGACTGGGAAGAGGTAACTAACCTCTGCTCCACAAAACACCAGAAACCATCACAGCAGCCATTTTGAAAAGGATAGTCCTGACAGAAGCTACAGAGAAGGAAGCCTTTAAAAAGAAGTCCATACATTTTTAAAGCATCCTGCAGCAAAAAGTCCTACCCTTTCAGACTGCATGCAGAAGATGTAGAAAGACTCATCGATTAGAAGGCTTTGTCTGGCTCAAGGAGCACACTGCAGTACCGTAGTTCAGTGGTACAGCATCACTTTTGCAGCCAGAAGGTCCTAGGTTCAATACCCAGCATCTATAAGTAACATCTCTCTGTCTGAAACCATGAATCGCCACAGCCAATCACTGTAGGCAAAACTGTGCTAGATGGACCATTGGTTTGACCTGCTTTAAGGCAGCTTCCTAAGTTTCTTGCAGGTGATATTCAAAAGCAGGCATTTTGCTATCATGTGTCATATCCAGATTGCCCCAAAAGCAAAACAACAGAGGCAGACAACAATTTAGGTACCACATTTTATGAAGACATTGTCCCTCCTTAGAGAATAAAGTTAACTACTAATTTCAAAATCAGCTCAGGAGCAGTTTTCGTTCACTGTATATTTGCTACAAGCTCCTAAGCTGGATAATCACATCAGTTATGGAGAAGCTCCAAGACTGAGACTAATGAAAACAGCGAGATAATCAGAAGAAGTTTGGAGACAATGGTCTACTACAGTGGTTTTCAACCAGTGTGCCATGACACCCTGGGGTGCCTTGAATGATCATCAAGGGTGCTGCCGGCAACACTGGCCTCTGACCCTCTTTCCTTCCCTCCCTCCTCTGATGCCCTCTCAGGTCTCTGCTTCCCAAAGGCTTGAATGGCTGTTTGTTGCAGGTGAATGGTGCCTCTGGGGCTGGCCAGGGGGTGCTTCCCAGGCTTCTGTGGGGCACTGTGAGGAGACACCTCTTTTTGGGGTGGCAGTGGCTCAGAGACCAGGGCAGCAGCAGCGGCTTCCCATGGGACTCCCAAGAGAGAGGAGAGGAGAGGAGGCTGAGGGAACACTCCACAAGAGAGGGTGTTTGAAAAGGGGTGAGGGGCTTCTGGCTCTGCAGGTAAGGGGTGGCATAACTGGGCTCCTTTGCCCTCCAGGAGTGCCGCAGAAAGAATGTAGTTGGTCAAGGGAGCCGCGGACCCAAAATGGTTGAAAACCTCTGGTCTACTAAGAGGTGATCCTGCAGAAAAGCAACCCACGGCATCCCCATTTCCTTATTCCATAAGGTGTGTGGAGGTGGGAAGGATGAACAAACATGACATTATTAAAAAAATTACCAACTCTACATCATTTACCAATGGTTCCAAACATCAAGAAATGAGGGGAATGTAAATCTGTGTAGATCTTTTAAAAAGTAATGAAGTTGTAGTCGGGGGGGGGGAGCACTTCCAACCGGTCTTTTCTCAAAAGTGGTAAGATTTTCCAAATCTTTTCCTTTGACAAACCAGAGTGCTAAATTGACTATGTTTATCACACCCTCTGGGAGACTTTGCTTTCAATGCCTGCCATTTGGAATCAAAAGTGCTTCAAGATTCTTTCAAAGGAAGATGACAGAACTCCTCAGAGACGTAAAAGGAGTCATTGTCTTCTTGACTGACATCTTAATTCATGGCACACCAGTGAGAAGGCATGACAAAATGTTGACCATTGGTTTGAAAAGGATCCATGAATCTGGACTCAAAGTAAATGAGGAGAAGCATGTTATTCATAAAGGCGAAATAGAGTATTTAGAACACTACTCATGCAGGATGGGACAAAAGCAAACCCGGAGAAGTGTTCATAGCAAACATCCTACCATAAAACCTCACAATTCAAGTAGATGCTTACAAGTTAGGTGAACGTGTGGTGCCCACCTCTTTATCAGCATCTGAAAATAGGCTTAATCAGATATAAGCAGCCATTCATGTAGCTTCAGACTTTCAAGAAGTCTCACATGACATCTAATCAGGATGGGCTTCTCAGTGCTTCAGAGATTACTAGGAACTGTGCTGACTATGGACTGAACTGGAAGGCCTAACAACAAAAGGGAACTGTATTGTTACACCATAAATTATCAGGAAAGAAATAACAGACCATCTAGGTCTAATCAAATGCTACAAGTAAGCCAAGTAGACAGTCTGGTGGTCTGGTGATAGAAATGACACAACAAGGAAAATCGTATCCTGTGAATACTGCAGAAGAATTAGGTCAGCACCATGGGAAGAACCATTATCACAATATCCTTATCCAATAGACTTTGGAAAAGGCTAGTGGCTGACCTGTATGGATTGAGAGATTGACACAATTGTCATGGACCACAGTTTTATATGTCCAGAGATGCTTCCTGTGCCTGATATTACCTGTCACAGAAATGTTGCACAACTGTTCACTTAGCCATACATGATGCATGTGACCAACACTGCAATCCAGTTTGCCATACAGAATCCTAGTCGTTCCAGACATCTTACACCTTTAATCATATGAGCACTATCCCCTGCTACTGTCAAGCAAAAGGTGAGGCAGAGAGAACAGTACAGACTGCAAACCAAATCTCTAGACAATCACCCGTATACTGCAGTTTAAAGGTGCAGGTCAGCACCACTGGTAGCGTCTGGATAAAGCACAGAAGAATTGTCAATACGGAGAAAAATCTGACCACCAATTTCAGCCACAAAGAAGGATCTGGGGACTGTCGCCACTTCAGATTTCTAAGTTAGGAGTGGTTATGAATGAGAACTACCACATTTAGAGTCAGGAGGAAGAGTGAGTCAGAAGGAAGAGTCTTTGTCAAATCTGATGGCAAACTCCAGCTACTGTGCACAGAACAAATGAAACACCCTGTTTCTTGAGCCTACATGTGAAATGCTTAAAAGAATCTGACATTTTCCTATTCCCGAAAAGGTGCAGTTGCCAAATGCCCAAGAAGTACCTGAAACCCCAAATTAATCTACTGAGATACTGCCTGAGCCATCTTTTAAGACTAACAGCAATGCTACTACTCAGATCATTGCTCAGTCCAGCCAAGATATTCAGAAACCTCCAGAATTTAAGAGATGAGTGGCTGAACCCCTGAATTACCAGATATTTCAGTGGTGCTGATTTATTGTATTGTTTATTTAAACAAAAGGTTGGGGAAGGTAGTGGATAGTGTCATTATACAGCTTAGTCACTAGGTGGCTCTGGACTTAGCTATAGTTGGGTGGAGTCAGGTGTTCCCTGTTACTTTTATGTTCTTGTTTAAGACAAACAGAAGTTCTTAACCAGCTTTCTGACTGGTGTCCTCCCTGAGCCTTCCATAAACATTATCCTGAGCTATCGGTACACTAGTTACAGATAGGTAGCCGTGTTGGTCTGCCATAGTCAAAATAAAAAAATTCCTTCCAGTAGCACCTTAAAGACCAACTAAGTTAGTTCTTGGTATGAGCTTTCGTGTGCATGCACACTTCTTCAGGTATCTTTATTTTATCGGTACACTGTACTCTCTCTTGCAGGTCATCTGAGACAAGTATTTTTCATACATTACTCTGTAAAGTGCAGTTTCCCGTAATTTCTTCTACTGCATTAATATGGCTGCTGATTTTGAACACGGGACAAACTCAGAGTCATTTCACACATACCAAAGGAGCAAACTTGGGTTTGCTGCTGAGTACTGTATACATTTAGCAAGGGAGATGTAGCCAATGTTGGCTCGCCACTGAACATACCTGTATGATACACCCTTTTATTGAACTCAGGCTTAACATTTTAATCTTAAGTATACGTCTAAAAAGAAATTACCTGTGCAGAGACATTTCTTTGAAAGGTCTGGGAAGCATCACAACAACTAAAGGCTTACATATATGGAAAAGCTTTGCTGGGAACATATGGAATGCATGCTGAATTCAGAACTACGTGGTGATCGAAATATAGCGGTCCCTCCATAATTGAGTTTCGAATATATCCTGGTAGTTAGTAACAGCTCTCAGTGTCTCTAATTCCAGGCTATTTTGAATATTGTGTTTACAATTCTAGTTCTCAAGGATTCTTTGAACAGTTCTTATCTGTATTCAAAGCTAGCAATACTGAAGGATGGCTAAATACTGAAACAATTACTTCATAGACTTGCGGATACACGCATTCTTTGTACTAAGATTGATCTTGTTGGTACTTATGCATTTAAATATTTGAATTTGTTTTGGTGGGCATACGAGGGTCAATATATAAATTAGAAAAGCACATTGGTGCCATTCTAATATTTCGCTTGGTTTTACAATGTAGAACCTAATCTTAGACACACTGACTCGGAAACAAGTGCCACTAAATTTAGTGGAGTTTACGCTCAAAAAAATTTGCACTGATTTGCAGCCACCATGTTATAATAAAGGACATGCATGCAGCCTTTAAAAATGCAAAGGTGTGGATTGATGTGTACTCATTTTAAGTTTCTTTGCTATTTTTTCTTGTAGCACAGTAAACAATGCAAATGTGCAAGGAGTTGGTTTCTGGTTGTTTTTTTTGTTTGTTTTTTTGCTAAATAAAAGCTTTGCCAGCATCAGGAACATGAGACGTTTATCACAAGAATGGTTTTGATACAAAATCTGCACATGAACATTTGGTGCAAACTAAAATCCCTTTCGAAATCAATGGGAAGTGTTGTTGGATGTAGAAGGGAAGCTGGATTGGCCCCCAAGGAAAACACGGCTTCTGTGCCAAAGCTGTATTGCTAAGCTGCATATACAAGCTGTTGTTTATGACAAATCTGCACTCGGCGTGTGTAGGCTATTGAATACCGATTATGGTCTGATCTTGCAGCCTTTGCTGAGGTCAGTGAGAACTGTGCCTAAATCAAGACTGCAAAAACAGAAGTTAAGTGTAAAGAGCCAGGAGCAATATGCTCTTTAATATATTTCCTAAATATGGTTCTTTTTAAAAATTGCACTCACATAGCTGTCCACCACTGATAAAGGTAAAGGGACCCCTGATCATTAGGTCCAGTCATGACCAACTCTGGGGTTGCGGTGCTCATCTCGCTTTATTGGCCGAGGGAGCCGGCATACAGCTTCCGGATCATGTGGCCAGCATGGCTAAGCCGCTTCTGGTGAACCAGAGCAGTGCACGGAAATGCCGTTTACCTTCCCACCAGAGCGGTACCTATTTATTTACTTTCACTTTGACGTGCTTCTGAACTGCTAGGTTGGCAGGAGCAGGGACCGAGCGACGGGAGCTCACTGCGTCGTGGGGATTTGAACCACTGACCTTCTGATCGGCAAGTCCTAGGCTCTGTGGTTTAACCCACAGCACCACTCCACCACTGATAGAGGGTGGCTAAACCAACAGAATTTGACTTAAGATTGTTTTATCCCATTGACTCTATTGGGGCTAGCGCACCTTAAAGGCAAGTACTTTAGGTTTCATTTTGAACTGCCAATCATACTGAAGAGTAGAGGAAGAACTTTAAGGCCAGAACACATAGGTGGAGCCCAGATATGTGGCCCTCCAGATGTTGCTGAACTTCAACTCCCATCAGCCAAATCAAGAACATCCTGTGGCTAGGGATGATGGGATTTGCAGTTTAGCAACTTCTGGAGGGCAAAGGGTCCCTCACACATGATGTGGCCTATCCTGTTATGAGAAGACACAGAACATTTTCTTTTCTTGGATTTCACTGAGAAATTGGGTCTACTTTCCTTACAGAGACCAATTTATCCCTGGAAATTCTTCCTGCACAATGGCTTCCTTTATGGCCATGCAGTTTAAACAGGATTGCCAAGACTTAAACACCTGAAACTTTAGAGAAAGAGTAATGTGAATCCTTATTGAGGAGAGAATCATATAGTGTTTGTATGTGAGGTCAGGGCACACACAATGTTTAGGCAGAACTGCTTAGCGCTGGCAGGATCTAAGGCTCCAGCAAGGAGAAGAATATGTACTTCGTGGATATTAGATAAGGAAGGCCATAATTATATGTAAGCATTTTCTGCAATCGTGCAAATGTGCATCATTAGAGTGAAATGACTATAGTCACACTGGTGTTTAAAGATATTCATGTATGTAGGTTGTGCCTATGTGATACACATACACACATATTTGGGGAGGGGCTGAAATTCCATGCAACTAATTAAACACGTTGTACTTCTCTTTCAACGGTTGATTTACAACATATTTTTTATTGACCCATAAATATATATTTATTGTACTTATTTAAAGTGCAGTGCAATGCTATGCATGCTTACTCAAAAGTAAACCCATTGTGTTCAATTTGGCTTACGCACTAGACAGTAAACATAAGATTTCAGTTTAAGGTTGCCATTGTACACTCACTTACCTGGGAGTAAGCCTCACTGAACTCACTGGATCTAAGCAGGCAAGTATAGGGTCGCATGGCTAAAGATATCCTTATCAAAGCATCAAAAAATGCATGTGGTAACAAAAGAGGACACATAAATCAGTGTAATGATTTTTAAAAACTGCTCAGTTTTAGTTAAATGCCCAGACTTGTGTGAAATCTTGGCTTTTGATTTTATTTTTTAAAAAATGAGTAGTTATAACGAAAATTTCAGGCATAAGAGTAATTATGATGATGTAATACTTTGCCATGTTTAAATATAGCAACCAAAACTGCAGATTGCTTAAAATTAAAGGTGTACTCTTCTGGCTATATATTCAATTTTATTTTTCTGTGAAGCAAATATATATACATTAGGGTTTTTTTAGGGAAATGTTGTACTGGGAAGAAACAATCCTTTATTTTATCACTATCTTAAACAAGTTGCAAAATTGGGGCCTCATTCACTAATCATGACATCTTTCAATTCATTTTACTCTAAACACCTTGATTTCTATGGGACCATTTCTGCTAAAATGATCTAAGAATGCTTCCACTGTATCTGACTTCATTCTGAATTACAGTGGTACCTCGGGTTACATACGCTTCAGGTTACCGACTCCGCTAACCCAGAAATAGTACCTCGGGTTAAGAACTTTGCTTCAGGATGAGAACAGAAATCGTGTGGCGGCGGCGCGGCGGCAGCAGGAGGCCCCATTAGCTAAAGTGGTGCTTCAGGTTAAGAACGGTTTCAGGTTAAGAAAGGACCTCCGGAACAAATTAAGTATGTAACCAGAGGTACCACCGTATTTTCTGTTGGAGAAGCCCACGAACCAATGGGCAAGATGCACTGAGTAGACCTGGAACTCAGCTATGAACTAATCATTCATACCTACTTTACAGGTTTGTTTCAGTAGAATAAGTACTCCATCTAGCATCCTAAGCTGTTTGATAGACAGAGGTGTACTTAGGGTCCCTTGTGCCCTTGGCAAGGAGATGTATCAGTGCCCCACAGCCCTTTGCAGGAAAAAAAAAATCACTTTTCTGCATTAGAAATTACTACATTTTACTTGACCCAAGTACCGTATTTTTTGCACCATAACACTCACTTTTTTCCTCCTAGAAAGTAAGGGGAAATGTCTGTGCGTGTTATGGAGGAAATGCCTACGGGTAGCATGCCTACGGATTTTCCTCCTCTAAAAACTACGTGCGTGTTATGGTCAGGTGCGTGTTATAGAGCGAAAAATACGGTAATCAAATTGTCCCCAGTGCAGATGAGGGGAGGAGGAAGGACGCATTTGCACACATTTGTGCTGCAATGTGAATAGGACAGGAAGCTTCTCCTGTGTTTGATATTGCCGCAACAGGAGTGGTGTGTTGCCACACAAACATATGTCACACACTCCTTAGTCTGATAGGTGATTTTTGTGTGTGTGCCCTACCCCAGGGCCTGCACTCATTGGAGGGGGGGGGGGTTTCCAACAACTAGGCACGCGTCTGAAGAGAAAATATTGATCAAACTTACAGAATATTTGTCCTTTCAAATGTTGTAGGACTTAAGACTCCCATCATCAGCCATGCTGGGAGAGGCTGATGGGAGTTGCAGAACCAACAACATATGGAGGTTCACTACCCTTGACATAAACGGAAGACATAGTGGTGATGATGGAGAGATGCATACTCAGCTTTCAGGCTCAGGACAACTAAATGCTATTATTATTATTATTATTATTATTATTATTATTATTATTATTATTCCCATCTGACTGGGTTGCCGCAGCCACACAGGGCAGCTCCCAACAGAATATTAAAAACACAATAAAACATCAAACATTAGAAACTTCCCTACACAGGGCTGCCTTCAGATGTCTTCTAAAGGTTGTATAGTTACTGCTGCTGCCACTACTACTACTACTAACAACAACAACAATTTTATTATTTCTACCCTGCCCATCTGGCTGGGTTTCTCCAGCCACTCTGGGCAGCTTACAGCATATCTAAAAACATCAAGCATTAGAAACCTCCCAATACAGGGCTGCCTTCAGATGTCTTCTAAAAGATGTGCAATTCTTTATCTCCTTGACATCTGGTGGGAAGGTGTTCTACAGTGAAGGCACCACTACCAAGAAGGCCCTCTGCCTGGTTTCCTGTAACCTCACTTCTCGCAGTGAGGCCCTCGGAGCTGGACCTCAGTGTCTAGGCTGAATGATGGGGGTCCAGACGCTCCTTCAGGTATACCAGGCTGAGGCCATTTAGGGTTCTAAAGGTTAACACTTTCAACATGATAAATTGGGGAAGCGATTTGTGCCCAGCTCAGAGTATGCGGTATCCCCAGTAGGACAGGATTTTTCACTTTGCAGTGTGTGGAGCATGCTGCTCTTGCAGGTTTTATTAAATGTCTGTTTGCTTGATAGAGTGCTCTGGCATGGGACTCCCTGGCTTCCCTTGTTCTCCAATATTATTACTTGGTTGATAACAGGCTGCTCTCTAGAGGTGGGTAGGTACAGGCAAGTAGATTTCCACACAAATGTGTGTGTTTGTTTCTATTTAGCCACAGAAGCTCCAGCCTCGATTGGGAAAGGTGGAGAAGTTTGCCTGCAGCCTTGTGGAAGATGCTGAGACACAGCTTCCTATGGGATATACCAGCCCCTTCTTTGAACGCTTAAAGGTAGAGGGACCCCTGACCATTAGGTCCAGTCATGACCGACTCTGGGGTTGCGGCGCTCATCTCGCTTTATTGGCCGAGGGAGCCGGTATACAGCTTCCGGGTCATGTGGCCAGCATGACTAAGCCGCTTCTGGTGAACCAGAGCAGCACACGGAAATGCCATTTACCTTCCCGCCTGAGCGGTACCTATTTATCTACTTGCACTTTGACATTCTTTCGAACTGCTAGGTTGGCAGGAGCAGGGACCAAACAACGGGAGCTCACACAGTTGCGGGAATTCAAACCGCCGACCTTCTGATTGGCAAGTCCTAGGCTCTGTGGTTTAGCCCACAGCGCCACCCGCGTCCCTCTTTGAACACTTAGTTTCCATTAATCATAGGAGTGAAGTAAGTATCTCCCTAATGCAGATCATAGGGTACACATGCCCTTACTAATCCCTGCTTCCAATGTTCTAGCCACTACAAATATTTGCTTGAATGTCTGCTCTGCATCTAGCATTTATTTTTAGTTTTTAAGAATTAGAGTTACATAATTAACTTTTAGTGCAACCCATTAGACTACTTGTGTTTCGGTTTTTGCTGTTTCACAGTGTGGTGTCCCTCCTCTAGGCTCTTAACTCCCACCTCATTAAACACACACACACACACACACACACACACACACACACACACACACCATGCTGGGCTCTGGGCATGTGCAAATGCAATACTGACCTTTAAAGCCCTAAACAGCCTCAGCCCTATATACCTGAAAGAGCATCACCACCACCACTGAGGTCCAGCTCCGAGGGCCTTCTAGTGGTTCCCTCACTGTCAGATGTGAAGCTACAGGGAACCAGGCAGAGAGCCTTCTCCATTAGTGGCGCCCGCCCTGTGGAATGCTCTCCCATTAGATGTCAAGGAAATCTGATTTTAGAAGACATCTGAAGGCAGCCCTGTATAGGGAAGTTTTTAATGTATGGTGTTTTGTTGTGTTTTTAGTATTCTGTTGGGAGCTGCTGAGAATGGCTGAGGCAAGCCAGTCAGATGGGCAGCATATAAATAAATTACTACTACTACTACTACTACTACTACTAGACAAGAGCACTGAGGGGAGTCAGTTCCTCACTCAGCGATCTGCAGTTGACTTATGCCTCTTTCTAACCCGCCTTACAGGGTCGTTGTGAGGAACAATTAGATATTAGAAATCATAAACGTCTTTTATACCCTTGCAGGGGGTGGGGGGTGGAAATGATTCCAAAGGCTTTTCAGGCTCCTTGTATTTCTAGGATTCTAGGAGCCTTGCTGTTTCCTTAAAATTGTATCTGGATGGCAGATCCCAGAAGCAGCTAGGCCATTTGCTAAGGGTATATATTATACAAGGCCACTGGGAATGTAATTCTAGCTGCTTTTGCACCATCTAGCATTTGTCAACATTATATATTTCTGAAGAAGGCCATATACATCGGCTATTATTAGCCCCACAATGCAGCAATCTCTAAAATGCTAGATGAAGGGAGAAAGAAACCCATGGTCATCAAAATGTTAATTTAGACGGCAACAAAAGAGCACAAAGAGTACAGGCATTAAAAATGCATCAGCCCCTATCATTAAGACTATATATATATATATATATATATATATATATATATATATATATTCATTCCACGAGCTAGTCATATTAAACAAGGAAACCATAGAAATACAAATTTAAATAGATGCTTACCTAACTTATATATACTAGTGGCTGAAACACTTCAACCCCACAAGATACGCAGCCGCACCATAAAGCAAATAATTATTGTATATGCCGTCTCTTTTTTGTGTTGAACTTGATGCCCAGGTAGTGTTTTTGACACCAGAAAGAGGATGTGTACAGAGGCTTGTAATACAAATCAGAATCTTTCAGATCCTGCCTCATTTTCTCTTCAGCCTCCCTTTTGCTATGTTGTTCTCCTACTGACTGAGGATTTTGGGCTGCTACCTGTACTTAGCTAACAGGCAGTGCCATGGAACTTAAAGGCTGCAAACCTAACCCCATTTACCAGGGGACAAACCACACTGAATTCCGCAGGATTTACTTCTGAGTAAACATACATAGGATTGCACTATAGGACACTGATCCGGGTTAACATTGCCAACCAGCTTCTCAAAACGTAAAAGAAAGCTTTGATTTTTTTAAATATATATCTTAGAGTTTTAAATGATCTTGACAAGAATAACATTAAAATGAATAAGAGTTAAATGCAAAAAGGCCGACACAATCATAATAGGATTCATAAAGGAAAGATAAATTTATCTCCAAAAATATACAAGCAATGTTTCCTTTTCTACCACATTCTTTCTGATGGGGAAGAAGAGGGAAGAGGAAAAATCTTGTTCGGGAGCATCGTTAGGCTGTTAAAAATGTATTTTAGGGAAGAAGACAGATAAACCTGGGGAGAAATGAAATGGAACTCAGGTAAAGAATCTCTTTGAAATGATGATGGAAGAGGCTAACTTGGCTACTACTGGGTCCCCCCCCCCCAAAAAAAATGAAATGCAATTTGGCCCACCCTTCATTAGGTATTGAGTGTAGCGAAAGCTTGCACCCTATTTTATGAAATTTTGGTTGTTCTAATAAAGGTTTGGTCCTAACCTAATTTGGACTGGAATTATTTCATATCATTTCTGGCAGCCACAAGAAGAATGAACTAAGCCACTGCTGGGCTCTCTTATGCCAGCACTGACCTTTCTCTCCTTGGGTGCACTTGAAAAATACCCTTTACTCTGCCCTTTAATTTATTTCTATTTGCCTCTAATATTGCTCTGTATTCTTATGCATGCTCGTTGGTTTCAATATTGCATTGTTTATGTTGTCCGAATCATTTTAACCACGCCTTTATAAACTGCCTTGGAATCGCTTGGTGAAGCATGTTTAAGAGACATTTAAATCAAACGAATAACCAGCTCCCTTTAGTAGTATAAAAGTGCACCGCTGACATACATGTGGGACAAAAGTCCGAAAGAGATGCTCCGCTTTCATGCTAGAACGAGGGATGTCTCTTGCAGAGGTTAAGGGGAGAGGGGGGTACTGTGTCCCAATACGAGGCCCTGCTAACAGGGCTACAAATTCAGCATCCACCATTGCCTGGCTACTGGGCTGTTCAGGGTGTGGTCTACATTCCCTCTTCCCACATAATATATGTGCTGATCCTTCCTTCTCAAAGAACTCCAGCTGGAGAAAGTGAATTAAACGGAACACGAAAATTTGATTTGGAGAATAAGCACATCTGGCTTTCAGACTGAGATAACTAAGTGCTTACGGCAACAGTCTAACAAAGCAGAATCTCCGACTGTATTTTATATACATTACTTTGTATGTTGGTTTATCACAACGCTGAATGAGTTCAGCGCTTTCCAGCTGTAGCCAAGCCTAAGTGCAGGTCTAAGTGCATCTGCTCAGATTTCTCCCTTGCTCGTGTTTTGTTTGTTTTTTTGCCTCTGCCTCTCTTCTCCTTCCTTTCTCATTAATGTCTCCACCACTGTCAGGATTTAGATTGGAAACATCTTGAGTGCAGGGACCTTGATATAACAGTTGTAATATATAAATAATGCCACCGGCAGTAGTAACAGCAGCAGCAATAATAATAATAATCTTATTTGTTGGTGTTCTTTTGCTTGTTTGTTTGTTTGTCTGTCTGTCTGTCACCTCAGGATTCTCTGCAACTGAAGTGAGGTATATATATTTTAAATAAACAATTCCTAAATAAACTACCAAAGGCCTATCTAGTCCAGCGTTCTGTCTTTGACAGCAGCAAGCCGCTGGAAGGCTCACAAACTGGTTATGATGGCAATAGCGTTCTCCTGTTGTTTGCTCCACTTTGACCCATCAGTTAGCCAGACGTAGACTGCTTTTGGCTCTGGAGGTTCCATTCTCAGTGGGACTTTACACACATCTTCCCCGAGATATGCCTCCATAATCTGCTCTTATGATAAAATGAACTCTTACAATAAACATTGGCTCTGCACTTTGCAAACATGATCTTGTTTCTCTGCCCACTTGCCTCTGCACAATTATCTCCATGCAGGAATAACATCATTGTGAAGTGGCCCTTAGCTATGATGACTAACAGCCATATCCATGAATTTGTCTAATCCTCTTAAGAAGCCATCTATACTAATGGCCATGACTTAATTATGACCGGAAATCTTTGGGGATAGGAAAAAATAGGAGAAAGACACACCCAACACCTTCTTTTTCCAGAGCCACTACATTGCTTTTTAAGTATGTACCCTACATAGCTGCCCAGCCTGAACAATTGAAAGCTTTCCCCCATCTGAATTTGGAAACTGTAACATCCTTCCTTGCTCCTCACCTGCCACCCTAATAAAGGATAACTCTGGGCTTCTGGACTGACAAATGGAAAATAACGAATTGTTGCTCCAAGGCTGCCTAATTTACTGTGTTCCGCAAGGCGACCATGCTTTTACTTCTTTTTTTTTAAAAAAATCTCTTTCTGTGTGTGGTTTTGTTCAGGCTTTTGAATTGTAAGCCACCAAAACGCAATCGTCAGGTTTTTTCGGTGTGACACTCAAGTTTGTTGCTGCTGCTTTACGCCCATTGCTTGGTGTGAATCGCCTAGCAGACATTTCAATTGCGCTTTTTGAATACGTTGCCACTGCGTGGACCTGGGGGTTAATAAGCAGGATGTCGTTCAATCAATCAAGATGTAAGATCAATATAGGGAAGAAGAGGAAAGGGGAACACACGAGCGCGCACACACGATTTGGGAAGAGCCGCCCTATCGAAGAAGGCGTCTCTAAGCAATAGGAGGGACTCTCGCCAAACGGGGCGCCACTGGAAAGAGAAAGCGCCAGTCCCCATTGGAGGCCTTGCCCCTCCCACGCGCCCCTCACCAACTCCACCCTTCTTGCTGGAATGTTCGGCAGCTCCAACATTCGGCAGGGAAATTGGAAATTTCGAGTACTCTCACTTTTCTGATTCTTGTACGCGCTTTGAATTTCACCTAACCATTTCTTGGATTAACTCCGTTACGCCTTTGACCCCTTTCGTCATGTGGGCAGGATTTTTAATGGGCTTTTGTGATTTATTTATTTTTAATTAGAGAAGAACAAAGATCTCCTAAATCCTACCAACCTCTTTATTTTCGCCCCCGCACTGTAAAAAAACAAAAACAAAAAAAACATGCTGTTGAAAGCGATGCGGGTGCTTTTTTCTGTTGCGCACCCCTATCCAGAAATTTCCTGCTCCTTTTGCTGTTCTAATGCGGCACAGCCGAAAGGAAACTTGGGTGTGGCCAGGAATGGGGAAGAAGAATGCTGTTAAGATGGAAGCAATTCTTTCCCGTCACTCATGATTTCAAATCCCGGGTGTTTCCTTCCTGACTCCTGGCAAAAGAAATGTGTATTCTTCGGGGCAGGGATTTGCTTTGCTTTGCTAATATTGACCCTTAAGGGGCCGTCTACACACTTATGGAACCATCACTATCTCCCAACAACCCACTCATAAGGACCACTGACCAGAGGAATCGACGACTTAGGAGAAGGGCCTTGGCTTAGCCTCCGCCACATACAGATCAGCGAGTTCAAAAATCCACCAATCATTTCTCCAAGCGGAGGGAGGGCCTAAAATAAACAGCGGCTCCCCTCCCATGCCCCCACAAGGATCAGGTGGACAAATAAAGAGAAGAGGAGTGAATTAAGCAATTATACAACAGATTAAAAAAATAATAATGCAGAAGGAATCCTAGCAGCTTTCGCGGCAAGAAACGATTAGAAAGGAGGCCCATACTAGCAGTAGTAACTAAAACGTTTGGACAGAGACATCCTTTTGTGAAGTTTATCCTGGTCGTTTCTCACGGATGGACCTTTTAGCCCATCCCCGTCCTCTCTCTTTGCTCACACACATCTAAGGCACCACGTATCTAACGACGGGCCACCATCAACGTCCCGGGCTGTAATCCTAAAACCACGGCTAGCTACTCAAAGTCCTGTTTAATTCAGTGGGGTTTACTCCCGGACAAGCCGGGTTAGGCTTGCAGCCGAATGAGTGCTCAGGATGCTCCCAGACTGTGGTGTATTTGGGCTGCAAAAGCCAAACCCGGCTAGGCTAGTCTTCTAGAATGGGGTCAATCGTCCGTTGAATCCCAAGGGTCAGAGGAGGAGGAGGGGGGGGGCGTTCTTGCTGTCGCCTGGTTTTATTACATACCCCCCTCCCCCACCACCAATGGGGTTTGCTTTGGACAAGGCAGCCTTCGGGCAGTAGTAACAACTGACTGCGAAAGAAGGGCAGATTATCCAGGCGGTAGAGAGAGACGGGCTACTTGGAACCGGGGAGGAAGGGAAGAGCGCAGGAAGAGCTCTAGTGTGGCTCGGAAAGAACTTAGGCGAGGAGTCCCTTCGACAGCGTTGCTCTACTCCAGTTGGTTGTCCCACAATGAGAGAAGGACAACCAGCAAATTATGGATCGGATGTGGTAAGCAAGCATGGGACAGGATTGAACCCAGAGGTGAATGTGCCACTAAAGCCTCTCCACACTGACACAACCACCATACTACGCAGTATGTTTTCTATTGCCAGACCACGAGTTAAATTTAATAGCTGCTGGGGTGAAGAATTGCGGACAAAGGGATCTGGAACAAATAAACAACCCCCACTTTCTCAACTACACCAGGGCATATTCCTATTGCTCTGGACTAAATACTCCCTCTCCCAAATTGGACTCCCCCGAATTACTTATGGGGGGACCGTCATCCCCACAAGATAAGTTACGTCAAAAGAGAGGGAGACCAAACGGACATCACTAGGGACTGGATTGTATTTTGACCATAGAACTGAAAGGAGAGCAGGCGCTCTTTCTTCGAGTCTGTATCTCTCTCTGGTTAGATAATCACGTTCCTCTTCCGCGTAGTAAGGGAAGCGAGTCGAGAGCTTTGATTTAAAATGGTAGTCGCTAGTGGAGGGTGGGTGGGTGGTAAAATGCTAACCCAGGGTGTGGTAGCTCGTCCCAGACTCTGCTTCCTTTTTTTCCTGCAGGAAAGCGATGGACCCAGATCCTCCTCTTTTACAATAGGGCAGGCCACATGCTCTACTTTGGGGAAATTTCTCCATACTGCCTCGGCCTTGGGTGCAAAGTAATAATAATAATTGTAATTATTATATAGAGAGATATATACACCCCGCCTTAGGCCTGCGGGAAGCGGCTCGCTATTGCATCAGTCGGGCACTCATTAGGGTCAGCGAAGCCTTCCTACAGAACCACGGCGTGGGAAGTCCAAAAGAATCTCTGCCCCGGCCTGTCTACACAGAGGCACTGCGGGAGGACTTCTCGATCAAAATGCCGCAATGTTGCGCACCCTACGATCCTAAATAAACTGAAACTCCGGATCGTGTGCGCGTGAAGTGTATAAAATGACACTATATATACAATTCCTATTGTGAAAAGCTTGGATCTTCTTCACCCCTGTTCCGTGGAGCTGACCAAGGTACCTAGTAGCAAGGACTGAAGCAACTCTCTAAGGCTGCAGTTTTATACACATACAGAACTCATTGAGATGCGCAGCCGGATCCTATGCCGGTTTTAAAGGGCTCTTTCGAGTCTAGGACCTCGGCCAGACTACCAAGAAAACAGTTCAAAGATCGAGCTGTAATCCCATGCATTAGGATCGCTAGAGACTAAGGCTGTCCCTCTGTGCACAGTTGGCTGCCAGTTGGCCTAATGAACAAGGTCGGATTTGCTTCTCAGTAAACACGCGTTAAATGGGGTTGACATCCGAGTCAACGTGTTTAGGACCGCATCGCAAGAGACAAGAGAGAAGGAACGGGTGACCCTGCTACCCCACCTCCCTCGAGCGAGAAACCAAGCGTCCAGGGCTAAACCGAATTAAACCTGTCGCTAGTCCCTCAAGTTTTGTTTTGTTCCCACCGAGCACGCAGCCCTTGTCCAAAAACGCAATAGAACCGGGCCAGGCAAAAGCGGGAAGCAAAGATGGATACCAATGTACAAATTGTATTTGAACACCCAATCCGCTAGTCCTCCTTGAGATTTACTCCCAACTCCACATTTGGGCAAACACACAAAGCCACTTCTTTCCATCCTGACAAACCACCGCCGCCACTCTACCAACCCCAACCTCACCACCCCTTCCTTCCATCCATACGTGCCCCGGCTTCACCCTCCCAATGGCTTAAGGCGGATCAGAATCCCCGCTTGCGCGTCTGGCACCCGGGCGGACCAATTCCACTCCGGTTGGGAGTGGATCAGAAGTAACAAAGTGGGGGAGTCAATAATCCGCATTAAGAAAGAGGACGTCCGGAGCCGGAGCGCAGACGCCAGGACTCCACAGACGCCCCCCTCCCTCCCTGCCTCCCATCTCCGCAGTATCCGAGTGGGAAGCTGCAGTGAGGCAACCCCGCCCCGGTTGAAGGGGTGGAGAGGTCTGGTGCAGCCGGAGATTGCGAGGTAGGAGAAAAGGGAAGTACGAGAGCAAAATGAAATAATGATTATTATTTAAATATATATGTTTAAAAAATGATGCGCTACCTTGGCAACTAGAGCCGTTTAAGGAGCCAACCGGGGTGGGTGGTCGCTGCCCACCCGCCTGCCGCGAGTACTCTCCTCGACTACGCGTATTCTTAAGCAATAACAACGTAATCCGTATTATCCACCCAAGAATACCCGTCACCGAAGAGAGTCAGAAAGCCGGTGGTGGTGCTGGCGCCGGTGGAAGAGGAGGCGAAGAGGAGGCTGGAGCTGCACGCACCGCGACAATAAATCCACAACTGTACGTCCGGTGGCCCAGAGGAACGGGAGGAGGAGCAGGAGGAGAATCCGAGAGAGAGTCGCCCAGCGAGCGATGATCCCAAATCCACGCAGGGCTGCTGGACTCCGGGACCCTGGCAAGGCAAAGGAGAAGAGGCAGCCATGAAGGACTGGAGCGAGGGCAACTCCCGAGAGCAACTGGCAGCAGGGCAGATGCCCAGGTCCAAAGGCGCAGGCAGGCAGGCGAGGGCACACACACACGCATGCACCCCGCAAGCATGCGGCCACATCAAGACACGAGCCTTGCCACGCCACGTTCAGATGCGTGGCTCCTCCGAGGAGGCAGCCCTATTCCCACGCGACGCGTGGACGGGGCTGATCTGGATCCACCTGGGCGCTGCACAGCCCCCGTCCACGAATGCCCCAGACGTGCTTGGATACCCCGTCAGCAAACATAAATAACCGAGCTGACAATCCAGCCTGCTTGCGTGTCACACAACACACACACACACATGTTCTTATCAAACCCCACAGACCGTCTATCCGCATAAAAGACGTAGGCGCGCGTTACAGACGCATCAGCTGCATGCAAAGACTGTGCACCCAGGAAGCCGGCCGCATGCACCTTTCCAAAGCACCGTTATACGCATTCACTGCTCCGTCTATCCATCCATCCATCCATCCATCCATCCATGCATCCCTGCATGCATTCATTGCTCCGTCCGCCCAGCGTTACCTGGCCAGCTTCCAGCTTCTTCTTCTGGGCTTGTCTGCCATCCTTTCCCCTCTCTCGAGTTCTCCCTGGGGTTGCGCTGAACGGCTCTTCATGGCAGCCGACGCGATTTCTGGAGAAGAGACGCACAGTTAAGCACACAAGTCTTACCGAGCTGTTTGCTTAGACTAGCAAGGTGAGAAAGAGCGCATGGGTGGAAATCTGATCAAGAAAACCGCGCACGCCCGGGAGAATTTCAGCGAGGCGCTTGGAGAGGTCCCGTCCTCGCGGGGGAAAATAAACAAAAAACATACTCTCTCCGCCGTTGTCAGCTGCTAGAAGGCGCCCCCGGAGCTGTCGGAGAGAAGCAAGTGCCTCTCCGCTCCAGGCCTCTCGCATGCTGTATAACCTAAGGCTAAAAGTCCCTTCCAAGCGCAGTAATATAAGATAAAATAGAAACCATCCGTTTTCCTTTCCCGCGTGCCCCTAAAGAGCTGGGTCTCAGTGGCGAGGGTTTGAGATCGCCTGATAAACGCGTGATAGCACATCCTACGGAAACTCTCTACGCCTTACGGTCTGGCCAGCATGTCTCCAAAGTGAAAGCGCTTAACCGAGTTCCCCTGTCTCTCCCCTTCACACTCCGTCCCTATGTACATTTGTACGGATCCATTCACATTTCTTTTTTACAAAAAAAAAGTTTTCTCATCCTGCAATGCTGGTATAGACAGACACAACGTGTGAATGAACACTCTACAATCAAGAGCCAGAGTGGGGGCGGTAAAGGAGGTCTTTGTTTGTCGAACCTGCAGCGGTTGCCCCTGAGGATAAGGGTTTAGGATTCGGTTTCCTCTAAAGGAGCAAACAGAATAAAATAAAAATATTTTTTTTAAAAAAATCCCAGTGCACAGTAAGTTTGGGATGGTTTTGTTCCGCCTTGGCTGCAAAATACAAAGAAGCGCCGCTAGAAGGCTGGGTGTGGGTGGGTGCTGCACTCTTCCTCGCACCAAGACTCATTGTAAGGCATCTGTCTAGCTAGAGAGCTCTGTAACTGACCAGCTTGTATATCAGATTGCAAGTGACATTCACACAAGATGTTTGCGTTTATTCTTGCCAGATTTCCTCCTTCAGGACCAGCTCCTGCTTTAATACCAGATCATTACAAAGACCTAGAAAGAATAACTGCTTCTTTCTTTTTTAAAAAATGCATATAGACACCCACCAACACCAACAACATCCCAAAGTACTTACACGATAAAGATAATAATTTCAATCATTAAAAAATAATGACACATGCAACTTCCACGCATTCTCTTCAGTTTTCAGCTACGGTTCTCACCCTCCTGAAGGCAGAAGGCTGAGGCTGCACTACGAGAATAACAGCTATAAAAGAAACACCAGCAGCAGCACACAGAGATTCCTTTCCCTCCGCTGTGCACAATTGAAGATTGACACACTACAGAGAGCTCGGGCAGGGGAGGAAAAGAGACGGGGGCAGTCTGTCCTCCTACTGAACTCTCAGCCAGAAAAACCGCTTGACGAAAGTCAACACGCCACCAGTTTGAGGCACCTCATCTCTCTCGCCTTAATTCCGAAAACAACGTGTCCGAGAATCCCCTCGTGCCAAAAATTCGTGGTAGGGGAATGGCTGAGGGTTGATAGCCAAACTTTTCCAATAGTAGCATTACTATTATTACCCCCAAACACAGAAGCTCGCATAACAAAATGCACTTTGGCGATTTTCCTCCCCGGGCTGAGAAATCAGCCCCAACTCACCACCCCCACCCCGGAGTATCAAGCGCCCATTTCCAAACTTGCTCCATCAGTCGCGCCCGTTGACCGCTTCAATGCAGTGATTACTGTGCACGGCCCTCCTTGCTGGATAGCACCTACCAAAATGGTCGAAGGCAGTTCAGCACCGGGGCTAGTGGACAGCTCCGTCCTTGGGGAATCCCTCCCCGCTGCACCAGCGAGAGAGCTCTGATGAGCCCTAAGCCAACAAACAGCGGTCCCTCCTTCAGGCAGGGCACGGGGACTTAACGAGAACACCATTTCCTACCAGATCGCTTGCCTCTGGGCGCATATTCTATTCAAACCTCCTTAAACTGTCGGCTCCATCGCCACCCCACCCCTCAACGCTCTCTCTCTCACACACAGACATACACAAACACGCCATGCCACACCACAAACCCCAGTGCCATCTCTGGCGCTTTGTTGCTCCTTCGATACCTTTTGCAGCTTCTGGAGCCCGGAGCGACGCTCAGCATCAGCATTAACTACCTTTGTTCATGGAAAGCCATGTTGATTAGAATCTTCCTCCCTCCCTACCGTAATAACTGGAGGGATTGAGCCCTCCCAAAGCCACCGATCAGAATAACAGGCGAGGAAGGCTCCGCTTAAAATGTCAAATATTTCTCTGTGTTGATTTGGGGTGGGTGGGAGGGTGAGGGGCTAGGAAGAGATGAGCAAGCCATTGCCAGCAATTGAGAATAAAGCTTTTGAGCAGTTCAGGGATTGCCAAGAAGAAAGAGAAACGTCGCCAATATAAGCCAGGGATGCGATGACTTATATGAACTCTGGACCAGGCAGGATAAGGTGCAAGTGCACGCAGGGGGTTAATCAGAGAAATATTTATCTTGATTAAAGTGCTGCCTCCTTTTCCAGAGCCGAGAGAGTCACTCCTCGCCACTTCCTCCCCATGCAACTCCCAGAAATCCACCTCTATTGAAGCGCTTACCCTTTAAATCCTGGTTTCGAGCCGAACTCCAACTGTGTGTAAAACCCAGGGAGGCATCTGATGAGCTAGGGAAAGACGCTCTGGGCAGCGGAAAGCTGCCCCCACTCCTCGCTCCGCACTCTCGCCTTCCCTCCTGGTGCCGGATTATAGTGTTAACAAGCCCTGGGAAAGGGACCTCGGCGCCTCTGGCTGTCTTTGTGTGCTCCGCTGCCTTCCCACCTCACGGATGCTGGTGTTCTCCAAGTCCCCGACGATCGCCTTTCAGATGCTGCGAGCTTCCAGAAAAGAAGTGATGGTGGGGGTGGGAGGGAGGAGGGAGGGAGAGAGAGAGAGAGAGAGAAGAGGAGGGAGAAGGAGAGAGAGAGAGAGAGGAGAGAGAGAGAAAAAAAATCGCCTAATGCAATCAAATCGATCTGATCTACACCATCTGTCGCCTGCCACTACACACAAACGTTAAAATAAGGAAAAACGGGAGTCACTGACAGCTCAGGAAAGGCTGGTCTTGCCGAGTTCATTTTGAGCAGAGCTTAATTGGAGATGGCCAAGCACATACAGCAACCACCGAAGCTTCTGTTAAGCCATCAAGCACCAGATCCCAAGCATGCTAATGGTGGATTAATTGAGGAAGATCTGACGTGCAGGCTTCATACAGCTCATATTCATGACTTCCTATTGGGAAAGGACCGATGCTGGGTGGTATGATGGTAAACGTGCAGTCCAAAAGGGGGGGAGGGGGGGAAGCTGCTGAGAAAAATGGCTCTGTGTTCCCAGCTTTTCCCTCTGATAACAAACATGTGTCGAGCAGAACCGTTTAGCAGGGCGGTGTGTGTGTTTATGCATGCTCTTGAACCAGAGCTAGCAAGCCCCGCACGTTGCATTGTAAGAATAGATATGTATATCAATTCTTTAGGGACTGTAACGGTCTCGAACGTATGGTTGTTACAGGGTCTTGCTCCTTTCGAAGAAGTTAGGCGCCCTTCTTTTCATGATGTGTGTGTGTGTGTGTGTGTGTGTTTAATCTATACCATCTCACTTGCGCTCAAAGCACACCCAGATAATGTCTCTTAAAATCTCAGCGCTGCTAATTTCATCAGGATTGACGCAAAGTCGCTTTCTTGCCAGCAAACCCCGGGACCTTTCCCCCCACTCAACCTCCCAGTGGGGATTATTTTTGAGAAAGACATTTCCGATCACTGAAATTTGGACATCGACTGATTAAATATGGGTTTCCCACCCGTTCTTCCTAAGGCTCAGACAGGGGAGGGAGGGGGAGACCCAGTGTGTGTGTGTGTGTGTGTGTGTGTGTGTTTAGAACAGCATTTACACAGTCTGCCATCACCAAATTTCCTTGCAGCTTCCAGTCCGTTTGGGCTAGTTGTTAAAATATATAAAGGATGCAGAAAAAGTTGGAAGGAATACACACTGTTTCCTCTCCTCTATTCTAATGAATACGCCGTTAATGGGGTGGGAGCAGGTTACACTACAGCAGCTCAAAAAACAAGTTAGCCAAAAGAGTCTTTTAAAAAACAAATAAGCAAACAAACAAACACGGAGCGCGAATATTATTTTCGTGTGAACGCGGTTTTTTTTAAAGCGGACGGCAGAAGGGAGTTGAGTATGATATGCAAATTAGCGTGTCGCTGTCCACATACCTGGTGCTGAAACGGAAAGGTGAACCGCTCTAAAAGCGGAGACAATAGCCAGATAGGAAGCAAACAGCAAATTTATTACCAGGAATTGGGACGTGGTTCACTGCTTGCTTTGGAAGGGGGAGGGAGTGGAGACGGGAGGGGGGTGTCCCGTCCCTATATAAAGCCCACACGTTTCTCTTGCCAATGGCTGAAGCAATTAAGATTCTTGTCAGTTCCCACTCCTCCCTATTTGATTAGCAGAGAACTAAAAAAGAAGAGGGGGGGTGCATCTAAATGACCGACTTTAAATATTCCAGTAAACAATTAACCGTTTAGGATAATTCTAGAGTTAACTGGACCTGTCTCTTGAAAGTTTGGGTTAATCTCTTTAGAACAAACCTAACGGTTATGAATTAGATTAGCCTTGGAAAACGTAGCCTAAAGACAAACACACACACACACACACACACACACACACACACACACCTTTTGTTTCAATATCCATTAATTAAGCACCACTGCCTACCTACGCAGCAGTCCTGGGTCACAGCCACGTGCCTGAGCCTAATCTCCCCAGCTGCCTTTGTTATCATCCGTGTCCAACGATTGCCCTCTGCAGGTCAGCCTTCGAGTCCTCCCAGGCAAGGCTATTGCGAAAAATAAAAAATGAAAAAAAGAAAAAAGAAAGAAAGAAAGAAAGAAAGAAAGAAAGAAAGAAAGAAAGAAAGAAGTATGGCAGACGAATTGGTCGCTCGTTTTAGAGGCAGGTAGGGAACTTTACAAGCATTCCCGGAGGCTTAGCATTAGGACACTAAATGTTTATTTAGCACTGTATGTATGCGCGCGCATGTGTGTGTGTGGCCGCACTTAGCATATTACACCCCCCCCAACACACTCACGCTTGCTTATGATCTGAAGTTCTGTTCTTTCTGTTCTACTCCGCTAGTTGGGGAGTTTTGTGCTAACAATTTTCAGCTCTGCTATGTGCTGGAGTAGACCCCATCCTACTGTCCACAACTCACCCCAGATTGAAACCCGGCCAGGAACCTGACCCGCAGAAAATCTCTGGGCTTCAATTGGGTGTTTAAACACAGCAAGGAATTCAGTTTCTCCTTAATCACAAACGTATGGGGGGCGAGTTTTAAGGTAGAGTAGTCATCTGGGGACTCACGGTTGCAAGTCCTAGAGAACGAGAATCCCTTGGCCAGTCAGAAAGGCGACTCAGACTACACCTTTCTACTTGGAAGTTGCACAGGAAAGATTGCTTAGTGCAGCTTAGATTCCTCTGAATGCACGCTAGCTCCCTCCCCCCCCCAACGCCCTTCCCCCTCCCCCTTTTATTGCACACATGACTAAAGGGGGAAACATTTTCTGCCTTTTCAGTACTGTATCATGAAGATTCTGAATGGAGATCCCGGCCCTTGTTAGTGACTGTAAAAAAAGAAAGAAAGAAAACCCCCAAAACCAGAGGTAGCTATTATTCTGGATGAATTATTCCACTGATAAAATGTGTGTTCGGTTGTGTAGCTGTGCTTGTAGACTGGACTGGAAGGGTTGGGCTTTAGAGGAAAACCGATCCAATGGAGAAAGAGACACACACACACACACACACACAGAGAGAGAGAGAGAGAGAGAGAGAGAGAGAGAGAGAGAGAGAGAGAGAGAGAGAAACAACAGCCCAGTTAATTGCCTCTTGATAAGGATCGTTTTATATTTCTGTAAAGAGGATTGTAACTTTTGATTCTCTGTCAGGTATGATTCCCGCAGTGATAGTTGGCCGCACTTCATACAGTGCAAGCGAAGAGTCAATCAATAATATGCAAAATGCCCTATTAGGAGATACTAAGGCAGACTAATTATTAATCGCTCGCTTAAAGGTAATTGAAGAGCGTTTGATTTGTCCTGTTTAAAAAGCATTAAAGGGAGTCGTAGGCATAAGATGGGGCGGGGAGTTGTTCTGTTTTGCTTTGGTGACTTGCATACATTTCCACGTGTGCAGTTGAGGAATCAAATATTTCTCAACAAGGTAAAGGGATGGGAAAGCAAGAAACGTCCATGCAAACCTCCCACCCACCCTTCTAAAAACAATAATGTTGTCACTGGGGTCTGGGGGATGAGGACTGCACGCCACTCCTCCTTCGGGAGACCATCGCTACGTGAAAATTCTTGTTAAAATTATTATTAAGGGACAGTCCCAGCTCAGTGACGTCACCTGACTTTGCACTGGGTGCCTCAACTCAAAAGTAAGGAAATGGCGTTGCACCGAAGGGGGTGGGGTAGCAGCTGTCATTCCAGGGCCGCAAAGGAGGAGTTGATGCTTTGATAGCCCAGCTCGCCTCTCCACGCCCCGCCCTCCTAGGCAAAGGACAGAGTTGAAGATTTGCAATGCGAGTTGCTCTTTGCCCTTTAGAGCAATCGGGACGAGCTTCCTCAGATGAGCATATGGAATGGCTGTCTATGACCACTGGGTGGTAAAGCTATCCACGTCGGGGGGCGGGAGGCTAGCCATACAATGCAAATATGCCTCAATGCAGCTCTTTCTTTGGCTGGAGGTAACCAGCGACGTCCCCTTCTTCCCTTCTCTGGTGGTGATTTCCTTTCCAACTTTCAAATCATCGTGGTGACAGCAGGATAAGCCAGGTGGTGTGCCATTCAGAAGCATGAGTGATACTCCCAGGCAGTTTGGGAGCTGAGGGTCCATCCATATTATAGCATGCAGAAGATTCCCTCTGAAACTAGGCTTGCTAGCACCCGACAATGCTTTTTTGATGGTTCTGGTGTCATGGGATGTGCCTTAAATCAGAGATTGCCCACGTTGTGCCTCCAAGCGCTGTTGAACCACAACTCCCATCATCCCTGACCACGGGCCACCTTGGCTAGGGCACATGGACGGCACTCTGATGACTACCCTTGCCTTAAATCAGAAGTGGGAGGCCTTTGGCCCTCCATATGTCCATGAACTCCCTTCATCCCTAGATATAGGCCTAGCTTTCTGAGGCTGATGGGAGCTGTAGTTGACCTGGAGCGCCGAAGGTTCTCTTACACCTTCTTAACTCAAAGGAGAGTAACTCCGATGTAGCAGAAAGAACACGAGGACAGGAAGGATTTCCGTTTGAGATGGCGGAGTACATACTGCGTCCCCGTCTCAAGCCTCTCTCGTGCACACCCGTTCTGTACTTTCAGAGGAGGGCAGACTTCGGCTTGTCAGATCTTTGATTTTCACTAGAAGCCCATGATCTTACCAACCAGAGCCAGGTCTTTTTGAATTCCAAGACAAGGTGCCTCTGAGCACATTCGGAGCCCAGGAAAATGCTCTCAGTACCAGAACTGAACTGAGATCACCGTTCTCTTGCACAAAATTCTACGCCTGCCCTGGCTAGCTTTCTTCATTTCAGCAGCCTTATGTAGGTGGGAGAAGCCATTTTGTTGATATTGCTAATAAAAGGGAGTCAGAAACCCTTGGCGATCCACTGCAGGTCCCCAAGAGATCCCGACCAACCTACCCCTCCAGGTGTTGAAAACTGCAGGACTGTAGATTAACCCAGTGTTTCCCAAACTTGGGTCTCCAGCTGCTTTTGGACTACAACTCCCACCATCCCTATCTAGCAGGACCAGTGGTCAGGGATGATGGGAATTGTAGTCCAAAATTCAGCTGACGACCCAACTTTGGGAACCACTGGATTAACCGGACCCGAAATAGCCTTTTCTCAGATGCACCTGGGAGTTAATTAACTACCTTCTGTGTGTAGCGAATGAAAACACGCGCTCTGTGCATGTTCGGGAGCCTCCTCTCCCACATCACAACCTTCCACCAGGCATATGCTGCGGATGCTGAACCCTCGCGTTGACGTGAGGCTCAAGGAGGAGTCCTTTAAAGGAAGCCAAGGAGGAAGGAATAGCAAGGAACCAGAAGGCAGGCCGCAATGCTGGCACGCAAGGAGTGGAAAAGCGATGTCCGGATCCAGCGATGGGAACACCATCAACCCTCGTGGTGATCTCGAGCCCAGCGTGCCCAGAGGAGGGAAAGCCCAACCGCCTAGAGATGCCGATTGATGGGCGGAGCCGCAAGCGCCTCATTGCCAGGCAACTCACGGAGCAGCTAAAGGGCACCGCTCAAAGGCCAGCGAGCAGCACATCCCTCCAGTGGCAACGGGCGGGCCAACTCCGAGGCAGAGAGGGCGGGGCGGGGAGGAGACTTCCAGGCAGGAGGCAAAAGCACGGGACGTGGCTAGCAGCGCTGAAGAGGAGACAGAAGGAGAGTTTCAGATCTACTGCCTGGATGCTGATCATCCTCGACCTGGAAGCTCTGTCTGCTTCCTTTGATCTCTCGTCCTCGCCTTTCTCCCGCTCCATCCCTTACATGCACGCGCACGAGTTCACCCTACGGCTGCCAGACTTTCCTTGTTTTAGAGGGGAACCCACTTCTGCTTCCGAGAACTTCTTCTTCTACTCAGAAAGTAGACGACGGTGGTGGTGCTGCCAAATTTTCACACGGTGGCTACTACCGCTCCCGGACAAGCCATCTCTGGGGTAGCACAACAGGCAGAGAATGAGACTCTTAATCTCAGGGCGTTGACTAAATGATCCTCGTGGTCCCTTCTATGATTCTTTGATGATACTGTCAGCCTTCCGTGAGCTCAGTCGTCCATGCCCCTGCCCTTTTGATCATTTGTTTCTCTTTTCCCGTTTTGACGAACGAGGGCAAGGTTAGACAATGTTCACAGCTGGGCAACATTGACCAGAATTCGGGATTGGAAGGGATGCCGTCTAGAGAGCCTCTTTTGAACTAGGCCAAAATAATTCAGTGGGCAACCAAGTCACACCCAACCCAATAATCTTATCTGGGAGACACACTTGATCAGGGGTAGTAGGCACCCTAAGAACCGGGGCTGGATGCGGCCCAATCACCTTCTAAATCTGGCCTGTGGACGGTCCGAGAATCAGTGTGTTTTTACCTGAGTAGAATGTGTCCTTTTATTTAAAATGCATCTCTGGGTTATTTGTGGGGCCTGCCTGGTGTTTTTACATGAGTAGGGTGTGTGCTTTTATTTAAAATGTATCTCTGTGTTATTTGTGGGGCATAGGAATTCGTTATCCCCCCCAAAAAAATATAGACCAGCCCCCCACAAGGTCTGAGGGACAGTGGACCCTCAGCACCCTGCTGAAAAAGTTTGCTGACCCCTGCACTTGATCCTAAGCACGGCTTGCTTTCCGACATGTAAACATCTGGCCATTCCAAATGTATGATTTTATTTTATTGAACAGACTCTGGATCCTGCATAATTGTGAACCAGACCTCTTACACAGTTTGCCAGAGAGGTCCTTGTTTTGTATCTCTGTGTGCTTTAAATGATGCTCTTACAAGCCCTATCATAACATCAGCTGCAGCCAACCCTTTAGGGCAAATAGGCAAGGCTGGCACAGGACATTTTGGCACCTGAGGTGAACCACACAATGGCATCCCCCTCCCTGCCAGCGAAGAAGGAGGAAAATAGAAATCAACATCAGGGACAAAGGGGGGGGGAGAGTAAGGTCTACATCAGGATCCACTGCCCTTGTGGATCCTTCCACCTGAGGTAACTACCTTGTCTCATGGGTGGGCCGGCCCTGCAAATAGGCCACCATCCTACCAACCTCAGCCAGCTCCACCCAACTGCCTTCTTATATTCAGTCCATACACAAGAAGAGCCTGCTGGATCAGGCCAGTGGTCCAGCATCATGTTCTCACAGTGGCCAACCTGTAGAAAAGCAGCAAGCAGAATTTGGGCACAAGAGCCCTCTCTGCTCCAGTGGTTTCCAACAACTGGTTTTCAGAAGCATTGCTGCCTCCAACTGTGGCAGTTTCAAGACTGAGCAGTCCAAGGTGTTGGTAGGTGTTCCTTGGCCTGAGGTCCTTTTAGCTCCCCCTGTAAAATATCCGAGGCCGCCCCCCATGAGTTAATGGGCATTGCCATTCAAATGGCGTGTGCATGCTGCATCTTGTGATTATGATGGGCTGGGCTTACAAGAACCCCCTGATATTTTATTCAAGTAGGCACCTGCGGTTAGTAGCCTTGAGTATCAGCTTAGTCTCAGCGTTGCCACTGCAGAAGTCAACAGGGAGGAGGATGGTGGCTGAACTAGGACTCCTGGGCTCTGCCTGTCATTGGCTCTGCATACACTTCCTATTGGGCTCTCCACTTTCCTCCTCTCCAGTTCCAATGCACACCTGTCATACAGCAGTCTGCATAACAGGGCGCAACGACACATGGCCCATGTTTGAACCTCTTCCTGGTCTATGCAGATGCTAGTAGAGGTGTGGCCTGTTTTGACTCAAGTACCACGTAGGCAGAGTAGCCACCAACCCAGGGGTGCCAACTTGAATAAAATATTGGAGGGAGGGGGCCAGGTAAGCCTTGTCCCGCAGAATCGATCACATAACATGGTGCACAGACACCATTCAAATGGCAATGCTCATTAACTTTGGGGCCCCCTCAAATATTTTATTGGGGGGGGCAAAGACCCCTCGGTCCCTGGGAGTTGGCTCCTATTCACCAGCCTATGGGCCCCTACGCCTTTTAGGGGCCCCATGACAAAGGATTAAAAAAAGAAGAAGATTTGATCTTGAAAGAAGAAAATTGCAATCAAGCTTTCTTAGTTCAATGTTACACCACTAGAGATTTCGACTGCCTACGGGTCTCCACAGGGTTTAATCCGGCACTGGCGCAAGCCTCGCCTTCTCCTTTTTGACCCTCGTGGGGCTCATCAAACTCCCGCCTGCCTCTGCACACACTTCCAGCGGATCGTTAATTTCCTTTGTGCGCTGGTTTCCAGCAGACAGCTACTGATTTACGCAGCACGGGTGACTACGATCGCACGCACGCATACACGTGTGTTGTTGTTGTTTTTCGGTGACCCGGCAGCGTTTGGGTCTCTGAAGGAGCGCTTCTCGTGGAGAGAGCGATGACACGTGTACATCACCTGACTCGTATCTTTTTGCCAAGCAGAGCAAAAGCATGCCCAAGTAAAGGGAAGCTCCTTTGAAAGCGGGGACTTCCCTTCCTTCCCTGTGGACTACCTTGCAAGCGGGACTGGGTGGCCGGTCTCCCTTCCTAACCAGTTCAAGCGACGCACCCATCCCGCCTGCTTCGAGCCCAAACGGAACTCTGTTCGGCAGAGCGAAGGAGCCCCCTGCTGGCCAGACGGCGTTAGGCGCGCAGAGGAGAAGCTTGCTTACAAAGAGCCTGGGCGGGTCCGCAGACTGAATGGAGCCGAGGCAGTCTGGGCTGTGAGATGCTGGACAGAAACCCATAGAGCTCGTTGAGGGCGTCAGCCGCCGGCTCCCCCTTCCCCCGCCTTTTTTTTTTTTGTGCTGCTTCTGAAGCCTTGAAGGAAAGACTGAATTAACAGAAGGATGGTTGTGAGCAGAAATCCTAGATTTCCGTTGTTAGTGGCCTTAGATGAGCGTTTTTAGGATTCATCAGCCTCATACTTTGGGGTACGTGAGGGTACAGGTATCGATGCACCCCTCGTACATCTATTTTTTTAAAAAAAATCCTCTTGAGAAATAAGTGATATTGCAGATCTCCCCCCCCCCACACTTTTGGGTAGGTAAGTTTGTTTGTTTTCCTTAGAGAAGCAGCAAGAAGTTCATATTTTCCATATGCTCCAATAGTTCTTATGTTGGACACATCTTTTTTTTTTGTTTTGTTTCTGTTGTTAATGGGAAAGAGCTTTATTTGTTTATTTGGAAGGATCTACTGATTTATGGGAAGTCTGTGAAATCATTGTCTTTGGTGTTAACCTTAGGGCTGCAAACCTATCTCCTCATCCCTGGCCCATTGAATTCAATGGAAGTTCTTTCCAGGCATATGTAGTTAGGCTTCCAGCCTAAGACAGAGTACACAAAATTTGTTTAAGGCACATGACTTTCCCCAAAGAATCCTTGGAATTGTAGTTTGCTGGAAATCATAGGTCTCTGTGGGGTGAGCTATGGTTCCTAGGAGTCTTTGGGGAAAGTAAAGGGACCCCTGACCATTAGGTCCAGTCGTGACCGACTCTGGGGTTGCGGCACTCATCTCGCTTTATTGGCCGAGGGAGCCAGCGTACAGCTTCCGGGTCATGTGGCTCTGGCGAACCAGAGCAGCGCACGGAAACGCCGTTTACCTTCCCGCCAGAGTGGTGCCTATTTATCTTCTTGCACTTTGATGTGCTTTCGAACTGCTAGGTTGGCAGGAGCTGGGATCGAGCAACGGGAGCTCACCCCATCACGGGGATTCGAACCGCTGACCTTCTGATTGGCAAGTCCTAGGCTCTGTGGTTTAACCCACAGCGCCACCTGCATCCCTAATGTAATTTAAATGTGCCTGAAATGTATGGTGTGCAGCCATGGAGCTACAGCCCCCAGCCCTTGCCTTCTGCTTTCTCTGGTTTGGGCTTCTTCGACTTGAATTTAGCTTAGATCCATCCCTATGATTTTTGCTCATGTGACTAAACAGAATCTCACCTTGTTTAAACTTTGCGTGTTAACCAGGAATTCCAAACCGTTGTGGTCTGAGTGTCACAGTAGCCTTTCTCCTGAGATAGGAAAACATGCAGCGTGTGGTCCAGAGTGTGAGATGTGAGCAGTGAACTCTTCAGTTCAAATGTTAACATAGCCAAAAACTCCCTTGGCGGCCTTAGGCAAAAAGCCCCCACTATGTCTCCTTCCCTTCCTAGCTGCAAAATGAGTATAATAATACCTGCACCCTTTGTTATATTAAGGTAAGGATTACAGGGATAATGTGTGAGAGAAGCACTGGACAGTTTTAAAGCTCTGTGTATTGCAGCAGTATAAATTTACCCACTCTCCTGCAAAATAGTAGCTCACTAAGTAAGAGTTGCACTGTGTTTTTGCACTAGCCATTATGGCTAGCCATACTGGCCAACTAGTCATGTCCATCGTGGAAATAGAAGATTTTAGGCTAAAGGGGAAATTGACACCTACTAAGCAGGCAGGCAGAGGAGGAATGATCACTCAATTTCCTCAGCACCATCACCGCTGGTCAATCAGTAGTATGGTATCCATTCCTGCCAACCTCTCCTGCAAACCTAGAGAGCAGGAGAGCTTTCTTTAATGCTGCTGGCTGTCCCTGTCCCTCAAGGAAACCCCCTTGAGGTTTTGAGGTCCGCCGAGTCCTTGCAGAGCTTCTAAAAGCTCCCCCGCCGCTCGGAATACCCAGAGGGGTTTTTCCGCACTTCTTTGATGGCCTCAGCTAAACCGGAAGCCGACACCTGTGACTCTTAACCAGTCTGCCTCATCTCTGCCTCTTGGCTTCCCTCTCCCCTTCACGTGCTTCAGCTTCTCCCACTGATTCTGGACTTCTTTCTCTCACAGACTCTCCCAGCTCAAGAAGCCTTGTTATCTCTTCAGCTTCCAACACCTCCTCTTCCTTGTCTTCTCCCCCTGTCCACTCATCATCATCCCACCACCACTCCCCAGGCTCTGAGCTTTCTTCCATTGATGGTTCCTTCCACCATTCCCTTGTGTTCCACCAGTCCATGACACCAAGGCTGCCCAGACAAGAATGTGGCCATCTAGCTGAATTTCCCCTCTCAACCCTATTTTAGCATCTCAGGACTTCTTCATCTAATTATACCAAGCCTTGTTTACCTTCCAACCTCTCTTCTAGTCTAGAATCACAACCCCACTCCCCTGGCCTGCTAGTCTCTCTCTCACTCTCTTACACACACAGCCCCTCCTCCTGACCCCAGATGTTATGTGTGGCTGATTATCACCAATAAGTGTTGGGAAACATTTGACTCTCATCAATGGAAAGTCTTTCCACTGTCAGTTGCTATCAGCTCAGCTGTGACTGAGCTGAAGTACACAATAGGCCGGTGGAGGGGGGGGGGAGGTCAGATATGCTGTCCCAAGAGGTTGATATGATCAAATCCTTTTAGCGAAACAAGCATTTGCTTCAGCACATTTGATAGTACTGTGTTTGACAGCCTTCTCTTCCTTGCAGACAAGTGGTTTGAAGAAACACTGACCAACAGCTACCGTGAGCCTTTTTTTTTTGGGGGGGGGTAGGTGAAGATATGAGTGGATCTCTGTCCATGACACAGTATTACACTGACACGGTCTCAACTCTCTCCCTATGCTAAGCACCAGAATGGAATGGCTGATCCCACAACACAATGTTAATTCAGTTGTGATTAGGCCCTGTTTAATCTGTCTGGAGCTAGGCAGTCATATTTTATCTGGGTAATTTCATCTCTGTGAAATGTTTATTCTCCACTTGTGAGATCTGCTGTTGGATGGTTTCTTCTCATGTGATCAGTGTTGCATAAATTGCCTCGGATGTGTTATACATTGCTGCAAATTGGTGCTGTCACCAATTAAGAGCGGTGAACTTGTAATCTGGTGAACCGGGTTCGCGTCCCTGCTCCTCCACATGCAGCTGCTGGGTGACCTTGGGCCAGTCACACTTCTCTGATGTCTCTCAGCCCCACTCACCTCACAGAGTGTTTGTTGTGGGGGAGGAAGGCAAAGGAGATTGTTAGCCGCTTTGAGACTCCTTAAGGTAGTGATAAAGCGGGATATCAAATCCAAACTCCTCCTCCTCTTCTTCTTCCTTCTCTGTGGTGGCATCCTTCTTGTGGTAACCCCTACTTGGTTACACCCAGAAGGGAGGTGGCTCTCACAGGTATGACAGGAAGTCCTCCCTGTTGGAGCCGCATTCCTCTGTGTGGCCATTCTAGCAAACAGGAAATGTTGGACGTAACTGCTCTGTGTATATATCCCACACTAGTCCAGCATCCCGTCTGCACAGTGGCCAACCAGTTGCCTGCAGGAAGCCTACAAGCAGGACCTGAGCACAGAAGCATGCTCTCCTCCTGCAGCTTCCAGCAACTAGTATTCAGAAGGATATTGCTTTCGACTGTGGATGACGGGCTGACGCATGCCAAATGAGGAAGCCTGGCAAGCCAAATTAGGCCTATGGGTTGGCCGCTCTAGTAGAAAGAATCTTCTGTCTGATACAGAGCGATAAGGGAGAGCAGGAAGGGTCTTGAATTTGCCCATCCATCCACAGTGAGCACCTGGGCCAGGCAACCATACAGGTTGCCTGCGCACAGCCTCCTCCCACTATGCTGATCTACCTTGCATATGCCTTTCTATTTAATTATAGTACTTATTGCTCCATTTGGTTCTGTTCCATACCGATTGGCACGTGCAAACCTGTTGTTTTCTTTTGGTAAATGCATTTCTACTTGTTTAGGAAGTGCATAATTGGTCAACCAAGTCCCTGGACTCTGACGATCTCGAACAGCTGTCATTTATTCTCCAGCACTAAATGACTTTACCCCATAGGTGTGCCTTGCGAAGTGTTAACTCCCCCAGCAGTGTGGACCATGCAGTAGTACTTTACAATGGAATAAGCTGCTGTTTGATAGTGTGGGTGCGAATTGGCGTGGCACTTAGAAAACCATACCAAAAGAGGGCCTCCATCAGTAAATAAGTGCATCCTGCTTGGTCCCCTTTAAAAACCGTGTTCTTGGTGATAAAAGCAAAACATGTAGAACATCAGAGGCAAACATGCTGTAATTGAATTCTAGAAAGCAAGCGTTCCTCTTGGCTAGTATTCCTACAGGCCTCTTCAAAATATGGAAATATATTGGTGTGTCCTGGAAAAGGCAAAGGAAAAAAAACCTTCCTAAAAAAAACACCCCCCCCCCAAATCCAGCAGTTTTGGACACTTAGTTGACATATGTCTCATTATCTTACACCAGAAATGTGACAATGAGTGACAGGAGTCCGCCGAGAGATTTAAAGTGATGATAAAGGCAGCGAGGCTTCCCAGAAACACCGAGTCTAGTTCTTAATAGCTACATGCTTCTTTACATGCATCCTAATAATTTGACATTTATAATTCACTGTGCTGTTGAATTCCTTATCGTTTTCGTACTGTCAGCTCCTTCACATTTGGAAATAAATGTCCTTCCTAATTATTACGTGTAGTTGAACTCCTAACATTCTTTTTTAAATCTACCTTGTATTATCCCCCCCCCCATCCCATGAACAAAATGGGAACTAGGAAACTATTAATGCTCAGTGCCCTTTCATTAAAATTTAAACTCACACTGGTCTTAAATGTCATGCTAAAAAAAAAAAAAGTAACACAGCTTATAGCTCATTAATGTTTGTTAGTAAAGCAGGGCACATGCCACCGTTTAAATCATGCTTTCCTTTATTAAGGACTGAAAGGAAGTTTCCATGACCCATTTTTCTTCTCATCCAAAGAGACTGTTGTGTGCCGCTCTTGAAGTAATCACCGTCCTTGCTAACCACCTCCTTCTGTGTTGCTGACTCTCAAACTTTGGGATTGTTGAAATATATACAGCAAAAATTCAAGCCATGTGATTCAAATTGGGTCTACTAGACCCAATTTTTTAAAGCAATGTGGACTAAAGTCACTTGTGGGGCTCCTCCAGGATTAGGGGACCTGAAGCTTAAGCTTCATTCATTTCATAATAGATCCATCCGTGGTTGGAAGTGACTTCAAAGGACCTCTGGTTCAACCCCTGAAAACCAATGCTACAACACCCCTGATAAGTGACCATCCAGTTTGTGATCAGAAGGTGCAAGAGACCAACAAAACTGCTGAAGTTTAAGCAGGTCTAGGTCTGGTCAGGGTCCGGATGGGTAACCACCTAAGAACTACATGCATATAGTTTTTGGTTCCATGATGGAGGAAAGGTCAATGCAAATACAGAAATCAAATAAATAAATCTAACTTCTACAGCCAAGGTGGTTCCACCTCATTCTAAGGCAGATCATACATGTCCCTTCTATGAGTAGGAATTGGGGAGAATTCAGTTCAGTTCACATTTTAATGCAAGCCTATTTAATTTGCTTCTCTGAAAAGACATGTGAACTGAGATGCAGTTATCTCTAAACATGCATACAGAAATGGAGATATAGTGGTACCTCTGGTTACATACGCTTCAGGTTACAGACTCCGCTAACCCAGAAATAGTGCTTCAGGTTAAGAACTTTGCTTCAGGATGAGAACAGAAATTGTGCTCCGGCAGTGCAGCAGCAGGAGGAGGCCCCATTAGCTAAAGTGGTGCTTCAGGTTAAGAACAGTTTCAGGTTAAGTACGGACCTCCGGAATGAATTAAGTACTTAACCTGAGGTACCACTGTATATGTAACATGCATAGATCTGTGGAAAAGAACATACTGAAACACATTATAATTAGGTGAGATTGCTTGCAGAATGTGTACATTGAGCAAGAATTGCATACAAAAATTCCAACGTTGGGAGAAAGCACACCAAAGTGGTGACGAATTTTCATGAGGACTTAAAAGCAACTTTGTAAATCAATGCAGAAATGTGGCAAGCCAACCTTAAGAATGGAAAAGAGAGGAGCTTGTCTATGAGGCCTGCCATGTGGCTAACATGTAAATAATGCCAAGAGAACATTATTATCCATGGTTTTCAATTATAGCTGCCAAATCTTGTCATTTTTTATAAAAAAAACACCCCACCCCAAACATCAAATAATAGTTGCTTTGTGCCTTTTTGTACCTGCTTATATTGAACAGTGCCAAAATTTTCAGCCCAAACTGGGAATGCTTCTTAGTGTGCTACATTTATCTCCAGGCATGATTTATATGTTCTATTTTCTGCAGATCAGTGATGGGGATGCATTCTTGAGGAGTAAAAATAAATATGAGACAACTACACCCCATTAAACATGTTTTATCTGCTTGTAGAATTGGGAAGCAGGTAATTCTTAGCGTCACACTTCTCAGAAGGTTTTCTTTAAAACACACACACACACACACACAAAAAAAAAACACCTTCAAATCACTTCAATGTATTCCATGGCACTGCCAGTTAAATTTCATGAATTATGAAATGCTGCCTCAGACCTGTATAGTGAGTTCTTTTTCTTGACATGGGGTTGGAATAGCTAGATCGGGGATGGGAAACATATTTCAGGCTGATGGCTGCATTCCATTCTGGGGGACCTTTTGTGGGGCACATGTTGGTCATGATTGGGGCCAGAGGTGAAAATGGGCAGAGGAATGATAGAGAAGTTTGTAGTTTCCACACCTACGCATCACTATTTATCCTCCATCCAGACAAGCAAGAAGCACTATCAGAGTTCAAGGACATATTTCTGCGATGCAAAAACACTTAAAGAGAAGGGGTGTGCCCTTGGTAGAGTCTCAAAGGCCAGACAAGAAGGGCCTCTTGGCAAAGTAGCTAAATTGCAGCCCAGAAGCCAAACCATGTGCAATAACGACTCTTTTCTTGAAATTAAAACAATGTCCAAACACTCGTTAAAATATTCAAAAGCTTTTACTTGCAGAACATATAGCTAAAGAAGAATATATGCAAAGTATTTACATTCATTTTATTGTTGTTAGCCGCCCTGAGCCCGGCTTCGGCTGGGGAGGGCGGGATATAAATAAAAATTATTATTATTATTATTATTATTATTATTATTATTATTATTATTCACGTGTTTATCCAAGCATGGGCTTTAGTTTTTCTTCATTGAAGATTACAGCTTCTTCCTTAAACCTTCAAACTGTGTCTTTCTCTCTTTCTAGTCCTTGCACTCAGCCTTCTGTATTTTATCCAGATAGGCCTTGCAGTTCCTTCTGATAGGTCTCCACATTCTCCTTCCAGCAGACTTCTACTTACTGCTTCTTTGGGAGAACATCAACTTCTGTACTTCTTTCTGTCACATACATTCACACAGAAACGTCAGCACTCCACTCCACTATTGTGTTGATCTAACACTGCCTTGGGACACGGGTGGCGCTGTGGGTAAAACCTCAGTGCCTAGGACTTGCTGATCGTATGGTCGGCAGTTCGAATCCCCGCGGTGGGGTGAGCTCCCGTCGTTCAGTCCCAGCTCCTGCCCACGAAAGCACTCTTAAGTGCAAGTAGATAAATAGGTACCGCTTTCTAGTGGGAAGGTAAACGGCGTTTCCATGTGCGGCTCTGACTCGCCAGAGCAGCTTCGTCACGCTGGCCACGTGACCCGGAAGTGTCTTCAGACGGTGCCGGCTCCCGGCCTCTAGAGTGAGATGAGCACACAACCCTAGAGTCGGTCACGACTGGCCCGTACGGGCAGGGGTACCTTTACCTTTACCTAACACTGCCTTATCTTCAGTGTTTACGGAGATGCAGCCATTACAGTCAAGTCACTCACACACAGAACAAAATGAAGAATGTAATAAGATACCTCCCGGGTGACTAAAGTTAACCAAACACACAGCAGCTACTGGGGAACATCCCAGAATTAAACACACACAATGCATTCAAACATTCCCAATTTCAGTAAATTAAATCGCTATACTTAAAAGAGCCTAGGACCGCATTTGGTTCCCAGTTATGATATTCCCCATCGCTGAGTTAGATGATAGTGATTTAGTGCTCATACATAGTTGAAGCTAAATCTGCTGGAGTATCCCTTGGGTGTGGTATTTAGCTTAGCAGAGGATATGGCTAATTGGACAGGCTATTGTGTAAGCCTGTATCAGGCTGCAACCCTCAACACACTTCCTTAGCAGTCCCATTTTGCTCAGTGGCACTGCCTTCTTCTTGGATATTGCCTCACAGAGTTGAGCATGCAGACCATCTCCTCTTGCTCGAGTTCTCTGGATTGCACGGGCTGGCCCTTTGCTTTTTAAGCATAATGTTTGCAGCCTGGAATAAAATTTGCAATTAAATTTTACTCTTTGCAGTTACAATGGGCGAAACGCTGCGGATGCCAACAGCTGGGGGCTGCCAATGTTGAGACGTATTCAATTTCCATATAATGGGTAGAAACAACCTCCATTATTGCAGCAATCTGTTGCCTTTCCCATTAAGGTTCCAAACTTCAATTCTTCCAAATGAGATGGTGATGCTAACCTCTACAAAATTTCTGCTGTCTCCAGAATGCAACTGCTTGGTAAAAAGGATTTTTCAGATACTGAAATTACAAAGATATTGTCAGTTAAGAGATCTAACCATGATGAAGAAAATGACTGAGAGTTACTATAATACTTGTGTGCTGGATATATATATATATATATATATATATATAGAGAGAGAGAGAGAGAGAGAGAGAGAACATTTAAAGATCAAAGTAGAAGGGAAATGGGCTTAGGTAGGGCTATTACAGAAGATCATGGAAGAGGATTGTAAATATACATATAGATCTACTTGATTATTATGCCCTTGAATCTGAGGGGGGAGGTACTAATAACACAGTGGAATATTTATGCATGAACTAGACAACAGTAGTGAGAAACCTATGGCATTCCAGATGCACATGAACTCCAACTCCCATCAGCCCTAGTCAACATGGCCAATGGCCAGGGGTTGGGCTTTGCTGTTCTGAACCTGTCCATCTTCTGATCAAGTTCTGATCATAACTCAAACTTGGTCCATTGTGGCTCAGCCCAGTCTGGTGGCTTGTGAAAAGAACATGATTGGTTTTGATTCTCTTGACATTGTTGCACGTATGGCTATTGTTGCTTACTTAATGGCTACTGTTGTTTACTGTACTGCTACTGTTATTCATCGCACATCATCAAGTAGCTATTTGCATGCCCTCTGGGGATCACCTGTCTTGTGGTACCCCAGTAATTTTGAGATGTCCCTTTCTTCTTCCCACATTCTTTAGTAATGAATATTCCAGAGCTTGCACTAAGTTTTGATTATTGGGAAATTATTTAGAATTCCTATTCAGGGATGATGGGAGTTGTAGTCCAACAACACCCCCACACTTGCTTTGCAGCATAGTTGACTGACTTTCAAAAAGTTATTAGCAGAGTTACAGAGTCAAGTGAAATAACATTTGATTCCTAAAAGTGCAGATAAAACTGAAGTTAGAAGGTAGGGCTAAGTTGAAACGACTAACAATTGTTATGCACATTTTTGGAAGTGCTGAAAAACACTCTTTTTGGCAAAGACACTTGGAAACATGTTCATGGATTCAATTACTCTGCTCTATTGCACTTATTTTCAGTTAACTTCACATGTTGTCAGTAGCATGTCTGCATAGCCAGATCTGATTGGCTGTGTATTATTGTGGCATCGTTCCAGTCATTTCATAATCCCTTTTTTCACTAGCAAAGGTAAAGGTATTGCTGTTTCTCTCAGTTATATTGATTTGTCCACATCATCATGCAGCCAGGTGTTGGGGTATGTGTTTATCTTCACCCATTAACCATGCTCTCTCTCTCTCTCTCTCTCTCTCTCTCTCTCTCTCTCTCTCTGTGTGTGTGTGTGTGTATGAAGCTTCAGCAAAGCGGTTAAGCTCACCAACACAAAACAGTGTTGTTTTAAGCAGAGCTGTTTTACATAGCACACACAAGACACGCTATATTTGCACACTATATACAGGTTAGGTAAAGGGACCCCTGACCATTAGGTCCAGTCGTGGCCGACTCTGGGGTTGTGGCGGTCATCTCGCTTTATTGGCCGAGGGAGCCAGTGTACAGCTTCTGGGTCATGTGGCCAGCATGACTAAGCTGCTTCTGGCGAATCAGGGCAGCGCACGGAAATGCCGTTTACCTTCCTACCAGAGCAGTACCTACTTGCACTTTGGCATGTTTTTGAACTGCTAGGTTGGCAGGAGTTGGGACCGAGCAACAGGAGCTCACCCTGTAGCGGGGATTCGAACCGCGACCTTCTGATTGGCAAACCCAAGGCTCTGTGGTTTAGACCACAGCACCACCTGCGTCCCAGTATATACAGGTTACATGAAGGCTTTTCTCTCTCTGCTCCCTGGGAAGTTTGTGTACTTACTGAACAAAATCCACCCACAAGTTCTAAATCAACTCACACATAGTCCTGCACCGGGTTCTAAATTCTTCAAAAATGTTTCTTCTGTGCTGAAATTATTATTTTTCAGCCTAAAAACCTGAAACTGGGGAATGTTTGGAGCAGGCCTAGTGGAAGGGGCCTATGGAGATGGAGAAATGGATCCAGCAGATGAACAGAGAACTCAATTACTGATGGTGGCTTTACATGCTATAGAGGAATAGCCATAGTATGGTTGCCAGTGATTTTTCTATCTCTGCTTCTCTAACTGAACATCTTCCTCCAAGTGGATCATGTGTGAGTTCACAATGTACCTGGACCTCACAGCCTATGGGAGATGGATAACTTCCTTTTGCGCATTTCACAGGAAGTAGATACCCTTTACCGGGGAAGACACTCTTGTCTACATTGCATTGAGAAGGTACCATCTTATTACAGGTTGAGCTACAGCAGTGTTGGCAACACAGGGCAAGCAAGGGCCCGTTGTTTTTTAGGATTATGCCTCTGATATACCTAGAACATTTGTTCATTCAACTGTTTATAACAATAGTTGCTCAATCCTATCCCTGTCTGGCATCGGTCCCATTGAGCTCAATGAGAATTTCTTCCAATGTAGTATGCAGACAATGCAATCTCTGTGTTTAGCACAGGAAAGCAGTGTTTCATATGGTTCACTTAAGACTTACCATATAGTTAAAAGTAAGTGTGTGTGTGTGTGTGTGTGTGTGTGTGTGTGTGTGTGTGTGTAGAAGGTCTGCCTCTGTACTCTACCACAACAGCACCCCAACAGGAGCATGAAAACAGGATCTAGAAGTCACACCTGCTTCCACTACCAAAGTTTCCTTGAGGTGCATGAAAGCATCCTCAGAGAATACTTTGTCCTACCATAAGACAAGATTATCTGCCTTACACAGGCAATATACCATATTTTTCCATGTATAACACCCCCCTCCCCGTGTATAAGACGATCCCTATTTTTGGGGACTCCAAATTAAGGAAATGGGGGGGGGGAGATTGCTCAGAGTTGTTGAACTTTTTGTGTGGGGGGGGGAATTGCCGACAACCGCTCACCCGCCTGACCACCGCTGCCAATCACACTTCTCACTGAAGCCACCAATCGTCAGCCCGCTCGCCACCAGCCGCCGCCAATCACCCGCCCGTTCTCCGCTGACACTCTTCTGCTCGCAGCTGCCACCAATTGCTCGTCCCGTCACTGCACTATCCATGTATAAGATGACCCCCAATTTTTAGCATTTTTTATAATAAAAAAATCGTCTTATACACATAAAAACACTGTAGTTCTTTGTAGGGCTGGGATGAATAGATAAAGGATTAGATGTAGGTTTAGTCCTTGGCAATGAGCTAAGGAAGATTATCTATGCAACTATTTAGAATTTTATATCCCACCCATCTAAAGCACACACATTACTCAGGGTACCTTACAATGATTAAAGTCACCAATTCACAATAAAATAACAATAAGCAAATCAAGCAATGTAAGATAAATCAGAGTCAGGCTCATCAGATATAAGAATAAATAGATAAAATGTTATCTATCTGGTTATGCAAAGCCTGCCAGAATCATAAGAATAAAGTATTTATCAACCCATGGAGTGAGCAAGAGAGGAAGCCAACTGAGGTTCCTGAGGCAAGGGATGTCACATTGTGGGTGTGGCCACTGAGAAAGCCCAGGCTTCCATCTTGGGTAGGACAGAGGGAAATACCTGTCCATCCAATCTTGGGGAGCAGGCAGGCTGCTATGGGAGAAGGAGGAGGAGGTACTTAAGGTCTAATCACAGCCACTTCTAATTGTGTCCAAAAACAAACTGGGAACCAATGCTGTTGCTGCTGGATATGTGTAGCATGGTCCTATATGCGAGCATCCACAAACATGCTTGTTTCCAAATTCTGAACCACCTGAAGTTTCTGAAGAGTCTTTAAAGGTATGTATATGTAGAGCACATTGCAACAATGTATTACAAAGATAAGGCACATGTTGCCATGGCCAATTCTGGTCTCCTGAGGATTGGGTGCAGTTGGCACACCAGCTGTACCCGAGGCAAGGCACTCCTGACTACAGCCACCATCTCATCATTCAGTGGAAAAACAAATCCAGGAGCCTGATTCTTCAAGATGAGTACTACCCCAATACAAAACAGGTTACTTGTCTATTCCAGAGTCCACCTTCCATCTACTAGAAGCTCCATCTGAATTAAGCCTCCTGAGAATTTCAGCGCATCAGCATATTTCCTGGTAATAAATAAAAACGGAATAGAGCTGAATGTTGTGTGCATTCTGGTGACAATGCAACCCAGATTTCTGGATGACCTCTCCCAGAAGTTTCATGCAGATATTAAATAAAATGGAGGTCATAACTGATCCCTCAGAGACACCATCCACCAGTGGTCAAAGTCTTAAACAGGAGGCACCTAGTATTACCTTCTGAAACTACCACCCAAGGATAGGAGAACTTTCATGGTTTTACCCTAACTCCATCCTTGCCTAGTAGACCAGAGAGGCACCATGGTCAAATGCCATTGAGAGCTCCGGGATAACCAATACCTCTGGCTAGATTCAACTGTAGCTAGTCTCCTAAGAAGACTACAGCTGCCTCAGATCTAGACAATGCAGGGAAAGATTTAAGGCAGGAGCTTATGTCCAAGATAGGAAGGCAATTAGGATCTGAGAATAGAACAAGTATAGTCCAGAAGAGAGTCAAAGTATAACCTGGAGAGAAACAGGACTCCATTCCTCTGCAGCCAAATACAAGCCAAGGGTGTGATCACATTATATGAGCTAGTGCATGTTATACTGCTGGTTTTGATCCTCAATTAAACAGCACATCATTGTTGTTTATTAGTTACTTATTTTGAACAGAGATTACTGTGTGAGTCTCTGTAATTGAAAAGATTGTGGGCATTTGAGTGTTATCATGGCTCCCACTTAATTCCCCCTCCAGTTTTCACTGGTGCATTTGAAAACCTGCCCATGTGCAAGAAAGGAGATCATGCGATTCCTGCCTCCAGTTTGTACCTATTCCTTTTTACATTTAAGGTGGGCCAACCTTCCTACCAATGTTTTCTGAAGAAGTTCCGAAAAGGAGAAACAAAATAATCAAAGGGATGGAGTGATTTCCCTGTGAAGTAAGGTTGCAGAGTTTGGGATTTTTTCTTTTTAGTTTAAAGAAAATGCAAGTTAAAGGTGACATGATGGAAATTTATAAAATGATGCATGCCCTGAAGAAAGTCAACAGAAGCTTTTCTCCATCCCTTATAGACAGCCCATGAAGCTGGATGTTGGAAGATTCAGGATGGATAAAACAAAGTACCGTATTTTTTGCTCTATAAGATGCATCAGACCATAAGACACACCTAGTTTTTGGAGGAGGAAAACAAGAAAAAAAATATTCTGAATCTCAGAAGCCAGAACAGCAAGAGGGATCGCTGCACAGTCTTATAGAGTCTTATAGAGCAAAAAATACGGTACTTTTTAATGCAGTGCATAGTGAAACTATGGGACTTATTCTCACAGGAGTTAGTGATGGCCACCAAACTGAATGGCTTTCAAAGAAGATCAGACACATTCATGGAGGAGAGGGCTAGCAAGGGCTCCTAGCTGTTGAAGGCTATACTCTTCCTCCCTCCACAGATTAGGGCAGCAATGCTTCTGAATACCAGCTGCTGGAAATCACAGGAGGGGAGAGGGCTCTTGCGATTGAATCCTGCTCCCTGGTTTCCCACAGGCATCTGGTTGGCCACTGTGAGAACAGGATGCTGGGCTAGACGGGCCATTGGCTCATATGTTCTTATGTCAGGGCCCTCCTATAACTTTCATGGTTGTGCAGATGAGGGAATTTTGCAAGAGCTGGATTCCTTTTTTTACACCTGGAGCACTGCAATGTAATAAACTTCCTCTGCGACACGACTGATAAAAACGCTGGACGTCGCCGTTGAAAAGATGAGCCCCGAGGTGTCCCTTGCACCCAGTTGAACACGAGACTGTTTGCTCGCAGAAGTCTTTCCATCTGCCATTTCCATTGCTGAGATATGGAAATTATCTATGTGACATGTAGACAAATATGTAAATTATTCAAAGCCTTTCAGCTAATTATGCCCCGTCTATGTTGCCTTAGGTTTTTCTGCCCCTGTTTGCAATCAGACAAAACCGTCAGATTATTGCATTGTTCCACAGCAAGGTTTAAACACACACACACACACATTTCTCAAAAGTACTTTTCACTTTGTCCCCCACAAATAAAAAAAGAAAGAAAAAGGAATCAATAGTAAAGAGGAGTCGATGGACAAGAGAAAGAAAGAGAGGGAGGGAGGAAGGGAGAGGGAGAGAGAGAATGCATTCTACATTAAATTAGTGTGATGGAAAATGAATAAAAAATGATCACACCAGATATTCTTCCTTGAAAATTATTAAAATTCATAGCTCAGAGGTGTGAATGCTTCTTTAAGAAAGGTACTTATGTTATCCCCAAAATAGCACCAGCACCATGTGATGGTTTCAGTTGCTATGGTTACTACACATTTGTTATTTAATAGCAAAGAAAATAGATGCACAAAACATGCTAATTATAACTGGTACAATTTCCCCCCCAAATGTTTGAGATGAATATGCATACATGTTTTATGCATAAGGGACAGGAATGTCCTTCTCTGAGAATTCTGTATTTTTGGTGGTGGTGGGGAGAGTATTTTAGTACCTGCCTGGGAAATACTTATGTGGTTATTTCAACCCAGAGTATAAAGAGATGGGGAAATTGTAAGACAAGCGCATTTTGTATGAAGTACAGTCGATTCCCCTTCCGATAGCATGGGGATGAGAGCATGAGAATCGAAAAGGTTTCCTAATCTATTCAGTTCTGTTTATTACTGAGTGTTCTGAGAAAAGAAAAGCTGAACACATATACATGGATGCTCAAATCCTGTTGCATAGAGCAAGCGAGTCAAGGCTTTATTGCAATTATTTTGGCCAAGTGCAATTTCATGGGCGTGCAACTGTGGATAATGGCTGGAGCTGCCCATTGAGGCCTCCAGTCCTATTATTTGTAGCACTGCCAGTCTTGGGGGGTTTGCATCTCCTGTGTTAAAATAACCACATAAACAAATCCTGCCTCCCCCTCCACACTTCCCTGCACAAGTGATTGGTGATTTTAGTATTAATGTGATGGATAGTATCATAAGGCATCTGATGTAGCTACCTGGCTAAAGCTAAGCAGGTGTTGGTGTGGTTAGTTCCTGGGTGGGAAACCATATGGGAACCCAGTATATGTTAGATTTTCCATATTTCAAGCAGGGAAAATCCAGACAGAAAAATTGTTGAGCTTTTTGGGCCAAATTGCAAAAAAAGAAAAATCTGTTTTTGAGCTATTTTTATGCGGAAATGGCAAAAATGGCACTGCTGACATGGGGCAGCCCTAAATTACCTTGAGGTTCATCATGGAAAGAAAGGCTTGGCTAAAATTGTGACCCTCTAGAAGTTGTAGGAATCCTGTTCCTGTAATCTTGGACCATTGGTCATGCTGGCTGGGACTGATAGAGGTTGGCATTCAACAGCAGGTTCAAAAGTTCCCCATCTATACATGAAGAAATTTGTAAATAAATAAAGCAGTGTATTATAGCTTTCTTACTCCCCCTCCTCAGAAAAAGGTGGTCACAGAACCGATATGAGAATTTTGATGTCAAATGTTTTCCAAGTCGTCTTTCAATGCTCAAAGATTTCCTGAATAGTATTCAAATATTTTTAAGCTGCATTTGGGTTTAATATACTTTATTTCCATATATTTGGGAGCTGATATTTGCTAGGGGGCATGTACTTCTGCTTATGACTTGATGGCATTTGATAGCTGTAATATTTACTATTGCACAACATTGGAAATAGTAGACACTGACACAAAACTGCTCAGCTGAAGGGATTTGACCACATCCTTTAACATGGGCCCTGAAAGCTGGCACTAAAGTCTTCTGAGAGCTTTATTGCAAAAGTAATTAGCTCCCACCAGATCTCTAACCAACTGCTTCTCCAAGAGAAATGTCTTGGAGAGATAGTGGGTATTTAGTATTGGGCAGTGCTTCGCAGCTGAGGCATTTATGAGATTTCATATTTTATGAAAAACAATCAGGAGATGCCAAGAATAAAGCATTCTAATTCTGAGGTGATATTTTGATTCAAAAATACAGTCTTATCGGTGTGTCCGTTGGTGATTGGAGGCCAATTCTGGATCCACACATCCTTCCATATTGGGGACATAGGTTTCTGGGTGGGAGTTGTTCATGGTGAGGGTTTGCCAAGCGTGCCTTCCTCTTAGCACGTTTCTCCCTTTTGTCCTGAGTTAGAGCGTCTTCAAAGTTCATGACACCTTTGGTAAAGGCTGTTCTCCAATTGGAGCACTCTCAGGCCAGTGCTTCCCAGTTGTCAGTGTTTATACTACATTTTTTAAAGATTTGCCTTGAGAGAGTCTTTAAACCTCCTTTGCTGACCACCAGCATTACGCTTTCCATTTTTAAGTTCAGAATAGAGGAGTCGCTTTGGAAGATGATAATCAGGCATCCGAACAACATGGCCAGTCCAACGATGCTGATGCTGAAGAACACATAGCAAATGCTGACCTGTTTCGGCTCTAGAAAGGCGAATGGGGATAGTTTCTAAACATAAAATGAAGAATTATGTCCTATATCTACACACCAATTTTTGAATGATTGATTTTAGCGTTTTGAGAGACATAGTCAATTATACCCAGAGATGAAAAATGTCAAAGCAATGGCTTTTCTTTACCTGATCAGCTATGTGGATCGCCAATTAAATAAGCGTTGTAAGTAAATGCTAGCCTGGTAACCACACATGGCTAGGTATTACATGCTGGTCAGAGAGGTTGGAGCACTCTATTCCTCCTCTGCAAGAAACCAGGTCAGAGGAAGGAAGACTTCTCCTCTACGCCCTTTGTAGAAATGCCAGCCCCCTACCGTCTAGAAACTTTTTGGGGGCTTATTTATGAGACTGCATTAAATAATGCAAATTAGCTTATTAATTATTTCCACAATGCAAGAAAGATAAAAAAGCAACTCCTCAAATAAATGGTTATAACATCCTTGGGAATGTGTAGTGGCACTCTAATACCATACAATTAGCTGTGACTGGTGCATTTTTACTCTGAACCATAGTGTTGTGTGTGCTCAGATATGCACACCAATCCTTTCTCGTCTAGGGCTAGAACTCTCAACTCTGTATGCTGCACCATGGTGGTGACCCATAGAATTGCGGTCTGGAGCATCTCTCTACTGGTTACTGGAACCTCCTGCAAAGGATGGGCTATAAAATATACTTTGTTTCGCAACAATTTCCTTCCTAGCTATGGTGTATTTCAATGTGCTCTTTGGCTTTGATTCCTGGTTTCATCCTTCACCTGACTTTCTAGCATAATTCCTGGCTCTCCCCAGACTGCTAATTATGATGTATCCCTGTATACAGCCTGTGTCCAATATTTAAAAAATATACTTAAGGAAATCCACATTGCATTCATTGCATCTCACGAATGTGCAGAATCTTGACTGCAATTAGAATGGCCAGATTCTAAAACTTACAGAATGGCAAAAAAAAAACAAAAACAAAAAAAAAACCCACACCACACATTATGCCAACTTTGCAGGGATGTTATTACACCATAGCTGCAGCTATGGACATGAGTGGCGATTTTTTTAAGGGTTGAAATGCCAGACTGCTGCCTCTGAACATCTGGATTCCTGGTCTGTGCAGTCGTTTTAAGAACAACAAATGAGCTGTGCAGCACTCATCTGCTAAGAAAATGGTCAATTATTTAAGACTTTAGATGAGCTGATGTTAGGAGCAAATCTGTCTAGCAGTTTTCAGACCTGTTATCCTGTGTGGGAGTGTGTACGATGCTTTCACAGTTGATGTGCGAACATCGGAGTCACATTTTTGCTTATTGCTCTGCTGCATACTTTAAATGGTTGCTTCTCGGAGGGATTATTAGTACAACCCCAGCCCTCACCCAAATTTTCATGAAGGGATGGAATCGTTGGGCCTGACAAGTTTTACAGAAGCCTGCATGATGGCACTAGGACAGAATGTGTACTTATTCACACACTGGTGCCTGACATGGGTTCCAGGCTCTGTCACATGCACAGCAAGCTGCCTAGGAGTCACTTCTCACTTTCCTGTGTAACTGTGGTAAGTGTGTGGGAACGAATATCACAACCACAAAACCACTGAACCCCCTTCCTGAGGTCACAGCTCATAAGGTTAAAGCCCACTGTGGGTTCCTGTCCTGATCCACCTCCAGGAATTTCATTGCAGCTGCAGTTGCAGATATCATTAATTCTTTGACTGCTAGGACTCTCATATACCGGTAATTCTGACAAAAACAGAAATGGGAGCAGAAATTGCCAACAATCCCTTATTCATCCCATATGCACAGAATGGAAATCAATCCGGAGAATAAAATTGGCATTTGCTCTTCTAGTTGCTTTCAGTCTGCAAATGATATGTGTCACGGGCTGCCTCTGGTCTCAGCTCACAAAAGACCAACGCCAAGCTCTTCTTATATACAAGGATGTTTATTGCAGTTCATTATTGGTTCCACAACCGAGGCGTGCAGCCCCGAGTGTCTAACGTCAGACATTTGAAGATCCCTCTGACTCGGTCCCGCCCCTGCACCAACTTATGAGGCTTGTGCTAGACCACCGCTTCCTGTCTTTCCTTTTCCGCAGGGTCTTTCTGCCCCCCGGGGTTCCTTCCCTCCTGCTCTCTCCCGAAGCGGATTCCTGAGATGCCTGTTCCCCCCTCCTTCGTGCTTTGGGGCTGGGCTCCTCCTCCGGGCTTTCTCCATTTCCGCGCGCCTCCACATTTGAACTTGGCGCGCGCTCGCTACCCCTGACCTTCCTCTTGACACTGACACTACTCCCTGTACTACTCTCCCCCTCTTCCGGCAGGACGTTCTCCCCAGATCTCCTTCCCCTGTCTCTTTCCTGCTCCACTCCGTGTGTAACACTGGGAACCCCCCTCTCTTCCCTTCGTTCCTGCTGGGAAGCCGGCCCCGATCTCCCACTCCCGCTCGGGGTTTCCCTGCTGCTTCCCTGCTCCTGGCAGGTCCCCCCTGTGACCCCCCTTGTCCTGACTAGGGGCGCCCCCTCCTGAGAATCCTCCGATTCACTTGAGAGACTCATGGAAGATCTCAAGTCATTGTCATCCTCTTCCTCACTGTCCTGGGATTCTTCCTCGTCGCTCTCCGTCTCCTCCCTCACCTGTGCCTCTGTCTCTGAACCCCTGACATCCATCCCCCCCTCGAAGCCCCCCTTCCCCCCTCCCGCTGCTCGGGCGCAGGTTCCGGGGGCTCCGTCGTTGCGGAGGTCGCTGCCGGACACAGGTCGTCGACGTCGATCTCCTCTGCTTCCAGTTCATTGTTTGTGTACTCGAACCCATTGTCCTCTTCCAACATGTTCACGTCCTCCCCTCCCCCTGTTGCCTGGGTGGGGTCTGCTTGCCAAGGACCCACCCGCCACCTCATGCGCCAGTCCTCTTCTGGTTGGTCGTCCCACCAGTAAGAAGGGTCGGTGTCCACCCCCGAACACGATCCCCTTGGAGGGCTCGACTCTGGCGTCGTCTCCCCTGCGGAGGAGAACCCTCGGAAGGTGCTGGCGGAAAGTGTGGGCGTAAAAAGCCAATCGTCGAAAAACTGTGCTGGCATGGGCCTGTGTGGGAAAAGGGCATGGAACTCGTCCTTGAGGAGGGGTTCGTCCAAAGCGTAGTCTGGCACCCAACTGTTGGTGCTGGCCGGGGCGCCCTCCCTGGCGAGAAAATATTCTACTCCCTCTTCCCCCCATCTTGAGTCCAGAATCTCTGTGACCTCGTTGACTGGTTCGTCCTTAGGTGACCTCCCCCTCTTGGGCGACTCCCTGCTTGGTTCTGGTGCCGTCCCTGACTCCTGAAATCTGTGTGGGGCCTTGTAGGGGGTGAGCATCGACCTATGAAAGACCGGGTGCATTCTGGAACCCTCGGGGAGGGCCAATCGAAACGCTACGGGATTGATCCTGGCCTCAACTTGGTACGGCCCTAGTTGCCTGTGTCCTAGCTTCTTTTTAGCTAACGACTTGGCCGGCACCGCTTGGGCCGCTAACCATACCCAGTCTCCCACCTGGATGTCTTCCCCCTCCCTCCTGTGTTTGTCCGCCTGCACCTTATAGGCTTGTTTAGCTAGCTCTAAATGTCTCCGTAGCTCGTCGTGCACCTCTTGCAATTCTGCTGCGAAATGGTCGGCCTCCTGTGGCTCCCCCTCCCCCGTCGTTACGAGCCCCGGGAAGGTTCTGGGATGCCTTCCATTGTTAGCGAAGAATGGCGTCACCCCGTAGACGCGTGCTTCGTGTTGTTGTAGGCAAACTCAGCCATCGGCAGGTAATCCACCCAAGCCGCGGGTCGCTGATTGGCGTAACATCTCAGGTACTGCTGCATGATCGCGTTGACCCTCTCTGCTTGGCCGTTGGTCTGCGGATGTCTCGCCGACGACAGGTTGATTTTGACGTGCAGGATCCCTAGGAGCTTCCGCCAGAAACTGGACACAAACTGGCGCCCCCTGTCGGACAGAATGGACCGTGGCAACCCATGCACCTTGAACACGTGGCCGATGAACAGTTTGGCTGTCTGCTCCGCTGTCGCCACCTTCGCGCAAGGAATGAAATGCGCCATCTTGGTGAACAGGTCTACAACCACAAGCACCGCCGTCTTGCCTCGCGAACTGGGCAGATCAGTGACAAAGTCCAGCGCCACCCTCTCCCACGGTTGCAGTGGCGTTTCCAGCGGTTCCAGCAGTCCCGCTGGCTTCTGGTGCACTGGCTTGGACCTTTGGCACGTGTCACACCTGGCGACGTACTCCGCGACCTCCCCTCGCATCTGGGGCCACCAAAAGTCTCTGGCCACTAATTCTGTCGTCTTTTCCTTGCCGAAGTGGCCAGCGCTGGGTGCGTCGTGCAACTGCTGCAGAACTTTCGCGCGGAGATCGTCTCCCGGAATGTAGAGAGCACCTTTACGGGTCAGCAGGCCGTCGCGTATCTGGAACTCGTCGTCTTTCGCTGTGCCCCTCCGCACCTCTTCCATCTTGGACTGTGCGAACGGATCCGCCTGCAACGCGTGACGCACCGCCTCCAGGTCCACGGCGGCTGAAGCGCACGCCCACGCCTGCGGTGCAAAAATGTGCTTGGCTGCCACCGGTGCCGCTGCCTCGAGATACTGCGGTTTCCTGGAGAGCGCATCTGCTATGACATTGTTGTCGCCTGGGATGTACTCTATCCTGAAATCGAAATCCGCAAAGAACTCCGCCCAGCGTATGTGCCTCTGGCTCTGTAGCTTCGCCGTGCGCCAGTACTCTAGGTTCTTGTGGTCCGTGCGGACCTGCACGGTGTGCTTGGCTCCGATGAGAAAGTGCCTCCACGCCTTGAAAGCTGCGTGTATGGCCAGCAACTCCCTGTCCCAAATGGTGTAGTTCTGCTCCGACTTGCTGAGCTTTCTGGAGTAGAAAGCACAGGGCCTCCAGTTTCCCTGCGGGTCTTCCTGTAAGAGGACGGCCCCCACCGCTCTGTCAGATGCGTCAGTCTCCACCCTCATGGGCCTGCCAGGATTCACGTGTAGCAGCTGTTCTTCGGACGCGAAGAGACTCTTAAGTCTCCTGAAGGACTGCTCCGCTTGGTCCGTCCAGGTGAACTTCTTCTTCTTGGAGCTGAGAGTGTCCGTGATAGCTGCCGTCTCCTTGGCGAAACCCCTGATGAACTTGCGGTAAAAGTTGGCGAAGCCGACGAACCTCTGGACCTCTTTCCGATTTCGCGGGCTCTTCCAGTCCAACACCGCGCGGACCTTGGCACTGTCCATGGCTAGTCCCCTGTCGGACAGCCTATAGCCCAGAAAATCCACCTCCATCACGTCGAATTGGCACTTCTCCAACTTGGCGTAGAGCCTGTGCTCCCGTAGCCTCTGCAGGACCTCCTTCACGTCGCTCTCGTGAGCCTCCGGCGATTCTGAGAAGATTAGAATGTCGTCGAGGAAACATACGCACTTCTTGTAGAGGAGTCCCGCTAGCACATGATGCATAAAAGCTTGGAAAAAGTGGGAGCCATTTTGGAGACCAAACGGCATAACTCTGTATTCGTAGGTGCCCAACGGCGTGAACATGGCCGTCTTCCACCCATCACCCTCTCGCATGCGTATGAGATTGTAAGCTCCGCGGAGATCCAACTTGGTGAAGATCTTCCCTTTCCGCACCGTCGTGAGCAGGTCGTCGATTTTGGGCATGGGAAAGGCCGCGGGCTTTGTCTTTGAGTTTATGAATCTGAAGTCTACGATCAGTCTCTTTTGGGGCGTGTTTTTCTTCTTCACAAAAAACACAGGACTGCCCCCTACAGCCTTCGATTCTCGGATGAATCCCCGCTGTAGATTGTGATCTATGAATTCCCGGAGCTCCTGGAGCTCCTCCTCGGACATGGAATACAGCCTCACAGGCGGCAGCGTTGTCCCTGGCAAGAGGTCAATAGCGCAATCGTAGGGCCGGTGAGGTGGCAACTGGTCAGCCTCCTTCTCGCAGAAAACCTCCAAAAACCCCTTGTACTTGAGGGGTACTGCTTGCGCCATGCTGAGACGTAGCTGCTGCCCCTCCTCTTGGCCCTCCTCCTCCCGACCGGTCTGGATGCAATGCTGCGCGCAATAGGACGAGCCGAAGGTGAGCTGTCGCTGGTACCACGCCATGGTCGGGCTGTGCCTATCCAGCCAACTCATGCCTAACACTATAGGCGTGTCTGAAAGGCGGGTGACGTTGAAACTGATGACTTCTCGGTGATTGCCAATCTGCATCACCATGGGCGGCGTCTGTTGTACCACTTGCCCCCCCAGCAGCTTCCTGCCATCCACTGTGACGACGTTCAATGGCAGCGTGGCTGGTAGGAGCTCTATGCGATGCTGCTTGACGAACTGCACCCCCACGAAGTCTGCGTTGCTCCCACTGTCAATTGTGATGGGGACCTCCAGGGTGCGTCCATTAGGTAGCTGGAGGGTTGCAGTGAGCTGCACTACAGGTTTGGGTGGCAGGGGGTCTGTAGGCTGCAAAGGCGCTGGGGACTGCTCTATTGACTTGCCTGGCTGTGCCCCAACATTGCTGATTCCAGCCAGGCATTGTCGTTTCCCTGATACAGCTCTTCATGTTGAGCTGCTGGATTTACTGTCGCCAAGGCTGCAGTGTGCTGCCGGAGCCTCTGGGGACACTCTTTGGCCATGTGCGTTGCACTGTCACAGACGTAACACTTCCTGTTCCCTCTAGGAGGCTTCTTCTTGACTGTTCCGGACGCTGGGGCTCCGGCCACTGACTGAGCCTTTGCACTCCCCAGTTCCATAGGCTCCTCCCCTGGCTGCAGCTGAGGGGAGAGACGCGGACGTCCTGGATCTCTGGGAAACAAAGGAGGCACCCTAGACGGTGCATGAAGCTGGCTACCCCCCTCATTGCGCCAAGGGCGTTCTTCCTGGCGCACTCCAATGGCAAGCGCACGCTGCACCACGTCTGCCAGGGTCTTAGGTCTGTCCCCCCTAGCCAATTCGTCCTTCACCGGGCCAGAGAGCCCCTCCCAAAATAAGTCTCTGACAGCCAGAGAATCTTTCTCCCATCGCAGCACATTCAGCAAGGCGAAAAAGCGAGCATGGTACTGACGCACGGAAGCCTTGCCTTGCCTTAAACCATGGAGCTGCTGGCGTGCCACATCCACATCCACACTAGACTGGAAACAAGCGTCCATGCATTTGATAAATTCATCAGAGTCCCTTCGAGCAGGGCAATCCTCGCGCCACAGATTGCGCAGCCAAGCCCTCGCTTCCCCATGCAAGTGGGACACAATGAAACCCACTTTTTCCTCTTCATCTTTAAAGTCGTCGCGAAGCAAATGCACCGCATATTCTACGTCTGCCTTAAAACTGGGGTATTGCTGCAGGTTCCCATCGAAGTGGGCTACTAAGTTGCCCCCTCTTCTGCCCAGTGCTACTCCAGCAGCTTTGGTCCCCGGGAACCCCACTGGGCATGCATGATCCCACCTGGCTTGCAGATCTTGGCACCGCTTTTCCGCCTCTTCCCCCCTCTTCTGGGAGATCGTTACCGCAGTGGTAAGCTGGGAGACTGCGTCGCGTAGCTCAGCTATCTGCTGGTCCATACTCATGGCTGCCAAACTTCGTGAGCTTTGCAAAAAAAAATTTTTTGCGTAGTTTGGGAGGGGACTTACTGTCACGGGCTGCCTCTGGTCTCAGCTCACAAAAGACCAACGCCAAGCTCTTCTTATATACAAGGATGTTTATTGCAGTTCATTATTGGTTCCACAACCGAGGCGTGCAGCCCCGAGTGTCTAACGTCAGACATTTGAAGTCCCCTCTGACTCGGTCCCGCCCCTGCACCAACTTATGAGGCTTGTGCTAGACCACCGCTTCCTGTCTTTCCTTTTCCGCAGGGTCTTTCTGCCCCCCGGGGTTCCTTCCCTCCTGCTCTCTCCCGAAGCGGATTCCTGAGATGCCTGTTCCCCCCTCCTTCGTGCTTTGGGGCTGGGCTCCTCCTCCGGGCTTTCTCCATTTCCGCGCGCCTCCACATTTGAACTTGGCGCGCGCTCGCTACCCCTGACCTTCCTCTTGACACTGACACTACTCCCTGTACTACTCTCCCCCTCTTCCGGCAGGACGTTCTCCCCAGATCTCCTTCCCCTGTCTCTTTCCTGCTCCACTCCGTGTGTAACACTGGGAACCCCCCTCTCTTCCCTTCGTTCCTGCTGGGAAGCCGGCCCCGATCTCCCACTCCCGCTCGGGGTTTCCCTGCTGCTTCCCTGCTCCTGGCAGGTCCCCCCTGTGACCCCCCTTGTCCTGACTAGGGGCGCCCCCTCCTGAGAATCCTCCGATTCACTTGAGAGACTCATGGAAGATCTCAAGTCATTGTCATCCTCTTCCTCACTGTCCTGGGATTCTTCCTCGTCGCTCTCCGTCTCCTCCCTCACCTGTGCCTCTGTCTCTGAACCCCTGACAATATGTAATTGATTAGAGTTCCTTCCCCCTTTGCATTGAATTTCCTTTGCATTGAAATGAATGGGGTGAAATAATATAATGTCCATGCAACTCGTGTCATTTGCGTACTTATCCATGTCGATTAGTAAGTTACATAATTTCAGCACAGTGGACGGCAAGATGAATAACATAGCTTTTGGCGGATGATGAATTGTAGCAGAACGGACAAATACAGAGTAAATAACAGAGGAATGGGAAAAGATGCCTTGGGAGATCTCTGTCAACTGCAGTCCAGCTCTGGAGTAGTCCATGCGACTTCAGTTTGGCTATTTCAGAAATAGGTGGCATTGACTATTGGGTTTCTGAGAAGGCCGTGATGGATGTGGCTGGAGTGTAGTAGCATCACAACCAGGCAACCATGGATGCATGTAGCAAAGCCCAAATTCCTATAAAGGCAGTTGCTTTGTGAGACTCTCCAGGGGGACTTACGAGTGCATGAGTATGCTGGACTTCCAAATGGCTGCAGTGAGGAACATAAACCCTTCAGTCCGTCTCTCATTTCTTTCAGTCACACCAGTTTCCATCCAAAGTACATGGCAGTCAGTTGCTGTATTTCAGATGTTCCAGCATGTCAGTGATATTGACTGAAAAGCCTTCTGCACAGCCTGCTGTCGGACTGATTGATACCAGCTATAACAATATCAAATGTTATGGCATCATAATTCCATTTGAAGCAAGAGGCAATCTTTGATCTTTTACTATCAAGAGATTACAATATATCCTTTGATAAATAATACCCTTCCACTGGTGTTGTAGAAAGTGCAGTTGTTAACCATTGAACAGCTACAATATTAATTGTAACAGCAACAGCACACACACACACACACACACACAGAGAGAGAGAGAGAGAGAGAGAGAGAGAGAGAGAGAGAGAGAGAGAAATTGGAAGGCGTAACATTTTGAGAACAGAGAATGCAACTGAGGTGCTTTTAAAATGCTTTTAGATAGCTTTTAATTGCTTTCAATATGTTTTCATTTCACTTTTAAGTTGCATTATTCTAACATTTTGATGACTGCTGCCCTGGGCACAGTACAGCTTGGAAATGTATAGGAAAATGTTGGGAGATTCATGTTCGGGCATGTTATATCTAATGGGGTAGAATGAACAAGTTTGACTATAGAGACATATCTTGGCAATTTTAGCTCCTATCAGGGCTGTGGTCAGAGGTCAGCATCCATGGGCCTGTGGCCAAGACCCACACTGCCAGCCTGGGGGGTGGGGCGCTGATGCTGCTGATGCTGCTCCCTGCTGCCACTGCTCATTCACATGTCCTCGCTAAACAAGTAAGGGACAAGAGGAAGGAGGAGGATCTCTCTGCTTGCTTTGCTCTCTCCCTTTTGGTGGTCATGTAGATTGGGCTCAAAGAGTCAAACCATATGGTAACAGCTGGGAGAAGGACACAAGTCCATTCTGGGCATCTTGCCCATGGGCCTCTCAAAACCTGGAGATATCTTTGGCTCCCAGGAAATACATTTATATTTCTGAAGTCTGTAAAATATTTTAAACCAGAGCTGGAGAACCTGCAGCCCTCTAGAAGTTCTAGAACTACAGCTCCCATCATCCCTCATCACTGGTTAGCTAGCCTGACCAGCCACAAATTGGTAGAATGAGTTTTCAGTGTGTTCAATCCGGTCCATGCATCTACAAATGTACTCTTCCATAGCAGACTCACCACTGGGACCTTGTACATCTGTATGCCTTCCCCTTCAGTGCCATCATTGGCATGATAAGGCATTTTAATCAGACAATTAAATAGAAACATCATTGGGGGGAAACCATAAATTACTAATTTTGAAATTGCGTGGCGAAGAAATAATTCTCTATTTAGCCAACAAACTTTTCTTTACCAATGAATTACTTCTCTTGCAAAGTGGGATTGGCTGAGATCGTCCTAATCCTCTGTTACTTTACACTGGCATTAAATGCCTGAGCAGATTGTCTATAAATAATTACTAATATCTCTTCCAGCCCAGGAGTCAGTGTTGTTTGGCTCGATTGCCCAGGCATGTTTACACTATGGCTAACCTTCGTTAAGAAGAGAGAGAGAGAGAGAGAGAGAGAGAGAGAGAGAGAGAGAAATACACATGGCAATTTGAAACAACATCATAATTTAGATTAACTGAAGCGTCCTATGCTGTGGGCTCCTTTTCCATCATATAAGTAGTAACCATCTGTGAAAAGCATAGAGGTGGGAATCTTTTTGAAGGTTATGTCAGTCATTGAGAAAACTCCTCCACTATAGTTAACGGGCTGGTGATTCACATACCAGCTATTTCTGTTTATTTTTCATTCATTCCATACTCTCTCTCTCTCTGTATGTGTGTGTTTGTTTAAGTGAGTGAGTAAGAGAGAGAAAGCGTTTCCCCATACTCTTGAAATTACTCTTTCACGTTACATATATCAAGCAGGACAATGACAGGTTAGTATCCTGCCTTTGAAAATAAAATAAAATCTGTTGTTACGAATAGCAAGTTTACCATGACCATCTCACAATGCTTGCTGCCTCCACAAATCGGTTGTTGGGATCAGTAAACTGAATAGGCTAATCTGTCAGTTTCAAATGAAGATGCTGCAATATCAGCGGAGCAGGAATGGTGTGGGAGCACAAACCTGGGACTTCCTTTTTCTTTTCCCAGAACGGAAGCAATGACATAATGTGCTGGAGTACCAGAGTAATTGATGGACCCTCCTGGCATCAGCCAGTGAACCAGGTGAAAATGAGGCTTTTAAGTGTTGCTATTATTTGAGACATGTTAGTCCTCTGAAAGCCAGGGAATGAGGAAAAAGAATTATTATTATTTTTGGAATGGTAACACCTCTTTGTAAGATTGTTTGCATTTCTAATGAAAAGGGAAGACAGTGCATTTCAACCTTTTTTGAAGTTGTGCTAAACCTTTGTTCCATTTACAAAGTGAACCATATGCAGTCATGTGTAAGCCCCACTAAGTTCAATGGAGCTTACCCCCAGACGGCTATGCATAGGTCTCCCCACAACTAAATTCCAGTATGCTAACCCTGACACCACCTTTCACAAGCACACTATGCTATGACTTATCGTAATCAGTTGCGTATTCTGCAGTATGCTGCTGCTCTTTGGGGAGGTGTATATTGTTGTTGTTGTTTAGTCATTTAGTCGTGTCTGACTCTTCGTGACCCCATGGACCAGAGCAGGCCAGGCACTCCTGTCTTCCACTGCCTCCCACAGTTTGGTCAAACTCATGCTGGTAGCTTCGAGAACACTGTCCAACCATCTCGTCCTCTGTCATCCCCTTCTCCTTGTGCCCTCCATCTTTCCCAACATCATGGTCTTTTCCAGGGAGTCTTCTCTTCTCATGAGGTGGCCAAAGTATTGGAGCCTCAGCTTCACGATCTGTCCTTCCAATGAGGTGTATATTATTCATATATAATAGTTATTGTCCCCCCCTTTTTTTTTTGCTTCTTGGTAATGGGGGAGGGGGGAAAGGCAGAACTAATTAAATAAAAAATGTCCCTAAAATTCTGTCCTTATGGAACTTGGTTTCCCTTATTCTTACAGGGGTACTGATAACAGTGGCACATTCTGCTTTTGTTTTAAACTGTTAAAATGGTTGGTAACTTCCTAGATTTTCTCTTCAGCTGATACAGAGGCCCAATTAGTGAGAAGTTTCACAGTGTAGAATATATATATATATATATAAAGAGAGAGAGTAAGATTACTCTTCATAACCTTTTAATAGGGTGTCTGAATATGGGCTCCATTGAATTTATTTTCCTTGGCAGTTCTGCTTTTCATGGCCAGCTGTTCTCACATTCTTTTTCTTAAAAAAAACTAGCCTTTCTGTATAAAATGCATTGTGGCTGATTCCATGTGGAGGCACTTAAGATTTTTGGCAATTAAGGCTGCCCCACTATGCCCTCTTAATTAGGGGTCAGGGCTGGTTGAAGATACTTTACTGCATGGAGTGGTGCAGCAAATACTGCTTCCTTCCAATGTCAAGGGGGATGACATCACTGATCATGCACAAATAGCCTTTAAACTCTGTGGGTCTTACTTCTGAGTAGAGTTGGGGAGGAATTCAACTCAATTTGCATTGAAAGGTGAACCTGCTTAATTCTTGCTTTCCAAAGCAATAAGCAAAGCGGAACAGAACCAGCCTTCAAAATTCGTACTTCTCTGAGTTTTGCAATGAAGTTCTTCAGCCCACTAAATACAAAAATGTATCTACTAGGGAAAGTGTGCCTAGAAATGCATATATTAATTAAAATAACATACCAAAAATGCATTATAGTTGAAAAAAAATGTGCATATTAGTGATGTTATTGTGGGGTTTTGTTTTGTTTTAGAAAAAAGGTGCTGCCGCTCACCATGAGGTTGTTACAGTAAGGCAAGGCTTCTGCCAACCTAACAGTTCGAAAGCATACCAGTGCAAGTAGATAAATAGGTACCACTGCGGCGGGAAGGTAAACGGTGTTTCTGTGTGCTCCGGTTTCCGTCATGATGTTCCGTTGCGCCAGAAGCGGTCTAGTCATGCTAGCCAAATGACCTGGAAATCTGTCTGCAGACAAACGCCAGCTCCCTCGGCCTGAAAGCGAGATGTGTGCCACACCCCATAGTCGCCTGTGACTGGAATTAACTGTCCAGGGATCCTTTACCTTTACCTGAGCAGACCATGGATAAGATAGCCCTGTAAACAGCTTCGGATCAGTATACCTAAAGAACTGTTTCCTCTCATGACATTATCCTATATGTTATGTATCCACTCAGAAGCAAATCCCACACAGTTTAAGAAAGCTCTCTCCCAGGTAAGCAGGTAGATAGAAAGCATGTCTCTCGATGTGCTGAGAAGAGTCTTCTCTATGCCTTATTGATAGCTAAGGCACAGCAAGTGAGGATGCAGGAGAGAAACTATTTGAAGCTGTGCTCCAGGTGTGCATCTTGTGACCTAGAGAGGCTCATCTATTCTGGGCTCCTCTCAGACCGTCCTTTGCTGTCTTGCGAAGACTTTCCCTTACCAGCAGGTTTTTGGCCTACTCAGATGAAGCTATTTTTTCTGGTCCTTTGGAAGGATATATTTGATCCAGTTGGACTGGTGCCATATACTGTGTCTAGTTAGTAATTTATTGTGCGGCGGCGGGGGGAGTCTTTAAGATACATTTGTAAAGTAAATTGAGAGTAAGGTAAAGGTAAAGGGACCTCTGACCATTAGATCCAGTCGTGGCCGACTCTGGGGTTGCGGCGCTCATCTCGCTTTATTGGCCGAGGGAGCTGGCATACAGCTTCTGGGTCATGTGGCCAGCATGACTAAGCCTCTTCTGGCGAACCAGAGTAGCGCACGGAAACACCGTTTACCTTCCCGCCGGAGCGGTACCTATTTATCTACTTGCACTTTAACGTGCTTTCGAACTGCTAGGTTGGCAGGAGCAGGGACCGAGCAATGGGAGCTCACCCCGTCGTGGGGATTCGAACTGCCGACCTTCTGATCGGCAAGTCCTAGGCTCTGTGGTTTAACCCACAGTGCCATCCGCATCCCAAAGTAAATTGAGAGACATTTCCCCAAATCCGAACTTATCTGTCTGTTGGAACTGCCAGTGATATATCTTGTTCCCATCTGACCTGACATTCATAGCCAGAAGATCAGTAAATGTATTCTGTATTAGAACTCCTTTGGGTTGACTATCAGATACAATTAATATTTCAAAACTTGCTGGGTCTTGTAATGAGCTACGAATCTGTAATAATTTATTTACTATATCCTTACTTGAACTTACCAAGACAAGGGGTAGCTGTGTGTAATCTAGAGTTTGTTTAATTTGTTGGTATGCTTTTAAAAGTCATCCTGTCAACATATTCTTAAATTCAATTAAACTGTGTTTTTCTCATAGAGTCATTTTCACAAATAAATATTTTTATGGCATTCACTATTGCACTAAAGTGCAGCGAATGGCGACAGCTTCAGACTCAGTTTCCTTTTAAATTTTCTCCATATTAAATGAATATTGTTGGGGAATAATCTTCTGCTTGTTATTGAGAGATCTTTCCAATCACTTTTCCTTGGGGGGTGAATTGTTTTCTTTATCTGCTGCATTCCTGCCTTTTAACTTGACATTTATTTTATTTGTTGATATTAAAAAGGTAAAGGGACCCCTGACCATTAGGTCCAGTTGTGGCCGACTCTGGGGTTGCGGCACTCATCTCGCTTTATTGGCCAAGGGAGCCGGCGTACAGCTTCCGGGTCATGTGGCCAGCATGACTAAGCCGCTTCTGGCGAACCAGAGCAGCGCACGGAAACGCTGTTTACCTTCCCGCCGGAGCTGTACCTATTTATCTACTTGCACTTTGACATGCTTTCGAACTGCTAGGTTGGCAGGAGCAGGGAATGAGCAACGGGAGCTCACCCCATCCAATACCTAATTTGTTGATATTAGGTATTGGTTATATTTATATCCTGCCTTTCTCCCACCCTTCCCCAGTTTATCTTTTCAGCAACCCTGCCGGATGGATTAGGAGGAGAGGTACTGGCCCAAAGTCCCCCAGTCAGCTTCATGGCAGAGTAGGTAGCATATGGTGTCCTCAGTCCCATTTTGAAACTCTTACTTACTACACAACACTGCTTTTCTCAAATATTTTGTCTATTCTTAATGCTGTAAATCTATTTGAGCATTTCTTTTCAAATAGAAAGAAATTGTATAATTTTATAATAATAATAATAATAATAATAATAATAATAATAATAATAATAATAATAATAATAATAATAATAGTTTTATCCTGATAATTCTAAAGTTTTCTCAAATGTATTGATTTGTCACTCTGACCTTTCTAATGGTTGTCTTCATCTCCTGAGAAGCCGTACGGACCCCCAAAAGTCATAGAATCATAGAATTGCAGAATTGGAAGGGTCTTCTCGCTACCTGTGGAAGTCTGGGGAGCTTCGAAGCTTTCGTTTTATTTGTTGTTAAAGCAGGGCACCACAGGGTTTTTTTCCTCAGCCTTAAACTAAACTTTTAACAACAGCGAAACATTTTGCATAGCCTCATACAAAGCCTAGAGAAACATAGAGACATAAGAAAGCACAGAGCTATAAGTGACAGAAACAAGAGAGTGACGGAGACACACAAAGCTTTATGGGGACCCTTATTCAACTGGAGGGGGTACTGAGATTGCACTTTGTGGGTGAAAGCACCCCGAACCACCTTGTTATTTGCTCCCACGCAGGGCTGCTGCTGACCCCTGGTGCTTATTATTTAGCCTTTGTGGACTATGCATTTAGAAACAGTTGCCCACCATCTCTCTTCAGCATTGTATTCATGAACCCATTTGATTACACTGAAGAGAAGCACAGGAAAGAAGAATGAATTGTTAACCAAGCAAGCTCTCTGTGACTCATCAATGATAAGCTCATTACTTCAATTATTAGGATGCGGATAGACAATACAGATGCTAAAACCTCAGCTAGCTGAAACAAACTAGCCAATTTTTAGTGCAGGATTAGACAGAAATAACCAGGCATGCATGTGTGTGAGTGTGCAGGCAAATGCACAATGCTAGGGATCAAACGTAGGACCACGTGCTGTACCACGTGCTGTACCACGTGCTGTACCACGGAGCTATGGCCATTCTATAATGTCTCTGGAAAACTAGACTAGAGGGCATAAACTTGAGATTGCAGCTCCTGTTTTTGGGAAGTTCTTTCCTCTCTACAATAGAAGGTGACCTTCGTTTCTGTCTCCAACTTCTGGTGGTCTAGCAGCTACAGTTTTGTTAATCTTAGCTCTTGGGCATGATAGAACTTTGTGATGATGCATGATACTAGTTCTCTCTTTCTGGAGACAGCTGGTTTGGAGAAGCTCCTCTTTCTTCTCCCCCTCATAGCAATCAACCTCCTTTCCCCACCACACGTCTATTCAATCCTATTGGCAGTTGGGGCACAATGTGATTTTATGGGTAACATTGCCATGAAATAAATAGATAACACCATGTCTGCTTGTGGACTAAATCAGGTTGGTCAATGTACCTAATGAAGAAGGAAAGTGGTAGCAAGAAGCAGCAGTAGTCAGGGAAACAAAAGTATGCAGAGCAACATTAAAAAAAAAAGGTTGTTCAAGTGAATATTTGATTGGCTGTGTCAAATGTGCTAATTTTAAGTGCATGCAAAAAATGAGAGTGAATTTGGCACTGCTCTAGTGAGCTCTACGTAGGAACAAACAGCTCAGGACCACAATACCTCAAGGACCGCCTCTTTCCATATGAACCTACCCGGACCCTGAGATCATCTTCTGAAGCCCTTTTTCATGTGCCTCCTCCTCAAGAGGTCCAGAGGGTGGCAACACGACAACAGGTCTTCTCTGCAGTGGTTCCCCATCTGTGGAATGCTCTCCCCTAGGAAGTTCACCTGGTGCCTTCATTATACGCCTTTAGGCACTAGGCAAAAACGTTCCTTTTTAACCAGGCCTTGGGTTGTTCTGATTTACGTCCTATGCCCTTTTAAAATTATTTTTTTTGGGGGGAGGCTGGGCTATTGGATTGTTGTTTTTATTTTTATTATGTATTTTGCGGTTTCATATCTTGATTTTATTCTGTGGACCTCCCTGAGACCCCCAGATATAGGGCGCTATATAAATTCAATAAACACCACCACCACCACCACCAACAACAACGTAAAACAATGCCTGAAAGCAAGATGAGCACCGCACCCCATAGTCGCCTTTGACTGGACTTAACCATCCAGGGGTCCTTTACATAGGAATGGAAGGTTGTTGCTCAAAGTAGACCCATTAAAATAAATGATCCTCAGGCTGCAATCCTAGCTCCACTTACCTTGGAGTAAGGCCTACTGAATTCAATAGAATTTCTGACCAGACATGATTAGGATTGTTCTCTAAGTCAGTTGTGCCTGTTGATGAATAGGACTAGTACTGGACACAACCCATCAAACATTGCCTTATATTGAGTCAGACTATTGATCCATCTAGCTCAGCATTGTCTACACAGGCAAGCAATGACTCTCCGGGGTTTCTTCTCCTTCTCTCTCTAAAGCCTTTCAGATTAGTTTCACCCAGTGAATTCCAGCCTTAAAGCAGAACTAAATTCTAAATGCAACATACAAGCCACAACATCTGCAGGATCAATATACACCAGAAATGATAAAAGGCAGATCTCATTTTATTTTAATTTTTTTAAGGCTTTCAGCCAATGACTGCTCTCTTTTTGTGTGCAGTCTAGTACCAGGATTAGAAAGCATCCTTTGCAATAATCTTCTTGGAATCTGGCCTGTTGACAAACAACATTAATAAGCCACAAGGCAGTTTGTCCAAATGAAAACGTGTAAGAATCTGCAACAACGGCAGACATTCTACTTGCACAATGTTAGAAAACATGGAATTAAGAGGGATTTAAATATCTCACTGCTGCTATCTGATTACCCTTGTGAGATTTTAAAGACAAAGCCTCTCCTCCCTGTAAGAGAGGAGAGTGGTTGTGGCCGGGAGCTGGACTCCGCCTCAAGCAAGGGGCGTTTGCTCCCTGCCTCCCACTCACCTGTCTGGTGCCCATGCCCTCGGCCAGGCACCCAACCAGGTGCCTTCAAGGGGGGGCATGTACAGCAGCCTAAATTGCTGTGGCGCTAGCCTCCAGCCCTCACTTTTCGTTGTCCCATCGCGAGTCAGCAGGTCTAACCTCCTTGCTGTCTGCAGAAGCCAGGGAAGTATTTCACAAGGCTTAGAGTGGGGGAGGGGGCTGTTTATTGCTATCGGAGCTAATTCCTTGTGGTTGGAGTACTGGGAGAGTTTGGATCTTTGCTTGGATGTAAATTGCTTCAGTTTACTTTTCGTTGGGCTAACTTCCCTATTTCCCCCCCACTTCTGGTGTTCGGTTTAATTTCAGGGTTGTTAAGCAGGGGGTTCCTAATTTTCTATTTCCAAATCTGCTAGTCTGCTGTCTCCCCCCACTCCTCAGGGTACGGGTCCTCGAACCACAAACAGTAGTTGACTGACATGATGTGTCGTGGATGTATTGTAGCTACTGTCGTGTGTTTGTGTATAACTAGGGTTTATTTGAATGGAAGAGATCAAAGCCCAAATCTTGCAGATAGTTAAGCGATGCTCATTGGTTTCAATGGGCTTAAGCATGCCTAACTCTGTTGGATTTAGGTCAAATAATTTGCACCAGAGAGAAGAGGATTCATTTGAAAGGGCGACTGTCAACTACCTTATTGAAGCCTAATCAATATGCTCTAATCTGTTGAGTGATGAGTTCCGCATTTCGAGAAAGAACAATTCGGGTTTTGATTTACATTTACATTTTCTTATTAGTATGATTTATCTTCCACTTATTAATCTTCTTGTTGGTATTAATCTGTTTTGTAAGTAATGTGTGGTGTGCCCTTTAAAACATCCTCCCAGCTAATCTATAAGGAGATCCCACATGGCCGTCAGCCTATCTAACAGTGCAACTTTGGGCATGTCTGTTCAGAAGGAAGTTACATTGTAAACCACCATGCAGAAGCACCGCTCATCTGAGAGAGCATGGGGCCCTTATTGTGAGGTTTGTGAGTTTGAGTACCACATTGGGCACAGCATTGCTTGGAAAGGGCCAAAGCTTAGCAGTAGAACATATGCAATGCATGCAGAAAGTCCTTAGTACAATCTTCAGCAGGTAGGGCTAGGAGAGACCCTGGTATGGAATACTGGAGAGCTGTTGACAATGCACTGTCAACAGTACTGAGCTAGCAGAACCAATAGTTTGACCTCTACAAGGCAGCTTCCTGTGCTCCTGTGTAAGCCTTTTTGGGTGCTTTGGGGGAGGGGGCGCACTGCGCATTTGGCCCCTCATGCCACCCTGCCAGCCCTGAGCCACTTTGCGAGGCTGGGAGAGTCACTGCTCATCAGTGCAGAACAGGATTGGGAAACCTTTGACCTGCCAGATATTTCTGAACAACAACTGTCATCATCCCCGACTATTGGCCATTTAGTAGGGAAGGAGAGCTGAAAAAACTTCGTATCTGGCAACCAAAGCCTGTCCCCCCTCCTCATGTAGATCTCCACCCACCCCTTCCTTGGTGGGGAGGGATGGCACTGTGGTTTGTCTCAGGGGCCAAAATGTATTGGGCCAGCACAATACACAGATATATATATACACATACTTGCATACATATATAAATATACACATAGTAGGGGGGGGGAGATTTTTTTTTAAAAAAATATTTATTGGATTTTCACAAATTATAAAAACACACACAATACAAACATACACACACAAAAACAAATAAACACGCATAATTTCAAACCTTTTTTTCTTAAAACTTACTTCACCGACTTCCCCATACCTCCCCTTTCTGCATTCCAATTCCCAAATTTATTTCAGCAAATCCTCCCCCTTAATTTTATCTAATTTTTCCCTTTTCTTTTCTTTTACTTAATCTTTTACAGCTGTAATCCCTTGCTTTCTTTAACCACAACATTTTAGCACTCATTAATTTTACAATATTTCTTAAGATAGATTTTAAATTTCTTCCAATCTTCTTCTGCCGTCTCTTTCCCCTGGTCTCGGATTCTGCCCGTCATTTCAGCCAGTCCCATGTAGTCTATCACCTTCATCTGCCATTCTTCCAAGGTGGGTAGATCTTGTGTCTTCCAATACTTTGCGATGAGTATTCTTGCTGCTGTTGTAGCATACATAAAGAATGTTCTATCTTTCTTTAACACCAATTGGCCGACAATGCCCAAGAGAAAAGCCTCTGGTTTCTTAGGAAAAGTACATTTGAGTACCTTTTTCATTTCATTATATATCATTTCCCAGAAGGCCTTAATCTTCGGGCACGTCCACCAAAGGTGAAAGAATGTACCTTCAGTTTCTTTACATTTCCAACACTTATTATCAGGCAAATGGTAGATTTTTGCAAGCTTGACTGGGGTCATGTACCACCTATAGATCATTTTCATAATATTCTCTCTTAAGGCATTACATGCTGTAAATTTTATACCGGTGGTCCACAACTGTTCCCAGTCAGCAAACATAATGTTATTATGGGGGGGAAGATTTTTTTAAAATGCCACTTCAGGTGGACTAGAGATAGGGTACAAATATGCTTAAAATGAAGACATGAAAACTTCTACTCCGCCTTTCAAAAGATGTTAATAAAAACTCCTATTGATGTTGGAAAAGCAGGGGTGTTGTCAAATAATAATAATAATAATAATAATAATAATAATAATAATAATAATAATAATAATACCCTGCCCATCTGGCTGGGCCTCCCCAGCCACCTCTGGGCGGCTTCCAACCAAATATTAAAACACAGTAATACATCAAACATTAAAAGCTTCCCTAAACAGGGCTGCCTTCAGATGTCTTCTAAAAGTTTGATAGTTGTTCTCTTTGACATCTGGTAGGAGGGCGTTCCACAGGGCGGGCGCCACTACCCAGAAGGCCCTCTGCCTGGTTCCCTGTAATCTGGCTTCTTGCAGTGAGGGAACTGCCGGAAGGCCCTCGGAGCTGGACTTCAGTGTCCGGGTAGAACGATGGGGGTGGAGACGCTCCTTCAGAATGTCTACCATTGTCCACACCCTCCATTTCTCAGTGTAAGTCATGCAATGACATCCTTGCGTTGTTCATTACAACCCCCCCCCCAAGTTGTTGAGTTTTTTGGGGGGTTTTAAGGAAACCACCAAAACTGTTGAGCTTTTGAAGTCCATCAGCACGTTGCCATACATCCAGGTTTCCCCTGACATTTTACCAGTTCGGCAAAATCCCCCCGACACCATTTTTGCACCTGAAAACCAGGACATGTCAGGAATTTTCCTGATGTATGGCAAGCCTACTTAAACCAGTGTGCCAAGAAGAAGATTTTTCAGCTTGACGTGCATATGGTGACACTGAGGACGTCATGAATTGGCTCACCACTATAGTATCTTGTATAAAAAATAACCCTCCAACCCTACAATGGGAAAACCTGGCCATTTGATTCTACCTTATAGTGTCTCTATCAAATGGAGCAGAACATGCTTTTCTAATTGGGACGTTTCTGCTTTTCACTTCGACAAACATCATTTTCTTCTTATTGTCCAAGGGAGATTGATAGTCCAATGGGAGAGCAGAGAGTATGGAAAGCTGACTTCCCATGGGTCCATTATGCCTTCATATTGATTCACCGAGCAGTGGACGACACATCATAGATATTTCCCTGATGGAGTCAATCAGCAATTTTGCTTAAATAATCAATGCTTTGTGTTTTGTTTGGAGCAATCAGGCATCTACTTTTGGGTGCACTGAGCAGGCTGGGAGGAAAGCAAACGGAGAGCAATAGCTTCTCATGTGTCTATTGGTGATTAACTGTCCCCAGAGACACAATCATGTTGAAGATGTAATGTGTAACAGATTCTCCTCCTCTCCTCTGTTAGTCATCCACAATACAGTGGGGGTAGCTGTGGTGAAAACTAGGAATGAATGTTTGTCTCCAGTGAAAAATAAAGGGAGAAAGCTGAAGCTACTTCTTAGACCGGATCAGAGTACGAAAATCAGCAGGGAGAGAGGAAGCATATATCAGTGAGGGATAGTTTCTCTTCCACTGTTTTGTTTGAATGTTCATAGCTAAGCCTACACCTCTTCACCGGCAGTAGATGCATACTCTCCAACATTTCTCCGATGAACATAGAGACATCCTACCATACTTTCCAACATTTCTCCAATGGAAACAGGTGTATCCTAAGGGAAACCGGGACATTCCGGGATCAAATCAGAAATTGGGTCAGCTTCTGTACATCTGGGACTGTCCCTGGAAAATAGGGACACTTGGGGGGACTGTAGAGGCATCTTCCAAATTGGAGAGATGGCAACATTCTAACTAGACCTAGAAATAGGAAATGCATTAGGCAACTCACATTTTCTTTTCACCCTGCTGTTCATTTTAAACACTTGGAGCCACTCGCAGGATGCTTTGAAACTGACTCCTAAGTGTTTAGGCTCTGTGCTGGCACATGCAAAAAAGGGGACTTTTTTCTTACCTAATGTTTCTGTGGCGGTAAGCATTGGGCAGGGTTTTTTTTTAAAAAAATGCACATTGTGTATGGAAGATTGCTATGAGGATTAAGTGGCATCTGACTCAGCAGTAGGGATGGGAGAGGAATTCAGTCCAGTTTCGCTTTTAAAGGTGAACCTACGCCATTCATGCTTTCAGAAACAATATGCAAAGTGAAGCACAGACGCCCTCTTAAAGTCACACCTCTTCGAATTTTGCAATGCAGTTCTCCTGATAGGGAATGTGTACAAAAAAAGCATACACTAGGATAAAGTGTGTATAAAAATACATATCTTGGTGGAAAGAGCATGCACAAATTCCGTATATTAGGGAAAATACACTTTGCAAAAATGTGCGCATTAGACATAATTTCATAAACATGTGCTATTGGGAGAACTTCACACTAAAACACTGGTGATTTTCCTGAGGACTTTACCAACTGATGTGGAAATGTGGGGAACTGAAAAATAAGAAACAGAGGGAAACTGAAATTAACAGATTTGTCCGTTGCTACTCAGCACATCTACAAATGCTGCCCCAACAATTTAGCAGTGATTTATTTGCTTCCAGTAGCATTCCACCACCCACGACACACATGAAGCAGGATGCTTTTTGCACTGCACTTAAACAGAAGGGCTTACAGTTCCCCTCCCCTTCAAAAAAAAAAACCCCTGACAGCTGTCCTAAATGGAATTGCCATTGGAAATAAGACTGCATCCTGGTATGCATTTTAACATGGAGGTGTGAATGGGATTCCTATACAACTGAGCACACTTTCTTCTGCAAAGTATTCGGTGTAGACCCATTCTGAAATAATCGCTACCCAAAGGGAATTCCAATTCTTTTTTCTTTTTTCTTTTTTTCATTAAACATTACAAACATCAAACACAACAAACAATCGCGAACTATTTCCGTTACAAGCTTGTACAAATCAAAGCCCAGTACTGTAACAAGGGAAGTGTCCACCCATGTAATGTTGTGAGCGCTCTTCTTTCATGCATATGGAAATTCATCTTATTGCAAGGATCCGTGCCACATGTAGCACCCCATTTTAAGTGGGGCTCCACATGGCCTCTCCACATAGGGGTTTGAGCAATTGGGAGATATAGAGTATATGCCCCTTATTTATGAAGAAGAACATAAACCAAACCTCCTCAGATTTATCCCCTGCGGAGTTCTATTACACAGTTTGTGGTTAACTGCAGTTTCTATTCTCTTGCTTCTAGCACACTGTAGTCTTGATGATGAGGACTGCAAACCCAAATGCATGATTGCCTAATACAAACTTCTTGATTTTGCTGCCTAAGCTGGCAGAAATCAAGATGTTGTCAAGTATATGGGCAGGCTACCATATACATGTGCCCCCATCATGGCGGGCCTCATTGATACTGTTTGTTTTAGTACTAAAAATTGTGGGTTGTATGCAACTAAGCTTTACTTATAGCAGACCCAATGAAATTAATAGGCCTAAATTAGCCATGTCCATTAATTTCAAAGAGTCTGTTTTGAGTAGGAGGTATGTTAGATACATTCCCTTTTGTGTAACTGGAAACAGGCTTAAAAGCCTACCTTGCCCTAAATTGACAGATTAATAACTTTTAGTATTTGGTCCTGTGCATTTCCAGCAATGATGTGTATATTCAGGCCGTAAGTTCCTTCTCAAACTAGTATTTGTTTTAAAAAAGATAGTTTGCAGAATAACATAACCTCGATGGTTTGTGCGTGTCTCGCACAGTTTTGGAGGACACAGTAGAAATGCCTGAATAATGAGATGAACAAAGCATTTTAATTTTTTCTCCTTCTGTTTTCCTCCTCACAGATATCTCTAGGTTCAGTTCGAAGGAGATGGTTATCTTTTCCCCTTCAAAGTCCTTGTTTCCGAGTATTCAGAATGTTCTCCTTATCTCAGCCTGCCATTAAAGTCCCTGTGCCATGGTATTGTTAGAGATGGCTCCCTTGGGTCAACTGTGGGTGAATCACCATCTATGGCGTCATCCTTTCTAAGCAAAAGAATAATTTACCCTTGTAATCAACAACCTGTTTACAGAGTTCTTCTGTTTGGCTTCGAATTTAAATGTATCTTTCTTCCATATTTTTATGCCGTTAGGCTATGTTCTTCAAATCTTTTGTCCTTGAAGCCAATGGGACTATTTGATGGCAAGTAGAGTAATGATAGCTCGCCCCCCCCCCTGCTTCCACTGCAGTAACTGTTGACTTGCGCACTACTTGAAAGAAGAAATGATATGAAACAAAGTTGGTGACATGGTCCTGTGAGCCGTCGGCTCCAAGCCCAGCATGGACAAGCTCATTGGGTCAATTTGTGCATAATTTTCTTAAGGTAGAAGAGTCACTATGAGATGACATAGGAAGCCACCTTATACTGAGCCAGGCCATTGGTCCATCTAGCTCAGTCTATACTGATTGGTGGTGGCACTCTTGGATTTCAGATGGAAAATCCTACTCTGGAAATTCTTGGGATTGAACTAGGGAGTGTCTACATTCAGAGCTTGAGCGCTTCAGTTTAGCTATTGCCCATCCCCTAACCTCCCTCGATATTCATACAGTAAAATAATAGATAGAATGGCTGAATGTTGCCTAACATTCACGACAAGTCAGAAAGAAGCTAAGTTAGATGCCTTCTCTCTGACACATTAATTTTGCCAGGTCTGGCTCTAGGTTCTGGGGTCCCTTGATCATCCTCCCCTGGGGCAACACCCCTTAACAATAACTCAGATCTTGGCTGATATGGCAACCCCATCTTGTAAATAATAAAAAACTATGAAATTTTGGTTGTTTTAAAAATTGTTGGGGTAAATTTGCCTACTTTGTATAACTCAGCTACAAAGGATTCCTTCTGGTTTACTGTGTAAATGATGGGGAGATTATATGGATAATGTCAGAACTTGGGATCTTCTACACAGCGTACAGGCCACTGACAAATAACCTCTCTTTTCCCATTCTCTGAGAAACTTCAGACAACGGCAACAAAGCACAAAATGGTGCTTGCAACCTACCAGCTGAAACCTATGCTCAACACGGAACCTTTGATGGCATGTGTTTGGAATGATAAACCAATACATATTTCTTTAGCTGATGTTGATATTATTGACAGGGTGTCACCCCTGTGGAGAAAGGGAAGCTATCTTATTCCACAAAGCTGAGTAGCATATTGTAATGTAACAAAGTGCCAAAATATCACTCATATTAAGATTGTAGGATGCTCTTTCCTGAAGCATTAGCACTCAGCTTGGGCTGTTGAAACGGAATATGTTCTGGCTCACATGCTATTATTAACGCCTCAGTAAAGCATACCTTACGTAACTTACATTCATTCCATTTCAGTGTAAAGAAAATGTCAAAACAATGGTTTTAAAAAGTCGTCGATTGCATATCATTAAAAAGAAAAGGTGATGTGAATGAGTACCAATCATGTTCACTCAGCTGATTTCCCTTCCTGACCACAGAAGAACAGATGAACTTCATTTTCCATCAGAATTCTCTGACATCCCAAGTTGGTGAAAGGAAGCATAGTTGTGAGTGCACTTCACAACTGCATGTCCCTGCATGTCAGGAACTGGCTGGGTGATGAGGAGTGGTGGGAGGGCACCAGTTGGGGACCCCCCTAGGGAAGCCTCAGAAGAGAAAGGCTTAGAGCCAGGGGAGTGGTGGTGGGACACTGAGGACACATCAGAGGGGGGAGGAGAGGAGGAATGGTTGGATGCTGAAGAGGCAACAGGCTTTCACAAGCAAGAAGAGCCAGGTGCAGAAAGTGTTTCAGACTCAGAAGATGAAGCAGAAGTATCCCAGGATTTTGCCATTCCTGCTGTACTTAAGCTCCTCTCCCCTCTTGTCTCTAAGGTCACAGGGAGCTGTTCTGCTGTAGCAGAACAAAGAGCACAGATTCTCTCCCGGCATAGTTTAAATCTGCTTGGGAAACATCCAGCTGAGGAGGAGGAGACTTAGGAGGAAGTAGAGGGTGGAGACCTTCAGTCCTGGCAACTGTTTCGTAGGGGCCAGTCGTGTTTGGAGGCATTTCTGCCTTGTATGCAGTTTCCTTGAGTTAACTTTTCTGCTTGTCTCTGTGTCTTGAGTGTTGACCTGTATCTGAACCAGCCCTGACATAGTAGCAGCACTGTTGCTGGGGACATGAACATGACTGGGCAATGCTCATAGTGAGAACTTCTACAACACATGCTTCCTAGAGTGTGTAACTGCAGGGAAGGGCTTTTCGATGGCTTCTGTGTGAGGGCTATAAAATATGTGCGGACGGTTGGTATCAAATGCCAGTGATAAGGCTGCACTGGATGAGGTTTAGAGGTATTGGAGATGAGAAATTATGAACCACAAGTTTCTGCTGGTAATGCTACATAGGCTGGGATGGCCACTTACACAGCACAGAAAAGAGGATAGAGATTTGCATAATATTTGCATATGCTAATTCATATGTATATGTGCCATGCATCTCACCATAGTGGCCAGTTGCTCTGCGTGTTCACTCAGTCTGCTGTTCAAGTGCTCGCTTCAACTTCAACCCCCACCCCCATGTTTTCTTCCGATAGGTCTTAGTCTTTAAACTGGACCTCAGCATCACAGCCCTTCTAAATTAGGGAAGCTTGAGAAAGTTGATCTTTTGAAATTTGGATGCCAGCTGATCTGAACCACACACATGAAAGTGGGGATCGGAACAGAGTTATCCTTCAGTTATTTTGCGCTTTGCTGAGGAGACTTCCGGGTTGACGCGATCTGGAAATGGCGGATTCCCTCCGAGCTGCGGAGGGACTCGGATCTACCGAGGACGGGTCTTTGCCGCGCCGGCGACGCGGGGACCCTTAAAAACCGCAGGCGCGGAAGCCTGCGGACTGAAGACTCGGCGGGTGCCTTAAGCGCCCCCCCTGATCCACGAAGAGCCTTTTTAAAGGCTGCGGAGAGGATACGGGGGTGGCGTGGCACTGAGAGTCGACCGCTACCTCGGTGGAGCGAAGCCGCGAGCCATGACCAGAGAGCGCTGACTTCCTTCCTTGAAAATCTGGACTGAAAGAATTACCCGTGAGTAAGACGGATTGGGACTTTAAAAATTTTACCCTGAATTGGAGACGACCGGGGGGTGTGCTAAAAGGAAGTCCGCACCCCCCCCCTTGCAGACGATCTAAGCAACGACATAAGAGCTAAGCTGGAGAGCCTACCCTTGGTGGGGTGAGTTAAAAAGGACACTAACTTTCAAGATTTAGCTAAAGGAAATTTTGTGCTGGAGAGTGGAGTTTTGGAGACCCTCTTTTTGTTTTAAACAACCCCCCCTCCCAGGCTCGGGAACGTCCTGCCTTTGTGCCTGTGTAAGAGCTGCGGAGTTTGACAGCTGTCAAAGCTGCCAAACGGGCAGTTTAAAGTGGAAAAATCGCTATCTAAGATCCCTCTGGATTAAGACGAGTTATAATTGAGCCAAAATTGTTGGAAACAAAGTAATAATAATAAGTTAAAGGACTGTTGGAGAAAAGACTAATAAGTAACCAGATTCCCCCTAGGGGGAATTCTGTGAAACTACAATGGATACAATGGCTGTGGATGGAAAGTTACTAGTGGAAATCGAAAGGATGTTTCAATTGGTGGGAATCTTACAAGAGCAGAGCTTGGCCATGAATAAACAACTTATGACTATGACCTTGGGAACAGGCAACTCTGCTGTTTGTATTGAGGACCTGAATGAGAAAGAATCCACAGCTGAATGGGAAACAATGTCTACAGAGGTGGAAGAGACTAAACAAGAAAAAGAGAAAGTAACCTTGGGAAGCAACAACCAAAAGCTGACATCTGTGGAACACAAGCAAGGAGACTCTGGGAACATATCTACCACAAGTCTGCGAAAGACGCAGAAGAAGAAGGAGGAGGTTCTGGGACAATATGGAATACAGGAACTTAAAATAAAGAAATATGATTGGGGCCTCCGTTTGGACTTTGATTTTGAAGATACAGGCTTTGTGGAAATTTTCCAGCAGTTGCTTTCAAATCTCCTTGTGGGAAGAGAATATACTTTGATGGTGAAAGAACTTTTTCCAGACTCGACGACTGACATAAAGGACTACCAACAAGACCGGCGGAGAGGGACTGAAAGAGACTTGAAAGCCTCGGACGTGAGGAACCCAGGCTGAGAATCTTGACTTTGGATTTCTATTGGGAAGGGACAAAAACCGGGGATGGGAGGGAGGGAAGAGGAGATTCTTAAAAACTCTTAAGACTTTTAGGTTTGGTTAATATGACTTTTAATTAAGATAAAATGAAAAATCGATGGAAGAGAACTTAAGTCCAACTTAGGAAAATCATTTTTTTTTTATTAGAAAAGAGGTAATAAAATGAATAAGATGGTTAAGAGGAGAAATACCAACTTGCCGATATAATCTTGGGAATTGGGATGCACGAGGGGGGGTGGGGGGAAGTCAGGGAACAAGGTTATGAAACGAGGATCTGCTGAATTTATACATGTTTTTGTCTTGTGTTATTTTTGTGTGTGTATTGTTTTTATAAAAGCGGAAAACCCAATAAATTTTTTTTTAAAAAAAAAAAATATTTTGCGCTTTGCTGAATGTTGCAGCACAATCTTCAGTTCACAAATGGTGCTAAAATGCTTTTTTATAAAAAAAAACATTGTTGTGGTTAAATAAGACCTTCATTTGTGAGAATATGCATTAAAAAATACGACTCTAAATATATATTTCAATACATTGCAAATGCTTTGTCATTTTCAATTACAGACAAATGTGAATGGACTGACGAATGAACACTGATGAATGAACAAGTCAGCCCAGACCATAAATACACAGTTGAACCTTTGCCTACTTCACCTGGAGAACTGCCCTCCATAAAGTAAGACCCGCAGCCACCTTAGAGCTACCCTGTAACCACAGCCAGGGCTGGGTTTAGGTTTGATGAGGCCCTAAGCTACTGAAGGTAATGGGGCCCTTTAGATGTCCAGCTGTCCTTTGTCAACAACAAATTGTTGCTGTTTTGTGTGTGTTGAATATATGCTATATGGTAATTTGTGGACTGAATAGGTATCTAAAGCCAATTGCACATAACAAAATATGTATTTTATCAAAGTAATTGTTGAACTGAAATACAATTATGAAGAAGTCTATTAATAGTGAAATACAATTAAGAAGAAGTATAATGGGGGGGGGGGAGAATGGAGCCCTAAGTCAAGTTACAGGGAACCAGGCAGAGGGCCTTCTCGGTAGTGGCACCCGCCCTGTGGAACGCTCTCCTACCAGATGTCAAAGAAAACAACAACTACCAGACTTTTAGAAGACATCTGAAGGCAGCCCTGTTTAGGGAAGCTTTAAATGTTTGATGCATTACTGTATTTTAATATTTTGTTGGAAGCTGCCCAGAGTGGCTGGGGAAGCCCAGCCAGATGGGCAGGGTATAAATAGATTATTATTATTATTATTATTATTATTATTATTATTATTATTATTATTATTATTATTATTGCTTGTTTAGCTTATATGTAAATCCGGCACTAACCACAGCCTTTGGATTAAAGTCATCTGTCACACCTGTGCAATCTCTGAGCACCCCAAAATAGATGGATGTAAAAATGGAAAATGCACAGTGTTATCAAAGAGGAGGAAACTGGTGTGCCTTGTGCTTTGAGGGTGCATTGGAATGGAGCCACAGTGAGTCTGGCTTCTGATCCTTCCTGCTTCCCTGGCGAACTCCTCCTCTCTGTGGCTGGCTGCCACAAGACCTTGGGCTGACAAAACCTTGTAATCACTGCGATGGATAAGGAAGCAAATATTTGCAGGAGGAGTGCTCTGAATGGGATTGCAGGTGACAAGATTGAAGTACTGTAGTTTTTTTTAAAAAAGAAAAAAAAACACCAATAGAGAAACTGAGATTACAGTTGCAGAGAGATGCTAGATAAGAGTCTGGCTAAGAGCTTTGGCAGACTCTGGACAGAGAGAAGAGCTTAGATCTTGGGGGGAAAGCAATAGAGGTTTGAATTTCATAATGAATGAAAAGCAAACAGCCAATTTTCCATGCCAGGAAGAATCCGAGTAAGTACAGCAATAATATCAGAAAACATCCCCCCCCTCCACTCTTATGTAGGTGCTATAGTTTTCTGGGTGCTGGTATATTTATTTGAGTCCACAAAACATCAATAATAAAGAACATTTTTTAATAAAAAAATCCCTGCATGAAAATAATTAAAAAGAATTTCATATATGCAAACAATTAAAGGCAAAGTCATATATAAAAACAATTAAAAACAATATCATATGCAAAGGAACAAACCAACCAAATTTCTTTCTTATTTTTGAAACAATTTTTATTTGAGTTTACAAGTATTAAGATACTTATAACAATCCAACTATACACACCCACAGTTAAAGATTCCTCCAAACCTCTGGATTTCCACCTTCCCTTTCATCGGTTCTATTGTTAACCTTTTCTACTGCATATTTTTCAATAGTCCATATTTTATATCACTCCATTGTCTCCATAATACTTGCTACATTACAAGTGTTATTGCAATCCTGCCAGTGTTTTTTATCTGCTTACATAAACAAAGCAATTTCAAATCCAACAAACCCAAATATAGATTGGGATAAAGGTCTCCAGTAAAAAGGCTTGAGGAAAAAAGAAGGTTTTCAATATGTGTTGAAAGGCAATATAGATAGTGCCTCAATGTGTATGTCATTATGAATAAATGAAATTGATAACGTGCTTGGGAATCTATGTGGTATAGCGCACAGAGATGCCTGAATCCCAGCACAAAGCTGTACCAGGGGTGCCAACTTGAATAAAATATTGGGGTGGAAGGGGTGAGCAGGTAATCCCTGTACCATTTGAATGGCAATGCCCATCAACTGGGCGGGGGGACAGCCCCCTCAAATATTTTATTGGGGCCAAAGACCCCTCAGCCCCTAGGAGTTGACTCCTAATTTTATTTATTATTATTTAATTTCTATACCGCTTTATATTTTTAATAAAAATCTCAAAGCGGTTTACAGCATATGAAATCAATAAAACAATAAAACAAAGCTTGCAATGTTCCTCTGGCCTCATGAGGAGCCTCTTTAGTAGGGCTGGTGAGTGTGGGCCTCACCCCCTAGGCCAGGTGGAAAGGGCCTTGTGGGACGCGGCCTTCACGCCTCACAGCTGGGTGATGTACAGTGTACATTTTATGTAAAATAAAACAGACTCATTTTGGAACGAAAATGGTCTAGACCCATTTGATTGATACAAAACTTTTCTTGCAGTACACTGGTACCTCAGGTTAAGTACTTAATTTGTTCCAGAGGTCTGTTTTAACCTGAAACTGTTCTTAACGTGAGGTACCACTTTAGCTAATGGGGCCTCCTGCTGCTGCCGCGCACCGGAGCACGATTTCTGGTCTCATCCTGAAGCAAAGTTCTTAACCCAAGGTACTATTTCTGGCTTAGCGAAATCTGTAACCTGAAGCACATGTAACCTGAAGCATATGTAACCCGAAGTACCACTGTGCTTTCTTTAAAACAGAACAGAAACATCAAAGACACATCCAAATGATTCCATAAAACATATGCTTATCCAAGCATAGATTCAGCATCTTCAGGGTTGTGGTCCTTCAAGGTGGAAAGCAACCATCTAAGGTTGTTTGTTTGTTGTGGAGGTTGGTTGTTAACCTCCATCCAGAGCTGCTATCCTTAACCACAGTGCCCTCATCTTGTCTGGATTATGTTTTGGCTCACCCAGACCATAACCACCTCCAGGGGTCAGTTCAGAACTTCAACAGCCTCCTTGGAGCAAGAAGGTGGGAAAGAGCTGTAGGGTTGAATGTCATCCTCGTACTGATGGCATTTCTGTCATAAATCTCTGGATGACCTCGCCCAGTGGCTTCAAGCTAAAAGCATGGCAGACAGGGTAGAACCCAGAGGCACCCCATCAGCAAGTGTCTAAGGCATGGATTGGCAAACTAAGGTCCGGGGGGCCAGATCTGGCCCAATTGCCTTCTGGATCCAGCCCGTGGGTGGTCCGGGAATCGCCATGTGGATTTGCGTGGGGATAATGATCATTCGGGCTGCACCATTTCCCCCTCCCTCACACACACCGTGGCAGCACCTCCTCCCTCCCTCCTCCTGGCTCCTCCCCGCCCTGCCTAGAGGAGGAATGGGGCTAGGCTTTGTTCAGCCGCAGTTGGCTGAGTGCCATTTTAAGCAGCCCCTCTCCAGAGCCAGCCCTTTCGTGCTGCTCATCGTCCCGCCGCTGCTGCCAGCCCCTGCCGCTCACAAGGCACAGGTAAGCAGCCACCGGGGAGAAGGGAGGGGAGAGTCGTGGGGGGGGGGATTTTTTCTTCAAAATATAGTCCGGCCCCCCACAAGGTCTGGGGGACACTGGACCAGCCCCCTGTGGAAAAAGTTTGCTGACCCCTGGTCTAAGGGCTCGAACAGAAGTCCTGCCGCACTACCTTCTGAGACAGATTCTCCAGAAAAGACTGGTGCTATCACAACACCTTGCCTACTATTGCCACGTGTTGCTGTTGCACCCATCATTGTTTCTCCAAAAACACAGCACTGAAAAAGTAAAAAAATAATAATGCCTTTATTGCTGTTGCTTTAGTAGCGGTTGCTCAGTGGCACCACAACAAATGAGAACGTTCCTTCCACGCTGTTGCTAAGTAAGAATTAAATCAGTGTTTAACAAAGCACTGCAAATTTCTCATATGGTGTTGTTAACTCAAAATTAATCAAGGACACGAGGCAGGTCATAACATAGTTCATATAGCTAGCAACCAAAAAAAGAGGAGGGGGAGTAGGAAAGAGGGCACCCTAACATTTAATGAAGGAGTGCAAAATTTATCAGATGACATTTGGAGACTACCAATTAACTGAGTGCCACAAAATGGTTTGTAACGTGGGCCATAGAGCTAGCTAATGGCGTGCTGGGCTGGGGGGGGGGAATTGAGAATTATTTGCAAGGAGGCATTTTTTGTGATGCTTGTAGAACAGACTCTGTTATTGATCAAGTATCTTTCATTCACAGGAGTGGTATCACAAGAAAGAGCAAAGCCAGGCTGTATCTCTACACAGCTGCAGAGCAGGCCAGATTAGGCCTACAGGGCCAGCTATTTATCGCCATTCTGGTAGAAACTACGACTGTGGAAAGTGCCCTGAAATCTAGCCTGCAGGGGAACTCAGAGACTTGATGCCTCTTCCACAGAAGTATGGAAGGCATAGGAAGCTGCCTTATATTTATTATTATTTATTGAAGTTGGACCAATGGGCCATTTACTTAAGCATTGTCTCTGCTGATTGCTGCTGCTCTCCTGGGTTTCAGGCAGTATCTATCTAAGGTTTCGGATGGGTCTCTTCCAGGGTTGCACCTGGGACCTTCTGTATGCAAAATATAATAATAATAATAATAATAATAATAATAATAATAATAATAATAATAATAATACTTTGCATACCGCCCTATATCTACAGGTCTCAAGGCTGTTCACAAGATAAAATCACAATATTAAAACATAAAATACATAATAAATATAAAAACCAAGAACAACTCAATAATCCCCCCGTCTCCAACACATTTTAAAAGGGGCATTGGCTGTCAATCATCCAAAGGCCTGAGTTTTGCCTGGCGCCTAGAGATGTATAATGAAGGCACCAGATGAATCTCTCCAGGGAGGGCATTCCACAAGCGGGGAGCCACTGCAGAAAAGGCTCATTCTCGTGTTGCCACCCTCCGGACCTCTTGTGGAGGAGGCACACGAAGAAGGGCCTCAGATTATGATCTCAGCAGCACCTCCAGGAATGTTCCTGATTTAGTAATGCCATCCCAGTTTCTGATTTGATCCCAGAATGTCCCGTGTTTCCTTAGGACACCCCTATTTTCACTGGAGAAATGTTGGAGGGTATGGAGTTATCCGTCCCCCGAGCCATCTGAAGGCAATCCTGTATGGGGATTTTACAGTGGTACCTCAGGTTACATATGCTTCAGGTTACATACGCTTCAGGTTACAGACTCCGCTAACCCAGAAATAGTGCTTCAGGTTAAGAACTTTGCTTCAGGATGAGAACAGAAATCGTGCTCCGGCGGCACAGCAGCAGTAGGAAGCCCCATTAGCTAAAGTGGTGCTTCAGGTTAAGAACAGTTTCAGGTTAAGAACGGACTTCCGGAACGAATTAAGTACTTAACCCAAGGTACCACTGTATTATGTTTTTTATATATATCTTGGAAGCTGCCCAGAGTGGTTGGGGCAACCCAGTAAGATGCGTGGGGTACAAATAGTAAAATTATCACTATGGAAAGGGACATCCCTATTTTCATTGGAGAAATGTTGGAGGTTATGTCTCAGGCTCCAAGCTGGTTCATATGGAGAGAGGTGGTCCTTGAGGCATTGCGGTCCTGAGCAATACTCCATCACTGAGTTATGGCCCTAGCAGTAGAAGGGAGGGAGCCTCCCAGTGTATTAGCTAACATGGGAAACTGATAACAGCAGAAAGGGGATAGTAAGCTAAGCATGAAACGAGAAAGCCCGCCCTTATTCTCAAGTTAGTAAATATATTTGTTACAGACAGTGACTCAGATCCAGATGAAATCAGCTTCCAATGCAACTTGCAGCCCAGGGGAAGGTTTCTCTAATGTAAGCTTACAAGTCTGGTTGCGAGCGCTGAACAAAATGCACTTGTGAGTAAGTGAAAACATGCTCAGCACTCGAAGAGAGGGTTTGTGGCTCAGTGGCTTCTCTAGTTTCTAGGATCATGAGGAAAGTTGCAAAGTTCAGAAGGATTGTGCGATGCTGAGCGATGTACGTGTCAAACAATTAGTCTAAGATATAGAGCAAAATAATGCATAATACCCGTGAAAAATGTTATATTTAGGCAGAGTGTAGATTGATGCCACCGAAAGCTCTTTAGGGTGTGGAATAATGAAGACAAATACTTGATGGATGCATTTTCTACTCTTATTTACATAACGTGGATTCAATATACTTACAATATATTTGCATCAGAAACATATCTATATATTCAGCCAATGGGAAAGAATAACAGGGTTTTACCAACATGCTTATACATTAATAATATTACTTGGCAATCTGATGTTTCAAGACCCAGGGTGAACTACTTATTAAAAACCCATATACAGCTATCTGTCTTTATCTTTCTTTTCTGTGTGGGTCATAATGGCTCTGATTGTTTTCAAAATTACATTTGGACAGGATATGACTGTTACATGAGAACTCTCCAACCAATATCATTTCTCTCACTCATAAAATACATTATACTGCTGGGTGCACTGAGCCAAATCATTAATGAAGGAAGATTTAACCTAACCTTTGTGCTTCTGACCAGTCATTATTATAGCAAACTAACATTTTAGAAAATGTTTTTAAGAAGTGAAACTGACATGATTATGAATATTGATATTAAGTTCACTTAATTTTTCAGCTGTCTCCTGGCATTTGTGTTCTTAATGGTTTGGCTTTTATAGGCAGTGAGGTTTCTGAGTACCAAAGAGAGAGAGAGAGAGAAATACTTCCAACTCAAAATGGTTCTGTAAACTCACACAGCACTAACAGATTGATTTTATAAGATCAATTTGTTTTTAAAAAATATTCTTTGTTTTTGTTTTTTTAAAAAACCTGACTCATAAAAAGAAGGTATAATACATGGAATTGTTTTCCCTTTGTAAGCTGATGTTCACAATGCTTTCTGGAAATATGGAAGAGATCCTTCTCTTCCAAGCACGACAGATCCCTGTTGAAGATTCACAAGGGAGAGACCTAAGCTCTGGGGTCAAGACTGCCAGGGTCTTGATGACTGATGTTTTAAAACTTTCAGACATGGATGTTTAATATGCATAAAATTTCATATTTAAGTGCATCAATGTTTGAAGAAAAAAAAACTTATGTAAAGGTTTGCATTTGCAAGGAAAGATTTGCATGAGAGGTTTCACTCTGGCAAATGCAGCAGAAAAGGTCGGATGTTTCCACTCCAGTCTTTAGGCTAATTGATGACTCATCCCAGAAACTCAAGCTCCTGATCTCTCACAGCAAGAAGGTGAAACCTGAGTCTTTGTCAGGGATGGATCCCACAGCCATAGCAGTAGAAGCTAAACTGTGATGATGAACAAGCAAGCTGCTTAGCATCTCTCTCTCTCTCTCTGTGACCAGAGAGTAGAAAGTTCTTGGACTGAATTACAGACTTAAAAGAAGACAAATGACATTGCTTACTTGTTTAAGTGTAACACGTTACTTTGTATTTTTGTAACATTTATTTGTAACTATATTGAGACTTTCCAGTAAAGCTTTGAAATCGATTCTTGTGGTAAAGAGTGAATTCATTTCTACTCTGCACATGGTTCAGATCAGGTTCAGATGCAGCGACCTGCCTGCAATTTAAAGAAGGGGGAAGGGGCTATGACTTAGTGGCAGAGCATGTACTTTGTCTTGTGTTCAACCCCTAGCATCACCAGGTAGGGCTCAGAAAGACTCCTGCATAAGACTCTGCAGCGCAGCAATACCAAGCTAGATGGACCAATGGATCTTACTTGGTGACATGATTTATGAAGTTGGTTGGTGACTCTATCGGCTTCTGTTCCTGACTGAGTTGGGACTTCAACCCAGGTCTCTCAGATCCAAATCTGAAGGATTGCTCCTAAATCTGAGGCTTTGTAGTTAACATCCCTCAAGGCTAGGCTTCCATTTTAGAAAGAGGATCTTGAAACTAGAACAAAATGCATATAATTTCCAATAGGTACCACTAATTCACATGCTCAGTGTGGCGCCATTAAGCTAAACACAACCTAAATGCAGCTAAATCCTCTTTTCTGAAATGCTATTTCCAAGAGAGAAATCCAGAAGATCAGGGTTCCCTTCTTGCTATGCACTTGCTGTCCTTTACATCTGCCAATCACCATAGCTGGAAATATCAAAACCAGATTTTTAGAGCCGAGTCAAATATTTGCAATGAGCTTTGAATTCAAGAAATGTCATTCATTCACAGAGTGCAAACTGAACTGGAAAATTGCCTTTCAATTATCATACAGCACCCTAGAAGCTTAGCAGAGAGGCCTTTGTCACTCCGCTATGAGTGAATTCACTATTTGATATGTGTGAATTCACAACTCGTTGGGCAAGAGGTACCATGGAAGCTTATGAGTCTCCCTCTGGGTGACTGCAATTTCGCATGGATGGCAGAAGGGCAATTGTTTCACTTGTATACTAGCTTCTGATTCCAAAAACAACAGTCTCTTGGGGGATTCCAGGAGGGCAAAGCCCAGGGCAAAACTTGGCAAGCCAACAATGGAGCCTGGGATAATTTAGTGTACAAATAGCTAACATGGTGCCTGACATACTATTGGATCACAACTCTCACCATCTTTGTCCATTGGCCATTCTGGCTATGACTGATGAGATCTGTAGTCCAACAACACCTGAAAGGCACCATATTGACCACCCCTGATCTAGTGGGGCCGGGGTGGCATTAGAATAGAAACCAGTGAGCCAGAGGGGGAGATAGACATTGTGCATCAGCAGAAAACACGATGAGCTTGAGATTATTCATATCTAGCAGCAACGTTTAATTGGCTTCTCTTCTCTCTTCTCTCTTTTTGCACTGATGGGAAAAACCCCCAAAGCTGCAATGAGTTTGAGCTTCTGTGTTAACACTGCAATACAAAAAAATTCTGAAGAAACAAACAAACAAACAAGTCAGGGAAATCAGCAGAATGTAGACTGATTGACTATCCTAATTGTTCCCGCAGACAAAGCAAAGACTATCAGCTGTTTTAGAGCGAGGCATGAAATGTTCCACCACAGGGAGCTACTTCTTAATTGAGATCTCCCTGCAGCTTTCTGGTCATTCTGAAAACCAGGAGCCACCAGCCTTTGTCCTGCATTCCAGAGTCCCACAAACCCTTCCCCTTCTATAGAGGAGGTAGGGAGTTTTGGCATGTCAGTCGTCATGAAGTGGGCATTGCATAACTCATTTATATAACTTGTAGCTGGTTTCCTGGATGCCGCAGACGTGTTAACAAAGTGCCGGCTTCTATTTTTTGCTTCGGCACAAATACATTCCTTGATTCGAGTAGACAAGAAACCAGCTGAAGTAGTCTGATCACACATCGTCGTAGGTATGTTAAAGTAATGTCGACAGCTTGTTTTCTTGCTAACCTGCTTCAATTTTGGAGTGTTAGAACTGCAAAACTATCTGTGTAGATACATGATTTATAGCAGAGGAGCTGTGGGACCAGTGTTGTTCAAATTTCTCATAGCTGAGTTACGTCTCCTGCCCTGCCAGGGTGCTGTCACACTTCCGTCTTCCCTTGGTGTTGATATTGTTCAGCCATGCATTTCTCACTGAAAAGACAAACTACTGTATGTTCCTCCTGAGCAACTGCATTCTTTTGTTTTCTGTTCACGAAGGGGGAAATAATATTGAGGAGTGTGCACATTTATGAGTGCTTTACCCCTCAAGTGGAGTGTGTGTGTGTGTGTGTGTTTCAAACAAATATAAAACCCCAGTGATGTTGCAGGTATTGTAAACAGACTCTAGTGCAGGGGTCAGCAGCCAAAGGCCAATGGGTCACAAGCAGCCCATGGGAGTCATTTAACCGGCCCATGGACCCCTGCTGCCCGCTCGGGGACCCTTGCCGCCAGCTCAGTCGGCTTTCGTGTGCCACGCTAAACTGGCATGGAGCAGAGCAGGGACTGCCTTCCGCAATGCTGGCCAGCTTCCCATTGGCTGCAGGAAGCTCCTGCAGCCAATGGGAAGCTGTGTACGCCTGCTCTGCACCGGAAGGAGTGCCAGAAATAGCATTTGCCCACCGTGGCATCTGCAGGACCGTGAACCAGCCCAAGCCACAAAAACTTTGCCAACCCTGCTCTAGTGCTATTGTTTTCCCTGGGGTGGAAGACTGGTGACCTCAACTTCCTGCATTCTCTATTTCCACGGCTGCTTTCTTCACTGTCCCTGCTCTTTGAGCAAAACTGATAAACAGACAGCATTGTCAGCTTCGCCTCATCCTTGTAAAAACCTGTTGGAAAAGAATGTCAATCTAGGGGCTAGATACTGTGCAATCAGAACAGGGTTAGAACTAGGATACCATTAGCAAAAACACTTGTTGCTGTTGGAAGCATCCTGAACTAAACTTGAAAGTGCAACTGACATTCCAATCTGTAAATGGCATGAGGATGGGTAAGGCTGGTGTGGCCCATTTCACCAACTCAGGATGTTATGTCCTCCTTCCCTTGTGAAGTTAACTTCATCAAAGGAGTTGCAGAGGGACGCAATGTTCCTCAGCATTATGTTCCCTCTGCGTTGCATTGCAGGGGGTTGGACTGAATAACACTTGGGATCACTTCCAACATTCTATGGGTTTTTATTTATTTTTAAGCAGCCTGGAAGTTTAAAAGAAAAAGGAAGAAAACAGCCAGAAGAGGACTAGGCTCTCTCCCTTATGTGCTAGTATTTTGCTCGGGAGGGATTTCTTCACCGGGTGTATTCCACTTGTGATCTGAGGAGCTACAGTCAGCTCGACCATGCAGGGTGCTCACTCTTCTGCCTGCTTAGTAAATGAACCCCTGACCATTAGGTCCAGTCACGGATGACTCTGGGGTTGTGGCGCTCATCTCGCTTTAATGGCCGAGGGAGCCGTCGTATAGCTTCCGGGTCATGTGGCCAGCATGACTAAGCCACTTCTGGTGAACCAGAGCAGCACACGGAAATGCCATTTACCTTCCCGCTGGAGCAGTACCTATTTATCTACTTGCACTTTGACGTGCTTTCGAACTGCTAGGTTGGCAGGAGCAGGGACAGAGCAACGGGAGCTCACCCCATCGTGGGATTCGAACCGCCGACCTTCCGATCGACAAATCCTAGGCTCTGTGGTTTAATCCACAGCACCACCTGCATCCCTCTGCCTGCTTAGGCCAGGCCTAAATGCTTAACCTTTGGGTGGGGAGAAATCCAGCGGTGTATTGGAATGCAGGTACAAACTCCTATTCCTCTTCCTCTTTTTAGTCTTCCATTTCTGTTAGGTGGTCTGAGCGGTCCCTTCCCTTCCCTAAAACGGATGTTCGCTTCACTTTGTGCAAGATTCATAATCACATAGGCATCATCTGACCTTTCAAGAGATTGTTTCTGGAAACCTAGAGCAGTGGGAGATGTCGTTACCCCTAGATGAAGAGGCATTGTAAGTAATACGGTAAACATGTTCCCCTGTTTAAATAGGAATCTGCTCAGAATTAATAAATACAACTCTCTGGCTTGCACAGCGAAGGCACTCAAAATGGAACCTGGCTGCTGCCTTTTCCAAACGCTTGCCTTAGCGTGTGCAGCGCAGAAAGTGGGAAAGCTCAGAAATCTTTTCATTTGAACTCTTTCCAATTGCATTCAGCAGGATACTGGGAGACCACTTTCATGTGTTAATTATTTCTGCCCTGATTGCCTGGCAACACATAGCAGCGGAGAGGCAAGATCACACTTTGCTGTTTGTTAAAGCTTCCAGTCGAACAGCAGAAAGAAGCTGGAGTGCAGAAGCCTCACCTGGAGAAAAAGAGCATATAAAGACAAGGGAAGAGAAAAGCGGTTCTATGTTTAGAGCAATTAAAAAAAGAAAGAAAACCCGTGCAATGGTAACACATGTTCAAGCCCCAGTCGGAACTATTTTTTTATATAATAATCTGCATCACCAATTTCAACAGCATGGAATTAGGTTCTCTGTTATGCAGTTAACAGAAGGACAAGCATGCCGTTATTAGTGAGAAGCTGAAGTCTGCTGGGGGAGTCTTTACTTCCTCATCATCACTTGCCTCCGCCCATCCCCCGTCCCCAGTTTATGAAGCATGCAGCAGGCAGAAATTCACCAGGTGCATCTTTTCTTTTTTTGTGCATCTCCATGCTACGTCCAGTGAATTTCCACCTGTCACACATGCAGCTGGACATAACACAGAGCACTTTTGGTAACGAAATGGCATCACCTCTCCAAGAATCTGTTTTGAGGCTGTGGTCTAAACCACAGAGCCTAGGGCTTGCTGATCAGAAGGTCGACGGTTTGAATCCCCACGACGGGGTGAGCTCCCGTTGCTCGGTCCCTGCTCCTGCCAACCTAACAGTTTGAAAGCATGTCAAAGTGCAAGTAGATAAATAGGTACAGCTCCAGTAGGAAGGTAAACGGCGTTTCCATGTGCTGCTCTGGTTCGCCAGAAGCAGCTTAGTCATGCTGGCCACATGACCCGGAAGCTGTACACCGGCTCCCTCGGCCATTAAAGTAAGATGAGCACCGCAACCCCAGAGTCGGCCATGACTGGACCTAACGGTCTGGGGCCCCTTTAACCTTTACACGTGCAGAAGGTTTCTTTGTGTTTCTTTGCCAACTTTTTAGCTCTCCGCTGTAGCTCTGCATTTAACACCAGCTTGCTGTGCATGCATGGTGTGGATTTCATTCGGCACATCTTAGCTGCTCTTCAAGGCACAAAAGTATTTTTTCTGGGTTAGTTGGGAACTTTATATCAAAATCAGGGATGGGGAACACGTGGCCTTCCAATGACTCAAACTCCCATCAGTCTCAGCCAGTGGGAAGATGGGAACTGTAGTCTTTTAACATCTGGAGGACTGCAGGTTCCTCATCCCTGATCTCTGCAAAATAGTTTTCTATATACAAGGATGCTGCTTTTCCCCCCTAAGAGAATAAAAGATGGCGCAGAATCATTAAGGTGTAGTTCATTTTTAACTAATATCTGTTAGCATGAAAGATACTGAGTCTCCTTACATGGAATACACAGATAGTGAACTTTTAAGACTGCAACGCCAGGGATATTTTTTTATATATATAAGATATTTATTAAGATTTTCAAAAGATTACAAAATAAAAAGAAAAAAGAAAAATACAAAATAAAAATAGTTAAAAAAACAATTCAGTCTTTCCATCACATATTTTTGTCAGGGTTAATAAGTCCCACTGAGCTGATTCTTGGTAAAAGTGCTTCTGATAGGATTGCACGAGAGTAGTGGACTTAAATGCTTTTGGAGCGGGGACACTTACATATCATGTTCATTTGCAACAGAGCCCAAGGCAGCAAACTTTTTATTGCTACAAGAAGCCTGTGTGCTGCCTTGAGCTCTGTGGCATGGACCACGAGGGTCATCCAGTCCAATGCCTTGCAGTGCAGAAATCTTCCTCCCAACAGGGCTCAAACTCACAACCCAGAGGTTAAGAGTCTCATGCTCTACCAACTGAGCTATCCCACTGAGGAGAACAGAAGTAGAATAATAGAATTACAGAGTTAGAAGGGACCCTGAGGACGATCTAGTCCAACCGCCTACCATGTAGGAATATGCAGCTGTCCTTTCTGGGAATGGAATCTGTGACTTTGGCACTATTAGCACCAAGCTATAAGTGCCCCCCCCCCAAAAAAAAATCAGCTCCAAGGCACCATCACTAGTTTTCCCCTGCAAAAGTTTGTAAGCCTTTGCTTTAATTTTTAGGTGAACCACCACAAATTTCCAAACTAAACCTGACAAATTTCCAAAAACTATGTTTTTGTTTTATTTTGTTTGAAAACAACAACAAAGCAGCATCAAACCACAGTTTAAGAAGCTGGATTGTTTTATTGGTTAGTCATATTTAAGATGGACCACAGTTAGAATTCTGATGTAATGCTAAACTGTGGTTAGCCCCAAACGGAAGCTTCTGATATCTTTGTGGCTCCACCAGAGTAGGAAAGATAAGAAGCGCATGTAATGGCTTTAACATCCAGCGTGAATCGGGACAATGTCTCATCCTCTGAAATATGGGATAGTGATACTGATTGACCTTACAGGGTTGTTGTAAGGATTACCATGACAGCACGTGCAAAATGCTTTGAACACTTGAAATGCGCCATATAAATGCTAAGTAGTACTGTATATTTATAACTCCTAATTGGAATGAGGGCAACAGAGGGGAAGAGCAGACCATGGCAATCAGTTTGCTCAACTTCTGTGCCTTCCTCTCCTTCTCCTCCCCCAATCCATCTCACTGAAGCCTGGATTAATACAAATTGAATTTGGAATTAATCACAGAATTGTAATTGCAAGAACTCCTAAGAAAGCATCAAGCAATCACTTCTTCTTTTTTTGTACAAGCTGTCATCTGATGTTATGAAGAGTCTGTTGAATGGCCTTTTTGTCTATTTTACCACTGAGCGAAATAATAAATAAATAAATAAATAAATAAATAAATAAATAAAGCAAGCAAGCAAGCAAGCAAGCAAGCAAGCCATTTTTTAAAAAAAAATCAAGTGCCTTTAAAAAAAATGAATACACCCACACACTGCAGATTGTCTTTGTGATTCGACACTTGGTAGCTGTTCAGGTAAAATCCACTTTCTCCCCCCTCCCCTCCTCTACTTTCAGCATCCTGTGTATTAGGTTGTGTATGGAAGACACAGCAAAATATATATTTTTAAAAAAGAAACAACAACCACAGTATGGTTTTTAGAGCATTCACTAAGTATCTGTAGGAGTTAGTACAAAAGGAATAATCTTCTAATAAAGGCGAAAAGTTGGGAAATTTTCCTTCTGATCTCAACATCACTCTAAGTAACACACATCAGTGCACACATTTTAATGCTGTTCATCTTTATTGTTTAGGAAGCCAACACTGACAACAACAATCCTCACCCAACTGTCACATATCATCTGTAATGACAGGGTAGCTTCTGTTCTAAATTCACTTTCATAAAGCCCTTCATTTTAATATTCCAATTCCCTGCACTTCACCTTAAAATAGTACCAGCTACAAGCATTCTCCACCAATAGCAATGTGCCTTTACAATAGAATACCGACTTGAATTCCTTTGCATTTCTAATGACACACTCTCTCTTCTCCCATCCAGATCTTGCACTCAGTAATTTCCCCCCAAATACATGCTTTTGTATTTGACTCCCTAGAACAGAATCAAACTATCTACTTTTTTTTAAAAAAAAATGTCTGTTTGAAATATTTGGGCTTTAATCTGTTGTTCATGAAAGATCCATGGACTGGTTTGAGTTACTAGTAGTTTTTCCCAACATGGCAGCCTCCAAACATTGATGGACTCCAACTCCTGTCAGCTCCATCCAGCAGGGATGATGGGAGATGGAGTCCAATGGTGTCCACAATGATTCTCTCTTTATTTATTTGATGTATTAGGTTTACGTCCCACTTTTCTGCCGAGACTGTCTCCAAAAGGGGCTCACAACTGTTAGACTCCATAACGAATGTCTGTGGAAGTAGCAACTGGGAGCTATCTCTGAAGTATATTTTACACAAATGAAGCATCATTGCCTGTACTGCTTTTAAATATACATACACAAGCACCTTTCTGTGATTCTGTTTGGCACGGTAAGCAGCCATTTTTTTATTTTATTTTTTCAAAAAAATCTATACACAACACCAGAGAAACTTGATCTCGGTTGCATTACAGTAGGGTCAACAACACAAAGGATATGCCCCACTTTTCAGAGAGCAGAACGACAGTGTAGAAAACCATCATGACCTCAGGATATTGTAAAAAGAAATGGAGAAGCATTCAAGTATTAGTGAGTGTCAGGGCTTTAATATCCTGGATAAAACTAATATGCCCTGTAGGGGGAAAAATGTGTGCTGATGCTGAAGAGAAGTGGGGGAAAGAATCATTTCTGTAGTCAGACACTGGGAAAGCTGTCCAAGAATATTTCATGTGCGAAAACAGAACTCCAGCTTTGGTGTTAAAAATAATGAAATCTAGGGTGTTAAGTACCACATGTGTTGTGGGATATGTTAGAACTGCCCAAGGCGGTTTTAATTTTATTTTCCCAATTGTTCAAGCTGCTTTTTTTTTTTTTAACCTGAAAGATTTAAGTGGTTCAAAAGAGAACAAAAGCTAAGGGGTGTGTGTGACAGAAGTACTGCATTTAACACGCTTTTTAATATCTATATGAAGCCTCTGGGAGAGATCATCAGGGGGTTTGGGCTGGGTGTTCATCAGTATGCAGATGACACCCAGCTCTACCTCTCCTTTAAATCAGAACCAGTGAAGGTGGTGAAGGTCCTGTGTGAGTGCCTGGAGGCTGTTGGAGGATGGATGGCGGCTAACAGATTGAGGTTGAATCCTGACAAGACAGAAGTACTGTTTTTGGGGGACAGGGAGCGGGTGGGTGTGGGGGATTCCCTGGTCCTGAATGGGGTAACTGTGCCCCTGAAGGACCAGGTGCGCAGCCTGGGAGTCATTTTGGACTCACAGCTGTCCATGGAGGCACAGGTTAATTCTGTGTCCAGGGCAGCTGTCTACCAGCTCCACCTGGTACGCAGGCTAAGACCCTACCTGCCCGCGGACTGTCTTGCCAGAGTCGTGCATGCTCTAGTTATCTCCCGCTTGGACTACTGCAATGCGCTCTACGTGGGGCTACCTTTGAAGGTGACCCGGAAACTGCCATTAATCCAGAATGCGGCAGCTAGACTGGTGACTGGGAGTGGCCGCCGGGACCACATAACACTGGTTCTGAGAGATCTGCATTGGCTCCCAGTACGTTTCCAAGCACAATTCAAAGTGTTGGTGCTGACCTTTAAAGCCCTAAATGGCCTCGGTCCAGTATACCTGAAGGAGCGTCTCCATCCCCATCGTTCAGCCCGGACACTGAGATCCAGCGCTGAGGGCCTTCTGGCGGTTTCCTCATTGCGAGAAGTAAGGTTACAGGGAACCAGGCAGAGGGCCTTCTAGTAGTGGCGCCTGCCCTGTGGAACGCCCTCCCAGCAGATGTCAAAGCAATAAACAACTATTTTACTTTTAAAAGTCATCTGAAGGCAGCCCTCTTTAGGGAAGTTTTTAATGTTTGATGCTGTACTGTTTTTAATATTCAGTTGGAAGCCGCCCAGAGTGGCTGGGGAAACCCAGCCAGATGGGCGGGGTATAAATAATAATAAATTATTATTATTATTATTATTATTATTATTATTATTATTATTATTATTATTATTACACTCCAGTAATAACATTCTGAAGGAGGGCTTGCATGCTGAGAGCTAATTCCCCCCACAAAAAAAGTCCAGCCTATTTTGATGTGTATGAGACATGCCTATGAACAGGGAATGCAGCATTCAATGCAACAGATACGGGCTATTTAAATTTTGACACCAATAAATGTTTTCCCAGACCCAGCACCAGTGGGTAGTAGGCAAGCACCATGGATCTCAGCAGGGCTGGGATCTGTGCTGTCTACCCTATGGTGGGCATCATGAGTGGTCCCCTCTGGTGGTGCCAGCACACCCCCTGTGACAACCAACAACTGCTCAGCTTCCATGAAATGAAATGGTGACTGCCATTTCCCACCATGCAGTGTTGCAGAGCACCCAGCACTGCCATCCTGGACAATCGTGGGTAATTTATTTTGGAATAAATAAATACGGTAAATGATGGCTCTCGTAGGAAGTGTGCCAGCAATGCCATGCAAGCTTAATTTTTGGAGGGAGGTGATGGGATGGCCCTGTGCCAACACTGCAAATTTAGCCTGACTGGGCCAGGGTGGTGGTGGTGGTGGTCCTAACTTGCATGGCATTAATTTTCTATTTATGTTGTTCCTTTTGGTTCAACTCTTTGTTGAGATAGAGGGCTGGGACTCGATACATATTACAGATGGCATACTGAGAAAAATATGACTAGTACTCAGGGACAGACCACAGCTAAATTATGCATTATGCATTTTGTGTTTTTATTTTGTATTTTAATGTTGTGAACCACCCTGTGATCTTCGGATGAAGGGCGGTATACAAATTTAAATACATACATACATACATATATACATTCCAGAGATGGCATAGAGTATGCATGCACATTCAACTGCCTAAGGCAGTGGTTCTCAACCTGTGGGTCCCCAGATGTTGTTGGACTGCAACTCCCATCATCCCTGAGCTCTAGCCTTGCTAGCTAAGGGTGATGGGAGTTGTAGTTCAACAACATCTGGGGACCCACAGGTTGAGAAATGCTGGCCTAAGGTGTTCATATCACCCAGGAGATTGCAGCTGCAGGGATAAGAAAAGAAGAGTTGTTCTGTTGTCTATAGAGGTCATTTCCTCGTTTGCATGGAGACACTCTTTTCAATGGAGCCCAGTAACACAAGTGAGCAGCCGTATTAAGGCAGCACCAGGCATTGAAATTTTGCATCCCTAACAATTTTGCTCTTGGGCAACTGTGCCTGTGTCCCTTGCCCCCACCACCCCACTAGGCTACTGGACACCCTAAGCAGCCTCTGCCAATACCTGGCTGCATGGACAAATAACCCATTATTGGCGGAGCCTTATTGTTTCTCATCACTGGCTATTAGGGGCAACAAGATCAATGCTAACTTCAAATAAAATAGCTCCAAATAAATGGAAACAACAACCACTTTCAAGTATTTAGCAGAACCCCTTACATTCTCCTTTGAAAACTCTGGTTGTGGGAATCCGTGGCAGCTAGCAGATTCGGATGTTTTCTAGGCATCCTGAGTAATTCTATGAAGAATATATCGGCAGAAAAGTCCTGCTGAAATAGAACAAATATGTGTAAGGGCACTGGTGTGGCAGGATGCCAATTGCAGCACCCTTCCTACTATTTCTCAGGTGAAATTATAACTGACTTGAAAAAACAACCACCTCCCATGTTATTTACTTCCCTGGTGGTGGCATCGAAACGTCTATGTGAATATAAAGGGAAGTGGCATCTTCCAAGATGTTTTAATTAGTTTGGGCTCAGTCATTAGATGCACAAGCTTGGTTTGATTTATTGCTCTTGGATAATAACTTGTGAACTGTCATTACTCTGTGCTGCTGAAAAGTTTATGAAACAAGCACTGGAAGGTACTTCATGAATTACAAGTTTACTCTCTCTCACACACACACAAAAAACTTTCCTACAACCCAGGCCACATATTCTTTCAACATACAGAGCATATGTGGGAACCTTCACAAGTAAAAAGGACCCCTGGATGGTTAAGTCCAGTCAAAGGCGATTATGGGGTTACGGTGCTCATCTCACTTTCAGGCCGAGGGAGCTGGCGTTTGTCCACAGACAGCTTTCTGGGTCATGTGGCCAGCATGACTAAACCACGTCTGGTGCAACGGGACATCATGATGGAAACCAGAGTGCACGGAAATGCCGTTTAGCTTCCCGCCGCAGCAGTACCTATTTATTTACTTGCACTAGTGTGCTTTTCAACTACTAGGTTGGCAGGAACTGGGACAGAGCACCGGGAGCTCACCCTATCGCAGGGATTTGAACCGCTGACCTTCTGATTGGCAAGCCGAAGAGGCTCAGTGGTTCAGACCATAGCACCACCTTTTACCTTCGCAAGTACAGGGCCTCCACTCACCAAGACGCCGATCTCCCCAGCCTTTCATTCTACATTCAATAAGCAACCTCAGGTGGGAGGATTGGGGAGAACCAGTTTGCACTTGGGTTCCAACAATTAGGGTTTATGCTGTTATGTACTGAAGTTCTCACCCTGGGCCAGCAGGGGGATACGGTAGATAATTTTCACTCAGGTCCACATATGCAAATAAGGAATTGAAAGTGACATTCAGTGATTGGATAGTTACAGAAAGTTGTTACTGTTGCTACTAATGAATTTGCTGACATTAGTTTTAGATGGCATCCAAATGGAATTGGACACATTCATGGATAACATGCTATTTGCTGCTTCCAGAATCAGAGCCACTATGCTCCTGCCCATCTTAACAGCCATCACAGGACAACAACAGTAGGAGAGGTCTATTGTAGCTAGGCTGCTACAGTGGAAAACAGAAGGCTTGACTTGATTGGCCTTTGGTCAGATCTACCAGGGCTCAGAGAAGCCAGCTTCTTCAGAGGGTTGGGAGCTTTACTGAATGTCCCTTGGTTCTATGAAGGAGAGAAAATGTCTTCTTCTTCACACCATGCATACATTTGTAAACCTCTATCATGCCTCTCCTTACCATAGCTGTCAACGTTTCCCTTTTTTAAAGGGAAATTCCCTTATTCCAAATAGGATTCCTCGCAAGAAAAGGGAGAAGTTGACAGCTATGCTCCTTACTTGCATTTTCTAAAAAGCCTCATAGGGAAGTTGTACTCTTAATTGCCTGCATAGGCCTGGTGGAATAAAAAAGTTTTCAGCAGGCATTTAGCACTTGGCACAGAAGGCACCCGTTAAATCTCCATTGGCAGGGTGTTCCACAGGACTAGGCTGAAGACACTAAAGGCTTGATTGCTTGGAGATAAGAACTTTTTTGCAGAGTTAAGGGCCTTTTGCCCCAGTATGCATCACTTTATGATTTATTATATTGAACCACACTTTACTGCCCATACATCCAATCTGGCAATATCCTTTTGGAGCTCCTCACAATCCCTTTCTGTTTTTATCCCTCTGAACAATTTGGTGTCATCAGCAGACTGGGCCACTTCTCTTCTCACCTCTCACTCCAGATCATTCATGAACAAGTTAAAAGGCATTGGTCCCTAAACAAATCATCGGGGAACCCCACTTCTTATATCCCTCCACTGTCCATTTATTCCTGCTTCCTGATCTTTAATCGGTTACTGACCCATAAGAGGATCTCTCCTCTTATCCCATTACTGCCTGCTATGCTTACTCAGGAGTCTTTAGTGAAAGCATTTTGAAAGTCCAAGTCAATTGGAACAGCTCTTTATCACCCATTTAGAAACTTTGTTTTGGGTATCTAAGAATGTGAGGTGGTACTACCTAAAACCAAATTGGCTCTTGTATCAATGATTAAGAACATGCAAAAAGTATAAAAGAAAGTTAAGACCAGAAATCTCCTAATTAGCACCTGTATCAAGGTACAATAAGTTTCTTAGGGGAAATCAGCTGTTTGATTTTGTAAACTGAGAAATTTGAAATTTCGGGACTTAGTAAACAGTAAAAAGTAAAGGTAAAGGACCCCTGGACGGTTAAGTCCAGTCAAAGGCGACTATGGGGTTGTGGTGCTCATCTCGCCTTCAAGCTGAGGGAGCCAGTGTTTGTCCGCAGACAGCTTTCCGGGTCATGTGCACTGGCGGAGGAAGAGGAATGCCGGAGGAGGACCCCGCCCCTGGCAGCGCAATCCCCAGGGTGCCCCACCCCTGCAAGCAGCACGCCCTGCCCCCAGGACGTGCGCCCCACCCCCGGGATGTGTGCCAGCCCCGCCCCATCTGCTCTCCGCCCCTGGTGCCGGAGCATGAAGCTCTGCCACTGGTCATGTGGCCGGCATGACTAAACTGCTTCTGGTGCAACGGAACACCGTAATAGAAGCCAGAGCGCATGGAAACGCTGTTTACCTTCCTGCCACAGCAGTACCTATTTATTTACACTGGTGTGCTTTCGAACTGCTAGGTTGGCAGGAGCTGGGACAGAGCAACGGGAGTTCACTCCTTTGAGGGAATTTGAACTGCTGACCTTCAGATCGGCAAGCCCAAGAGGCTCAGTGGGCAGATGTTATCAAGGCATGTGATCTCTCAAGAAATCAGTAGATGGAGGTGACAGACACCCTCATTTTAGATTGGTGCTGGGTAACATGACAACTATTATTAATGTGTTATTAGATAAATCTCTTCCTGTATTCTCACAGCAGAGGTTTTCAATTAACTGTTTACGGTAGCATTTTGGTTTACCAGCAGTAAGGTAAATGTCAACTATTCCAGTTTATTGTAGCTCAGTGTGTTTTAGAACTTTCTGAAGCTGTTTGCAGAAATAGCCAAAGTAGCAGATGCCAGTTACTTGAGGAAGAACTTTCATAAATTGCTTTAGAATATCTAAGATTGCTCCTAAAGAAGTGACATCAGTAACCAAATGCTTTGAACTACAATGAATTTTAATAGAAAGAATTTGGTGGGGTTTTTTGTTTGTTTGTCTGCATTCTATTTCAGACATCGGAAATGCCAATTCAGAGCAGGTTCAGACATCCAGGTAGAATAATCTGTTCCATCTGAATTATTTTCCTGAATTGGGCTGTGATGGAAAGAGAAGTTCATACTAACTTAAGATGGTCTGAATGTGTATTTTGGACATCTGAAACAGCCATCTTCCTTTGGCGGATTTGATTAGAAACCATTTTGCAGTATTTTTGGTTTTGTTTTGTTTCCACAGTTCCCATACAAAGAACTTCAGAGCTCAGACGTGCCAAGTATTAACAGGCTGCATTGCCTTCTGATTTAAAGTTCCTCAATCAGATTGATCAGAACAGATGCCACATTCGTTTTTCCTGCGTAAACAAGATTTAGTTTTATATTAGCATCTTCGATGCAGCTTAACTGGCAGTATGTTATTTCACTGGCTTAACATCTTGCTTCTCTGTTACTCATAACTACGCTCAGACTGTCAAGAAAGTAGTGAAATTAAATTATCAATCAAAATGATGAAATCTGAGAGGCATAATAGAAATTTGGATGCACACGGCAACTGACAGAAACCTGAGAACATCCCTTGCTGCCATTTCCCTCCTGGATAGATTCTAAGAGTGTTGGTCAGATTGTACCTCTAACACACACGTGGGCAACTCTTATCCTAGGGGGCCACACTGCAGGCCTTCCATGTGACCTGTCCTGCCCTTATGTTCTCCATACACTGGCCAATTTTGCTGCTTCTCCATGTGCAGACTCTCATTCCTCCAGCCCACCAAACAGCTACAGTGGGACCTCAGGTTAAGTACTTAATTCGTTCTGGAGGTCCATTCTTAACTTGAAACTGTTCTTAACCTGAAGCACCACTTTAGCTAATGGGGCTTCCTGCTGCCGTCGCACTGCCGGAGCATGATTTCTGTTCTCATCCTGAAGCAAAGTTCTTAACCCGAGGTACTATTTCTGGGTTAACAGAGTCTGTAACCTGAAGCATATGTAACCTGAAGCGTATGTAACCCAAGGTACCACTGTATTTGGTGGACTGGAAGAGAATGATTGCAATGGGGGAGAGGCACATTAAAAAGATAATGATGAAGTCAGCGCAGAAAGATTTGTTCAAAAGGTAAAAGAAAAGACTTCCCTTAAAAACAAAATCAGTGAGTGTACCAATCTCAGGGTTTCAATAGTCAGCCTCCCTGGTGTCAATTAATGCTTGGGGGAAGATGTCAAATGATAACTTTTTCTGTGCAGGCAGCCAGGGAGGCTGCCGAATGCTGGAGAAATGTTTAATGGGAGAGCCAGTGTGGTGTAGTGGTTAAGAGAGCGGTAGTCTCGTAATCTGGGGAACTGGGTTCGCGTCCCCGCTCCTCCACATGCAGCTGCTGGGTGACCTTGGGCTAGTCACACTTCTTTGAAGTCTCTCAGCCCCACTCACCTCACAGAGTGTTTGTTGTGGGGGAGGAAGGGAAATGAGAATGTTAGCCGCTTTGAGACTCCTTAAAGGGAGTGAAAGGCGGGATATCAAATCCAAACTCTTCTTCTTCTTCTTCTTCAACACACACACAAACACACACACACACACCCCATTGAAGGGTGGTTCTTTGGGGCAAATGTGCCACCAACTTCAGTCTCTCTTATTCAGCTCCTACCTGCCTGCCTACTTATTGCATCCAGTTCCAACGACGCTGCTGCATGTCAGCTTCCTACTTTTCAGCCTTGTATGACGCAGCAGGGAGGCGGATGGGGACAAAACTAGAATGAGTTGGTTCTGCCTGTCAGTGCCTCTAGCTCCACCTACTGTTGGTCTTCCTGCCTTCCACCCTAGCAGTTCCAATGGGCACCCTGGCCCCAGCAGCACACATACACACCTCACCCAGTGCCACCCCATAATGATAAAGGAAGCCTTTTGCTAATTCTGGAATGCCAATTATTTCCTTGTGAATTTTAATGCAGGAGAATTTTTCAGCATAACACTCATTGAAGCCAGTGGTTTACATTTTGCCCAAGGTTGGATATTTCATTGTTTTGTAAATATGGTTCTATTCTCTTTTTTTAATGTTAACCCTATATACCAGAAAGGTGGTATAGAATATGATAAATAAATAATTTTCGTCCTATGCACATTTTCACACATATAAGTCCTACTGCACACAATTGGACTTGCTTCCTAAAGAGTGAGTTTAGGATTACCGTCCTAACATATAAGCACACTTTTAGCACCATCATGAAACAGTGCCAGTAAGGCAGGGAGTGAGCCACTTGTTTAGCTCAATGGCCACCACAGAAATTTGCACAGTTCATCTGCATCCCATTGACTTTATTTGCATGCCATTTTCAGAAACATGACAGATGCTGCTCTACATTTCTTAGGTGTTCTACAGTATTCTCAGGGCAGAACGATGGGCAGGATAACTCTGCACAACTTGCATCCCTATCGGGGGATTTTGGATGTGGGTGGACACGGGTGGCACTGTGGGTTAAATCACAGAGCCTAGGACTTGCCAATCAGAAGGTTGGCGGTTCGAATCCCCATGACGGGGTGAGCTCCCGTTGCTCGGTCCCTGCTCCTGCCAACCTAGCAGTTCAAAAGCACGTCAAAGTGCAAGTAGATAAATAGGTACCGCACCAGCGGGAAGGTAAACGGTGTTTCCGTGCGCTGCTCTGGTTTGCCAGAAGCAGCTTAGTCCTGCTGGCCACATGACCCGGAAGCTGTACGCTGGCTCCCTCGGCCAATAAAGCAAGATTTAGCGCTCCAACCCCAGAGTCTGCCATGACTGGACTTAATGGTCAGGGGTCCCTTTACCTTTAATGTTATGGAGGGAGAGCATCTCCCCTCCCTGCCACTTCACTTGCAGGGGGGGGATGCAGATACCCATTGAGGAGAGCCTACTCTATGCATGAAGACCCCTCTAACCATGATGGGGAACCGAATGCAATCACAAGAAAGCCTATATGCATACAACAGGCTGCCTTTTATGTACAGGACTCTTGAAGTGGAATGGGGGTGATCATGATTATGGGGCAACAGGGACAGGATGGCAAGGGGTGAAGTCAGTGGCCATGACCAATGCAATTGTAATTATGTGATTTTGAACCCTGAAACAGGACTTAAAATGGATTTGCATCCCAAACCAGTAGCATTTCAGCATAAAACATCCATCCATTTTAGCAGATAACTTCAAGCATAAAAATAAAATTAACTACAAAATATCTGGCGTATGACCAACAATCCTTACTGTTTGCATGTTGACAGAGTTGAGAAGCAAGTAGGGGATCTTTTGTGAACTCTTTCAGCCTGTGAGTCTCCTTGACAAAGGCAGGCATCTCTCATTCTTTCTCCCCACTGTATGGATGAAACGTAAATAGCATTTTTCATGGTGCATTTTGAACTGCAAGTTGGATTTTTCACCTATTTGGAGTTACATGGCATTGGTTCTGGTTCCTTGATTTGCTGAGCTTACCCCAGGTGGTCTGGAGATTAAGCACAAGCCAATTTTTATCATCTTCCCTGCAGTTAAGCTGCTCTGTAAAAAGTCTGCCAGCTTGCACTGGTTTCTTTTCTTTTCTTTCATATTTTCTTGTACTGAAGTCGAATCAACTTCAGAAAGGATCGTTTGACAACGTTGCACCCATTTCATATTGGTCCACATCCACACACACCCCTTCTGGTTTAGCTGCCTCTCTGGACGGCTTCTGGAGCATCCCTGTCCCAAGCCAAATCATTTCCACTTGCATTGCACAGAGAAAGAGTGGAGCAGGGCTGGTTGGGGATATGGGAGGAATGCATTGGCCATTTCCTTTAATGCCATGGAGCTGGAGACCTTTGAAGAAGAAGAAGAGGAAGAGGAGGAGGAGGAGGAGGAGGAGTTTGGATTTGATATCCCGCTTTATCACTACCCGAAGGAGTCTCAAAGTGGCTAACATTCTCCTTTCCCTTCCTCCCCCACAACAAACACTCTGTGAGGTGAGTGGGGCTGAGAGACTTCAGAGAAGTATGACTGGCCCAAGGTCACCCAGCAGCTGCATGTGGAGGAGCGGGGACGCGAACCCAGTTCCACAGATTACGAGACTACCGCTCTTAACCACTACACCACACTGGCTCTTTGCCAGCGATGCTGCTGGGTTTCCCACTCCAGAGTCATCTTTGTGCTTCTGCACAGGTCCGCTCACCTACTCTGGAGGGCGGTGTTGCAGCAGGGTATCCGGGCTTCCAGTGATCCAGCTATGTGGTGGAGGGAAGCCGCCCCCATCATGATGCTCCTGGCCGTGTCACACCTCCCCTGGCCAATCAGCGCGGCAGTGTGTGCTTGCAGGAAATTTAAACTGTGGTGTGGCTGGCGGGGGGGGGGGGCTCCTATTTCTGTCTCCTTGCCAGCTCTCCCAGCCCACCTGCCCTCTTTTCTATGTGTTGGTATGCTATTGACCTTGCTATGGACAAATGTTGGCTGCCTTGCTGATGGGACCAGGTAGGAATTTTCTCCATTTGACAAATCATCATCATCATCATTTTTTATTTGTATGCCGCCTTTCCACAGTTAAAAAAACTATACTCAAGGCGGCTTACAGCATGACAAGATTTACATAGTTACAAAAGTCACAAACAATAAATAAACCACATCAAAAAGATACACAACCAAATGGAAGACAATTTCCACATAAATCAAAATCTAAAACTAAGAATGCAGCATTAATGTCACAGTTTAAAATGACATAGGTAAAAAAATAACAGCAATTTAAACAAAGAACAAAAACGGAACAAAACGGAGCTCTCTCTGTCCAGCAGCAGCAGCAGTCCTTTATAGAGCACTGGCCACTTGGTTTTTGGCTACCTTGTAGCAATTGTCACAACTTTGTAAGCTTAGGCATTGGGTAGGCCGTTGTTTATGGGAGGGGAGGTTGTAGCCTCAGCCTGCCCCTCCTCAATAAGGGTATCTTGTTAAAGGGATCCGGGGGCAGGGTCCCTGTCTGAAGCCTGGGTGTGGGCTAGGGCCATGGCACGACCCCAACGGGAACCCCGCAGGGTGCCCTGATCTGACATATGTCATTGGACTCCACCACCTGATGGTTTACCCTTCATAGACTCCCTGCAGATGGGCAGGAGTCAAAATATAGCCTGGTTTCACCCAATGCCTAAGCCAAACCGCTCGCATCAGTAACCAATAAAGTTGTGGTCTAATTTATCCCATAAATCTAAATACTTGGGTCCGTGTGAATTATTTCCAAGGTGAACTGTGGGGCCCAGGGCCTTGGCACACAAGTCTTTTTTCCCTAACAGGACCAGCTCATCAGTCTCAAGACAATCCCATTCTTAGGAGTACATAGCCACCCTCCTGATGCCGTTCTTATCTGGATAGAGCTCGGAAAGGCACCACCAATGTCACGTCCATGCAGCTGCGCTGATGGAAGTGCCACCATCAGTCTGGTGCACCTGCGTCACCTCTCACCCACCCACATACTCCACGCAAGGAGGGAGTCTCTGCTGCTCCTTCCCATCATATTTGGAGCTACTAGTCCCATTGATCCTTCTTTTCCAGGTTCTCCTCAGCTGTCAAAGCCAAGTCTACAATGTATTTCCCTCAAAAGTCGCCTATAAATTACACATCTGAATAGTTTTACTATCCACCCATCCTCTCCCATAATATTTTGCAACACCAAGAGCAGACTTCTATAGATTGAAGATACTTAGGTTTCAATCATTTTTTTTCTCTCTCTCTCCCTCCCTCCCTCCCCCTCCCTCCCTTCCTCCAGGGTGAGTCTTTTAAAAGAGGCCTCTTTTAAAGGACTCATCCTGTGTATATATCTATTTATATATAATTTTTATTAAATTTTATGTTTTACAATTTAAAGTACTCATTTTTACATCCTTATGATATCAGTGACTTCTCTTTTTCTTTTTCCATGGTTCATTTTACATATCGTAAATCCCTGCATATTTTACAAAAACTATACTATTCAGTATCCCATTATTACATCCATCAAAACTTATTTACACTGCTGAATTTATCTTAATGCTGCCAGCATTTTCAGTGTACACAGTTATTTCCCATATATTCAATAAACATTTTCCAATCTTCTCTTAATATATGTTCTTCCTGTTCTCTTATTTTATATGTTAAGTCTGCAAGCTGCACATATTCTGTCACCTTAAGCTGCCATTCTTCTTTGGTTGAGACCTCACTCATTTTCCATTTTGGGGCTAACAAAACACGGGCCACAGTAGTGGTATACATAAATAGCCTTTTTTGACACCTGGGAATTTCCGTCTGAATTATCCCCAACAAAAAGTACTCTGGTTTTTTGGGGGAAAGTACTTTTCAACATTCCCCACCCCCAATTCATTCTGGATCATTTCCCAATATGATCATTTCTTTTACCCTTTTACAAGTCCATCACATATGCAAAAACGTTTCTTCTACCTCTTTGCATCTCCAGCATTTATCTGGTTCAGTCATATACATCTTAGCAAGCCTACTTGGAGCTAAATGCCATCTGTAGATCATTTTCAAGTAGTTCAAGTATCAATCATTCTAATTTCTTTTTCCAGAACACATCCTGCAAACTTGGACTGGAAGACCTTGGATAAGTAGAGCAGAGAACAGGCCATTCTTCTGTGGCTCTAGTGTAAAAGGTTATTCCATAAAACCTGTGATCTCTCAGACAAGTAGAAACCTCCTTGAATTTCACCCAATAAGTAATTAGATGAGTTGCATTTTCATTATCCGTAGAGGCATACATAGTTCAAGATTCCATAAGGAGCTTAAAAAGGAAGGAAGGAAGGAAGGAAGGAAGGAAGGAAGGAAGGAAGGAAGGAAGGAAGGAAGGAGCAGCAGCGAGTGTCTGATAGGCAACCTGAAATGGACATGTGGATTTATCCATGAATGCAGATGAAACCTTTCATCTGCCAGTCAAAGTGTAGGTTCATCACTCATTGCTTTTCTTAGAGAGGTATTTAAAAATCCCTATTCATGTGGTTCTGCATGCTGTGAGAAATGTGATTGTGGGGGACCGATAATGGTATTTAGATCCTTGTACACCTGCATTTCAAACTCAGCCAAGGCTGGCAGTGAAAATGTGGGAGGAGGTCTCATCTGGTGGCTTTTGTGCAGTCAACTGGATGCCCCATTTTTGTTTTCAGGTGTCCACATCTGAAAAGATATCCCTACACTTTATTTCCTTGCTGGGATTCTCTGCCACAGCCAAAGACTCATTGAGCACAAATGCTGAACTAATCTTCTTCCAGAGACACCAGCCCTATTATTTGGCAGAGCTATTTGCCAACTGGCATTCAAGTGAGCAGGGAGCTGAACTTTGGGGAAATAAACAGAAGGCTTATCACTTTACATTCTCCTCACTGAACTTATTGAGCAGCTGTAGCTTTCATTCTGATGTGTGCCAGTGGCTTATGAGGAGGGGTGTGCTTCTCAAAAGCTCACGTCGCTTCTCCGCATGGGTCATTTCACAGGCTACGGCCTCAAAGGAAACAAGGTGCACTTAAAAGATGTGTGACAGGCACACTTTTACAAAGCACGGCTGTCAGGGGTTCAGGAGCAGAGACGCAGAGAAGGGAGGAGACAGAGAGCGAGGGGGAGGAATACGAAGGAAAGATGAGTGGGGATGACGAACCGAGATCGCCGAGCTTATCCAGTGAGTCCGAGGATTCCCAGAAGGGAGCGCCAGCGGTCAGAGCAAGGGGGGAAAGCAGGGGGACACCCCAGGAAGAAGGGTCCAGAGAGGAATCAGAGAGCAGCAGTTGGAGATCGGGACCCACGTACCCAGCCGGGAGCAGCGGGGAGAAAGGGGACCAGATATCGGGTTCCGGAGGCTTTCAGAAGGAGGGAGGGCATGAGTCAGGAGTAGTCACGCCCACCTCGGGGAGCGACGAAACGATCAAGAGGAAGGTTGAGAGTTGGGCGCGCGCGCCAAGTTCAAATGTAGCGGAAGCTGGCGCAGTAAGCAGCCCAGAGAGTGAGCCAGGTCCCAAAGCCCGCCGCAAGGAGGCGGAAGGGTCAGGGGGGTCCGCGTCAGAAGAGAGTAGGAAAGAAGAGACCCCGGGGGGCAGAAGGACCCAGAGACGGAAGGAAAGGCGCAGGAGGTGGAGCAAGGCTAGGGTATTAAGCTGGTGTGCTAGAGGCGGAGACTCAGACGGGTCTTCGCCGGTCTGACCTAGAAGAAGTAGGGCTGCACGTTGCAGTTTGGAAATGGAACCTGTAATCCAATAAAGACTCTTTTAACCTGAACGCTGGCTAACGTGGTCCTATGTGAGCTGGGACTGAGTGGCAGCCCTGACAGTAAGACCCGTCTCTTTAAAGCTTCGGACACCTGATACCTCGCAGCGGAGGCAGAAGCAGCGAGAGGAGGAAATTGGTGTTTGGGAGCGAGCTCACAACGGTTGGCAGAGATGACGGAAGCAGAGAAAATTTCAGCGCTGCAACAGGCAGTGACCCAATTGAACGCGGAGGTACAGGCATCCAAGAAAAGGGAGGAGGATGCGGCAGCCGCCTACAGAGATCTCCACGCCAGGTTTGAAGCATTGGTTAAGCATGGGCAGCCAGGACCCAGACCGGAGGGGGTTGGGTTGGCACGGAGAGCAGGAGGGCTTGTGGCTCACTTCGATGGGAATTTACAACAGTACCCCAATTTTCGAGCAGACGTAATGTGCGCACTGCAACTGCTGGCGAAAGACTTTAGGGATGAGGAAGAGAAAGTGGGGTTTATACTATCCCATTTGCATGGGGATGCTAAAGCGTGGCTACGCAATTTGTGGAGGGATAAAGATCCGGCGCTTCAGAATGCAGATGCCTTTATCAAAGCGATGGATGCGTGCTTTTTATCTACCATTGACGTGGATCTTGCCCGACGGGAGATTCATGGACTGAAACAAGGGAGGGCGAGCGTACGCCAGTATCACGCCCGCTTTTTTGCGCTGGTCAGTGCCTTGGAATGGGACCGGGATTCGCCCCCAGTCAGAGACCTATTCTGGGAGGGTTTGAGCAGTGCTGTTAAAGACGAAATTGCAAGGGGGGAGAGGCCCCGGAGCACGCAGGAGGTGGTCCAAAGGGCGCTGACTGTGGGGGTGAGGCTGGAAGAACGTCCATGGTGCAGAGACGAAGGACGTGGAGGGCGCGAAGCAGCGAGAAGTTTCTCTTTCGTTCCCAGGGAAGCTGCGCGTGCGCAATCCACACCTCCGCCAGGAGGGGGAGTGGAACCTATGGAGGTGGGAGCCGCCAGGGCTCCGTCAGCTACCAGAGCCCCTGCACCGGCGGCAGTCAAGACTAAACCTCCTAGAGGGACCAGGAAGTGTTATATATGCGACAGCTCTCAACACTTGGCGAAAGAGTGTCCCCAGAGGAGCTCCAAGCACACTGCAGCCTCCGCAACGGTGAAAGCGGCCACGCAACACAGCGAACACCAGCAGGGAAACGACGATGTCTGGCTGGAGACAGAGGCACTGGGGCCCAGCCAGACGCATCACTGAAGCAGTCCCCAGCGATCTTGCAACCCACGGACCCCCTCCCACCCAAACCAGTAGTGCAACTCACAGCATCTCTCCAGCTGCCCGATGGCGTCACTATCGAAGTGCCGCTTTCTGTGGATTCTGGAAGCAACGCAGACTTTATAGCACAGGATTTTGTGGAGCAGCACGCTATACAGCTATTACCGGCCACTCTGCCCCTGCAAGTCGTCACAGTGGATGGCAGGGAGTTGCTGGGGGGGCAGGTGGTGAAGCAAACGCCGCCAATGGTGATGCGCCTTGGCAACCACAGGGAAGTCATCAGTTTTAACGTCACCCGACTGTCGGACACACCCATTGTGTTGGGCATGAGTTGGCTGGACAGGCACAGTCCGACACTGGCTTGGTACCAGCGACAGCTGATCTTCGGCTCCTCTTACTGCGCAGAACACTGCATCCTGCCCGGACAGGAGGGAGAGGAGGAGGAATCACAACTGCAGTTGGGAACGTTGCAAGCAGTCCCCCACAAATACGCAGACTTTCTGGAGGTCTTCTGCGAGAAGGAGGCAGACAAGTTACCACCGCACAGGCAATATGACTGCAAGATTGACCTCCTACCAGGGGCGACGCTACCGAAGGGGAAGCTGTATTCCATGTCTGAGGATGAACTACAGGAACTCAAACAGTTCATAGATCACAATTTGGAGCGCGGTTTCATCCGGGAGTCCAGGGCAGTAGGGGGCAGTCCTGTTTTCTTTGTGAAGAAGAAGGACACGCCCCAAAAAAGGCTGGTGGTGGATTTTCGCCTCTTGAACAAGATGACCAAGCCCTCTGATTTCCCCATGCCCAGGATTGACGACCTACTGGCGACGGTGCGCAAGGGACGCGTGTTTACCAAGTTGGACCTGCGAGGGGCGTACAATCTCATCCGCATGAGGGAGGGCGATGAGTGGAAGACAGCCATGTTCACGCCTCTGGGCACCTACGAGTACAGAGTGATGCCGTTTGGATTGCAAAACGGTTCTCACTGTTTTCAAGCTTTCATGCATCATGTGTTGGCGGGACTCCTCTACAAGAAGTGCGTCTGCTTTCTGGATGACATCCTGATATTCTCCGAGTCGCAGCAAGCGCATGACCAAGACGTTCGGGAGGTGCTGGAGAGGTTGCAGCAGCATAGACTGTACGCCAAACTGGAGAAGTGCCAGTTCGACACGACGGAGGTGGATTTCTTGGGTTACAAGTTGTCGGACAAGGGGCTAGCCATGGACAGCGCCAAGGTTCGAGCGGTGTTGGATTGGAAGAGCCCGCGCAACCGGAAGGAGGTCCAGCGGTTTGTCGGCTTCGCCAACTTCTATCGCAAGTTTATCAAAGGGTTCGCGATGCAGACGGCGGCTATTACGGACACGCTAAGCTCCAAGAAAAAGAAATTCATCTGGACGGAGCAGGCGGAGCAGTCCTTTCAGGCACTCAAGCGTCTCTTCGCGTCGGAAGAGCAACTGCTGCATATCGACCCCAGCAGACCGATGCGGGTAGAGACGGACGCGTCCGATAGAGCAGTGGGAGCTGTCCTGCTGCAGAGGGACCCACAGGGGGTCTGGAGGCCGGGAGCGTTCTACTCCAGAAAGCTCAGCAAGTCGGAGCAGAACTACACCATCTGGGACAGGGAGTTGCTTGCCATTCATGCAGCCTTCAAGGCGTGGAGACACTTCCTGATCGGCGCCAAGCACACGGTGCAGGTCTGCACGGACCACAAGAATCTGGAGCACTGGCGCACGGCGAAGTTCCTGAACCAGAGGCAGATACGTTGGGCGGAGTTCTTTGCTGACTTCGATTTCCGAATAGAGTACGTCCCAGGCGACACCAACATCATGGCGGATGCACTGTCCCGAAAACCGCAATACCTCGAAGAGGCGACGCCAGCGGCAGCCATGCACATCTTCGCGCCAACAGCGTGGGCGTGCGCTTCAGCCACAGTAGACCTGGATGCGGTGCGGCGGGCGTTGCAGGACGACTCATTCGCGCAGGCGAAGATGGCCGAGGTGCACAAGGGCACGGCGAAGAGCGACGAGTTCCAGATACGGGACGGCTTGCTCTTACGTAAAGGGGCCATCTACGTGCCGGGAGATGAACTTCGCGCCAAGGTACTGCAGCAGTTGCACGACGCACCCACGGCCGGGCACTTTGGCACGGAAAAAACGGTGGAATTAGTCGCAAGGGATTTTTGGTGGCCCAGACTGAGAGGGGAAGTCGCGGACTACGTCGCGAGGTGCGACACCTGCCAGAGGGCCAAGCCGGTGCACAAACCACCGGCGGGACTGCTGGAACCGCTGCAAACGCCGTTTGAACCGTGGGAGAGGGTGGCCCTGGACTTTGTCACGGATCTACCCAGCTCGAGAGGCAAGACAGCTGTACTAGTGGTGGTGGACTTGTTCACCAAGATGGCACACTTCATACCGTGTGCGAAGGTGGCCACGGCAGAACAAACAGCCAAACTGTTCATAGATCACGTGTTCAAAGTGCACGGGCTGCCGCGGTCTATACTGTCCGACCGCGGTCGCCAGTTCATCTCGAATTTCTGGCAGAAGCTGATGGGCTTCCTGAACGTCAAGATCAACCTGACATCAGCGAGACACCCACAGACCAACGGGCAAGCGGAGAGGGTCAATGCCATCATGCAGCAGTACCTGAGATGCTATGCCAATCAACAGCCGGCGACGTGGGTGGATTACCTGCCGCTCGCCGAGTTCGCCTACAACAACACGAAGCACGTGTCCACAGGGGTGACGCCGTTCTTCGCCAACAATGGGAGGAATCCCAGAACCTTCCCGGGACTGGACAGAGTGGGGGAAGGGGAACCGCAGACGGCGGACGCTTTCGCGTCTGAGTTGCAGGAGGTCCACGATCAACTCCGACGGCAGCTGGAGCTAGCGAAGCACGCATACAAGGTGCAAGCGGACAAGCACAGGCGGGTTGGCGAAGAGATCCGAGTGGGAGACTGGGTCTGGTTGGCAGCCCACGCAGTGCCGACCAGATCGTTGGCCAAAAAGAAGTTGGGGCACAAGCAACTCGGCCCATACCAAGTCGAAGCGCAGATCAACCCAGTAGCTTTCAGGCTGGTGCTACCGGAGGGTTCCAGGATGCATCCGGTGTTCCACAGGTCGGTGCTCACTCCCTACAGGACACCTCACAGGTTCCAGGAACCAGGAACAGCACCGAGTCCGTCTCAGGAGCGGACGGAGGCGGGAAGATTGCCACAGCAGGACCCCATCAACGAAGTCACGGAGATTTTGGACTCCAGATGGGGGGAAGACGGAGTGGAATACCTCCTAGCCAGAGAGGGCACCCGGGCTAGTGCTAATAGCTGGGTGCCAGACTACGCTTTGGAGGAACCCCTGCTCAAGGATGAGTTTCATGCCCTTTTCCCACACAGACCCATGCCAGCAGGCTTCTTCGACGACTGGTTGTTCACGCCCACACTTTCCTCCAGCACGTTCCATGGCTTCGACTCGGACGGGGAGCCCGCACAGCGCGCACGTTCCCCAGAGGGGTCACCGGAGGGTTCGGCGTCCGACACCTCGTATTGGTGGGACGATCGGCCAGAGGAGCAGTGGCGCCGGAGGTGGCTGGGGATGCCAGGTCCAGCGACCGACGCAGAGACTGACATGGACGTGTGCGGGGAGGATCTCGGTTTCGAGCACGGCGGCACTGAAATGGAGGCGGAGCAGCTCAACGTTGACGAACGCGAGGGGGAAGACTCGGAGGTCTTCAGTTGGCGGCCAGCGACGAGGAGCGAACTGTATCCGGCATTCACTCCTGTGATGATGGAGCACCCAGCAACCACCCTTGAAAGTGGGGAGGGGGAAGGGGGGGCTTCGAGGGGGGGATGGATGTCAGGGGTTCAGGAGCAGAGACGCAGAGAAGGGAGGAGACAGAGAGCGAGGGGGAGGAATACGAAGGAAAGATGAGTGGGGATGACGAACCGAGATCGCCAAGCTTATCCAGTGAGTCCGAGGATTCCCAGAAGGGAGCGCCAGCGGTCAGAGCAAGGGGGGAAAGCAGGGGGACACCCCAGGAAGAAGGGTCCAGAGAGGAATCAGAGAGCAGCAGTTGGAGATCGGGACCCACGTACCCAGCCGGGAGCAGCGGGGAGAAAGGGGACCAGATATCGGGTTCCGGAGGCTTTCAGAAGGAGGGAGGGCATGAGTCAGGAGTAGTCACGCCCACCTCGGGGAGCGACGAAACGATCAAGAGGAAGGTTGAGAGTTGGGCGCGCGCGCCAAGTTCAAATGTAGCGGAAGCTGGCGCAGTAAGCAGCCCAGAGAGTGAGCCAGGTCCCAAAGCCCGCCGCAAGGAGGCGGAAGGGTCAGGGGGGTCCGCGTCAGAAGAGAGTAGGAAAGAAGAGACCCCGGGGGGCAGAAGGACCCAGAGACGGAAGGAAAGGCGCAGGAGGTGGAGCAAGGCTAGGGTATTAAGCTGGTGTGCTAGAGGCGGAGACTCAGACGGGTCTTCGCCGGTCTGACCTAGAAGAAGTAGGGCTGCACGTTGCAGTTTGGAAATGGAACCTGTAATCCAATAAAGACTCTTTTAACCTGAACGCTGGCTAACGTGGTCCTATGTGAGCTGGGACTGAGTGGCAGCCCTGACAACGGCGAACCCGCGACCCAGTTCTGGCTGAAGGATGGTGGGAACCCTTGAGAAAGATGGCATAATGCAAGGGAGATGGATAAAGCAGGACAGTGCCAACACCAGAAAAAAGGAGAGTTCAGAAAGTGCTTTTTCTGGGCAGCCAGCTTTGCCTCACATATTCGGTTCCTAAGGGGGAAACAGTGGTGTATATATATATATATATATATATATATATATATATATATATATATCTCATGTGAAAAATTCCATACTAGTAGAGCAATCCAAAACTTCATTGGCCCAGACCTGGGTTGGATTATGTAGTGTCTTTCTACCTCTTAGCCACTTGCCAGCTGACACCAGAACTTTTGAGGGGCTGGGTGAGACTGATATGGCCCAGGATCCTTGATGGGTGCAATCGTTGCACCAGCTGCAGGCTAGTACAACAATCTTCCTGCCGCCCCCTTCCACCCCAATGACTATGCATGGAAGAGCTGCAGATGCAGCAGTGTACTGCCATTCTATAAAACCTCACCAGGCAGTCTAGATACAGTATACTTTATTGAAAGCAGCTGCTTTTCATATCAGTGGAATTAATTTTGGAGTTTCAATTTTGTTTTATTCTGTCTCTGCTAGGGAAAGTTTTACGTTGTCGTTATTTTATTAATTTTTGTTTTCCTTTTTGAATTTTGAACTTTCAAATAGCGTTATTTTATTATTATGTGTGTAAATCAGCTAGATAATTTTACTGATGGAGCAGGCATATAAATGTAATGAAATAATAATGATATCTGAGATTTCAGTCTTATTTTAATTTCTAGCAAATGATTCCATTACAATGTATATTTGAAATTCTCTTCCACCTCAATTGCATCTCCTGAAAAAAGTATGCAAACTGAAAAACACCTAGCCTTCAAAATTTGCATTTCTCTGAAATTTGTCATGCAGTTCTCCAACCAACCCCTCCAAATGCACATAATTGTGAAATAACACACAAAATTGCATTGTACTAAGGGAAATGTATATAATAGTTAAAATTCTATATAAAGGCATCTATATTAGGAGAAATATGTACAAAAAGGCTGACACATTTTCATGAGGTGAGGGATTTTTTGTAATATAAAAATGCAGAGTAATATGGAAATGTGGCAACCCAACTTAATATTGGAAAAATGATAAATGGAGGAACCCTGAAAGATACATCCATCCCTATCTCAAGTGTGTAACATGGTGGCTGAGAGATCAGCAATTAGTGTAAGCCCAGCCAAGATGGAGAATATTTGCAACATTTCTTACTCTCATTAAACAATTTGGAGCCAGAAATCTTCATAAATCTACTGGTAATCCCTCTGACCCCTACCAATAGATCTCAATCCATCTTCTGCTCATCATGATTTATCAACTCTGTTTCCTTCTGAAACTTACAGCTTCCTTTTCTTTACAAATTTATGACAAGAGGGGGCAGAACCAGGCAGATATCTGGGTAGTCAATTCCAGGTGTATGATGGTACCATCCATCTCCATAAATACAACAGGTGGCCTGTGAACTCAGGCTCAGCTTTTTCCTTTCCAGACAGATGCATGGAGTGGATGGCATGGTGTGGGTGGATGTGTTTACCTGACCTCCTGGTAGGTGAGTTGCTGGTGCTTACTGGGAGGCAAGAGCGCTGGCTCCTGGGGGCCGAGGCAATGTGACCCCCTGACGTTTTTTGATGGGCCTGGGCACACTCAATGTTCAGAGGGGCCCCCGTGCAACATCCTGAAACTGCACATGACGTCAAGATGTTGTGTCCGGCCTCCTCGATCCTCCAGAGAAGGTAGCGCCTCTACTGGTAGGGAGAGAGAGGTGATAGGAAGGGTAGTGTTGTGAGGGAGACTAGCTTAGTTGGCTAGTGTGCTTGCACTGTGCTGAACTCGCCACCAGATCTCCCTTCCTCCTCTCCCACTGAGTAAACAGCAGTGACTCATCTGCTGGAGGGTCAAGTAAACGCCTGCATCCCACCATGCCATTTCCTGCTGGAAAGAGGGTGGGATTTTTCCTTCAGCCTTCCTTTCCACATTTATTTTAGATTCTGCTCTGGTAAGAGAATGGGGTTGTCAGCAGCAGCAGAGCATGCCGATCAGGTGCCTGGGGTGGCGTGCATGCCATGCGCCCAGGGGTGGGGCCAGCTGCCTGTTGGCAAAACCTATTTGGTGTTTCACAACTTTCTGACTAGTTGCAGGACCTTAGCCAGACCTAGCAGAGTAAACGCAGAATCCACGGAAGCAATTGGCGACTTGGCTGCAGACAGGATAGACGAAGCAGGAACCAGGAACTTGTAGTTAGGTGTTTATTATATACAGTGGACTATTTACAGGAACAGAACACAGATCTTTCGCTAGCTCTCTCTGAGACGACTCACAACTCCTACACTGACACACTGAACCACTCAACTGAACCACTCAACTCCTGAACTAACAGTTAGTAGGCCATTAATTATCACTCACTTGAGAGAGCTTGACCAATCAGGGAGCGGTCTCTATGTCTCTGTTATCTCCAGGCAGACTTACTCCTTCAGATTGCCTTCTGGCTGTCTGCCAAACCTTAATTGACTCAGTGTGAGTAGCTGCACGTACACAGTTTCCCAACAGTGAGGTGGGGCAAGCCAGGGCAGAACGCTCCGTGGGGCCTCCAAAGAATCTGCCTGCCTCCTCCACTCAGCCGCCCTACAGCCGGGGAGGGGGGGGGAGGCGGCAGGCCGACTATTTGGGGCAGTGTGGAGCCTGTGGGTACCCAAGCCACTGCGTCACTCCCAGGAGAGACGTATGGCTCAGGCGCGCTGCAGGCCCCGCAGTGAGTGCCGCCCGGCAATTTCTCACCCCCTTCAGTGGTGACACTCGGGGTGGACCACCCCCACTGCACCCCGCTTCCTCCGCCCCTGGTTGTCAGTGCCTCCCCTGTCAGTATGCCTCTGACTCCTAGTTGCTGGAAATATCAGGTGTGAGCGAGTGCTGTTTTTTTTTTAAAAAAAATAAATTTTATTAGTATTTTCCACACAACAACATGAAAGATATCAGAAACACAACACACAAAAATCAACATTCAAAAACAAAAAAACAAACAAAAAAACACAAAACAGAAAAAACAAATCCATATCTTACAAGTTAATATTATAAACACTAAAACAACAACCACAAGACATTGCCTTCCACCAATCCCACAGCACCTCCTTTATCTCTCATTGTGTCTTCCTGTTTTCCTGTTATCTTTATCATCTCTATCATAACATCTAGATATAAATCCTTCTTTCATATCCTTTCACTTCACAAGGTTATTCCAGACTCAGCCAGATTTCTGCCCTCAAACCCTGACTTTTGAGGTATTCATTTAGGCACTCCCATTCTTTTTAAACTTCACTTTTTGGTTTTTGTCTTATTATATCTGTCAATTTGGCTAATTCTAAGTATTCTGAAAGCTTACATAGCCACTCTCCCCTAGTAGGTAACTGATTCCCTTTCCAGTACTTAGCCACCAGGATTCTTGCTGCAGTCGTTGCGTATAAAAAAAATTAGTTTTGTCTTTTGGAATATCGTCATTTAAAATTCCTAAAAGGAATGCCTCTGGCCTTTTACTATATGATATTCTTAAAATTTTCTTTATTTCTTCATGGATCATGTTCCAAAATTTCCCAATTTTGGGGCATGTCCACCCCATATGGTAGAAGGTTCCTTTTTGTATCTTGCATCTCCAGCACTTATTATTATATGTTTTATTCATTTTTGCAAGTCTTTCTGGTGCTAGGTACCACCTGTGATACATTTTCATATAGTTCTCTTATTAGGTAACATGCTGTAAAATTTATATTTTTTGTCCATAGTCTTTCCCATTCATTATATTCAATTGGGTGGCCCAGATCTTGTTTCCACTTTTTAATAGTGTCTCCTTTTCCCTCCTTTTCTACTTTCCCATTTTGTAATAGTTTATATATTTTTGAGAGAGTCTGTTGGTTGTTATATAAAATTTCTTTTTCCCATACCGAGATTTTTTTATCAAACCCCTTAAGCTTACTATCCTTCTCAAATATTGCTTTTAATTGGAAATATTCTAACCAATTCACACCCCTCTCTTTTAATTCTTCAAATTTCTTTGTTGTTGTTGTTTAGTTGTTTAGTCGTGTCCGACTCTTTGTGACCCCATGGACCAGAGTATGCCAGGCACTCCTGTCTTCCACTGCCTCCCGCAATTTAGTCAGACTCATGTTTGTAACTTCGAGAAATTTCTTTACTATTGGGCAATCTTTTATCTCTTCTACGAGTTCCCTATATGTTAGCCAGCTATCTTTCATATTGCTTCTATGCAAGGCTATAGGTGATAGCCACCAGGGAGTTTTGGCAGTTATTATTGTTTTATTTCTTTCCCAAACTCCAAATAGGGCCTTTCTCACCAAATGATTAGTGAATCCTCTATGTGCTTTTATTTTATCATGACCCAGGTAGCCATGCCACCCGAAAACTTTGTCCCAGCCCTCCAGGTCTAAGATTTCGGTATCTGTCAGTAGCATCCAATCTTTCAGCCATGTCATGCATGCAGCCTCAAAATACACCTTGAGGTTTGGGACTGCGAACCCGCCCCTTTCTCTGGGCTCCATCAGTACTTTGAAACTTACTCTTGGCTTCTTCCTTGCCAGATAAAATTGTGACCCAGATCCCCAAATACTTAACTTTCGTGCTGTTGCACTCATGTTTTGCATGGTGGCTTCCTACAGGCATCTAGTTGATCACTGTGAGAACACAGGGCTGGACTAGATGGGCCACGGGCCTGATCCATGATCTTCCTATGACCATTGAGCAAGCACTTTCCATTCTTAAGCTATCCGAAGGCCTAGGCAGATGGTTGTCTCACCAGCTTTTACAACAGAACATCACAGCAGTAACAGTGTAACATTAGTAACAATTAATACCCATTGTGCAATGCACAACCCAGTGTCCTTGTGGCACCAACAAATAAGCTGAAAGAGACGATGTACGGTTGAGGTTAAAGGATTGCTTCTTTCCCCGCAAAGTGGGGTGTACATATGAGTGATACAAGAATTTTGAGCCACATCCACTCTAATGATGACTATAAAACTAAAGTGTGTAATAGCACATAAAACAACTCATTGACTTCCGAGAATTATTCCAGGTTCCTAGGAAGGATTATTAAGATGCTATTAACATACCCTTAGCGGCTCGATATTTTCTACTGCTGATTAATGCATTAGCACATTTTTTTAAAATAAAATAAAAATACATGTTGACCTCCCAAGTTTACTGGCCCAACCCTTGAAAGCACATAGACCACAACTGAATGATAAACTGAGTGTTGGTTGGTCTCTCCTTCAGTGCCAAGAAAGAGGAGAGGCTTCATGAAAAAAGAGGACTGACAAAGGGACATACAATTTTGCATAGGCTGATTTAAAACATTACTACAGTTTAAATGGAAATATACATCTCACCTTCATGGGGAAGACAGAGACTAGGCCTACTTGTTCTGCTGCTCAAGTGCTAACTGTCAATAGGTAACTTCAAGGCTGTCACTCTCCTTTCTTAGGGTTTCCTTATCTTTAAACTGGAGTGGCAGTCCTTCAATTACAGAACACCTTCAGAAAGAGGACTGTCCTCTGTAAAGTAGGACATAGGGAAACCCTAGTCATTTTCTACTTTTATTTGGGGTTTGTTTTTAAACCACTAAGTTTCAATTAATTGTAACCAAGGAGGTGGGTCAGAATACAGCATATCAGAAACCTTAAGCTTCTATTTAAAAATACATTTGTCAATACATTTTATATTTTGGTGGTCAATGGGTGGGGCATCTGCATCTCTTTTCAGCTTCTCCCAGTAGAATTGGAATAAATGCAAACTAGCAAAAAAATGCAGAACATTTTAATTTGCACATGTACACATGCCACAAAAATCCAGGTTTTTCTTAGTCCCCAATCTGGACAAACTGTGCACTGAATTTTTATTTTATATTTAATTCTTTATTTTATTTGATACTGCAGAATACCTTCAGTCCTGTGCTTCGGGCACACTGCCAGTCTGAGACTTATTTCAATAAGAATCAGCAGTTCCGAGATCATAACTCTTCTCCTATAACCATTAATTTATTTGGGTTGATTTCCATGCTAACATGCAAACTACTTAGAATTTATCAAAGGAAGATACAACCCCAGATGGATCCAATTATGCACTTGATTTTTTTATTTTTTAAAAAAAAATGTCTTTGTGTATTCTAGTAATGGTTGCCGCATGAATCTATTGTCACAAGAGAACAGAATGAGGGTGGCAAGCCACTTTTCCATCAGCCTTATTTCACTCAAGCAAATCTCTCCGTGTTTTGGCCCCACGGTTCACTCTACCTGCAGCTCCACCAATGTCACCCAACCCTTGCTTCACCCCTGCACGAACATGGCCCCCTTGTGAAACTACAGAATATTGAATTTGGACCTGGGTTCAAAACTCTGCTGAAGCATGAGATGATGCTGATGATGTTGTTGATGATGAAGAATTTACTACAGTTACACTTCACCTTCCCACCTTGTTCCCTTTCTTTTTGGTGGCCATTTTGCTTTTAGCCTATACATTCTCCTGATATATTCAAAATGGTACTCTTCCAGAAAGACAGTACAGTGGTACCTTGGGTTACATACGACTCAGGTTACATACGCTTCAGGTTACAGACTCCGCTAACCCAGAAATAGTACCTCGGGTTAAGAACTTTGCTTCAGGATGAGAACAGAAATCGTGCTCCGGCGGCGCAGCAGCAGCAGGAGGCCCCATTAGCTAAAGTGGTGCTTCAGGTTAAGAACAGTTTCAGGTTAAGAATGGACCTCCAGAATGAATTAAGTACTTAACCCAAGGTACCACTGTATTCCTTTTTGGGAGGAGTACGCCCTTTTATTGCTAGACCCAGAGAAGAGCTTTGTATCTCTAAACAGGTGTGCTTTTATTAATAGGATTTTTAACCATTCTTTATCCGTTAAGAAAGCAACCTTTCCACGATCATAGTGTCAAATATAATCACACTCCTTTCACTGTCCTTTGAATAAAAATGTTGCATCATTGCACCCCCTTTTTAAAAAAAAGTTGTAAACTGCGTGATCTACGTTGCGCTTAACACTTTCAGAATCTTTAAAGCCAGACTTGTTTCCCCGCCTTCTTTTATTCAATTTCACCTAGGGATGCTCAGCAAAGTCTTTTCACTGGCTAAGGGCTGATTCACATGGTCATCTGTTACCGTCTGACATGAACATGACTTGCCCATTTCAGTGAATTATGATGGGCTGAATCTGCCCAATAGAACGATAGAAGACATGTCCAGCTAATGAATCACCACTGCTGAGTTCAGCCCACTCTTTTGAAGATATATTCAGGGCACTGGCAGGTCATGATCTGGGCATGCATTGCATCATTCATAAGATTCCCACCACATGCCCCAAATCACTGTGTTAAAATGGTTGTATAATTCCTCCCTCCATATGATTTTCAAGTGTCAAACTCTGATTTATCAGTCATCATGCAATTGGAACACGAGAGGAAGAAGCCCTTTTCATTTCACTACTTCATCCAGATTGTTTCTTGGAGAGGGAATCTTATGTTTAATTAGCATTGAAAGAACATCAACTCAATAGGAAAAATGGCTGTAGATCAGGCATCCCCAAACTCGGCCATCCAGCTGTTTTGGGACTACAACTCCCATCATCCCTAGCTAACAGGACCAGTGGTCAGGGATGATGGGAATTGCAGTCCCAAAACAGCTGGAGGGACGAGTTTGGGGATGCCTGCTATAGATCATACAAAGGAGTCAGTGGAAGTTGACTTGAAACGGTTCACAGGCCACTCAACACTTAGCAGGGCTAAGACACCCTGGGCTTTTAAGTGCTGTTACCAGCTTTTAAAATACCTTATCTCTTAACTTCCTCTCACTAATTGTGCTAAAAATAAAGTTCCCTTAGAATTATACTGTCTGCAACTTTCTACTAAGGGTAAGTTCACACGTAGTTAAGCACATTGTAATTGCAGCTGTCATGTGTTAGCCTGTCTACTTCCATCAGTCATCACATGATGGGTCATGAAAGGCAACTGGCTTTTATCACCCTCAGCAATTATCAAAGAGCAGCAGCTAAAGTGGAAAGTGATAAAACTCATTCAGTCGGCTATCACCAATTCCACAATGTCTCTCTCTTCAACAGAACTAAAATGGGGAGGGGCGGTATCAGAAGAGGAAAAGACTAGTATGCTTCCCCCGCCCCCTGAGCTTGTTTGACAACTACTCCACCCAAAGTTAAGATTTAAATTGGTGGTATGACAAGACAGGCAGAATCTGTTGCACTTTTGATGTTGTTGTTGTTTAGTCATTTAGTTGTGTCCGACTCTTCGTGACCCCATGGACCAGAGCACGCCAGGCACTCCTGTCTTCCACTGCCTCCTGCATTTTGGTCAAACTCATGCTATTGATGTTGACAGACTCCAATTCCCATTATCCATTGCCATTGATCATGCTGGCTAGGGCTAATGGGAGTTGGAATCCAACAACTGTTTCCCAGAATGCTTTAGGCTAAAGGCATGGTGATGAAGCTGTGAGGCCCAGAAGCAAATGTGTCCCCCAACCATGATAAAGTTCATGTCCACAGACTGATGTTACTGATGAGCATAAGGATCAAGGAATCGAACTGCATCATGGCATATGGAGAACCTGTCAAGAGAAGAAGGCAGCATTAACAAAAGGATGGTGATCAGTGGGATCTGAGGTAATAATATTTTCAAGATTAGACTGTGGGAAGGAACACAGTAATGATAACTGTGGAAAGAAAGTGGTTGTGGTTGTTGGGAAAGACATTAAGAGATATGGTTTCAGGTGGAACTGACTGTTATTAGTCATATCAAAGTGCTGGAATACAATTTTGTGGATTTTATATTTGGGGATTATTCTAATAATTTGAACCAGCTGGTACACTCACTCATCATGTAATTTCACCACAGTCTTTTACTCACTGTTCTTGCACAGTGAACATTTTTCTAAGTGTCCTTCTAAGTAAAGAAATCTCAAATGTGCCTTGTCTTGGAAAATGCTACTTTTTGATGGTTCTTCAGGTCATCGTAAACCCCAGATCTCTCAATCCAAGGAGAGACATTGTGAAGAAATGATTGCCACCTGAAAACAGCCAGAAAAATAACCGGGGGGGGGGGGGGCAATATCGTGATGAGTAAGCATATCATGTCAAACCACAAAGTAGAAAATCAGGCCTGAAGAGCTGCCCTTCTGCCATGTTTGTGTATTAAGTGTGTTTTGTGAGCATAATACGTTTTAAAGGCATTAGAGGCAAGGCAAGAAGATATTACAAGCTGATAATTAAAAACAACCTTTTCTTCTCCGCTGCTTTGTTCAGGAGGAGAGAGAAAACCTCAGCATCAAAAATCGATTGCTATGAAACAAATCACAATTATTTACACATGTCTGATTGCAGCTACCAATTTAAAGCAGCCAATTATACCCAACATGCAAATGCACCACTTCAGAAAATGACTGTGTCCCTAGAGCTGTCCACTTACTCATATACTTCCCCTCCCCATCACCCCATCGTCCAAAATGTCCAATAGCTTTTTCAACAGCCACTGGGATTGGTGGTATATATTTTGCTTCCTTCTGAAATTTCTGAAAGAACGGGTCTCATTAGGCACAAAATTGGCAGTTTCAGACATGCAACACTAACTTGTCTTTTTGTTTAAAAAGTAGCTCCCGAAGTCTAACAACAATACTTTCAAAATATTCTCCCAATTAAATAATTTTGTAAGAGGAGTAGAAAGCCTGTGCTCTATATTAATCTCCATTCAGGAGAGGCATTCGAAAGCAAACACAGTTCTAGGCTGTATTTTTAGCACACACACACAAAAAAGAAAAAGACTTGGTTTCCCACATCACATTGCAGAAGGGCCTTTGTGCACCATCAGTTTATTGTGCTATAAATGTGCACTTTGTTTTTCATTTGTTGTATGCAGTCAGCTCGTCTGCTTTTAAGGCTGCACTGCTAAGGCAGAGGAACCACATTTTCCTAGCACGCAGAAGGCAATCTTGTGTGGATATCTGGGGAACTGTGTGATATGTACCTCCCAAATAACATTGTGCTTGCATGTACAATGCATGCAGAACGTGAGCCTCATGAGTTCTCTTATGTGAACTGGGATCATAGAATCATAGGATTGTTGAGCTGGAAGGAACAACGAGAGTTAACCAGTCCAACCCCCTGCAATGCAGAAATCTTTTACCCAACATGTGGCTCAAACCTACAACCCTGAGATTGAGTCTCATGCTCTGTCAATTGAGCTATGACTGGCATAATTATTTAATCTTCACAATCTATCCCATACCTGCAGGATTTTGTCATTTATTTATTTTTAAAAAGCATCATTTTTTTTTTTAAAAAAGACTGCATGATCAGTCACTGTAGAACTCTAGTATGGGATCACACCTATCATCTATCTGTCTGTCTGTCTATCTATCTACCTATCTATCTATCTATCATCTATCTATCTATCTATCTATCCATCTATCTATCATCTATCATCTATCATCTATCTCTCTATCTATCCAGTGATATTTTTCTAGAAAAAGAGGTGCCAGAGCTCACCATGAACTTCTCTCTTGTTCTCTTACAATGGCATCCACCTGAAAAACCCCTATTATCTATCTATCATCTATCTATCTATCATCTATCTATCATCTATCTATCATCTATCTATCATCTATCTATCATGTATCTATCATCTATCTATCTATCTATCTATCTATCATCTATCTATCTATCATCTATCGATCTATCTATCTATATTGATCTATCTCTCTATCATCTCTCTCTCTCTCTCTCTCTCTCTCTCTCTCTCTCTCTCTCTCTCTCTCTATATATATATATATATATATCCAGTGTTTTTTTCTGGGGGGATGCAGGGGTACCCATTCCCCTAAACATTTTGTGAATCTAAGGGGAGTAAAAACTAAAAATCTTAAAATTTTTAGTTTCTTCTCTAGCACGGTGAACCATCAGTTCCGTTGCTTTTGCCCCTCATTTCCTGTCACGGTGTTTCCTCACTCTCAGACGGAAGCGAGCTGTCAGCTGTGTAATAAGACGTAATGCATGTTCTTTGTACTTTTGTCCATTTATTGTATTTATTTTCCCTGATTTGAACTATAAAATGGTGATTTTCTTGTCTCAAAATGAGAGTACTCCTAAACATTTTTTAAAGGAAAAAAAGCACTGTATCTATCTATCCATCGAGCTAGCTTTCATTCAGGTGATAAACGCCATTTAGGGTTTTAAACTTTTTTAAGAAAGCAAGAGGTGGGGGTGCCAAATTTTGGTGTTGCACAGGGCGCTGCTGAAATTTGAGATCCCAAAGTCCACCACTGCTCCCAGCCTGACCACCACCAAGGACATCAGTCTAGACCCCAACAACCACCTAAGAGGAAAAAGCTGGAACGAAGAAAGCCTTTGCAAGCTCTCCTACCTAATGTGAACTGGAAATCCTGAAAGTGTTTCCAAGAACCACATAAGTTTTGAGATGATAGACATGCGTTTTTTATTGTTGAAGAAGAGATAAGGCTTTGAGCATAACTCTCTTTTTTTGTTCTTTTTGTACTGAAACCCACCAAAGCAGAGGGAAATTTAAATTTTTACTAATTCACTGGAAAAAAGGGATAAAGGCAAGGACAAAGGAGCTTTGATGCAGAGAATAAACCATGATTTAATTCAGATGATGGACTGCCAGTATGGTTCTGAAAAGAATCAGCATAGCAGGAGAAAAGATGAACTCAGAAGCACAACTCCCAAAAGCCATAAGGCGCATTCTAGAAAAAGTTAGATCTTCTTAACAGCAACTGATTTCAATGGGACCTGGGTGTGTACCTACTTTCTTCTGTTTTCCCAGTTCTAAAGAAATACGTATTTAGAGCAAACATTCTCAAAATGTTGTCAAGGTGGCCCTCTATGAATGAATAACTCTGTTATTTGATTCTCCTTGCACATCTAACAAAACAGAGCTAAGAGTGAAGTCATTAATCATATTTAATGAGGAATCACATGGGTTCCTTCACATGTGGAAATTATTCAGATTCACAATATGCATGATTGACGTGTATGCTAACAAATCAAATGCTGGCGTAGCTGGCACTCTTACCCATGTTCCAGTTGGACTGTCTGATTTTTAATAGTTTCATGTGTATATCTGACTATTCATCCCCATTAAACATGTTTTGCAAACTTGCTCTAGGGGGCCAGTGCATGATAGCATGATGATATCACCGGTATTGGCCAATCAGTGCTGCCCATCTCCTGCATACTTTTGGAATGGACTCTGGAGAAGAAATTTATGCTTCCATTTAACACAACAAGGGTGCTTCTAACTCAGCTTTCATTTATATACAAATATTGTAATCTCAAATATATCATTTTAAGATTGAGGGTTTGAGACAGCAAAGGATAAACTGAGCTAGGACACCTTCCTTCCTTCCTTCCTTCCTTCCTTCCTTAATTTAGGACAGCAGCTCAAGTTGTAAGGCACATCAATTCTCAAGGAAACCACAACTAAGAAGCTAGGATAAATAGCCTCCTTACCTACAGACCTCTAGGGTCTTAGGACTGGCAGAGGTGGCTCTCTTGTTAGTTCTGCTGCCCTCAGAGGTTTGGGGGAGTGACTAAGAGGACAGCTAGCATACAGTACGGATGAGAATAAGACGGAAACAAGAGAGCTGAATTTGGTCTCTGTAATCTAGGAGCATTTGTGGGTTGCTTGACGCTGCTCACTAAAATTCCAGTGTGGAATTTCTGCAGAGTTTAAGCTGGGACTCCACCTATACTCAACCCACACATTTGTAAGGAAAAACAATTGCTGTCATTGTTGGTGCCCAGAGTATGGAAACCCCCTTCCTCAGAGAGACTTGCCTAACTTGCCACTATATAGGAGTGGTGTTATATGTCAGGGATGTGTATACCTGTGAAGAGATCCAAGATTTAGAACCTCAAAGCCAAAGTGAGAGCATTTGGGTCAAAATTAAGGGAGAGAAGAATAACAGAGATCTCATTGTGGGAGTTTACTATAGATCCCCAAGCCAAACGGAGGAAATAGATGATGCCTTCCTGGAACAGATGGCCAAGCATGCAAAAGGAAGGGAGATAGTAGTAATGGGGGACTTCAATTACCCGGATATTTGTTGGATGTCAAACTCAGCCAAGAGCATAAGGTCAAACAGATTCCTCACTGGCCTTGCAGACAATTTCATTGTCCAGAAAGTGGGAGAAGCAACAAGAGGAACAGCCATTTTAGATCTGGTCCTAACCAATGTTGATGACCTGGTTAGTGGAGTAGAAGTGGAAGGATCATTAGGCGCAAGTGATCATGCTCTTCTGAAGTTTACTATACAGCGGAAAGGAGCAGCCAAGCATACTAGGACTCAATTTCTTGACTTTAAGAAAGCCGACTTCATAAAACTTAGGGAAGTGCTGGGTGAGATCCCATGGACAGTAATACTAAAAGGAAAGGGAGTTCATGATGGCTGGGAGTTTGTTAAGAGGGAGATAGTAAAAGCACAACGTCAGGCAATACCAATGAGACGGAAACATGGAAGGTGCTTAAAGAAGCCAGGGTGGCTATCTAAAGAACTTTTAACTGAGTTAAGATTAAAAAAGGATGTGTACAAAAAATGGAAAAGGGGGGAAACCACCAAAGAGGAATTCAAACAAATAGCCAGCACGTGTAGACACAAAGTCAGAAAAGCTAAAGCACAGAATGAACTCAGGCTTGCTAGAGAGGTTAAAAGCAACAAAAAAGGCTTTTATGGGTATGTTCGTAGCAAAAGGAAGAACAAAGAACCAGTGGGGTCACTCAGAGGAGAAGATGGTGAAATGCAAACAGGGGACACAGAAAGGGCTGAACTCCTCAATGCCTTCTTTGCCTCAGTCTTCTCCGATAAAGAAAACAATGCCCGACCTGAAGAATTTGGAGCAAATGATTCAGCAAAGGAAACACAGCCCAGAATAACTAAGGAGATAGTACAAGAATACTTGGCTAGTTTAGATGTATTCAAGTCTCCAGGGCCAGATGAACTGCATCCAAGAGTATTAAAAGAACTGGCAGATGTGATCTCAGAACCACTGGCAGTCATCTTTGAGAATTCCTGGAGAACAGGCGAAGTCCCGGCAGACTGGAGGAGGGCAAATGTTGTCCCTATTTTCAAAAAGGGGAAAAGAGAGGACCCAAATAATTACCGCCCAGTCAGTCTGACATCAATAGCAGGGAAGATTCTGGAGCAGATCATTAAGCAAACAGTCTGTGAGCACCTAGAAAGGAATGCTGTGATCACCAATAGTCAGCATGGATTTCTGAAAAATAAGTCATGTCAGACTAACCTGATCTCGTTTTTTGACAGAATTACAAGCCTGGTAGATGAAGGGAACGCAGTGGATGTAGCCTACCTTGATTTCAGCAAGGCATTTGACAAGGTGCCCCATGATATTCTTGTAAAGAAACTGGTAAAATGCGGTCTTGACTATGCTACCACTCAGTGGATTTGTAACTGGCTGACTGACCGAACCCAAAGAGTGCTCATCAATGGTTCCTCTTCATCCTGGAGAAGAGTGACTAGTGGGGTGCCACAGGGTTCTGTCTTGGGCCCGGTCTTATTCAACATCTTTATCAACGACTTGGATGATGGACTCAAGGGCATCCTGATCAAATTTGCAGATGACACCAAACTGGGAGGGGTGGCTAACACCCCAGAGGACAGGATCACACTTCAAAATGACCTTGACAGATTAGAGAACTGGGCAAAAACAAACAAGATGAATTTTAACAGGGAGAAATGTAAAGTATTGCACTTGGGCAAAAAAACCGAGAGGCACAAATACAAGATGGGTGACACCTGGCTTGAGAGCAGTACATGTGAAAAGGATCTAGGAGTCTTGGTTGACCACAAACTTGACATGAGCCAACAGTGTGACGCGGCAGCTAAAAAAGCCAATGCAATTCTGGGCTGCATCAATAGGAGTACAGCATCTAGATCAAGGGAAGTAATAGTGCCACTGTATTCTGCTCTGGTCAGACCTCACCTGGAGTACTGTGTCCAGTTCTGGGCACCACAATTCAAGAAGGACACTGACAAACTGGAACGTGTCCAGAGGAGGGCAACCAAAATGGTCAAAGGCCTGGAAACGATGCCTTATGAGGAACGGCCAAGGGAGCTGGGCATGTTTAGCCTGGAGAAGAGGAGGTTAAGGGGTGATATGATAGCCATGTTCAAATATATAAAAGGATGTCACATAGAGGAGGGAGAAAGGTTGTTTTCTGCTGCTCCAGAGAAGCGGACACGGAGCAATGGATCCAAACTACAAGAAAGAAGATTCCACCTAAACATTAGGAAGAACTTCCTGACAGTAAGAGCTGTTTGACAGTGGAATTTGCTGCCAAGGAGTGTGGTGGAGTCTCCTACTTTGGAGGTCTTTAAGCAGAGGCTTGACAACCATATGTCAGGAGTGCTCTGATGGTGTTTCCTGCTTGGCAGGGGGTTGGACTCGATGGCCCTTGTGGTCTCTTCCAACTCTATGATTCTATGATTCTATGATTCTATCTGCATTATGATCCCTTCAAGGCCACTTGCAAACAAATGCCCTTTTAATTTCCGCAGGCTAATTTCCGCCTTAAACATTTTGAGTACTTTATAGATGTGCTGTACTAATAGTCTTCTTTGCTGCTAATTGTTTTCATGGTGCATTTTTTAATTTTCCGGTTTAATTTGTACTTGTGAACCACCCAGAGAACTTTTGCTATTGGGTAATTTAAAAACCACTGAAAACAAACTGGCCTTCCTGATATTTCCAATCAGCCCCAGTAAGCACAGCCAATGTGCAGAGATGATAGAAGTTGACATTTGGCAACATTTGAGGGGCCAAAGGTTCCTCACACCTACTTTAGCATGTGCTCCAGCTGTTTGCTATGTCAGCTGGAAGGGAAATACTTAATGTGCAACCAGTTGCCCCCTTCTAGTTCTTACACCTTTGTTGTAGGCTATATTATGTCTCTGTTGATAGCTGCTAAACTAGGGATGGAGAACAGATATTGTTGGACTCCAACTCCCATCCGTCCCAGCCAGCATAGCCAATGGTCTGGGATGATGGAAGTTCTGCTCCAACAATTCTGGAGGGTCACAGGTTTCCCTATTTTAAACAGGCAACTCTCTGTGACAGTAATGGACCCATTACCAAGTGTGGATCCTTAAGGCAGCCAATCCCCCCCCCCCCGCAAGCATTTGTCGCAGGTTCCATTTGTCATTGCTGGAATCCAAACAGTGTGCTGCTCTTGCCCCTTCACCCAGCTAGGAAGTTATTAGATCAGCAATATCAAATATGCTTGATTTCCACCTTTTTATTATTTATTTCAAGCTTCTTAGATTTATAAGTGTCAGAGCTGCTCGAAGATCCTAGCTCACAGAGGATCACGCTAGCCAGCGATCATTAAGTAAAAGTCTTTATTGAGTTACAGTTTCCATTTTCCAGCTGCTGCGTGCAACTCTACGTCTAGTAGCTAGATCGGCGAAGCTCCGTCTGATTCTCCGCCCCTTGTGCACCAACTTAATATCCTAGCCCTGCTCCACCTTTTCCGCCTGACTGTTCTCCTCTGGGTCCCTCTGCCCCCCGGGGTTTCTTCCTTCCGGGATTCTTCTGACGCTGACCCGGACCCTCCTGCCTCCTTGCGCCGGGCTTTAGGACCTGGCTCCCTTTCCGGGCTGCTTACTGCGCCGCCTTCCTCTGCATTTGAACTTGGCGCGCGCGCCCAACCTTCCACTTTCCGCTTAACCGTTTCTTCGCTCCCCGATGGAGGTGTGGCCACTCCTGACTCATGCCCTCCCTCCTGTGGTGAGCTGCCAGCGCTTGCCCCCTGGCTCCCTTCCTCCTCCCTGCTCCCTAGCAGTGACGCTGGTCCCGATTTCCAACTGCTCTCCTCTGAGTCCCCTCTGGCTCTATCTTCCTGGGGTGCCCCCCTAAACTCCCCCCTTGCCCTGGCCACTGGTGCTCCTTTCTGTGAATCCTCTGATTCACTGGAAAGACTCGGAGATCTCGGGTCGTCGTCATCACTCATCTTTTCTTCTGCCTCCTCCCCTTCGCTCTCTGTTTCCTCCCTTGCCCTTGCCTCTGCTCCTAAACCCCTGACATCCATCCCCCCCTCGAAGCCCCCCATTCCCCCCTCCCCTCCTTCCGGTGCTGGAGCTGGGTGCTGCTGTTGCAAAGGGACGAACGTCGGATATCGTTCGCTTCCCGTGGCGGGCCTCCATCTGAAGGCTCCCGGGTCTTCCTCCCTGCTCCCGTCGACGACGGTCACCTCCGCTTCCATCTCTGTGCCGCCGTGCTCGAAACCAGGGTCGTCCCCGAAAACGTCCATGTCCGTCTCTCCCTCACTTCCTCCTGGTGGCGTTGCTCGTCCTGGACATTCCAGCCACTTTCTGCGGAACTGCTCCTCTGGTCTATCGTCCCACCAATACGAGGGTTCTGATGCAGATCCCGAGGGTGACCCCTCCGGGGAACGGACGTCTTGTGTCGGGTCCTCGTCCGAGTCGAACCCCCGGAAAGTGCTGGCCGAAAGCGTGGGCGTGAAAAGCCAGTCGTCGAAAAAGTCTGCTGGCATTGGTCTATGTGGGAAGAGGGCGTGAAACTCGTCTTTGAGTAGAGGTTCGTCCAAGGCGTAGCCCGGCACCCAGCTGTTCGCACTGGCCGGGGTGCCCTCCTTGGCGAGAAAGTATTCTACCCCCTCCTCCCCCCATCTGGAGTCCAAAATCTCCGTGACTTCGTTGATGCGCTCCTTCTGTGCCACTCCCGCGTTCCCTGGTCTGTCTCTGACCGGACTCGACGCCGTTCCGGGTTCCTGGAACCTGTGCGGTGCCTTGTAGGGAGTGAGCACCGATCTGTGGAACACCGGATGCATTCTGGAACCCTCCGGAAGTGCCAGTCTGAAAGCTACCGGGTTGACCTGCTCTTCGACTTGGTAGGGCCCCAGTTGTTTATGCCCTAGTTTCTTCTTGGCCAACGACCTGGCCGGCACTGCGTGGGCTGCTAACCAGACCCAGTCTCCCACGTGGAGCTCTTCGCCCACCCTTCTGTGCTTGTCCGCTTGTACCTTGTATGCGTGTTTGGCCAGCTCCAGGTGGCGCCTCAGCTGATCGTGGACTTCCTGCAGCTCCGACGTGAACGCATCTGCTGTCTGCGGCTCCCCCTCCCCCATTCTTTCCAGTCCCGGGAAGGTTCTGGGGTGCCTCCCATTGTTGGCGAAGAACGGCGTGACCCCCGTGGACACGTGCTTCGTGTTGTTGTAGGCGAACTCGGCAAGCGGCAGGTAATCCACCCACGTCGCCGGCTGTTGATTTGCATAACATCTCAGGTACTGCTGCATGATGGCATTGACCCGCTCCGCTTGTCCGTTGGTCTGCGGGTGTCTCGCCGACGCCAGGTTGATCTTGACGTTCAGGAAGCCCATCAGCTTCTGCCAGAAATTCGAGATGAACTGCCGCCCCCGGTCGGACAGAATAGACCGTGGCAGACCGTGAACCTTGAACACGTGGTCTATGAACAGTTTGGCGGTTTGCTCCGCCGTGGCCACCTTCGCACACGGAATGAAATGGGCCATCTTGGAAAACAGGTCCACCACCACCAGCACTGCCGTCTTGCCTCTCGAGCTGGGCAGATCTGTGACAAAGTCCAGGGCCACCCTCTCCTATGGTTCGACCGGAGTTTGCAGCGGTTCCAACAGTCCGGCCGGCGGTCTGTGCACTGGCTTGGCCCTCTGGCAGGTGTCACACCTCGCCACGTAGTCTGCGACCTCCCCTCTCATTCCAGGCCACCAGAAATCCCTGGCTACTAATTCCACCGTCTTCTCCTTGCCAAAGTGCCCGGCCGTGGGTGCGTCGTGCAGCTGCTGCAGCACCTTGGCGCGAAGGTCGTCTCCCGGCACGTAGATGGCCCCTTTACGGATGAGCAATCCATCTCGTAGCTGGAAACCGTCGGCCGCAGCCTTGCCCCTTTGCACCTCTGCCATCTTTGCTTGCGCGAAGGAGTCATCCTGCAACGCGCGTCGCACCGCCTCCAGGTCCACGGTGGCCGCGGCGCACGCCCACACTGTTGGTGCGAAGATGTGCATGGCAGCCGCTGGCGTTGCGTCCTCCAGATACTGTGGCTTACGGGAGAGGGCGTCCGCCATGATGTTAGTGTCCCCCGGGACATACTCTATGCGGAAGTCGAAGTTCGCAAAGAACTCAGCCCAACGTATCTGCCTCTGGTTTAGGAACTGTGCCGTGCGCCAGTGCTCCAGATTCTTGTGGTCCGTGCAAACCTGCACCGTGTGCTTGGCGCCGATCAGGAAGTGCCTCCACGCTTTGAACGCTGCATGAATGGCCAGCAACTCCCTGTCCCAGATGGTGTAGTTCTGCTCGGACTTGCTGAGCTTCCTGGAGTAAAACGCTCCCGGTCGCCACACCCCCTGCTGGTCCTTCTGCAGCAGGACCGCCCCCACGGCTCTGTCCGAGGCGTCTGTCTCCACCCTCATCGGCCTGCTGGGGTTGACATGAAGCAGCTGTTCTTCCGACGCGAAGAGACGCTTGAGTGCCTGAAAGGACTGCTCCGCCTGCTCCGTCCAAACGAACTTCTTCTTCTTGGAGCTAAGCATGTCTGTGATGGCCGCTGTCTGCATAGCGAAGCCTTTGATAAACTTGCGATAGAAGTTCGCGAAGCCGACAAACCGTTGGACCTCCTTCCGGTTGCGTGGACTCTTCCAATCCAACACCGCTCGAACCTTGGCGCTGTCCATGGCGAGCCCCTTGTCAGACAGCTTGTAGCCCAGAAAGTCCACCTCCGTCACGTCAAATTGGCACTTCTCCAGCTTGGCGTAGAGCCTATGTTGCTTTAGCCTGCTCAGCACTTCCTTGACGTGCCCGTCATGCTCCTGCTGCGATTCCGAAAAGATCAGGATGTCATCTAAGAAACAGACGCACGTCTTGTAGAGAAGTCCCGCCAACACGTGATGCATGAAAGCTTGAAAAACGTAGGAGCCATTTTGCAATCCAAAAGGCATAACTTTATATTCGTAGGTCCCCAGTGGCGTGAACATGGCCGTCTTCCACTCATCTCCTTCCCGCATGCGAATGAGGTTGTACGCCCCTCGCAGGTCCAACTTGGTGAACACTTTTCCCTTCCGCACCTTCGCTAGGAGGTCGTCGATTTGGGGCATGGGGAAGTCCGATGGCTTGGTCCCACTGTTTAAAATGCGATAGTCCACGACCAGTCTTTTTTGGGGCGTGTCTCGCTTTTTAACAAAGAATACAGGACTGCCCCCCGCTGCCTTGGACTCTCGGATGAAACTGCGCTCCAAATTATGATCTATGAACTCCTTGAGTTCTTGCAGTTCGTCCTCTGACATGGAATACAGTTTCCCTTTAGGCAGCGCCGCCCCCGGCAGCAGGTCAATTTTGCAGTCATATGGTCTGTGAGGGGGTAGTCTGTCCGCCTCCTTTTCGCAGAAAACTTCCAAAAATTCTGCGTACTTGTGGGGAATCGCTTGCAGCGTGCCTAGCAGCAGCTGTGACTCCTCTTCCTCTCCTTCCTGCCGGGGCACGATGCAGTGTTCAGCACAAAAGGAAGAGCCGAAGATCAGCTGCCGCTGGTACCAAGCCAGCGTTGGGCTGTGCTTGTCCAGCCAACTCATTCCCAATACAATGGGCGTATCCGATAGTTGAGTGACATTGAAGCTGATGACTTCTTTGTGATTCCCAAGTCGCATCACCATCGGTGGCGTCTGCTTCACCACTTGCCCCCCTAGCAGCTCCCTGCCATCCACCGTGACCATCCACCGCAGGGGCAGCGTGGCCGGCAGCAACTGTATAGCGTGTTTGTCGACAAAGTCCTGCCCTATAAAGTCCGCGTTGCTGCCCGAGTCCACGGTGATTGGCACGTCCATGGTGATGCCATTGGGCAGCTGGAGAGATGCGGTGAGCCTCACTACTGGTTTGGGCGGGAGGGGGTTCACGGGCTGTAAAATCTCTGGGGACTGCGTCACTACCACGTCTGCCTGGGCCCCAGTGCCTCTTCCTCCAGCCAGACTGCGTCGTTTCCCTGCTGTGGTCCACCTTGCTGCGTCGCTGCAGTCACCATTGCTGAGGCTGCAGTGAGCTTGTGGGGCCTCTGGGGACACTCTTTCGCCATGTGCCCTGGCTCCTCACAGACGTAACACTTCCTGTTCCCTCTAGGAGGCTTCGCTTTCACTGCTGCCGGTGCTAGGGCTCTGGTTGCTGACTGAGCCCTTGCACCTCCCACCTCCATAGGTTCCGCTCCTCCTCCTGGTGGAGGCGTGGATTGCGCCCGCGCTGCGTCTCTGGGAAGGAAGGAGGGGCCCCTGGCTGGTTCGCGCCCTCCACGCCCTTCTTCCCTGCTCCACGGACGTTCTTCCAGCCGCACCCCCACTGCCAGTGCCCTCTGAACGACCTCCTGGGTGGTCCGGGGTCTCTCCCCCCTCGCGATCTCATCTTTAATCGAGCTGTGCAGCCCCTCCCAAAAGAGGTCTCTCACAGGGGCCGAATCTCTGTCCCATTCCAGGGCACTGACCAAAGCGAAAAAGCGGGCATGATATTGCCTTACGCTGGCCCTCCCTTGCCTTAGTCCATGCACCTCCTTCCGTGCAAGATCCACGTCAATGCTTGATAAAAAACACCCATCCATCGCTTTAATAAAGGCATCCGCATCTTGGAGCGCCGGATCCTTATCTCTCCATAGATTGCGCAGCCATGCTTTAGCATCCCCATGCAAATGGGACATGATGAATCCCACCTTCTCTTGCTCATCTCTAAAGTCTTTATTCAGCAGTTGCAGTGCGCACAGTACATCTGCTCTAAAGTTGGGATACTGTTGCAGGTTCCCATCGAAGTGAGAGACCAGACCGCCTGTACGTCTCGCCAACCCAATTCCCTCCTGTCTGGGTGTCTGCTTTGTAAGCACGTCTAACCTGACTTGGAGATCCCTGCAGGCGGCAGCTGCCTCCTCCTCTCTCTTCCGGGATGCGAGAGCCTCTGCATTCAGTTGTGACACTGCTCTTCTGAGTTCCTCTATCTGCTGCTCAGCCGTCATGTCGGCTGCCGTTCGTGAGCTCGCTGGTAGGCACCTGCTTCTCTCCCCTCCTCGAGGCTGTAGATGCCCACACTTACGAGACGGAGCTTACTGTCAGAGCTGCTCGAAGATCCTAGCTCACAGAGGATCACGCTAGCCAGCGATCATTAAGTAAAAGTCTTTATTGAGTTACAGTTTCCATTTTCCAGCTGCTGCGTGCAACTCTACGTCTAGTAGCTAGATCGGCGAAGCTCCGTCTGATTCTCCGCCCCTTGTGCACCAACTTAATATCCTAGCCCTGCTCCACCTTTTCCGCCTGACTGTTCTCCTCTGGGTCCCTCTGCCCCCCGGGGTTTCTTCCTTCCGGGATTCTTCTGACGCTGACCCGGACCCTCCTGCCTCCTTGCGCCGGGCTTTAGGACCTGGCTCCCTTTCCGGGCTGCTTACTGCGCCGCCTTCCTCTGCATTTGAACTTGGCGCGCGCGCCCAACCTTCCACTTTCCGCTTAACCGTTTCTTCGCTCCCCGATGGAGGTGTGGCCACTCCTGACTCATGCCCTCCCTCCTGTGGTGAGCTGCCAGCGCTTGCCCCCTGGCTCCCTTCCTCCTCCCTGCTCCCTAGCAGTGACGCTGGTCCCGATTTCCAACTGCTCTCCTCTGAGTCCCCTCTGGCTCTATCTTCCTGGGGTGCCCCCCTAAACTCCCCCCTTGCCCTGGCCACTGGTGCTCCTTTCTGTGAATCCTCTGATTCACTGGAAAGACTCGGAGATCTCGGGTCATCGTCATCACTCATCTTTTCTTCTGCCTCCTCCCCTTCGCTCTCTGTTTCCTCCCTTGCCCTTGCCTCTGCTCCTAAACCCCTGACAATAAGATTTTAATGACATTGTGAATACAGAATTGCATCTCCTGTCATTATCTCTCTGATTTTATAAACAAGCAAAGCTATATTGCCACCTCTGCATGTTAGCCCATCTGGGATATTGAGAGATTCATTCCATTTCAAGCTTTAACTGTACAGGAATCTGTTCCTCCTCTGGGGACAGGGGTGTCGGTTAGGGAATTTACCAATAGTTCCTTTTCCGTATAATATCTGTAAAAGATAAATAAACATGAAATTGGAAGCAAATGTTCTTTAAAAAAGTTTTTTGAAGCTTTGCTTAATGTTTAAATGGGTTTGAAGGCAGAATTCTTTCTAATTGTCCTAATTAGCATCTCAATTGCTGTGCAATGGCCTCCAACGCTGAACTTGAGCTACATTAACTCATAGTATTTCCAGGCTACAGTTCTGTTTCTGAAACTGAGTTTACAGTGCATTTTGCCAGAGAAGAATGGGGACATTAAGCAGCGTACAAGCAAAGAGAAGGGGGGGGAGGGAGGGAGGAAGGGAGGGAGGGAGAGAGAGAGAGAGAGAGAGAGAGAGAGAGAGAGAGAGAGAGAGAGAGAGAGAGAGAGACTATACTGAGCTGTGAAACTTCCCTGGATGCAACCCCAAGAGATCCATCAAGTCCAAAAAGCCATTTTGCGAACACATTATTTAATTCACTAAGGAATCAAGAAACACATTTTGTCAAGCCAAGACCAAAAAATAAAAAATAATTTTAAAAAAATCATTATTTCCCCTTTTATTTTATTTTTTTACATTTCCCTGGGGCAAATGTTCATGGTGGTGAGAAAGAACTGCTGTTATTTCCCCCCTTTGTTTTCATTCTGAGCAGAAGTACTTTCCCTCCTAAGTTGTGAATGTGCCATTCCTGAGATGTTAGATGTTGCTAAAAATAAACTTTGGGTAAAGGTTGCACCATGCGATGTTTCGCATGTTAACTCAGAAGTATGTCCCATTAAGATTGGATTGCTGTAATGGGTTCTACATGGGGCTGCCTTTGTCTACAAACCTCAACTGGTGCAGAATGAGGCAGCAGAGTTCTGGAAGGGCTGAGGAGATCAAAACACATCACTTAAATTTTTCACCTGCTGCAGTGGTTTCTTGTTTGGTTTCCAGGCTCAATTCACTGTGCTGGCTTTGACCTTTACAAACCTTTAAGTCTGAGGCCAAGGTAACTTTGGAATTGCATTCTCCCCTATGAACCTGTCAGGAACTTGATTCCACTACAGATGACTTTCTTTCTGTTCCTTTCCTGTCTTAAGCAATCAGTGGACATGATGGGGGGGGTGGAGAGCTGGGCTTCTCAGTTGTGACACCCAGATAGCAGAACAGCTTACAGTAGTCTTTGCCCTCGCTTGTCCTAGCCACCGTCCAATATGAGAGGGGGCTCAGCCCCCTGCCCACAAATATTGAGGGAGCTGAAGCCCCTTCTGCCCCCTATAGTTGTGCCCCTGGCATGGATCCAGACGGTTGAGAGGGTAGACGCTCTGGTTTATGTTCCGGCAGCATGATGTCACAAAGCCAATAAGATGTGGCTACGTGATGAAGACCATTCAGAGAAAGAGCAAGGCGCATTGCCCTCACTCTGAATGGTTGGCAGGAGCTCAACCATTGTTTCCTATTGCCATGGGAAGGAGGGCTGTACCACAGCTTCAAACAGGAATGCAAATCGTTCCTGCCAGCGTGCTACAGTGGCAGGTCTTTCAATCACCTTCCTGCACAATACATTTATGTGTTACTAGCTGCCCCTGCACTATGGACAAATGCTTTCACTCAGTTTTGAACCCCCCAGGAAAAACGGCTGAATAGGGAGAGCACTTCTTGCAGCAGGCAAGCATTCACAGAAAGTGATCACGCTTTCCCCCTAGTCCGGTGGTCTGAATAGTCGAAGGCTGCTTCATGTATTCTGCCCTTTTATCAATTAATTTAAGACTGAGTCATTCATTCCCCCTGCACAGAAAATCTTATCAACATTATTAAAAGAATCAATGCATCCATTTCCCCCCTCATCTCTCCAGGGTTTTTTCTTTTCTTTTTTTTTCAAATCCATTTTGCAATAAGAATGATCTCTCTGCTTGACCTAATATGTGTCTGGCTCATGAAAACTCCACACTGGCATTCACCCTCCCCTTCCCTATAAAATCCTTTCTCCTCCCTCCCTCCATCATGCCAATACTTTAGGCAAGAAGATTCCACTGTGCTGAACAGAAGCAGTGGCCTCTGTGAGCTTCGTTTTAACTAAGGAACAATGAAACTCAGCCAAGTGTACTACCAGAAAAATGAGAATGTAAAAATTGTGGTCACTGGAGTTTTTCACGAGGAAAACTCACAGAGGGAGAGGGAGTGGCTCAGAACTGAAACTGTAGTAGTGGAAGAGGAACTGGACTGCTAAGGCAAGAATCTGGAGATTGAGGACTTCATGTAGGATAACACAGGGGCAGGCAGTTATCAGGCTTGCAGGATCATTTATATATTCAGAGAAAGAGAGTGCAAGGGCATGCACAAACTCAGATTCCTCCCTTGGGACCAGGTGCAAAACAGTGGCTAGGCTCTTGGGGTGTGGGGGCAGACATAGGTTCAATTAGTCAAGTTTCAATTTTTGTCCATTTCCCAAATTTAAGTTCAGTTCTCCAGCTCTCCACAGCAATTTGTGAATTTGTTAAACTCCTCATGGAAATTTGTCAGTGAGGATATTTCCATGCAGGCCTGGGAGGAAGATAAAGGGAAGGAAATTACTTGCTTTTTTCAAGCTCAGTGGTTCTTATTTTAAAATGTAATTTAATTTTCTTTCTTAAATTGGTTGCTTTATCTTGTCCAGGGCAGCCCAAAGTTACTGACAACCAACCAACCAAATAAACAAAAACAAAACCCCCCACAAAGATGCATTAAAACGGGGGGGGGGGGCGGAGAGAAATATGTTTTTTTTAAAAAAAACTTACCCACTTCTAAAAGGCCACAGGTAGTTAAAGGCCAAAGGCCTGGTTATAAAGGAAAGTCTTTGCTTGGTGCCTAAAGATATACATTCAGTTGCCCCAGTAACTGGCAGCTCCTCTTCAGTCTATTCTCATAGAATTGTAGAGTTTGAAGGAATCCAGAGGGTGATCTAGTCCAATGCAATGTAGGAATCACAGCTGAAGAATCAGTGACAACTTGACAACTATTGCATCACTTTCACACCAAAAAGGTCCATTCTGTCTGCTTTCCATATAGAAGATGCTTTTGTAGGGAAAGAAGGTGGCTTTTATATTACTCCTCCAATTCAGTTCCCCGGAATTTTCATTTAAAGTATATAAGGCAGTAGGTGGGATAGGAAAATCTATCCATTTTGTTTTCTCTTTGTTTTTCATTTTTTCTCCAATCTTAAATCATATTTCCACAACAGCGAAACATCCTCACGGGAATTTATATCAGATTTTTAGGGTGAATTTATCGAAACGTACACAGGTTTGTATGCAGTTTTTCCTAATATGCACATTTTTTGCAAAGCAATTTCCCCTGCATTTTTTAGGGAGTGGGGCATTTAAATGGAAGTCTGCTGGCAGCACTGCTGGTGATAATTGATATTCCCCCTCAGTGTAGCATTGCGGGGTCAACTAAGGGACAGAGAGGCACAATTTGGAGTACCAGAAACTGATGCCCACCATTCAATTCAGCAGGGCCTTATTCACAGTAACTGGGATTTGGAGTCCAGCTAAACTAGTCTCCAAGCATCCCAAAGAGATTCCATTGGTGGTGCAAATCTACTTGGAAAGTAACCTCTGCCAATGTGTTTTCTTCGAAGCCCAACAGTCTGACAGTGTGCTTGGTTTCCAGTGAGAAAAGAAAACAGATCCAAACTATGTGAAAGAACTCGATGTTGAAATATAAAGAAACCAGAAGCATTTCTATTGGGCATTGTGGGGAGTGATATAAATAGAAAGGAATGTAAGCTCTTCTTCTATGCAATAACAGCAGCAAGAATATTATTGGCCCAAAAATGGAAGCAAGAAGAGTTACCGTCAATTGAAGAATGGAGGATGAAGTTTATGGACTATGCAGAATTAGATAAACTAACAGGAAGGATTTGAAACCGGCGAGACCAGAAATTCATGGAAGACTGCAGTAAATTTATGGACTCTTTGAACAATAATTGTGAAGAACAGATGACGTTTGTAGGGTTGCAAGAAGTTTTGTGAGGAGTATTATTAGAAGTATTGTAAAAATGGACAAGGGGGAGGATGATTTGTTAAGAGATGTAAAGGCAATATAAAGTTAAGAAATGCATAAGAAGGGGTTAAAACGGTGGATCATCAGAGGTGCTGATGGAAGTCCAAAAAGATTGTATAAGTGATAAGCTTTGTGGTACATTTTATAATTTATATGTTAAAATTAATAAAAAAAATTATATAAAAAAGAAAGAACTCGATGTCAGGGAGAGTGTCACTACTATGTGCATGAAGTAAAGGAGATAATTGCATCAAATCAAGTTCTCGAGTGTGACTTTTCCCTTTTGCGCGGAGAATGGACTGATTTGGTCTCCCCAATCAATGGAAATTTCTTGTGGTTTCCAGAAGAGATTGCTCTGTGTGCTCCATTACTCCCTGATATCAGTTTGCCATGTTCAGCAACAAGAGGGAGGGTTAAACTCATCTTATCCGGAGTCCACAGTTTATGAAAAGATAATGAAGCTCATAGGAAATGAGGTGCTGCAAGCATTTTGTTGAAGTGATACAGTTCTCTGTCAGCATGGATTCGTCTTCAAATATGTTTCATACTGATCTGGGGACTATTTTATGCTGTGTTGATCCACCTGAGAATAATTGGAAAGTTGCTATTCTGTGTGTTTGTGCGCGCACACACATTTGACTAAATATGTTGTCTACTTGAGACCACGATAAGGAGGAGAAAGTACATGAGTGTTGTTGTTGTTTAGTCGTTTAGTCGTGTCTGACTCTTCGTGACCCCATGGACCAGAGCACGCCAGGCACTTCTGTCTTCCACTGCCTCCCGCAGTTTAGTCAAACTCATCCTGGTAGCTTCCAGAACACTATCCAACCATCTCGTCCTCTGTCGTCCCCTTCTCCTTGTGCCCTCCATCTTTCCCAACACCAGGGTCTTTTCCAGGGAGTCTTCTTTTCTCATGAGGTGGCCAAAGTATTGGAGTCTCAGCTTCAGGATCTGTCCTTCCAGTGAGCAGGAGCACCTTAGAGACCAACTAAGTTTGTTACTGGCATGAGCTTTCGTGTGCATGCACACTTCTTCAGATACTTCAGATATTATTTTTTAAGTCCTCATGAAAATTCACCAGCATTTCAGTGTGAATTTTTCCTGATGCACCCATTTTTGTGTGCAGCTTTGTGCAATATTTGTAATTTTGCAAAGCAATTTCCCCTACTGTTCTTTCCACTTAACATACACCTTTTTGTATTCAATGTGAACTTCAGATCAACACAGATCTTTGAAGGATACCTTTGTTTCAGTTCACATATTGGGGGGGGGGAGGGGGTTGGAAAGGAATGAATTAGAGAGCTTCACTTTCAAACGGGAACTTCCATCCTTAAACTCAGCCGCTTTGTATTTTTGTCTTGGCTAATGGTTTTTCACGAATAAATGTGACTGTTGGTTAAGAAAATTGTGACATTTGTGTACTGTACTGGCACCTTGGTTGGTTGGTTAACTGCCCCAAAGGCAGTATAAAAAGTATTTATAAATAAATTAATGCCTACCACGATGCTCTCTGACAAAATCTGCTTTGTGTATCATCTTCCACCCATCGTCCCTCCCCACACCCTGCACCCAGCCTGGTTTTTGCTAGGTCTGGTTGTCTTGTAATTTGCCAATACTAAATCAGCTTGCATTCTTGCACAATGTTTAAGAAATTCGTGTTTGCCAATAAAGAGTTTAATTTCCTCCTGTATTGATTCATTAGGTTTCTAAGTACTTCAATAATAAAACTCAAAATGCTTGAAACTTCCATCAAGCGCCTGCATTCAAAGAACATGTCTTGTATGCATACTAAGTCATTCCCTTCTCTTCTTAGAGGTTGGCTCTGTGGCATTTGCTGAAAGAATGTAGAATCCCATAGCAAAGATTCAAAATAGGGAAGGTCAAAAATACCAAAGGATCGATAAATAGAAAAAATAAAATTTGCTTTCATAGAGCCTTTTATCTTCTAACAATTCATTTGCTGGTCCCAAATGGATGCAGCCAGCATATGATTCGATCTGTAGGTGTTTTTTAATCTTTGAAAGTGACTCCCAGATACCTAAACCTCTTGTTCTTCTACCTATTTTTCCCGTTTCAGCTGCATTTTGCTAGGTGTAGAGGTCTTGTAATTTGCCAATACTATATCAGCTGGCATTCTTGCTCAAGGTTTAAAAAATGTGTGTTTATCTATTTCTGTTGTTGTGTGCCACCAAATGTACATGGCACCTTAAATGGTTACCGTATTTTTCGCCCTATAAGACGCACTTTTTCCCCTCCAAAAATGAAGGGGAAATGTGTGTGCGTCTTATGGGGCGAATGCAGGCTTTCGCTGGAGCCTGGAGAGCGAGGGGGGTCGGTACGCACCGACCCCTCTCGCTCTCCAGGCTTCAGGAAGCTATCCGCTAGCTGTGGGAGACCCAGCTCTCCCAGGGCTAGCGGAGAGCTTGCCTGCACCCAGAAGCTTGGGGCGCGCTGAGCTCCTCAAGCCCCAAGCTTCGGGATTAGCGCAGTGCTCTGCTAGCCCTGGGAGAGCTGCGCGGCTCTCCCACGGCTAGTGGAGACCTTGCCTGCACCCAGAAGCTTGGGGCGCGCTGAGCTCCGCACGCCCCAAGCTTCGGGATTAGTGCAGCGCTCCGCTAGCCATGGGAGAGCCGCGTGGATCTCCCACGGCTAGCGGACTGCTTGCACGCACCCAGAAGCTTGGGGCGCGCTGAGCTCCGCACGCCCCAAGCTTCTGGTGTAGAGCAGCGATCCGCTAGCCCTGGGAGAGCCGCGCGGCTCTCCCAGGGCTAGCGGACTGCTTGCGCGCACCCAGAAGCTTGGGGCGTGCTGAGCTCCGCACGCGCCAAGCTTCGGGTGTAGCGCAGCGATCCGCTAGCCCTGGGAGAGCCGGGCGGCTCTCCCTGGGCTAGCGGACTGCTTGCTGGCACCCAGAAGCTTGGGGCGCGCTGAGCTCCGCACACCCCAAGCTTCTGGATTAGCTCAGCGATCCGCTAGCCCTGGGAGAGCCGCGCGGCTCTCCCAGGGCTAGCGGACTGCTTGCCAGCACCCAGAAGCTTGGGGCGCGCTGAGCTCCGCACGCCCCAAGCTTCAGGATTAGCGCAGCTGTCCGCTAGCCCTGGGAGAGGCGCCCGGCTCTCCCACGGCTAGCGGAGACCTTGCCGGCACCCAGAAGCTTGGGGCGTGCGGAGCTCCGCACGCCCCAAGCTTCGGGATTAGCGCAGCGCACCTGGGGGGGAAATAATTTTTTCCCCTTTATTTCCCCCCCCCAAAAAAAACTAGGTGCGTCTTATGGGCCGGTGCGTCTTATGGGGCGAAAAATACGGTACATAGGCAAGTCCTTGTTCCCAGAGTTTATAGTCTGAAACATCCAGTGGGTAAGGACAGAGGGATATATGAAAGAATGCAGACCAAAATAGCCAGTGTGGTGTAGTGGTTAGAGTGTCGAAGTAAGACCTGGGAGACCAGGGTTCAAATCAATACAGTGGTACCTCAGGTTACAGATGCTTCAGGTTACAGACGCTTCAGGTTACAGACTTTACAGACTCCGCTAACCCAGAAATAGTACTTCGGGTTAAGAACTTTGCTTCAGGATGAGAACAGAAGTCATGCACTGGCGGGAGGCCCCATTAGCTAAAGTGGTGCTTCAGGTTAAGAACAGTTTCAGGTTAAGAACGGACCTCTAGAACGAATTAAGTTCTTAACCCGAGGTACCACTGTACTCACCCATTAAGCTCACTAGGAGACCTGAGGCCAGTCACTGTCTCTCAACCTAACCGACCTCACAAGGTTGTTGGGAGGATAAAATGGGGAGGAGGATAACCACGCATGCCACCTTTAGCTCCTCAAAAGAAAATGTGGTATATAAATGTAATAAAGTAATAGATCACATTTATGACAATTTGCTGCCTTCATATGGCATGCTAAACTATGGTTTGGCATGATGAGCACCAGCAGAACTGAGCCACAGGGAGCCTCCCTCTCCTCCTCTTCAGGTGTTCTATGCTTTATCTTCAGCACCTTCTCTTCAAGCTGGAGGCAGTGGCATAGGAAGGGGGTGGTGGTCCGGCCCGGGTGTCATCACTGAGGGGGGTGACAAAATGGCAAAAATGTGAGGGGTTTTTTTTAAAAAAAAATGGGCTCACAAAAGTTTTTAGTTCAGTCAACAAAAGCAACTAAATGTGGCTGGCGCTGGGCACCACACTGTGGGGGCTAGCACTTACCGCAGGGCCTGCAGCATGCCCGAGCCACATGTCTCTCCTGGGAGTGAGTGACATGGTGGCTTGAGAGCCTGCAGGCTCCGTGCTGCCTGAAACGGCAGCGTGGGGCTTGCGTCTGCCCACCGCCTCTGCCTCAGCTGCCCTATAGTTGAGGGGGAGGCGGCGGAGAGGCTTTGCACAGTGCACCCTGTCCTGGCTTGCCCCGCCCCCATGGGTGGCTCGCTCCACCCCCAGTGTGACTCCCCGGACACCCGAGCAGCTAGCTATGCCATTGGCTGGAGGTCATGGTTTATGACAGCAGCAAGCCAGCAGTAAATCACACCGAGCAAGTTTCTTAGCAAACACTTCCTTAGCGAAACAGGATCTGCACAAAAGTGTCAGACCTAATTATCGCAGCAACTATCTCCAGTAGGTCTTGGCCCCATGAAGCAGTTGCTGAGGCTGAAGGACCCCGCCTCCCTGCTCCCCCTCCAGGGCTTTCCCCAAGCAATCTAAGACTGCTCCTGTATGGAGCTAACTTCACCTCCACCCTCTTCATGCTTCTCCTGGTTCTGGGAGACCATGGGGGAGGGGAGCTTGTCACAGCAGAATTGGGAGACACCCATACTTCTTCACAAGCTACACTAATCTCTGCCTCTTGGCCCCCCCTCTCCTGTTTCTGCTTCTGCCTCTGGTTCTGGACTTCTCTCTACCACAGCTCACTAAGCCCTGTTACCTCTTCAGCTTCTGACACCTCCTCCCAGTCTTCTCCCTCTGACCACTCATCATCATCCCACCCAGTGCTTTTCTTCTAGAAAAAGGTGCCAGTACTGCGTATCCTTGAGTCCACCTGAAAAAACCCCACTTATCCTGTCAGGAGTTCAGCCTACACTCGAGTAGGACCCTGGCAGAGACACATGCCTGACTGGCATGTTCCCTCCTTCCTGGTCGATCGTTCGGAAACTTCAAAAGCTTTCTTCAGCCCGAACATCACAGCGACCGATGCCAACAGACACTTGGCACACTTAGGGATCTGCAGAGTCTTCACAGCTTGGGTAACAGACCTCAGCAACTCAGCACTTTGGCTAATCTACTTTATTTACATATAAACACACAGAGAGCACTGCAACATGACTCCCTCTCTCTCTAGCATCAGACAACAAAGAGAAAAAGAACAAAGGACAGTAGTCCCACTTCACAGAACACAGTAACACAACCATCCTGTCTCGGTCACTTTCCACTCTGTGGAGTCAAAACATATACTGTCATATGAAAAACAACAATCCTATGACTGCAATCATGGAGCAGAAATTCTAACACATCCCACCAATCCCTGGCAATGAGCCTTTTCCCCTTGGGGGTTCCCCAGCTGGCTCCTCCCACCATTCCTCTGTGTCCAACTAGTCCATGACAGTTTATTGCTAAGCAAGTCAGCTTTGTAACTCATGCTTGTTTGGAAGCTGAGCATAGTTAGTGATTAATCACAACCCTCAGTTCAGGTGCAGCAATAAGGGAGAGTCACAAGAAACGCTTTCAAAGTCCTCCTCCCAACTGAATGGGAAGAGGAGAGGGAGAAGGGAACTTGTGAGCCAGAAGCTCAGACTTGCTCATGGCCACTGTGCTAAGCCACGGTTTAGTGTGGCATGGGAGCGTGACCGATGCCACGCTTATGGAGGTGTAAAATTATTTTTATACCAAAGGAAAGATAACTTAGCCCCAAATCTCCCCATAAATATGCCCCTATTGTTTGTTTTTCTCTCTTTCAGAGCCTCCAGCAGTATTAAAACAAGCAGGCCAGAGTAAAGCTGGGTGATTTTCTTGGCATGAGCTCATGCCTTGCTATTCCTAATCTTTTTGTTTCCATTGCTGTCAAAAAAGCAGAGATGCAGAAAGGGTGAGTTCCAGCTGAAAAAGTCAGTTTTCATTGCTAAAGCAAGAATTATCCCTCAGGGTCAAGGATTGTCTGAATCAATAACACACTCATTTCACCGGTCTCATGTAAATGGTGAGTCAGTTCAACTAATCCAGCAGTACATCATCTGACAAAATAATAATAATGCTGTATTAAATACCACCACCTTGTCTGTTTTTAAGAACTGATTAGTATGAAATTAATGGCTCTTGCTTTGCTATTGTGCCTGTAAAGCAATTTCTAAGGCATTTTTATGTAGTGCCACTTATCAAGTACTTTTTGATACCCACATATTTACTTTCAAGAAGCATTTGGAAAATATTAATGAGAATTGCTGCTTATACAGAAATTTTTAAGCCACTTATTCCACTTCCAATTAAGAAATGCATTTCAAAGGCGGAGAAAACTGATTAAAAAAACCCTGCCACACAGCGACTGCACAACACAAAGTCATTTATCTCTAAGAGAATCCTACATTTAAAAATAGGCATCGCTTACCATGCAGATAGCAGTAAATAAAATGTGAGATTTTTCTTGTCTATACACCAGGACGCTTGAAGAATTAGATGTTGGTACATTCCTTTTTCCAATACAAAGTGTCCTGCTCTGCATTTCCTGGACTAACGTGCAGATTAGAATTTACTTTTGCACTTCTTGAATATTACTAGAAATAATAATAATAATAATAATAATAATAATAATAATAATAATAATAATAATAATAGATTAATGCCAAAATGGGACAGGACAGACTTATGGTTAAATACATACAAAAGTGGAGTGCACTAGGGAGACACAATTAGCTGAAAACACAATTTTGTTTTGTAGCTTCTTGAAATTCATCCTAAATGCAGGAGATGGCTGAAGTTATATTCCCAATGCGTTCCTGCACCCTCCACTCATGCTGGTCTAAGAATCATAGCAGCATAGAATTGTTGAGTTGGAAGGGACTCAGATGTTATCTAGCCCAACCCCTTGCAGTGCAGGAATCTCAAAACATGGTCCCCCATCCAATTTGCTTTGTAAATGTGCTAGCAGTTTTGTTGCTGCACCAGAAGATAGAAGAGACTTGTTTATGATACCTCAGCATTAGCAGAAGTATCCCAGAAGATCATTCATAGTCGTTCTGCCGCCCTCAGATGTGTGGAGTGTCTGGGAGAGTTGTGGAATTCCTTCCCCACAGTGACACACATGACACTTTCACTACAGAGCTTTTGTCAAATGCTAAAAATGCAGCTCTCTTACCCTGGGCATGGGCTCTTGAAGTCTGTGTTCTCAGCACCCACCCTATTTCTGTGACTGTTATTTGGTTTATTTGTTTTCAATTCTGGATTTTAAATGATTGGAGCTTGCCTTGGGACCTGATGGTGAAGGGTGGGCCATAAATGATGATGATAAAAATAATAGACTATAAACCCCAAGTGAAAAACCTCAGCGATGCAGTCTTTATATATGGCTGATCTCCAGATTAGGCTAGCATGCAATTACAAGTGGCATTTCTGTGACTAAGTGCTGATCTCAAATAAGGAAAAGGTGGGGTTTTGTAGTATTTCTACAGCGAAGGGCTGCAATTGTTTATTCACTTAATATATTTATACCCCACATTCTCCCAAGTTGGGATTCAAGGTGGCTTACAACATTTAAAAACAGCATTATAAAATGCAAGGTAATAAAAACAAATTAGTTAAACAACCAAAATTAAAACACAATCATACCTCGGAAATTGAACGGAATCCGTTCTGGAAGTCCATTTGACTTCCAAAACGTTTGGAAACCAAAGCACGGCTTCTGATTGGCTTCAGGAGCTTCCTGCAGCCAATCAGAAGTTGTGGAAGCCCCATTGGATGTTTGGCTTCCGAAAATTGTTCGAAAACCGGAAGACTCGCTTCTGGGTTTGTGGCGTTCGGGAGCCAAAACGTCCGAGTACCAAAGCGTTCAAGATCCAAGGTACAGTTGTACATTGAAACACATTTAAAACCAGCACATAAAAGCAGTTTGCCCTGACAGCAACCCAGTTACCAGCTTCCTCTGCAGTTTGCTTTCCAAAAGCCTGCCTTCGAGAAGGACCATAGCTCAGGGTTATTGCTCCTGCCCTGGATGCGGAAGATCCTAGGTTCAACCCCAGCATCACCAGGGACAAGGTAGAAAAACTCTTGCCTGAAGGTCCAGAGACCTGGTGCCAGTTAGTGGCAACAAGCCTGAACTAGATGAGCCAATGGCCTGGCTCAGGATGAAGCAGCTTACCATGTTTTCTAAAGACAAGCTCACCGCAGAGCCAATGAAAACCCTGGCAATTCAAGCGACAAAGGCATCAAACAATGCAGCTGAGATCAGAGGCCTACTGAGACTAATTAGCTGCATCTCAAGGCCCAGAGACAGTATTCATCCCATATTTACACAGAGCCACTGTGGTACTGAGCTAAGCTGGGAATGGGATAAGAAAGGGCTGAGAATAGGAAAGCAGACCTAGAATCATGGAATCACAAAATTGTAGAGTTGGAAGGGACCCGCAGAGTCATCTTCCTCAACCCCCTGCAATGCAGCAATCTCAACTAAAACATCCATGACAGATGGTCAGCCAACGTCTGCTTAAAAACATCCAAGGAAGGAGAGTCCACAAGCTCCTGAGTGGGTTGGTTCCACTGTCAAAAAGCTCTTACCGTCAGAAAGTTCTTCCTGAAGTCAGAATCTCCTTTCTGGTAACTTGAATCCGTTGACTCGTGTCCTATCCTCCAGAGCAGGAGAAAACAAGCTTGCTCCATCTTCCATGTGATAGCTCTTTAGATCAGGCATAGGCAAACTCGGCTTTCCAGATGTTTTGGGACTACAACTCCCATCATCCCTGACCACTGGTCCTGTTAGCAAGGGATGATGGGAGTTGTAGTCCCAAAACATCTGGAGGGCAGAGTTTGCCTATGCCTGCTTTAGATAGCTGTAGGTGGCTTTCCTATCTCCTCTCCATCTCCTCTTTTCCAGACTAAACATACCCAACTCCCTGAACTGTTCTTCATAAGACTTGCTTTCCAGACCTTTGATCATCTTGGCTGCCCTCCCTCTGCACATGTTCCAGCTTGTCAACATCCTTCTTAAATTGTGGCTCCCAGAAGGCAATAGTAGTTCAAACTGGAATAATTGTGGTTTCGATGATATCTTTGGTTCCCCTCCAGGTCTGCGCTTTTATATGTGTAAGATGGTATTCTTTAGTGGAAGGAACTGCTGAAGTGGTCAAACCAGTCTCTTTGTTTAATTAATGGCCCAGACAAGTCTGCTAAACATCCTTTTCCCACTACTAAAGAGTTGGCCAAGTTGTCATAGAAACAACTAGCTAGTAATGTTTCCAGAAGGAGGGGTCTGGCTTCCCCCCTCACACTTCCTTGACTGCAGGCCACTTCATCCTAGGCACAGGAGAACAACAGGCACGGGGCTTGTCTCATATGGAGATGGTGGCTAGGAAGACACCGAGATTTGACTTGTTCTTTTATGCAGAAACTAAAGCTATTACTTTGGGGACCCCCTCCAAGAAACCTAATAGGGATGCAAGATCTGTTGGAGTGCTAAATGCTGCCAATCCTTCCATTTTATTCTCAGGTTATGAGGTAAAGCGACCCCTGACTGTTAGGTCCAGTCGTGGCTGACTCTGGGGTTGCAAGCTCATCTCGCTTTGCTGGCCGAGGGAGCCAGCCTACAGCTTCTGGGTCATGTGGCCAGCATGACTAAGCCGCTTCTGGCGAACCAGAGCAGCGCACGGAAACGCCATTTACCTTCCCGCTGGAGTGATACCTATTTATCTACTTGCACTTTGACGTGCTTTTAAACTGCTAGGTTGGCAGGAGCTAGGACCGAGCAATGGGAGCTCACCCTGTTGCGGGAATTTGAAGCGCCGACCTTCTGATCGGCAAGCCCTAGGCTCTGTGGTTTAGACCACAGTGCCACCCGTGTCTTATGCTCCGGTTGTATATGTGTGTAAATAAACCACATATCAGAAAGGCACCACAGTCTCCAGTGATTTTCATTCCAGGGAAACCAAACCTGAGTAAGTGATGGAACCCTGAAGTCTCTCACCACTTGGAGATTCATAGCAATATGCAACCACAGTGGAAAGCTCTGACAGCTATGTGGGATGTGAATACTTCCATGTACATGCAAATTTATCTCAGTCAGAGCTAGGGATTAGAGAGCAATCTGATTCATTCCACATTTATAGGCAAATCTATCTAATTCCAAAACAATATGCCAACCAGAACATATTCAAAATTTGCATTCCTCTAGTTTGTACAATAGTTTTCCAGACCAATAATGTGCACAAAAATGCATGTGCAATAGTAAAGTGTGCATAAAATGCATCTGTTAGTGACAATAAAATGTCAAAATGCATTATACTAAAATATAAATATTGAGGAAAATATAAAGCTGAGGGGAAATATGCTTTGCAAAATGCATACATTTGGCAAAATTGCATGTAAAAATGTGTACATTCAGAGCAATTTGCACTAAAATGCGGATCAGTTTCATGGGAAAAGAAATTTGCAAACTGATGTGGAAATGTGGAGAACTCAACTTAAGGTTGGAAAAATGAGAAACCAAGAGACACTGAAATGGACAGATTCCCTGAGCCGTCATCAGAGTTCTAGAAATGAGCCTATCAATAATCCATAATCCATCAGTGACAATTCCGAGACTTGGTACTCTAATTCTATGCCTCCACCATGAAGGGCAAATTAGGAAAAGACAATGAAACCGACTGTCTGTCCAGGCAGCCAAATGACACAGGGCTATTTGGCTATTTCCAATCTTGTACAGTTGAAGCATTTGTCAATTTCCTTGCTCCTCATAATGCCAAATGCTACCCTTCAGTGGTGTCAAATGACAAAGGACATAACCTGAGAGAAAACAATTGTCTTTATAATCATAGAACAGATGACAGGGAGCAACTGAGAGTGAATCGTTCCACTCCATAGTGCAATGCACCTGCTGTGTGTACAAGACAAGGTGCCAGTCTAAATGTTAAAGTCCTCATGGAGATCCGCGTTCCTATAGCAAGTTCCCAACACATGCAACTCCAGCTGTAGTATGGTTTGGAATAGTTTGCTGTGATTTGGTTTTAACGGCAAGTGCCTGCTGGGAAACACCATTGATATGGATGGGGGGACAGAAATCTTACTGTGACTTGGCCCAACATACACAGTGCGTTGATCTGCATTATATGGCAGGATGAGAACCTAAGAAGAACTCTGCTGGATCGCACAAAAAACGGATCTAGTTTGCATCCTGTTCTCACAGGGACCAGCCAGATGTGACCCGTGCAAGCAGGACCTGCACTCCCCCCCCCCCAGCAACTGGTAGACAGAGACACGCTGCTTCTGAAAGTGGAGATATGATGTAGCCATGATGGCTAGTAATCATTAATTGCCTTAACGTCCATGAGGATGGAAAACATACCTTAGGGGTGCCGATTCCCATGATGGCAGTGTGGGAATGTTCAGGGAGGCAGGAGAGGATATATTGTTTATTAATATCCTTCCTAACTTGGGACACGGATGGTACTGTGGGTTAAACCACAGAGCCTAGGGCTTGCCGATCAGAAGGTTGGTGGTTCGAATCCCCACAATGGGGTGAGATCATGCAGTGAGAAGCATGCGGTGCAAGTAGATAAATAGGTACCGCTCCGGTGCGAAGGTAAACGGTGTTTCTGTGCGCTGCTCTGGTTCACCAGAAGCGGCTTAGTCATGCTGGCCACATGACCCGGAAGCTGTACGCTGGCTCCCTCGGCCAGTAAAGCGAGATGAGCGCCGCAACCCCAGAGTCGTCCGCACTGGACCTAATGCTCAAGGGTCCCTTTACCTTTACCTAACTTGCACTAGCAAGTTCTATAACTTAGCAGTGTTTTAACATTCCCCTTTAAACGCACAGTGGGTAGCTGGTTGCAAGCGTGTTTAAGCTTTTCGATATAGATTCTTGGGAAGATCCCTTCTTTCCCTCTTAAAAGAATGAACACACCACAATTTTATTTAAGATATATAAAAGTAGTTTATTCACATTCAACATCAGTTCACAGATGGATCATTGAAGGCAGACGTAGTTACAGATATATATACATGTGAGTCTATCCCATATGGAGATAGTCTCTTTGTCCTCTGTTGGCTGAGCCAACAGAGCATCTCTGGCTAAAAAGCTGTTGGTCCAATGACGAGGTCCAAAAAGAGAAAGGTGCCTGCATGCCTAGACCTTATGTTACCTGCACAGGTAAGGTCACGTCCACCTCTAGTCACATGCAAGAGGAAGGATGCTCCAGCCCAGGAGGAAACAGGATGATTTCCACTGGCTGGAAAAAATATCCCTTTTCATGCCCACTCTAGGCAAACAAGGAATGTTGTTCTTGACTGCTACTTGTGTTTCACATCCCACAGGCAGGGCCATCTAGATGGGTTCAAATGCAGTTCTGCCACCATAGAACTCCACTCATCAAACCTGCTATTCTGATCCCCTGCCAATTGACATTAGGCGGCTGGATTTGAAAACAAACAAACCCAGAGCTCCCCAGTTCCTTCAAATTAGAAGAACAAGATATTTTGCCTGGTTGGTGTTGCCCCATCACAGGGCCTTCTCAGTGGTGACTCCTCATTTGTGAGATGCCCTTCTTAGTGAGGTGTATCTCTCTTCCTCATTATTTGGTTTCAGGAGGAACTTTAAAACATTCTTCTTCACCCAGGGATTTAAATGGCTAAAATATACTGTTTCTTGAAACCTAGAAACTTTTGAAGGTATGTGATTGTTTTGAAATGTTCTTAAATAATTTTTTTTAGAAAAAAACAATCATCTTGTTTTAAAGTTCTGGTGTTTGTCACCCTGGCCTCCTTTGGGAGGAAGAGTTCTGTAGAAATTGAATAAATAAATAAATATGCTAAAATCATTCACTTGTGTGAGTAGTCCAGCACAAATCAGTGAGATTACTTACAACAAAGGAACCCCAGGATTGTAGGAAACCCCCCCCCATTCATTTAAACAAACAGTGCTTCACCAGGCGAGTTTATCAACTGTGACTTCAATACTTAATTAGTTATTTTTCTGTACATTTTGATTGAGCCTCCTATTCATGGCGATGTTGCTCTACAATTACTTCAAAACAGAAAGGTGAATTTAGATAACATTAAACTGTGTCTAGACTTGAAGTCCTAATGTAGTAAATTATATGCTAGTGTCAGAGTAAGTCAGGGAATCAATAGTCTTTTACAAACACATTCCCAGTTTGGCCTTCAGCAGACAATATGCCGCATTTACACATTTTTAATAGAAAAATGAGCAGTGGAAATAAAGAGAGAGAATAATTATCTTACCCAGCTACAAGATTCTGCCTCCCCCCCCCATGCCTCAGGATGCTAAATAAATATAAGAAAAGGATGGCTAATTCTCTTGAGAGTGATTATGCTGTTGTTATATCCAGAGGGGTATTGTTGTTGTAAAAAAAGAAAAGAAAAAAGAACTGTCCATCATGTGCACTGTTGTTGTTGTTGTTGTTGTTGTTTTGCAGCTCATCATCCTACAATGACAAAAAGCTAGTATGGCGTAGTGGTTAGAATTCTGAACTAGGACCTCAGAGACCACGGGTCAAATCCCCACTAATTCACCAATCTCAATGGATGATCACATGCAAGTCACAGCCTCTCTGAACCTAATCTACCTCACAAGGTTGTGGTAAGGATAAAATGAGGAAGAGGAGGAGAAACATGATCTCTTTGGAGGAGAGATGGGATGTAAAAGCAACCACTAAATGCTGGGGTTAGAGAGTGTAGTGCAGGGAGAAGAACTGGACATAGGATTTGACCTTGGTGGTCCTTGGTGGTCGCCATTGCTTCATGCATCAGGGTGATAGTCCTATTCAGGTATGGAGTGGCCAGCAGAATTGCCTAGGCAGAGCTGTGCCTGTGTCCCCCAGCTGGCTTGAGATCAGCTCAGTCTGAAGGTTTGCCACTTCAGTGCATAGAGGTCTTCTTCCCCCAACAATAGGAACCTGATCCATCAAGGTTTCCTCTCTAAATGATGGAAGCCCTTTATGTGCTGACCATCAAGCAATGGCTTTTTCCACCTGCCTTGCCCCACTTTCCAGCCCTAGGACCCTCTCCCAGACCATGACTTTAGGAACAGTAGAAGCATCTGGGAAGACAGGAGTTCAGGGATATAATAATAATAGCAATAATAGCAATAATTATTATTTTATAAGTTGTGTTTCTTTGCTTTTGAATTTGTATTGTGTTGTTTTATGCACTGTGACTTGCTGTTATTTTTTATCGATTATAGTATATAGTCTTATTGCAGAGTGAGTTATTTGATTATTTGCTGATATTTAATGTTATTGTGTGCTATTGTATTCTAATGGATTATTGAATATTACTTTATATAAGTTCTTTATTTTAAATTTATGTTTTCATCATGGCATTTTTGTATTGGATCAGATTGTTATAAGGCGTGCGATCTTTGCTGTTTCTTCAGCTTGTAAACCGGCTTGTGTATGGTAATATAGAAAAGCGGTATACAGATTAAAAATGAAATGAAATGTGTAAAAGTTGAGTGCTTTCCAACAGAGCCAATTACGCATTGGGCTGGGGTGTGTGTGACCAGAGTACATATCTCTGTCAGGGATGGGACACATCCTTGCCAACCCCTTCATGTATTTGGGAGTCATGGGTACCAAGCACCCAAACAGGGCTAATGCATACACCAAAAATATCTAGCTAATCTCAAAGGTGCTTTATTTTCTACTTCACATGCTCTAGGATGGGGTCGTGACCATGACAGATACACAGCACCTGCCTTTGTGGATTAATTTGCAAATGCAGGAAAAATGCTTTCTGCTTTGATGTGCATCTTTTAGTGGGGCATGGATGGCTGAAAAAATTCTTCTCTTCCCTGCAGTGTATCTCAAAGCATCCTCTGAGCATCCTCTGTAAGATGGCATTGACTTGTGTCTTCTTTCCTATGATAATATCACTCAAATTGGGTTTAATAGGTGCAATTACTTTGAAAGGCAGAGTGTTACCTTTTGACACTGGGGGATAAATGTGAAGACAGATAGATTGCTGGTTTGTTCTGTACTTATCCTTGGGAGCCTAGGGCCTATCAACGCCGGAGAATTTTGCACTGAGGAATAGGTAACACTGAAAAGTGACTGTCAGACTGATGGAACCATGATGCTGAAGGTGTAACACAGAGGAAAGATTAGAATCTTACACGAAGCAAGGGCTGGGATTCAAAAAGCATGGCATTCCAGGGGAGGATATTCTCTGTGGTAGCCCCTTAGCTGTGAAATTCCCTCCCCACAGAGGTGTGAGGTGTGAATTGCACCTTTAATGTATAGCTTTCATCATAGGCTGAATACCTACCTCTTTGTTTTGGCCTTTGACACCTGATAGAGAGATATCTATTTGATAGAGAGGTAGAGATATGGAACCACCCAGTTCATCTGGTTGTAAACTGTTTTAACTTCTTTAAATTTTCCATTTTTCCATTGTTGTAACCTACCCTGGGAGGCGGAAGAAATCTAAATAATAGTATAAATAAATAACGTATTTTTCACCCCATAAGACGCACCTGACCATAAGACTCACCTAGTTTTTAGAGAGGGAATGCAAGAAAAAAAATATTCTTTAAAGGGAGAGCTGAGCAGAGGCTGTATGCATCCCAGGCTCTGCTCAGCGCTCCCTTTCATGAACCGCGTGGAGCCTGTGTGCGGCTCTTGGGGGCTTTTCTCCAAGAAAGGAGAAGGGCAGCCCATCACTGACGGGCTGCCCTTCTCCCTCCTCAGGGAAAAGCCCCCAAGAGCCGCACACAGGCTCCATGCGGCTCTTTAAAGGGAGTGCAGCTCTTGTGGGCTTTTCCAGGAGGTGGGGGAAGGGACTGAGGGGCTGCCCTCTGTTCCTTCCCCCACCTCCCACAAAAGCCAGCAAGAGCCGCGTGCTCTTTAAAGGGAGAGCGGCTCTTGGGGGCTTTTGCAGGAGGTGGGGGAAGGGACAGAGACGTACGCTCTGTCCCTTCCCCTACCTCCTGCAAGAGCTGCGTGCTCGAAGCCTCCTCAGGGCAGTGGGACAAAGGCTGCCCATGCCCTGTGGAGGCTTCGCGTGGCTAAGCCAGAACAGCAAGAGGGAGCTCCCTCTAGCTGTTCTGGCTTCTGTGATAGCTGCACAGCCTGCATTCACCCCATAAGACGCACACACATTTCCCCTTACTTTTTAGGAGGGAAAAAGTGTGTCTTATAAAGCAAAAAATATGGTAAATACCAATGAATAAACTAATGCCTTACTTTTTTTTCAAGAAATGACAAAAGCTAAAGAGCATGATAAAGCGCATGGCACAGATGATCTAAAATCTCAAGTGACTGGTCATAGAGGAAGGTCTTCATCTGCCACAGAAATGTGGGGAGGGCATTCCAGAGTCAGGGTACCATCACAGAAAAGTCCCTGTCCTCTGTGAAAGCAGAATGTACTTAATACTGAAGAAACTACTTGGAGCAGACCCTCTACAGAGGATCTCAAGACATGAGCAGCCTGGTATGGGAAGACATGCATAGGACGGTGTGGAGGGTTTTTTGGCGCTACATACTTTTCTGGTGCAACTCCTTATGCGTACTGGATTGCCGCTCTTGAAAGTCCCCCAACCTTCAGGACATTCCCAAAGCTGCTATGCACATCATGAAGTATTGCTCTTTTTAAGGAAAAAAATACGGAAAGGAAACAGCAGCAACAACAAACATTCCGCATTACTGTATCATGCCACATGTTGACTTAAGTTAATATTGCTCTATTTCCAAGCAGTGGGTTGTTTTACCAAAATAAATAAATAAAATTGCAACCTTATGGAGAACCGCCCCTGCATAATTTACCGTTCTGTCCAGATTCCTTGGCAGCAGAAGACAGAAAAACATCCATTACCAAGCAGATGAATGCCCAAAATAACATCAAATAATGTTCAGGTTCAAACTTGACTAACACTGTGTGAAACCTGGAAAAGAGATGAAAATCAGGTGGATATTCTTTGATCAGCAGGAGGTTGCATAGTATTTGCAAAATCACCACGAAGGACCTCCTTTCCTTCCTTCCTTCCTTTTAAAAATAAAACCCTCTTCCTCACTTTTATAGATCTACAAAAACCAAATGGCTGCACCTGCTATTGGATCTCTGCAATCTGTGTACCTGAGGCAATGAGGCCAAATTGTCTGAGATGGAAATAGCTGTGATTCTGAATGAGGTTTACCACTGTGTTATAAAATGATTCTGTTTTAATATAACAGGTTTTAAAGATTGAGAAATGCAGAAACTGCTTGGCAGTTAACCATAGAATGTTTTCCCCTCTTCCTCCCACAGCTAGAACAATGATAGGTATGGATAGAGTTGTTCGTTTGTTTTTTGTATTGCAGTGAGAAACCACCCAATTGGCACTCCTTTCCCTAGATAATTCCCATGGTGTTTTGTTAAACACCCATCTTGTACCAAAGAAGTCTGTTTTTGAAGGATGTGATTCTTTCAGTGTCCTGAAAAGGAGTTGTTTGCCTTCCTTTTGAACTGTGAAACTGGAAAAAAAAACTCACCACTTTCTGCTTGTACATTTTAAAATATATTATTTGGAGAAGGACATTTTTGAGAGGAAGGCAGTTACACAGAAGGCGCCCTTGGGAAAAAGCCCTGCCTGTGTGAAAATCCTGCATCAATGGTGGAAACTTTCTCTCACCAGTTTGTGAGCTGGAGGAAACAGAAACTGGGAACACCAGTGGTTGTTGTTTCCTGTCCCTGTCCCAAATGCAGCAATTCCAGTCATCCCCACCCCAGCACTGTGTGGGAGGGATGCTGCCATTTTCATTTACTCTTCAGCTCTAAAGTGCAGGCTCACATCTATCACCCAATTTGGAAAAGCCAGAGTTCAGTGGTGGGGCCAGAACAGATACAATGGTACCTCGGGTTAAGAACTTAATTTGTTTCAGAGGTCCGTTCTTAACCTGAGGTACCACTTTAGCTAATGGGGCCTCCCGCTGCTGCCATGCCACTGGTGCGCAATTTCTGTTCTCATCCTGAGGTAAAGTTCTTAACCCAAAGTACTATTTATGGGTTAGCAGTGTCTGTAACCTGAAGCGTCTGTAAACTGAAGCATCTGTAACCCGAGGTACCACTGTATAGGGGAGCCCAACTGGTTCGGTCACACTGGGAACGGTGTCTCAGTGCACCTATGATTTAGACTGGAGCATGAGAGATGGAGGGATGCTGAATTTGGCTCTACACAGGATGCAGCTGAAATTTGAGACCCTAAGATCCACCATTGTTGGAGCTTGCATGCAGAACATCCCATCTCCAGGTAGGGTTTGGAAACGATGACAAGCCACTGCCAGTTGTTGTAGACCATACTGGGCCAGATGGGCCAAAATTTTGACTCACTGTAAAACATATTCCTATGTCCCTAGTCTAAGCGCTGTGGTGTTCAGTTTTGTATCTCCCAGCCAGTGTCTAGAGAGCAGGGAGAAGGATTTTATCTCTTGATCTCAGCACTGAGCATCAAAGCACTGAGATTGGGATAGCCAAGAATTTTTACAGATTACTTGCTAAAGAGCAGCCAGAGTGCTTCATCTCTTGATGTCCACACTGAGATGGAGAGAGAAAGCTGTGGGCACTGGTGTGACACTTCCTGAAGCTTGCTGAGCCAAATCTGTCCTCTGTCCTAAGGTACTGCTGCTGCGATATTTGAAGGATCACATCTTGCAGGAGAATTTCAGAATGGTGAATGATTTGCCTATTGCAGCACATAAAATTCTAGCAGCACGCTGGATATAATCAAGAACCATTTTAATAATTCCCTGTTACGAATGCATTTGAATTGTGGCATTTCTAACAGAAATTATTATAAGAATTTAAAGGAGAACATTCACCAGATACGGTGATTGAAAAGTGGACTTCGTTACTGGAATATGACATATCAAGCTAATAATCAACCATATATGCTATTGCTGCTAAATTATATATTGTATTGTATTGTATTATATTATATTATATTATATTATATTATATTATATTATATTATATTATATTATATTATATTATATTATATTATATTATATTATATTATATTATATTATATTATATTATATTATATTATATTATATTATATTATATTATATTATATCATATCATCATATCATCATATCATATCATATCATATTATATTATATTATAGTTGCCTTAGCATTGCTTAGGAATCCTAAGAAACAAACAAACAAAATCAGTGCAGCTTTTGAAAGGTTCAGTTTGTGTCACAATCACATCCTATTGTATTCAAATGCAGATGCAAACATGCTCCTTGATCTCAAAAACTATCATGAAAAAATTAGTTATCGTATCTTAAGAGATGTTCAAATACATAGCACACAAACAAACAGAAACCTTTCAAAAATATAAAGTAATTACCGTATATGCAATATAATTAAAGTATTTGATTTAAAGATAGGATGAGTTATATAAGAGTGGCTGGGGAAGCCCAGCCAGATAGGAAGGGTATAAGTAATAAATGATCATTATTATTATTGTTTTATATTTGTATTTGAAGAAGAAGAAGAAGAAGAAGAAGAAGAAGAAGAAGAAGAAGAAGAAGAAGAAGAAGAAGAAGAAGAGGAAGAGGAGGACAAAATTATTTGCAAAGCTTCAGCAAATGGTCATTAACAGTACAGGTCTCTAAGAGCAAGTACAGTGCTGATCAATGGATGGAGAAACTTGTTTTCAGCTCAGTGTTTTCATTTTGAAGTCAAAGCAGGGATTTGCTTCCAGAGCTGTATTATCATTTCAAAATAGGATGCTTCTGCTGTCATTCTCCCATTATTAAAAGCATGCATCTTCATACAACTGTGTGTGTGAAACTATGGGAAGAGATGAATTTAGTAGAAGAGCAGTTGACTGAGGGTAGGTTAAAAGCTTTTAGAGGACAACTGTGTGTTGCTTTCTGTATTCTGCTGGGTGTCATTAAGGAGCACTGCTAGCTATGGAGGCATTTGAAATTTAGCATTGTGTTGCAGTCTGCCAGCTGCTATTTGAAGGGTGGACAGAAAGACATAAAACTGAACACCTCCTCCCTATATGAGGAACGTTCCCTGCTTGATTCCATTCAAAAGATTCCATCATCCCTGTCTGCTTGGTCACCAAGGGTCAATCTGCCCCGTCAAATAGGTACATTGAGAAAATGGATTTAATACGTCTGGCATGTGGATTAAGATTTCTACCATCCTTTACCAGCCAGCAGGTTCGTAAATGAGCCCTCACTTACCATGTCAAAGCAAAGCTGCCTGAGTGTTAGTCATGATGGCTATATATTACCTGTCATAAAGGTAATAATTGGGGAGTGGGTGGCGCTGTGATCTAAACCACTGAGCCTCTTGGGCTTGCTGATCAGAAGGTCGGCGGTTCGAATCCATGCGATGGGGTGAGTTCCCATTCCTCTGCCCCAGCTTCTGCCACCTAGCAGCTTGAAAGCACACCAGTGCAAGTAGTTAAATAGATACTGATGTGGCGGGAAGGTAAACGGCATTTCCATGTGCTCTGGCTTCCGTCACAGTGTTCCATTGCACCAGACTGGTTTAGTCATGTTGGCCACATGACCCGGAAAGCTGTCTGTGGACAAATGCTGTCTCCCTCAGCCTGAAGAGAGATGAGAGCCGCACTCCATAGTCGCCTTTGACTGGACTTAACCATCCAGGGGTCCTTTACCCTTTACCTATATTGCCTATCAGTGTAAGAGGTAGAATTCTTCTGCATAAGAGTTACCCCACGAGTGGGACGTGTGCTCATGTTCTGCTTCAGATCATAAGAAGAGCCCTGCTGGATCTGGCCGACCAGATGCCTGTGAGATACCCTCAAGCAAGAATCAAGCATAAGAGGAGTCTCCCCGCCTATGGTTTGTAGGGGAACTGGTATTCTGACATTTTACTGCCTTCAATCATGGGGGCAAAACATAAACATCATGGCTAGCAGCCATTGATAGACTTATCCTCCATGAATTTGCCTAATCCTCTTTTAAGAACATCTGAGTTGGTGGCCACCATTGTCTCCTGTGGGAGTTGGTTCCATAGTTTAACTATGTGCTGTTGGAAGAAGTTTTGTTTTTGTTTTTTTAATCTGTCCTGGTAAAATATGGGCTAGACGGTATTACCGTTAGGTGGATTTGTAGCTGATGGACTGACAGAACCAGTGCTCATCAATGGCTTATCATTATCCTGGAAAACAGTGAGAAGTGGGCCTGTCCTGGGCCCAGTGTTGTTCAAGTTCTTTTGGTAATCCTCACAGAACTCTAGCCCAATGGTTGCAATTAATTTGATTTTGAATTTATTTTAGAATGAAATTATTTTAGAATGCTGTATTACTTTTACTGCTGTTAGCCGCTCTGAGCTTGACTTTGGCTGGGGAGGACGGGATATACATAATTTATTATTATTATTATTATTATTATTATTATTATTATTATTACTACTACTACTACTACTACTATTATTATTATTATTATTATTATTATTATTATTATTATTATTATTATTATTATTAATAAATGACTTGGGCAAATGAATAGAGGGGATTCTCATCAAATTTGCAGATGACTCCAAACTGAGAGGTGTAGAAAATGGAATCAGGATTCAAGATGACCTTAACAGATTGGAGAACTGAGCCACCACTAACAAAATGAATTTAAATAGAGACATATGTAACATTCCACAGTGTAAGGAGGGTATTTGACAAGCTGGAATGTTTGCAGAAGAGGGAGAACAAGAAGATAAAGGATTTGAAAATGAAGCCTTATGAGGAATGGTTGAGGGAACTGTGCAAAGAAGACTTAGAAGTGATATGACAGCCATCTTCAAATATCCGGAAGGTTGCCACATGGAAGATGGAACAAGCTTGTTTTCTTCTGCTCCAGAGGGTAGGACCTGAACCAATGAATTCTAATTACAATACAGGAGATTCCAACTAAACAGGGGGGAGGAATTTGACTGTAACAGCTGTTCCACAGTGAAACGGACGACCTTGGAAGATGGTGGACGCTTCTTCACTGGAGGTTTTTAAACAGTATGTGGCTGGCCATCTGTCAGGGTTTCTTTGGCTGAGATTCCTGCATTGCAGGTGGCTGGACTAGATGGCCCTTGGAGGTCCCTTCCAACTCTACACTTCTATGATCCTATGCGTCTTCCAACATTCAGCTTCATTGGATGCCCATGCGTTCTAGTGCTATGAGGGACCACAATGACTTGGATACAATTGATAAACTTATGGAGTCGGAAGGCTAGTCCAACCCCATGCAATTCAGGAATCTCAACACACGGTCTCCCATCCAGTTTGAAACCATGCTGGACCCTGCTTAGCTTTGCAAATGTGCTAGCTGTTTTATTGCTGTGCCACTCGTGCCTTCTGCAGCCCCTAGGAGTCATGTGTAGGCCTTGGGCAGACCCTCATACTTAGAAATTTGGAATGGAAACTGGGAACCTGAGGCATGGGAGAAAAATGCATAATAGGGATTTCTCGCTCTGATTTTATTCACCTAAAGAGTAGGTTCTGTAGCCAGGGTTAGGGAAGCTGGTATACCATCCCACTTGCAGCACCAATTCATTCCAGTGATTCCCACCTAAGACTGCTAACCCTTCCCTGCAACAAACACAGACTTAAACATGAGTGATAGCTCCTATTTTAAGATTTGGAGCTTGGTTTTAGAATCAAACAAATTTCTTCTTTTTTTTAAAAAAAAAGGGCTTTTGGTATCTCCCTAGCTGTTTCCCCTGTGTTTGTCATGCTCCAAACTCAATCTCCTTGACTCGTCCAGTTCTTTAACACCTGAAATTCTTCCAGACTCAGGGTGACTTTTTCAAGATCAGTATCAGCTTCTTCTTTTTTTATCTTGCATTTATCCAAGATAATAATAATAGAAAATTTAAAAACATAATAAAAATAGCAATATAGATACAACACTCTTTAATCAAATTTGGGTGGTATTCTGCTTTTTATTAAAGTGTTGTACTGGTGGTGGCCTTTGGCTAAGTAATAAAGATCTGGATTTGATCTCATGCTTTCATCGGGGGGGGGGGTAGAAATACTCCCCTTTAGTTATTATGACTATGAACAGGGTAGTTAATAGGAGTAGAGGTTAAGTTACTGATGCTATTTATGAAGGAACACGTGCAGTGCAAGTAAGCCAAGGATTTTGAACTTTAAAATAATAATCATTTTTATTCATTTCTTATGCCAACAATGTTTACCATGCACTTTGGGTTTGGGCTTCATGACAGAAATATAGCCATTTTTTTGTCAGCTATGATTTTCCGTTCAGTTCTCTGAAACCCCACTTAGAAATGTGGTGGCCCTTTTGGCAATTTAGTTGGCTGTTGGTGGAACAACGGCACGAATGAATTAAAAACAACAACAACCTTTTTGCAATCCAAATAGCACTATTTAATATTAGATAGTTTTCCTGGCTGGCGGTTAAATCCATTTGATTCAGCTGCCAACTGTTCTGGGCAAATGGGGATAAGTTTCCTCTCCATGTGACCTGAGGTGTGGGCTTGGAGCCAATGAGAATCGCTACATTTCCATGCGAGGGCTCCAGGCCATATAAGGAAGGGATAGGCAGAGAGTGGCGAGCGAAAGCTTTTTGCCATTCAACTCTAATTTACTTTATAAATTATTAAATCACCCCCCCTGTGCATTTCCATCTTTGATAGTCTTGTGGTATGAGGAGCAAGTCAATGGCTAAGCTAATTGCAATAAGCAGAATTGGTATTTAAGGCACTGGACACTTTCAACCACAAAGTAGTTCCAATTAGCGTTTGTAAGTGATGTGACAGCAGTTTGCAGAGTACCAAAATAGTCCCTCATTTGTCAAGCCGGTCTGAAGCTTATGGCAGCTTTCTGATCATCTCCCCAGCCACGGGACCTGAAAGCACCTTCAAAAAGCTTTCTCTCATTGATCTTGAGTCAGATGCCGACTGAAAGGCAGACGGTTTTGCCAGAAAGAAGATAGATAGGTGCTGCACCAGCATAAGAAATGTCACTTGCTTAATGAAAAAGGGGTACCTGTTTGCAACGTGTGTGTGTGTGTGTCTATGGATGCTCACCCACACAAGAAATTCAGAGAAGCCAAATAGATGTGCTACTGTGAACTCTCATGCAGGATTTGGGCACAGCAATGACATACACCAGGGGTGGGGAACCTTTGTCAGCGGGGGGGGGGGGCACATTTCATAGAATTGAAGATTTGGAAAGGGACCCCAAGGTTCATCTAATCCAACCCCCTGCAATTCAGGAATCTCAGCAGGTGGTCCCTCACCCAATTTGAAACCATTGCAAATGTGCAAGCAGATTTATTGCCTTCTGGGAAAATTTCTGGGGGCCAGAGTGATGGACGAAAATTGTAGACTGCCCATGGGGTGTGTGGCACAAGGGTGGTGAGAGGTGTGGCCTGGGGAGACTCCCAATGGGTGGTAGGGTGGGATGGAAGAGCTGCATTTGACCCCCCTGGCCTGAGGTTCGCACCCCTAACGTGCACTTATCTGGGAGTAAGTTCTATTGAGCATAGTGGGACTAACTTCAAAGTTTGTATAAGTACAGTGGTATCTCGGGTTACAGACGCTTCAGGTTACAGACTCTGCTAACCCAGAAATAGTACCTTGGGTTAAGAACTTTGCTTCAGGATGAGAACAGAAATTGTGCTCCAATGGTGTGGGGGCAGCAGGAGGCCCCATTAGCTAAAGTAGTGCTTCAGGTTAAGAACAGTTTCAGGTTAAGAATGTACCTCCGGAACGCATTAAGTTTTTAAGCAGAGGTACCACTGTAGGATTGCACTGTAAAGCACTTCACTGAGGCCAAGCTGGCCCAGTGAAGTCATAGCTTATGGAACAAATCCAGAAGGCTGGATTCCCCTAATGAGTCCCACTAGCTGAACCCCATGCAAGGTCTTCTGCTAGTGCAATGGTGTCGTTAAACTTTTACTCAATTGCATTCAGTGGGGAGAAATCAGAGCCTCACTAGAATCAAAGGAAACCTTCCAACTTATTTTGACTAATTTATGGCACTTCCCTCTATGAGTCATGCTTGCACCATGATATACTGTAATTTAAAGAATGCACCATGGGGTGGCACAATATAAATGCCACATTCCATGTATATTCTAGTGAATCTCTATTAGGTTGCAGCTTGGAAACCTATAAATCATCATCACTACCACCACCATGATGTTATTCCAAAGAGGACTGCAGTCATAAATCCAGTGTAACTTGGCCTGGCATAAGCCCTATTCCCAACTTTGTTTAGGAGGAATTAAATTTGCACCACCCTTTCCCCCAAATAAGTTCTGTCAAGTTGCTAAGTCATGTAACAAAGCAGGAAGGGGTTTGGAACAGGTGTAAGTCTCTCCTTGCCCCATCCCACAATCCCCTTGGAATGCCCCTTATTGGTGTAAATTACACCATCTTGTTGGTTGGATTTATACAGTGGTACCTCAGGTTACAGACGCTTCAGGTTACAGATGCTTCAGGTTACAGACTCCGCTAACCCAGAAATAGTACCTTGGGTTAAGAACTTTGCTTCAGGATGAGAACAGAAATTGCGCGGCAGCAGTGCGGTGGCAGCAGGAGGCCCCATTAGCTAAAGTGGTGCTTCAGGTTAAGAACAGTTTCAGGTTAAGAATGGACCTTCAGAACGAATTAAGTTCTTAACCTGAGGTACCACTGTACCAGCATATTTCTAGTTTAACCGGGGTGAGGGATTTACACTGTGGTGGCCCTGGCTCAGCCAGGAAAGCCCACAATCTATTGGATCTAAATGTTCTCATCCCAGTGGATCTTGGATTGCACTGCAAGTGACTTAAAAAGGGTTTAAACAAAGTGGATCGAAGGAAGAGAGTGGAAGTACTAGAGATTTGTGCTTCTTCTTCCCACTCATATTTAAAATTTGATAGCTGGATTTACAGTTCCACTACTAAATATTCTACTAGATCAACTCATGGGGTGATCACAGTGATCACAGATGAAGGAAATTGGAGTCTAGTAGCATGTAAAAAGCCACACATTTCTGCAGTATGGAGTAAAGGAAAGCAAACTAGTTGTGTGTCTGCCATTTCAGCAATTGTGTGTTTAACTATCGTATCTAGTTTAGCCCTGATAGTAATTCAAGGTACTTGCTATGACTGAGTCACTAAAATAGTCTGGATTTCCCAGGCTATCTAAAAGATAATTTCTGATCCAATACATTTTGCTGCCTGAAGCAGAGCAGCATATGGAACCCACCCTCCTCCAAATCAACATGCAACTCAAGGCCACCAAGGCAGAAGCAACTCTTCCTTTCCCAGCAGTAAATGAATGAGGAGGAGGAGGAGGCTGATTATTATAAATGATTTGCTGCCCTTTCATGACACATCAAATCAGCCACCTGAAACAGCTCTCTCTCTCTCTCTCTACCTAATGGTAGGGCTGGCTCTGTCTGGAAACCACAATCATAAGAAAAAATGCACAGATGGATTACAATATGCCCTGCAATATTGTCTGGAAGATTGACCTCCTTTTTTTTGGTAGGGATCTGGGAACAGGCCCTTCTCATTATTCTGGCAGTGTAAAGAGACCTAGAACAGAGTGTTGCAAGTTTACCTTCAGGTTGAATCGTCTCCACACTGTCAGAATGGTGTAAATGAGGCTTGAATACAAATGGGAGCCAAATCCTCAGTGTTACAGAGTTGACTGTTTCCTCTGCAGGTTGTGGATTTTTCTTTTTCTGTAAATACTTTACTTGGATTTTTGACCTCCTAACATTCATGCAGTAATATAATGTAAATAGCACCGGCTAGTGCTGAATATTCTCTGCCATCTCTTCAAACGAACAAAGATCTTAAGAACATGCAGAGGGGTTCTGAAGCTCTATGTCTTGCGCCGCAGGGAATTGGCAAGAAATCAGGTCAGAAATGTGAGTCAGATGTAATACTGAGTATGCGCTAATAGGCTAAAGCAAGAATGAGACTTATCTTACTACTTCTTACATGTCAAATTAGTGTGGTGGTAAAGAGGGTTATATTCTATGGATGTTATCCCAGTTGAATTATTCTGGTGCTTTTTGCATGAGGAATCGCCTTGACTTTCTCCCTCGTCTGTAAGGATGTGGGCCACAAGATTGTCTGGCTGAGCTCTTAAGCTATAATGCCACTTAATATGTACAGAGGTAGCAATGCTTGCATAGCCAAGTGGGAAACACATTAAGTGCAGAGGAAAATATTTAGCAATCAGAGACAGATTCCCTGCATGCTGTGGCATCTTCCACCCAAATGGTTCTCACTATTAGCACAAGACAAAAAGTAACATCTCATGGCTATGCACAATAGATTTTCTGAATTGTAGCTATGGGGATATATTATACCGAACACAGAAAAATGATTTTTTAAAAAACAAAACAAAAAGTCTTTGTAATGGCTGACTTTGAAGTTTGCGTGGTTTTTATCAGCAGGCTGTTTCTTCTTTGAACGTATACAGAAGACTTTCTATGCAAATGACATACGAAATTGATGAAATGCTTGTAGCTACAAGACTAGTAGAAAATTACCTAAAATTATGGACGTAAAGGTGTAGGCAGTAAAGATGGGGATACTATGGTAATAACTAAATTAATATCCTGTAAGAACATCCTGTAAAAGAACGAAGGGCAATGATCTAAAATAGGTGTGCCTTGCCTGGGCTCACAAAGAGACCCTCTGACCCCATTTCTCTTGCATCATTCCCCTGGCCTCAGGAGCAGGCCAGGCAGCAGACTGGCTATGATGTGCTACATCAGGTGTCTGATGCAGTATGCATGCTTCTGAATATTGCCAGTAGGGTGAGGGCTGTTGCAATCATGCCCTGTTTGCAGGCTTCCCGGAGGCACCTTGCTGGCCACTGTGCACATAAGGATGTTGGATTAGATAGACCTTTGGTCTGGTCCAGCAAGGCTGGCCCAATGAGAACTCAGGGTCACTGCCAGACTGCTCTACCCCTGAGGGTCTACTCAAGAGGAAGGGCCCCCTTGGGAGGAGGGAGAATATCCATCTACAGGCAATGGCTCAGCAGAGGATTAGGTAGAGGAGGAACTGAGAGTGACTCTATAAATCTCTCAATCTCTGCTGTATCTTTGCCGTGTTAAAGGTCCCTTTTGAGCTCATTAATCTCTAGCTCTTCCTGGCTGAGCTCTAAATCTTCCTAATTCAGCTCCTGCTACTGCTGAACGTCTGGCTCTAGTTTTCACTCCAAGTGCTGGCCACAGACACTAGCCGTTCTTTGCTTGCACATGAATTGAGGGTACCAGTTCAATGGCTGAGGTCCATTAGGATGAAGCAGAGGGTACCTGAAGTCCAGATCCATCATCTCTGCTGAAAATATGCCTGGAGAATTGCCACTGTGCAAAGAAAGGCTCTACCAGCTAAGCTGTTCTGCTATGGATGTCCTTCCTATGGTCCTCTGAAAATAGAGTGGCAACAAGGAGAAGAGCACTGCTACATCAGAGCCAACCTCTCACTTTTCAAAAAGCTGCCCACAACATCTCAGAAATTTATGCCAGGACACTACCTAGCATAAATAATTCCACTCCCATTAACTCCAATGGGTGGAAACAAGGGCATCACTTGAGTTGGAGATGGCTTGTGTACTGAACAGTTATGACTGGTGGAAGAAAGCCAGAGCTCTGGGTTCCAGATCCCCTGCCATAGGGTTGCATTGCCTAGAATAGTATTTCTAAATTGTCAATTATTTTTTGTATATACATCTCAGGTTTGTGTGGTTTCTTGTAGGCACCCTCTGGCCTGGTTCACTCAGAATGCTAAGACATGGTTGTGGTTTGTGTATGAAACCTACCTAATAGCTTAGCTTCAGGGAAGGGACACAGCTCATTAGTAGTACATCTGCTTGGCACACAGAAGGTCCCAGGTTCAGTCCATGTCATCTCTGGGTAGGGCTGGGATTGTCCACAATCCCTGGAGAGCCACTGCCAGTCTGTGAAGACAACACAGAACTAGCTGTAACAAAGATCTGAATCACTCTAAGGGATCTTTCTATGTACTGCTAACAAACCACGTTATGAAGCTATGGTTTGTTGTTGGCTTACAAAAGTTAGCTTAAATATAGACTGATGTTACATATGAAGAAGCATCCTTGTGTGTCAAGACCCCGAGACCACCCCCTCGTTGATGAATAAGACACAAGGACATGGATATTAGTTTAATGTTGGCCCAAGCAAATTTGCCAAGTGGAAACATTCCTACCAGGCCCCTCAACGGCGACCAACCGAGGTCCATAGCAAGGCCAAAATTGAAACCTGAAAATAGGGAGGGAGGGTGGGAGATCAAGGAAGTGAGCCAAGAGAAAGCTATCCAGCTCGCACCTCAGTTTAAATGGGGCCTGGCCACACCACGTCCCCCCAGCCAACAGATTGACTGGCAGGTGAATGACATGGCTGGGAACCTCTGGGAGACGCGGGACTTTGTCCCCCACCCCCAGAAAGGAGTGGGTGGCCACATGGTCCACTGCAACTCCTCCCCACTGGGAAGTGGAACGGATTTCCTCAACTGTACTTAGTTTGGCTAATCCAGATGCTCACCAAATTACAAGCATATGAGGCAAGAGTAGCTGGAAAACCGAAGAAACTTTGTAGAAACACGTCGTGGTTTGCTTGATCCTCTGTTGGACAACTCATGGATAAATTGTGGTTTGTTAATGCTATGTGCAAACCACCACCCCTTTTTGTTTGTATTCCTGCTGTTAGTTTTTTTTTTTATAGTTACTTTGATTGTTTTAAAATAAAAAATAAAGGACAATTATGAAAAATGTTGGTCAGAAATTAAAAAAGATTTAGAAATATGGTCAAATTTGAAACTGTCAATGTTAGGCCGAATTGCAGTAATTAAAATGAATGTATTGCCTAGAATGTTATTTTTGTTTCAGACCTTGCAGATTATTGATAAGATGGAATGTTTTAAGAGGTGGCACAAAGATATCTCGAAATTTGTCTGGCAGGGCAAAAAGCCCCGAATTAAATTTAAAATATTGACAGATGCTAAAGAAAGGGGGGGTTTTGCCCTGCCGGACCTAAAATTGTATTATGAGGCAGCAGCTTTTTGCTGGCTCAAAGAATGGATGCTCCTCGAGAATACAGACATCTTGGATCTGGAAGGTTTCAATAACGCTTTTGGTTGGCATGCATATCTTTGGTATGATAAAGTTAACAGTGCCTTCAAAAATCACATTGTCAGAAAAGCATTGTTCAATGTTTGGATAAGATATAAAGATCTATTGGAAAACAAAACCCCTAGATGGGTGTCACCAGTGGAGGCTAAAGCAGTGAAAAAACTCAATATGGAGGTCGGATGGCCGAAGTATTGGGAAATTCTAGAACAGGATGGAGATAAGTTCAAATTACAAAGTCAGGAGAAATTGAAGCATAAAGTGGAAAATTGGTTCCAATATCGTCAAATAATGGAATTTTTTAAACAGGACAGGAAAGTCGGCTTCCAGGTGGAAAAATCAAAATCAGAAACCGAATTGTTAGAACCCAATACTAAGAATTTATCTAGAATGTACAACTTGTTGTTGAAATGGAACACACAGGATGAAACAGTTAAATCGGCTATGATTAAGTGGGCTCAGGATGTTGGACATAACATTATGTCAGCTGACTGGGAATGGTTATGGAACACCGGTATAAAATTTACGGCATGTAATGCCTTAAAGGAAAACATCATGAAAATGGTATACAGGTGGTACATGACCCCAGTCAAGCTGGCAAAAATCTATCATTTGCCCGATAACAAATGTTGGAAGTGTAAAGAGACTGAAGGTACCTTTTATCACCTTTGGTGGACATGCCCGAAGATTAAGGCCTTCTGGGAAATGATCTATAATGAAATGAAAAAGGTACTTAAATGTACTTTTTCTAAAAAACCAGAGGCCTTCCTCTTGGGCATTGTCGGCCAATTGGTGACAAAGAAAGATAGAGCTTTTTTCATGTATGCCACAACAGCAGCAAGAATACTTATCGCAAAGTATTGGAAGACACAAGACCTACCCACTTTGGAAGAATGGCAGATGAAAGTGATGGACTACATGACATTGGCCGAGATGACAGGCAGAATCCGTGACCAACGAAAAGAGACGGTAGAAGAAGAATGGAGAAAATTTAAAAGCTATCTTAAGGACTACTATAAACTTAATGAATGTTAAAATGTCGTAGTTTCCAGAAACAAAGGGGTACAGGGACATAAGGTCAGAGTGTAAGAGAGGACTAAGATGATAGAGATTGGAAAGTAATAATTGGGAGTTGCTAGTTGAACTATGGACATTGGGATGCAGAGAGGGGGGGTATGGGGAAGTCCTAGAAAGGAGGTTTATGAAAATATGTTTGAAACTATACGTGTATGTTCGTCATTTTTAATGTTTGTCTGTTTTTCTCAAAAATGTTGTAAAACCAATAAAAATTTTATAAAAAAAATAAAATAAAATAAAATAAAAAATAAAAATCATTCAGTCTAAAGAACACTTTCAACCAGGCTGTCTCTGCTCCATTGATATAAGTAAGAACTTGGAAGCTGTGAAGATTATTCCCTCTGAAGGATGGCTTTCGGCAGATTTATTCTTGTTTAAAAGAATATCTATAAAGTAAGATTAGCCTTACTAGGTACAGTAGGGAGACTCCACAGAAGTTGGAACACGCAGGTCCTGGGCCATCAAAAATCCTTCTTAGAATAAAAGGTAACAAAACACAGAACATAAAACAATGTCTCCTGGTTTGATGTGGTCTCATAGGGCCATATCTATTCTGCAGAACTGAAACTGATCTAACACTTATTTCTTTTCTTCTGTGAGGGAGGGCAGAGATCTCTGACAGAGAATTATCAGCACTTCACGAAAATGCAATTCCCAGAATCCTTTATGGGGAGGTTGAGGTACTACAATTGAAAATAATTCAGGTGTGTGGATTCCAACAGCCATTTAGTGTGTTGTCTGCTGAAAATCATCTAGCATAGCCAGTCTGCCACATATCCATCTATGCAGTTATCTAGATCACAGTGTTCTACCTGAACAGAGCAGTTCCCTTTGGAGCAAATAGCCACATTCTAAAGATAAAGGCATACCAAGTTTCTTTTCGCGCATTCAAACCACACTGGGACCTGCAATTAAATTAATATTTACACATATAACTTGTTTACATAATTCAGACCATTTGAAATCATTTGGTTTGTGTTCTCATTGCAAACAGATAAATTTCAGTGCTTGATAACTTGGGGAAGGAATCCCATGGAGCTTTGTTTGTGCCTCTACCCAAAATGCTTGGTCATTCTATGCTCAATTTGTTCTTGCAGGAGATTGCGAATTCCTACCCAAATATGCCTGTCTTAAAAGAGCCTCATGAACTGAGCTGAAGTTAGTGCCTCTTTGTCAGCTAGGGCATGCATTTTGGCGAAACTACACCCAGTACTCACTTGTACAACTTGCTAGATTTTTCAGATTGACACTATACATCATACTAGAGCCTAATTTGAGCCACACTCACCAGATCGGAACTGGCTTTCAGCACTAAAACTCAGCTCTAAGAAGAATTAATGGAGAAGAGAGAGTGCTGTCACTCCTGGATATCAGCAGCATGCCCCTCAACACATTTGGGAGATAGCTTTCTGGGTACAAGGGCCTGAATTGAGCTGTGGAAACCTCTCTTTTCAAAAATAATCACTGGCTTCAGTGGATGGTGGCTCTGTGATTGGTTTCTTCTCTAAGCTGACTGAAGTGAGCTAAGAAAGGCAGAACCATTGGATACTGAATGGAACCAAACTAAAGCGAGCAGCCAGTGGTAGTGACTCAGCAGAGGCCTGGGCTAGAACAAGTGGAAGGCTGGCAAGAACAGCGAAACCAAGGCAGGAAGTCAGCCAGACGTAAATCCTGCAGGACCATGGACAGCTCCTAGGCAATCGACTCATTCCAGTAATCTCTACAGAGCAGAACTGAATCCTCAACAAGGAACAGAACAGGTTAAAAATGTGCATTTCTCCTTGTTGTTCCATGGCTTCAGTCTGTCCTCTCGTTCCTCCTGAATTCTAGCTTTAAGTGGAAGGGGAGGATAGTTTTTAAAATTTATTCTGAAATCAGAACATGTGATGGTGTGTGGAACAAGTGCTCATTGATAATACGATGCAAAAAATCTATATCACTATGCTTATGCTTATTATTATAATTAATTAATTAACTAATATACTGCCCTATACCCACAGGTCTCACCATAGAGCTGTATGTCCAATTGCATTGGGATTGTTTGGGGGGGGGCGGTGTTGGGTAGAACCCTTTTTCTTCAATGCACACAAGTGCACATGCACATTGGTCAATTGCTGTGCAAACATTGTTTGTATCCTGGGCTTCCTCACAGTGGCCTATTTGGTTCCCCTTTCATTTTTGACAGGTCAAGGCAAGATACTGTAGCATTCTATTATTCTTAATGGTTGCCCTGGAAATACAGATGGAGGAAGGCAAGAATAAACTGAAAGGTACATCAAACAAAGCATACACAATTCAAAATCATGTGGATCTGCCATCATGTTCCATCTTCTCTTGAAGGACCCATTGGGATTTTGGCCAATGAGAAAGAGGTGAAAACATGGTCTTTGACAGCTGGTATGGTGGCTCCTTGAATGGTTTGTACTACCTATTTGAATGGCTAGGGCCAGTGGTTAAGAGTGGTAGACTTGTAATCTGGTGAACTGGGTTCGTGTCTCCGCTCCTCCACATGCACCTGCTGGGTGACCTTGGGCTAGTCACACTTCTCTGAAGTCTTTCAGCCTCACTCACCTCACAGAGTGCTTGTTGTGTGGGGAGGAAGGGAGAATAGATTGTTAGCCGCTTTGAGACTCCTTAGGGTAGTGATAAAGTGGGATATCAAATCCAAACTACTACTACTACTACTACTACTACTACTACTACTACTACTACTATTCTTCTTCTTCTTCTTCTTCTTCTTCTTCTTCTTCTTCTTCTTCTTCTTCTTCTTCTTCTTCTTCTTCTTCCTCTCCACCCCAGGACTCTATCTTCTGCTTACCTCCAAGTAGGGCTTATCTAACCTCTCATTTTCCAACTCAATTTCTAGGTCACTAGTAAGAATCAAAGATGCCACATCACGTTCTTCCATGTTACTGTTTGGGGGCATAGTAGTTGCCCTTTTCAGTCTGCAGATCATGCAGTGCCTGTTGTTGTTGTTGTTGTTGTTTAGTTGTTTAGTCGTGTCCGACTCTTTGTGACCCCATGGACCAGAGCACGCCAGGCACTCCTGTCTTCCACTGCCTCCCGCAGTTTGGTCAGACTCGTGTTTGTAGCTTCGAGAACACCGTCCAACCATCTCGTCCTCTGTCGTCCCCTTCTCCTTGTGCCCTCAATCTTTCCCAACATCAGGGTCTTTTCCAGGGAGTCTTGTCTTCTCATGAGGTGGCCAAAGTATTGGAGCCTCAGCTTCACGATCTGTCCTTCCAATGAGCACTCAGGGCTGATTTCCTGAAGAATGGATACGTTTGATCTTCTTGCAGTCCATGGGACTCTCAAGAGTCTCCTCCAGCACCATAATTCAAAAGCATCAATTCTTTGGCGATCAGCCTTCTTTATGGTCCAGCTCTCACTTCCATACATCACTACTGGTAAAACCATGGCTTTAACTATACGGACCTTTGTTGGCAAGGTGATGTCTCTGCTTTTTAAGATACTGTCTAAGTTTGCCATCGCCTTTCTCCCAAGGAGCAGGCGTCTTTTAATTTCATGACTGCTGTCACCATCTGCAGTAATCATGGAGCCCAAGAAAGTAAAATCTCTCACTACCTCCATTTCTTCCCCTTCTATTTGCCAGGAGGTGATGGGACCAGTGGCCATGAGCTTCGTTTTTTTGATGTTGAGCTTCAGACCATATTTTGCACTCTCCTCTTTCACCCTCATTAAAAGGTTCTTTAATTCCTCCTCACTTTCTGCCATCAAGGTTGTGTCATCTGCATATCTGAGGTTGTTAATATTTCTTCCGGTGATCTTAATTCCAGTTTGGGATTCATCCAGCCCAGCCTTTCGCATGATGAATTCTGCATATAAGTTAAATAAGCAGGGAGACAATATACAGCCTTGTCGTACTCCTTTCCCAATTTTTAACCAGTCAGTTGTTCCATATCCAGTTCTAACTGTAGCTTCTTGTCCCACATAGAGATTTCTCAGGAGACAGATGAGGTGATCAGGCACTCCCATTTCTTTAAGAACTTGCCATAGTTTGCTGTGGTCAACACAGTCAAAGGCTTTTGCATAGTCAATGAAGCAGAAGTAGATGTCTTTCTGGAACTCTCTAGCTTTCTCCATAATCCAGCACATGTTTGCAATTTGGTCTCTGGTTCCTCTGCCCCTTCGAAATCCAGCTTGCACTTCTGGGAGTTCTCGGTCCACATACCGCTTAAGCCTCCCTTGAAGAATTTTAAGCATAACCTTGCTAGCGTGTGAAATGAGTGCAATTGTGCGGTAGTTGGAGCATTCTTTGGCACTGCCCTTCTTTGGGATTGGGATGTAGACAGATCTTCTCCAATCCTCTGGCCACTGCTGAGTTTTCCAAACTTGCTGGCATATTGAGTGTAGCACCTTCACAGCATCATCGTTTAAAATTTTAAATAGTTCAGCTGGAATATCATCACTTCCACTAGCCTTGTTATTAGCAGTGCTTTCTAAGGCCCATTTGACTTCACTCTCCAGGACGTCTGGCTCAAGGTCAGCAACCACACTACCTGGGGTGTACGAGCCATCCATATTTTTTCTGCTATAGTTTCTCTGTGTATTCTTGCCACCTCTTCTTGATGTCTTCTGCTTCTGTTAGGTCCTTTCCACTTTTGTCTTTTATTATGTTAATCTTTGTACGAAATGTTCCTTTCATATCTCCAATTTTCTTGAACAGATCTCTGGTTTTTCCCATTCTATTGTTTTCCTCTATTTCTTTGCATTGCTCGTTTAAGAAGGCCTTCTTGTCTCTCTTTGCTATTCTTTGGAAATCTGCATTCAATTTCCTGTATCTTTCACTATCTCCCTCGCACTTTGCTTGCCTTCTCTCCCCTGCTATTTGTAAGGCCTCATTGGACAGCCACTTTGCTTTCTTGCATTTCCTTTTCGTTGGGATGGCTTTAGTTGCTGCCTCCTGTATAATGTTACGAGCCTCCATCCATAGTTCTTCAAGCACTCTGTCCACCAAATCTAAATCCTTAAACCTGTTGCTCACTTCCACTGTGTATTCATAAGGGATTTGACTTAGATTGTATCTTACCGGCCCAGTGCTTTTTCCTACTTTCTTCAGTTTAAGCTTGAATTTTGCTATAAGAAGCTTATGATCTGAGCCACAATCAGCTCCAGGTCTTGTTTTTGCTGACTGTATAGAGCTTCTCCATCTTTGGCTGCAGAGAATATAATCAATCTGATTTCGATGCTGCCCATCTGGTGATGTCCATGTGTAGAGTCGTCTCTTGTGTTGTTGGAAAAGAGTGTTTGTGATGACCAGCTTGTTCTCTTGGCAGAACTCTATTAGCCTTTGCCCTGCTTCATTTTGAACTCCAAAGCCAAACTTGCCAGTTGTTCCTTTTATCTCTTGACTCCCTACTTTAGCATTCCAATCCCCTATAATGAGAAGAACATCCTTCTTTGGTGTCATTTCTATAAGGTGTTGTAAGTCTTCATAGAATTGGTCAATTTCAGTTTCTTCAGCACCAGTGGTCGGTGCATAAACTTGGATTACTGTGATGTTAAAAGGTCTGCCTTGGATTTGTATTGAGATCATTCTATCATTTTTGAGATTGCATCCCAGTACAGCTTTCACCACTCTTTTGTTGACTATGAGGACCACTCCATTTCTTTTACGGGATTCTTGCCCACAGTAGTAGATATGATGGTCATCCGAACTGAATTCGCCCATTCCCGTCCATTTTAGTTCACTGATGCCCAGGATGTCAATATTTATTCTTGCCATCTCATTTTTGACCACATCCAACTTACCAAGGTTCATGGTTCTTACATTCCAGGTTCCTATGCAATATTTTTCTTTACAGCATTGGACTTTCCTTTCACTTCCAGGCATATCCGCAACTGAGTGTCCTTTCGGCTTTGGCCCAGCCGCTTCATCAGCTCTGGATCTACTTGAACTTGTCCTCCGCTCTTCCTCAGTAGCATGTTGGACGCCTTCCGACCTGAGGGGCTCATCTTCCAGCGTCATAACTTTTATATGCCTGTTGTCTTTGTCCATGGATACTGGAGTGGCTTGCCGGTTCCTGCTCCAGGTGGATCACGTTTGGTCGAAACTCTCCACTTTGACCTGTCCGTCTTGGGTGGTCCTGCACGGCATAGCTCATAGCTTCTCTGAGTTATTCAAGCCCCTTCGCCACGGCAAGGCAGTGATCCATGAAGGGGCATGCAGTGCCTACAAACCCCAAATACTGGGAGCCTCAGGACTGAGGACCAAATGCAACCCCTCCAGGCACCCTGTCCCTGGCCTTTGGACTCTCCCCATGCCACACCCCTCCTCACCCCACCCAACAAATCCCACTCTCCACCCACACCCATCACTGGCTCTGCTTTTCACCCTCCTTCACTGCTTTTGCTTGGCTGGAATGTCTCCTGGGACTGGGGTAATGTTTCTTCCTTGCCCGGATGGAGGATAGAGAGGAGTGTGCGAGCACATGCAGAAACTAGCCAACTGTACAAATATTTTATTCAACAATAAAGGCAATAAGGAAGTCATCCTTCCTTTAAAAAAAAGTCACTGCTCCCAGTTTCTTGTACTGAAGGGAATGTTGTCCTCAAGCTGAAAGCAATGCCATACCCCCTGCTATAAACAATGTGTGGCAAAAACAACAACAAACCCACACATGTTGGAGAAGCTGAGTTAGGAAACGGAGCTTTTGGAAATGTCAATGAAATGAGACTCCTGCCTTTTTGCCTCCTTTTCCGCTGTTTATTTGTAACTCCCATAACATTTGTTTAAAACCTTTTCCATTCCCTGCTTTACAGCATCTGTCCACATGCAATCTGCCATCATTGGCTCCTCTTTCATTACCACCTCAGGATTTTCAGGGCTCCCTCTCTTCCCATTGGATGCTTTTATTGACTTTTGCTCTCTGATCTTTTGTTGTTGTTTATTCTCTCTCTCCCCCCTCCTTCCCTCCCTCTGCCCGCACCTTCTCCTTGTGAGTCTTGGTATCCTTTTATCACCTAATGCCCCCTGCTTTCATTCTCTCTTTTTCTCCCTCGCTAAACAATGTTTCTCCAATTTCTTTTGTAGCTATACCGCTGTTATGAATATTAATGGCCTCCTGTAAGGGCTATTATTTGTGGCAGAAAAGACTGCCCTTTGATCTGTGGCTTTTTCTTCAGCGTGTTAGTATGTCTGCAGCTACAGTAGGAGTCCCTTTTATCTTTCCATAAGTCTCCTTCTCTCATTTCCATCTTTCCTTTTTATGCTGTGGGATATATATATATATATATATATATATATATATATATATATATATATAATATTCTTTATTAGGCAATCCTCCTAAGCCTGGCACTCATACAGTGATTTCTACCCTTTGCCTGGGCTGTTTCTGCGGATTCCCTAAAGGCAAGAAACTATTCAGGTACTGGAGGTAGTGTGTAATTTGTTTTGTACTGGAGAATTCCTGCCATGCCTATATGTATTTAGACCACAGGCAAACCAATAAAGTTGTCATAGAAACAAAGCATTTCATGAATAAATCAATCCGTAACAAACTTGTAAACTTCAGAGGGACCACTGTGCTTTAACGCCGTATCTTTTATATACATAAACTAATCATGTTTTATAATGAACAATATGCAGTATTGCACATCTCCATTTGTTTTGTCCTGTTGGGCACCTTATAAATATGCTCCTGACATTTTTATTTTATTTTATTTTGGTATGCAGTAGATGTATCCATCAAGTGGAAGAATGAAATCAAAAGCTGGTATGATAATGCAGCGGCGGCAAGATTTGCCAGTCTTTCATTCTTGGTCCTTTTTTTTTTCAGAGTGGGGGGAGGATGCCAAAGTTGTCGGAAAGTCTAGAAACGGGAATTGGCAGCATCCTGTGGCTTTTTGATGGTGTTGAAGATTTTGTCAAGTGCCTGGGTTGTTAGGGAAATTTCCAGAGATAATAGAAACAGGAAAGGAGACCTGCAGACCGCATTAGAAAAGAGAATTAAATGCTACTGGATGGAATTTAGAGTCAGAAAATCGATTGGCTCACATTCTGCCTTCCCTTCTGCTTTTGCTAGTTCACTTGTGTACAGCTGGTATGAGGTGCAATTGCCTGAAGCATAAAGGATTGCCAGATTATATGCTTCCACAAGTAAATTCACACATTATTTTGGGCTGCTTTCCGTTCCCTCTCCCTTGCTCCCCCCACACCTGAGCAAGCAATGTAAGATATGATTAACTTCCATGACTTCCAGAGAACTTTTTGGATCCTTCCTGACAGCAGAAGCTGCTGCAGGTGAAATTTCTGGGTTGCTGGCTCATGCAATGCATGGCTGATGTTGGTAGTCCACTTTAAAAAGACCCTGTTTGCACTATACATTGAAAGCACTATTTCAGGGCTTTTTTCAGTCAGAACTTGCTGGAACTCAGTTCTGGCATCTGAGGTGGGCGCCATTGTCATTATAAGAAAATAAGGGAGGCATTCATGGTGAGTTCTGGCACCTTTTATTCTAGAAGAATAATACTATCATACCACATTAAAAACAGTCCTGGCTTCTCCCAAAGAATCCTTGGAACTGTAAGGATGTTGAGACTTGTTAGGCGACCCATGGTTTCCTCACAGAGCTACGATTTCCAGAGTGGTTTGACAATCAGTCCTAGCTCAGGGAATGCTAGGGATTGTAGCTCTGTGAGCAGAACAGGGGTCTTCACACACTTCATAGACTACAGTTCCCAGGATTCTTTGGGGGAAGTCATGATGGTTTAAAGTAGTATAATGCTGCTTTAAATGTAGAGAGCAGGTGAAGTTGGAACCCTGGAGTGAAACATTTTGGACAAAACATCTCAGATTCACTGTCTTTATGTTATTTCTAGCTTAGTCCATGACCAAACTGACTTTGGGAGGAGTTCAACGCCATGCTATTATGATCTGCTTGCCAGATGGATGTTGTGTGTGTGTGTGTGTGTGTGTGTTGATGATATGCAATGTCCAGACTCTTTATATTCAAAAAAACTTTACTTTCATAAACATATAACTGAGAAGAATATATTTACACGCTCGTGCTTATTCACTTTGTTCCTTATAGAGAGCTTCTGCACAGGTTTCTCCCTATTAATGTTTTGGATCCTCTGTTTGTTTCACTTCAGACAGATCACACCAATGCACACTAAGCTATCTCAGCAGCCATTCTCCCTCTCACACACTGAAAGAGAAGACAGAAAACAGTTAAAAACAACAGTTACTTGAATAACCGTCACAACAGAATGGAATGCCTCTCTCATGTGACTCACAGTAAGCCAATCACATGAAAGTTACTGCCAAAGGAAAAAGCCCATGTTAAGAATATGCAGTAATTTAACGTAAGTAAACATTTCCATTTCAGGAAATTAAACCATTATCCTTAACAATGGAACCATCTTCCCTCTCCTCTCCCCATGGGCTGTTCTGGGGGTTCCCACAGGAAAAAAACAACCTCAAGCCAATTTGTGAGGCATGAGAGGAGGAAGGGTGAAGTCCTGTTGCACTAGAAGGACTTATTCTGCTAGCTTCTGCTACTGCAACTGTTTCATTGAATCTGGCCACTTGAATCTGGGACATTGTGGAGGAGCCATTCCTCAGTTCATGGTCAGCAATGTCAACCTACCTGCCATGAAGTTCACAAAGCAGATCAACTCCCCCTGGCAATACCCCGAAATTTCACGATGGGGGGAAAAAGTCCCACAGCGAGTTTCACTTTAAATTCACTTTAAATAGAAATCTTTTCCCCCATCTATGTGAGATAACACTCCCCTCAATCTTCTCTTTTGGACTCTCTCGCCCTCTCTTTTTTTAATGATTCCTCATGCTGCTTGTCAAAAAGCATTAAAGCTAACATGTGCTGTTGGGAACGTAAGCCTTTTCCACTAGTAGCATTTTATTCTCCTTCATAATTAACAGTGGCTTGCTGACAAACCTCCCTAGAGCAAAATGGGCACATTATCTAAAAGGGAGGACACATGTTAGGAGTTTCCACATGGGAAGGCCAAGTAAGAAGCATGATTAACGCAGTGCCAGCCTAGCCATGTCTACTCAGAAGTAAGAACCATTGCGTTCCGTGGAATGCATTCCCAGGTGAGTAGATATAGGATTGTAGTTTCAGGCATAAAATGTACATTACACACTGCTGTGTGTTAATTCCCCACCCCCCCCAAAAAAAAATTAAAAAGGAAACAAACCAAAAAGTATCCTCAGGAATAAGAACGAACAGTTCTGACAGTCTGGGCTTCTTAAGCTTGGTTCCACACATTTCTGCATCAGTTAAAATTCCTCATACAAAAATATAATACATTCGGGGGAATTGCTGGGGAATTGTGTATATTAGGCAAAATTGAATACAAAAAATGCATTTAATAGGATAAATGCACCCTAAAATGCTGATGATTTATTTTTTTGTTACCTTCATTATCATACAATTCTACACAGACTTCTCCCTAATACAGTGGTACCTCAGGTTACAAATGGTTCAGGTTAAAGACACTTCAGGTTACAGACTCTCCTAACCCAGAAATAGTACCTCGGGTTAAGAACTTTGCTTCAGGATGAGAACAGAAATTGTGCCCTGACAGTGCGGCAGCAGCGGGAGGCCCCATTAACTAAAGTGGTACCTCAGGTTAAGAACAGTTTCAGGTTAAGAACGGACCTCCGGAATGAATTAAGTTCTTAACCAGAGGTACCACTGTATATACACATTTTTCTACACAGTTTTTGGTTGGAAAACTGCATTGCAAAATTCGGGGCAGTGCGAATTTTGAAGGCGAGTGTTGTTTTGCTTCACATATTGCTTCAGGATGTAGAAATTGAACTGAATTTCTCCTCTCTTCATGCCCAGAAAGTGACCATTCTAACCGGAGGACATGCAGGAGGGGGTTGCTTAACACGTTCCCTTCTGCCATTTTCCTGCTCAAAGTCATACTCACTTCCCTTTGGGACATGGTCCCACCAACCCCAGCCAATCCCTACCCACAGGCCATCTTTGTTACAACCAATCAAGAGGTCTGTCTGTCATTGGCTCCCCACTACCAGTGCCAAGGGGCAGGAGCCACCACTGGTACCCATATGCTTCTCCCTGCAATATTTCATGGAGATGCATGAGGGCTCACCCCATGAAGGTGCTTTTAGTTTATTTTTATTCCCTTTAAAAAAAGAAACAAAAGCCAGGGGAAAAGATACATGTGACTCCCCTTCACTTGTCATTCCTGCCTCAGAGGCCGACATTAAGGGATGAAAGGTGGAATTACGGTAAATATAAAACTGTTCAAACTTTAAATGGAACACGCCAGACTTGAGGCAGCCTCTCAAAGTGCTAACATTTTGCCATTAATTATTAATAGAACCTGGCAGCTCATTTTAAAGTTTCGCTCTAATGACAAGATTCCTTAGGAGATAAATACCACACTAGGCTTGTGAATCTTTAAGGCACCCTTGTATTTTCCAGGCCTTGATCTGCAAACACTTAAAAAAAAAAAGTAATATAACAGTTTTTGTTATCAATATATATATATATATATGGTCACCGCATAGGACTACCCTTTGCTTTTTCTAAAATTTGAAAGATAGGTATTGTTTCCTCATTGAAGAGAGGCAGAATTTCAGGTAGGGTTGATGTTGTTCAGCTGACTACAGTGGTACCTCGGGTTACATACACTTCAGGTTGCATACGCTTCAGGTTACAGACTCCGCTAACCCAGAAATATTACCTCGGGTTAAGAACTTTGCTTCAGGATGGGTGGCACAAAGACATTTCGAAATTTGTCTGGCAGGGCAAAAAGCCCCGAATTAAATTCAAAATACTGACTGACGCTAAAGAAAGAGGGGGTTTTGCCCTGCCGGACCTAAAATTGTACTATGAGGCAGCAGCTTTTTGCTGGCTGAAAGAATGGATGCTCCTCGAGAACACGGACATCTTGGATCTGGAAGGTTTTAATAATGCTTTTGGTTGGCATGCATATCTTTGGTATGACAAAGTTAACAGTACTTTTAAAAATCACATTGTTAGAAAAGCATTATTTAATGTCTGGATAAGATATAAAGACCTATTGGAAAATAAAACCCCTAGATGGGTGTCACCAGTGGAGGCTAAAGCAGTGAAGAAACTCAATATGGAGGTCGGATGGCCGAAGTATTGGGAAATCTTAGAACAGGATGGAGACAAGTTTAAACTACAAAGTCAGGAGAAATTGAAGCACAAAGTAGAAAATTGGTTTCAATATCGCCAAATAATGGAATTTTTTAAACAGGATAGGAAAATCGGTTTCCAGGTGGAGAAATCAAAACTAGAGACCGAACTGTTAGAACCCAATACTAAGAATTTATCTAGAATGTATAACTTGCTGTTGAAATGGAACACACAGGATGAAACAGTTAAATCGGCTATGATTAAGTGGGCGCAGGATGTTGGACACAACATTATGTCAGATGACTGGGAATGGTTATGGAACACCGGTATCAAATTTACGGCATGTAATGCCTTAAAGGAAAACATTATGAAAATGGTTTACAGGTGGTACATGACCCCAGTCAAACTGGCAAAAATCTACCATTTGCCCGATAATAAATGTTGGAAGTGTAAAGAGACTGAAGGTACTTTCTATCACCTTTGGTGGACATGCCCGAAGATAAAGGCCTTCTGGGAAATGATCTATAATGAAATGAAAAAGGTACTTAAATGTACATTTCCTAAAAAACCAGAGGCCTTTCTCTTGGGCATTGTCGGCCAATTGGTGACAAAGAAAGATAGAAATTTCTTTATGTATGCCACAACAGCAGCAAGATTACTCATCGCAAAGTATTGGAAGACACAAGATTTACCTACTCTGGAAGAATGGCAGATGAAAGTGATGGACTATATGACAATGGCTGAGATGACAGGCAGAATCCGTGACCAACGCAAAGAGACGGTGGAAGAAGAATGGAAAAAATTTAAAAGCTATCTTAAGGACTACTATAAACTGAATGAATGTTAAAATGTTGTGGTTGCCAGAAGCAATAGGGTACAGGGATACAAGGTTAGACAATAAAAGAGGACTAAGATGACAGAGATTAGAAAGTAACAATTGGGAGTTGCTAGTTCAAATATGGACATTGGGATGCAGAGAGGGGGGGTATGGGGAAGTCCAAGAAAAGAGGTTTATGAAAATATCTTTGAAACTATTCTCTATGTTTGTCATTTTTTGTGTTTGTTTGTTTTTCTTAAAAATGTTGTAAAACCAATAAAAATCTATTTAAAAAAAAAAAAAGAACTTTGCTTCAGGATGAGAACAGAAAGCTAGTGGCGGTGGCGCAGCAGCAGCGGAAGGCCCCATTAGCTAACGTGGTATTTCAGGTTAAGAACAGTTCAGGTTAAGAACAGACCCCCAGAACGAATTAAGTACTTAACCCGAGGTACCACTGTAGTATAGCAGGAGCAAGCTCTTTCCACAAGTAGCATAAAAGGGTTGTTGTTGTTTTTAATCCCAACAAGCAATTTTATTATAAGAGCTCATGCCTGAAAACAAAACAATGGTTAGGACTCCACATCCCAAGAGCTGCTAAGCCAGATCTGCAAATCTGCAGAGACATAGGATGGAAGCCCACCAAGGCCTCAAGGAGTGTCAGGCCTAATGAGCACAGCAACTCATCTCTTGTTGGTCTTGCCCCCATGAAGCAATTGCTGATGCTGAAGGTCTCTGCTTCCCCACAGCTGCCTGAGTTCTCTCCACTCTCAGGTTTTTTCCAAGCAATCAGAGAATACGCCTGTGTGCCGCCAACCTCTCCTCACCCTCTTCATGCCTCTCCTGGTTCTGGGAGACCAGTGGGGAAGGGAGCTTGTTGCAGCTGGAGCGGGAGACACACGTGACTCTTCACCAGCCTGACTCATCTTTGTCTCTTGGCCTCTCTCCTCCCACCCTCTTGCTCCAGCCTCTGCCTCTGATTCTGAACTTCTCTCTGCCACAGACTCTCCCAGCTCACAAAGCCCTGCTACCTCCTCAGCTTCTGACACCTCCTCTTCCCAGTCTCTTCCCTCTTTTCCCTCTGGCCACTCAATGTTGTCCCACCACCATTCCTTGAGAGCTCTGGGCCTTCTTCCCTTGGTGATTCCCCAGCTGGTTCCTCCCACCGTTCCTCTGCACCCAACAAATTGATGACATCTAGAGAGTGTTCTGTGAAGCTGAAATGTCTTCACGCTGAAAGGATATTACATATGAGATATGTATACGTGCACATCTATGATGTGTATACTATAGACATTATAGCCACATATGCACATAAACAGAAAAAGCAAACAAGACCAGTCAGCGCAGACTAACTTTATAGGCTAGGCTATTTTTTTGTGCTACCTTACACTTAGTTCATGTGAGTGTGTGTGTGTGCCTGAGCTCACATCACTTCTATCTATGTGGCTGTGATGCTTATATAAAAGATAGGAAATTTGTATGCGGGAGGGCTCCTTTCCTCAGCAGGGATGTACCTTGCCTTGCAAGAGCACAGAGCTAGAATGCAGCTGGATTCATTAGTGCTGTATAGTAGGAACAATATTTTTTTTCCTAGGGTTAAAATTAGAGAAGGTTGAAAATATTTTCCACTAGAACTGTATCTAAGGTATTGCCATAGGGATAAAAGAACTCAAAACAATCCTCATATCAGCTGCTCTGAGAGAGGTTTACGGAGCAAGCCTTCACATGGCTGCTTGGGAGTAAGTCCCATCAACTTAAATGGAACAATTGAAGCAATCCTATATCCACTTATCTGGGACCAAACCCCACTGAACCCAGTGGAACATGGATGCCCTTGTATCACATTGCATGATTAACTGTTTGCTTGCAATTACATGCTGCCCTTCAGTATTTCAGCTTTCAAGGTGTCTTAATCGTAAGAGATAAGAACTTTAAAAATCTAAAAATGATAAATGTAATGGAGCAACAGGCACTTTAAGAGCAAATGAGCAACAGAGTAATAAAATCAGAAGGAATATGACCCCAAAATGACAGCAGAGTAAGTACCAGGTGATTTTCCGTAAGTAAGGTAAAGGTAAAGGCACCCCTGACCATTAGGTCCAGTCGTGGCCGACTCTGGGGTTGCAGCGCTCATCTCACTTTATTGGCCAAGGGAGCCGGCGTACTGTTTCCAGGTCATGTGGCCAGCATGACTAAGCCGCTTCTGGCAAACCAGAGCAGCGCACAGAAACACCGTTTACCTTCCCGCCGGAGTGATACCTATTTATCTACTTGCACTTTGACGTGCTTTTGAACTGTTAGGTTGGCAGGAGCAGGGACCAAGCAACGGGAGCTCACCCCGTCGCGGGAATTAGAACCGCCGACCTTCTGATCGGCAAGTCCTAGGCTCTGTGGTTTAACCCACAGTGCCACCTGCGTCCCTCCCAAAGGTGGGGGAGGGCTGTCTCCAGTAGTGACCTGTCTTAACTCAGAAGGCAAAAGAAATTGGACCAAGAAATTGGTCTCCTATGATTATTTTGGTATAGAAACAGGTTCGCTGAGAAGTCTATCTTTGCAGTTTTGATTCTTAAATGTTAACACCCCAGTAATAAGTACTGTAATCTACATTATCTAAATGTTGAGCATGTCGTAAGAAACCATGGTTGCATTCAACCGTAGTCATACTCAGAGTAGACCTCCTCCTGAAATTCATGGCTATGACTGACCTTGGGACATTAATATAAATGGGTCTGCTCTCAATAGAATTTAGTTGGATGCAACCCAGTTTGCATAAGATACACCAGAACAAGATGTCAAGATGTATCTATGCGAAATAGTCTTAGGTGGTTCCTGCAAGTGAGCCCAACCAAGCATGGCAGGGGCAATTAAATCCCTCTTCCTGTTGGTTTGCCAACCTTTAGATTTGGGAGCAAATGTGTATCCAGACTGAACAAGAAACTCCCTGCCCCATGGTTTTGCCTTGCCTTTTAAGGGCCAAGGGAGACCCATATCTGACAAAATCCCACTCAGAGGAGACCCATTGAAATCAATCAAATTAATCATTTCATACTTATGTGTACTGATGTCATTGAATCATCGAATTGTAGAGTTGCAAGGGACCCCAAGGGTCATCTAGTCCCTGCAATGCAGAAATCACAACTAAAGCATTCATAGAATTATAGAATTGTAGAGTTGGAACTCCAGTGATCATCAAGTCCAATGCCCCGCAATGCAGGAATCTCAACTAAAGCATCTATGACAGATGGCCATCCAACCTCTGCTTGAAAACCTCCAAGGAAGGAGAGTCCACAACTTCCCGAGGGAGACCATTCCACTGTCAAACAGCTCCTATTGTCCGCAATTTTTCCCCTGATGTTTAGTCATAATCTCTTGCAACTTGAAGCCATTGCTTTGAGTCCTACCCCCCAGAGCAGGAGAAAACAAGCTTGTTCCCTCTTCCATGCAACAGCCCTTGAGATATTTGAAGATGGCTATCATATCTCCTCTCAGGCTCCTCTTTCCCAGGCTAAACATACTAATAATTCATAACTAATCTTCTTCCCTGAGAATGACTTAGCTGGATACCTTCCGCTGGATGTTTTTAGTTTATCTCGTATAGTAAAACTAGTCCTTACAGTGGATTGGTTTGCAAGTGGCTGCATTTATTCCACTTCATTCACTACAAATGGAGTGACTGAAGGTTGGGTTTCCTACCCAAATTCCCTTTTATTTTAAAAGTGCTAGTTATGTGACATGTGCAAAAGAAGGATTATTGACTGACAGGTATGAATGCTGCCCCCAACATCCTCACAGTCATTTTATATAATGGGATCATTTTGGTGCATTTACTGTGGCAGCATAGTCTATTGAAATTAAATACCCCCCCAAATATGACGTTTCAGCTGCTGTGCTACTTGGCGAGCTGCCTAGAACACAGGCGAGATTCTGGGTGAATGTACAGACAACCATTTACCAAGTGGTAATTTGCCACAGCGATGCATAATATCACTTAGTCATAAGCCAGTCATTTGTTAAATGGCCAAAAGAAAATCTTATCACGTTGGTAGATGATCAGAAAGCTCAGAGCAGCAGGGAAGTGGTAAGGGGATCTCCAGGCATTGGGATAGTGATACCTGTAAATTAATGGGGGTTTTTTATTTCACATTTATATCCTGACTTTTCCCAAGGAATGTGACGTAGCACATGGGTTTTTCTCCCCTACCTGACAGTTTTTCTACACAATGAGGTAGGTCAGTCTGAATGTGTGTCTGAGAGAGAAAGGGGGGAGGGAGAGAGAGAGAGATTGCCCCAAGGTCTCCCAGTGTAGCTGAGGGGGGTGGGTTGAACCTGGGTTGCTCCAGTTGTAGCCTGACACTCTAATAACCAGAGTTAACTCTTCCCTCCCCAGCTGTGACTCCTCCTTAACACCCCTCCATTGAGACTTGTAAAAGCCCTTCTAATGGCTTTAGTAAGAGCATGTTAACCACTTGGAGGGAGGAACAAGGAGGGGAGGCAGCATATCAGATGGGGAGGCCCAATGCGCTGGTAGCTCATGGACTAGTAGCTCTCCCTGCCGTACACAAAGATATTCACACACACTATGCTGGATCTCTGCCCAATGGCAATATGGACGCGGGTGGCGCAGTGGTCTAAACCACTGAGCCTCTTGGGCTTGCCGATCTCAAGGTTGGCGGTTCAAATCCCACGACTGGGTGAGCTCCCGTTGTTCAGTCCCAGCTCCTGCCAACCTAGTAGTTCGAAAGCATACTAGTGCAAGTAAATAAATAGGTACTGCTGCAGCGGGAAGCTAAACGGTGTTTCACCCCATTTAGCTTAACATTATGTACAACACTGACTGGCAGTGAATTTTCCGTGAATTTTGGACAGGGGTCTCTCCTGCCTGGTGCCAAGGATTCAACCTGGGACCTTTTGCATCCAAGGCATATTCCCTGCCACTACTCTGCAAAGGCATGCGCTCTACCATAGCTACTCTTGAACAAGGTACCCATTCAATTTGTCCAAAGTTACATTTACCCTTCTGCATTTGCCCTGCAGAAACCAGCAAAAGAAATGTCTGAGAATAGGACTGTTTTCAGGCTTTCAAGCAACACGCCCCCTCCCAACACCACCACCAAGAAAAGAAACAGGAGCTATGTGCATTCCATTCAGCTGTTGCAGAGCTGAAATGAATTTGCTCACCATAATGCTCCTTTCAAAAGCTGGAAATCATTATGTCAAATATCCTCTGGATCTTCTCTGAGTGCCCAGGGTTCCTGCCAGCCAGCCGTATCTTCCTGTAAGCAGCTCAGCCTAACTCAAGCATGGCTTTCCAATCCTCCTTGCCACAGCTTTCTTTTCCAGATGACACACAGTAACCCATGGCTACTGAATATTCTCAATCCTCATGGGCCTCTTGGGGGTGGGGGAGCATTTTGCCCCCTTTACACTTCCTTCTCCCCCCCCCCCTTTGCAAACCTCTGGGTTCCCTTGACCATTCTGATTCTCAGTGGCTCTGCATTTTCTCCATTTGTATCCTCACCAGTACTTGACAGTGGGCCACCATCACTCATCTGACATCGGGTTGGTCATGTCACTGCTGCTGACCAGCCAAGTAGAGAAGGATAAGTAAGGCAGCAGCAAGGTCAGCACTGTGCTAATGCACTGGCAGAGCCAAACTGCACTATGAACAACTCCACTGCACTCTCTCGTCCTCTACTGCCTGAAAAACAGCAGTAATATCACCAACCAGAGCTTGGGTGAGTGGTGGTAGCCCACTCCACTGTCTGCTTCTGGACACCACTCTCCACCCCAAGTTTGTTGTTAGAGGAGGGCTAATAGCAACTGTGTTTAGAATCTGACAGTATTTGACAGAGAGTTTGAGGCCACAGGCCCTGATGTCAGCAAGGGTGAATATGACGTAGGCAGCAGTCTCTGGCCCTTCTACTGCTTCGCTTCTAATCTAGCCAGTTCTTGTGCTAATAGCAAAGCAAAGGGGCAGTTGTTTAACATTCGGCAACAACAACAAAAGCCGCCTTTCCCTCCTTAAATTGTTGAAGTAAGAGTAGTGAAAACGCAGCTAAGAAGCTCAAATCATATATGTGACTGACATCTTTGGAAATAAAACCAGTGTCCAGATGTTACAGGCGAAGGGGATCGAGATATGGATACGCTCGTACCCTTTCCAATCTGCGCCCCATCCCGAGGGACGAGGGTAGGGTGAGCAAGGATTACTCACCTCCGTCACTGGTGCTGTGCAATGCCAGGTCTATAGGCAATAAAACCGCCACCCTGCGAGATTTCTTTATCTCGCAGGGGGTCAACCTGGCTTGTGTGACGGAGACCTGGGTGCGCGAAGGGGCAACAGTTACCTTACGAGAGATGGCGCCCCCGGGTTTCTCTGTCCTCCACCAGTCGCGGACTGTGGGCCGGGGGGGAGGGGTGGCATTATTAATCCGGGAAGATTGTCCTTTCAGGGCTCTACCATCGCCATCGATCCCCGGCATCGAATGTGTTGGCCTAGTGTGGGGCTCCGAGGAGAGCTTGGCTGTCTGGCTGGTGTACCGGCCACCTAGCACACCAGCAGCCACCCTGTCAGGCCTATTGGAGGCGGTGGCCGGCTGGGCCTTGGAGTTCCCTAACCTATTGGTATTGGGGGACTTCAACATCCATGCTGATGCCACTCCCTCCTCACAGGCTCTGGACCTGGTGTCTTCCATGGCGACACTAGGGCTCTCCCAGTTTGTTTCGGGCCCCACACATCAAGCAGGCCACACGCTGGATTTGATCTTTGGCGTCGGTATAGATGTGATCATGTCTCCTTCGACGAAGGTGCCATGGTCTGATCACTACGCTCTGAAAGCCAGGATTGACTTTCCACCCCCACCCTGCTTAGGTGGCGAGCCAATTTGGGCTCGCCCGCAGAGGCTGATGGACCCTGAGAGATTCCGCCAAGCCTTGCGGGACCTTGCTCCCCCTGGCGACTCATTGACTGAGCTTGTTGAGGGCTGGAATGCCCAGCTCCTGGCAGCCATCGATGAGATCGCACCTAAGCGCCCTCTGCGACCCCGCAGAAACCGGGCTCCCTGGTTTACCGAGGAGCTCCGGAAAATGAAGCGGGACCTCAGACGGCTAGAGCGAGTATGGCGGGGTGCCCGTGACGGAGCCTCAAGAACATCTTATAGGGCTTTTATGAAAACCTACGAGATGGCGGTGAAGGCTGCTAAAAAGTCATACTTCTCGGCCTCCATTGCCTCCGCTAGCTCTCGCCCAGCGCAATTATTTAGTATAATCAGGTCTTTAACGTCCCTTGAGGGACAGCCAAATTTAAATAACAAATTGACACACGGCTGTGAGGCATTTGCGAGCTTTTTTGCGGAGAAGGTCTTGTCGCTCCGCCATGACCTCCCTGCCAATTTGGATACAATAAAGGAACTGGAGGCCCCTCGACTGTCCTCGGGTCCAGTATTGGACCACTTCGACCAGATATCCCCAGCCGATGTGGACAGACTCCTCCGAGCTGGGAAGCCCACCACCTGTCCTCTCGACCCGTGCCCGTCTTGGCTGATTAGAGCGTGTCCAGACGAGGTGCGGGCCCTCCTGGGGGATATCATCAATTTGTCCCTTGGCACGGGGACATTCCCAGGGGAACTGAAGGAGGCAGTGGTGCGCCCGCTCTTAAAGAAAACATCATTAGATCCTTTAGATCTATCCAATTACCGCCCGGTTTCGAATCTTCCGTTCCTGGGTAAGGTGATTGAGAGAGCGGTTGCTGAACAGCTTGGTGGGTTTCTGGATGAAACATCGGCTCTGGATCCATTCCAGTCCGGCTTCCGCCCTGGTCATGGGACCGAGACGGCTCTGGTCGCCCTAACAGATGACCTTCGTAGACAGCTGGATCGAGGCGGGTCGGGGCTGCTGATTCTTCTAGATCTATCAGCAGCTTTCGACACGGTCGATCACGAACTTCTGGACCACCGCCTTGCCGACGTGGGGATCCAGGGCACAGTCCTTCAATGGCTGCGCTCGTTTCTCTCTGGTCGGGGACAGAGGGTGGTGCTTGGGGGGGAATTGTCATCGCGCCACTCCTTGGTGTGTGGAGTACCTCAGGGTGCGATACTCTCCCCGATGCTTTTCAACATCTTTATGCGCCCCCTCGCCCAGCTTGTTCGGAGTTTTGGGCTGGGTTGTCATCAGTATGCCGATGACACCCAACTCTATCTGTTGATGGATGGCCATCCTGACTCGGCCCCAGACACACTGACCAGATGTTTGGAAGCTGTGGCTGGATGGTTACGTGGGAGCCGGTTGAAGCTAAATCCTTCGAAGACAGAGGTCCTGTGGCTGGGACGGGGCGATATGGGATTGGGGGGGCAACTCCCATCTCTTGCGGGGGCGCAATTAGTGCCAGCACCGTCCGTTAAGAGTTTGGGTGTAATCTTCGACACCTCCCTTTCCATGGAGGCGCAGATTGCAGCTATAACAAAGGCGGCATTTTTCCATCTCCGCCAAGCTAAGCAGTTGGCTCCTTACCTCTCTCGCCCTGACCTAGCCACTGTGATCCATGCGACGGTCACCTCCAGACTGGATTATTGTAACTCGCTCTACGTGGGGCTGCCCTTGAGACTGACCCAGAAACTCCAGCGGGTGCAGAATGCTGCAGCGAGACTCCTTACGAGGTCTTCGCTGCGAGATCACATTCACCCGGTGCTATACCAGCTGCACTGGCTCCCGGTGGAGTACAGGATCAGGTTTAAGGTGCTGGTCTTAACCTTTAAAGCCCTATATGGCCTAGGACCCTCGTACCTACGGGACCGCCTCTCCTGGTATGCCCCACAGAGAAACCTACGGTCTTCAAATAAAAACATCTTGAAGGTCCCAGGCCACAGAGAAGTTAGGCTGGCCTCAACTAGAGCCAGAGCTTTTTCGGCTGTGGCTCCGATCTGGTGGAACACTCTGTCACAAGAGACCAGGGCCCTGCGGGACTTGACATCCTTCCGCAGGGCCTGCAAGACAGAGCTGTCCCACCAGGCCTTTGGCCAGGGCACAGCCTGACTCCCTCCCTCGGCAATCTTCGCAGAGCTCTGGCCCAATGGTTGCTAGTGGCTTGAATTAATTAATTTTTATAATGAATGATTTTAGAATGTTGTTTATGTTGTACTTTTGTACTGTTTTATTGTTGTTAGCCGCCCTGAGCCCGGCTTCGGCTGGGGAGGGCGGGATATAAATAAAATTTATTATTATTATTATTATTATTATTATTATTATTATTATTATTATTTAACATTCAAAAACTTTACTTGCAGAAACTTATAGTTTTGGATGAACTAAAACATAATATTTGTAGCCACGTGCTTTTCCAAGCATGGGTTTACAATCACTTCTAACTTCCAAACAACTGTATTTTTCTCTCCAGAGCTCAGCTCTCAGCTTTCTGTATCTCAGTTAGAGTATGCCTTGAAGCTCCTAGGAGAGATTTCCGCTTTCACCTTCTCCTGCAGCTTTGCTCTCTATCTTTCAAGCAAAGAAGAAGCACTCCATCACTCTATTCAACTTAGCAGTGTTCACAGTGGATTCTAAAACACAGCCATCTTGCTTCACATAAAATGGAGTCTCTCCTTCACGAGATACCTCCCATGTGACCAACGTTAGCCAATCACATGAGAACGACTAGAGAACTCTCTAGAATTCAGTTACCAACCAATCAAATTTAAACACATAGTAATGCATACAAGCATTTACAGTTTCAGTGAATTAAATTACTATACTTAACATAGATAAGGCTAATGAAACATTTGGGGTGACCAGGGGTAGACTTCTATGTTAACTTACTTCAGTTCTGGTACCAAAACCAAATTCCACAGCTTAGAATGTGCCCAGAAGCACACTGCTATTCAATCCTAACTGGAAGTCTTTTGTTCCCAGCAATGCTTGGTAAATCTTGAGTTTCCAGTAAAAAGAAAAGTTGATCTGAAAAGCACAAAGTATGCTCCCACCTTGTCCTGGATAGCATTAGGTTAAATCATGCATTCAGTGAAGGGCTGGGTGGGACTCTTGCTCAGCCAGAGCCCTGTCAGCCTTGTAATAATCCTCCCTTGCCTCATTTTACCTACAAAATGTCTCCTCATTCACAGTGAGAATCTGTAGACACCGGCTCCAATAGGCTTTAAGGTATAATGCTTGTCAGAGTTCTTTCTTTATATATATATCAGGTACTTATGCCATCTTAATCTGTGGCACTGCTCCAAGTCCCCCGGATTATTACATTTTTTATCCGGTACTGTCAGCGAGATAAGCAAGCTACCTACTTAGAATTGTCTTTATTATGTGCTGCCGATATGCTTTTCTAATCCATTCCCCACATCTCAGGCAGTACAGTGAAGCTGGCAGGGCTTGCAAAAGGGCTGCAGGAGGCTTTTGAATGGTCAGCTTTGGGCTCGAGCCAGTTTCGTCTCATTAAACCTGTTTTCTGTTTATCGTCCTGCCCTTTTAATGGCAATCTGCTCCTCTCCTTTTATAGTCCAGTAATGCTAAGGCTGTCTCCATTGTAAGTAGCCCCTGATCAATAGTTGCTCCATCCCCGTCCCCTAAAATATATATATATATTGAGGGGGTCATGAAGAACAGATTAAGAAGATTGGGGGGGGAGCTTGGTCTCACATGTCACATCTTTTCCAAAGAGAACCATCTGCCTATTTCACATTAGCAGTCCTGTCCTTATTGAGCAGTAATTTGAATGGATTTCAATTTAGGTTCACATCCATGGAAATCTGTTGATTTACACCCATGTAAGCATGTTTTTTTATATGCCTGTTTTGAATTCTGGTGCTGGAGGAGACTCTTGAGAGTCCCGTGGACTGCAAGAAGATCAAACCTATCCATTCTTAAGGAAATCAGCCCTGAGTGCTCACTGGAAGGACAGATCCTGAAGCTGAGACTCCAATACTTGGGCCACTTCATGAGAAGAGAAGACTCCCTGGAAAAGACCCTGATGTTGGGAAAGACGGAGGGCACAAGGAGAAGGGGATGACAGAGGATGAGATGGTTGGACAGTGTTCTCAAAGCTACCAGCATGAGTTTGACCAAACTGTGTGAGGCAGTGGAAGACAGGAGTGCCTGGCATGCTCTGGCCCATGGGGTCACGAAGAGTCGGGCACGACTTAACGACTAAACAACAAAGCATGTTTTAGGCTAGTGTCTTTAATTCATTTTAGAATTCAAAATCCTAGAGTCTGTTTTTTAAATGAGTTGTAGTCTGGGGGGGGGGTTGTCATAATTTTTTATTGGTTTTCAAGCAATTTAACAAATTCAATTCAATTTCAACACAATATTCTCCTAAGATTTGAACTTCCCATACTTACTTCCGTGATGTTTCTATTCAAATCATTAATCTATTGCCATAAATGTAATATTTCTCTAAAACATATATCCCACATTATGTTCCTATATCTAGCGTTGCCATGTTTCAGAAATTAAAAAACCAGGAGCTTTTTTTAACAGAACCAGAAAGTTATTGAGCTTTATTTGTTTTACAAAAACGCCAAAAATGCCATTTTTCAATTGACTTGCCTAAGACCCAGGACAAAGCACCACCTTTTGGAAATTCTGCCCAGATGTCAATTCCACCTTTGAAATCCCGGTAATGTCCAGGAAAATCTGAATGTATGGCTGCCCTACCTTTCTCTTTCTCATTCCTTAGTTTATATTTCCAGTACTGCCTGTGATTTCATCTGACTATAATATTTTCTCAGATAATTCTCCTACAAGCGTTTCTTCTTTTCAGTCTCATGTTTTTGCCATCATTTCCACCATCTCCATATAAAAATGAATTGCAGTCTGTAAGTTTAAAAAATAAATAAATTGAGAAGAATACTGGAATGCCTTCTTGATTGGTCTTCTGGAAATGCCGTATTTTTCGCTCTATAAGATGCACCAGACCATAAGACGCACCTAGTTTTTGGAGGAGGAAAACAAGAAAAAAAATATTCTGAATCCCAGAAGCCAGAACAGCAAGAGGGATCGCTGCGCAGCGAAAGCAGTGATCCCTCTTGCTGTTCTGGCTTCTGGGATAGCTGCGCAGCCTGCATTCTCTCCATAAGATGCACACACATTTCCCCTTACTTTTTACGAGGGAAAAAGTGAGTCTTATAGAGCAAAAAAAACGGTAGGTCTTGTGAAGGTGGAAAGATCCAGCAGAAGAACATTTCCCCAGCAGTATTGGAAGTTGCCCCAGACTTTTCTGTACTAGGTGTCTTAACAAATGAAATTGATGACGACAACAACAACAAATACTACATAGAGCAAATAACTTACAGAGTTGTCCATGTGAAGGCACCCTCTGTTTTAAAGAAAATGAGCTATAAAAATGGAGAGTGCTCTATAACATGAATTTCAAGTGGGATTTGATTTCTGCATTGAAGGGGCTGGATTAGATGATGCTTTGGGTCCCTCACACCTCTACAATTCTATGAATTGTCCACCCTGAATCCCTGGCAGAGTTGCTGGCAGTCAGTGTGGACCACACTGAGCGAGATGGACCAATGGTCTGACTTGAGATAAGGCAATTTCCTGTGGTTCTGCAATGAGTGCAAAGCGAGTAAAGGAAACTGCCCTGTCTCCTTGCTCTATGTGCTCAGGGAATGCAGCTAAATAGACAGCAGCTGCAAAGAGCAGAAGTGGAGCCAGGAGGCTCCAGGGGTTGACACTGGACCCCTTGAAAGGATGTGGGTCTTGGCATGTGCCCAAGGATGCCAGCTCTGGTTTGAGTCTTCCCACTGAGACAGAAGAGACTTCAGATCAAAACATCACAGAAGATGAACCCTCCACACCCTTAAGAGGCCATCTCTTTGCTTTAGAAGGTTTGGCTGCTACTTCCATTACTGGAAGCATCATCTTCTGCATTGAGATAGCAATTGTGATATATATTTTTGGCCTTTTTTTGTAAAAAACAAAAACCCAACAGCTTCATTTCTACAACGCTTTGCTGGCTTGCTGCTTTATTCTGTTCCTGTCTCTTAATTCTATGGATAAAAGATGGCTCAGGTTAACAGTTATGCTAAATAGGAAATAGTGGCCGCTGCAAGGTCACCCTGTGACCAATTAGAGATTTGAACCTGGGTCTGTCCTAGTCTAACCACTCTGTTGTTGTTGTTGTTGTTGTTGTTGTTGTTGTTGTTGTTGTTGTTGTTGTTGTTGTTGTTGTTGTTGTTACCCACCCTTCACCATGAGGCTCCAAGGTGGGCTAGAACATTGTAAAATGCAACAAAGCCATTTAAAGTCATGACCAGAGTACATCCTAAAACTACATATCTCAGAGTGTTAAAAACCAGGGTTTAGAGGTGTGTCTTCATATACCCTCCAACAACTTTCTGATGAAAAGTAGTAGTAGTAATTACCCCACCCATCTGACAGGTTTCCCCAGCCACTCTGGACAGCTTCCAACATATATAAAAACATAACAGAACATTAAACATTATAGGTTGTACAGTTACTTATCTCCTTTGCTTGGGGGCTGAATAACTCAATACCCTCCAATGTTTTTCTGATGGAAATAGGGACATCCTAAGGAAAAATGGGGCATTCCAGGATCAAATCAGAAATTGGGACGGCTTCTGTAAATCTGGGACTGCCCCTGGAAAATAGGGACACTAGGAGAGTACATTCGAGGCAAGCATTACAAGTGTCTTCACCCCTGTCGTTCAGCCCGAACACTGAGATCCAGTACCGAGGGCCTTCTGGTGATTCCCTTCTGTAAATTCAGGTCTGTCCCTGGAAATATAGGGACACTTGGAGGGTCTGTCTTGAGCATATGGTGAAAGCAGGATAATGAAGGTGCCAGAGACACCCCTGGGGGTGGGGGCAAATTCGACTGTTCCAGAGAATGCTCTTTCACAGGCCACCACTACCCCAGAGCTTCTGAGCAATGGCTGATCTTAACACCTGAGAGGGTCTGTAAGGAAGGAGTCTGTCTGTCTGTCTGTCTGTCTGGTATTTGGGGCCCAAGCAGTTTAGGGCTTCAAACACTAACATGAGCACCTTGAATTGAGCTTGGAAACAAACTTGTAACTAACGGAACAATTTAGAGTAGTACTCTAGGAGTCTGTGATTATACCCAACCACCTATGTGTTTTGATGCTTCGTCTGCCTATAGGTCCTTCTAAATACTTGCTATTTTGTTGAGAAGTTTGAGCATTAAAAGCAGCCATAGCTATACAGAAAAAGCTCCCACTTCAAGTTGTGGGAGAACATCCACCTGAGGGTTATTTTAAACTCGTACAATTTGCTCTCTGTTTGGTGTGCAGGCCAGTAAACAACACATCCCATCAGAATTTGAATGACTAAAGATAAATTTCACATCGCTAACCTTTCCCCCTGCGCTCCTAACCTTGCAGAATGGCTAGGAATGGAAAAAATATCTGGTGGTTGTGCATAACAAAAGGAGGCAGCAAACTCTTTCCCCTTGAAAGAGTAATAACAGTTCCTTTCTGGCAAGGCAGGGAGGTAAAAAAAAGAAAGGGAATCAATGAAGTGCTTTTCACACTATGCAGACGTCACAATAAGTACTTTCTACATTTTATTCCTTAACAATAGAGTTCAATAAGCAACAAGAGCACATGGATTCCCAACAAATTGGTATTCTTAACTCTCTTTCTGTCTCCCTTTTCCTTGGCCCCTACCCCATCATCGCGCTCTCACCCACGCATACACAAAACTTACAAGTAGTTCACTCTCTCCATTGCCACGCTACAGAAACCTCACCCGGTCATTGTTCTACATTCGTCTAGATAGAATCAACAACACAAATGTGCATTTTAATTAGGGATGGAGGAGAAATTCCGTTTAGTGGTCATTTTAATAAGAAACTTCCAGATTCTCACTTCTCGAACCAATATGCCAACCAAAACACTAGTGTCCAAAATTCACACTTGTCTGAATTTTGTGATGCAGTTCTCCAAATGTTGTTACTGCTGCTGTTGTTAATTACCTATCCTTCACCCTAAGGTCCCAAGGTGGGTTATAACAACTAAAACAAAACATTAATATTAAAACACAATATAGTCATACACTGGGACAAATATGCATAGAAACATATATACAGTGGTACCTCGGGTTACAGACGCTTCAGGGTAGACGCTTAAGGTTACAAACTCTGCTAACCCAGAAATAGTACCTTGGGTTAAGAACTTTGCTTCAGGATGAGAACAGAAATCGAGTGGCGGTGGCGCAGCAGCAGCGGGAGGCCCCATTAGCTAAAGTGGTACCTCAGGTTAAGAACAGTTTCAGGTTAAGAATGGACCTCCAGAACAAATTAAGTACTTAACCCGAGGTACCACTGTATTACTGAAACTGGGGCTAGATCTAGACACATCAAAGAAACATTTCAGCCAAACGCATTGTAAACTTCATAAAGGGAAATCACGTTGGTGAAAGAAGGGACTCCACAGCGCCATCTGGTGCCACAGTGTTATAATGCATATAAAGCACTTTTTCTTTACGAATGTAGCTGAGTCCTAAGGTACATGAATGCATTGCATTAGGGGGGGAAATGTGTATATCTGTCAAAACAATGTACAGGTTGAGCCCTTTCAAACATTGCAACAGGAAGGAAGGTGAGTTTCCATGAGGGGGTCACTTTCCATTGGCATTTTTATGGCAAATATAGCATGCGTCCTGGTCCCTTTCCGTGCCTGGAATAGCTCTGTCATTTCAGTCCTGCACCACTGCAGTTTTTAGTCTGCTCTGATCGCAACCACCAACAAAGGCTAATAGTGGGAAAGATTAATATCCTTAAGAGGGTTTATTGTGTCACTTATTGTGGATCACTCTGACACTGCATAATGCAGCCCGACTTTATCGTATAGCTTCATTGTGAGACACCCTGATTCGCTTTCACAATGCCAAAGAGCTTAGCTGTATGCGGCTCTTATAGAGGGATCTTCCTGAAGCAGCTCTGGGATGGGGCTTCGCAGATCATTAAAGATGACTGACAGGTTTATTTCAAATAAGCCACAGAAGAGAGGGATTGCTCTCGACAAAATCTTAAGGCTCCTCATGCAGTATTCAAATGTCTTAATGTCAGAACTGCAGAAATACTCCACAGAGCTAGGGAGCCAGAGCGTACACAGAGATATTACATACAACTTGAAAAGGGTCTAGATTGCACCGCATTCCTACTGCAGTTTTGTTAAGACACCGAACGTATTTTCAATGGGCTGGTAATAAGAAAGTTTAACATTGGCTTTAAGAAAAAGGCTTCTTTTTGCCCCATCTTTGCAGACTCACATGGGAGAAAGAAGTGGAAGGAATCATTGATAGTTTAACAGACTTACAAGATAGTCTTGCTACTGAATTTTCAGGATCTTTTATTGTAGCCAAATTCCATTACATATCCCATTCTTATTAATACAGTATTTTTTCCATCCTCACACCCCAACTAATAAAAAAAAGTTGAAGTGTCTAATGATGATCCTTATAATATAATAGCCATTTCCTTTAATGACAAGGTCAGGTGATTGCGTGCCACTGAATTTTACCAATGAGTGTTACCAATTCTGATATGTATGATCAATACTGTTTTGTAGCATTTTATCCATGTGGTAAAGGGAGAGCAGAGAAAGACAGGAAGGAACTACAGAGTCTGACAACAGCAGTAAACTGTGCCTGCAGAGAGCTCTGTGCAATATCCAGACAGAAGACTGAATAGTGCCTAATGTCTTCGGGCCATTTTGGGAATCCAAAACATCAGAAGAATTGCAGAAGCATCATTATTGCAAATTCCTTCCTGTCTTCCCTTCTATCATAACTCCTCCCATTGGGTACCACATTTAGGACCCACTCTACCATTAGGCGAGGGACGAGGGTGGTGCTGTGGGTTAAACCACAGAGCCTAGGACTTGCCAATCAGAAGGTCGGTGGTTCAAATCCCCACGACGGGGTGAGCTCCCGTTGCTCGGTCCCTGCTCCTGCCAACCTAGCAGTTCGAAAGCACATCAAAGTGCAAGTAGATAAATAGGTACCGCTCCAGCGGGAAGCTAAACAGCATTTCTGTGCACTGCTCTGGTTCGCCAGAAGCGGCTTAGTCATGCTAAGGGTCATACATGACCTGGAAACTGTACATCGGCTCCCTTGGCCATTAAAGCAAGATGAGCGCCGCAACCCCAGAGTCGGCCACAACTGGACCATTAGGTCAGGACCCACTCTACCATTTACCTTTACCTACCATTAGGCAGACTGAGGCAATTGCCTCAGGCTGCAGATACTGGAAAGGTAATTGGCAACTCACCCACCTATTCTTCCTGAATCCTCTGGCCATTCTCCTGTGATGATGGTGACTACTTCTGTCACACGCTTGTCCCCCTGTAAACTATCCAGCTGCCCTCAGGAGCACTGAAGGATGGCATCTCATTGCCATATCAAAGTCAGATTCAGCTGCCAGACTGAATCTTAGCTTTTGGATATGGCCTAGGGGTGGGAGTTACCATCTTCTCCTTTGCCTCAAGGAGCAAAATGCATTGAGCCGGCCCTGACATTGTCTCCTTGGGTTACTGCCAGTCAGGTCCTCCTTTCAGGCTTTCCATAGGCAACTGGTCAGCCACTGTGAGTGCAGGATACTGAACTACATGGGTCTTTGGCTTGATCCGCCAGGCTGTTCTGAGGCTCAGCGTGTGAAGAAAAACTAGGCAGCCCCTCAACCATGCAGTCCCACTTCCTCGTGAAGATTTCACTTGTTTCAAAATATCAAAGCTTTGGCATTCTTTCCTGATCTTGAACAGAAATTTCTAAGCCAGAGCAAACTGCTTTTCCACTCCCCACCCCCACCCCTTTCTGGGGGGAAAAACTGTTCTGTGTTAACTTTTGCCAATTCTTCTGTTTGTGCAATTGGAGCATTTTGACACATAAGTCTGCCTTAGTGCGAGCAAGGAAAATTGGAAGTCTACCACCTAGGAAATATTTCATTTTTTAATAAAAAAAAATCCTGTAATATGTCATATAGATTTCATGCAATATGTATCTTGGCTTGTGTCATTTTTGACACTATTTACAGCCCAACCCACCACCCAATTAAACTCCAATTCAAAGATTTAAGTTCATTGATTTCTGTTCTCTTCCACTGGACTAAATCAACATTATATTCAAGTGCAACTATTTTTAGCTCATTCCAGAGAGGTAGCTATCACAGTCAGTTGCAGGAAAAGCAACAAAGGGTGTTATAGCTCCTGGTGGCACCTCCAGACCGGGGGGTTTACTTTCGTTTTTTGCAAGTGTATTTTGCAAAAAGAGGGGCCATATCAGTATATAAAAAGTTATAGGATTTCAGCAAGAAATCACTGGACAGGCAATGTGTAGTATGTCTACTCTGAAACTTTTGCAGGCACGAAACAAATACGTTGTTGTTGTTATGTGTAACCATCCTGCTCCCATCATGTGTGCAAATCATTATGCATGCACACAAAAAAGGAAGTCGGTGAGGGGGGAGCTAACCAGTTTATTATGGTACAAGCATATGGGTGGGTGGGTGGACAGACATATACTTACAACTCAGGTTAATGTCTCCTGATCTGCTGAAATGGACTGTAGCCCCTGAAAGCATATGCCATAATAAATCTCTTAGTCTCATTTGTTATTCTTTTTGGCTTGGTTAGTAATTAGGTCAGTATCTAGTTACTGGCTATTTAAAAAAGTAGTTGCTTAACTACTTTAAAGTAGCTGCAAAGGTACTGTAATTCCTGGTACAGTAGTACCTCGGGTTAAGAACTTAATTCGTCCCAGACCAGAGGTCCGTTCTTAACCTGAAACTGTTCTTAACCTGAGGCACCACTTTAGCTAATGGGGCCTCCCACTGCCTTCGCCGCCGCCCAATTTCTGTTCTCATCCTGAAGCAAAGTTCTTAACCCAAGGTACTATTTCTGGGTTAACAAAGTCTGTAACCTGAAACGTCTGTAACCTGAAGCATCTGTAACCTGAGGTACCACTGTACTTTTAACTAAAATACAGTTGATGCATTTACCATTACTTTGCAGGTAGGAAGTGGTAGCTGTTTTTAAATTACTGTATTTTTTGCTCTATAAGACTCACTTTTTCCCTCCTAAAAAGTAATGGGAAATGTGTGTGTGTGTCTTATGGAGCGAATGCAGGCTGCACGGCTATCCCAGAAGCCAGAACAGCAAGAAGGATTGCTGCTTTCACTGTGCAGTGATTCCTCTTGCTGTTCTGGCTTCTGAGATTCAGAATATTTTTTTTTCTTGTTTTCCTCCTCCATAAACTAGGTGTGTCTTGTGGTCCGGTGCGTCTTATAGAGTGAAAAATACGGTACTTTTAAAGTAGTCTGTGGCCCTCAGTGCCAGCGGTCTCAGCAGATGGCTGGGAATTAGAAGACTCGGGTTCAAATTTTGCTTCTGTTACAGACTCTTAAGTCGTCTGCAGGACAAGTCGTTGTTTCCCAGCCTCAATTCCTCATCTGTGAAATGAAAATAATTGTCTCTCTTATCTAACAAGGGTGTCGCACAGGCAAGCAACAACAACAAAACCCTCTTTAGTTTGGAGAAAGGGCGAGTAAGAGGCAGCACGATAGACGTTTGTAAGGCATAGAGAAAGTCAATAGAGAATTTTTCTTCTAACTCTTTCATAACAATAGAACTTGTGACCCTCCAATGAAGCTGAATGTTGGAACATTCAGGACAGATAAAAGAAAGTACTTCTTCACACAATGCGTACTCAAACTATGGCACACTCCCCCAGGAGGCAGGGATGGCCAACTTGGGTGGCTAATAATAATGATAATAATAATAATAATAATTTATTATTTATACCCCGCCCATCTGGCTGGGCTTCCCCAGCCACTCTGGGCGGCTTCCAAAAAAATATTAAATTACTGTAATACATCAAACATTAAAAACTTCCCTAAACAGGGCTGCCTTCAGATGTCTTCTAAAAGTCTGGTAGTTGCTGTTCTCTTTGACATCTGGTGGGAGGGCGTGCCACAGGGAGGGCACCACTACTGAGAAGGCCCTCTGCCTGGTTCCCTGGAAGTTGGCTTCTCACAGCGAGGGAACCGCCAGAAGGCCCTCAGGGCTGGACCTCAGTGTCCAGGTAGAACGATGAGGGTGGAGATGCTCCTTCAGGTATACTGGACCGAGGCCGTTTAGGGCTTTAAAGGTCAGCACCAGCACTTTGAATTGTGCTTGGAAACGTACTGGGAGCCAACGTAGGCTTTAAAAGAAGATCAGACAAATTCATAGAGGAGAGGACTACCAAGGGCTCCTAGCTGTGATGGCCATACTCTTCCTCCCTCCACAGATTAGGGCAGCAATGCTTCTGAATACCAGCTGCTGGAAATCACAGGAGGGGAGAGGGCTCTTGTGGTTGAATCCTGCTCCCTGGTTTCCCACAAGCATCTGGTTGGCCACTGTGAGAACAGGATGCTAAACCAGGTGGGCCTTGGGCCTGATCCAGCAGGCCATTCTTACGTTCTCCATTGATCCATTAGAAACGTTTACACCTTGCCTTTCCTCAGAAAAAGGCTCGAGGCGAATAACAAGAGAATCACGCCACACCACGCGACGCTTCACTGTTACAGAATCTGCTTCATCCCCAAAGTTCTCTAGAAGCTACTCACCGTGTCATCATCTCCCCTACAGAGCAATTGAAGCAGTCTCCTTTTGGCAGCCGTAATGGAAACGCGTCCCGATACTTGGATGGCAACCGCACTCCTATTTTTGGTTCGACTTAGCTCTCTCCACTAGCCACTTTTAGATGTTGCAGGTGTCTGTATCTCGCTGTTGGGGAGGGGGGGTTCATCTGGATCCAGGAACCTTTGGAATTTGGAAAGCTTTTGCTCTAGTGGGGGATAGGGTGGAGAGAGAGAGAGAGAGAGAGGAGCTAGCGGCAATTTGCAGGTGCGCTTGGCAAGGTGCTCCCAGTGCCCACCATACCATGTTGTTCAGCAGATCGCTTCAGCCCCCCACCGCTGTTTTTATACGCCATCTCCCCCCACTCGCTTTTTAAAAGGAAAGATACTTATACGTGAGTGTGAAGCAATAACTAGGAGACTGTGAAAGCAGGGAAGTTATTAAGTGGCTGTGAAGTGAGGCTATAAACACCGCCAGAGATGCAGGCGGCTGAGTGGTGCAGAGTGCCGGCAATAGATTGTTAATGGGATGGAGGCCTCTTCTTGCATCTTCCCCGCAAATGACCCACAATGGCACAAGAAAGAGATTAGCAGGCTAGTCTAGCCTGGAGCATACAGCTAAAACACGGCACTCAGGTGTTCCTCTAGGGAGGAAAGGAGCAAGTGTCAGCACAGCGCTCTGTGATGTAGAACTCATGTGGGAAAATGCCCCCTTCCTCCTCCTCTCCTCCCCCCCACCTCCTTTTAAAGTAATTATTTTACATACAGGGAATGTTCTTTTGTTTCCTCTTAGGAGGTAAGTGCTGTGATAATATGGAGGGAACCTTGCTGGGTAGCGAGGGAATGACAATCAATCAGGACCTGTTACAAAGCCTTTCCCTAGCCCCCCCTTCTTCTCCCTCCCCCCACAGCAGGATAAATTAGTAACCTTGCTGGCTTCAGCTTTCTCGCTAGCAACATGTATAGAAAGAGCTCAATTGCCCCGTTCAACGTACGTACCAAAATACGAGTCCAGACAGCCAATTCAGGAACACAATTTGACGCACGGTCAGGAGCTAGGATGCTTAATTGTGAAGCATTTAAGCCTGGGATGGGTGGGCCAGTGGTTAATTCACAAAATAATATTCACTCCTGCCCAACGGATATAGCCGCAGTTCCTTGCCTTCTGCAAACGCGTGCTTGCAGAGTTGGCCCCACCATTAGGGAGAGTGTGGTGGCAGCTTATTTGAGATGTCATGAAAGGGCAGCAAATTGTTAGTTTCCCAGTGTATTATTACTGTATTTTTACTGCTGGAGAGAGGTCCTTGTGGGATTTTCTGCCTCAGCTGCCAAAAATAACTTGCCCAGACACTCTCTAAGTGTCCCTATTTTCCAGGGACAGTCCTGGATATACAGAAGCCATCCTGGTATCTGAATCGATCCCAGAATGTCCCGCTTTTCCTTAGGACACCCCTATTTTCATCAGAGAAATGTTGGAGGGTATGGAGTTAAGCGACCTCCAAGCCATGGAGATAAGTAACTAGGCAACCTTTAGAAGACATCTGAAGGCAGGTCTGTACAGGCAAGTTTTTGAATGCTTTGTATTTTTATATATGTTGGAAGCTACTCAGAATGACTTGGAGAACCCAGTCAGATGGGTGGGGTGTAATAATAATAATAATAATAATAATAATAATAATAATAATTGAATAGGATGTCCCTTTAATGTTGAAGGGTATGGGTACTGTGCACCTTTTTGCAACTGTGGGATAATAATAGTTCCTGGTATTCCACCCTCCCTATTGCCCCATCAAGAATGGAGCCATCCTTTCAGGGGTCTCTCCCGTGGCTGCCCCCAACATCTCCTGTTGAAACCCTTCCCTTAAAACCCGGGAGAGCCACTGCCAATCAGTGTGGACAATGCTGGCTAGAAGGACCAATCATCTGTCTAAGTATAAGGCAGATCCTTGCGTTTCCATATCGCCATGTCTGTGACTCAGCCGTACTGCAGGACACGTCAAGAATCACAATGCGTCCCCATGCCCTCTCTCAGGAAGTTATTGCTACCCACACATTGCAGAAAGAAGTGAGATCAATGCTGCCCACGACCTCTCTGCTCCAACAGACACAGAATGATGGATGCATTCAACACAGCGACTTAATCTTCCAAAGCATATTTTCAGATTCTGTCATGGGTAGTCTGTGATCTGCCTTAGTACACAGTGTAGGAATTACAGTAATAAGGCACAAACAGGACCTTGGAAGGAAGAGAGAAGGGGTCTTTTTCCAAACTCCTTTCCTCTTGTTGTTTCTGTTTTAGCCTTTTTCTGCTAACTGCCCCATTTTGAAGCAATGTCATTTAATGACTTCTGAACTGTGTTCAGGTAGAAACCTGTTAGGGCAATTAGTGCACACATTTGGCACTCTTTTCAAGCAGACTGAATACAGTACTAAAGCCTCTGGCAGAGATCCTGCAGTTTCTAAGAAGCCTCTCTCCTTTTTTGCCATTATAGTCGTACCTTGGAAGTCGAAAATAATCCATTCCAGAAGTCCGTTCGACTTCCAAAACATTCAAAAACCAAATAGCGGCTTCTGATTGGCTGCAGGAAGCTCCTGCAGCCAATCAGAAGCTGTGGAAGCCCCGTCAGACGTTTGGGTTCCAAAAGAACGTTCACAAACCAGAACAATGACTTCCGGGTTTGCATGTTCAGGAGCCAAAACATTTGAGTTCCAGGGTGTTTGGGATCCAAGGTACAAGCTTTAGCTCCTACTTTCCTTCTTAAGTTGTGAATGATCCTTGCTTTAGACTCCTGCCATTATGTCTATAACCCCTCAATGGTGATTTTATTTTATTTTTTTATTACACTTGTACCCTGCCTTTTCGTCCAAGTAGCTCAAGGTAGTGTCCTCTTTAGCCCGGTATTTGGCTAATTGACACCCAATGTCCTTTTAAAATGTGTTGCGGAAGACAGGGGAGTTATTGGGTTGCTCTTGTTTTTGTTCTTGTTTTTATTATGTATTTTGTGTTTTCATATTGTGATTGTATGTTGTGAACCGCCCAGAGACCTATGGATACTGGGCGGTATACAAATTTAATAAATAATTTAAAAAATAAAATAATAATAATAATGGTATAAATAATATTAATAGTTCTAATAATAATGGTTCTCGCCTCCTCATGTTATCTTCACAACAGTCCTGTGAGCTCAGGTTAGGCTGAGAGATAGTGACTGGCCCTAGGCCACCTAGTGAGCTTCATGAGTGGAGATTTGAACCCTGGTCTCCCAGATCCTCAACCAACACTCTAACCACTACTCCACATTGTCTCTTCTGAAGGGATGTCACTCAGTTGATGTGGGCAGCTGATCCCAGATGTACAGTGAAACTAATGTGAGACTTTTTATTTTTAATAAAATAAATTGTTATCATCACTAAAGCTCTAATCTGGACCTTCAATCCCTCTGTTTTAAATATTCGAAGGGTAAAATGATAGAAAGTGAAAAGCCACCTACTTTTCTGTCATCTAAGATGCTTGGAGGAAAGCAGCCTTTTCGAAATCCTTTGCTATGAAACAATTTCTGAAGCAATATAACGAAATGGACTGGAACAGCTATGGGGGTGGGGGTGGGGAATTGGATTTGGTTCATGTTTAAGGGCAAACCTACCTAATTCCTAAAATAGGATCTGAACCAAAACATATCCATCCTTCGAAATTCACCCTTCTCTGAATTTTGCAAGGCAGTTTGCCAATCAAATAACACGTGCAAATATGCATATATGCATATACCAGGGTAAAATGTGTGTATCGGTGAATATGTTCATGAAAAGAGTGTATATAAAAATGCATTATATATGTGGAGAATATGCTTTGCAAAGGAAGTGTATATTAGGTATTTAAAAGGTATGCAGTTGAGGAGTTCGCAGTAAAATGCTGTTGAATTTTCACGAAGACTTTAAAAAGTATAATTGGGAAGCAGACTTAGGAAACGGAACCTGCGACTGGGAAACTGAGAGAGTGCCAAAGTGACTGATTCACTGATCTGCACTTATCATCTGTTCCATTCAAGGATACCAGAGCTTAGAGTATCAGCCTAGGACCTGGGAATCCACACTCATCCATGAAACTCATTGGGTGACCTTGAACCAGTCACTGGCTTTTAGCTTAACTTACCTTGCAAGAGGGGAGAAGCATGTGTTTTATTTTTACTGCTACGGAGGTAGAATGTGTCGGCATCCGGGGGTCGAATGGCCAGCTGGCTAGCCCTCAGCTGGATTGTCTCCTTCCAGCCATCATGCTGCGAAGATCCCTTGACCTCTGGTGCAACATAAATCAGTGACCCAAGTCTGCTGACATGGGCACACTTTACTTAGCAGAGCAAACTGCGCAATGAAAGAGGCTTGAGGCTTGTGGAGACATACTAACAAACTACGGATTTATTAAACATAAATCAGGACAAAAAAAACATGTCATCTCTCCTTGCCGTCTCTTCCGAGAGAGAGAGAAAAGCAAAAACAAAAGCAACACAGCGGAAGTTCCGCTTACTCCAGCAAAACTGTGCTGGAATGTAAACAGACATGTGACATGTAACAGTCCCACATCTGTAACTAAAGGTGGAATGGAAAATCTCAACAACATGGTCGTTTTGTGATTCTATGCATCAATCACTCACATGCCAAGATAATTTGGTTTTTATACCCCATAGTGGGAGGGTGGAGACCAGTTTTCTGCTCTGCCTTACACAGAAAACCATCTCCATGAACTGCTGCCAATCTGAGTTGGATTTAAGCTGATAAAGGGCAGCTTATTGCATTTATGGTTAGCACTGATTACATTCCTGCACAATCCTTTATGTGTCTACTCAGAAGTAAGTGCCACTAACTTGAATGGATGTAAGCACATGTAAGACCAGCTTGAATTAATGGTCATTGTTCCAGATGGAATATCCACAGTTGACTAGTGTGATAGTCACACCTCCTGCAGGAGGAAAGAATTGTAGTGGCTCCTTGGAATTGATCAGGGCTAATCAGCACCCTGAAACATTCTGGGAAATGTCCAAGGAAGAAGAAGAAGAAGACCACTCATTTAAACCAAGAGGAACCATTTCCAGCACAAGCATTTGTGTTTGTTTGTTTGTTTGTTTGTTTGTTTTCCAGAAAGGACATAGGACATTGGACGTTCACTGAAAAAGAATTTATACATTCCAGCCTCTTCAAAAAGATGATTTTCATATCAAAAATCTAATACTATAAGAATTTGGCACATACCTTTTTATAAACCTGTTTCCCCTGCAGCTTAAAATATTGCCTATCTTCCTGTACTTGTAAGTCTTTTTTATATAAAAAAATATTTCTATGATATATCATCCTTTTCACCTTGACTTTTAACAGTATTTGTTCCTATACCATTTTGGCAAAGCTACAATTCTGGACATTGATTAGAAGCTAAATTTCCCACTGAGATCCATAGGGAAGCTGGGATCATTAGGGGATAGCATTCCAATATAATCTGAATTCTTCTTTAGTAATTAAAGGGATAATTCCTCTCTCCACTGTTGCCATTCTGAATATTAACCTTATTTTTATATGCGATGGCATAATAGTATCGTCATGCATGAAATCTGCAGCGTACTGTTAGGGCAGGAAACATCAGATCATTATGTCAGTGTTGGTCATTGCTAATTGAATTATAGTTTCTCGGCGCTTTACATTTCAATTTGCTTCCCTGAGTTGACAGCAGTTCAGAAGCAGGCTGGAGAAATGTGTCAACAATGCCAAAACTGCAAATGTCTTCAAGAGATCATAAATGAGCCATCAGATGGGGACATATTGCTCCATATTAGACTAAATGAAGTGGCACTAGTACCCTTTGACAAACATGTGGAAAGAAGGGGTAGAGGCAGCTAGAAGTAAGCTTTCCAGAAGAGATGGTGAACCTCAAGCTTGGGGAGCAAAGGTAGCCCCCTCTGCCCCTCTGCCTGGCTCTTGGGATTCATCCCAAGGCCACAGCCCTCACTTGACCACTTGACTTAGCTAATAGAGAGAATGACAACACCAAAATTAGACATTAATTACATTGACTGTGACTATTATTATTGCTACTACATTTTTACATTTCACAGTTTTCTAGACCACAAATTAATACTGGCTTAGCTATCTTGACCTTTTTTCAAGGAACTCCAGAAAAAAATTGGTTTGGAAGCGAGTTCCAAGCTTCTCTAACAAAATCTCCACAGAACCTTACAACAAAATGACCATGCCCACATTTCCATGGAGACAGCCACGATAATTAAATCTGTTTAAAGCCTGTTTAAGTTTTAGTCTACATGCTCCCTTATTTAGTGCCAACAGCATTCTTGGCAGTTTCCCATTAGCTTCAGTGAAAGCAGGGAATTTGGCAACGGAAAGGAAATTGATAGCACCAGATACACTAAATACACCTAATATTACACTGTTTAACTTTGAAAATTCTGCATAATACATAAAAAATGCAGATATTTATATCACAGTTGCAACTCAACCGTTATTCAGGCATTCGTCTTCTCACAATTTCTGCAAAGTGTGTCGTAGGTGGAATAAATTGGCCACTGTATTACACCGGAAGGCATTCCGAGATCTCTAGCAAAACAAACATTCAATCAAAAATGTCATGATTTCAGAAGCCACTGACTTTGCTGGTAATCCTGGTGTTCGAAAGGAAGCTCTTCAATATATTTATTGCCATGACAGTTCATAGAGCTCATAATCCAAAGATTTCTTCCTGCACTTTTCATTAGAATATCAACACCTCAAGTTTTCAGAGGCAATGTATTAAGCGGCGGCGGAAGGTGGGGGAGAGTACAGGGCGGCGATAAACGACAACTGAAACCCATGAAGCAATCCTGGTGGTTTGGACCAAAAGTGCAGCGGAAGGGCCAGTGTGGAGTAGTGGTTAAGAGTGGTAGTCTCGTAATCTGGGGAACCGGGTTCGCGTCTCTGCTCCTCCACATGCAGCTGCTGGGTGACCTTGGGCCAGTCACACTTCTCTGAAGTCTCTCAGCCCCACTCACCTCACAGAGTGTTTGTTGTGGGGGAGGAAGGGAAAGGAGAATGTTAGCCGCTTTGAGACTTCTTAAAGGGAGTGAAAGGCAGGATATCAAATCCAAACTCTTCTTCTTCTTTTTCTTCTAATGTCAATTGCTAAAGTAAGAAATGATCTACGTATTCAGGAGTTTATGAGGTTAAAGATAAGGAAGTCTATATTCACATTCATGGAATGGAAAAGCAATAGCAGGTTCTTTGGTCAGGGCATTCATGACAGAACATGTGTGACCATTATTGTTAGCACGTAAAAAGGTAAATGTAAAGGATGCCTGGATAGTTAAGTGCAGTCAAAGGTTGGGGCTGTGATGCTCATCTGGCGTTTGTCCGCAGACAGCTTTTCTGGGTCATGTGGCCAGCATAACTAAACTGCTTCTGGTGCAATGGAACACCTTGACGGAACCCAGAGTGCACGGAAACGCCGTTTACCTTCCTGCCGCAGCGGTACCTATTTATCTACTTGCACTGGCATGCTTTCAAACTGCTAGGTTGGCAGGAGCTGGGATATAACAATGGGAGCTCAGTCTGTTGTGGGGATTCAAACTGCCGACCTCTGATTGGCAAGCCCAAGAGGCTCTGTGGTTTAGACCATAGCGCCATCTGCATCTTCTTGTTAGTACATGAGGCAGGATAACAATGGAGGAAGAACCATGGATACAACCTTGAACTCCTTGGGGGAAAGGTGAGATGTAGGGCATTTTTTTTGCAGTTCCAGACCCTCTCAGGTGAGCACCATTGTCATTAAAAGAGGACAAGGGAGGCATTCAAGGTGAGTTCTGGCACTTCTTTTTCTAAAATTTTTTTTTGCTCTGGTGGGATGTCAATGTCATTATAAATAATCAACTGTGAAAATGGTGGTTGCATCTGGATCAGAATCCAGAGAATTAGTGCTGTGCTCCACCCCCCAACATTTCATCAGAAGCATCTGGTATTGTCCATAGTCAAAAGGACTGACTCATGCCGAGTCTCTGGCTGAGCTCTTTGTTTTGTGTTTAAACAGACTGTCAACAACAATAAAAAGGTGAACAGTTTGTCTGAATCATCCACCACAAGCACAAGCTTCTATTTAGCTTGCCACTTGTCAACCGGTGAGGCGACATTTGGAAGGTGTGTCACGGTGACCCAGCGCAGGTTGCCATTTGTGGCTGATCTCATGTGCAGAGTGAGGACGGCCTAGGAACCAAATACTCACACACGTTTACATGTGTGTGCTTTTGTACTGCAAAACCTCCAGCAATTTCATTTCTTAAAAACCATCCTTTAATTCACAAAGCATTAAAAAAAGAAAAAGAAAACCAAATCACATAGACGCTCACATGCAATTATGAATGAAGAATGTTGCAGCCGAACATTTTGCAAAGGCTCGGTTCTTCTACATCGCTTTAGAATAACATCCGCTTGAGCAAAGCCTATCTTTTTCTCTCTCTCTTTAGCGTGAAATATATACACTTTTTCACACACACACACACACCCTGATTGGAGATTAAATGTGTTTGCATGCAAGGCATGTGCTCTTCTGCTGAGCTGGGGTCCTTCCTCAAGATATATATAGCTGGAGCTACAGATAAAATATGCTGTTTGTAACACCTTGTGGCATGGAAGAGCACATAGACCTCTATGGGTTCACTCCCATCACGGAAAGTAACAGCAGATTTGTTACACGAACAAAGATAGTGCTGTTCTGACCTGAAAACCCTGGGATGAAAACCAATGCAGATGAAACAAGTCAGATCTTGCCTATACATTGAGAAATATTCAGACTTGCATATAGAATGGCTAGACACCAGGTGCTTAGGAGTAGAGGAAGCAGGCTTATACTGAGTCAGTCAGTTAGTCCATTATTGAGGTCCCTGGGTGAGCCACAACAATCTAAAAATATAACTTTAAAAGCAGTTAACATAAGGACCGCCTCTCTCCAGCTGAACCTACCTGGGCCCTGAGATCAACCTCTGAGGTCCTCCTCCTCAAGAGGCCCAGAGGGTTGCATCATGAGAACGGGCCTTCTCTGCGGTGGCTCCCCATTTGTAGAATGCTCTCCCTGGAGAGTTTCAGCTGGCACCTTCATTGCACACTTTTATGCGCCAGGCAAAAATGTCTGGACCTTTGGTCGATTGACATCCAATGCCCTTTTAAAATGTGTTGAGGAGTGGGATAGATATCAAACATATGTTCAAAAATACAGTAAAGGTTCGCTATCTATGCTAGCATTTGATTGATGCTGGAGTGAGACTGAGTTGAGAAATAAGACTAAGAGCACATATTGATATAGGAATGTATTAGATAAAATGTAAAGAAATATACAATAATAAGGGTACATTCATTTGTATAAAAGGAATATACAACGGGATAGACAGGAAGTCTTGTGTGTTGGTATGCATATGATTTGGGGGGCATTTGTTTTTGGTTTTTTTGGGGGGGTTGGTTTCATTTTCTTTCTAGGTAAATAAATTTGTATATAATTTTTGTATACATGTTGGAAATTATATTATAGTAAGTCCTGTAATATGACAACGTTTACCGACGTAAGAAAGTTAACAAATAAATAAAATGCAAATTAAAAAAATGTGTTGAGGAGGGAGGATTATTGGGTTGTTATCGGTTTTTTAATTTATTTTTATTACGTATTTTGTGTTTTTATAACATGATTATATCTTGGGAACCACCCCGAGACTTGTGGTGGTCTACAAATTTAATAAATAATGGAGAAGAAGATCATAAGGAGAGCCTGTTAGTTCAGCCCTATGGCCCATCTAGGCCAGAATCCTGTTCTCACAGCTGCCAGTCAATTGCCTGTCGGAAACCCTCAAGCAGGACTTCCTCCTCCTCCAGTTTCTGGCAACCGGCATTCAGAAGCATTACTGCTTCCAGCCTTGGAGGCAGAGCATAGTCAAGCTGACCTGACCAGCAGCCATTGATAGCCTTTTCTTCCATGAATTTGCCATCCAAGTCAATGGGAAACACAGCCTCCTGTGGAAGTGAGTTCCATAGTTTAACTATGCAGAAATGCTTCCTTTTCTCTGTTCTGAATTTTCTGGCTCTTAGCTTCGTTGAATGTCCAGGGATTCTGGTGTTATACTAGATTACCCTTGGGACAGTGGCATGCAGTGAAATTTTTCATAGGAGGCACCAGCTTGTGAGGGTGATTGGGGGGGGGCGATGCGTGTGCGATGTCCCAGCGTCCTCACGTCATGCACATGAGCATCAAGCCTCCCTACCTAAGCTAAGCATAAGCTTCCCGGGCTTTGAGACGGAGGCACCAGGCCTCTATGGGACACAGGTGGCGCTGTGGTCTAAATCACTGAGCCTCTTGGGCCTGCCAATCAGAAGGTTGGCAGTTCAAATCCCCATGACAGGGTGAGCCCCTGCTGCTCTGCCCCAGCTCCTGCCAACCTAGCAGTTCGAAAGCATGCCAGTGCAAGTAGATAAATAGGTACCGCTCCGGCGGGAAGGTAAACAGCATTTCCATGCTCTCTGGTTTCCGTCACAGTGTTGTGTTGCACCAGAAGTGGTTTAGTCATGCTGGCCACATGACCCAGAAAGCTGTCTGTGGACCAACATTGGCTCCCTTGGCCTGAAAGCGAGATGAGCGCCACAACCCCATAGTCGCCTTTGACTGGACTTAACCATCCAGGGGTCCTTAACCTTTTTTACCATGCCTCTGACAGGAACCTAGAGCCCTCCTGCCTCCTTTCCAAAGCCTGCAGGCTTTCAGAAGACGACAGAAGGGTTCTTGGACCTGTCAGAGTATCATGCCTCCCTCTGTAAGCCAGGCAGAAGTTTCCTGGGCTTTGGGAAAGAGGTGCCAAGGGAACATTTAGGGGACTAGCCTAGACCCCCTAGTCCTTTAACCACACACCACTGCCTTGGGATCCCTTTAGGGTTGTCACCTTTGTTCTGGCAAAAGGCAGGAAAGGACGGGGAGGTTTGAGGGAAATCGTTTCACCTGGTGCTGCAATGACTTCAAAGCAATCCAATCTATTGCAGCCTAACAAGATGGCCTCTCTGGAACGTGTCACACAATTTTGTAAGCCTGTCTGTGCTTTCCTACACAGAGCTTAAATACATGACCTGTCACACACATGCAGTACTATACAGCAATGCATAAATAAATAAATACATGGGGGGGGGGCATATCCTGATGATGGGATGAGCTTTACTCCACATATTAAATTTCCCAAAGAGAGATGCTGAGGACGGACTCTGTGTCCTTTTGCATGGAAAGCATGTGTTTTATCGCCGAGCACTTCCTGGATTATGGTGATTGATGCAGCCCGGTGAAAATGCAGATTTTGGGGGGAAAGAAATCCATTAGAATGCATTAGTGGGAGACGGAAAGAGGTGTCATTTTCCCCGCCTGCCCATCCTCCAAGCAGCCGGGCACAAGCTCCTTTCCCCATGCACATTCCGCTTTAATGCTATATTTGTCACACAGATTCTTCCTACTTGCCCATCTGGCATGTAGATACTGTTTCCAAATTTGTTGTCCTTTACATTCCAAAAGCCTATTTGACTTGAGATGTTTCCATAAAGAGGCAGAAAGCCCTGCCAGAGTTTGATATACAGAACCAATATCCCGTCTGTGTAGCATGCTGTTTTCCAATCAGGAAAAGCAACACCGACCTGCGATGATTGCCGTTGCTGTTCTGCTCTCCTGACTAGGTGCACCCTAGTTACCTATACGGGCACCTGTAACAAAGCTGCACAGCCAGAACACAAAGTTCTGTGGCTAATTGTAGGCTTCAGATAATGAAATCCATCTCACTGGTTCTAAAATGGAAGGAGGCTGTTTAGAATGGCTGCCCCTGGTGCTTGTGGGGCATATGCCCCTGACCTCCTGCACAAAATAGGCTGTGATGGAACTTCACCCGCTGATTCCTGCACATAGCCCATCATCAAGAAGCGATTGAATTAGAGCATACCTTTTAGCGCAGCTTCCCAGCTCCATCTGCTCCCTTTGTAATCTATACTTGGAGCGTATCATGTGTCATGGCAACACAGTTAATGGGCTTAGTCATCTCCTATGGAGTAACCTACACTAGGTGATAGATGGGAAATCCCGTAAGCTTGACTTTGTTGAATTCCCAGCAGTTACTAGGGAGGCAGCACATGGTGCACTCCTACTATGGCCTTAGGTAGCTTCAATGCCACAGATATTTTGCCCTTTCTGCAGTGCAGAACCTGGAGTTTCTGGTTAACCCTACCGAACTACAACAGAACTCACCACCATGATCTCCACCAGTCCTGTAACCCAGCCTTTGCCACCCTGGTGGCCTCCAAATGTCTGGGACCACAACTCCATGTTGGTTGGGATGATGGGAGTTGTAGTCTAAAACTTATGGAGGCCACTTGGTTGCCAAAGGCTGCTCTGACCGCATCCTCATAGTTGAGACCACAAGTTTGTGCCCTTACCTTCCATTGTCTGCAGAGCCCAGTGTTTACCAGTTCAGCTGCACGCTCATCCAGGAAAGGTTCAGGAAAGGGCTGTCAAAATGATCAAAGGAATGGAGCCATTTCCATAGGAGGGAAGGTTGTGACATTTGGGGCTTTTTTAGTTTAGAGAAAATTTAAGACGTGACATAATGGAAGAATACAAAATGACTCATTGTACAGAGAAAGCAGATAGAGGTCTCTCATAACACTGAAACACATGGACATCCAAGGAAGATGAATGTTGCCATTTGAGCAACCCTATCTTCAGAGGCTTGCTACTGAGGTGGTGGTGGGATGGAGGAAGCGCAGAAGGTCTCCCATTCCCCACTCACCCACCTCCCCACCAACACCTGTCATGCCACTAGTGGTTTGTGGAGCTCTGTGAGTGGTGTGGTGTTGCTCTCCTGCCTTCTGAACACTGAGTGTCACTGCCGTTTCTGAGAGGGAAAGAATCAAGGAGTGAGGCACGGTACTGGCTTAAAGGTAAAGGACCCCTGGACAGTTAAGTCCGGTCAAAGGTCACTGTGGAATTGCAGTGCTCATCTCGCTTTCAGGCCAAGGGAGCAGCTTTCCAGGTCATGTGGCCAGCGTGACTAAACCGCTTCTGGCACAATGGAACACCTTGACGGAAGCTGGAGCACACAGAAAAGCCATTTACCTTCCTGTTGCAGTGGTACCTATTGTTCAGGGAAGTTTTTAATGTGTGATATTTTAGTGTATTTTTGGGTTCTATGGAAGCCGCCCAGAGTGGCTGGGGAAACCCAGCCAGATGGGCGGGGTACAAATAATAAATTATTATTATTATTATTATTCTACTTGCACTGCTGTGTTTTCGAACTGCTAGGTTGGCAGGAGGTGGGACAGAGGAACAGGAGCTGACTCTGTTGCTAGAGTTCGAACCGCTGACCTTCTGATTGGCAAGCCCAAGAGGCTCAGTGGTTTAGATCACAGGGTCACCCACTTCCCTGCCATGGCACAGACACTGAGCCTTATCTCCTCATGCCTCACCACTCCTCCTCTCCCTCTCAAGACCCTGCAGTGATACTTGGTGTATGGAAGGCAGGAGAGCTGCCCCACCCCTCCCATACCACCCTACCAAATGCTAGTGTGTTGTGTTGCTATGTTGTGAGCCAGAGATCAACATGATGGCAATTGCTGTGAACTACTGACTGGTGTGAGAAGGAAGAGTGAGTGAGTAACCTTTACTTCTTTTCTGACTTAGATGGAAACTGAAGCCAAATCAGAATCCTGGGGCTCGTACTGCCTTTCATTTGTATACCCTCCAGTTTTTCTCTAATGAAAATAGGGATGTCCAACATTAATAAGAAGGAGGAGGAGAATACCCCACTCATCAGACTGGGTTGCTCCAGCCACGTATTATATAAAAACATAATAAAACATTAAACATTTTAAAACTTCGCTATACAGGGCTGCTTTCACATGGCTTGGGGGTCAGAATATTCCATACTCACCAACATTTCTACAGTGAAAACAGGGATGTCCAATGGAAAAGTGGGACATTCCAGGATCAAATCAGAAACTGGGAGAGCTTCTGTCCCTGGAAAATAGGGACACTTGGAGGGTCTGCATTCGAGGCAAGAATTACAAGCATTATCCCTACCTGAAGTAGCGTCTCCACCCCTGTCCTTCAGCCCAAACACTGAGGTGCAGCTCGGAGGACCTTCTGGTGGTTCCCTCACCATGAGAAATGAGGTTACAGGAACCAGGCAGCGGGCTTTCTCAATAGCGGTGCCCACCCTGTGGAACGCCCTCCCATCAGATGTCAAGCAGATAAAAACACAACGCTTAGAAGACATCTGAAGGCAGCCCTGTATCAGGAAGTTTTAAATGTTTGATGCCAATTATGTTTTTATATGTGTTGGAAGCCACCCAGAGTGGCTGGAGAAACCCAGCCAGATGGGCGGGGTACAAATAATAAAATTAATAATAATAATAATAATAATAATAATAATAATAATAATAATAATAATAATAATAATTTATTATTTATACCCCGCCCATCTGGCTGGGCCTCCCCAGCCACTCTGGGCGGCTTCCATAAAAACCAAAAATACAATAAAATATCACACGTTAAAAACTTCCCTGAACAGGGCTGCCTTAAGATGTCTCCTGAATGTCAGGTAGTTGTTTATCGCTTTGACATCTGCTGGAAGGGCGTTCCACAGGGCGGGCGCCACTACCGAGAAGGCCCTCTGCCTGGTTCCCTGTAGCTTTGCTTCTCGCAGTGAGGGAACCGCCAGAAGGCCCTCGGTGCTGGACCTCAGCGTCCGGGCAGACTGATGGGGGTGGACTCGCTCCTTCTGAGGGTTACACATCCATGCCAGTAAACACAAATATTGATACCATTGCTAGCAATGAACAAAAGCAACAAATGAAGAAGTCTTAGGATAAATTGTGGGGGGAACGACCCATAATGATATCCACAATTAAGAAGGCTAGATTTCAACCTCTCTGCTATCTCAGTAAACGTTGAGCATGTAAGGAACGATCTCTGTTCACCCAGGAGTGATGGGTGCCAAGGATGTCAAGTGCTGATTGAGTAATCTAGGAAATTGCTATAGAACAAGCCTGCCTGCACAACTCGTGACCCATTGAGCCAAATGCAGCCCACCAGCCGTGTGTCTTTTGCTTTCCCTGCCTGCCAAAACAGGGGGATGTGAAACACCTGGCATGTTATTATACACGGACGGTAGGCTAAATTAGGCTTGGTGGATCACCAGCCTACTATAGAAAACACACTTAAATGACGCTATGCCATCTGTGCTCTTCTCCACCCCCCCACCCCAAATTAACTTACTCTAGAGTAGTGCTGTTGGATTCCAATTTGAGTAAGGCCTTTGGAAGGCTCGCATGTAATTGCTAAAAAAAAAAAAAAGGAAGCCAGAGACAATGACGTGAACTTCTGCCGGTTATAATACAGGGCATGCCTCAAAATGGGTAGGTAGCTTTTATCCCTCGAGTCCACCTTGTAATAGCACCGGTATCCATGTGCAACAGATATTGTTGTGCACTGAGCTGGAAGATAATAAATAGGTCTGAGATTATGATTTACAGAAGGGTGTTTGGAACTCCTTGAACCAGTAGGGAGAGAAAATGGTGCCGGTACAAGCTGTCAACCTCACAATTGTTTGCTTCCCACCTCTCTCCAGAGGGCAATTTCTCCCAAGATGTAGCTTGTTCCATGTCTCATCATCTGGAAATACTCAAATCGGTGGAACCGTGGTTAATTACCAAAATGGCTGATCCACACATTCTTAGCTGTCAGATTCCTCTCCCCCTTTATTGCTGTTTTCTCCTCTTCCCCTCCTTCTCTAAGCAATGAAATAACTCACATTAATGCACACAGCGGACTGAATACTTTCATGATTATTTCCAGTTGTTTTAAAGGATGGCTTATTGAAAATGCATTGCTTTCTGCATGTGCATGCATGTGTGCTTCAGGGGGAAGGGTTATGTTTCTCCAAAACAATCTGAATGAATTCATTTTTAACATGAGAGAGAGAGAAAGCACATAGTTAAGGTATATACAAATTCTGGAGCTAACGTTGCGCTCCTGTACACAGTTACTTTGGAGTAAAACTCATTGGAGAGCTTACTTTTGAGTAGACCTGTACAGGACTGTGCTCAAATGCCTACCTGTACTCAAACTCTCTAAGATAATAACAATTCTGCGCTACAGAGACTTCTCTGAAACCACTTACTGTTAAGCAACTATGGGGGGGGGGAGGTAAAGGACCTTTGGACGGTTAAGTCCAGTCAAACTTGACTATGGAGTTGTGGGCCTCATCTCGCTTCAGGCCAAGGGAGCCGGCTTTTGTCCACAAACAGCTTTCGGGTCCATGTGGCCAGCATGACTAAACCGCTTCTGGTGCAACAGTACACTGTGACGGAAGCCAGAGCGCATGGAAATGCCTTTTACCTTCCCGCCACAGTGGGGATTTACCTACTCGCACTGGTGTGCTTTCGAACTGCTAGGTTGGCATTAACTATAGACAAAGATGTGGCACACAATTCTGTCCACAGTGAGTTGTGCATTTTAACTGCTATCACCACCTGTGGAACTCTGGCAGGGGAGCATAGCTTCTGCAAGTGAGCTTGCATTGCTAGAGGGGCCTGCAGGGCACTGAGAGTCATTAGAATACCCCTAGTCCCCTCACTGATAGGTGAAAGGGAACTGTCATAGCTCTGCTATCCCACCTATCCCAAAGGCCTTGTACATTCAGTATCACAGACACATGCCACCTGAACAGGCTGTCTGAAGTAGCCATAGTGAGTTTTGTCCATTGGTCCACCTAGAGTAGTGAGGGGAACAGAAGTCTCCTAACAACTCTTAGCAGCAGTGAACTACACTTCCCAGGATTCTTTGGGGGAAAGACAAGATGGTTACCATAAATATATGGTGCAGATGGGACCTGAGTCCTTCTGTCTGAGAGTTCCCCTTCCATCATGTCAAGGAGACAAAGTTGGGTGGGCCTTCCCAGGCTATTTAACGGCCCACCATTTTTCTTCTCTTGCATTTCCTCTTGGAATATTTCACTTGTGTTTTTTTTTAAAAAAAATAAGAATAAAGGAAACTTCCACTGAGTTGAAAGAATGATTACCCAGTTTTATGAATGGCTCGTGCTTTATAAATGATGCATGACATTTGCTCCTTCTAACCACCTTCCCCTTCCCCTTCATGCCATGTCAATAGTTAGATTTTAAGCCTTCAGGCAGGGACTTGTCCTTTTTCTCTTCTCTGTGCAGCACTTAGTTTATTTTAAGCACCATAGAAATAAAGAATAATAGCAATCATCATCATCTCTAGGTCAAGAATTGGGTCAGGCCCTAAACAAAGATAATAGCAGACACTGGGGTGGCCTCTCCCGTATTACCTCTGATTAGCCATTTGAATCCTGATATCTGCTGGGAGGGAGGGAGGAAATGGCATACAAATGTATTTCCCTTTTAGCATGGGGAGATTGAAACATACGCTTTAAAAAGCCTGGGCTTGCATCAGTAATGAAAGCTGAAATTCTGTAAGGAAGGCATTCTCCTGCTGCAGAAGTTCACCCAAGGGGAGATGTGACAGTTCTAAAACTAGTTCCCAAAGAGTCATGATAGACTGGTGTCTCTAGATAACTGCGTGCCATCTGTGCAAATGCTTGTAGCATTTCATATGGGTGCTTGACATTTACCTTGAACGTGGCATAGTGTGTGGGTGCTGCTATGGAAAGCTTCTTTGTGTACAGTATGTTGCCAGACCCGTTTCTGCCTTCCCAGTTTCTTCCAAGCCTTCCGCAAAATGGAAGAAAGGAACGGGGGAATCGAATATCCTACCCTGCAACATTTCACGGGTGAAAATGGGGTTGTGCTTGTTGTAATACTTGCACAGTTCTTGCATAGAATTATAGAATCATAGAATGGTACAGTTGGAAGGGACTCTGAGGATCATTTCATCCAGCCCCCTGCAATGCAGAAATATACAGCTGGAACACTGTGAATCACTGTCCCTTTTCCCCGGTTCATCCTCCTCCCTCCCTGTCTCCTCTGCCCACACATCCCCCCACTCCTCGGACTCCTGTCAGTCCCTGACCTCCACCAGCAGAGGGACGACAGCATTACTGCACCCTGTTCTGCTCACCTGATTGGTGGACAGGTAGAAGTACCAGCAACAGGATCCCCAGTAATGGTAGTCCATAGTAAATCCCCAAATTGGGTGTTCTGGTGGAGGATCTGAGTTGGCCTAGGAGCCACTGGTTTCTGAGCTGGTCCCACTGCAATCACATGACAGCACTGGGCCCAACCTGGACTGATTATTCCAGATTGGCCCCACAATTTACCTCTACCTGCTCCCCTTTCATTCCAGCTGGTGTGATTTGATGGTGCTGTGGGTTGCGATTGTAGCTTTGCCACTCCACCATGTTGCCACAACTGTCTGGCAGGGTTTGAGATTGTCTTGTTAGTCCTTTACCAATTTTAACTGAGATTTCAAAACATGAAAGTTACAAATCAAAGCTAAATTAGCGTGTGATTCATTATAGAAGCAATAGTTACCGACCTCAGAATATTGTTTGTTATGACAAAATAAGGCCCTTATGAGTTTCTGTTAGTTTTAACGTTTAATGAGGATGAAAGAAAAATAATGAAATTAAATGAGAAGATGAAATTAACACTTTAAAAAGGCTATTAAGGGCTTAAACCTAAATTAACATTTCTATAAATATTCCTATCAATGTTACACAGGCAATTAGCAAATAGCAATTAAGATAAAGAAGATGCATCTAAAGAAGTTTCCAGCTGAATGTAAAGATCCATATAGATTCTTATTAAATCAGCCAAACTTACCCATAGCTGTCAGGCTACAGCTGTTGGGTCCTGCATGCAACATAATCATGCTTGTCTAGGTTTCCCCCCACCCCACCCTGCTCAACTGACAATTGCGTCAATCCATATTTAAAAATGAAGCCCAGAGTACATGTGACTTTAAACACATAATGCCAAGTGTCACATATAAATTTAAAACTCTAAATAGCAGGCATGGATGGACCTAACCAGGATCAGAACCATAGCGCATGGAGAGGGTAATTGTTCTTTCTGCATTCCTACCACACCCAGTGCCGGATTTACTTATAAGCTAAACAAACTCTAGTTTAGGGTCCCACTCTCTTAGGTAAAGGTAAAGGGACCCCTGACCTTTAGGTTCAGTCATGACTGACTCTGGGGTTGCGGCGCTCATCTTGCTTTATTGGCCAAGGGAGCCGGTATACAGCTTCCGGGTCATGTGGCCAGCATGACTAAGCCACTTCTAGCGAACCAGAGCAGTGCACGGAAATGTTTTACCTTCCCGCCAGAGCGGTACCTATTTATCTACTTGTGCTTTGACATGCTTTTGAACTGCTAGGTTGGCAGGAGCAGGGACCGAGCAATGGGAGCTCACCCCGTCGCAGGGATTCGAACCGCTGACGAGTCCCTTAAAAAATACAAAGGGGAAAAAATTACAATTACTTTGATAAAATACATATTTTGTTATGTGCAAATGGCTTTAGATACCCCATAAATTACCATATATCATATATTCAACACAAAAAACAGTGACAATTTGTTGCTGACAAAGGACAGCTGGACATATAAAGGGCCATATTACCTTCAGTAGCTTAGGGCCTCATCAAACCTAAATCCAGCCCCGACCATACCCTACAGTCTCAATGAAAATAGTCTCCCTATCGAATTTTCTCTTACCCTGGGAGGGAAATTCTATTGATGCTAAAAGCAACTTGAATGGAGATTTTCACCAGGACTGTGGTGGCATTTAATGTCCCATATACATGCATGTGCACACACAAACACACTGTAGCCCTAATGCTGAATATTATTGATAATAATAATAATTTATTATTTATACCCCACCCATCTGGCTGGGTTTCCCCAGTCACTCTGGGCGGCTTCCAACAGAATATTAAAAACATGATAAAACATCAAATATTAAAAACTTCCCTAAATAGAGCTGCCTTCAGATATCTTCTAAAAGTCAGATAGTTGTTTATTTCCTTGACATCTGATGGGAGGGCATTCCACAGGATGGGCGCCACTCTGCCTGGTTCCTGGTAACCTCTCAGGGAGGGAACTGCCAGAAAGGACTCAGAGCTGGACCTTGGCTGGACAATGGGGATATAGATGCTCCTTCAAGTGTACTAGGCCGAGGCCATTTAGGGCTTTAAAGGCCAGTACCAATACTTTGAATTGTGCTCGGAAACGTACTGGGAGTCAATGTAGGTCTTTCAGGACCGGTGTTATATGGTCTCGGCAGCCACTCCCAGTCACCAGTCTAGCTGCCACATTGGGTTCTCCAGCCCCTACTGTTTGGCATTTTTAAAAGATCTACAGAGCTTGAAGGGATGCATTTAACATCACATGTAGTTGGGCCTTGGAGCTTAGAATTTAAGATAAGAAGCCATCCCTGTTACCCAATATATGCCATATTTGTGTAGACCACTTGAAGTTGGTGTTGTAAATTATCCACCCGCTTTGGAGAAAGGCTGCAGTTCAGGAACACAGCACATGATTTTCCTGAGAAAGGTCCCATGTTCAATTCCTGGCATCTCCACATCAGACCTACATCAGAAATCCTGGAGAACTACTGCCAGTCAACATAGACAATACTGAACTAAATGGACCAATGGGTCTGGCTCAGCATAAGACAGCTTCCTATGTATCCTGGATGTGAGACGTGTATCCTGGGTCTGTTCACCAAACCCATATTCACAATATACATTTAAAGCAGTTTCATGCCATGAAAGTCATGGATTTTCACTGAAGAATCCTGGGAGCTGGAGTTGGTTAAGGGTGCTGCAAGTTGCTAGGAGCAGGACTTTTTTCAGGCAGAACTTGTCAAAACTCAGTTCTGGCACCTCTCAGGTGGGTGCCATTGCAATTCTAAGAGAAACAAATAGGTGTTCGTGGTGAGTTCTGGCACCTCTTTTTCTAGAAAAAATAGCACTGGCTAGGAGACTTCTATTCCTATCACAGAGCTACAATTCCAAGAATTTGCAGAGGGATTGATTGTGAAGCCACTCTGAGCATAGCAGCTCTGTGAGGGGCGGTGCTTTTTTCTGGAGGGACGCATACCCCTAAACATTTTGTGAAATTTTAAACATTTTTAGTTTCTTCTCTAGCATGGTAAATTGTCAGTTCCGTTGCTACCCCCAATGGCGGCCTCATTTCCTGTCATGGTGTTTCCTGAGTCTCAGATGGAAGTGAGTGTTTAATGTGTGAAGAAGGAGTTGGAATCTAGCATGGTGATTGGTCAGTTTCGTTGTTACCAACTCCGATGGTGACAGAAGCGAGTGTTTAATGTGTGAAGCAGCGTGGAAGTTACTGTCAGCTGTCAGCTGTGTAATATGAGGTAATGCATGTTCTTTGTACTTTTGCCCATTTACTGTATTTATTTTTCTTGATTTGAACTATAAAATGGTGGTTTTCTTGAGTCAAAATGAGAGTACCGCTAAACATTTTTTTTGAAAGAAAAAAGCACTGGTGAGGGGAATAGGGGTCTCCTAACAACTCTCAGCAAACTACAGCTCTCAGAATTCTTTGGGGAAGCCATGACAGTTTGAAGTGGTTTCATCATTTAATTGTATGGTGTGGCTCCAGCGTATGGATAATATCAGCTTCAGAACCACATTTTAACCAACATGTTACTGAAACAGCTTTGTGAGCTTAGATGCGCCGACTCCAAAAGGCTCACATGTCCAGCAGGAGCGGCTGAGGTGACTTACATTTCATTTCTAAATGTGAATAATCTCAGCTATGAATGACCTCCATTTTATCTCTCCACCCTTCCATTTTGAGCAAAGCGAGTGATGGAGTATCGCTGTTCTAAACAAATGCACCAAGCTGGCGGATATCGCTGCCAGAAGGAGCCCTGCCAGTGGTTGAATTGTTGTCACCGATGGCACCACTGTTTACACTGGTTTGGAATTGAAATGCTGAAAAATAGATCTCGCCAAACACAAGCACAGTTGAACTCTATTAATCATGCAAAAGAAAGAAAAGTTTAATTAATGGCATATTTTTCCAAAAGCAACGTTTCATTACGGTTTTTGTTGGGAAGACGGAGGCATGCACTGGAAACACTCGTTCTAATTAATCCTGCAAGTGGGGGCATTTGGGGTAAGGTCAGAGAATAATAGGCAAATGTGTGAATCAGCAGGATACGGTGGCAGGGAGAGTGATCATTTGAATAAAAGCAGTTGTGTTATTTTTTTTTCCCTTGGACCGTGGGCTGTTCAATGTTCTGGATGAATATAACACAATCAGTCTGTTCTCTGGTGTATATCCACTTCCTGCTGACTAAGAGCAACCTGCATCTTCTACCATTTATTAAAATGAAGTATTCACACTGGAAAATGCCAGGGCGCTTTTGTCGTCGCCGTTTCCCAGGGATGACCAGCTCACTGGCAATATTGACATCATTAAAAGTGCTTTAAAGAAAGAAGCAAGCCAGCCAAAAAGCAATCTCTGTGTCAGGTGCTGTGTGATGCATAGCCAGCACACATTTCCCTTATTTGCAACAGGGCCGGAGGTCACGGTGCCCTACCAGGGTCACCAGGAAGGCTTTCAGAGAGAGAGGTGTGTGTTCTGCTTTCCTTCTTTTCCTGATTCCTTTAGCAATGTCCCTTTAAAATACTAAAAACATGTTGTGCTTTGACCTCACTGCTGAGTCACTCTTCCATTCCCTCACACGCCTGAAATTAAGAGACAACTTGCAGAAATATGTCAACAGATCATGCTGATTTTGTAGGCTGCTTGATCTTCTAAAGCAAGGGATGGAGAACTCGTGCTTCTCCAACTGTCATTGGACAACAGCCCTCACTGTCCCTGGCCACTGCCCATGCTGGCTAAGGTTTATGAGAGCTGGAGCGCAGCAACATCTAAATGGCAACAGGTTTCCCAGCCCTGCCTAAGGAGAAGTATATAAGAACATGAGTCCAACATTTAATTTTAACTAACCAGCCAGATGCTTCTAGGAAGCATACAAGCAGGGCATGGAGACAAAAAAAAAACCCCTCATGTTCCTTTTTTTTTTTTTTTTTTTTTTGTCTGCAGCATCTGGCTCTTAGATATATGCTACCTCTGAAAATCTGATCTGGATGTCATAGGTGATGTAAGCCCCTGAGCTGGACAGCATGACCGCCTTTGCAGTTATGCTAACAACTCTTCTCATACAGCCTTTAATTTGCATGCATCCGAAGGAATGCGGGTGAGGAGCATTGAACTGGCTGGCATGGTGGTGGTCAGACTCAAAGGTCGCTGTCCGTGGTGCTACTAATGTTCTTGTCTGCTTTCCTGTGTCATAGGGTAGCCAGTTTTGTGTTTCCAAAGAAGGAATGTATTATCCAAAAAAGACATCAACATGCATAGAATTTACATGTGATGATTTATATGCATAAATGCAATTGTAGACAATATTACTATAATTTAAACAGAAACACTAGATATCTCTCCAGGGTGGGGAAGGCTGTGACTAGGTGAGCTGTGGCCCTTGCTCTTCCCTCTTATTGTTCTTTGTCATTAAGAAGGACTTTCAAGTAGAGAAGTGTCCTCTGCAAAGGAAGCGTGGTCATTCTTCTCTTTAGAGCCAAGGCCTCAGCAAGACACAAAATAGCCCCAACTCTCTGCAGATATGCTATGTGGAAGTTGAACTATGCTCTGACTGATGCCGGTAGGTAGCTGATGCTAGATAAACTGCTGCTTTGTGGCCCCACCTGAAATCTGTTGAGCAGTTTTGACTGTTTTCATACCCTCCTAGCAATGGCAGGTACATGCGCCAAACCTCATAGTATGTCTTGGACCTGAAGGCTTGACAAAAAGTGTGCACAGTGGAACATGGGTGTTTGATGAATTCAGGTTTGGTAAGTTCCAAAGTGAACTGAGCAGATCTGCACCTCCCAGACTAATATGTGAATCAGAATGTCATTCTCCTTCAGTTGTTCCCTTTTCCCAAACTTGCAATCAAGGTGGGTTTTTTTTGCCAGAACTCACCAGAATTCAGTTCTGGCACCTCTCAGGTGGGCACCATTGCCAATGTAAGGAACAAGGTTGAGTTCTGGCACCCCTTTTTCTAGCAAAATAACACTGCTTGCAATACAGTTCTCTCTTCGCATCATGTTCCAAAATGTGTTTAATGTGCATATTTTCAGATGAAATCAGTTTAGAAATGCGATGACATAAACTTATTTAAATAAGCATTTTGTGGTCATAGTATTGAGCCCATTTTCTTCATGTTTTTTTAAAAATGGCAGATTATTGCTAAAATAGAATGAAGTTACAAATACACAAATGCAAAATTGACACGGACCAGAACTAGATGTATCCACCCCTACCCTCCAAAAATTCCTATCATGGATGCTTTTGATCCTTCAATCAAGCTTCCCTAGAGGCATTTCAATTTTTTCAGTCTTCAGGAGCCAGTGTGGTGTAGTGGTTAAGAGTGGTGGACTTGTAATCTGATGAACCGGATTCGCTTCCCCACTCCTCAACATGTGGCTTCTGGGTGACCTTGGGCTAGTCACACTTCTCTGAAGTCTCTCAGCATCACTCACCTCACAGAGTGTTTGTTGTGGGGGAGGAAGGGAAAGGAGATTGTTAGCTGCTTTGAGACTCCTTAGGGTAGTGATAAAGCGGGATATCAAATCCAAACTCTTATTCTTCTTCTAGTGGAAGAATCTGTAGAAAACATACCTAGTCATCTCTCCAGACCTTTCTGACTTACTACAGAATCAGTGTGTTTGCTTCCAGTCAAACAGCCTTCAGGGAGGGAAAGTGTCAGAGACATTTTGAATTTTGACTTCTGTGCTTTGTCCAGTTTCACAATTTCAAATCTATATCCTTTTGGCATGGGTCTGTCTCCTCACGATGAGAATGTGGCGGTGCACTTTTATACTCCAGTGTCTGGACCATTGCTTACAAAACATAATTAAAAACCAGAGAATTTGGTTTTATCTGTGATTTCTCCCTCTACTTGTTCACAGGGCAGTGGTCCAGAAACCACAGGTGGTCTGCTGCCAGTCATATAATGTCTTGGTGCAAAGCATTTATGGCTGTTTGTTGCTAAGACAAAAGTTGCTAGTCCGCCTGAGGAGAGAGGGGTGGTGCTTCTTTTGAAACGGATGGTATGTACTGCAGCGCATTCAGCTTGGTCTGAATGTCCCACTGCTAACAACCTCACAGTAGTTGTCTGATAGCCTTTTGACACCAGCCTTTGTGAAAATGCGGAACAGCTATCAAGCTGCCATTGTAAGGGTATTGAGAAATGAATGCAATGCTGCCAGGCTGTGTGAGTTACAGTCAATTGGAATGAAGCTTATAATTATTAAGGGCGCCTATTAAAATGTGCAGACTAAAAAGTGCCCCCAAATTGCTCTTTATTTCATTATGGAGTCCTAGATAGTTCTAAAAAAAGTTTAGTGAGTACTCACCCCCGCCACCCTCAATCACACCTGAATTTAAGCATTCTGAATTCACATGTGGGAGGGCAGTTCTACTTGTAGAAACACAAAATTAAACTGCAATGGACATTATTATTATGATTACATTTATAGCCCATCTTTTCATTAATGCCATTCAAGGAAGCTAGGAGGCTAGGAAAAATGCAATGATCAGCCATAATCACTGAAAGCATATAAATTATGTTAAAAAATAGTTGTAACAGCTGAGGGCGTATAAACTACGTTAAAAAAAAAAGTTAATGGCATCTCTCACTATACCAAACTGTGTCAGACAGAAAACTCCATCCAAAACTTTAAATAAAAAAAGAATTAAAACTCTCTGGCTTAGGTCAAAATATCACAGAATTGTAGATTCTTAGAGCTGGAAGGGACCCCAAGGGTCATCTAGTCTAACCCCCTGCAGTGCAGGAATCTCAGCTAAAGCATCCATGACTGATGGCCATCCAACCTCTGCTTAAAAACTCCCAAGGAAGGAGAGTCCACCATCTTCCGAGGGACTCTGTTCCACTGCTGAGAAGCTCTCACTGTCAGAAAGTTTTCCAAATGTTTAGTCAGAATCTCATTTCTTCCAACTTCAAACCATTGGTTCAAGTCCTGCCTTCCAGAGAGGGAAAAACAAGTGTGCTCCCTCCTCCATGTAACTGCCCTTAAGATGTTTGAAGATGGCTATCATCTCTCCCCTCAGTCTCCTCTTATCCAGGCTAAACATACGAAGCTCCTTCAAGCGCTCCCCATAAGGCTTAGTTTCCAGACCCTTGGTCATCTTGGTTGCCCCCCTCTGCACACGTTCCAGATTGTCAACATCCTTCTTAAATTGTGGTACCCAGAATTGGACACAGTATCCCAAGCGTAGTCTGACTAAGGCAGAATGGAGTGGTACTATTACTTCCCTTGATCTGGACACTATACAGTGGTACCTCGGGTTACAGACGCTTCAGGTTACAGACTCCGCTAACCCAGAAATAGTACCTCAGGTTAAGAACTTTGCTTCAGGATGAGAACAGAAATCATGCTCCGGCAGCCCGGCGGCATCAGGAGGCCCCATTAGCTAAAGTGGTGCTTCAGGTTAAGAACAGTTTCAGGTTAAGAACGGACCTCCGGAACAAATTAAGTACTTAACCCGAGGTACCACTGTACTTTCATTGATGCATTAGGGGTTTTTTTTCTGCTGCATCACACTGTTGACTCACGTTAAGCTTGTGGTGCACCAAGACCCCTAGATCCTTTTCACATGTACTGCTAGTAAGCCATGTGTCCCCCATCCTATATTTGTGCAAGTTATTACAATAATCCTGCCAATGTTCTTATCTGTTTACAGTTTATTTGTAAATATTCAATAAACCATTTCCATTCTTTTACAAAAAGTTTGTTACCTTGATTTCTTATTTTTCCAGTAAGTTTCACCATTTCTGCGTATTCCATAAATTTTTATATCCATTCTTCTTTGGCTGGGACTTCTTCTTCTTTCCATTTTTGGGCAAGTAACCTTCTTGCTGCTGTAGTCGCAGACATGGATAAATTTCTATAGAGTTTGGGTAGTTCTGTCCCTATAATTCCCAAAAGGAAAGCTTCTGGGTTGTTGTTGTTTTACAAACATTATTTTTGGGTGTTCAGACCCAGAAATACCCCCCCCCCAAAAAAAAAGAATAAAAAAATTCACCCATGACTCAAATTTTGGTTTTGGCATAATTTAGGCCACAACTTTATTGATTACAGAAAGTGACTGGTTGCATAGGCTCTGGTTCGACTAGCTCCCTGCCATGCAGGTAGCGCTGACCCAGGGTTCCAGCATAGGTCAGCCAAGGGTGAACACCTGGATAAGTGGAAAGCCAGGAACAGGCTATCTCCACCACCCAAATGCCCCCCTGGACTCAGGCACGGGCACAACCCCCTCTCAGGGGTTGACCAAACCATCGAGTCCCTGGATTCCTTTAACGGAATATCCTTCACATAGAGAGCATTCTCCCATCCTTATCACCTGAACTAAACCCTATCCGCAACCTTACAAGTTGTGACGATTTGCTACGCGGCAGGCTAAACTCAAATGGCAACAGCCAATCAGCCAAGCGGGGGAAATTCCTGCCATGCCCCTGTCCCAATGACAGAAGACACATGACGGCATAGCAAGGTCAAGCATAAAACCCCAAAAATAGGGAGAGGTGGGCGGGTGTTCCGAATGCACATGCCAAAAGAGGAAGCTCTGGGTCACGTGGATGGGCATAAATAGGTCCCTCGAACCATTTGGACTGCGTCCCATTGGCCAAATTGCACCCAGCTTCGAGGGACCTACCAATCGGGTGTTGTGGCTGACCACTCGTACCAACCCACAACACAGGGTGTCAGTTTTCCGGGTCTCACTGCAATACGTGCCCTCTTTAAGGGAGGACCCGATTAAACAATTCATTATATATAATTTCCCAGTAAGCTTTAACCTTACTACAAGACCACCACAGTCCTTCTGGTCTTAGAAGTCAACCTTGTAAAGATACAAGCTTACAGAGAGATCCACCAGCACTTCACCATGCTAGCTCACCATGCTATATTATCACCATATAGCATGTAACCTTCAGCTTCACCACTGATACATTTCATTGAACAAATATTTCACTCATTGTGAGCACCTCACATGCTTGCCACCTGCTGCTGAATGCAGCCTTGGCTCTAGACCTGCCACTGCACATTCCTCAGAGAAAGGGAAGGTGAATGAGTCATGCTTCTGGCATTTGGCCTTTGACTGTTTCCAGCCTCCCACTAGCAGCTAGGACTTTCTCTAACAGAATCCAGATGCAGAAAGTGGGCTGCTAAGTGCCTAAGCACTTAGCACAATTTCACCAGTTTTTCCAAATTACACCAACAGTAAATATGGATGTGGTTCTCCTCCATGGAGAAAACAAATAGCAGCTGGTGGCGGGGTTACCATGTGTCCTCTTTTTCAGCGGTAAAATTTTTGTCCAGGTGCACTTTTAAAATTTGCCAAAATGTCTCTGGCTATACTTTCTGGATGAGACATAGACATGGTTGAAGACTTGCTTTCCTCTTCTCTTCTACTGCCTCCCTCAGCAATATATCACAGCTTCTATAGCCTACATATAATAGGGGTATTTGAAATGTGAGTCGTCATAGCGTCCTCTTTTTTGCTCTTCAAAATATAGCAGCCCTACTGGTGGGGGGGCAATTTAGATCTGGAAAACAGTACTTTGCCCAGGACCATGGCCCTAGTGGTATGAGTGCTACCTAGGGAGGGAAGTAATGAGAGAATGGATATGTTTCTATCATCATCATCATCATCATCATTCATATGCAATTTTGATAGAGGGTTACATACCGCTAGCTATTTTTGCTCTCACCTTTCTCTGTCAAAATAACTAGCCAACTGCAATATTTTGTACTGATCCTTTAATATTCAAAGTTACCCTGCGTTCCTTTGACCTTAATCTCTGTAGAAACTGATATGGGCAGCATAGTTCATTTTTTTATTGCTTTGCGTATATAGAAACCCATATGGAGAATAGCAAATTTCAATAGCACGTTCGGGCTGAATTCTAATGTCCTGTTATTTCCAAAAGCTCCAGAAAGAAACGTAAACTAGACTGTGCCGATTCCACTTGACCTTTTGAAGATAGTCTTATTGTCTTCAGAGGGGCCTGGGAAGTGTATAAAGATTCACTTGTAGAATAATTTTGTGGGGGGGGGGTGTTGGGGGGGAAGCATAGTAAAGTTTCATTTAAACAGTTGAGAATGCTGGATTGTGTTTTTTTCAAAGGCCCCTGAGACGAAAACCCCAAATTAAAAGGATCAATGGCCAATGTATACTGGTGGCAAATTGGTTTTGCTATCCTCCAGCTCTGGCTGGCTTTTTGAACCCGAGAAAGGTCCGGGCTGCATTTAAATTCCATTGCATTTCAATCCACCTTCACGGAAAACATTTGCACTGATGCAGGAGAAAGAATCACTGAGGGTCAGAAGGAGGCAGAGCATAGCACAAAAGTGAGTGAGCGAGAGAGAGAATATATAAATAAAAGGGCTTTCAGTCTAAAAGCTCTGCTAGTAGCAGGCATCAGATGCATTCCACATGTAGGCAAGACAACAAAGGAAGCACGAGAAAGGGATGACGTTCGGGTAAGGAAGGAATGAGTGAGCACAAAGCCTGCCTGCCTCTTCTTCATGTGTGGTGGCTCATGAATTCAGAATTGTGAGGGGCGCAGAGGGAGGGAATTGCAGGTGTAATTTTTGCCATACATCTCATTCTTCAGAAATGTGTGAGCATTGCATCATCTTCAGTAATAATGCTCGCCTGCTTTCCATTCTGTCCCGCTTGGCTGCTGTAATATACGCGGAAAAGCATGAAAAGTCTTAGACAGTGTTAGAAGAATGTGTAATATTTCACTGGGAAAATACATTTCTCCCCACCCCATGCCTGCCCTGCAAATTCCCCTTTCTCTTTGGGTAAGACGGACATAGAATTGCTTCCCCCTGCCTTTGGGGCAGCATCCACCATTCATCCAATCCCAACATTCATCTCAGGCTTATTTGCTTAGCCAACTACACAAGTGGCAACAAGGAAGGAGGGGAAGCTACCATGCCTGGTAGAGAGAGGGATGGGACTGCATGCCCCACCCTACTGGGTCACTTGAGAGACCAGCTGCTATTGGCCCCCTCTCTCCCTCATTGGTCATCTAGTATTCCACGTAGCTGCAGCAGAGAGATGGGTCAGACGGTCTTCTTCTATCCTTGAGACTCTCTGCAGGCTACGTCCTTCATAGGCCCTGCCTTGCACCCTTGTTGAGTGTTTTTGCCTGCCTGGAATGTGCCCTTGACCTGTGATAATGCCTGTTGCTTGCCTAGATGGAGAGGGGTTTGTGTGTGCATACCCTCCAACATTTCTCTGATTAAAATGGGGCATCCTATTCCATACCCACCAACATTTATCCATGGAAAACAGAGACACCACCCTCCAACATTTCTCCAAGGAAAATAAGGATGTCCTAAGAAAAGGCGGGACGCGGGTGGCACTGTGGGTAAAACCACAGTGCCTAGGACTTGCCGATCGTATGGTCGGCAGTTCGAATCCCCGCAGCGGGGTGAGCTCCCGTCCTTCGGTCCCAGCTCCTGCCCACCTAGCAGTTCGAAAGCACCCTTAAAGTGCAAGGAGATAAATAGGTACCGCTTTATAGCGGGAAGGTAAACAGCGTTTCCGTGTGCTGCGCTGGTGCCGGCTCGCCAGAGCAGCTTCGTCACGCTGGCCACGTGACCCGGAAGTGTATCCGAACAGCGCTGGCCCCCGGCCTCTTAAGTGAGATGGGCGCACAACCCTAGAGTTGGACACGACTGGCCCATACGGGCAGGGGTACCTTTACCTTTACCTAAGAAAAGGCAGGACACTCTGGAATCAAATCAGAAACTGAAGTGGTTTCTGTAAATCTGGGACTGTCCCTGGAAAATAGGGACACTGGAGGATCTGTGAAAGTGTGTAGAAACTAGGCGATTGTACAAACTAGCCTACTGATTCTTCAACATCAACTTTGTTGGACTGGTCATGTTGTGTGGATGCCTGATTATCCTCTTTCAAAGCAGCTACTCTATTCCAAGCTTAAAAATGGTAAATGTAATGCTAGTGGTCAACAAAAGAGGTTCAAAGATTCTCTCAAGGCAAATCTTTAAAAATGTAGTATAAACTCTGCCAACTGGGAAACACTGGCCTGCGAGTGCTCCAATTGGAAAACCGCCTTTACCAAAGGTGTCATGGGCTTTTAGGATGCAAAGGAGAAACATGCTAAGAGGAAGGTATGCTTGGCAAACCCTCACTGTGATCAACTTCCACCCAGAAACCTATGTCCTTGCTGTGGAAGGAGGTGTGGATCCAGAATTGGCCTCCACAATCACTTTTAAAACCGTCATTATGGAAGACAATCTTACTCGGCTACGAGTGATCGCCAAAGAAGAAGAAGAAGAAGGCTGTACAAAGGTAAAATTTGCATTCACTGTTCTGTGCACTTTTGCCTTTAGCCCCACTGGCCACTGGCATGTGGTCCTTGGAAGGTTGCCCAGATGGGAATACGGTCTTTAGTCTCAAAAATTTTGCCCATATAAATTCCTTCTGTTTTGTGGGCATCTCACTACTGGTGAAATAATGGAGGGCATGTTGCTGTCTATGCCCCTGGGAGTTATCTGTGTGGGCAAGGGAGTGGTTCCGAGTCCCACATGATGTGGCTTCTCCACTTTCTTTCCTCTTGCTTCACACATGTTGTTCCTGATTGTTTGGATCCCTGCTTGCCCACTCTTTGCTTCATAACGTCAAACAAAATAGTATTCTCTTTTGCGCAGTTTGCAGCCTTGATCTTTGCAGCTTCAGAATTATCCATTAAATGAATGTGGGCGAACAGGCATTACACAGTGCATTGTTGTGAGCTCTGTCTTGCTTTCCCAGGAAAGGCATCAGCTAACTCAGAAGAACTGGAGCTGTTTACATTGATTTCGACGTTGCTTTTCCTCAGTAAACTGTGCTCCACGAAGTTCATGAGAAGCACTAAGGTCATGTCTACAGCATATATAATGCATAATGATGTCTCAGTCATTATTGCCTTTCAGAATGATAGTGATGAAGTGTTCCTGTATATCTAGGCATTTGACGACTGAAGAACTGGCTGTTGAATGGTTACTTTAAATGTAAAGGTTCATCATTGTTCCACTCCATGTGTATGTCTTTAAGGGGCCAGAGCAAGGGCCAGAGCAAGATAACGAGACCCAGCTTTACAGCTGTGAAACGTAGCAGGTGCTGCTGAGTTGTATTTGATTAAGGTGTGTCAGCATCTGGGTGTAGTATATAAGGAGCAGCACCTAGCTCTCCCATTACCCTGGGGGATGGGTTGGTGGTTGGGTCATGTTTGTTTGTTAATATATTTAGTGTAAATGGAGTTTTTGTTTTTCTTATTAAAACCTTCTTTAAGTTATTTTTGAGTCCTTTCTTTTTAATGCATGATCTCCCCAGCAAGCTCTCTGCAGCGTTACCATACTGCAAAAAGCCAACATCTTTGGTTATGGGCCCAGCTGCTGAGTGGATGACTGCATATTTTTGGACTCTGAGAAAGGTTTGAAAACTCCTTCTTCTGTTAGCGTAATTTTTGTGGGTCTGGAAGAGTTCCAGAATGGTTGACCGGGTTCCAGAAGCTGAGAAGGCTCTGGTCTTCCCACAGCTGACAGATGAGAACTATAGTTTATGGTCTTTTTGGGTGGAGGCGCTTTTGATCTCTAGAGAAGTATGGACCTATGTAACTGATGACCCTCCTGACCCTGTAACTAATGCTTGGTCGAAAGGAGATGCAAAAGCCAGGGCGATAATTAATTTGGCAGTCAGCGACCAGCAAGTAGTCTATATAAGAAATAAGAAAACTGCCAAAGAAATGTGGGACAGTCTTGCAGCAGTGCATATTAGAAAAGAGTCAGCGTCTGCATTGACGTTTTTCAAGCAGTTGTACCAGATGAAGTTGCAGCCTGGTGGTGATTTGGCAGCACACTTGAGACGTCTGGAGGCAATACGCGGCGAGTTAATTCGAAGGGACATGGAGATACCTGATATTCAGTATGTTTTTATCATTCTATGTTCCCTTAATGAGGACTTTGATGGTATAGCTAGCCAGATATCTGCCGTTCCACCAGCACAATTAACTGTGGAAGGGGTAACGGCAAGATTAATGGGCGAGTTGGATAGAAGGGAGGCTTGTGCCATAAGCACTCCTGTTTCCAGAAAGAATGAGGAACGCCATATGCAAACCTGTGGTGATACAACTGCATTTAAAGCTGCAAAGCGTTGTTGGTTCTGCAATAAGCAAGGACATTTTGCAAGGGACTGCAGATCCAAAAGAAAGCAAAGTACTCCCAAGCCTGTTTCTGTTCGTCAATCACGGTCGTCAGCTCAGCAGCCGGCATCGTATAGTAGAGACAGAAACGAGCCGCGAGCTTTTCACGCTCGGACTACGGATCATAAAAGAATTAAAGGTGCCAAGTGGAATTCTTTTATTGTGGACTCAGCCGCATCTCAGCATATCTGCAATGATCGAAGCTTGTTTATTTCTTTCGAAGAGGAAATTGGTAATGTACATTTAGCCAATTCACAAGTCCTGCAGTCGCTTGGCAGGGGTACCGTTAAACTTGACTCTTTAAACATTACAATAGCGAACTGCATTTACTGCCCGTCAGTGGACAATTTATTGTCAGTAAGGTGTTTTGCTCATCAAGGCATAACTGTGCATTTTTTAAAGTCTATGTGTGAGTTTTTTGATGGGAACAAACGTCTATTGTATGCCCGGGAATCTGATGGTTTATATAGACTGTATTTTCGCACCTACTCCCAATCGCCTATAAACTGCACAGTAGCACAGTCAAGCCAGGGGTTGAGGAATGTAAGGCCACATTCTGGGTGTGTCCACATGGCACACAGAATTCTGGGACACCTGAATTTTGCTGATGTAATTAAGACACAGAATATTGTCAATGGCCTCAACTTAAAACCATGCAAATTCTTTATGCAATGTCTATCCTGTTGCAAGAATAAGATTAAGGTTGCACGCAAGGGTAGGTGCTCAGATAGGAAAGTAACTGAGCCATTTGAGTGTGTACATTGTGATTTAGTTGGGCCACTCCCACCCTCATTAGGAGGTTCAAAGTACTGGCTCACTCTGATAGACCAGTATAGTAGATACTGTTGGACTTATGCAATAGCTGATAAGTCCCAAGCATTTGAGAAGTACAAAGTTTTTTGCAACTGGGTAAAAATGCACTTTAACAAACCTATTAAGAATCTGTTTTCTGATCGGGGCGGGGAATTTGTTTCTGAAGATTTTGAGAAATTCCTGGAAGCGCAGGGGACTACTCATGAGTTATCTTGCCCCCGAAGTCCCTGGCAAAATGGGCTTGTTGAAGTTGTGCAGCGTGACCTGCAGGCAGGGGTTAAAACTTATCTGCACGATGCTAATCTGCCCAAAGACTTTTGGGCTGAAGCGCTCCATGCCTTTTGTTATGTTAGAAATCACAGTTATCATTCTGGTTTAGATGTCACCCCCTATGAGAAGCTGTTTAAAAAACGCCCTAATCTGAAATACCTACGCATTTGGGGTTCAGATGTAATTATGCATTATCCTGCTAAGCAGAAATTGGGTGAACGTAGTGTTCAGGGAAAATTAATGGGCTACCAGCAGGGGGCGTACAGAATTTACATACCAGCAACTGGCAAATTTCATATTACCAGAAGCATGATACAAACTGTAAATTGGAATGGAGTTGCTGTTTTCCAAGATACTGATGGTATAAATGATACTGAGGAAGAAGAGGGAGAAGCAGCAGCAGCAGCAGGAGAAAATGGTGCTTCTGAATTAATGGGGAAAGACAAAAAGCCTGTTGAATCTGATAATTTGTTTGAGGATTTAAAGTCACAGGCACCTGAGGGGAGGTTAGATTCTCTTGAGTTTTCTGACCGTGAGCTTAGTCTACAGGCACCTCTTCAGTCTGACAATGATGATTTACAACCTGAAACTAGTAGTTCATTGAGTCCCATTAAGTCTGAGGAGTCTGACTCTCCTTCCGGACTGAGACGTTCAGATAGAAAGAGACAGAAGCCACAACGATTTGCAGATGAACATTTTAATACTGTGTATGCCAATAAGGTGATTTTTGAGCCAAAAAGCTACAATGATGTTCAGAACTTACCTAAGCACCAAGCTGTAAATTGGTATAAAGCTATGAACTCCGAGATAGCTTCTTTAAAGGAGCATAACACTTGGTCTCTTGTACCACAAACCCCAGATATGAGACTTATTGATTCAAAATGGGTTTATAGAGTTAAAATGAATGACAAAAATGAAGTTGTAAGGTACAAGGCAAGACTAGTTGCTAAGGGCTTTCAACAAATTCCAGGCGAAGATTATGATTTGTGCTATTCACCAAGTGTAAAATATGAAACAGTTAAGCTTTTGTTAAAAGATGCATCACAATGTGGAAAAGCCCACTACGCAATGTTTCTCTGTTCTTAAGAGAGTGGTAATGTACCTTAAACATACCAAACATTATAGGTTGCAGTTTACATCAAGTATTGACAGAGGTTACACATGAAAGACATGTACAAAGTATGCTTTATGTTTTTGTTCCACAATGATGAACCGCAGGGGAAATGTTGAATGGTTACTTTAAATGTAAAGGTTCATCATTGTTCCACTCCATGTGTATGTCTTTAAGGGGCCAGAGCAAGGGCCAGAGCAAGATAACGAGACCCAGCTTTACAGCTGTGAAACGTAGCAGGTGCTGCTGAGTTGTATTTGATTAAGGTGTGTCAGCATCTGGGTGTAGTATATAAGGAGCAGCACCTAGCTCTCCCATTACCCTGGGGGATGGGTTGGTGGTTGGGTCATGTTTGTTTGTTAATATATTTAGTGTAAATGGAGTTTTTGTTTTTCTTATTAAAACCTTCTTTAAGTTATTTTTGAGTCCTTTCTTTTTAATGCATGATCTCCCCAGCAAGCTCTCTGCAGCGTCACTATACTGCAAAAAGCCAACACTGGCAACCTTAAGATCACTGGATAGATAATGCTTTTAATGGTATTTTTAAAAAAATAAAAAGTATGTTTTTAACTAAAATGTTTTTAACTAAAACTCTTTTTAAAGAATGGTTTAACTGTTTCAGAATGCTTGTTTTACAAATGTAGGGTATAAATTAAATAAAAAATAAATACATTTAAAGCACTCTTATACCACCTTAACAGCCATAATTCCCCCATCCCCAAATAATTCTGTGATCTGTGGTTTGTTAAGAGTGCTGGAAGTTTTTAGAAGAGCCCACACTGGATGGAGAACTGCCCTGTAAAGTTCAGAGAAATGTGGATTTTGAAGGGTGGCTGCATTTCAGTTTGCGTATTGTTTCAGAAACTGTCAATTTAGGTAGGGTTCACCTTTGAGTATGAACTGAATCGAATTTCTTCTTCCCCATCCCTGCTGCCATGATAGAAGTTGGCCACTAGAGGTTAATTTGCTGAGGACCTCTCCACAAACCTGGAATTGGTCTTGAAGGTTAGACTACATGAAATCTAAAAGGGCAGGCTGCCAAGCACAAATGAGGGAATAAAATTCAATGCCGTAATTGAGATGCTAATATTGTTCCTTGGTTTTGTCAAATAAATAGGTGAACTATGCCTTCATAAGACAGGACAGGATAGAATAAGGACTCTAGTGCCCTGAACAGCCCCTTGCTTTTCCTCCAGAAAGGGAATACATTTATGTAAAATAAGATGCATTCATGGAAATGGCTGGATTTGCATAATTTATATGGGTTGCAGAATTCAACATTATTCCATCCATTTCACTCCCCTGAAGCAGAAACGTGAGTGATTCACTATTATTACTTTTAGTGCAGAGTACAAATATCCATGCATGTATCAAAGATTCCCTGTAAAATTATAGGAGGAGGCCAAGATGATAGACAAAAGCAGCCCTGTGATGAAAATATGGGTGACTTTTTCACAGAACATGTCTTTTGGCAAAAATGACTTGCTTTTGCTCTCTGCAGATTTATTTAATTAGACCAATAACAAGGTGATTAGACTTTATAAGCTTTGCAGGGTGGGGGGGGGTATCCTATCCTCTTTGACTGAAAAGAAAGACTCCAAAATCTACATTATTCACAGTTGATTAGACTAAGAAAAGCATTTCTCAGACATTTCTCAGTGCGACATATTGTGAACTCTATTTTATTGCCAGACTCCAAATGGCAATTAACAGTCTTAAGCTGCATATAAAACCCAATATGAACCACATTTACAAGAGCATTGTGTGTGAATCAAATTATGCTATCTTGAGTTTGAAGAACTTAGAAATAATTGCCAATAAGTATTCATGTATAGGACCAACTTTCTGAAACAAGTTATTGTAATTACTACTAGTGTCAGGAGTACGTGTGGCTGATTTTATGAGATCTGATGCATTTAGAGAAGCAGTTGATGGTTTACTTTGGTAGGAGAGAGAGTGCTTAATTACACTGCTTTGTATTCAGTTTTTTGAATAACTGTATAATATGTGCACTTGTGTGCATGTATTTGTGTGTGTGTGTGCATATACATCTCTCTCTCTCTCTCTCTCTCTCTCTCTCTCTCTCTCTGTGTGTGTGTGTGTGTGTGCGCGCGTTCCAAAGTCAGGTTTTTCATATTTTTACCCCTTACAGATGGCATATCAAATGGTGTGGGATAAAATAAAATGGCTGGGATCCAAAATAAAAAATGCAACTAAGGAATGCACTGGAAGACAGGGAGAAAATACTTTTCATTTGGTTTTTTATCAGTCAATTTATGTGAATGTTTTTCTTAAATGTTGCCTTGCACTCTTGACTACAAACTCAGTTCAGTGCTACAAAGTTATCTGACTGTTTTGAACATCAGTTGTCAGGGACTGGCAGGGCCCTGAAGAGTGTATTGTGGAGGCAGGGGACCAGGGGAGTGACCCAGAAGAGGGGACCGGTGATTTATGGGGTATGATGCCACCCACATGACAGGAACTAAGGGAGGAGGCAAAGTCAGGACGGTCCAAGGAGGAGGATGTGGTGGAGGAAGAAGGGACAGGTCAGGAGAGGGACAGGTCTGAACTATCATATACGTGCATCTTTCTTCATCTGGGATGGGCCATGACATCAGTTGGTGGAAAAGTGTGGTGGGAAAGTGTGTTTCTCTCCATAGAATAAAGCTGTAACAATGGCATTGTGCATCCCCCATTGGAAGATTCGTAGTTCTTTGTAACAACCCCAGATTTGCATGAAGTCAGGATGAGGTAGGGGAGCAAAAGGTAGAGGCAGCTATAAAGGTAGAATGAATATTTGAGAGCTCCACATCCTTTATCTCTCACACATGAAGCAGTTAAGGAGTGGAAGTGTTATGTACTGAGTTGAATAGGATCCAAAATGCAGCAGTCTGTTTGGTCCTAGAACAACAGGATTCAGAATACAGCAGTCTGATTGGTCCACAGGAGCCACCCAATCCAGCTCCAGGTGGAAGTGAATCCGCAACCTGATTGGCCTACAGGAGAATCCCGGAATTAGCCAATCACATGGGGCCCATTGTGTAAATAATGTATATAAAGCGGACATTCTGAGGGAACTTCCATTCCTCCTCACCACTATGAGCTGAATAAAGGTAAAGGTAAAGGTACCCCTGCTCGAAGGCCAGTCGTGTCCGACTCTAGGGTTGTGCGCCCATCTCACTTAAGAGGCCGGGGGCCAGCGCTGTCCGGAGACACTTTCGGGTCACGTGGCCAGCGTGACATCGCTGCTCTGGCGAACCAGGGCCGCACACGGAAACGCCGTTTACCTTCCCGCTAGAAAGCAGTACCTATTTATCTACTTGCACTTAAGAGTGCTTTCGAACTGCTAGGTGGGCAGGAGCTGGGACCGCAGACAGGAGCTCACCCTGCCGCGGGGATTCAAACCGCTGACCATGCGATCGGCAAGCCCTAGGCGCTGAGGATTTACCCACAGTGCCACCCGCGTCCCTGTGAGCTGAATAAAGAGCATGAAATCCACTCTCGACTCCGAGTATATTTCAGGAAGGAAGAGAAGTTTAAGTACAGCAAGAAGGGACAGACACTGAAAGGAAAAAAGTGGCTGAACAACTACAGAGGTTTGAGTGAAGCAGAGATGGAGATACCACTGAGGGGGAAAAGAGAGGCGATTATAATAAACAAAAGAGGTTTGAGTACAGTGAGAAGGGAATTTGGAAAGGCTCTGTAATGTTCACTTTTCATGTTAGCTTCTGTGTTGTACTTATCTCTGCTACTGTACCTCTTCTTGTTAAAGCCAATTTATTTGTTTTCTTAAAAAGCATCCCATCCCTCTCCTCCCTCTCTAGCATTCTGCCACTGCTCAAGGCAAGCGTAAGCTTCTCTCCGCTTTCTAAAGCATAAGCTATTGGCGCTATGACAGCACCAAACTTTAATTTTTAATGTCTGTGACGCAACTGCACTGTGCTAAACCTTCCCTTGTTTCCACACAAAAAGGGAAAAGCAAACCACACAGAATGCTGGTATGGGCATCAGCTGGAAGTATGTGGGAACAGCTATGTCACAAAGGGGGGGGGAATTAATTCAGCATATTGCCAGGACACCATAGTGCTATAGCTAAACAAAAGCGATAAAAACATGCAGAGCATTTATGGCATCAAAAATATGGCATTTCAGCAGAAAGCTATAGGCCACACAGAGATTTCTAATATTGCTATGTGACCACCCTGCAAGTTTTGAGGTCAGAAACAATCTTAAATGCAGGAGTGCATATGATACCCTCAAGAACACAAATAATCCTGAATGCACATTTAAAGGTAAAGGTAAAGGTACCCCTGCCCGTACGGGCCAGTCTTGCCCAGACTCTAGGGTTGTGCGCTCATCTCACTCTATAGGCCGGGAGCCAGCGCTGTCCGCAGACACTTCCGGGTCACGTGGCCAGCGTGACAAGCTGCATCTGGCGAGCCAGCACAGCACACGGAACGCCGTTTACCTTCCCGCTGGTAAGCGGTCCCTATTTATCTACTTGCACCCGGGGGTGCTTTCGAACTGCTAGGTTGGCAGGCGCTGGGACCGAACGACGGGAGCGCACCCCGCCGCGGGATTCAAACCGCTGACCATGCGATCGGTAAGCCCTAGGCACTGAGGTTTTACCCACAGCGCCACCCGCATCCCCCTCACGACGAATTTCAGGAATAAATTGCAATGTCCTTTTTGTTTATTGAGTTTTCTGTTGTTGTTGTTGTTGTTGTTGTTGTTGTTGTTAGCCGATTTCAGTTTGTTTGATAAAGAAAGGTGGGGTATAAGTTTTTTAAAAATAAATAAATGCCATAATTCTCCAGTATGCTGTTTTAGGACTACAGTTGTAAAGAAAAAATGGATAGAACAGAGTTCAAGTGGATGACTTCACTGCCCATTAAATAAGAAACTTGCAAAACTTTCCATCCTGCTTATGAACTTTTCTTTTTTGTCCTTCCTCTGCTGGATCCAGATATTGCCTTCCTGTTAACAAGGCCCTCTATACCCCTTAGTAATTGTTAATATTGTATCTCTCAGCCTCATTCCCTGAAGTAGCACCTTTTTTTTTTAATATATCATTTCCAATACTTTGAAAATGTCAGTCTCTGTGAACTTATTGCAAAATGTCTGCAAACATTTGTATTTCAAGGCAAGCACAAAGCAAAAGCTATGTCGTCATTATCATTATTACATTATTATTATTATTATTATTATTATTATTATTATTATTATTATTTTATTATTATTATTATTATTCCTATTCCTAATCAGCTATAAATTAACAGCTTGCTTTGCATTTCACAGTGAAAGAGTCCTTAGCATGTATACAAAACTGCTGTCTGAAAGAGGAGGGAGCTGGTAGTTTCATAAAACTACATCATGGCAGAAGAAAAACAAGAGAAAGAGACAAATGTTCTAATCTTACCTTCATCATAATCTTATTAGCATTTCTCAGTGAGAAGTTCAAGTATCAAGTCTATACTCTTATGAATCTGTCTCGTAAATATGTCAAGTGCGAAGTATAGTTATTTTAATCGCCTGTGTTGGTGGGCCATCATGGATTTAATTAAGAGACAACTAGTGTATGAAATATGGCATGAAAGCACCAGACTAAATGGAGAAATGGTTTACTGCAGCTCCAAATTGTGGGGCACAGGCTTAATGATGATCTGGTCTCGGAAATCCTACTTAAACTTAATTAATACCGACTGCAGCAGAACCTGCTCAGAGAGGAGCAAAAGATAAAGGCGGATGGGAGGGGCGGGGAGGAAATTAATGACTTTAAGCTAGAGCGTGATTTCTATAAAGATATCTGCATTAGCTCAAACAGTATTGTGTTATTTACTAAGAGAGATCGTACCTCAGTTCCTGCCCTGCTTCCAGTCTGGAATTTAAAATTCATTATGCACTACTTAAAATGTGAGCCCATTTTTGGCTGCTGTCTTGTACTATGCACTACCTTGTAATTGCACATTGATTCACTGATCTACCCTAAACAATCGCTAATGGCATAAAACAGGGATAGGGAGACTGTGGCTGCCCAGGTTTGGTTAGACTCCAGCTCTCATCATCGCTGACCATTGGCCAAGGGAGCTGGAGTCCAGCAGCATATGCAAGGCCACTGGTTCCCCAGCCTAGTACCCTATAGGTGTTTTGGAGTACAGCACATATCAGCCTCAGCCAGTGTGAACAGTCATCAGGAATGATTGGAACTGTAGCCCAGAACATCAAGAGACAGAGGTGCAATCTTCTGAAGCACACTGAGGGGGGCTGATGTGATGTCCTGGTGTCATGCATGTGACATAGCTCCATGACTGGCTCCAACAATGGAGGGGCAGTCCCCTAGAAAAGAAAAGGAAAAAAAGGATTGAGGGGGCCCACAGTGCCACTGCCCCCTGGATCCAGCACCTATGTCAGGAGAGAACCAACTAGCTTGAGGAAGGCTACCACCTTCTCCTCCTCCTCCTCCCCCCTAGAATTAGAATTTATATACCACCCTATACCTGCAGGTCTCAGGATGGTTCACACAATAAATACCTTAAAGATGAAGGTAAAGGGACCCCTGACCGTTAAGTCTAGTGGCAAATGACTCTGGGGTTGCAGTGCTCATCTCGCTCTATAGGCCAAGGGAGCTGGCATTTGTCCGCAGACAGCTTCCGGGTCATGTGGCCAGCATGACTAAGCCGCTTCTGGTGAACCAGAGCAGCGCACGGAACCATAGCAGCACACTGTTTACCTTCCCGCTGGAGTGGTACCTACTTGCACTTTGACGTGCTTTCGAACTGCTAGGTTGGTGGGAGCAGGGACTGAACAACAGGAGCTCACCCCATCGTGGGGATTTGAACCGCTGACCTTCTGATCGGCAAGCTCTATGCTTTGTGATTTAGACCACAGCAACACCTGTGTCCCTTAATAAATATTATGAGCCAAATAGTGAAGTACTTGGGATGGGGGGGGGAATGAAATAAAGGGGGGAGGATGAGAATACACAGTAACACCGAAAAGACCCAAAGTGCCTCACTGCAACTGAAACGTCAATCTGTAGATTTCAATTCCATGTTAAGATATAGCCTGGGTTGTTATTCTTAATGTGCAATTGATCAGGTATGGAAGGTTATTGAAACAGAGTACTCTAAAAAGCACCAGCAATAGATAAAGCGTTAGTGTATGGTCTTCAGAAAACACCACAGAGCTTGATTGTTAGTTGGTTACTTATGTTACCATAAAGCACCAATGCTGCAGCAAGCAAAGGCTCCAGCAGCTCAGTCAGCTGCTTGTGGCTGGAAAGCCAGACAGGATGTTTGTGACTGTTGCCATGGGAACAAAGGGGCAGTCCATTCTGTACTGAGCACCGGATGTTAGCTCAGTGTGTGTGTCATATGACCTGTACTGGAAGTACATGGGTGGAGTTTCTTCTTGCTGTTGTCGAGTGCAGACATGTTTCTCTGTACTGATATGAGAGACAGAAATAAAGGATGTAAATAGTTTTCTGTCTGCTTCTTTCCCCTCCCTGGGGGACACCAAAGGGGAGAGAGGAAGAACGGTGTGTTCCTCTCACACATCTGAGATGAATCGCCGGGACCTCGCCTGCTTATCAGCAGAGTGGAGACGCGGGGAGGTCGACAGGAATATCTGCCGGTGCCTACGCTGTGGCACATTCCTCTGACCCAGGCAGAATTCCAACAGTGGCAGCCTTCGGATGGTTGCTGTTTTCTTCGATCCATCGGACATCTGAATGAGAGGCTGGTGAATTGTCCTCCTCTGCTCCATGGAAGCCTGATTTGAGAGGCTGATTCTTTGCAGCCAGAAGCTGACCAGAAGAAGCTGACAGCCAAGCCGATGCTCAAGGTATGAGATTTTAAGGGCTTAAAAGTGTGAATGCAGAATGATTCATTCTCTGCTTCACGGAGAGCGTGTGTGGGAAAGCAGCTCCAACTTAGAAGAGGCCTGCATACCAGGCATTTTTGTGGTTTCCTGTCCGAGGAAAGGAATGCGCTGTTGCTAAGCAACGTCCTTCAGTGAAGGCTGTGCCTCAGAGAGGAGAATGGAAAGTTACTCGAGAGGGCTGGACAGTCAGTCTATGCCTCAGAGAGGCGAAAACAAAGTTTTGTTATGACTAGGTCCTCACGAACTGCTGGAAGGGACTTTCCAATGCAGCCAGTGTCAGAGTTGCCAGGTGTCAAGAGTGTAAACAAGCCAGCTATTGGATTTTAGAGGCTTGTGTTTTAGAGTCAATGCAAGGACTCAAAATGGATGCCAAGAAGGGGGGAGGCTTGCCTTCTCCACCCCTCCTGACCAATGACAATTATTCATCTTGGTCTGTAAAGATGAAGGCCCTGCTGCAGAATCAGAGACTGTTTGGGTTGATTGAGAATCCCATCCCAGCAGCACCAACGCGTGCTTGGGAGTCACAGAATGTGAAGGCTAGGACTGCTATAATTCTGTGTGTCTCAGATGAGCAGCTTGTGCATATACAGCATTTGGAATTTGCGCAAGAGGTTTGGAACGCGCTGCGTACAACGCATCAGAGAGATGCTGGTTCTTCAGCGTTGCTGTATTTTGAGAAGTTGACCAATCTGAGATTAGCGCCTGATGGAGATGTTCAAGCGCACCTGACAGAAATGAAGTTCCTGCGTCAACAGATGGTGGAACGCAATTTCCGTCTACAGGAGGAAGTGTTTTGCTTCATGATGATAAACAGCCTGAACCGGACCTACAAGGTTGTTGCCAGTCAGCTTGGTTCGCTACCTGCTCAGCAGCTAACCGCGGAAAGGGTGTGTGCTGTGGTCCTGAACGAACACGACAGACTTGCTGCACTGGAAGTAAAAGACAGGGGGAGGCAAGAACAGAGTTCAAATCTTCCCACTGCTGATAGTGCTACTGGAGAGCATGGAGTAGCATTGAGTGCCGTCCGATGCTATAATTGTGGACAGACTGGGCATCTACAGCGAAACTGTAAGAAGCTGCGACAGTCAAAAGGAGCCAAGAACAGCTCTACGAAGCCTGAGGCGTCAAGCAAAAGCCGTACCAAGTGCCAGGTGAAACCTGCAAAGGTGATGATGGCGAAAGGAACCACGCCAGATGTTGGGAACGCATTCATAATCGACACGGGCGCCACGAAGCATCTCTGCCCACACAGAGAACTGTTTTCGACGTTGAAGAAGCAAAGCTTCACTGTGAAACAAGCCAACGGTCAAGAACTGGAAGCGACCGGAATTGGAACTGTGTATCTTGAGAGTCTGAACTTGACTATAAGCGATGTTTACCTGGTTCCAGAACTGAAATTTAGTCTGCTGAGTGCTTCGCAGATTGCAAAGAAGGGACTAAAACTGTACTATGATGCCAAAAGATGCAAGATCTACAAAGATGGAGAACTGTTTCTTACTGCCAAAGAGAAAGATGGACTGTATTTGTTGACTTTTGATCAAAGTGATTACATGAAATGTAATACTTCTGATTCTAACGAAATTTCTCTTGCAGGTGTGACCAGTGTGGACACCAGGAAGGTGGCCAAGAAGGTCCACAAAGCTTTTCAGCGGGTGTATGCTGATGTGATTGGTCCTCTAGAACCATCTAGGGGCGGTGCAAAATATTACCTTGTGTGTGTTGATTGTTACACTAATTATTCTTGGGTTTATATGATGAAGAAACTGCAAGAAACTTTAGAAAAGTTTCAGGAGTTTTGTGACAAGGTTAAAAGTATGCATGATGCTAACATTGATTGTCTTTTCACAGATGTCAAGCCAGTTTTTCTTTTACAGGATTTCCAGAGTTTCCTGGATGGAAAAGGGATAAGACACAAACTTGCTAGTTCCGAAGAAGCATGGAAGAAATGTGTCTGTGTTAGGGTGAACAAAGAATTGCAAAAGGGGATGCATGCGCAATTGCTGAGTTCACATTTACCACATGAATATTGGGCCGAATCGCTAGCGTCCTATCTTCACGTGTGGTTGAGAAAAGTCTCAACAGAGTTGGGATGTTCTCCTTTTGAGAAGCTGTTTAATAGAAAACCTTCTGTTGCCTATTTTAAGGTTTTCGGGTCTCATGTGAGAACAGAAGCTCCAGGTGGGGTAAAGAATGCCAGAGGCATCTTTGTGGGTTATGAAAAAGGTCTCTACAGAGTAATTTTGTCTGAATCTGGTCAGGTGATTCTCACAAAATTTCTAGAGAGTGCTCCTGAACGGGAGAGAGTGATTGTTCACACTTTTTCCACAGAGGATTCTGATGATGATGATGATGAGTTTGATCTTATTGAGTTCAGTGGTACTGATGATGATGACACTGATAGCTCAGACAGCTCAGTTGTCACAGTTATTGAGAGGAAATCTCAAATAATGACTAGACCCTCAGAAAAGGAGGATAAACCACTGATTAAGCTTAGTACTGGTTCTCCAGAGAGTTCAGAGGCTGAACCAGAAAGCAGAGAAAAGTTGCAACCCTTACGAAGGTCTGAGAGAGCAACGAAGGGTGTACCACCCAAGAGGTATTCAAAGGAGTTTGCTAACCTAGCATATGTTGCTGTTGTAAACGATCAAGGACAGATTGAAGCTGTGTCTGAGTCAGAGACAAAGGCACAACAGAGAGTTGTTAACCAAGGAAATGCGAAGTCACACAACCAGAGAGGTACATTGGTAAAACCAGTGGCGGGTAGTTCCAAGGGTGGAACTGAAACAACAGGGGAATGTTATAAGTATAACAACTGTTTGTTTTCTTCTCTGGATGACGCTTTGCTCGCAGCACGCATTGATACTTTAGAGGGAGTATGTTACCATAAAGCACCAATGCTGCAGCAAGCAAAGGCTCCAGCAGCTCAGTCAGCTGCTTGTGGCTGGAAAGCCAGACAGGATGTTTGTGACTGTTGCCATGGGAACAAAGGGGCAGTCCATTCTGTACTGAGCACCGGATGTTAGCTCAGTGTGTGTGTCATATGACCTGTACTGGAAGTACATGGGTGGAGTTTCTTCTTGCTGTTGTCGAGTGCAGACATGTTTCTCTGTACTGATATGAGAGACAGAAATAAAGGATGTAAATAGTTTTCTGTCTGCTTCTTTCCCCTCCCTGGGGGACACCAAAGGGGAGAGAGGAAGAACGGTGTGTTCCTCTCACACATCTGAGATGAATCGCCGGGACCTCGCCTGCTTATCAGCAGAGTGGAGACGCGGGGAGGTCGACAGGAATATCTGCCGGTGCCTACGCTGTGGCACATTCCTCTGACCCAGGCAGAATTCCAACAACTTAACCCATTTCAAGATGTTTTCATCATGAGGGCTCAACCAATGCTAGGACCTAGCAGCCCATGGTTGGTGTGGAGGCCTCAGCATCTCTGGGGACCACTGATGATCAGATCAGACTCCCCCTTCCCCTGCCCATGTTTCATATGTATGTAACTGTTGACTCATGCTTCATATATATGCTATGGTTGTCTCATGGCAATGACAACAGGTCTTTCTGCAACACTTGTGGCTTCTTACCGCCCTGGTGCAATCTTGGAGAAAACAAGATGGTGGTCTCATTCACTGTGATGAAGGCTCAGAGTCTGATGATGATGAGCAAAAAGGGGGGGGTGTTTAAAAGAACTGCTCAGGACATGGAGAGTTCTATTGCCAACCATCATATCTGCTGTTGCTGAATAAACATGAAAAGGTAGGAAGGGGGCCCTGGGCAGAAGGAGGGGGCATGGCACTGTGTTGAGGGGCTCCTCAATCCTGGAGTGGCTATGATGATGAACCAACACATAGATAATGCATATTTAACACTTCAGAGGCTGTCGTATAGTTATTTAACTACAGCAACCAACCTGCAACTTCCCAGTGCTGGCAAATATGAACTACTCCCCAGAAATCCAGAAATAGTTCATTCTGTTACATTAGAAATAAAACCAATCTCTAAAACTAGGGGAGAAAGCAAGGATTAGTACACACACACATACACACCCTTATCAAATCTTAGAGTCTGAATAACCTCCCTTCAGATATTGCACTGCAAACTTTGGCATCTCCACCTCGAAAATGGGTGTGTATGTGTATGTCTCTGTCGAGGTAATGTTTGAACTTCAAAGAATGATGCTGTAAACCTACCTACCAAATTTTATTCCAATTTCTCAGTGCTCAGGGGTGATATATTACCTGGCGCATGTGTTAAATCTTCTCTGGCTTCTTCAGAAATGGGTGATGCAAGGAGGGGTCAAGCAGTTACTCAAAGATATAGCAGAGAATGGTGTCCTCAACATACACATTCATTTTCATTCTGATATCTTAATCTCCAAGACAGATAGCAGGGAGATAGGAAGCTGCCTACCACTAGGTCAGAATATATATCCATCTCGCCAAGAATTGTGTGTTTTGACTAACAGAGGCTCTTCAGTGTCTCAGGCAGATAGCAGGGAAGGGCCTTTTCTATCACTGGCCCTTTGATTCTTTTAAACTGGAGATGTCAAAGGATTTAATCTGGAGCCTTGTGCATGCCATGCATGTAGAATCATAGAACAGTAGAGTTGTAAGGGACCACAAAGGGCATGTAACCCTCTGCAATGCAGGAATCTTTTGCCCAACATGGGGCTTGAACCCACAACCCTAAGATGAGTCTCATGCTGTACTGACAGAGCTACCAAGGTGGATATACCACGAAGCCAGGCATAACCAACATGGTGTTTTCTAGATGTCATTGGGATCTAACACCCACCATCCCTGGTCATTGGCCATGCTGGCTGGGGCTGATGTGGAGTACAGCAACATCAGGAGAATACCTCCTTGGCTGTGTTTCCTCTCCATCACAGTTCTGTCAGTATATGAGTTCTCCGCAGCTGCAAACAAGCAGTCCGATGTTTACATCACATGATGTGCCTGACCATGGGACAGGATGTTCCAGGGACTTCTCAAGGCTTTGTTCTCTGTGTAATATGAGACCTTCCTGTTGCTTGTGTGAAGGAAGTCTTATGCAGTTGCTCGGAGGAGACTGGGTGAACGGACATGTTTCTTGTACAGTGTATAGTCAGAAATAAACTAGAGATGTATTAGACTTTCTGACTTTCTTCTTTCTCCTGCTGGTATGCACAGAGGGAAGTGGGTGTGCATCTTCCACGCTGGGAGGTGTCACCTATCAAGATCTCCCTGGTCTGACCGGGATGGCAGCCAGAGGTAGATCACCAGCAAACAGGTCCCTGGAGCCTGGGAGAGGGGCCAGCCTCTCCTGAGGGGGCAAGTTTTCCAACAAGTTCCACCCGTATTGCAGGGGACGTGTCATAGTTTAGTGGTAGAGCATGCTCACTGCATGCAGAAGATCCTAGGTTCAGTCCTCAGCATCTCCAGGGAAAGACCCCTGGAGATCTGCTGTCCATCAGAATGGATAACACTGAGCTTAGATGGACCAATGAACTACAGTGGTGCCCCGCAAGACGAATGCCTCGCAAGACGAAAAACTCGCTAGACGAAAGGGTTTTTCGGTTTTGCGTTGTTTCGCTAGACGAATTTCCCTATGGGCTTGCTTCGCAAGACGAAAACGTCTTGCGCTTTTCTTTTAAAGCCGCTTGAAGAGGCGCAGTTGCGACGGACTGTGCTTCGCAAGATGAAAAACATCGCAAGGCGAAAAGACTCGCGGAACGAATTATTTTCGTCTTGCGAGGCACCACTGTAACTACGGCAGCTTCCTATCTCTCTCTAGCCCCACCCCCCAGAAAATGAGTGACAGGCTCAATCCATTATGTTCTGAATGTGTATACCAGATGCACTTCTTGGTATCCCAGCATTCAAGGGAGAATGACCATGTTGCAAACAAACAAATGGGATGCTAATCGCACAAGTTAAATCAAAGAGCTCACTTTGCTTGACAATAATATGAGCGTAGGCTTCTAAGAATAGAGAGGCATGTGATGAGGGGAAAGAGTCAGCTCAGCTCAGGGAACTTGTATATGTTCTGCTAGTTTTAGGGAGGCGAGAGCACAAATGGGAAGTGGCTGTGAATCTCCATATTGCTTTCAGAACTGCCAAAGCCCCTTGGCCCTTGTGGAGACCTCCGTGGGACTTCTTCTAAGTGCCGACTTCAGAGGCCAAACTCCTTTTGAGATTAACATGCTTCAGAAGCAGTTGAAGCACAGAGATCTTTGAATGCTGTTGTGGCTCATATGCATTTCAAACCCTACTGAAAATAAAAGAAACCCAACGCTGCGAGGAGCCCTGATCCAGCTGCCATTCTGTTAACTGGAGACAGTCTCTGGGGGCACAGCGGAACTTCCAGAGGAATTGTGACCTCATTGGAGGTTAAACAAGATGGGAGGAGGAAAGGAGGGAGATGCTTTATGAAGCTTACAGTCCAGCCAATCCCAGCCTGGTGCTCTTTGTATACATTGAACTACAACTCCCATCAGCCCCAGCCAGTGTAACCAATGGCCAGGGATAGTGGGAGTTGTAGTTCAATGTATCTGAAGAGCGCCAGGCTGCGGAAGCAGATACATCAAAGATAGTGGAGTCTTTTAGCTTTTGAAGAATTTTATCCCAGCCTCAATTTTGAGTAAAATTTAGGCTCAGCACCTCATATAATGGGTAGTATCCAATGATAGCCCTCCTCACAGTACATCAGTTGAATTTAATGATTCTTTAAGTTCAATGGTTTGTATCCAAAGCAGACTTAAGTAAGCAACAGGACTTTCCCCCTCACCTCTTCACATGTGGCCCCTAAATCTGTTCTAAGTTTCCCGTCAACCCTCCAGAACAGATTTGGGGAGGCCATGGAGTACCTGTGGGTAGAGGAGAGAAGGAAATTCCCATTGTACAAGCGAAAATCCTTGCAGTGATGGGACACTTACTTAGCACTGCACTGGGCAAGATCTTTCTGGAGCAGGATCCTTGAGCAGGTGTTCATGGGCCACATCCAGGCTCTCTTGGATGAAACTGATTTTCTAGATCTATTTCAACTGGGGTTTAGAGTGCATTTTGGCACAGAAGCTGCCTTGGTTGCCCAAAATGATGACCTTTGATGGGAAAGAGGAAGGGATCTCTCAGTGACTTTCAATACCATTGACCATGGTAATTATTATTATTATTGTTTTTATTAATAATAATAATACCCCGCCCATCTGGCTGGGTTTCCCCAGTCACTCTGGGCGGCTCCCAACAGAATATTAAAATACAAAAGTCTATTAAACATTAAAAGCTTCCCTAAACAGGGCTATCTTCAGATGTCTTCTAAATGTCTGGTAGTTGTTTTTCTCTTTGACATCTGGTGGGAGGGTGTTCCACAGGGCGGGCGCCACTACCGAGAAGGCCCTCTGCCTGGTTCCCTGTAACCTCGCTTCTCACAATGAGGGAACAGCCAGAAGGCCCTCGGCACTGGACCTCAGTGTCCGGGCAGAACAATGGGGGTGGAGACGCTCCTTCAGGTATACTGGACTGAGGCCATTTAGGGCTTTAAAGGTCATCACCACTTGCTCAGAAACGTACTGGGAGCCAGTGTAGGTCTTTAAAGACCAGTGTTATGTGGTCTCGGAGCCCACTCCCAGTCACCAGTCTAGCTGCTGCATTCTGAATTAGTTGTAGTTTCCAGGTCACCTTCAAAGGAGCACCTTCTGGAGCAGCTGTCCATGTTGTGGATGGGTGGCATTGCTCTTCAGCGATTCCAATCCTACTTGAATGATCATTCTCAGGTAGTGTAAGCAGGATACTGTCCAGTCCTCATGGAGTTTTCATTGTGGACTTATGCAGAGCTCAATTTTGTTCCGCACGTTGCTTAACATCTACAATCATAGTTGCTATAAAGTTTTGTTGCACAGGATGTTAAAAAGAAGAAAGGGGGAAAGTCTATGGGATTCCAGCAACTACAATATTTGCTTGACTGAACTTTAGCCCTGTGGTCAAAAATATACAGCACTATAGATTCCAGATGCACTGAGAATACTATAATTTGGACTGGCAGGGCCATAATAAAATCTGTAAATTGAGGCACAAATGAAAGTGTTTGGGAGGCATAAATTCATAACTATTTTTTCCTGCAGTGAGGGAAACATCAAAGATTTGCAGCAGCTTGGAAGGGAAAATGGGAGGTGGATTTTCCCCCTCCGCCCCTTAATGAACACAGTTCAAAATATCCATAGTTATTTTCCATTACAGGTATGTTTAAAAAGCAGCCCAGTCTACTGTCCCTGCATATTTATTGCAAATCCATTTTTCTATCATGTTTACATAATTTTTCTATAGTTTTATTGTGTCTTGGCTGTCATTCGGCAGGTGCTGAGATCAGAAATTTATCCTGCCTCCTCGATGATTAAAATGGAAAAGAGAGTCAGTGTGGTGGTATAGTGGTAGAGCCTTGCCCTAGGACCTGGGCATTGGAGGGCATTGGACTAGATGGGGTTCAATGCATTGCAGGGCATTCTACGAATAACCGTACTGGCCTGAATATAAGCCACACTTTTTTTCCAAATTCTGATCGTGAAAAGTTAAAGTATGGCTTATATTCGCAACCTTACACCACCGGCAAAGCGTCACAGCTCCCCCCCCCAAAAAAAAAAAACAGCCCGGGAGCACAGCGCAATGGTGCCCAGCCCGCCCGCAGCTCCCTAGCCTCCCCAAAGCCGCCAAATTTTAAAGGTGTGGCTTATTTACAGGTGTGGCTTATATTCGGGCCAATATAGTACCTTTCTACACATCAGTCCAATAGCTGTGAAGGATACCTGGTATGTGCATTCAGAGCTGCCATATATGCATGTCAACTTCAACAGAAAGAAGAGCTCTGCAAATGTAGTCGCACAGAGCTTTCCCGTCTATGGAAATGAAGTTGCAACCTCGGCACAGTAATATTTAGCCTGCATGGAGTTTGAGACAAACCTCAGCTGTGAACCTGTGAAACATTCCTCAGAAACATTTCTTTCAACACATTTGTCTATTAAGGCTTCGACAGTATGTCTTTGTCAGAAGTGTGGTCACACCTTAACTATTATTCTCACTTAAAACAGAAAGCAATTAATCAACCTACCTAAATATGAACATTAACATTTCAATTAGGTGGAAGGTGTAAAGCACTTGGCTAATTTAATTAACAAATGTCCAGATTGCTTTTTAGAAGAAATAGATGGAAATATATTCAGTTCTGGATAGAAACGTTCAATGGGTATCTGTGGAAAAGCATTTCCCAAATGTTTCTACATCTTCCTAAGACTCATGAGCACCTGGTTTTACAGGAAATGGAAAGTGATAGCTAGGCTATCGGTATCCCCTGGTCCCTAAGTGGGAGTGCCAGCACGGCCCTTTGCCATAGACTCCCAACACAGATGTCGTTTGTCTCTTGACTGGCCACTGGGAGGTCAGCTGGTCTTCCTCCAAAGGACAGAATAGTCTCTGGGGCCTTTAGCTGCTGATCCCTAGGTTAGAATTTTGCTATTTGAGAAGTTACCGGTAACTAAGATTCACAGGACACCAAATTGTGGACCAGAAGCTAAATTTAGTGTGGGGTGGCATATGTGCATATGCGTAGAGTTCTAGCATCCCTCTGTTCCTACAAATATAATTGGATGCAATATGGAAGCAACTGGCAGCTTTTTACCATAAAGTACCTTATTGCAATATGAGATCAGTTACATGAAAACTCAGAATTTTTGTAACAGCTTTCCGCTGAAAAGTGAATTTCTATGGAATTAAGAGAACTGCTTTGAGTACCCATCATGCACTGGGAATGAAGGCAGTTTGATATCTGTATTGCCGAGGGTTTCCTACCAGACAGTTTTTAGGAGAGGGAGCCTGTTGCCCTTCAGATATTGTTGGATTTCTGGGAGGGTTTATTGGTTTGTGGGTTTTTTATTATGTATTGTGTGTTTTTATATTGTGTTGATATTGTGTTTTTATGATTGTGAGCCACCCTGAGATGAAGGGTGTTATACAAATTTAATAAATCATATATATTTTCAGGAGTGAGCCAGCAGTTAATCACACTGAAGAAGTTAACTCTTTCTTAGCAAAAAGAGGGCCTGCACAGGAATGTCAGGCCTAATGAGCAACTCATCTCTCCCAAGTCTTGCCCCCATGAAGCAGTTGCTGAGACTGAAGGTCCCTGTCTCCCAGGGGCGCTGACATGGACCCCAGGTTATGGGTGCCCAGCGTGCGCAATGTGATGTCATGACATCATGTACCTCGTGGCCTTGGAACCTGACTTCCGGTGGCACTGGAAGTCAGGTTCCGATGTCTTGCAAGGCCTCAGACAGGATCTCCAAGGTTGTGAGGCCTCGGACGTGCTTCCAGTGCTTCATGAGGCACCAGAAGTTGCTTCAGAGGCCTTGCCGTGTGGGTGCTGAGCACCCACATAAAAAAATTGTGGGTGCTCAGGCCCCCAGGGCCCCTTATAGTTGGCATCCCTGCCGCCTCCCCACAGCTGTTTTCCCAGGGTTTCCCACAAGCAATCTGAGACTGTGCCTGCAGGAAGTTAACTTCTTCTCTGCTTTCTTCATGCCTCTCCTGGTTCCGGGAGACCAGTGGAGAGAGGAGAGTTTGTCACAGCAGGAGAAAGAGCCTCTTCACAGGCTGGACTCATCTCTGCCTCTTGGTCTCCTGCTTCAGCTTCTTCCCTTGATTCTGGACTTCTTTCTGCCACAGACTCCCCCTGCTCACTAAGCCCTGTTACCTCGTCAGCTTCCAATACCTCCTCCTCCCAATCTTCTCCCTCTTCTCTCTCTGACCACTCACCAATCCCCTGGCTCTGAGTCTTCTTCCCTTGGGGGTTTCCCAGCTGGTTCCTCCCACTATTCCTCTGCATCCAACCAATTTAACAAGTCACTGCATCCAATTAGTGACAGGATCCTCCCCCAGCCCCAAAGCAAGTTGAAGCAGAAATGCAGCAGCCCCTATGTCCAAAGGCTTGTGGCTGAGGCCTATGTGGTCTCTCTTACCCTATCTTTAATTTTAGTAGCTACTACTACATATAGTATCATGCAGTGAGGCATCAAGAATGACTGTGATGAACCATAATTTTCAGTTCATTCTCGAGAAGCTCAGCTTTAAGGAAAAAAGGGGATTCTTAGTTTCATTATTGTGGAGGTTTTTGGTTTTTTTAAGTGAATGAGTTAGGGATGAGGATCAGACTGGGAGGGACTCGCAATACACATGATAAGGGCTTTCCTATTTTACAGCACAAAGTGGGAACCAGTGGCCCACCAGTTGTTGTTGGACTCCACTTGCCATCAGCCCCAACCACTATGGCCAATGGTTAAGAATGAGTCCGTTTGTCTCTTCTTCGGCTGGCCCCAGACCTCCCTTGTGAACTGCTGTATCACAGGCCACATCATCCTCCTGCGCCAAATTAGACAATGGCAGTAGGAATTGGAGGGCATCCCCTGGGCATGGGACCAACTGCCCAATAGCAGCGCTTGGCTCTACGCACAGGGCCAGGATAAATTCCCAGCCTGCTGGACCTATGGCTTCTTATCACCATGCTTCGTCACAACTTTGTCAGGTGGATAGGCACTGGGTAAGCATAGGTCTTGGTTGGAGGGGAGGTTGTTGCCTCCATGGGTAAGGGTATCTGGGAGGAGTGGCTCCTGTCCAATGCCCAGGCAAGAGCTAGGGTCATACCACTCCTTCAACAGGGACCACTTGGGGGACGCTCCGATTTGACATAGGTCATAGGGCGTCACTTCTGTTTTTGTTTTTGTTTTTATAAGATATTTATTAAGATTTTCAAAATATGACAAAATAAAAATAGAAAATAGAAAAATACAAAATAAAAGTAATTAAAAACAACTCAATCTTTCCATTACTTATTTTTCATTAGCTTGTTTCCCGGACCTCCTCACGCCTCCCTTTTTTGTATTCCAATTCAGTTTGTTGGTTCAGCAAATCCTTCCCCTCTTTGTTTATCCTAATCTTTAATCTTAAAATATTGTAACATTAAATCTTTACCCATTAGTAATCCATTTTTCATATTCCCTTATAGTATTGCAGCTAAAAACCACTTAGTTTCTATCCAACATCATTCTAACATTCATTAACTTTACAATATTTCTGTAAATAGTCTTTAAATTTCTTCCGATCTTCTTCCACCGACTCTTCTCCCTGGTCTCGGATTCTGCCAGTCATTTCCGCCAGTTCCATATAGTCAATCACCTTCATCTGCCATTCTTCCAGAGTGGGTCATAGGGCGTCACTTCTGGTTGTCTTTACCCTTTAGTGACACTACTAAAGGACAGGCTGGGGTGATATATGTAGTTACTTACCCCAATGCCTATAGCCAAACCTTCACATGTGTAACCAATAAAGTTGTGGCCTTATTTGATCCCCCAAACCAATATTCTGTGTGTGGTCAAGTTGTTTGAACCCTAGGAGGTCATGGGGCCTCAGTCCGCAATGTGCATTCTAGTCTGACAATGCCTGAAAGCTCTACATCTCTATTCTACACCTTCTCATTTCTCTTCATGCTGGCAAATACCAGGGAGATGGACCTATATTAGTGTGGGTGCATGGCAGGGTGCGGGGAGCATTTCCTGCTCTTTGTTTGGTTGATTTCACTGGGTTTTAAATGCATGGGGTCCTAAACTTTTCTTGGACCATCCTGAATCCTTCGCCCTCATTATTCACATGTCAGAGTGACAGAATACTGTACTGTGGCATCTGTACAGACATCCCCAAAGGCTGACACTCACGCTTCTCAAAACAATGTAATGTTTCTCTCAGATGGCTGCTAGCTTGTGCTCATTAGTAATGAGGCACATGCCGTACACCCACCATCACCAGCTCCACCAAAGTACGAGAGCTTGAGAGCGTTGCAAAGCTTCCAGCTTCCCTGTCAGCCAATTTGTGGAAGTCCTAAATTTAGCCAGGAATGAAATCAGCTCTTCCACGTGATGGAATAATGCATGATCTACAGCACCCTCGTTGCTGACTTATTTACCCTACTCTGCATGTTTAAAGAAGTGCAATGCAGGTATTTTGAGTTTTATCATGTAGCAAGCATTGCTTTTTCCCCAGTGATGATGGTGGGGAAAATGCTTCTGATTTTATTGGATGTTAGCATGAAATCACACAATCTCCTGACATGTAGCTGGATTCTACAGAATGTGTGGTGTTATGGATTGGGGGGTGGAGCCCTAAACCCTAGAAATTAATAAATGTTAGGATTTCGATTAATTGGGATATGAAACTATGCCAGAGATGCTAGCAGGGAATCCCTGGACTGGCTTAGGCAATCCAGCCTGGCCGGCCTAGTGAAGAACAAATCTGTTAACATGAAAAAAGGTGTTGATGTGCCACCTGAGACTTTGGCCTGGGGAGACAGATGTTGCCAAGGTGATGGGTGTGTGAAGTGACAGGGAAAGAGAGCTTTTAGCAGGGTGTTCTGGGGAGAAGGAGGAGGAAGAAAGACTGGGATCCATCTTGGGCAGGCTGGCTGAAGGCTGGCTGCACTGCCATGAGGGACAAGCCCCTCTTGAAAGGACCATGCTGTAAGATCTGGACCCCCTCTGTGCAGACAGAAGGTGAGCATAGGAGAATAAACCATATTTCTTAAAGCTACATCAGTCTCCACTGTGTCTCAGTTCTCCTAAGGGCAAGTGCCTGGAACCCCATGGACTCTTGCTACCGCTCTGCAGAGTGAGGGAGAGGCACCCAACATTTATAACAGTGTTTTTCTTTTGCAGTTCAGATCTGGTTAAGATCCAGCTTTGCCCAAGACATAGCAGCACAGAGAGCACAGGTGAGATAACACTGTCACACAAGCTTCCCATAAAAGAAACATGGCAGGAAATATGAAAGGGACCTTGATTTGCTATACAAAACCCACCTTTCCTGTGCACATGGAGTTCTGCTTTGTACCAATCGTTACTTATTTTTTTCTGATATCCTCTAGTTCATACAACTGCTCACGAAGGACATGTAATAGTTGTTTGCCTGAGTCATTTTAAAGTGCTTTTAAAATGAAGCATTCCCCCGTCCCCAAGGTGGCTCGCTACATTAAAAACAACACCACACTAATGCAAGACAAATGGCTTACAACACTTTGGAAAGAATTCCTTTCTACAGAGGAAATGTACTATGTGGTTTTGCACATCAACTAATGTGTGACTCAATAATAAATGTGGTATGAACTGGCAGGTTGCGTGGTTGATGAGTGAACCATCACCGATCAACAGTTTTGCAGTGTCTCAAACTCAATTGGTTCAGGCCTAGCTCCCCAAACCATGTGGAAGGGCACCCATGGGGTATAGCAGATTTCTGGTGCTCTCATGCTCCTCCTCAGTATGTGAGTACAGGGGCCTGCACACAAGCAGTGCTTTCGACTATTATGGGGAATGGGAAGTCTCTGTGCACCTTGCATGTCCCTAATCAAGCCATGCTCCACTCTGCTCAGTCAAGTGGTACAAGTCCTCAGTTCCCAGCAAAGAGAAAAGGAAAGGGGCCTGGATGGGACATGAAAAGTAAACCTCTGTAATGGCCTGTGCCAGTCCCTGTCTGCATGTCTGTATGCATTGCACATGCTTGTTGGGCAAGGGAGATGGACATAAGGCAGCCCCAAGGAAAACCTTTCACAAATGAAGTGAAACCCAGTGCTTTTAAATGGAGCCATCCACATTGTCAACGTCCAAGCCATTAATTGAGTGCTTTAAAAGAGTAAAGGGTAACTTAGGGTTGATACTTTTCCAGATCACTTTATGTTATCTCTTTAATTCACCCTTTAGCAATAAGCACCCAATCCTGTATCATATACAGTGGTACCTTGGGTTACAGATGCTTCAGGTTACAGACTCTTCAGGTTACAGACTCCACTAGCCCAGAAATAGTACCTCGGGTTAAGAACTTTGCTTCAAGATGAGAACAGAAATCGTGCGGTGGTGGTGCGGCAGCAGCGGGAGGCCCCATTACCTAAAGTGGTACCTCAGGTTAAGAACAGTTTCAGGTTAAGAACGAATTAAGTTCTTAACCTGAGGTACCACTGTACAGGATATAACTCTATAATAGCTGTAGAATAAACAAACTCTGACTTCCTAAAACAAGATGGCATCCTTTGACTGAAAGCTGTCTGTCATGTCACAAATTGAAAATGTAGTTTCCCCCCGGTGGGGCAGGGTGAACCATAGCTTGGGGTGTGTGCACCCACTTCAAATAGTAATTATACAGTTTGCTCTCAACTTACGTGGGGGTTAGGTTTTGGGGATGGCACGTAAAGCCAAAATCATGTATAGCTAAGACACACTCTCCCCGCACCCCCTAAATGCTCTCCCAAGGTGAGTATAATGGCCCGTGACACTTCCCCACCCCTGAACTCCTGCCCCCTTACTGCCCCCTTATTCCTTCTTGTTCTTTTTTTGGCCAAGCATGTGAACCTATATTTACACAAGTTAAATGCACAGTAAGTTGTGAGTCAATTGTATTACTATCATCTTAATCATAATTAAGATGAATCAGGTATTTTCTTCGTATTCTGCATTTCTGAGGTCTTACATTTTAATGTACTTGCACAGATTGATATTTATAGCAGTGAGCAGATTATAAAATGTTACATAGATATAGATTCACTAAAAAGACACCACTTATCTAAAAATAACCTGCCATTATTGTTGTGCTTTAAGTCTTCATTGTGCTTTACAGAGTATAAGAAGGCGGGTCTCTGCTTCAGGAAGCTTACAATCTATAATGTAATGCCAGGGGAACAACAGAGGGAGGGAAGGGAAAGCAAAGGGAGGCTACAGTAAACTGGGAGATGGCATGTGATTGCTTCAGTTACGTGTGCCTGGGCTTAGTTCCAAGCTGTAGTGCAGTTAACATTAAAAGCCTGTATGAAGAAAAAGGTTTTCAGCTTACAGTAGAAAAAGGCCATGCAGAGAGCCTAGCAGCTCTCCGCAGGGAGGAAATGGCATAGCCTCACCGTTCCCACCAAAAAGACCCAAGATGCTGGCATACCGAAGACAAACAAGGCTGATCTTAAGACCCAAGCAGGTCCTTGCTCCCCTGGCAGCAGCTATGTGGCTCAGTATATTTGCAAAGGAGGGGGGTGTTGAGGTCCCTCAAGACAGCAGGAACTACCTGCCATGGCTCTGTGGCTAACCCCAGCACAAGAACTGGATGAGAAACTGTGCACAGTCTAGTTTCAATCGATACAAAGATGACTTTTGCCAGCCCACTGTTATGTATCATTTCCTTGAGTCGCTAACTTGCCAAACAACAGTTGTTGTTGCTGTTGTTATTTGTTCGTTTGTTTTTTATTTGCTAAGTTTTGCTTGGTTTTACTTAGAGCAGACTCAATTAAATTAATGAGCATGACTATGTTAGATCCATTAATTTCCATGGGTCTCCAACATAACCCTCCAAGTCTCCTGATTTTCCACCAACAGTCCTGGAATTACAGAAGTCATCCCAGTTTCTGATTTGATCCCAAAATTTTCCGGTTTTCCTTTTTCCTCCCCTCCACATCTTGGAGAACAATTAAAAGTGGTAGGTGTGTGTGTAGGTGTGTAGATGCAAAAACAGAGTCCTGTTCAGTGGCGTAGCGTGGGGGTGCAGGGGGGCCGGCTGCACCGGGCGCAGCATCTGGGGGTTAGGGTTAGGGTGCGCAAATCCACAGGTTAGGGGGTGCAAATTACTTGCCTTGCCCCGGGTGCTGACAACCCACGCTACGCCACTGGTCCTGTTTACACTAAAAATAAAATTCCTGCGAAGTCCTTCTGATCATTTTAAAGGAAAATGTCACCAATCCACTTTACATTCTTTAATTGCAATGCTTCAGCAGCCAGCCATTTTTTAGAAAACATGTTGAGTGTTTATTCCTTTATTGTAAATGGAGCCTTACACTGTCTACTGAGAAGTAAGTCCCACTGTATTCAATGGATATTATTCACAGGTAACTGGGTAAAGACTGTGCAACCTTACACTGCAATCCTGAGCATTTTTACTCAGAACTAAGTCCCACTGAGTTCAATAGGATTTCTCTCTGGTATGTCCCTGATCATTCTCACAATATTATTACTATTATTATAGTGGTACCTCAGGTTACATACGCTTCAGGTTACATACACTTCAGGTTACAGACTCCGCTAACCCAGAAATAGTGCTTCAGGTTAAGAACTTTGCTTCAGGATGAGAACAGAAATCGTGCTCCGGCGGCGCGGCAGCAGCAGGAGGCCCCATTAGCTAAAGTGGTGCTTCAGGTTAAGTACGGACCTCCGGAACGAATTAAGTACTTAACCTGAGGTACCACTGTATTATTATTATTATTATTATTATTATTATTATTATTATTATTATTATATCCCTTCTTTTTCCCTGACAGGGCCTCAAGGCAGTTTACAGCTAAAATTTTATTTTATTCCATTTATCTGTGGAAGGTGTTGTACATGCTCCCATCCCATCCCATCATACATCTTTTTCTTTGCAACAGTCCTGTGAGGTAGGTTAGACTGAAATGTTGGAATTGGATCAATGTGCATATGTGCGTGGTGAGATCAAACACGGGAGAATCTTCCTAATGTGGAAAAGAGTGTCCCAATTTTCATCGGAGAAATGCTGGAGGGTATGCTACTCTGAGTAGACCTTGGTTGAACGCCACCCGTCGCCTTGTGCTGACTTAGCAATATGCACGCTCAGAGACCAATCTTAACGTAAGGCTTCATGCGTTTCTATGAGACTTTCAAGAGTCTTTTGATATGCTTAACAACGCTTAAAGTGTACGCCAGCATTTCATGCTAGTTTTTCATCCACAGCCTCACAATGTGGAACAAAAGGTTCTCCTTATTTTCCTCTCTTTTTTGGTTTCTGATTAGTTTACAGCCCTGTAGTTCCAGCTGTTTTATTCTGAAGCTCTGAAACCCTATCGCTAGGGAGTTCTGTGTAATTGCCCATAATATGTCCCACATTATCCATTTCAGGAACTCTGCTGAAAGACAGCAGCAATAAGGGGTTTCTCTAAAGGCAGTCTGGTTTACACTAATGGCCCTAACAGGAAGGAAATGCAATTTGAAAGAAGCTGATGCCTATGTTCTATTGTTGAATATAATATTTGATTTAATTATTAACAGTCAGTGATGGAGAGGCAGATCCTGCTTAGCTTGACTTTGGTTTTGAGGCTGTGCTATGGATAACCAAGACCAACCCTTGAGAGGCATTTTTGGGGTGGGATGTTGATAATCATAATTTTCAAAACGTTTCCTCAAATGTCTCATTTGACTGTTAGGAGGGAGCCAGTGTTCTAGCGTGGAAAGCATGTTGACCGCAGACTAGAAAGAGCTTTTGTTTTAAATCCCTGCTAATCCAAGACCCTTTGCTCTTCTCTCTCTTAGCATGGCTGCGTCTCTATGGTGGGAGGTGCTCCCCAGACACAATGGAAGGGAGGGAACCACACCAGAGCTGAAGCTCCATGAGCTGGCATGAGGACTGTTGAGGAAGGTTGGTAGCTCAGTGGCTACAGTAGCTCTGTTTTGCATGTAAAATGACTTGGGCTCAGTCCCCAGCATCTCCAGCTAGGACTGGACATGTCTCTTATCTGAAACCTTGGAGAGCTGCTACCAGTGAGTTCAGATGATTTGCTGGATGACCCAGTGCTCTCACTTGGTGTGAGGCAGATTCCTATATTCTTATAGGTGGAACGCTCTTTCACAAGAGACTAGGGCCCTGCAGAATTTGACATCCTTCCGCAGGGCCTGCAAGGCGGAGCTGTTCCACCAGGCCTTTGGTCAGGGTTCAGTCTGACTCATTTTCTCCTTGTATAAGAACAAGCACAAAGGAGGTTCCCAGCCCACTCACAGGTGCTTATATTATCAGTGGAAACAGTTGATAACCACCTTCCATTTTAACCTGAAGATTGCCACTTGTCCAGTTTTAATTTTAATTGGTTTGAATTAATTGTGGGATGTATCTTAATATATTGATCACTTATTTTTATGCATTGTCTTACTTGTATGATGTTAGCTGCTCTGCCCGGCTTTGGCTGGGGAGGGCTGAATATAAATAAAAATTGTTGTTGTTGTTGTTATATTTCTACCCAGTTGACTGCAGAAGGGTGAGAAAATGGAGCCTGGGGCTTCATAAGGTAGTTGAGGGAGAAAGGAAGGGGAAAATTTGTGACAGAAGGGAGCGTGGAAGTGGGCATCCTTGTGTGGGAACCAGCTGCGTCAGCAAAATAAGACTTTACTGCCTGTTTTTCTGGGCATCTGCCTTTACCTCTCCCAGCAAGGGCCCACAGTCTGAACAAGGCAGCCTGGATCACTCAAGTTGTCAAGTCAGCCATCTTGGGACCCGAAGAAGTCTTGTTTGCTGTTAAATATCTTCCCTAGGGAAGCTTCCTTCATACCTGCCATAGGAGCCAACTCCTAGGGGCCAACGAGTCTTCATCCCCCCCAAGTAAAATGTTTGAGGGGGCCTGCCTCCTAGTTGATGGGTAAAGGTAAAGGTAAAGGGACCCCTAACCATTAGGTCCAGTCGTGGCTGACTCTGGGGTTGCAGCGTTCATCTTGCTTTATTGGCCGAGGGAGCCGGTGTACAGCTTCCGGGTCATGTGGCCAGCATGACTAAGCCACTTCTGGCGAAGGAAACACCGTTTACCTTCCTGCCGGAGCGGTACCTATCTACTTGTACTTTGATGTGCTTTTGAACTGCTAGGTTGGCAGGAGCAGGGACCGAGCAACGGGAGCTCACCCCTTCACAGGGATTCAAACTGCCAACCTTCTGATCGGCAAGTCCTAAGCTCTGTGGTTTAACCCACAGCACCATCCGCGTCCCTAGTTGATGGGTAGTGCCATTCAAATGGTGTGTGTGCACGCCATCATGTGATCGATTATAGAGGCAGGGATTACCTGCCCCCCCAATATTTTATTCAAGTTGGCAGCCCTGTTACCTGCTAACATATCAAGCCAGAAACAGAGTTTTCAAAGCCTTCCTTCCATCTTGCCCTCTAAGACCTCACCTTCACATTCAGTAGAACGACCTGATTGAATGGTCTGCACCACTTCAGAGTGCAGTGAAAACTAGCACACAGGAGACAGAGACTGATCTAATACTTTTTTCTCCTAGTTTTGTGTGTATACTACTTTTAGAGCTCTGTGGTTGTTTTTCATCTTTTAAGCAGAGGAGTACCCTCTCTGTGTACCTTAAGTGGAACAATTCATTCTACCCTTGGACTCTTCTCATCTCATTCTCCTGCATCTCCAGCCTCTTTGTATTCCAGTTCTTTAATTGTGATTGTTTCCATTTTGTTCTGTTTTTGAATAAGCAAATTGTGGCATTGTGCTCCACAGAGCCATACCCTTTTGTGCATCTGTGAACACAAGGAATGCATTCATTCTGAACAACTCTTATCTAGCTCTTCCCTCATACCTCCCCAACATCTCCCAGCGCCGTAGACCAAATTAAGCATTAAAATCTAGTACTGAAGCTGCTGCACTTTCAAAGGTTGAAGGGTAAAAGTCTCAGCCTTCACAATTCACTCAGATGGAAAACAGGACTTTAACCCCACTAGTAAACAAAATAATTGAGCTCTGCAATTTTAGTTGTGTATGCTGTCTCTTGTCTGCTAAGATTATTACCTTTGACACTAGGCTGGGGAAATGCAGGACTTGTGCTGAAATTAAACAACAATAAAGCTATCTGGAATAGATCCAAAATGTTATCCTTCGTTAGCAAAAGTGTTTTCCACATTATTTTGTGATATGTAAATTCACACCTTTTGTTGCACGTGCTTCATATGGCACATGTTGCATTGTCTCAGTGGGATGCTGACTGTAAAGAATGGCAACAGCCTGGCCCTTGTGGTCATCAGAAAGCCACTTCCTTCGTCCCTCCAGCTTCTCTGTCTTTGTTTCTGCCTGTTTGTCTTTGGTTGTTGTTCTTGTAAAGGTGCTCAATAAATATAGAGGGAAGGTAACAAAAACTGGGTCTGAACCATAACTGGGTGTGGGTGAACCTATAGAGATGCTAATAGGTCTGTGCCCAAAATTAGGGATGGGGAGAAATTCCATTCAGTTTGCCTAGGCAAAACTCCCTAATTTGCACTTTCTGAAACTATATATGAGCTGAAACACATCTATCCTTTGAAATATGCACCTTCCCCCCATTTTGCATTGCAGTTGTTCTAGGTAATGTGTGGAAGAATGAAAGTAGCAGGGTAAAGTGGGGGGGTTGGGGGATGCATACGTTGATGAAAATCACATACAAAAATGCATTATATTAAGGAAAAGTCCTTTGCAAAAATGTGTATATTAGGCAAAATGGCATGCAAACGTGTATATTAGGAGATGTTTGAACTAAAATTCTAATGCATTTTCATGAGGAATTAAAAAAAAATCACAAACTGATTGGGAATGTGGAAATGTGAACTTAAAGGCAGGAAAAACGAGAAACCAAAAGAAAATGAAGTTGACAGATGTGCCCATCCTTACCCATAATATATGTAAAATATATGCAGCATGATCCAATCTTTGTCCCTTTCCACACATTTTCCTCCCGTCAACACACAAACATCCATGAGCTGCTTTCCTGGAAGAATGAAATTGTGTAAACAAAACCCACCACCTCAGGGCTATATTTTTCCTTTCCTTTCCTTTCCTAGTTTGGTGATTCCCAAGCTACGCACCTTTCTTTATTTTACATAGCAAAAATATTTTTTTAAAATGTGAATCTGTCCCGTAGGGTCTCAGAAAGGATGAAGGGATACCCGTGAGCCTTTGCCAGTGTCCCAGGCTCTGTTCACAACAGCTGCACAAACTTTTAACTTCAGCTGGTGATGGTCCACCCATGCAATGTGAGGGCGATTTATCTTGGTAGATGCCCAGGTAACAAACACAGGACCACCTGCGCAAAGCTTGTGTGGACTGAGCCTTGAGTGCAGCTATTATTTCCACGATGCTCAAGCCCTTTTGCATTTTCAGGTGCCAGGAGACTTGCTTTGCATAAGCAGAAAGATTTATATTCCTGCTCTTCCTCCCCCTCCCAGCCCACTCCTCCCCAACCACTGGAGATTAGCAATGATGTGTAGCATCTTGAATGCACATCTTGAATGAGAAGCTGGCTGGATGTGAGGCTAGCTGGTCCAAGTTTATGTCTTTGCACACACACAAAACCCAGTGAGCACCTGAGCATGTGCGTATGCCAAATCTTGCTGAAGATGAAGAAAGGAGGGATAGGCGACTTAATCCTATTCTCTGCTGATGGTTTCTTGGGTGCAATTTCTACCACATATTCAAATGCTTCGTCTTCAACAGCATGACCCTTCCAGTGTTTCACAAAGGAAACAGGGACACTCTCTGCGCACGCAAACACACACACATATATATCCAGTATACACACACACAAACGTCCAGATGCAAGTCTTTCTCTAACCAATGCGTGCTGAATTCATTTGTTCTGAAGTAGCCCTGCCATTGTTTAATGGCAAAGAAGGCAACCTTTCTTTTAGCCAATGGAAGCAAACACAATCCTATATAAATAACAATGATGAAAGATGGGGGAAAAATTATTGAAAGCTGTTCCAGTAGCACCTTAAAGACTAACTAAGTATAAGCTTCCTAGGTATGAGCTTTCATGTGTATACACACTTCTTCAGACACTCTGAAGCAGAGGTCACGACAGACCAACATGGCTACCAACTGAATCTATAACCCTATATATTGTTACTGGCCACTTCAATCTCTGCCAAGCAGTGTATGAGATTCAAGGGGTCTTGGCACTTAACCAGGGTTTGTGTTCCTTTGGAATGATGCACGGCAGAGACTGCCATGTCATTAAGAAATATGGTTTATTTAGACATATTTACCCCTGAGTTTTGAGGGAGTGCAGAACATTACATCCCAAGAGCGTCTCTTATTGCTCACATCATAGCTTCAGCAAGCTTGAGTCCACAGCAGAAGCAAGGCATGCTCCCCAGTCTCTCCTATCCAGCACACATGGGATTCTGCCCCTCCCTTCTTCTTCCCAAAATCCCTTGCTCCAACTGCAACTGCAGCCTTATGTAAAAATTGCATTTTTCTTCCCATGATGACATCATCCCCCCCTCCTCCGGAACCCTGGCCACTTCCCTCCCCCAACTCTGCTATTGTCTTTTGCTAACTAACTCATAGCTGGGGGAGATACTCCACCTGCTTTTTGTCTGATGCCCAATGTCCCACCTTTTGTCAGGGTAATGACTCCGCCATCAGCTGAACAGGAAAACGGGCTCAGCCTGCATTTTTTACACTGCACCTCTCATCTTCCCTTAATACTACAGATGTTAGCTAAATTCTACCGTTTACTAAATTAAGAATTTAGGGCAATCCGTCCACCGCAATTCATAACAATACTAAAAACGAATTCAATGCCTATCTTTGTGTCATCATAATGGAACCATTCACACACACACGGGAGGTATTGGCAGGCTCAGGAACCCCAGGTTTTGCAGAAGTACAAAAAATATTTGGGGGGAACTCCTAAGCCCGATGAGGACTGAGCATCCTCAGTGTCCTGACTAAATGTTATGTAGCAGAGAAAGAGAAACAGGGAAAAGCCGCCCCATTTCCTGTCACTGACTGTCTACATGAGTGATTTGTTTTGTTTCAATAGCTCAGTGCAGTGGTACCTCGGGTTAAGAACATAATTCGTTCTGGAGGTCTGTTCTTAACCTGAAACTGTTCTTAACCTGAGGTACCACTTTAGCTAATAGGGCCTCCCGCTGCCGCCCTGCCACCGCTGTGCAATTTCTGTTCTCATTTTGAAGCAAAGTTCTTAACCCGAGGTACTATTTCTGGGTTAGCGGAGTCTGTAATCTGAAGCGTATGTAACCTGAAGCATCTGTAACCCAAGGTACCACTGTAATGTGTTCAAGTTTTCTTTTCTAACTGGGGCTGTGGATTGATTTCATGCTGTAAACCACCCTGTGATCTTTGATAAAAGGTACAACAACAACAACGCAACCCAAGGCATGATTACTCAGATGGAATACTCACTATCTTCAGTAAGTCCTGTCCTGAGTGAACATGTATAGGCTGCATTCTAACGGCACCATCCCATGCGCGTCTATTCAGAATTCAGCCCCACTCAGTCCATTACTGCTCTGAACTCTAACCACTGAATTACTCCATTTGATTTAAATAAATTTGTGTACTACCAAAATCCCATATGGGTTCATTTCTGAGATCCCGGCAAAAATGTGAGATAGTGTTTGTTTATTAGATTGTAGGTAACCACTCATTGTGAAAAGGAAAGGTCATCTTTAGTATTGTTTGATTTTCCATTCCCTGCTACGGTAATACTATCAAACCACAATAGCCTCAAAAATAAACAAGTGAGCCCTTACATCTCAGCTCCACATATTAAAACTAGCCCTCATGAATTAAATTACCAAAGCTTTATGCCGCAAACCCACACACTTTTCCCCATAAGTAAGCCCTTTTAAACATAGAAAGGCTTACCTCTGAGTGTATATACATATATGTAAACATGTAGCTGCATATCTACTCAAAGGTAAGCCCCACTGAGTTCAAAGGGACTTATTCCCAGGTCAGCCTATATAGGATCACAGTGTTAGTCAATTAATCTAATGATTTGTAGCCCTCTATCCCACCTTTCATCCCACGTAAGCCCACCACTAATGAAACGAATCAAATAATTACAATAAAAATAACTAAATGGCATGAAACTGCTTTGTGGACTTGCACATTTTAAAAAAAAATGTTCTCCAGTTAACACATAGACATAAGAAGAGCACTGTGGGATGAGATCAAAGGCCTTTTTAAGTTCAGAATCCTGCAGTGGCCAGCCAAATCCCTAGGGGGAGCCCATGAGCAGGACATTAGCATATAACCCCTCTCTTGCTCATCTTCCCCAACAACTGGCTGAGCATGGCTTCAATCTTCCTTGAGATCACCTTTGTGGGGAGGACTGCATGCTGGCCTCACTTTCCAAACACATGCTGTGTGAAAATTCACATATCCAAACCCAAGGAATTGGTACCAAAACCTAGCTATACTTGCCACCAATTCAGATATCCAAACAGAGCATATTTTTATTTGATTGGCTGAGGAAAAGAACTGTAGTGTTCTGTACTTTATTAAGGTTGGTTTTGCGGGGGTCAAATTTCCATTGTCAGGAACACATTGGGAATTTTCTCATAGGAATCAATGGAAATTGCCAACTCATTATGCAAACGTTCGCTTAAAAACAATTTCCAGGAAACGCATGGTTTTCGGAAAGTGAGACCTGTTACATAAGCACATTCACCTGAACAATCCTGATTCAGACCTTCTTACTCAATGTATGGTGGGGGTGGGATAAAGGGGAGCCAGAAAGCAAGGCTCTACGCCCCTTCCAAGGACAGAATTTCAGAATGTAAGAATAGGGCTCTTAAATTTGTCCAATCCCCTTTTAAAGCCATCTCAGTTGGCAGACACTGCTACAACTTGAAGGAGGGAGTTTCGTAGTTCTGCTATGCATTGTTATCAGGGGTAGGTTAGATGGTAGAGCATGAGACTCTTAATCTCAGGATCCTGGTTTCAGGACCCATGTTGGGCAAAAATGTCCCTTCACAAGAGGGGTTGGATGAGGTGACCCTCATGGTCCCTTCCAACACTACAATTCAAAGATTCTATACTATCACTAGCAAGAAGAAAAACGTTTTTTTTAAAAAAACACCTTAAAATATCTCTGCTTTAGTCAGATGAGCATGGCTCTGTGCCAGTAGAATGGATCCATCTAAATGAGGCATTTTGCTTTTCTTCTGAAAGAACAGAGAACACTGAGAGTTTAAGAAAACCCTCTCTCTCTCTCTCTCTCTCTCTCTCTCTGAATGCCATGCACATTCATGGTGTACTGCAAGTATTAATGGCATTAGGTAGACCTCACTTAGCCTGCTGAGGGTTGTCCTCTGATGTCATTACAAGAGGGAATGAATTTTCCCCAATGCTGACTGTCAGCAAGGCAGCTGTGGATTTCCTTAAAGTAATAGAAGTCTGAAAATAGAAAAGGGTATTGATCGAGTCTTTCTTCCCTATAACTGAAAAGCAAAAAGACCCAGCAGGTAGAATACAAGAGTAGTTTTCAAAGGGGAGGGCAACCAGCCCTGAAGAAACCTGTATACTAGATTTTAAGTTGAAGAAAGGCTTATTCAGGTGAACTGATCGCATGTGCTATCAAGATGGGAGCAGGTCATGGGACTTTACCAGTTAGCTCCATCCACAATGTCATGCACTCCAAGTAGCCTCTTACCACAAGCATCCTTCCATACAGCAAAAAATGGCTGCAGGAAGGGAGCCATTGTGAATACAGCTGTATGTGCAAAGGCTCCCTTCCTGAAGATGTCTGTATGGTACTCAGGGATGATGTGTACTTTCTCTGCATGCCCCCACGGAGAGAAGTGTGAAGGATAGAAACATGAGAATGGGCTTCCTCAACAGTGGCTCTGCATTTGTGGAATGCTTTCCTCAAGGAAACAGGCCTGGCACCATCTTTTTCAGTTTTCAGGTAGCAGGTTAAGACATTCCTTTTGTTTGTGATGCTTGTACAGTGGTACTTCGGGTTACATACGCTTCAGGTTACAGACTCCGCTAACCCAGAAATAGTACCTTGGGTTAAGAACTTTGCTTCAGAATGAGAACAGAAATCGTGCTCCAGCGGCAGCAGGAGGCCCCATTAGCTAAAGTGGTGCTTCAGGTTAAGAACAGTTTCAGGTTAAGAACGGACCTCCAGAACGAATTAAGTTCTTAACCCGAGGTACCACTGTATCATACGTTGGTGTGCTTTTGTTCTTTGCTGTGCATCTTTTAGTGGGGTGAGGTAGGATTTGTCATTTTTACAGTATGGTTGGATGAGCTCTTTAAGGAACTTTGTTTATTGATTTTCTCCTCTTTGTTATATTATTTTTTATTGGTTTTTAGCCATTTTGCATTTTATCTGCTTATGCTGTTTCAAGACATCTTTTCATATAAAACAATGAATAAACGCAATAATGTCAGTGAGTAGAGCAAGATGGACCATGTGATGTCAGGGCTAGCTGACATGACTCATGCATAGATGGAATATGGGAGTAGTTCACCTGGGCAGGGCTTAAGTGAGGAGGAACACCCAGTGGTGTCACAATGGGGGGCGGTGTGCGGTGTGCCCTGGGCACCATGTCTGGGGGGTGACAAGAAGGCACCCCACGGGGGCTCGCAGCGGTGCGAGCAGCCATCGCGCTGCCGCAGCTGCATGTGAAAGATCCTCCGTTCGTGGCTGCAGCTGCGAGCAGAGGATCCTGGCCCCAGCGGCAAACCACTATGTACAACGCATGTGCTGCGTCTCACACATGCACTGTACGTAACGAGGCTGTACATAGTGGTTTGCCACTGGCGCCGCTCGAGCACAGTACGGACAGCGGTGGGATCCCTCCGTCGCCACTACAGCTGCGAAAGGAGGATCCTTCCCACAACTGGAAGAGTGTTTCATAAAACTAGGCCTACAATACTCAGCACACAGCTCCTGGGGGTTAAGAACCATACATCTGAGCCATAGAAGACCACCACCAGTGACTGCCCTGAGTACCTCACTGACTGGGCAGGAATATAGATGCTCTAGTGGTCACTGAGGTATCTGGGACCTGAGCTGTTAAAGGCCATGTAAATTACAGTGATACCTCAGGTTACAGATGCTTCAAGTTACAGATGCTTCAGGTTACAGACTTCGCTAACCCATAAATAGTACCTCGGGTTAAGAACTCTGCTTCAGGATGAGAACAGAAATTGAGTGGCGGTGGCGCAGCAGCAGCGGGAGGCCCCATTAGCTAAAGTGGTGCTTCAGGTTAAGAACAGTTTTAGGTTAAGAACAGACCTCTGGAACGAATTAAGTTCTTAACCTGAGGTACCACAGTACTACAAGAACCTTACGTGACCCACTAGCATACAGCTGGTGCAAGTTTTTCAGCACTGGAGTTATGTGCTTTTGATGGTCTATATACTCACAAACAGTCTAGCTGCAGTGTTTCACACCAACTGGAGACTTCAGACCAGGTCCAAGTGTAGCCCCATATACAGTACATTGCAATGATCAACTTTTGAGGCTACGAATGCATGAATCGGCATGGCAAGAGTGTCCCTGTCCAAGAACAGCCATAGCTGGCATACCAGGTGTAGCTGGTAAAAGGCACCCCTAGCCACTGAGACTACCACAGCCCCAGTGTCAAAGATGGATCCAGGAGCACCTTCAAACACTGAACCTATTCTTTCAGAGGGAGTGCAACCTCATCCAGAACAGGCAAATGGACCATCTCATGGACATAGAAGCCACCAACCCAGAATAATTCTTTCTTCCCAGGGTTCAAGCTCAGCTTATTAACCTGCAGCTACTCCACCACTGCACCCATACAACAGTCCAGCTCATACACAGCCTCTCCTGACTCAGATGGCATGGAGAAGGAGAGCTGTGTGTCATCAACACACTGATGACATTTTGCCCCCCAAATTCTGAATGACCACATCCAGAGTCAATCCATGATGATACCATGATCAATGGTATCAAAAGCCACTGAGGTATCAAGAAACAGAAGCAGAGTTTCACTCTCCTTGATCTATTTTTGATATCTCATGGCAACCCAAGCTGATTCAGTCCCAGAACTGTTCCTAAAACCAGACTGAAAAGGCTCCTAATAATTCATATCCTCCAGGAATTCCTGCAGCTGCTCAGCCACCACTCTCCCCACTACGTTCAAAGCACTGGTGGGAACCTATTGTGCCGATATTGAAACAGCTACACTGGTACCAATTCACTGCCAGACCCAATTCAAAGCAAGGGTAGCTAATGTATGGGCCACCACATATTGATGGACAACAACTGCTGAGGAGACCCTTCTCCATGTACTACGTGTGGCCAATGCATAGATGATTTTGAGATTTCATTGGTTTGCTTCTTGTTAGTCACTCTAAACAATGCAAACACATTAGAAAGGTTGGCTTGAGCCCACGGCTATAAAGGTTGCATAGCCAAGTCCACAGAGTCTGAGAAAGGCTCATTTGGAGTCAATGCAGATGAAAGACAACCACGGAAAGAGAGAAAACAGACTTAACTTCTCCCCATCCCCCCCAAAAAGGTCTTTTAATAGCCCTACACTCTACTTGCCATAAGTTCTAAGTGCTTACTGTACAGGTGACCTTTATAAGATTATTGTTTATGCTTTCTTGGTGTGTGGCAGAGTAGGAGAAAAGAATATTCCAATTTATTTCAAAGGTTACCTATCAAAACTGAATATTCAATACAACTGCATTATCATATTGCATAGATTTTACATAAGAGATTAGGCCCTCTGCTCAAGATGCCCTTGTGCCAGTGCGATTTTCTACTCCCAGACCAGACGCCAGCGTATGATTTGTACTTAATAGTTTTCACGAGGCATTTCGGTTCCCTTTCCCTAAAGCTGTTGCGGCTTATGAACTAGCCAGTTTGGAGTTTTGCTGCTGTTGTTTTCTAGATGAGCACCCTAGATGAGCATAGGTGCTGCCTATGCCTAAAACTGATAAGGACCTATCAACAATAATGTCTTCTGTCCTGTGAGCTGGAGTGAAATCCACAAGAGCTGGAGGCCTCTGGAAAAACCTACTGCTCCATTTAACATAGGCTTCTTGCACACCCTCCCACATTCTCCAATGAAAATAGGGACACCCTATTCAATTCTTGTTATTCTTGTTATTTTGTTATTATTATTTATACCCTGCCCATCTGACTGGGTTGCCCCAGACACTCTGGGCGGCTTCCAATGTATATAAAAACATAATAAAACATTAAACATTAAAAAAAACTTCCCTATACATATCCGCCTTCAGATCTTTTCTAAAGGTTGTATAGTTATGTACTTATCTCCTTGGCTTGCGGGTCACATACACCCTTGTGCAAATTAATTGAAACAAAGCATGTTTTCTATCTTACTCGTAATCCTGTACTCAAAACAAACATGAAAAGTCAGTTGATCATCACGGTGTCAGAAGCCTGCAGCCAATAGAAGGAATTATGTGCTCACGACAATATATTGAGGTTCTACAAAAGAGAGTTATTCCAGAGCTGGAAAAGAGGTATCCTGACGGTACTGGGATATTGCAGCAGGACTTAGCCCTCTGACACAATCGAAAGTGGTGAAGAAATTCATGACAGAGCAGCAAATACAGGTACTTAATTGGCCAGGGAATTCCCCGGATGTAAATCCCATTGAGAATTTGTGGGCTATATGCAAAAGTTGCCTCTGTGCTGTAGACTGTACAACTATGGAGAAGCTCATTCAGGTGCTGATTCAAGTGTGATACAGGGATCCAAAAATCAATAGTGACTGTTCAAAACTAGTAGACTCCATGCCAAACCATCTTCAAATGCTGCTTAAAAATATTGGAGGTCATATCCATTACTAATATACATATATGTGAGTTTTGTACATGTATATGTGAGTTTTGTACAATAAACTACATTGTTTGTTTCAATTAATTTGCACAAGGGTGTAACTTCTTTCCCCTCCAACATTTCTCCCATGAAAATATGGATGTCTTGCCATACCCTCCAACATTTATTCTATGAAAACAGGAATGTCCTAAGGAAAAGCAGAATGTTTCGGAATCAAATCAGAAACTGGGACGGCTTATGTCAATTCAGAAGTGTCCCTGGAAAATAGGGATGCTTGGAGGGTCTGTTTTTGTCTGGTATTAGACAATCAACTATTTTAAGCATCTGCGGTGCATTGTACTTGGGGCTGACCAGTTCGGACCTGTACAATATACCATGTGGCTTGGAGATTTGTGACTGAGACAGCTTGGTAGCAATGTATCAGTGTTTAAAGAACTGTAGTGACTGCCGGTCTATTGCCTAAGCCCAATTCAAGACACAGTGGTTGACCATATACCACTTACATCTTTAAAGCATTTACAACCTACATTAAAGCATCAAATAAAGCAATCTAGAATAAAACATTACTGAAGAAAGTCAAAGGTAAAGTATATGATCAAAGCAACATAATTAAGAGGAAAGTAAAGTATTATCTTAAAGATTTCAAAATAAAACATTGCAAAGGAGGTCAATTACAGGGTGCACATATAACACAGCAAAGTTAACCATTACTAAAAGAAATCAAATATGAAATTTAAAAATGGGTCATTTAAAAATGGATAATTAACAAGAGAATAAAATGCTATAGGTATAGCTCATATCAGCTGCTGTTGCTGCCAGGCCTGCCAATGGTGGTTCATGGCAGGTGGTGACTCTAGATATTCAAGTGCAGTGCCCTGGATCTGCTCCAAGAGACAGCCAGGATGGTCTCCAGCCTCTTCAGCAGCCTCAGCTTTTGTAGCTGGAGTCAGTCCAGGCCCCACCCTCCCAGGCCAAGTGAAAAAAGGCCTGCAAGGCAGGGAGCAGGTCTTCCAGGTCTCCACCATCTGCTGGTGATCTACCTCAGGTGCCCCTGCCATCTGAGGTGAGGTGAGTATTGACCAGAGAAAATGTATTTTCGGCTGTACCACCCCCTCTGTGGAACTCCCTCCCTGGAAAGGCTCACCTGGCACCTATTTTACAGATGAGGGGGAAATGTAAAAATTGTCCTCACCTCTTAGGTCTTGGAGGGCAGGCCCACACCATACACCATACACCATACATCATACATCATACATCATCATATTCACCATACATCATACATCATCAGCAGGTCCACACCATACTTCATACACATTTAAAGCCCACAGCTTCCTCCAAAGAATCCTTGCGACAATGGTTTGTTAAGGGTGTTGGGAGTTATATCTCTGTGAGGGTTCTTTGGGGGAAGCTGTGTGCTTTAAGTGTGCTTTAAATGTTGGGTGTGCATCTGACCTTACAGTTCTATCACACTCGTCCACTGTCATTGTTGATTGCATTTTAACCTTTAATTGTAACCTGCCCTATGAAGGGCAGTACACAAATTGCACAGATTAACAATATTTCTATGCTCACTGCTCAGACTTAACATGACTTCTCCCCACTGACACCAGCAAAGCACCGTATTTTTTGCTCTATAAGACTCACGTTTTTCCTCCGAAAAAGTAAGGGGAAATGTGTGTGCGTCTTATCGAGCGAATGCAGGCTGCGCAGCTATCCCAGAAGCCAGAACAGCAAGAGGGATTGCTGCTTTCACTGCACAGCGACCCCTCTTGCTGTTCTGGCTTCTGAGATTCAGAATATATTTTTTCTTGTTTTCCTCCTCCAAAAACTAGGTGCGTCTTGTGGTCTAGTGCATCTTATAGAACAAAAAATACGGTATGTCCTTCTGAATATGCAGTGCTAATTTTCTAGAAGAAGAAGGGCACATACACATCTAGAGCAGTATTTCCCTCTCTGGTGCTCTTCAGCTGTCTGGCTGGACTGAGCTCTGTAGTTCAAAACCTCTAGAGGCACCAGGTAGGAGGAGACTCATCTAGAATAACCCACTTGCCTTTGCACAGGTGTGTGCTGGTCTAAAATGTGCAGGGGAAATGAAATCCGGGTGCCTAGCAATTCCAAGGCTAGACAATTCCATTCTCTGCTTTGTGGAAGCAGCGCTTGAGAAGATGCTTTGCAGCAAGTAGGCCATGACAATTAACTAGGAAGGGACCAAACATGTTCATTGACTTCTTTTGTCAATGGAAAGCATAATTGTGCCAGATTGCATTTTCAGTATTGTCAATAGTGTTGCAGCCCTTCTTACAACTAGCACCCCTCTTTCTTCTCCCTCTTGCTGTTCTTTCCCTCACAGACTTGCCACAAGGAGAGAGATCCATTTTGCTGCTAAGGGACCTCCATCAATTCATTCTCAGGTATATTTGGCATAACAGACAGAGGGTTGCCTTCCCCATTTAGCCCCTCCCATGATATCGGCTAAATATGTTTGTTGAATATACCACTTACACACACATGCACACACACGAGAGAGAGAGAGAGAGGTTTTGTCTTATTGAACCGTTAACGATAAAATGTATTATTTTACTAGAGATGAGACTTTGTTAAAAGCTGCATTTCAGGGTGTTTAGGAAATCTGTTTGGAAGGCAGCTCAGTCCTTCCATGAAGGCCACTGGAAAGGGGTGTGGGTGTTTAAAAAAAATTATAACCCAGAGTTTCCGAACTGGATTTTGTATTGCAAATCATTTTAGACAGAAGTTATTGACATTAAGTGCCATTTGGAAGACTGTATTTGTCTGCGTAGGGCTATGGAGCGAAAGCTGATATTTGCCTCTTGAATAGATTGCTTCCTTGTTGATGCTGAGCATATATGTGGATCTAATTGCAAAATAAGTGGCACAGGAGAGGAAAGGGGTATCGGGGTTGGGGAGAGAAATTGTTGACATGAAGCTTCAATCCACTGGGAAAGACTCCTCTACAAACCAAAGTAAAATGCATGGGACTTGTGAATAAAGATAGCAGAGGTCTTGATCAAGTCCCATTCATTTCTGTAGGGCTGGTGCTGGGCTTGTTTATTTTAATTTTATTATTGTTATTATTATTAAGTGATACATTCCCAGAATCTGCACAGCAGAGCCAATGATAACGCAATCGCTTATGTCATTCCCATTGAAAAGAATGCCAATTTTAAACTGATACGCTGATCTCTCTCTCTCTCTCTCTCTTACAGAAACACCCCCCCCCCGAGAAAACAGTGAATAAACTGTGTGAGAGTAGATATAAATATGTCCCCTTCTCCCCCCACCCCACCCCCCAATATTCTTAACTGGTAGCATAACTTTACCCAATTAAAGTGATTTTCAGCTTATCAGATATAGCCAATTAGGAATGTTAAACTTATTTTAAAAGAAAGACACTGACAGTGTCTAATTATACACATATATGTTTGGGAGGCAAATTAGTTGATGTTAAAAGCCGAAAAGGCACCAGGCTGGCCGTCCTTATACAACACTTCCATCTAGTGGATGTCTCTGGGATGAATTGCTTTGCTGGAAGGCGAGAGAGGAGGCTGGAAGGAAACCGTGCGCTATAAATATTGGGGGGAGCCCATTCCATAAAACAAAGTGATTTAAAATAATCATTTCTAAAGTTGTGCACCATTACACCTTTTAACAGGCCTTTGAAATCTGTTCCTCCTGAAACCAATGAGATGTTTTAGCAACGAGTGGGCTTGGGGAGGCAGAGCCGGGCAGGTTGCCAAACAGCTTGTAAGCCCTTGATTCCAAATAAATGAAGGCTGAACTTCAATCATGTTGGGGCTCCCCCCCCCCCCGTGCTGTGATTTTTCTTGTGGAAATGGCATTATTTGGAAAGTGACAATGGCATCCATTTTCTGCACTCCTGCTGTTCGTTTGGGCTGTTGGCTGAGCCACTAATTCTAAATGTAGGATGGCTGGGAGAGCTTGGCGAGCCGTTCTGAGTTCCTGGGGGATGCAGTACAGCTTTGAGGGCCTTTCAGACCCATCCTGAAGCAAGTTTACCTCAATATGCTTTTTCCTCTTGGTACTAGAAAGGAATCTGTTCCATCACTAGTAGCTGGTGCCTACAGAACAGGGCCGGCTCACTCATGAGGCAGGATGAAACAGCCTGAGTTCCCCCTAATAGCTTCCCCATGGACCAGTGGAGATGTGATGCCAGCTGATTCTGAGCAAGATCTCACGAGATCTAAGAGATCTCGTAAGATTTTGGTGAGATCTCATGCGATCTCACTGGAAATCAGAGCGGCGGGCGTTGCAGAAGTAGTGCCAGTGGAGGCGAGTGGTGCAGCAATGGTGTCAGCAGTTGACGCAGCAGGGCAGGTGGCATGGCAGAGCAGGGCGGCACTTCCTGTTTGCCACAAGCAGCAAAACGGTATGCACCGCCCCTGCTACTAAGACTGTTAGGGCCGGAAGTAGAGACCAGCAGTAGGTGCAGCCAGAGTCAGTCAAAGCCACCCTCTGGATGAACTGCAAGAAGGCAGGCCTGAGAAACTGGCTGGCTGAGGGCATGTAGAGGTTGGTGGGGCAGTGTCCAATTCACTCTTAATGGCCTAGCTTCCACTGACAACTGCTAAATCATATTGCACAGGGTTGAGAAACTCAAACAGAAACTCTGAGACCAGCCCCCACTGTAAATTCCACATAACACCTGAAGCATTTAGGATGTGTTATTTTGTGTTCATGGGCTGGGACTCTCAGAGGTGGAGGGAGAGAGAGAGAATCTGGATGCAGATTAAGGCCAAATTAACACATACATTTAAACACTATGATACAACTATTTAAAAATAATAATAATCATGGGAACTGTAATTTGCTAAGGGTGCTGAGATTTGTTAGGAGCATAGCTGTCAACGTTTCCCTTTTTTTAAGGGAAATTCCCTTATTCCGAACAGGATTCCTCACAAGAAAAGGGAAAAGTTGACAGCTATAGTTAGGAGAAAGAACTACAATTCCCAGCAATTCCTGGGAAGGGGGTTTGATCATTAAACCAGTCTCAGAATTACAGCTCGGGCGTCTCCTAACAACGCTTGGTACCTGTAACAAACTAAAGCTCCCAGAATTCTTTGCGGAAGGGAAGCCATGGATGTTTAAAGTGGCATCAGAATGTTTTAAATGTATGGTGTGTTAAGTGTAGGTGGGTTCCCACAAGGCAAGACACAGTGCTAACAGCAAGAACCTTTATTGAACTACAGAACTGGACAACAGGGGCAAAATAACTGCTTGTATACATTTCTGAAGGCCTGGGCCACTCCCACTCCCAACATGATTGGCTGTCTAAACTTCCAAGCTGCGAATCATGACTCAGAGTTTAAGGGCCAATGGCAGAGGCCCAAATCCTGATATGTTCTGTGATTGGATATCATATACAGTCATACCTCGGGTAGAATGTGCTTTCGGGTTGCACTCTGCAGCAACCCGGAAGTAACGGAGTGCGTTACTTCTGGGTTTACCCGCTCGCGCATGCACAGACGCTCAAAATGATGTCACACGCATGCGCGGAAGCGGCAAAACACGACCCACACACACGCAGATGCGCCGTCGCGTCTTACGTTCTATTCAGGATGTGAATGGGGCTCCTGAACTGATCCCATTCACATCCCGAGGTACCACAGGGGCTCAGAATCCTTAGTCCAGACTCAAGCTCAGGCAAACACAGACCACTGAATACGTAACAGTGGGTATGTGGCCTAAGCTCAACAAATAGATAGTTATTGTTTGTATTCCTTCCTTGCTTACAAGCACAAGCTGCCTCACATTATTCCTTTTAGTCTAGCATTAACCCTGGGATGGACTAAGCTGTGCTTAAAATACTGACCTGGATCCAGAGATGGGTCTGCCACAAATTTTACAGCTCACTATGGCAGAGAGGCTCATAGGGGATCAGGAAGTGTTATAGCTGTGCTATCCCACCACCAGGAACATCCATTCGAAGTAGCCCTAATGAAGCCTGTCCATCGGTCCATCTAGAGTAGACAACTATTGGTCACCCTGATTGGCAGCAACCATCCCACCCCCCATGTCTCAGAAACAGATTTCACACATCTGTTCTACCTTGAGATGTCAGACCTCGAGGCTGCAACCTTATACAGTGGTACCTCGGGTTAAGAACTTAATTCATTCCAGAGGTCCATTCTTAACCTGAAACTGTTCTTAACCTGAGGTACCACTTTAGCTAATGGGGCCTCCCGCTGCCGCCACACGATTTCTGTTCTCATCCTGAAGCAAAGTTCTTAACCCGAGGTACTATTTCTGGGTTAGCGGAGTCTGTAACCTGAAGTGTCTGTGACCTGAAGCATCTGTAACCCGAGGTACCACTGTATATGTGAAGAATCTGCTCTACCCACAAGCTAGGGGTCCTCCCCATTTCCTAACCAGACCTCGTAGAACTGGAGCTGCACAGGTCTGCAGATGCAACTGCTTGCAAGGATTTCCGAATCACAGGGTGTGTGGGGGGGTGTTATATCTTCATACTGTCTGAAAAGATATATGGCTACTGTGGCTCAGCAGCTATTCCACCCTCCACCCGCTACCCTGGTAAATTAAGGACCTTATTACGCCTTCATTTCGCAGAGGAAAAATAATAATGTACTGCTGGTGAGATTGAACTTGAGATCTGTCAATGCTACTATTAATGAAAAGAGAGCCAGAGCAACACAGCCCTCCCCTTATTACACAGTAATTTGATTTTCATGATGTCTGCATTCATCCCCGAGAATCCTTCCATTGTGCTGGCACTCTGCATGCTGTAACGGTCATCCTTAGAACACATTGACAAAACAGCCATGTCCTCCCTGTCTGTAAGCAGCTTCCGGTTAGGAAGCTGCCTTATATCGACTCAGACGATTGGTCCACCTAGCGCAGTGTTGTCAACATGTTTGTTTTCCAGGATTTCAGGCAGCGGTCCCTCCCAGCCCCACCTGGAATTGAACCTGAGACCTTGCGCAGCTAAAACATGAGTTCTGCCGCTGAGCTGAAGCCCTTAAGCTTTGCGATTTCAGTACCAAGGGAAGTTTTGTGGAGAGGAATAGCGGTGAAGCTATTTTTCAATCAGGACTGCCATGGTGCTGCTTCCTATGACCCCTCCCACTATGGCTGCTATTTAGACGGCAAAAAGCAGACACGTTAAATGCTACATGCATGTAACATGCCATCTTGCTTCGTCGTTCAGTTCTTTCTCTATTCCGATGAGGACTTTTCTTATATCTTTCTGTGAATCTGGATTTGGTGAAGGTGGAGCCCATAGGCAACAGATGATAGTAAAAATAAAAATCTATGAGAAGAACCAAGCACCAAGCAACAGAAAACATCTAATGAAAAAAGCTGATTTATCAGAAAACATTACATACGCGCACCCCACAATTCTTTGGATGTAAGAAAAACTTTCCTTTTCTGGTGGTGTGTGTTTCTTCATAATCGCCGCTTTACAGCAGAATGTCAGAGTACAGTGCAGAGTACAGAAGAAGAAAAGCAACAATTGGAATTGCCATGGCAACTCTTTAGATTTGCCATAAAAGTTTGATCCTGTTACAGACAGTAACATAAGTAGATGTTTTCCAAGTGAGTGTGATGCTGACTCTGAAAAACGCTCTAGTCTATCCCATTAAGGATTACAGAAGACATAATTTGACACACGTAGATTCTCAACAACTATACAAACAGAAATGGATCTTTCACACAGAGATTCCCCCACCACCAGAGATTAGCTGAAAAGTAGAGCCCGCTATTATAATGAGTGGTTGTAATGATGGCTTAGAAGAGGAGATGCAATCTAGTGGCCTCTGAGCCAGATTCATGCACATGAACCCTGTTAAATTTCAACCAAAGAACAGTAAAAAGGTTGCTCACACCATGCATAAGTAAAAGGAAGAGGTGGTCCACACATTAATAACACATCCCTTTTGCATTTTGTATCAACTGTTTCGGAAAGTTGTTTGTTCTCTATGTATTTGGACACCTATTAAAATACCATCACCTGATTTTGGATGAAGGTTCCTGAGATCTCGGAGCAGGATTTTGTCAATGTTGTGATGTGATTGGATGCTATTGTGAGCCAAGATCATGGACAGCATCATTCAAAATGGCACTGGCTTCCACAAAAATTTGCATAGAATTTCCTAAGATCAAAGAACACGTTTTCATCTTGTTTGCAGTGACTTCCTCCCTCTGAGGAGTGAAGCTATATGGAACCAGGCAGAGGCCTTCTTGGCAGTGGCGCCCACCTTGTGGAACGCCCTCCCATCAGATGTCAAGGAGATAACTAACTATACAACTGTTAGAAGACATCTGAAGGCAGCCCTGTATCAGGAAGTTTTTAATGTTTGATGTTTTATTATGTTTTTAAATGTGTTGGAAGCCACCCAGAGTGGCTGGGGCAACCCAGTCAGATAGGCAACTTATTCTTATTCTTATTCTATTTGGATGCAATTGGAGACCATTTTGAATCAAGATGATGGAACGAGCCTTTCAAATAGGCACAGATTTTAGCCATTGATTTCAAAATGGCACTGATGTAGGGGTTTCTTCAAACTCTTGAGCAACACCAGCTACGTGACTGCTAGTGTAATGTATTGGTAATGTTTGTTTCTAGGTAGTGCAGACTTTGTTATTGGGAAGAAAATGGAATCTGCAGCAAAAACCCATCAAAAGACTTGTTGCTCCTAAACCACAATTAAAAGGGAAGATGGGGAACTTACTCTTTTTCCTATGAACAGCTGTGATTCATGGGGGAAGTCAAGTGGCGCTACATCTAACAGAGCTAGAGCTGATGAAAGAAGGACCCATAACCGACATGGACAGAACTGGAGTCAAAAGTAAGTGCAGCAGGCATTGAAGGATTGTATAGCAGGATTGAGAAACGGCCCAAAACTCAATGACAGGACATTTGCATGCCAGGTCCAATTCTTAGCATCTCCAGGTGGGGCTGAGAAGATCCCCTGTGTGAAATTCCTGGAAAGCCACTGCCAGTCAATACTGAGCTAGGTGAACCAATGGCGTGACTCTGTATAAGGTATCTCTCACTCTCCCTCCCTCCCACCCCTAGGTCTCACTCTCCATCTCTCTTGTTCTTTCTGGATCAAGATCTAGAAGCCCACAATAATACAAGGTACAGCAGCTGAGCATCCCTGGTTTAGGAACATTCACACATATTCAGGACAAATATTTTACGTCTGGAGGAGCTGCCAAGTATTGTTGTTTTTTTCAGGATCAAAATGGCAGATGTTAGCAATGTTTTAAGAATCTTCCTTTTTTACAATTCACAACTTTCTGGAGAAAATTCCTCTGGGATACATTTTAGGCATTTTGTCTCACATTAACCAAGGATGGCTTGCGCGGAAAGCTTATGTAAACTTAATCAGTACATATGAATAACCAAAGGTTCTAAAAATACATTCGTCAAGTCATGGCTCAGAATCTTTCTTCCTCAAATAACCATACAGCATGCCCATCAATCTTTTTATTATTTTTAGTTTTTGTTTTAGTTTTGTTCATTTTTTTACCCTTCCTCATTTCAAGGCCATAACAGTGAGTTTAGTGAGGGGTGGGGAAGGAAGACAATAAAAAGAGAATATCTGTTGTAGATATGTAGCCTATGTTCTATTTTGATTATAACTAAGGATAGTAAGGGTAAAGGTACCCCTGCCCGTACGGGCCAGACGTGTCCGACTCTAGGGTTGTGCGCCCATCTCACTTAAGAGGCCGGGAGCCAGCACTGTCCGCAGACACTTCCGGGTCACGTGGCCAGCGTGACAAGCTGCATCTGGTGAGCCAGCACAGCACACGGAAACGCCGTTTACCTTCCCGCTGGTAAGTGGTCCCTATTTATCTACTTGCATCCGGGGGTGCTTTCGAACTGCTAGGTTGGCAGGCGCTGGGACCGAGCAACAAGAGCGCACCCCGCCGCGGGGATTCGAACCGCCAACCTGACAATCGGCAAGTCCTAGGCGCTGAGGTTTTACCCACAGCGCCACCCGCGTCCCCTAACTAAGGATAGGTCCCATTTATTACTCATTCATGATTATTTGATCTCATGGCAGTATCTGGGTGGTTATAAACAATCCCACTTTCAATACTGCTAGCACCTGCCAAAATGTTGGGCTGGGAATACAATTTCATTTCCAATTGGAAAGCATGTAAGTTCTCATATGACAAATGTTCTGGGAGGGGGGGTCTTGTCCCTCATTGTGGCACTATAGCACATGAATGCCCCTCTGGACAGCATTGCAGAGCAACAAATAAAGCAGAATGATGTGTGGACAGTCCAGCATAAACCCACCAAAAATGCAATAGTATGGTATCAATGCCATGCTGCAGAACACACCAATAAAACCAACCATCCAGTTCGGAGGAGTCCTAACAAACTGAACCAGGAAGGTATTATGTAGATTGGTCATTGCCATCCAGGTGCCCTCCAGGTATTTTGGACTACAAATCCCATCAGGTGCAGCCAGGGATGCTGGGAGTTTTAGTGCAAAATGGCTGGTTTGGTTCCACTTTGGCCATACAGCTCATGTTACTTGGGGACAAGATTTAAGTCGCTCTCTGTCTTTCAGACTCAACCTTTAAGCTGTAAAATGGGAATAAATGTGACTTCATCTTATGTGGGGTTGTTTTGAGGACAAACAGAGTATTGACTGTCCAGCACATTGAAGGAGCTATAGAAATGAATTATGGTGATGAGAACTTCATATTGATTTCTTGTTTTGACAAGGAAATTTAGTGCATAGGGGCAGATGCATTTAATGCCTTTCCTATCTAGTGCCCTGAATTATCTCCAGCAAAAGTAATCATTTATTAATCACTGGCCTCTTCATCTGTGAAGGAAGGCATTTGGAGTCAGAGTTAGACTGAGAAACACACCCTTCATTCTGGGCTTAAGATGTGGATCTGGCTGAGATGGGAAGTGTGGGCCCCATCACCTCCATCCACCACAGATGTTTACGCTCCTGAGTTGCAGCAACTTGAGCCGAGCAACTTTTACTTGAAACTCAGAAATAAGTGGTAACATTTTATTCTGGGTTGTACTACTTCAAGCTGTGTAGGCAAGGAGTTGTTCATTTAAATGCTTCTAGGAATATTAGGCAAGTGCTGTCTCTGTGCCTATTGAAGACCTTCCCATTTCAAGAAGCGTATTAAACTGAGATCTTTCCAAGTTTGCATAGGTTTTGGAATTGTTTTAATGACGTCTTCATTCCCTGATGACCACTGAAAATGGACTGTTCTTTCCCATTCCCTGCTAGGGATTTTTTTCTTTTGTCCAAAGATTTATTTATTTTTTTTAAACTTCTGCTAACCTTTGAATTTCCCAAGTATTTTAATACCTCCCAAATGGGTGCTACTTTGGCAACATAAGGGTCTAGGCACAGAGATATGAAATCACTCTGTACTGGTGAACTTTTGGGATGCTCCAGAAGGGTTTTTCTAAAAAGATTAAACAAACTAATGGATGATAAAGCTATGGATGATGCCTAGCTGCAATGGCTATGGCCTGATCCAGCCGTATATTATTATGAGTTCACTATTAGTGTATATTACTAAAGGTTTGGGGGCTCAGTCTGTATAATACTCATGGGTCCCTTCCAAGCTTGGAATACTGTATCAGTGAAGTCAGAATCTATAAGAGAAAACCTGCTAAACTGCTCAGACCGGTTCCTTTGTGAGACAATTACTTTAACTGGCCAATTAAGTACAACCATTTACATGTCCAAAGAAGTTCCACTGTTGCCATAGAGACAAATGAGTAGGTCTTTCCCCACCTCACCTGGCTGGATACTGTGTTAGCATGGGAACGAGAACAATGAGCTGTGTGTAATAGAAGTTGGAGACCCAGAGGCATGTCTTGTTCTGCGCTGGACTGCATCTTGGAGTATCCCTGGATTGGGGAAGGGAAATCTGCTAGATTGTAAATACCTTGATCCAGTAGTGAAATTTTTCATAGGGGAACAGTTAGGGCCAGAGGCACCAGCTTGCAAAGGCAATAGAGGTGGAGAGGGACAGTGTTGCACATGTGACCATCACAATTCTACACACACACACACACACACACACACACACACACCCAAGCTGGGCAGAAGCTTCCTAGGCTTTGGAAAGGAGGCACTAGGCTTTAATGCTCTAATTTACTAGGACATGTAGGGGACTAGACTAGTGCCTCTAGTCCATTGACCACATGCCACTGCCTTGAACCCTTCTATCCTATGCATAGGTTGTATACATGTGTAAATAAAACAATATACAGTGGTACCTTGATTCTCAAACACTTTGGTACTCAAACAACTTGGAACCCAAACACTGCAAACCCAGAAGTAAGTGTTCTGGTATGCAAACTTTTTCCAAAAGCCAAACATGCTCCATTTTGAATGTTATGCTTTTGGTTTTGAGTGCCACGCTTTCATTTTGAATACCACAATTCCGTTTTGAGTGTTACCCTGAGGCCTGTCTTTGCTATTTATTTTGCGTTTTTGTATTTGCGGCTTTTTTGTTTTGTTTTTGTGACCGTGTGGAACCCAGTTCAGCTATTGATTGATTGATTGATTGATTGTGTGACTGCAGTGCATTGTTTATTGCTTTCATTTTATGGATCAATGGTCTTGTTAGAGAGTAAAATTCATGTTAAATTGCTGTTTTAGCGGTCATTTTTAAATAATGGAATGGATTAATCCATTTTGCATTACTTTCTATGGGAAAGCGTGTGTTGGTTTTGGAACGATTTGGTTTTGGAATGGACTTCCAGAATGGATTAAGTTTGAGAACCAAGGGACCACTGTATCCTAAAGACACCACAATTTCTTCTCAACCCCATTCCAAGAAAACTAAACACTGGAACCCCTAGAGTCTTTCACCACTCAGACATAGGAGTTCTTACAACAGCATAAGGGAAAGATGGAGCTGGGAAGTAAACAACAGGCTGGGTAATGGGACTCTTCTCTGCCCTTCTCGGCTCCTGCAGGGCACTCATTTGGTTTCTTGTGGCCAGACCCCTTCCCCCACTTCCATTCCCCTCAGCTCTCTACAACTTTGGCTGTGCTCCAGTGCAGGTATCCAGGCAGAACTATGAGCAGGGCTGAAGTCTACTCCTTGCGAATCCATGACTTGTTTTTTTCTATAGTGGCACAGCTGTGATTTTATTATTGCTTTGTGGTGTTTTAATATTCATTTGAATATTATTGCACATTAGAATCTCTATTATAACTGTTACTAAGGACATGGGTCCCTAGAAGTGTCATTTATTTTATCAGATCACAGCTGCAACATAGCAAAAAGCCTTGGGCGGCAGCAGTGGGGGTGCAGAGGGAATCGGCATCTTGTGTTTTTCTGAAGAGAGAAAAATTGTGGAGGAAAATCTTTAAAGAGGGAGGGGAAGAAATGTATTTGCAAGCATTTCAACGCAGCTCTAAACACCCTTGGGTTGTTTCTCTGCATCTGCCTCGCTCCTTCTTGTTTATTTTTTAATTGCTGAAGGGTTTTCCACATTGGTTCCTGGAAACAAAGAATGCTGATACCATTTTCAACAATGTTTCAAGAGTATCTCCGGTTAAAAGTAAAAATAAAACAAATATGATGAAAGGCTCCATTGAAACAAATAGAACTTGGGGGGTGGGGGATAAGGCATTGGAAATCTATTTTTCTTTGTAAAGAGCTGCTGCAGGCACATTTTCAGTGCTGTGTACAGTTCTGGTCGCCCCTCATAAAAAAAAATGGGAAAGAGTACAAAAAATGTGGGTAAAATTATCATGGAATTGGAACACCTCTGTATAAACCTCTTAGGCCTCAATATCTGAAGGACCCCCTCTTCAGAACTTTTGGACGTTATTTGTTGTTTGTGTTTAGTCGTGTTTGACTCTTCGAATGACCCCATGGACCAGAGCACGAGGGCCTTCTCTGTGGCAGCCCCTAAGTTGTGCGTTTGGCACCTACATTTTGCAGTTTCCATCTTATGCCAATGAGGCACCTTCTTACCTTGACCTTTGACAACTGAGATCTATATTTTTAGAACCCACCCTGTTATTGTGGCTGTCATCGATCTTACCAGTTTTTAATATTGCAAATTTAAATTATTGTTACCCACCCTGGGAGCTCATAGTGAAGAGTGCGTAGAGGGGGAAATCTAATTAATCAGAGTCAAGCATAGCTCGGTTGGTAGAGCCTCAGACTCTTAATCTCAAGGTTCAAGCCCTACGTTGGGCAAAAGATTTCTGCATTGCTAGATGATGCTCATTGTCCCTTCCAACTCTACAATTCTATCATTCTATGGTCATCTCCAAATTTTGAGGCCCATTTCTTCTGCTAAGTAATGTGCACAAAAATAAATTTGCTAGGGTAAATTGTGGATTAAAATGCATGTGTTAGCAAGATAACATTAAAAATAATGTTAGATATGGAGAAATTTATTTGCATAGTGGTACCTCAGGTTAAGAACTTAATTCGTTCTGGAGGTCCGTTCTTAACCTGAAACTGTTCTTAACCTGAAGCACCACTTTCGCTTATGGGGCCTCCTCCTGCTGCTGCTGCACCGCTGGAGCATGATTTCTGTTCTCATCCTGAAGCAAAGTTCTTAACCCGAGGTAATATTTCTGGGTTAGCGGAGTCTGTAACCTGAAGCGTATGTAACCTGAGGTACCACTGTACTGGGTAAAATAGCATATAAGTGTGTGACTATTAAGAGAATTTCACACTTAAACGCTAGCGAATTATCATTTTTCTTCCTGATGTGAGAATGTGGAGAAGTGAACTTTAGACTGCTAAAAGGGAAACTGAAATTGACACAGATACCCTTCTCCACCAAGTCCAGTATCTGAGGCTTATCCGAAAGCATCTAGAAGTTTGCAGAATCTCACCCAACCCAGTGTTTGCCACCTGCAGTCTTTTTGAGCTGATTCCTAGTTGAGCTGCTAGCAAGTAAACAGCTAGTCTAGTGACTTCTTCCTCCCAGTTTTCTGCAGAGAACCTTAAAATGGTGTTGAGGACTCTCTTGGCTGTTGAGCTACGTCAGCTCTGATATTCCCTTGATATCCTGACTTTTTGGATCCTCATATCCGTTTGATCTCTTGAGATGGTAAGAAGTGTTTTGCATCCCAACGTCTGCCTAGGTTCCCAGCGCCACATCCCAGGCAAAGCGGAGACCCACGACACTGCTCCGTTTTTAGAATTATTAGTTGTCTAAGAATGTCTCTGCAAGTGGCAGAGCTAAAAAGTGGCGTGGAGAGCGACAGCACATGTCTCCGGGTATAGAACCTCTGTGGGAGTTGATGGAAGTCTGTGGAAGGAAACAGTCAGAGCTGTGGATAATAGGACATCACCGCTGGAGATGGTGGGGCTTATCTAGCTGACAAATGGATGAGGAGAGACTGGGAAACAATGTTGATTTAACATTGGCGATTTGAAACTTAGGCTGCGTGGCTGTTTCAGGCAGAACTACCAAGATTAATTCAGAAGTGAGCTCTTGGTTGGGGTAGAGATTAATAAAAAAAATTTTTATATGATATTTATTAAAGTTTCAAAGAAAAGATTACATAAATAAAAAGAGAAAAAGAAAAAAGAAATAAATTAAAAAATACAAAATACAGAAAAAAGATAAAAATCACATTAATCTTTCCGTACCTTACATTTCATTTCCTTGCTTCCCTGACCTCCTCACACCTCCCTTTTTTGTATTCCAGTTCTATTAATTAATTCAGCAATTCCTTTCCCTCTTTGTTTTTATCTTAATCCTTTAACTTACTAAATTCTGACTTTGGATTTTCACCTGCTAACAATCCATTTTTACATACACCTTAATAACATTGCTGCTAAAACCACTTAACTTCATTCAAACATCATTCTAACATTCATTAATTTTGCAATATTTCTGTAAATAGTCTTTAAATTTCTTCCAATCTTCTTCCACCGACTCTTCTCCCTGGTCTCGGATTCTGCCAGTTATTTCCGCCAGTTCCATATAGTCCATATATAAAAATAGTCCATATATAAAATAACCAGGCATTCTCTGTGCAGAAAAGATCATCCAAATGCCCTTAGAATAAATCAAATAATATAAATATATAAAGAACGAGGGATAAGATTTTTAAATCTACGTAGTCTGTGGTGTATGTTTAGAGAATGGAGACCTGCACCCTTTAAGGAAGAAAAGAAAATTTCAAGGACAAAAACAGAAGAAATGCTAAGTAATAACATTAAGCTAGTACAGTCAAGTTCATAGAGCTTGGGTTTCCAACAATTTAGAAGCAGTCAAGTTCTCAACCAGTTCCATAGGCCTGATAAAACAAATGTATAAGTGCCGCATCAGAGAAAGTTCTGCTCAATGCTGTTTTCCCATAAACTGTGAATCTTCATGGGGCTGAGTGGAGCCTCTCCTGCAGATCTTAAGCATGGTAAAGGTAAAGGGACCCCTGACCGTTAGGTCCAGTCGCGGACGACTCTGGGGTTGCGGCGCTCATCTCGCTTTATTCGCCGAGGGAGCCGGTGTACAACTTCCGGGTCATGTGGCCAGCATGACCAAGCCACTTCTGGTGAAACCAGAGCAGTCCACAGAAACGCTGTTTACCTTTCCGCCGAAGCGATACCTATTTATCTACTTGCACATTGCCATGCTTTCAAACTGCTAGGTTGGCAGCAGTTGGGACCGAGCAATGGGAGCTCACCCCGTCACGGGGATTCGAACCGCCGACCTTCTGATTGGCAAGCCCTAGGCTCTGTGGTTTAGACCACAGCACCACCCGCATGAGCTAGCGGCTAATAGGAAAGTTGGTCCTTCAAAAACTTGGGTCCTAGCCTATGTTGGACTTTATAACGCAACATCAATATCTTAAGTTTGCAATTTAATCTTTATTGGTTTTAAATATTGAATCCATTCACCACAAAAAGAACAAAAGAAAAAACAAATTGCATCAAATACAAAGAAAATGTTACATATAAAATAAAGTTCTTCCATACATTGAGACTTCTATCTTTCTCAGTATGGGTCCTTTGTTTCCTTATTGACTGCATATTGTATGAAAGGTAAAGGGCCCCCTGAAACGCCGTTTACCTTCCTGCTGGACCGGTACCTATTTATCTACTTGCACTTTGACATGCTTTTGAACTGTTAGGTTGGCAGGAGCAGGGACCGAGCAACGGGAGCTAACCCCGTCGCAGGGATTCGAACCGCCGACCTTCTGATCAGCAAGTCATAGGCTCTGTGGTTTAAGCCACAGCGCCACCTGCATCCCTTTAACTTATCATAAATTGCCTATAATCTTTGTAACATATAACACTGCAGAAGTTAATCAAAGCATGTCAAAGATTTCATATACGAACAATGTTCTTTTAAATATAATCTGTATATATCCCATTCTTTGTTAAACCTTTGGTTTGTCTGCTTCCTAATTTTTCCTGTCATCTTTGCCAATTTTACATATTTGAATTATTTTTCCTGCCACTCCATTTTAGTTGGTATTTTATCTCCCTTCCACCATTTGGCTATCAGGTCAACATCTTAAATTTAGGCAGCCAGTGCAGATTCTTCAGGGCATGTGTAATAACATCTGATTGTGTGGCACCAGTCAACAACCTGATTGCCACATTCTGCACCACCTGAAGCCTCTGGGCTGTCCTCAAGGGCAGAGCATGTTGCAATAGTGTGATCAAGAGTTTACAAGAGCATGCAGTACAACAGATAAGCATGGGTGATCCCTGCCACTAATTAATCCTGGTGAGCTATCCCAAATGTAACAGAGATGAAGCACAGAGTTTCCTTATCCCAGGAAAAGGGCCAAGTAGATCCATGGAAAAGGGAGCACATGAAGTCCATGGGATCTTCTGTGGTTTGTTTTAGATTCCCTAGATAGCAATAATCACATTCATTCAAATGTGTCTGGATGAAGCCAATTACCTAGATCAATCTCAACAAGGTGCTCTTGAGATGTTTTGGACTACGGTTTGCCATCATCCCTCAGCATTGGCCATGTTGGCTGGGGCTGATGGGAAAAGAATGTTTTCAAACAGTGTACTAACACACCTCTTCTTGGTGATACAGTGGTACCTCGGTTTTCGAACGTAATCCGTTCCGGAAGACCATTTGGCTTCCGAAACGTTCAAAAACCGAGGCGCAAAGGGTGGTCTGCAGTTTCAATGGAGAAAATTAGGGGGGGTGCAGCAGAAGCCGTTCAACTTCTGAGGTGCGTTCAAAAATGGAAGCATTTACTTCCGGGTTTTGGCGTTCAAAAACCAAAACGTTCAGCTTCTGAGACGCTTGAAAACCGAGGTACCACTGTATATTAAAAATAGCTACATGAATTTTTCACAAAAACAAAACAGGCCAATGTATTAGAATTTCCTCCTATTTTCTCCAATTTAGGGGGCAAAAACCCTAAATGTGGCCCTTTCTTCAGCATATAGTGTTAAATGCATTTAAAGAAGACTTCCTGCAGAGCTAAAAAAAAAATCAAAATCAAATACAGTAGCTAAGAAGCCTGCAGGTTGAGGGGAAGAGTGTGATATAGTAGATATCCATTTGCTGTCTTAAGTGATATGATATAGAAGAAATGCATTAGTCTTTTAGGCTGCAGGAGCTCAGCAGAGCAGAAAAACACACAGTCTTAACTTCAGAGATAAGAATGGCAGAACTGTACAGTTAAAAATGGAGTTTACTCAGCTCTGCAGTTCTCAGACTTAGTTTTGAAAGGTGGTCTCCCTATTCATACAGATATCAGGCACCGTTTGTGCCATCTCAGATGTACATTGTGGCTGGCCCATCTGCCTCCCTGTGAGAAGAAAGAAAGAAAGAAAGAAAGAAAGAAAGAAAGAAAGAAAGAAAGAAAGAAAGAAAGAAAGTTTTCCTTCTGTGAAATCCCTTGGCTTGTTTTAAGATCCAAGCTTCCTTTTGGACGATTCCTCCCTCCTCCCACAACTCCAGACCCACAGGAACATAAGAAGAGCTCCAGCATTGTGTTGTCACAATGGCCAACTAGATGCCTATAGGAAGCCCAGGGCCGGGTTTAGGTTTGATGGGGCCCTAAGCTACTGAAGGTAATGGGGCCCTGTATATGTACAGCTGTCAACAACAAATTGTCACTTTTTGTGTGTTGCATATATATGCTATATGGTAATTTATGGACCTAAAAGGTATGCTACATGTTGCCATGCCACCAGTCCATGCACCCTATATATAGAAATGAGCAAACCAGTGATATTTTAGGGAGCAGGTTAGCAGGCGGGGCCCATTACTTACATCACAGGAGCTTACACAACACAAAACACTGTTGCTGTATGTAGGTTTTTTTTTTATCATATTTTGGAAATGTACATCCAGTTTTTTTTTATTTAATTTTTTTGGGGGGGCCACAAGAGAGTAGGGCCCTAAGCTATAGCTTGTTTAGCTTATACAGTGGTACCTCGGGTTACATACGCTTCAGGTTACATACGCTTCAGGTTACAGACTCTGCTAACCCAGAAATAGTACCTCGGGTTTTTTTTTTTTATAATAGTTTTTTTATTTGCTTTTTTCCAGGGTAAAAATACAACATCAGTATCACAACAAAAGCGGTTTTACAGAAAAGAAAAGAAGTTATAAAGAGAAAGAAGAAATTCACTTTTTCAGATCAATTTTCATAATCAACCAGACTTCCCCACGTCCTCCATCCCCTGCTTTCTTTACAATAAAAAATAAACAGCAAATTAATACCTTATTTCAGTTGTTTTTGTGTTTTCATTTAGTTATATAATCCATAATTTATACGTTTCAAAATCTTAAAACTTAGTTTCTATCATTTACCAATTTCAATACTGAGGCGTGTTTTTCCAAAGCACTTAGCAAACTCTCAACATTCATATAACTTATAATGTTTTTGTAAATAGTCCTTAAATTTTTTCCAGTCCTCTTCCACTGCATCTTCTCCCAGGTCTCGGATTCTGCCTGTCATTTCGGCTAATTCCATATAGTCAATCAGCTGCGAATGCCATTCTTCCAGCGTGGGTAATTCCTGTGCTTTCCAGTATTTAGCTATAAGAATCCTTGCTGCTGTGGTTGCATATAAGAAGAAAGTTCTATCTTTTTTTAACACTCTCTGGCCCACAATGCCCAGGAGGAAGGCCTCTGGTTTCTTGTAAAAGGTGTATTTAAACACCTTTTTCAACTCATTATAAATCATTTCCCAAAAAGCCTTCACCCTCGGGCATGTCCACCAGAGGTGAAAAAAAGTTCCTTCAGCCTCCTTGCATTTCCAACATTTATTATCAGACAAATGATAAATCTTTGCAAGTTTGACTGGGGTCATGTACCACCTGTATACCATTTTCATAATGTTTTCCTTTAAGGCACTACATGCCGTAAATTTCATACCGGTGGTCCACAACCTTTCCCAGTCTTCAGACATAATGTTGTACCCAATGTCTTGTGCCCATTTTATCATTGCTGATTTAACTATCTCGTCTTGGGTATTCCATTCAAGCAACAAGTTATACATTCTTGAAAGCACTTTCGTCTTAGGTTCAAGTAGTTCTGTCTCTAATTTTGATTTCTCCACCTGGAAACCAATTTTTTTGTCCTTTTTAAAAATCTCTAGAATTTGGGCATAATGAAACCAGTCTCGCACCTTTCCTTTCAATTTTTCAAAACTCTGCAACCTCCAAGTATCACCATCTCTCTCAATTATATCACAATATCTCAACCAGCCACTCCCCATATTACGTAGTTTTATGGCCTTGGCCTCCGTCGGTGATAACCACCTCGGGGTCTTGCTTTCAAGTAAGTCCTTGTATTTAGTCCAGACAATAAGTAAGGCTTTCCTGACAATATGGCTTTTAAACAATTTATGAGACTTTGCCTTGTCGTACCACAGATATGCATGCCACCCATACACATTACTGTGCCCTTCTAGATCTAGGACATCAGTGTTTTCCAACAGAAACCAGTCTTTCATCCAGCAGAGAGATGCAGCTTCATAATACAATCTTAAGTCCGGCAGGGCAAACCCCCCTCTTTCCTTTGCGTCTGTTAATATCTTAAATTTTATTCGGGGCTTTTTGCCCTGCCAGACAAATTTCGTAATATCTCTCTGCCACTTTCCAAAACATTCCACTCTGTCCACGATCTGAAGGGTTTGAAACAAGAACCACATTCTTGGCAATACATTCATCTTTACCGCAGCAATTCTTCCCGACAAGGTAAGTTTCAATCTTGACCAAGTTTCCAAGTCCTTTTTAATTTCTGACCAGCATTTTTCATAGTTGTCCTTAAATAAATTCAAATTTCTCCCAGTCAAGTTAACCCCAAGGTATTTCACTTTTGTAACCACATTTAATTCTGAGAAATAGTACCTCGGGTTAAGAACTTTGCTTCAGGATGAGAACAGAAATTGTGCTCCGGCGGCGCGGCAGCAGCGGGAGGCCCCATTAGCTAAAGTGGTGCTTCAGGTTAAGAACAGTTTATTTTAAAAATATATATATTTTTATTCAATTTCCAATATAAAATTTTAAACATACATTTTCAATATTGTCACAGATGCATATTTTTTACTTCCTTCAGCTCATCCGTGAATCTTCCGTTTTCTAATCTTCTATCCGCAATTCTAAATTTAACATTGCCTTTTATTTTAAATAAACCTATTCCCTTGTTCCCTTTTTTACAACGTTTCTAATACTTATTTCTTCACAAAGCTTCCTGTAAACCCTCAAACGTTATTTGTACATCACATATGCTTTTCATATAGTCTACAAATTTACTCCAGTCCTCAGTAAACTTGTGATCTCGTCGGTTTCGAACCTTTCCTGTTAATTTGTCTAATTCTGCGTAGTCCATCAGTTTCATTCTCCATTCTTCTATCGATGGTAATTCTTCCTGCTTCCATTTTTGGGCCAGTAGTTTCCTTGCGGCTGTTACTGCATATAAAAATAATTTATGATCCTTCCTATTTATTTCATTTCCAACCATTCCTAACAAAAAAGCTTCTGGTTTTTAAACAAATGTATATTTCAACATTTTTTTCAGTTCATTATATATCACTTCCCAGAAGGCTCTCACCTTTTTACATTCCCACCACATATGATAAAATGTTCCCTCTTTTTCTTTACATTTCCAACATTTATTACATACTTTAGGTTAAGAACAGTTTCAGGTTAAGAATGGACCTCCGGAACAAATTAAGTACTTAACCCGAGGTACCACTGTACGGTAAATCCGGCACTTAGAAGCCCACAAACATGGCTTCAGTGCCACAACTCTCCCTCGCTACTGGTATTCAGAGGGATGCTACCTCTCATACTAGAGGCAATATCTAGCCAACAAGAGCAAAAGCCACTGATGGTCTTTCCCTCCATGAGTTTATTTAATTCTCCCACCTTGCTTGAGGCATAAATCCCCCCCCCCATATACACACACCAGAAATGCTTTTTTAAGGGTTGCAAGCGGTTGCAAGGGAGAAGATGGGACAGGGAAAAGAATAGAAACTGATACAGAAACCAACCAACCCTACAAGAACAAAGCGACAAAAGAACAAAAACACATTTGTTTTTATTTTCAAATTCCAGGGAGTGAGTGGCTTTGCAGCTTATGTAGCCACAATGGTACCTTACCACCCATACACAAGAAATACTCGTAGCAGAAGGCACAGGGGCACTGGCCACACTCTTCATTTATTTTATTTATTTCATAAACTCTTACACCACTTGATTGTGAATTAAAAACCCTAAACCCTCAAAGAGGTTTACAAAAAGTTAAAATAAAATCTAGAAAAATTGCACAACCCTGCTTTAAAACATACAAAGATTTAAATACTAAAACAGATTAAAATTACCTAAGCTTCATAAAGTAATCTGGATAGGCATGTCTATTTTATATTATTTTATTTTATTAAAACACATTTATTCAAAAGTTACGATACAGCTTTGGCCACTGTCATAATATTACAGAACGATCACTCCAATCCTCAATCACTTGTCTACAATAATGTTTTTAAAGCTAAAGGGACCCCTGGCCATTAGGTCCAGTCGTGGCCAACTCTGGGGTTGCGACGCTCATCTCACTTTATTGGCTGAGGGAGCCGGCGTACAGCTTCCGGGTCATGTGGCCAGCATGCCTAAGCCACTTCTGGCGAACCAGAACAGCTCATGGAAACACCGTTTACCTTCCCGCCAGAGTGGTACCTATTTATCTACTTGCACTTTGACATGCTTTCAAACTGCTAGGTTGGCAGGAGCAGGGACCGAGCAACGGGAGCTCACCCCATCGCAGGGATTCGAACCACCGACCTTCTGATTGGCAAGTCCTAGGCTTTGTGGTTTAACCCACAGCGCCACCCACGTCTCTTTTTTTAGCAGGTACCTAAAAGAGTACTGCAATGGTGCCTGCTTGATATCAATAAGCAGGGAGTTCCAACGTTCAGGGGCTGCCACACTAAATGATAGGAGTTATTACAAATGTGGAACAGATGTGGCACATTACTGTTGTGTATAAAGCAGAACTCAGAATCTGGAGTCACCCATCTGGTCATCATACCAGCCAGATGCATTCATCTGCTTCATGAACATCTTAGCCTCCAACACTAGAAAGGCAGTCCAGACTCAGCAACTCAAAGCACCTATAAAATACAACACACATAAATGGTACCGCCAGCGCCTGCACAGAGCAATCTAATGTGCATTGGCTACAGGCTTGCAGTTTTGCCCAGCAGACTTAAGTTCCAATACTCAGCTGGAAAGCAAAGCTGTTCTGTTTCTGACTTGCTGGGAATCTATATTGAGGATTATTTTCCGTTTGATAACTCATCTATGAAACCTGGGGGTCCAGATTCCAAGGTTGCATCACAGATACCAAATCCCCATTGGAGACCTTAATAAGGCTTTTGACTGTTTAAACGGGAGAGAAATGAATTGGCTGGCAAACGTTACTTGCAAAGAGACAAGTAAATCGAGCAATTGCATTGATTAATTGATTAAAGGTTGCAGCCTTCATTTTTAATTGCTTTGATGTTCCTTTACTCGGATCAGGTTGAATGCTCGAGATAATATGTCTTTACAACTTACTTATTTCTTTATCAAATTTATATACAGTACTGCCCTTCACCAAAAGATCTTGAGGCAGTTCACAAGATGAAAACATGAGAGCACAAATAAATAGTCATAACAGAAGCAACAAAACAGTAAACTCTTCCATAAACACATTTAAAAGGCTATAGAATATTGCCGATCAGAAGGTCAGTGGTTCGAATCCCTGTGACGGGGTGAGCTCCCATTGCTCGGTCCCTGCTCCTGCCAAATTTGCAGTTCAAAAGCACATCAAAGTGCAAGTAGATAAATAGGTACCGCTCCAGCAGGAAGGTAAATGGCGTTTCCGTGTGCTGCTCTGGTTCACCAGAAGCGGCTTAGTCATGCTGGCCACATGACCCCAAGACCTGGTTGAAGAGGAACATTTTTGCCTGGTGCCTAGAAATATATACTGAAGGTCATCGTAACAGCCAGATGATCGTACAGCCAGGTCATCTTAACACCCCAGACGTACCTCTCTGGGGAGAACATTCCACAACCTAATATTTTGCACATTTTTTTTTAAACAAACTCCGTTGACTTCATGGGACTTAATTCAAAGTAAGCATGCATAGAGTTGCACCTCAGACTGAAGGAATTGATATCTCTTTCTGATCTTTACGGTATTTCATTAATTCCTAAAAGCAACAGTGCTGGGACTGGTTTTGGAGGTACATGCAGTTTCCAAAATTAATTGCACCAGCACCATAGACAAACCTCTTCAATCTGACCTAAATCACTTTCAGTCAAAAGAGGCAGGTGCTTGCCTCAACTTGTCTCCTTTCAGGGATTGCGTCTCAGCACAAAGCTTTAGCGGTTATATATTTTGGCAGCCTGCCTAAGCTAACTTTTGATGGCACTTGTTATTAATGGAAAAGTTTTTGGCTTCTGCAGCTAAAACCAAAGGCCCCAGAGAGTAAAGTTGAGAGAGAGAGAGAGAGAGAGAGAGAGAGAGAGAGAGAGAGAGAGATTATCTAAAAGCAAGTTCTTGAATGGACACTACAATCAGTCAAGATTACAAGGACTGTGAGAAATATCCTTCCAGGTTTATCAAAGGATATGCTTCCTGGCCTTTAGAGGAAAAGTGAAAGACCCATTTATTTTGTAGAGCATTTGGCCAGTAGTGCCAGATCGGGTTTGTTTGCGGGGTTAACCTTTTAAGGAATTGTGGATCTAGTCTGCTCAGCTTTGAGTAGTTTTATTTTCCTGCCCAAAGCATATTTTTCTCTTTTGTTCCTGCTTTTTAATAATTTCATTATTTTAGACTTGCTCTGTTAGCTTCCAGTAATTAAAACCATAACACTACTTCAAGCGCAGAGAGAAACAGGATATAAATATTTTACATAATAATATCAGAACTTTTCTATTCCGGAAAAGGCAAATGAGGAAGGCTAATCATTTTGACTGAATCCCATTAGATCAAATCTGCAAACCTTTTAAGAACTATTCTCAGTCGCTGTAAGATAGCTAGAGGATGAATCACAAAGCTTTTTCCAAAAAAATAATAATAATCAAGCCTTTTGCAAACTCAAATAAAAGCACAGATTCACATTATGTAAACTATATAAAGTACTGGATAAAGGCAACACAGTGCAACTAGTCTGGGGGACATTTCCAGAGCAGGTTTTCTAGTTTCTACCCCTGTCTTTGAAAATGAGCGGAAAATTAGTTTTACCTCCCTCTGAAATCTTTGTGATGAGCCAAATATTTACAACAGTAGTGTGCTTGAAGATTATTTTCAAAATTGCAAGAGAAGGTGCACACAGATGCCTATGAATGAGTCGCCATTGATCAGAAGCCTCTGAATGACTGTAGTAGTTGTTGGTCCTGACAGATAGTACAGCCATTTAGAGAAAGCATCTCTTGCAGTGTTGTTGCTTGCTTGCTCATCCCAGTGCCGGATTTATGTATAAGCTAAACAAGCTATAGTTTAGGGCCCCACTCTCTTGGGGCCCCGAAAAAAAGTTAAAGGGAAAAAAACCTGGATGTACATTTCCAAAATATAAGATAAAAAACAAATAAAATAAAACCTACATACAGCAACAGTGTTTTGTGTTGTGTAGGATCCTATTTGTTATGTGCAAATGGCTTTAGATACCTGTTAGGTCCATAAATTACCATATAGCCATATATTCAACACAAAAAAACAGCGACAATTTGTTGTTGACAAAGGACAGCTGAACATATAAAGGGCCCCATTACCTTCATTAGCTTAGGGCCTCATCAAACCTAAATCCAGCCTTAGCTCATCCACTAATAATAATAATTGTAGAGTTGGGACCCTGACAATCACTTGTCCAGGGGTCAGCAAACCTTTTCAGCAGGGGGCCAGTCCACTGTCCCTCAGACCTTGTGGGGGACAGATTATATTGGGGGGGGGTGAACAAATTCCTATGCCCCACAAATAACCCAGAGATGCATTTTAAATAAAAGCACACCTTCTACTCATGTAAAAAAATGCTGATTCCCGGACACTCTGCGGGCTGGATTTAGAAGGCGATTGGGGCAGATCCAGCCCCCAGGCTTTAGTTTGCCTACCCCCTAGAATGCAGGAACAGGCAGCTGTCCGATATGCAGATCAAACCTGCAACCTTGGCATTTACCAGCACCATGCTCTAACCAACTGAGCTATCCATCGTAAAGGTAAAGGGACCCCTGACCATTAGGTCCAGTCATGACCGACTCTGGGGTTGTGGCGCTCATCTCTCTTTATTGGCCAAGGGAGCCGGCATACAGCTTCGGGGTCATGTGGCCAGCATGATTACGCCGCTTCTGGCGAACCAGAGCAGTGCACGGAAACACCGTTTACCTTCCCGCCGGAGCGGGACCTATTTATCTACTTGCACTTTGATGTGCTTTCGAACTGCTAGGTTGGCAGGAGCAGGGACCGAGCAACGGGAGCTCACCCCGTCGCGGGGATTCAAACCACCGACCTTCTGATCGGCAAGCCCTAGGCTCTGTGGTTTAACCCACAGCACCACCCACATCCCCATATCCAACATATTTTTCACTATTGCTATGAGAAACTGAACACTGACGAGGTGGGTGGGTGGCGGAAAAAAGAGCCACAACGTGGAGAGAAGGGGGAAGGAATCTCTGAGCAGCCATTTATAGGCTACAATCTCCTGTAGGACTAGTATTGCTGTTTGGATTCAACAGCCTATACAGTGGTACGTCAGGTTAAGAACTTAATTCGTTCTGGAGGTCCATTCTTAACCTGAAACTGTTCTTAACCTGAGGTACCACTTTAGCTAATGGGGCCTCTCGCTGTACCCGCGCCGCCGCTGCACAATTTCTGTTCTCATCCTGAAGCAAAGTTCTTAACCCGAAGCACTATTTCTGGGTTAGCGGAGTCTGTAACCTGAAGCGTCTGTACAGGTACCACTGTACAATACATGATGGCCCTGAATGATCCAGAGATACATTACAAAAAAATAACATGCACAGGTTGCATGTACAAAAAAGCTGCAAAAAATGAGTAAATGGACAGGTAGCCAAGGAACACTCAGAGTTTGGTTCCGTATGAGTCACCTAAATATTTTGTTTCAACATTCTGGAAAGAATTGCCTGGCTGAAATGTACCCCATTTGCTGGGAGGAGAAAGTGCATTCAGAAAACAGCTGATGCCTTTAAAGCGAGAAGCTGGGTTAGTGGGTTAAAAGTGACAGAAATGAGAACTGGCAGGTAAAATGTCCACCAATATTTTCTAGTTAGTCTAAATTGCCAGAAACAAGCGAATGTGAAATTGTTGAGGAAAGTGTTTTGCTTTTGCCACAGTAAGGAATACAGGCTTTAATGTAAAATTCCTCAGCGTTCAGTGTTAGGCTGCCATTGCTGTTGTTGTTTTTTCACTTCCCCAGGTGCTTTCTGCAATTGTAGCAGAAATCATTCCAGTAAACACTTGTCCAGATTATTGCAAATAGAGAGGTATTTCCTCCTATTAGAACGCAAAATTTAACTGAAGCAACTGGTGTCTAGTTTGATAAAATGCATTGTAGGCCTTAAAAAAGTTACGATTAAAAGTTTATTCTTTTTCACAAAATGGGTATACATTCATATTCTCTTTCTCGTGTCTTCTCTCTCTCTCTCTCTCTCACACACACACACACAAGCACACACACACTGAATTGGGGAACACATGTCTAACAGCAGATTACAGAGCTAGTTTTCCAGTGCAACTCTTTAAAACAAAGGAGTTCCTCATCTAGCAAAATTTAAGTGTTTCCTTGGCCTGCAAAGGGATTTGAGGGAACATTTCCCTGCCTTCAAAGTAGCCTTGGGGAGGCTGATCAAATGCCTGCACCCTCAAAAAGAGGCAGCTATTACCTCTGCTAAAGAAAGAGAAAAAAATCAAGGCACAATGCAGATAGCATAGTATCTAAATTTTTATCCAGTGGGGCTAAAAGAATCCTGGGGAGTGTTTTGAACTGAAAAATGGTGTGGCTTTTCCAAGTTCCATTGATCAGATCTTTATCAGAACTTCCCCTCCCCTCTCCTGCCTTGAAGGAAAAATATGTCAGGACGATCCAATAATTGCTTTGCATTCATTTAAATGCTTCTACGTTGTCATTCAGGGACGCAGGTGGCACTGTGGGTTAAACTACAGAGCCTAGGACTTGCCGATCAGAAGGTCGGCGGTTCGAATCCTCATGACGGGGTGAGCTCCCGTTGCTCGGTCCCAGCTCCTGCCAACCTAGCAGTTCGGAAGCACATCAAAGTGCAAGTAGATAAATAGGTACCGCTCCGGCAGGAAGGTAAACGGCGTTTCCGTGCGATGATCTGATTCGCCAGAAGCGGCTTAGTCATGTTGGTCACATGACCTGGAAGCTGTACGCCGGCTCCCTCGGCCAGTAAAGCGAGATGAGCACCGCAACCCCAGAGTCGGTCATGACTGGACCTAATGGTCAGGGGTCCCTTTACCTTCACCTTATGTTGTCATTCATCACCCTGATGTTTTGAGAGAAGGAAGTATATAAAAACCTTTAAAAAGAAAGAAAGTACCTCCCTCATCATAAACACATCTCCCTCATTTTTATCTGTCCTAAGTCCAACTGATGTCAGGAGGGAGAGGACATAGCTAATATCCACACCGAAATCAGTGGAGGTTAAAAGCACTAAACTTAGAACACAGCAACCAGCAACTCTATTTGCTATTGAAAAATGCAACCTATACAGTTTTATGATTTCCACATGCTGCAGAATTCAGGTGGGTTTTTGTTTGTTTTGGGCATGGTAATTGTATTGCTGGGGTGTAGAGTTGCATGCGTGTGATCCAGACAAAGTTATTTTGCGTTCTTTATTTCTGCTGCATTTTTACTATTTTGCAGAATTCACTACATGGAGAGTCAATGAACTACACAGAACACTGCAGTTTTGCCCACGATCACTGGAAATCTAGCCCTTAAGCGAACTCAAATCCCTTATTTCTCAAATGCTAATGAATAGAAATCAGTAAATATAATCAAGGTAAATATATCATTTTGGGGGCCTCCTTGTGGAACAACCAAGGCTATAAATCAAAATTTTCATTCATTTGAATTGTGTATGGATGGGGATGCTGATGGTAGGCACTTTTTGAAATTCTGGAACTGTACCAAAGATGGTTCTCTAACAGATCAGTTAATTTGCCCCTGTTGTGAGGTGACTGTTATCATTATTAAAAATCCTTTAATGTTCATCCTAATCAGTTTAACATAATCTCCAGCAGGAACATTTGTTGATCAGACCTTAATAGTTTCATTCCTCTGTTAATGATATTGAAACACGGCACAGATGTTGGCATTGAACATGAGATGAACATGAGCTATATCGCCTGATTTGTATGTTTCCCTCTTTGTGCTGGGTTGTGGATGTACATCTTATCTTGTCTTATCTGGATCAAAGGGGAGATGGATGCTAGATTCAGATCAGGTGTGCTCTTCTCCCTGTTGCCCAGTCCAATATGGCACCACTACTTATATTGTTATGAGTTTGTGGGTGACAGACCACTATGCATTCCTTGATCCAGTAAGTGTTAGAATTTAATCATGGTCTGGAATACTAAACTGGGTGCCGGACAATTCTAATCCATGAACCTAGCAAGTGTTAAAAGCTAAATAAGCCAGGCTACCTTCCTGTGTTCTGGAGATGGCCTGGTTTGATGGGTCATTCAAAAAACAAAGGAAAGGTGATAGGGGCTCTGTTACAAAGACAAAAGTGAGAGTTTAATGTGGGCAGGCTGGGTCTTCCTGTTATATACCTGCTGGGATTGACAAGGCATATGACCCTCACCTGAATCTCATAGCTCTCCTGACAGGTGATTTGGTCTGCAGCCACAGTGTGGAGATAAAGGAAGAGATTGCCCACTCTATTATTCAAATTAGGCCCCACTGTTTTTCTTACCAACCACTTCTCAATGAATTATTCAATTTCAATCTAGTATGTAAATTCTCAAAACTTTCTTATTTGTTAATTCGAGCAGCTACTGCTCTCACTTCATTACAAACAGTATTTCTACCTGCAACACACTTGAGCAAACCTGCTCCTCTTCCTATCACAGATATTTTGTTTCCATTTGTGACTGTAGCTCTGATTAGTTATCATTTAACTCTTGGGGGAAATAATTAGCATCACACATCATGTGCATGGAAGTTGCTGGACCATTTAACCAACTAGAAGGATTACTGTTAATAGCACCAGTTTTCCTGTGACTTGATATTGCTGGATAGTTCTGATGAACTGCACTGCAAAAGCATTTTTAGTTTGCTTTCTGTTGCCACCCTGGAACTTTTCTTAGTGCCACTTTGTTTTGTATGATTGCTTGCAAATGAAGGAAAACAACTTTTGAATATGTTGATAATATAATTTTGGTTACTGAGAACAAACAAGATTGTACAAAAACAAGATTGGGCGCAGGCCTGGCCAGGACACAGGCATCCTGACTGACAAAGGTGACCTGTGTGCTTGCTTGTTTGATTAACAGCTGTTTCGTACTTCAAGGTCCCTGCTCTCCCTTCTTATGGTCTTTGTAATGGTCCTGGAGACTCCAATAGAGAGCATTCCATGTCAAGAAGGAGGGCAAGTGGGCACGCTATCAAATGACAGGGCAGGAGCTACATGGAGCAGGGTCTTTTCACTGGTGGTGCCCATTGTATGCCTCGCTCTTCCCAGACCTGTTCTCTTTCGGCCTGTATTTTGGAACTTTATAATTTAGGAAGACTTTGGAAGAACTGGTTGACGAGTCTTATCAGTCACTGACGTATGAGCAGATTTTATTTGCTGCTGTTCAGCGTAATAGAGTTGGCCAGGACACCAGAAGGGATACAATTTATGAGCTTTCTCCATTATCTGCACAGCAGGGGGTGCTTAGTCAACAGAGCAAAGGCTGAGCTGAAGCATTCCCTCCTGGTTATCTGCTTTCATCAATAGGGGTCGCTGTTTGGTAGTACCCAATTGGTTAGCTGTCAGATTCTAGAGCTGCCTATTGGTGGCTCTTAGGTAATTCCCAAAATACAGAGTCCATTCATAAAACACAGTGTTCATTCATAAAGCAGTAAAATCTCCATTGCTACATATTGGGTGTATATTTCAGCTGTTGAACGTACAGGTTTATGGCCATGCTGTAATGTAGTGCTTATGCAGCTGTGAATAAAAAGTGGCTGGCCTCATTGTCTCAGGGTTTGGGGAGGGAGGTGACAAAACTGATTTCCAATAAGTGCCCCCCTTTATTTCCATAACAAGTCATTGAGTCTGTACTCTGAATAGTGACACCAGGAACCTAGAAAGTGCTGGGCTTGTCAGTCGATCTCCTGCACAGTCTCATCAGGGCTGACCTTAAGGCAATTGGAGCAAATTGGCCAAATTGGGCACCATGTGCCGCTCCTAAGGGGCCCCCGTACCAGGGCAATGTAGATGGGTTTTATTTATATCTATAAGATTTTGCAGACTTTGGCTGTGAAGTGGGGCCCTACAAAAAAAATTCAAGTTGTGCCCCACTGGCTAGCCCTACGTCTCATAGTTGCTGGTGCCTGAGTTGCCCTGCACTTCCATGAAGTCTTGGGTTTGCAATTTTGGGAGATGTGAGACTGCAGCACTGAGAAGAGGGCAGGCTGGGGAGCCCCCCTAGATTTAGAGGCCCGAGTTGCCCTGGCCTCACATGAAGTCTTGGGTTTGCAATTATGGGAGAGGGGAGACTGCCCGCTGGGTAGCGGATGGGCTGGTGAGGCCCCCTAGATTTAGAGGCCCTAGGCTTCAGCTTACTTAGCTTATACATAAATCCGACACTGCCCAAGGGTCATCTAGTCCAACCTTCTGCAATGCAGGAATCTCAACTAAAGCATCCATGACACAGGATCATCCAACCTCTGCTTACATACATTCAAGGAAGGAGAGTCCACAACCGCTGGAGGGAGTCTGTTCCACTGTTCCACTGTTGAACAGTTCTTACAGTCAAAAGGTTTTTCTTGATGCTTAGTCGGAAGCTCCTTTCTTGTAACTTGAAGCCATTGGTTCGAGTCCTACCCTCCAGAGCAGGCGAAAACAAGCTTGCTCTGTCTTTCATGTGACAGCCCACAAAATATTTGAAGACAGCTATCATATCTCCTCTCGGTCACCTCTTTTCCAGGGTAAACATACCCAGCTCCTTCAACCGTTCCTCATATGGCTTGGTTTCCAGACCCTCTATCATCTCAGTTGCCCTCGTATGATGTTTGCTTTCAGCTTGAATCCAAGGCTGTAGCTAAGGGAGAAACAAGATCCTTTGGGGGTGTTAATGCTGTGAACCCCTCCATTGCAGGCTCAGGTTGTATATGTGTGTAAATAAACCATATATCCTAAAGCCACAACAGTCTCTGCTGTGCCTCATCTCAAAAAAGAAACATGAATCCTGGGTAAGCGCCTGGAACCCCTCACCACACAGAGATTAGGGTGGCATGCAACAATATTTTGTGGTGCTAGCATACTTAGAGGCAAGTACTATCTTGCCTCTATATTTGTGTATATTTCTGCTAACCTCTCTGGGAAACATTTTGTTTGAAAAGTGGCCTATAATTTAAGATAATAAAATAGAAAATAGAGTTGAATAGTATCCCAGCACATCATATACTGTGATTATGCCAGAGTTAACAAACATTGTAACACTGATGTATCTGGCAGCTATTCAAGTTCCAGTCTTTTAAGATGAGTACATAGCATTCCAGAATGAAAAGCCAATGTTCACGTAAGCCATCCTTCTGACGGCGGGATTAGAAGTTTAAATCCTACAGTCGGATGCTTTGTTTATTCAGAGATGCTTCAGATAGCACAAATCGTGGCCTGAGCTATGCAGAGATTAAAAAAAATGTCACTACTGGCACTCCAGAAATGCAAAGCTGGGTATTTCAGTTCACAGCCAATCACTTGGAAACATGAACACACAAGCCTTTGATGTGTGGGCCATAGGTGTCTGATGCAAAAGGCTGGACTTCTGTCAGGAAGGCTAATTTCCCAATGTGATATCTAGAATGAACTGTGTGAAAACAATAAAGAAATTACGCAACAGTGAGTCTGTAGCAATGGCATAACTGCACAGAGACCCTCCAAAGGAACAACGACGACAATTTTATTATTTATACCCCGCCCATCTGGCTGGGTTTCCCCAGCCGCTTACAGCTTATATAAAAACACAGCATATATAAAAACCTTCCACTAGTCTCAGTGGTGGTTCCCCATTTGCAGATTGCCCTCCCTGGTGAGATATATCTGCCTCTGTCATTACTGAAATGCGGGAGAAATGTATCAACATTTCTGGTTGCCCAGACATTTGATGGCTGAGACACTCTTCCTGGAAACCATGAGATACCGTATTTTTCACTCTGTAAGACACACTTTTTCCCTCCTAAAAAGTAAGGGGAAATGTGTGTGCGTCTTATGGAGCAAATGCAGGCTCCATGGCTTCAGCGAAAGCAACACACCGACCCTTCTTGCTCTCCTGGCTTCAGGGATAGCCGCTGGAAGCCTCCGGATGCTTCGCATTGCTTTTGCTGAAGACAGGAGAGCAAGAGGGATCGATCATTTTTTTCCTTTGTTCTTCTCCTCTAAAACTAGGTGCATCTTATGGTCGGGTGCGTCTTATAGAGCGAAAAATACGGTAACTGTTTTACCTGCTTTTAGAATTTTAAAAAAAGAAATGTTTGCTTATTGATGTGTTTGCCACCTTCTGCTCCTTCAGGAGGAAGAGTGGGCTATAAATTGAATTAATACTTCTATGGGGTGGGATATGCGAAAAAGTGGAAAGTAAAAGAGGTATCTGCGAAAGAAACCTGGCAGAATAAACTGACAGAATACATAGAATTTGTAACTATGACCGCGAAACTAAGAAAAAAGGATGAGTCACAGATAAGAGTGGAACTGTTCTGGAGAATATCGTAGAGGATACAATATTCAATTTAATTTACAAGTATGAGTTAACATTTGGCAGCAGTTAACATTAAATAAAGGAAGATTTGAGAGGAAAACGGGTGGAATATTGGGATATGCAGCCGACTAAGGTTTGCTTAGAAAGCCATGGAGAAATGGACTGGGAAGTCCTAGGAAAAGAGATAAATGATGAATATGGTATATTGTGTGTATAAAAATTGTACAAAATGCATAAAAAATGAATTAATACTATTATCAATAATTATGCAATAACCATGTAATAGCATTCGGTTTTGACCTGGTTTACTTATGGGGAAGCTTTGGAGGAAACCAGACAAACTTGTGAGTGGTGCTTCCATTCAGGCCATATAACACCAGTCCTGCTCAAACTGCCATTGCTCCCAATATGTTACCAGCCCCAATTCAATGTTTTGTTGCTAACTTGTAAAGTCACAAGTACCGGAAGGAGCGACTCTTTGATTATCTGCCAGCCTGTGTCTTGCCACCCCAGACTCCTTGAAATAGTAGTCATAGTACTACTACTAGTAGTAATAGGACCCCTGGATGGTTACATTCAACCAAAGGTGACTATGGGGTTGCAGTGCTCATCTTGCTTTCAGGCTGAGGGAGCCGGTGTTTGTCCACAGACAGCTTTCTGGATCATGTGGCCGGGATGACTAAACTGCCTCTGGTGCAATGGGACACCATGATGGAAGCCACAGAGCATGGAAATGCTGTTGACCTTCTCCAGCACCTATTCTCCAATACCTGTTTATCTACTTGCACTGCCATGGTTTCAAACGCGGGGATTCGAACTGCCAACCTTCTGATCAGCAAGCCCAAGAGGCCCAGTGATATAGACCACAGCGCTGCCCGCGTCCCTACAACAGTTGACTTTGTCAACTAATAATAATTATAATATAATAATAATAGACACCTGCTGGGAAGGCTCCCCTTACAATCCCATCGCCAAGCATGGGGTGTGGGGTGGCGGCACAGGGAAGAGTTGCTTCCTCTATGGAACTCCCTTCTAGACTCAAGACTCTTAAGCGGAAGCACCAGACAACCATCTGATTGCTGAGCGTTTGGGAAGTGCTTCTGACCTCAGATGATTGATGGGTGAATGGTCCCGCCCACTTTATTATTAGTATTATTATTATGTATTAAATTTGTATACTGTCCTAAACCCACAGGTCTCAGGGTGGTTCACAAGATAAAATCACAAGATAAAAACACAAAATACATAATAAAAACAAAAACAAGAACAACCTAACAACCCACCTGTCCAAGTTGGCCCATTAGGGTTGGGCAGGGTTCAGTCCTACCAGAGCCCCAAATGGTCCCCACCCCTGGCCGAAAGATCCATTGTGAAGACACATCTTTCAAATCGGGTTTGCGGGGCAGAGTAAAACTGTTTTTAATTCTGTTATCCCTGTAAAACTGTGTTTGTGTGTAGTGATTATGTATTGGTCCTGAAAAGCAACATTGTGTGTATACACACACACACACACATTATTGTTGTTGTTGTTTAGTCGTTTAGTCGTGACTGACTCTTCGTGACCCCATGGACCAGAACACGCCAGGCACTCCTGTCTTCTACTGCCTCCTGCAGTTTGGTCAAACTCATGCTGGTAGCTTCGAGAACACTATCCAACCATCTCGTCCTCTGCTGTCCCCTTCTCCTTGTGCCCTCAATCTTTCCCAACATCAGGGTCTTTTCCAGGGAGTCTTCTCTTTTCATGAGGTGGCCAAAGTACTGGAGCCTCAGCTTCAGGATCTGTCCTTCCAGTGAGCACTCAGGGCTGATTTCCTTAAGAATAGATAATTTTGATCTTCTTGCAGTTCATGGGACACTCAAGAGTCTCCTCCAACACCGTAATTCAAAAGCATCAATATACAGTGGTACCTCGGGTTAAGTACTTAATTCGTTCTGGAGGTCCGTTCTTAACCTGAAACTGTTCTTAACCTGAAGCACCACTTTAGCTAATGGGGCCTCCTCCTGCTGCCGTTCCGCCAGAGCACGATTTCTGTTCTCATCCTGAAGCAAAGTTCTTAACCTGAAGCACTATTTCTGGGTTAGCGGAGTCTGTAACCAGAAGTGTATGTAATCTGAGGTACCACTGCACCTATATCTATCTTTTTCATTATTTGGGGCTTCATTAATTAAAAGCTAAAATGAATAAAAGTTGCAGGTCGCTGCAGTTTTTATCCTACAAGGCATCAAACTGGTGTTTCCTAGGACATGCAGAGGAGGGAGGGGACTCAAAAGTTTGACAGCGCCACATAACCCAAAACGCCTTTGCTGTTCAGCTCCAGAGTCCCTCTGCCAGTCCAAGACCTTGGCATGCCCTCCTTCCCAATCATCTCTCGTGTGCTTTAACTGCCGCGTGACAGCCAGGCTTCACCTGTTGAACTACTGGCTGCTGCTCTGCCCCCCCCCTCTCTCACACACACCCAGAGACAGAGAGTGAGAGTCAGAGAGGTGCGTGCGCGAAACCCTGAAACCCAGCCAGGCGCAATCCGGGTATAGCTGCCCCCGCCCATTTCCTCTCCCACCCTCCCTAAGGTGTAAGGCTGGGCGCGCGCCGGGGCTGATCTCGTCTCGCGTTCCGCGTGGATCCCTTCCACGGGGACCCCTCGGGCTCCTTCCCGGCCGCCCCGCGCCCTCCTCCAGTCCTGCGCAGTGGCAGGAAAGGGCTGGAGAAGCGCTCCGGCGACCAATTGCGGCGCCGAGAGGAGGGGCGCCCGCCGGGGATCGTGCCCGCCTCCCGGGCGGGGCGCGCACACCAGCCGGAGAGGGACGGACGGAGGGAGGGAGGGATGGAGGCTGATCGCTGCGCGCCCGGCTCGCCTCCGCCGCCGATCGCCTCCTCCTGCCTTCCCCCTGGCGGCGGGCAGGCTGCCGCCCCTACCGAGCCGCCGACGTGGCCCCCGGACCCGGATCGCCCCGTGCCCGCGGAGCTGCTGGAGTTCGACGACGACGAGGACCTGGAAGTGTTCAGCAAGGTAGAGGGAAGGGGGAATCCCTCTTTCCCCGGGGCTCCCGGGGAGCCTGCCAGCCCCCTGGCTTCCTTGGGGGTGGGGTGGAGGCAAGCAGAGCCGTCCCCCGACGGGGCGCCCCCGCTCTCCTCCCCACCTCCAAGCGCAAGGCGCTCCACCCTCTCCAGATCCCGCCGCCCTTTGCCCTGAAGTTGGCTGGCTGGGAAGAAAAAGTTCTCTTTCTCTTTATTTTTCCCGCATCCACCCCCCGCAACCCGACCAACAGGCTTGTGATGAGGGGACCGGGACAAGAAGGGCAGGCGACCCGCCCCGTCCGGGCCCCTCTCTGCCTCGCGCCCTCCTTGTCGGTGAAAGGCTGGGGGACTCCGAGAAGTTTTGCCAAGCGCTCCTCCGGTCCGCCCGCATCAGCAGGGAAGGTTAGCATCCCCGCCCTTGGCAGGAAGGCGAGAAAGGGGCGGGGAGACAGCGCCGCCCACGGAACCACGAGGCTCTTCCTCTCACGGTCGTGGGTTCGAGTCCTACATCGGGAGGAAGGTTCCTGCCTCGCAGGGGGTCCCTTACAACTTTACGTTTCTAGGTTGGGTCTGCAGGTTCCCTCTTGGTGCTGGGCATCGCTGAGTCTGCTGCTGGCATAAAGGGTGACCTATGCCTTTGATTTTCCCAACCCACGGGGATGAGGAACTGGTGTCCCCAGGATCCCTGATCGGCCATGCTAGGTGTGGCTGAGGGTCATCGGAGATTAGAAGCGTCAGGATGGCCATAGGAGATTTCCCACCCCACCCCACCCCGTTCATGATCTGGGGGGTTCTTTTTAATGCCGCAGAACTCTGCAAATGAATTTGGACCCAAGCAAACTTCAGGCATCCTTTTTGGAACAAAAATTCATGTTGCCCTGATTACCCTTCCTAAGACTGCTCAGCCATCGCAGTCCATGGAAGTGGTGAGATGTCGAGTGTCCCTCTTCTGGCGTGTTCATGAAGATTGGTGCTCATGATGGTTATCAGGGCAGTTGCATGCAACCCTGCTTCTGACACTTGTTTGTGCCTGCAAACCTTTCAGGGAGGATATAGGCCACATTCACATCATACCTTTAAAGTGCTATGGTACCACTTTCAACAGTCCCCCAAAGAATTCTGGGAAGTGTAGTTTGTTAAGGGTGCTGAGAGTTCTTAGAAGGCTCCTATTCTCCCCTGCCCTCAACTGCAGAGCTACAGTTTAGCTGTCAGTTTTTCTTGCCACAGAACTCTGGGAATTGCAGCTCTGGGAGGGCATTAGGGATGTTGTAACAACCCTCTTCTCCCTTTACAAACTACATTTCCCAGAATTCCTTGCAGGAAGCCATGATTGCTTAAAGTGCTTTAGCGCTTTAAATGTATGATGCCAATGTGGTTATAGTTTCATTTCCAATCAGTGCACATCCCATAACTTTTTATACCACTAATGTTCCGGTTTTATTTTTTATTTTCCCCTTGCTTTTGCTGTGCTATAGTGCAGGAATGCCCCACCAGATGGCAATGATGTGATAACACTGAGAAAGCATTCAAAACAACTAATAAAATGAAATGATGTGTGGATGACCCAGTATAAATCCACCACCAGTGTGCACAATTCGACACACAGCTGTGAGGCATTTGCGAGCTTTTTTGCGGAGAAGGTCCTGTCGCTCCGCCATGACCTCCCTGCCAATTTGGATACAATAAAGGAACTGGAGGCCCCTCGACTGTCCTCGGGTCCAGTATTGGACCACTTTGACCGGATATCCCCAGCCGATGTGGACAGATTCCTCCGAGCTGGAAAACCCACCACTTGTCCTCTCGACCCGTGCCCGTCTTGGCTGATTAGAGCGTGTCCAGACGAGGTGCGGGCCCCCCTGGGGGATATCATCAATTTGTCCCTTGGCACCGGGACATTCCCAGGGGAACTGAAGGAGGCAGTGGTGCGTCCGCTCTTAAAGAAAACATCATTAGATCCCTTAGATCTATCCAATTACCGCCCAGTTTCGAATCTTCCATTCCTGGGTAAGGTGATTGAGAGAGCGGTTGTTGAACAGCTTGGTAGGTTTCTGGATGAAACATCGGCTCTGGATCCATTCCAGTCCGGCTTCCGCGCTGGTCATGGGACCGAGACGGCTCTGGCCGCCCTAACAGATGATCTTCGTAGACAGCTGGACCGAGGCGGGTCGGGGCTGCTGATTCTTCTAGATCTGTCAGCAGCTTTCGACATGGTCGATCACGAACTTCTGGACCACCGCCTCGCCGACGTGGGGATCCAGGGCGCAGTCCTTCAATGGCTGCGCTCGTTTCTCTCTGGTCGGGGACAGAGGGTGGCGCTTGGGGGGGAACTGTCATCCCGCCACTCCTTGGTGTGTGGAGTGCCTCAGGGTGCGATTCTCTCCCCGATGCTTTTTAACATCTTTATGCGCCCCCTCGCCCAGCTTGTCCGGAGTTTTGGGCTGGGCTGCCATCAGTATGCTGATGACACCCAACTCTATCTGTTGATGGATGGCCATCCTGACTCGGCCCCAGACACACTGATCAGATGCTTGGAAGCTGTGGCTGGATGGCTACGTGGGAGCCGGTTGAAGTTAAATCCTTCGAAGACAGAGGTCCTCTGGCTGGGACGGGACGATATGGGATTGAGGGGGCAACTCCCATCTCTTGCGGGGGTGCAATTAGTGCCAGCACCGTCCGTTAAGAGTTTGGGTGTAATCTTCGATACCTCCCTCTCCATGGAGGCGCAGATTGCAGCTATAACAAAGGCGGCATTTTTTCATCTCCGCCAAGCTAAGCAGTTGGCTCCTTACCTCTCTCGCCCTGACCTAGCCACTGTGATCCATGCGACGGTCACCTCCAGACTGGATTATTGTAACTCGCTCTACGTGGGGCTGCCCTTGAGACTGACCCAGAAACTCCAGCGGGTGCAGAATGCCGCAGCGAGACTCCTTACGGGGTCTTCGCTGCGGGATCACATTCATCCGGTGCTATACCAGCTGCACTGGCTCCCGGTGGAGTACAGGATCAGGTTCAAGGTGCTGGTTTTAACCTTTAAAGCCCTATACGGCCTAGGACCCTCGTACCTACGGGACCGCCTCTCCTGGTATGCCCCACAGAGGAACTTACGGTCCTCAAATAAAAACATCTTGAAGGTCCCAGGCCTCAGAGAGGTTAGGCTGGCCTCAACTAGAGCCAGGGCTTTTTCGGCTGCGGCTCCAACCTGGTGGAACGCTCTGTCCCAAGAGACCAGGGCCCTGCAGGACTTGACATCTTTCCGCAGGGCCTGCAAGACAGAGCTGTTCCACCAGGCCTTTGGCCAGGGCACAGCCTGACTCCCTCCTTTGGCAATCTTTACAATACTTTAGTTTATGGTTGCCATCAATTTTGATTTTAATTAATTCTTATGATGTTTTTATAATGTGGCACTATTTTAGTGTTGTTAGCCGCCCTGAGCCCGGCTTCGGCTGGGGAGGGCGGGATATAAATAAAATTTATTATTATTATTATTATTATTATTGTGTCAGTTACATGTTGCAAAAGATACCTGCAAACAACATAGGTCAGGAGGGGCTTTGAAGGATACTTTATACTTGCCATGAGACTGTGGGAAGCAGACTTCTTGTGATGACTAATTTTCTCCTTGCTTTAATAATTGGTGGTGTGTATCACATAGGATCAGGAGCATCATGTTCTTTCTCCATATCTAGTAGACATGAGAGGAGGGTGTGGAGACTCTGCAGTGTCCCTAATTTACGCCATGAGTTCTTTCAAATAATCATACTTTGTAAATAATAATAATAATAATAATAATAATCTCACCCATCTGACAGGGTTGACCCAGCCACTCTGTGCGGCTACCAGAACATATAAAAACAAAATAAAACATCAAACATTAAAAAGCTTCCCTATACTGGGCTGCCTTCGGATGTTTCCTAAACATTATATAATTACTCATCTCCTTAACATTTGATGCGAGGGCATTCCACAGGATGGGCGCCACCACTGAGAAGGCCCCCTCTTGGGTTCCTTGTAACCTCACTTTTTGCAGTGTGGGAGCTGCCAGAAGGCCCTCGGAGCTGGACCTCAATGTCCGGGCTGAATGATGGGGGTGGAGACGCTCCTTCAGGTATACAGGGCCAAGGCCATTTAGGACTTCTGAAAACTCATGGTCTTTCCCAGAAGTTAAGTGTGGAAGAAATGGGATTATTCCATTTATTTTTTTCTGGTGCAAGTTATTCTCGTGAAAGGGATGAGTGACTTACCCAAGACCAGGCAAAGGCAAACTCGGCCCGCCAGATGTTTTGGGACTACAACTCCCATCATCCCTGACCACTGGCCCTGTTAGCTAGGGATGATGGGAGTTGTAGTCCCAGAACATCTGGAGGGCCGAGTTTGCCTATGTCTGCCCAAGACCATTGAGTAATCTTTATGAACTTATTCCAGGATTAGAACCCACCCCTTCCCAATCCACATCCCACCATTCTGCATAGCTCCAAGTGTTCTAGCAAGGATCCACAAATCTTGCCTTTTGGTTCACTAATCAGCTGTAATTTGTGGCCACCACTGACTGCTTCTCTCTCCCAAGTCTGGTTTGCAGCCAAAAATATGGGGTACAGGAAGGATGCTCCATCGTGCTCTGGGCTTTGAAGCAAGCAAAAGCAATTACAAATCTCTTGTGCTGCTCCCACCTGTTGTTTAGTCGTTTAGTCATGTCTGACTCTTCATGACCCTATGGACCAGAGCACGCCAGGCACTCCTGTCTTCCACTGCCTCGTGCAGTTTGGTCAAATTCATGCTGGTAGCTTAGAGAACACTGTCCAACCATCTCGTCCTCTGTTGTCCCCTTCTCCTTGTGCCCTCAATCTTTCCCAACTTCAGGGTCTTTTCCAGGGAGTCTTCTCTTCTCATGAGGTGGCCAAAGTATTGGAGCCTCAGCTTCAGGATCAGTCCTTCCAGTGAGCACTCAGGGCTGATTTCCTTAAGAATGGATACGTTTGATCTTCTTGCAGTCCATGGGACTCTCAAGAGTCTCCTCCGGCACCATAATTCAAAAGCATCAATTCTTTGGCGATTAGCCTTCTTTATGGTCCAGCTCTCACTTCCCCTTCGTGGATCACTGCCTTGCCATGGCAAAGGGGCTTGAATAACTCAGAGAAGCTATGAGCTATGCCATGCAGGGCCACCCGAGATGGACAGGTCATAGTGGAGAGTTTTGACCAATCGTGATCCACCTGGAGCAGGAACCGGCAAGCCACTCCAGTATCTCTGCCAAGAAAACTCCATGGACAAAGACAACAGGCATATAAAAGCTCCAACCTACTTGATGGCTAAGCACAACTTCACGAAGCACCTACCTTCCCTCCTTCTTGCAGTTTAGGAAAGGGTTTATTTCATGCACTGCCATTTGGAAGAGGAGGAGAGAGTCTTGGAGTGGCTTCCTCCTGCTCCATTGACCATAGTGATGAAATAGACTCCCTGCTCCACAATAGGACTTGAGTGATGGGGGTCTCTAATGTTGCCCGGAAAGGGAGCTGTTGCATGTGGATCTGAAGAAGACTAAGCGAGGAACAGGCAACTCCCATCTCATGCGGGGGTTATGTTCTGAGGCACCACACACGCAGTGAAACTTCGTCCATTTGAAACGCCATTGGCAGATCCTGCAAACACCCTTTGGAAACCCTTGGAAAACCCCTTAAAAACCAGCAGCACTTACCAGCCGGGCACAAATACTGGCAATTGCTCCCTCCAAACCTCTTTGCTCAAACTCCAACTCTCCACAGGCCTCAACAATTGGTTGAAGGGCTCCTGGGATTGCACTTGCAAAGGCTGGGGGGATTTATAGGCACTGTTTATGCACCTTTTTGCCCTTTCTGGGCTATTTTGACATTTTAAAAGTTGCTTCCTGGTTCAGTGCAATGAGGCGGTCGCACGTCAATTAGACGCGCATAAATTGGTCGTTGTCTGTATTTCTGGGCCAAATGCCACAATTAACAGGAGGGTGTATAAACGCCCTGCTGGCGAATGAGGAAGGACAAATGCAGATAGCGTATAACCTCCCCACAAACAAATAAGGAGGAATGCACATTGATGACTGGATACAATCTAAGCTCCATGTTAGGTAGCTCTGAGGGAGATTCCCTGACTGAAATTCTGGAGAGTGGCTTCCAATCCAAGTATAGTGGTACCTCGGGTTAAGTACTTAATTCATTCCGGAGGTCCGTTCTTAACCTGAAACTGTTCTTAACCTGAAGCACCACTTGAGCTAATGGGGCCTCCTGCTGCTGCCGCGCTGCCAGAGCACGATTTCTGTTCTCATCCTGAAGCAAAGTTCTTAACCCGAGGTACTATTTCTGGGTTAGCAGAGTCTGTAACCTGAAGCATATGTAACTTGAAGCGTATGTAACCCGAGGTACCACTGTAGAGAATACTGAACTTGATGGACCAGTGGCCTGACTGTACTCCTTCCTAAAGGTTATAGCCTGATGCTCTGTATTATTGTTGTTGTTGTTGATACTTCTTTAGTCAGTAAGTGAAATTGTATACCAGCCTTCATCTGCAGATCTCAGAAATTTGTATACAGTGGTATCTTGGTTCTCAAACTTAATCTGTTCCGGAAGTCCGTTCCAAAACCAAAGCATTCCGAAACCAAGGTGCACTTTCCCATACCATGTCATGCAAAATGGATTAATCCGTTCCAGACTTTTAAAAACAACCCCTAAAACAGCAATTTAACATGGATTTTACTCTCTAACGAGACCATCGATCCATAAAATGAAAGCAATAAACAATGTACTGCAGTCACACAATCAATCAATCAGTAGCTGAACCGGGTTCCACAGTCACTAAAACAAAACAAAAGAGCCACAAATACAAAAATGCAAAATAAATAGCAAAAACAGACAGACCCCAGCGTAACACTCAAAACGGAAGTGTGGCACTCAAAATGGAGCACATTCGGCTTACGAAAAAAGTTTGCAAACTGGAACACTTACTTCTAGGTTTGCAGTGTTTGAGTTCCAAGTTTTTTGAATACCAAGGTGTTTGAGAACCAAGGTACCACTGTACTGCCCTCCATCCGCAGATCTCAAGATAAAATTACAAAAAAGAACCTCAGAATACATAGTAAAAGTAAGAACAATAACAAACCAATAATTCCCCCTCTCACAGCATATTTAAAGGGGCTTCGTACATTCTAAACTGCTAACCACCACTGTTTATATATTCTCAGGCAAAGATTTTAGTTTTTAAGGTCAGAGTTTGGTTCGAAAGGCTCATGGCCAGCACCGAATGCGGAACTGCAAATTCTTGCTGAAACGCGCGACGGTAAATTAATCATGGCATATTTCATTGCGAAGAAATTAGTGACTAACAGTCGTTTAGTATTTCTCGAGTTTGTTAAATGGCAGCATGTGCATTTGAATCTCTTTCTCTGATCCAAATGTCAGGAGCCCTGCCACTAGGTAGGAATGCCTGCGGCACTAGCCTGGGTCAAGTCAGGTCAGTCTGTAACTATTTTATTGTTATTATTTATATGTTAAACTATTTCTACCCTTCCTTTCCATTAAAAGAAGAAACCGAGCTGGCTTACAAATAGATTTAGGTACAGCTTAATGATATACAATAAAAAAATATAAAGCCTAGAAACAAGTTTAAGATAAAACAGCAGACAGATTTGAATCAAGTAAAGAAACTGGAAATGTAAAATATTTCACAAATTGGCAGAAAAAAATTGCCTGATAGAAGAGGAAGCTGTACTTTGGTCTTCAGAAGGTCTTTAGAAGCAAGTGAGACAGGTCTCCCTAGGGAGAGAATTCACAAGCCACTGAGAAGGCCATCTCCTCTATCCAAAACTAAGTGAAATTCAGATATTGAAGAGACGCAAAGGAGAACTTCCCTAGAAGCTCTTAGGCTGTGTACATGTTTCTGTTTTATTCTGGCTCCAGTGCACTCCCACCTCTGGTATTTGAAGCCATGATACTAGCCACAATCCACATCTATATCTCATAGATCAGGCTTCTTCAACCTTGGCCCTCCAGCTGTTTTTGGCCCACAACTCCCATGATCCCTAGCTAGCAGGACCAGTGGTCAGGGATGATGGGAATTGTAGTCTCAAAACATCTGGAGGGCCGAGTTGGAGGAAGCCTGTCGTAGTTCCTTGATAAACACTGCTGTCTGGTGCATTTCCCCTTAGGCCAGTTTCCATCTGATTTGAAGGTATAGGGCACATTCACTTTGCTGTTAAGTTGAGGTGTATACATTTGAGGCAGACTTTGCGCATGCACGTATGACAGCTTCGTGCATATGAGTCAAGGTGAGTTGCAGAGGTGGAAAAGCCAAGCAGCCAATGTGTATTCAGTGAATGCATCCCTGCTATGCACAGCAATGTGCAAGTGTGACTTGAGATGGAGAAGGGCCTGGGGACGATCTCGCTGTGTGTTCAGCTGATAATGTGCACATAGTTTTAGTGAGCAGACAGGCTACTGGTTGTTAGCATCTGAACACTGCCATGCTCAAATAGGCCAAGGAGAAGTCATGGAGGGGTTTTCCTGGCAACCCCTCATGCATTAAAAGAACATAGAATCATAGAGTTGTAAAATTGGAAGGAACCACAAGCGTCATCTAGTGCAGATTATTATTGTTGTTATTATTATTTTTTTTGTACCCCACCCATTTGACTGGGTTGCCCAAGGCACTCTGGGTGGCTTCCAACAAATTTAGGTAAAGGAACCCCTGACCATTAGGTCCAGTCATGGCCAACTCTGGGGTTGTGGCGCTCATCTCGCTTTATTGGCCGAGGGAGCCGGTGTACAGTTTCTGGGTCATGTGGCCAGCATGACTAAGCAGCTTCTGGCGAACCAGAGCAGCCTACGGAAATGCTGTTTACCTTCCCGCTGGAGTGGTACCTATTTATCTACTTGCACTTTGACGTGCTTTCGAGCTGCTAGGTTGGCAGGAGCAGGGACCGAGCAATGGGAGCTCACCCCGTCGCTGGGATTCGTACCGCCGACCTTCTGATCGGCAAGTCCTAGGCTCTGTGGTTTAACCCACAGTGCCACCCACGCCCCTTTTCCCAGCAAATTTAAGGCATAATAAAACATTAAAAACTGCCTTCAGGTGTCTTCTTAAAGCTGCATAGTTATTTATCTCTTTGACATCTGAGGGGAGGGCACCACTGCCGAGAAGGCCCTCTGCCTGGTTCCCTGTAACTTCCTTCTTGCAATGAGGGAACCTCCAGAAGGTCCTTGGAGCTGGACCTCAGTGTCCAGGCTGAGCGATGGGAGTGGAGACGCTCCTTCAAGTATACAGGGCCGAGGCCATTTAGGGCTTTAAAGGGGAACCTAGATGAGGCCAGAGTGTTCCTTTGTGTGGAAGAGCTGTGTGCGCAATAATTCAAGTCCCTTTCAGTGTGCTCCAAACCTGTGGATGGCAGGCGTGTGTGTAGTGACCAGGCGCATTGGTATGTGTGGTGGGATTAGTTCACATTACCCACAACCCCCTTGCACAGTTGTGTGTATGTGTGTGTTTGTGTAGGGTCATGTTAACCTTGGTTGTCCAAGTAATTGTCTATGCTTCAGGGCAGAAGAATGGGAAATATTGAGAAAAGAGTGTAAAGGCAAGCCTGTCAGTTGGGAAAGGAGCAAAAACAAAAACCCTAAAGAGCCATGTGGCAGAGGAAATTTGAAACCATGAGCAGGATATTTATGACCGATGGCTGTCCTGAAGCAGAAAGTTTGTAGAAGACTTCGAACCGTTCGCATGGCCAGAATTAAAGCCATTTGGGGCATGAGAGAATTTGGCAATCAGAAGGTGGCACCTTGGAACACAAAAGAATTATGTTACTTCCATGATCAATCTGTGAGGTGAAACTGTTCCAGGCTACTGTAGTTCACCAGTTACTGGTTCAAAACCAGCTGTTTGAAATGGCAAACATTCAACCCCTGCTTCCTTTCTACAAATTAAGCAGAAGAGCATTCACAGAGCAGCTGTAGGAGACGACACACATTTTTCATTCTTGAAAACCCGTGTTCACAGATCTGTTTATGACAGAAATTTATGGAGTGAAAAATCCAAATGTCAGCATCTTAGATTTGACTGCTAGATTTGCTCCTGAATAGAAGCCTAAGAGGCATTAATGAATCATTTATGATTTGTACACTTCTCCTAATGTTTAAAAACACATCCGGCTAATGCTGAAATAATATTTCTGCTTCTGCTCTGTGTACAGAATCCTCTTTGGTTGGCGATGGGGTAAACACTGGAAGGCAACAATTTAATACTTGAATATGCTGATTCCAAAGTCCTTCAGAACAGGAGCAGATTCTGTCAAGTGAATTTGGGGAAAGTGGATGGGCTGAAATAGGTGTGTGTGTGTGGGAGAGAGAGAAGGAGAGAGAGAGCTTCATTTCTTCTCCTTAGCCATCCCTCTGCAAATCACACCCTTCCCCACACTTTGTTTTTTTTTTGTTTTTTTTTAAAATAATATTTATTGAGAATTTTAAGATTACAAAGAAACAAAGAAAAAAGAAAGAAGGAAAAAACTAGTAACATTTAAACAATACGAATCAATAAAAAAAACAAGGTCAAAAAGAAAACAAAAACAAAACACATAATACCTCAAGATCAAAAAGCAAAAATAGACAAAGAATTTAAAAACAAATCCAATATTCCCAAATCATTAACTGTCATTACCTTGTTTCATCGACCTCCTCACTCCTCCCTTTTTTGTATTCTAGTTGTTAATTATCTCAGCAAATCCTTTCCATCTTTCATAATATTCTGTCATTAAATTACCTTAATCTATTTTAACCTTATCTTACCATAAAAGGCCCTAAAACTTAAAACTTAAATCTTATTTATACCAAATTCTCTTAACCATGACATATTCTTACATAATTCTTTTTAACATTTCTGCTAAAGCCAAATAATTTCATTCCAACATTTTTCTAATACTCTTTACTTTTACAAGATTTTCCTAAATAAATTGTTTAAAACTTTCTTCCAATCTTCATCCATCGTCTCTTTCTCCTGGTCTCGGGTTTTGTCAGTCCTTTCTATCCCATCCATCTAGTCCATCAACCTGGTAACCTTACCTTCCCCACACTTTGAACAAATTTGTGTGTTGCACGCAAGGAGTCCCAGATTGTGAGAGCCTCCATAGAAATTAATAGGAACCTTCCCCATCTTGGCATTCTCCAGATGCATTAGACTACAGCCAGCATTCAAAATTGGGCAGGCTCCAGGTGCATTTTGCCCTGGCTATCAGCCACTTGCGACCAAGTGAAGATTTCCAGGTGCTAGGATGGTGACTGACATCTCCATCATCTGGAGGTGCATGCCTGGGGATCCTTGGATCTTGACTGTTTTCACACACTAATACCACACCCTGTGGAATTTTATCAGTTTTTTATCAGAATTTTATCAGCTATCTTTTATCTGCACAATCGGAATGAATTTCAGGAACCAAAACGTCGTAACCCTGCTTTAAGGAGCCATTTGGCACCTAGCTTATATATCTGAGTTTCTAACACTGACTACAATACCCATCATCCTTGACTGTTGACCATGCTCGCTGAGGCTGATGGGAGTTGCTAGCTGTCTTCACTAAGATTTTTAGCCATTCCTGTGTCAAAATACCATTTTCTGATATTGGTACACTGTGGTATAGCGATATTGAATGGGAAGCAGCCTTCTCATTGTTTCCTGGTCAGTATTTACTTTTTATTTTATTTTCATAAACCGGTTTTTACGAACATTAATAAAAGATTTCCTATGAAATCAATATTAATATGAAGGAAATTCCTCCGTTTCCATGCCCCCTCTATGTATTCATCTGCAAAGTTTGCTGCCTAACCAAAACATTATTTTTCTAGTGCATGAGTACCTGGAGGTAAATTGACTTCATATATCATTTTTCGCAGCTTGCACAATGGAAATAAAACAGCTCCCTAAATGGTGAAAAATGAGAATCTTAAAACTGTCAAGTGTAATAATCCAGATTATTACTCAAAGCATAAACATAAAGCACATGTGATTTTAGCAACTACCTGGCTGTGTGGCCTAATGGTGCCCCTGGTGTTTAGAAAGCTTGGAAGGTTCCTTGGAAGATAATAATGTAGGCCATCACCCTTTGTCATCATTCCTGATAGGCATTAGATCCCCGGACTTTTATATTCTGTATAAAGAACTTTGACTAATATGTTTTAAAAGGTTACAAAACTGCTCTGCAGAGGGCTGCTTTTGTGGTTTATCTGTGTCAGACATCTGCTTTGAAATCTAGCTGGCACCGGGGAACAACTTATGCCAATTTATCCCTTTTCTGCCTTTGGAGCCAGTGTGGCTCTGCAGCTAAGAGTACATATTATGAAATTTAAAGTTACCAGTTTAAATTTCACCTCTGCCATAAACTCACTATGCTGTGTGGCTTTCAGCAATTCTTTCAGACTTAGATCACCCATCTGCAGGATACGAGTACAGTGGTACCTCGGGTTACAGACGCTTCAGGTTACAGACTCTGCTAACCCAGAAATAGTACCTCGGGTTAAGAACTTTGCTTCAGGATGAGAACAGAAATCGTGCGGCGGCAGCGGGAGGCCCCATTAGCTAAAGTAGTACCTCAGGTTAAGAACAGTTTCAGGTTAAGAACGGACCTCCAGAACGAATTAAGTTCTTAACCTGAGATACCACTGTATATGAAACTTATATATTTAAAGGCAGTGCTGTTTTTCTAGAAAAAGAGGTGCCGGAACTCACCATGAATGCCCCCCTTGTTTCTCTTACAGTGGCAATGGCACCCACCTGACAGGCGCCGGAACTAAATTCTGGTGAGTTCCGGCTGAAAAAAGACCTGATTAAAGGCAGTAAGGAGTTTGATGGTGAAGCGCTCAAGGCATGCATATCTGAGTCCCATTTTCCAGCACCCTTAAACTACAGTTCCCAAGCTTCTTTGGAGGAAGCCATGTGCTCGAAAAGTATGGTGTCAGTGTGCCCTCTGGCAGAAGGAAGTCATGAGGGTGTTTCGGAGATTATTTGTGGCACAGGAACGGCCAGAAGCCCTCCTGGTTTTGCGTCCGTCAGGTTGGAAGGTAGAAGAGCTGGAAGGGGACGAAGCATGCCAGTTCCAGGGTTCATTCTGGAAGCAGGTCAGGGGGGAGAATGCAAAGCCACCCCAACACTCAAAACTGCCCCCACATTTCCTCTCTACCATTGGAGGGCTGATAGCAGAGGAGCAATGTGGGTGGTTCTTTCCATGTGTCTGGGACGGGCCTCCCTTTCTACCAACAGAGAGGGAGATCCACAATCTCCTATGGCCTTTGGAATGCCATCTCAGGGATCATAGGATTGTGCCCAAAATGTGTTATATCCATGTCCTGAATGGGGTAACTGTGCCCCTGAAGGGCCACGTATGCAGCCTGGAAGTCATTTTGGAGGTGCGGGTTAATTCTGTGTCCAGGGCTGCTGTCTACCAGCTCCACCTGGTACGCAGGCTGAGACCCTACCTGCCCGCGGAACTATCTCGCCACAGTGGTGCATGCTCTAGTTATCTCCCGCTTGGACTACTGCAATGCGCTCTACGTGGGGCTACCTTAGAAGGTGACCTGGAAACTGCAATTAATCCAGAATGCGGCAGTCAGACTGGTGACTGGGAGCGGCCGCCAAGACCACATAACACCAGTCTTGAAAGACCTACACTGGGCCCCAGTACATTTCCGAGCACAATTCAAAGTGTTGGTGCTGACCTTTAAAGCCCTAAACGGCCTCGGCCCAGTATACCTGAAGGAGCGTCTCCACCCCCATCATTCAGCCTGGACACTGAGGTCCTGCTCCAAGGGCCGTTCTGGCGGTTCCCTCACTGCGAGAAGTCCCTCCTATCAGATGTCAAGGAAATAAACAACTATCTGACTTTTAGAAGACATCTGAAGGCAACCCTGTTTGATGTTTTATCGTGTTTTTAATATTCTGTTGGGAGCCTCCCAGAGTGGCTAGGGAAACCCAGCCAGATGGGCGGGGTATAAATAATAAATTTATTATTATTATTATTATTATTATTATTATTATCACTGAAGTTGAGCCAATAAAAATATTTAAGTTTCTATTCCATTACCCCCCCTTTGTGTGATAGCAGAAGACACATGCAAGCTGATGGGTTTGATAAACTGTGGCAAATTACTAGTGAAAGAGCAAATCACTTTTAAGTAATATTAAAATTAAGCAGATCCACCTGTAGGCTTACAGTTTAAAGATACAGTGCCAGGGGGGCAGGACAGAAAATTAAAGGGTGGGAAAAGAGACTGAAGGCCAGTAAGAAAGTTCCAGGGTAAATAGATGATGATGATTTATCCATTTGATTTAGATTCTACCTTTTCTTCCCAAAAGAGTCCAGGGCTAACATACGACATTATAAATACTGGAACATAACTAAAAGTGTTGCCAATTTTTTTTTTAAATGGTTTCAAACCCGCTTTTGGTATAGATATCTAAATTTCCAAGCTGTGCTCCCATTGCGAAATATAAAGGGTTCTGTAAGGTTTAGGTTTTAGATTGGAAGCTTTGCTGTACAAGTGTCATGCAGCAGCAGAGAAAGAAAGACGAGACCGTAGATCCAGATAAGGAAGACCACGGAAATACTTGAAAGTAAGCATAAGAAGCTTAGTGCAAAGTTGACAAGCAGGAGAAAGCTGGTGAATGGAGTGGTACAAAGGAGTAAGTGATCTGAATGATGAGAGGGAGGTATCATGGCAGTGAGGACAGTTAAGGCACAGCAGAGAGGTTTATGTAGGAAGGCAGGCATCAAAACTTAAAATAATTGAGGGGTGAGCTGTGCCAAATGGGGCCATTGGGCATAGGCCAGACTCTGAGGGGGCTGAGTGGATCCCCAGGGAGAGAATCCCAGCTGGGCAGGGGTGGGGAGAGAGGTGTGGCTTTTTGGGGAATCTCTTCATCTGGGGTGCTGGTAGGAAAATCTCTGGAGGGGCTCCCAGGCTGCCTTGGCTTCTCTCACCTTTTCAGGAATCTGTGACTCTTAAAAGTCATCCTAGAGAGGGACCCCTAAAAAGGGGGAGTTTCAATTCCTCCCAGCTTCTGTTCTTCCCTGGAAGCTAAATTCCACCCCCCTCACCATGCCCAGGGCAAGCTGAAGCTGCTGATGATGCATTGGAGGTCGAAGGATCCAAACACAGGACACTGCCTTATGTGGAGTCCAGCCATGGGTCCACCTGGGAATCTACAACTTGTTTTAGATTCTGAGCTCCTCAGGAAAGATGAGGCTGAATCTGAATGGAAGGAGGAAGGTGGATGGTCGACTCGCTCAGGCTGTTAACTGGGCCCCTCTCCACAACCTCTGAGATTTCCCACCCAGGAGCCTTAGAGACATCTGGAGAGACTCTGATACCCAAGTCTGAGCTCATCTGCTTGCTTGAAAAATATAAATACTGAGATGTTGGTTGTCCAGGATAAACTGAAAGCAGACAATGGAGAAGACGGCCAGAATTGTCGGGGGTCATGTGTAGTTTTATTCAGAATAACAAACCACTTAAATGTCTGGATTGTGGAATGTGCTACAGTCAGTGTGCACAACTAACTTCACATCGACAAAGAGAAACCATCACACACAGGAGAAACCATTTAAATGTATGGAGCATGGAAAGAGTGAGAGTAGAACACTTAAGAAACATCAACAGACTCACACAGGGGAAACTATTTAGATGAATGGAAGGCTGAAAGGATTTCAGTCAGGGTTGACTTCTTCACATCAACAAACTTGCATATGGGCTAAACCATTTAGATGCATCAAATATGCAAAGAGCTTCAGGAGTCAGAACTTACTGTACGTCTACAAACTCATACAGAGACAAACAGAAAGAGAAGTGTTTTTTGTTTTGTTTTTTGTATTTCCCTTACTTACCATCAATGAACTCACACAGGGGAGAAACCAGTTAAATGTCTGCAATGTGGAAAGACCTTCAGTGAGAAACCCATAGAAAGCATCAATGGGCTCACACAGGGGATAAACCATTTAAATGTATGCAGTGTTAGAATACTGCTTTAAATGTATACTACATATGAGGCCAAAGACAAGGCAAAAGTCTACACACAGAGGCAAAAGGAAAGAGCATTTTTTAAAAAGTACTTGAAGAGAGGCACAAACAAACTACATTATCTATAACAAGAGAAAATGATGTTGAAAAATACATTGAAAAACCCTTGAAGCCATTTATGGCGGATCAAATGTACCAAAAGCAGAAGGCGAGTACTCTGTGAAACAACCAGAACTTGCAAGATGGAATAGCATTCACATTTGTGCTTTCACTAGGGCTGGATAGACCTTTTTGAGATATTGTAATGCAAGATGCAGTTCCATGATGGAAGAAAGATGGGATATAGACATAAGAAAATATATACCCAGCCCATCTGTTTTGCCAGTCAACTAATTGTACTTAACACCTAGAAGATTATGCACATCTCAATCTACATTAAAAAAAACAACACAGCAAAAACATCCTACCAGTTCATTTGGGCTCAGATAAGCATTACGATACATATTGGGGAGTGAGCATCCATATATTAAGATACAGCTTTGGAAGGAGGGTTTCTGGTGAGAAACTGACATGGGGAAAAGATTGAAGTATTTTGGTCCTGACCAAGTTTGGGAATGGGCCTTGTGGCTGCACTTTATAAACAAAAAAGATGTGACCTGCCTAAGCATTATTTTGGATGACATGCATAAAGTTACATCTAGTGTGACCCTTATTTTATCCATGTTGCATATGACATGAGAGAAGGTAGTTCGTTGATGGACATCCCATCTGGTTTGTGGCAAAGGTGAAGAACTGCACCAGGGACTTCCGAATCTATGGATCATTCCCTTAGCCACATTGGTTCTCTAACTCTAATCCTAGAGAGGCAGTGATTTGTGTTTGTGGGACAGAAAAGTTAAAAACAACCACTCAATATTCAAATCAAAGAAAGGCTCCCATGGCAGCTCAGAGAGTTTTTCGGGATGCAAAGTCACCTTTTTGTGTGACTTAGCAATTTATATCTTGTAATGATCTGCCAGGAAAAGAAGCATGGAATACTGGCACTTTAGCCATTGTAAAAATGTGGTTTCCAGTGCAAAGTTAAGCTTCCTTTGTACAAAGGAGTTCTGTTGCTCGAAAAGAAACAAAAAGGCAGAGATGCATGACCTTTGGAAATCAGGGAAAGCACCACAGTCATCCCAGACTTGAAGGGCATTTTCACGGCAATAAAAGCTATTGTGCCTTGCTGGTTGATTGATACGTCCTCCCCCCCCCCCTTTTGCTGCTTCATTGATAACCGAGTAGCCAGTTTTCAAGGCGATTGCCATTGTGGATCTGGATGTTGCCTGACAATAAAAAAAACATCTAGTTGAGACTGGTGTGCCAGCTCAGGGGGCAGGGATGCAATGCTGGAGAAGTGTTTTGAGAAAGCCTGAGAATAAAATATTTTATTATATATGGAAAAAGCAGTTAACCAGAGAGAAGTGAGTCAATAATTTAATCTTCAAGTGTTAATGGCTCCCACTGTTGTTGTTTAGTCGTTTAGTCGTGTCCGACTCTTCGTGACCCCATGGACCAGAGCACACCAGGCATTTCTGTCTTCCACTGCCTCCCACAGTTTGCTCAAACTCATGCTGGTAGCTTCGAGAACACTACCCAACCATCTTGTCCTCTGTCGTCCCCTTCTCCTTGTGCCCTCCATCTTTCCCAACATCAGGGTCTTTTCCAGGGAGTCTTCTCTTCTCATGAGGTGGCCAAAGTATTGGAGCCTCAGCTTCAGGATCTGTCCTTCCAGTGAGCACTCAGGGCTGATTTCCTTAAGAATGGATAGGTTTGATCTTCTTGCAGTCCATGGGACTCTCAAGAGTCTCCTCCAGCACCATAATTCAAAAGCATCCCATTAGGAGCCATTAAATCGCTTATTGAGCCATCTTACAGTGCCATAATTACAGTGCCGTAATCCTTTGGATTATGGTGAAAGCCCCACAGATGAGGTACAACCCTTGGCTATATTTTAGCCTCACAAACTATGACAAATCAATGATGTAATATAGGAGTCACTACGAGCTCTGATGACAACAAGTAAGTTGTATCTTTTTGGTGTAAGTGGCAATTCTTTAAAATGCCTTGTTTTGTCCACAGGATGCATCTCTCACCGAGATCAATTCATTCAGTCCTTTGATGCCCACATCCCCATCTTCGATGATCAACCAGTACAAATTTGACGATGAACCGGAATTAAAGGATCTTTTCATTACAGTTGACGATCCGGAAAGCCACATCACTGCCCTAGAGACGTTCATCACCTACAGAGTTGTTACAAAGGTTAGTTTTCTATTGCCCCAAATTTCCTCTTTGACCGTTTAAAGTAAACTTTGCAGCTGGTACCGACGTCACAGGTGTTGTGTGGTACTTGGCGAGAAAGAAGCATGTCTGTTCCGCTTGCCTTAGAGCAGGGGTTGGCAAGGTTTACCTCGCATGCGCCGGTTCACTCCAGTGGATCTCTCTCCGTGGACCGGATTGCGCGCCTGAGTGCGCACACGATTTCCGGCGTCTATGCAGTTGTGATTTCCGGCATCTTCATCTGCACAGACGCGATTTCCGGTGTCTGCGTCTGCACAGATGTGATTTCCGGTGTCTGTATCTATGCAGACGTGATTTCCGGCACCTTGGAAGTGAGTCCCCACGCCGGTTTAGCACAGCTCACGGGGACTCACCAAGCGGGCGACTCAGTTTGGAGCGGCTCGTGGGCCGGTTAAACAACCCCCATGGGCTACTTGTCACCCATGGGCCTTAACTTGCCTACCCCTGCAGTAGAGGAAGCCAGATGTGAAACTATAGCTCCCATCATCCCTCACCACTGGGACTGATGGGAATCCAAGACTTTACCTGGGGGGCAGCTACTCCTACCTGAGAGGGCTTTGGGCTTGGGCTTTTCCAACAGCCATGTGACAGACTTTTTGAAATAAGAATAATGTTGAAGGGTTTTTTTACCCCCAAATAATGGGGGGTTTCAAAAGCTGTGTGTGATATAGCATGCGATTCTGCTGGGGGGGAGGGAACGGTCAGCAAGAATGTTGATTGCACAAAATGGAGAAATACCAACTAAAGAACAACAAGAGAAGTTGATGAACTATGCAGAACTGGCAAAAATGACAGATAGATTAAGAGAAAAAGACAACAGTGACTTTGAAAAAGAATGGGAACCATTTATATTATATTTGCAGAAACAAAGAAAGTCAATAGACTTGATGGCAGGATTTAAGTAAACATTCACATTATTAGTATCAGAAAACAATGAAATATTATAGTGTGTTTAATTTTATTTTTAAGTTTTTAGGCTTGATGTTATGTTATTAATAACTTTTTCTGTTAGGAGATAACAAAGTGGATGAAAAGAGAAACAAACCAGAAACAAAAGTTGGGGGAAGCCCTGGAAGGGAGGGAGGAATAAATAATAAATCTTAAGAAATTGAGATGTATGTAATGAATGAAAAAGAAAAATGAATAAATAAATAAAAAATGGTCAGAAATCCCATGGGGTGTCCTGGCCAAAGCTATTTATATGAATGGAAAGATAACAAGGAAGTGGTTTGGCAAGGCTGCCTGTCAGTTTATGATAGTTACCTTCTGCATACATACACACAAACGAACACACACCCCTACATCTATATCTACAGTTCTACACACACATATTCCTGCCTTGTGATTATGCTTTACAACCTTTCACAGATATTTCTCCTATACACATACACACACGTTTGTCTGGCAGTTACATGACAATATTAAAATGAGGGGTGATGAATATAGGAATATATTTGTGGCTACACAGAAATGTACCTTGCCCATTTTTAAAATTAAAAAAAACAAAAACCATACAACCAGTCAATTTTGAAATCTCCCTGAGAAGTGCTGAGTTTCTAAGGACCAGCTTAGATCATAGAGTTGGAAGGGACCTCAAAGATCATCTAGTCCAACCCCCTGAAATGCAGGACTTTTTTGCCCAAATGTGGGGCTCAAACCCAAGGCCCTCCATCTACTGCTTTGAGTGCTTTTCTTTTTTTTCTCCATTTGTAAGTGAAGGAGAGGATAGGCAGCTTGATCTTACGCATATTTGCGTGGAAGTCAGTCCAGTTGTATTCAAGGGGGGGCAGCGAGGAGCTTGTTCCCCGGTGCACAGAAGATGCCACCCATTTTAGATTCTTTTCTGCAGGTTCTTCTCAAAAGGCTGCTTAAAGCTTAAGCGTCTTCAGAGCATGCTGTAAATACAATCTGTGCTAATCTGTGCTGCAGTAAGACTGAATGATCGCATGAACCTAGCTCATGCTCAGAGCCATGAATTGTAGTTCTTCTCTGGCTGTGTGCAGTTCTTCGGATACAAAAGGACCTCTGTGCCGAAGCGGAAGTCCCATTCATAGTGGCTGCTCAATAATCATGCACTGTTTGCTTTTAAAACACTCATTCTCTCCGCCAAATAGCCATTATACACCATGAGTGCCTGAAGGCCTTTTCGACATATGCATCATTTGACTGTCTTCTGTATGTTTTCTAGACAATGCGTGGTGAATTCGACTCCAGTGAGTATGAAGTTAGACGACGCTATCAAGATTTCCTTTGGTTAAAGGGAAGGCTTGAGGAAGCACACCCAACGCTCATCGTTCCCGTAGGTCTAATCAACTCTTGTTTTGTTAGGCAGAAAGCTGAGATTGAAAGAAGAGAGAAAGCACATTGGATGGGCTAAACGGATTTCTTAAGAGTGATAAGTGGTAACTGTTCTTTTTCTGCAGTGTATCCTCTCCCTCGTATTTGTTCTAATAATGAAACCACTGCATATTTTATTTTGACTTGGTTCGCATGTAACACTAAACCATGTTCTAATGTTTTGAAGATAAGCCTAAGTGAGCCTTGGGCTTGCACACTACCCCCCTCCTCTCACCCTTGGAGCCTCTGCTTTTATTTTAGATGAATCACAGTTAGAATAATGCAAAAAACCCAAATCTTAAATGAAAGCAAGCCATGCCAGAGGAGGAGGAGGAGAATGTGAGCCCATTGAATCACCTAGCCTCATTCTTGTGACACTATAAACTATGGTTTCGGGTTACATCCAAAGCAGACCAATATTTTTAGAATGGCTGTTTACATATACATGCACTTATAAAACTGTGTTTTCCCTTCCATTATCTTTCTGCCTTAGCCATTGCCTGAAAAATTCATAATGAAAGGAGTTGTGGAACGATTTAATGAAGAATTCATTGAAACGAGAAAGAAAGCACTGCATAAATTTTTAAACCGGATTGCTGATCATCCCACTTTAACTTTTAATGAGGACCTCAAAATTTTTCTTACTGCACAAGCCTGGGTAAAGATTCTTTTTTTATTTTGTTGTTGTGGTTATCATAAAAGTAAGATTTGTCAAGTCAGACCGAAATAGGTACCTATCTAACTGGGTTAAGATGAATTCAGACTATTCCTCCTTCTGTCCCCCAGGATTGTAATTGGGGAGAGGTTGTGCACCAACTTCAGACACCTCTTTTCTTCTCCTGCACCCTTCCACGTTCTCTGCAGACCAAAACTGAGAGAAAGCAGACAGAGAGAACTCCCTGTTTGCTCATTCAGAGCAAAAGATCTCCTCCTTGCTTCTGTCCGGATACAGTCCAGATCAAAAATACCCTGTTGCGTTTACCCCGTTTTTTATGGAATATTCAGAGAAAGAGCCTAGGACCTTAGGAAAGCCACTATGAAACAACACATCTTCTCAGAAAGCTTAGTTGGAGTATCAAATGGGAATTGCGTTATGGGAATGCCTTTGAATATTTATAGGCACCAGTTTATTTTTACTTAAGTGGGGGTTATAGACAAAGCCATGCTTTTAAAGAAGTCATTGAAAGCACTGGACAAAACAAGGAACACGAGCAAAAAGACATGAGAATAATAATAATTATTATTATTATTACAGTCATACCTTGGGTTACGAATGCTGCGGGTTGTGCGTTCTTGGGTTGCGAACTGCACCAAACCTGGAAGTACCGGAACGGGTTACTTCTGGGTTTCGGCGCTTGTGCATGCGCAGAAGCGCCGAATCGTGTCACACACGTGCGTAGACACAGCGCTTCAGACTGCAAACGTTGCGGGTTGCGAACATGCCTCCCGCACGGATCACATTCGCAACCAGAGGTATGACTGTAATAGGTAATAGTTATATGCTTCTCATCTGATTGGGTTACCCAAGCCACACTGGGAGGCTGCCAACAAATTAAAACACAGTAAGACGTCAAACATTCAAAACCTCCCTATACAGGGCTGCCTTCAGATGTCAGATAGTTGTTTATTTCCTTGACATCTGGTGGGAGGTTGTTCCACAGGGCAGGGCGACTACTGAGAAGGCCCTTTGCCTGGTTCCCTTCAACCTCACTTTTCACAATGCAGGAACCGCCAGAGGTTATACCTTAGTAGAGTGTGAGTTAGCAGATTAATTTTGGCATCAGCGATGGGAACAAAGGTTTATCATGTTTCATATGGACTGTGATGTGAACTTGGGTTTTTACTACATCTTTTTTTTTTTAAGTACGTAAACAACAACTCACCCAAGTCAAAGCTTGATTTCATCCCTTAATTTTTAGGAACTTTCATCTCACAAGAAGCAGGGGCCTGGTCTGCTCAGCAGAATGGGACAAACTGTCAAAGCAGTCGCGTCGTCGATGCGAGGAGCGCCCGTGAAGAACCGCCCAGAAGCATTTACAGAAATGATGGACCACGTGGAGGTGTTTAGCCAGAAAATCAATCTGTTGGATAAAATCTCCCACCGAGTCTACAGGGAAGAGAGAGGTTGGTGGAAAAGAAAGCCAACTTTCTTGGCTATTTCTGGTGGGCTTCCAGATTCTTCCTCCTTTCTGGTTTCAGATTCCCCACAGTATGGCAGATTAGAATCCAGCCTCTGTTCCCTCTCTAAACTTCATGTATACCAATATGATCTCCATTTTCTGAGTAGGGATGTTTAAGTAATCAAAATGGTACTAGTCACACACAAGAAGGGGATATCAGGAGGCTTGGAGGAGCCACAAGTTTTGGAAAAGTAGTAAACATATTTAGAAAGCCTAGGGTTGAGGAGGCAGAATCGGTCCAACGAGGACCGAGCATGCTCAGTGCTTGCAGAATGCTGACTAACTATTGAGGGTGGGTAAATAGTAAACCTGGTGGGAGGGTGATGGAATGGAGTAGCTGGAATTCTAATCAGTGAGACGCCACGCTGCAACATTTTGCTGCAGACCCCACTTGTCCCAAATAGAAATTAAAGAACTATCTGCCATGAACTCAAGACTAGATCTTGGGCTAATTATGTGTTCCTCACCTGTCAAATGGGACTGAACTGGTTTGCCTGTGACCACATCTTGTCACAGACATTTTGTAAAAAAATATTATTTTAGAAACGGAATTTAAATGTCAATCCCTTCTCTTCTCTCCTTCCCCCCGTTTTAAAGACTATTTTTGTGAGCTGAAGGAGTTTGGCCCCATCCACACGCTTTGGTCCGCATCCGAAGTAGACCTGGCGGACACGCTGAAAGGGGTGGCAGGCTGCATCGACAAGTGCTGCAAGGCGACCGAGAAACAGATGGCAGGGCTCTCCGAAAGCCTCTTCCCTACTCTGCACGAATATGTGCTGTACAGTGAAATATTAACGGTAAGATGGAACGGGCACTGCGTGGATTCATCTGTCATGGACTCTTGTTTTCAACACCCTTCCCTCTGATTGCATTGCTGTAGTGTTAGCGGCCTGTTAGATGACTGCAGTCAGTGTGTTTTCTTAGCTGGTGTTGGCAATGCAATACTTTGGGTAAGGGCAGCCAGCCTGGTGCTCTCTAGGTGTTGCTGGACTATTAGCTCCCATCAGCCCTTGCCACTTGCCATGCTGGCTGGGGTTGATGAGAGCTGGAAGTCCAACAACTCCTGAAGATCTGGCTACCCCCAACTGGGCAACTGTGGCAATTTGGAGTTATAAGTTTTTAGCAACATTGACTTTGACTGTGTTAATCTCCTTCTTTTTTACATCTTGGACTGTCTCCTTTGTTTTTGTATTTGGAAATCCTGTTCTATGGCCATTTTGATTTGCTCCCTCTAGAGGATAAAGTAAAACTTGACGGCCTAAGACAGTGGAATTTTCCAAGGGAGAATAATCCCGTGGGAATTGACCTTGACATGAGTGGCCCACAAGAAGAGATAGTTACAAGAGCCAAGATCAAGCAACAACAACAACAACAGCTGCAGCTGCAACAGGCAAAGAAAAGAGGCTCAATTTCAGGCGCAACAGCCGGATCAGCAGGAACAACAGGACAAGACAAAGGAGCAGCCGTCTCTATGGAAGCTGTGACAGAGGCCTTGCTCAAGATAAACCAAACTCTGGAGTCTTTGACAAAACAGACTTCAGAGAACACACAAAAATTAACAGAAATATCAGCAAGATTAAACCAGAATACAGAATCTATAAATAAATTGGTGGAGGAAAACGCCACCACGCGCCAAATTGCCGAAGAGGCAAAAGCCACTGCCGGAGAGACACAGGAGAAATTAGAGCCACTTGCCAAGAAGGTCTATGAGCATGATGCAACTTTGGCCTTGTGGGAGTTACAGAGGAAAGAGAGAAATTTAAAATTAAGACTGATTCCGGAGAATGAAAGAGACAACCTTGTGGAATATTTGACACGGGAGTTTGTGGATTGCTGGGACCTTGAGGAAGACGAATTTAAAATTACGACTGCCTTTAGACTGGGTAAAAAGCAAGATAGAAAGACACCGAGAGACTGTTTGAATACATTCAGATCCAAGGAGGAAAGAGATAAAATATTAGGACTACACTTTGAAAAGGCCTTGCAAATTGGAAATTCAGCTGTACAGATCTTTAAAGACATCCCAAAATACATTTTGGATTTAAGAAACTTCTACAAGGACTTGGTTCTTTTGTTAAAGAAAAATTCTATCCGTTTCAGGTGGGAGTTCCCACAAGGACTGTCATTCGACTATAAGGCAAAGAAAGTGAAAATAAAGACAATTCAAGATAAAGACAAATTTTTGGCAAGATATCAGGAGGACCTACAGAAGGGGACTGTGGACGTACTTGCAGAACAGAGGAGAGCACTGGATATCCTGAATCTCTCGTTTGGACAAAAACCACCACCATCAGAAGAAGAGCAACAACTTGGAGCTGTTGGAGGAGTCTTAAGAAAATAACAAGATGGCTTTGCAATTCCTTAGTTGGAATTGTAATGGACTGAATGGGCCTTTGAAGAGAAGACAAGTATTTCATATTTTGAATAGAGAACAACTGGACTTGATATGTCTACAAGAAACTCACATAACTAGAGCCCACAGGAGATTACTCACAAATAAAAGGCTAGGACAAGAATTTATCTCATCAGACAAAGTTAAGAAGAGAGGAGTGGTAATATATGTGAAGGAGAAATGGGCTCCAAAAATGATATTCAAAGATGAACAAGGGAGATATTTGGCTGTGGAGATACAAGTACAAGGAGAAAAACTTCTAGTTGTTGGAATTTATGCACCAAATGAAGGCAAATCTGACTTCTTTAAGAGACTTCATGAAACTTTGACGGACTATCTGGATTACAATATGATAATCATGGGAGACATGAATGGCGTGGTCTCCACTAATATGGACAAGGCACAAAGACTAACAGTCACTAAAGAAGGGAGACTCCCTAAGACTTTTTTCGAAATGACAGAAAATATGGACTTGATAGACATTTGGAGAACAAGGAACCCTCTGGAGAGAGAGGGAACCTTTTTCTCCCAAGCAATGATGACCTGGACCAGAATTGACCAAATCTGGGTTACTAGTGGACTGGCTCCAAAGATTAAGAAAGTGGAAATCTGCCCAAAAACTTGCTCCGACCATAACGCCGTGAAGATGGAGATGAAACTCACAATAACTGGTCAATTTAGATGGAGAATGAATGACACCCTCTTTCGAGATAAGGAGATTCTCACGAAGGCCCAAAAGACCCTAAAAGACTATTTTGAAATAAATTTGAGGACCGACGTGGAGAAAAGAGTGATCTGGGACGCAAGTAAAGCTGTTATGAGAGGATTTTTGATTCAACAAAATTCAATAAAGAGGAAAAAACAAACTGAGAAAAAAGAGAAGATTTTGGAAATGATAAAGGAAGGAGAGAGGAAATTAAGAACAAAACCAAAGTCTCAGGACATCTTAAGAGAGATCAAGTTATATCAAACACAATATATGGAATTGATGAACCAAGAGATTGAATGGAAGATAAAGCAAATGAAGCAAAAGACTTTTGAATCAGCAAATAAATGTGGTAAACTTTTGGCTTGGCAACTGAAGAAAAGGCAGAAATTAAATACAGTTACAAGCCTAGAGGTGGATGGAAAGAACATATCTAAACCCAATGAAATTAGAAATTGCTTTTTAAGTTATTTTAAAAAACTTTACACTCAAGGCCCGCAAAATGAAGAAGATATAGATAAATTCCTTGGAAGATATGGACTACGAAACATCTCTCATCAAAGTAAGATGGATTTGAACCAGAGAATCTCAGATCAAGAGATAGAGGCTGCCATTCAGAATATGCAATTGGGCAAATCTCCGGGACCAGATGGACTGACTTCCAGATACTACAAATCGCTGAAGGAATGGCTGACTCAACCACTAAGAGAAGTTTGTAATGAGATTCTTGAGGGAAAAAGGGCACCTGAATCGTGGAAAGAGGCATATATTTCACTCATACCAAAGTCAGAGACTGAAAAGACCCAACTTAAGAACTACCGCCCAATATCACTGCTTAATGTGGATTACAAAATTTTTGCAGACATTTTGGCAAAAAGATTTAAAAGAGTCTTGATGGAGAAGATTCATAGAGACCAAGCAGGCTTTCTCCCTAATAGACACCTAGCAGATAATGTAAGGAATGTAATAGACATTTTGGAAAAGCTAGAGGTGAATATAAACACTAAAGCAGTATTGATCTTTGTGGATGCGGAGAAAGCCTTTGATAATATTTCTTGGAGTTTTATGAGGAAGAATCTTCATGGGATGGGGGTAGGCCAGGGTTTTGAGAATGGTATGGCTGCAATATATTCTGAACAAAAAGCTAAACTGATTGTAAATAATGTTGTGACTGAGGAACTTAAGATAGAAAAAGGAACACGACAGGGGTGCCCAATTTCCCCATTACTTTTTATTTCAGTTCTGGAGGTGTTACTGAACATGATAAGAAATGACCAGCAGGTCAAAGGTGTGCAGGTCGGAGCTAAACAGTATAAGTTAAGAGCGTATGCAGATGACCTAGTATTGACTTTGCAAGAGCCAAACACTAGTATGAAAAAGGTCCTAGAAATAATACAACAATTTGGCCAGGTAGCTGGATTTAAGTTGAATAAGCAAAAAACTAAAGTTTTAGGGAAAAATCTAACAGATATGGAAAAGGAGAAATTTCAAGAGGAAACAGGTTTGACTGTGGTCAAGAAGGTGAAATACCTAGGGGTTTATTTAACATCTAAGAATGCGAATTTGTATAAGGACAACTATGAAAAATGTTGGTCAGAAATTAAAAAAGATCTAGAAATATGGTCAAATTTGAAACTGTCAATGTTAGGCCGAATTGCAGTAATTAAAATGAATGTATTGCCTAGAATGTTATTTTTGTTCCAGACCTTGCAGATTCTTGACAAGATGGAATGTTTTAAGAGGTGGCACAAAGACATCTCGAAATTTGTCTGGCAGGGCAAAAAGCCCCGAATTAAATTTAAAATATTGACTGACGCTAAAGAAAGAGGGGGTTTTGCCCTGCCGGACCTAAAATTGTATTATGAGGCAGCAGCTTTTTGCTGGCTGAAAGAATGGATGCTCCTCGAGAACACGGACATCTTGGATCTGGAAGGTTTCAATAATGCTTTCGGTTGGCATGCATATCTTTGGTATGATAAAGTTAACAGCGCCTTTAAAAATCACATTGTTAGAAAAGCATTATTTAATGTTTGGATAAGATATAAAGATCTATTGGAAAATAAAACCCCTAGATGGGTGTCACCAGTGGAGGCTAAAGCAGTGAAGAAACTCAATATGGAGGTCGGATGGCCGAAGTATTGGGAGATCTTAGAACAGGATGGAGATAAATTCAAACTACAAAGTCAGGAGAAATTGAAGCATAAAGTAGAAAATTGGTTCCAATATCGCCAAATAATGGAATTTTTTAAACAGGATAGGAAAATCGGTTTCCAGGTGGAAAAATCAAAACTAGAGACTGAACTGTTAGAACCCAATACTAAGAATTTATCTAGAATGTACAACTTGTTGTTGAAATGGAACACACAGGATGAAACAGTTAAATCGGCTATGATTAAGTGGGCTCAGGATGTTGGACATAACATTATGTCAGCTGACTGGGAATGGTTATGGAACACCGGTATTAAATTTACGGCATGTAATGCCTTAAAGGAAAACATTATGAAGATGGTTTACAGGTGGTACATGACCCCAGTCAAACTGGCAAAAATCTATCATTTGCCCGACAATAAATGTTGGAAGTGTAAAGAGACTGAAGGTACTTTCTATCACCTTTGGTGGACATGCCCGAAGATAAAGGCCTTTTGGGAAATGATCTATAATGAAATGAAAAAGGTACTTAAATGTACCTTTTCTAAAAAACCAGAGGCCTTCCTCTTGGGCATTGTCGGCCAATTGGTGACAAAGAAAGATAGAACTTTCTTTATGTATGCCACAACAGCAGCAAGAATACTTATCGCAAAGTATTGGAAGACACAAGATTTACCCACTCTGGAAGAATGGCAGATGAAAGTGATGGACTATATGACACTGGCCGAGATGACAGGCAGAATCCGTGATCAACGAAAAGAGACGGTGGAAGAAGAATGGAGAAAATTTAAAAGTTATCTTAAGGACTACTATAAACTTAATGAATGCTAAAATGTTGTGGTTTCCAGAAGCAAAAGGGTACAGGGATACAAGGTTAGACTATAAAAGAGACTAAGATGACAGAGATTAGAAAGTAACAACTGGGAGTTGCTTGTTGAATTATGGACATTGGGATGCAGAGAGGGGGGGTATGGGGAAGTTCAAGAAAAGAGGTTTATGAAAATATGTTTGAAACTATACATGTATGTCTGTCACTTTTTGTGTTTGTTTGTTTTTCTTAAAAATGTTGTAAAACCAATAAAAATTTTATATAAAAAAAAAAGAAGATCTGGCTACCCCCTGGCTTAAGAGACTGAGCATCTGGCCTTTATATTCTGCATCATCATCATCATAACAATATTAGGCCTCCTATCTGACTGGGTTGCCCCTGCCACTCTGGGCAGCTTCCAACAAATTAAAACACCACACAGTAAAGCATCAAACGTTAAACATAGAGGGCTGCCTTCATATAGAGTCTTTATTCCCTTGACATCTGGAGGGCCTTTCACAGGGCAGGCGCCACTACCAAGAAGGCCACAGTAACTTTATTCCTTGCAGCGAGGGAACTGCCAGAAGACCCTCAGAGGTGCTGGATCTCAACTGAATCACAGGGGTGGAGATGCTCCTTCAGGTGTACAGGGCCGGAGCCGTTTAGGGTGGGCCTAATGTCCTTGATGGGACGCAGGTGGCGCTGTGGGTTAAACCACAGAGCCTAGGACTTGCCGATCAGAAGGTCGGCGGTACGAATCCCAGCGACGGGGTGAGCTCCCGTTGCTCAGTCCCTGCTCCTGCCAACCTAGCAGTTCAAAAGCACGTCAAAGTACAAGTAGATAAATAGGTACCGCTCCGGCGGGAAGGTAAAAGGCATTTCCGTGCACTGCTCTGGTTCGCCATAAGCAGCTTAGTGATGCTGGCCACATGACCCGGAAGCTGTACGCCGGCTCCCTCGGCCAATAAAGCGAGATGAGCGCCGCAACCCCAGAGTCGGTCATGACTGGACCTAATGGTCAGGGGTCCCTTTACCTTTTTACAACTTGAGCATGAGATGGCAGGGCTCACAGCATTAGCCATTCAACAGATCTTGCTTCCCCGTTAAGTTTCCAGTCAGTTCCTAAATCCAAAGCAAGGCAAGCATCTGTGTCTCTTCAGCTTTAGACTATTGGTTTTCCAGCTCTTTGATGACCTGGCATTCAGCCAGGTGAGAGGGGAAGCCCCACACATTTGTCTCTATGGCAACATGGCCCACTCCTCAAGATGCTAATGGGGTACTTAGCTGGGCCAGCTAAGGCCATTATCTTATGGAGAGGCTGGTTTGACCAGTCCTTCTACTACAATCACAGGATTGGTTGGGGTTCATGGATATAATCCAGACCACTTCCCAGTCCTGAGTGGTTCTGAGCTCTGAAAGCAAACTTTATAGGTAATAGGGTGCTGATGAGTTGTCAGCATCCAGTGAGTCCAGCATTGCATTGTCTGCAGTCCTAGAGTTTTTGTCCTGAGAACCACCTTGAGACTTGTGGGTATAGGGCAGTATATAAATTTAACTAATTATGTGCTGTAAGCCAACCATGGAACGCGGGTGGCGCTGTGGGTTAAACTACAGAGCCTAGGACTTGCCGATCAGGAGGTTGGCGGTTCGAATCCCCGTGATGGGGCGAGCTCCCATTGCTCGGTCCCTGCTCCTGCCAACCTAGCAGTTCGAAAGCACGTCAAAGTGAACTAGATAAATAGGTACCACTCCGGTGGGAAGGTAAACGGTGTTTCCGTGCGCTGCTCTGGTTTGCCAGAAGCAGCTTAGTCATGCTGGCCACATGACCTGGAAGCTGTACACCGGCTCCCTCGGCCAGTAAAGTGAGATGAGCGCCGCAACCCTAGAGTCGGTCACGACTAGACCTAATGGTCAGGGGTCCCCTTTACAAGCCAACCATATATGCTGTAAGTCGCCCAGAGTGGCTAGGGATACCCAGCCAGATGGGTGGGATATAAATAATAAAAAATATTGTTTTTGTTTAATCATCATCGTCATCATCATAGCAACAACAACGACAACAACTCATCATAAACGCCTTCCTTGTTCTCTTACAATGGCAATGGTCCCCACCTGAGAGGTGCCGGAACCGAATTCTGGTGAGTTACGGCTGAAAAAAAGCCCTGGTTGTCCATATCTTCGAGTTTCCTACAAGCAAAATCCTTACCTTTGTTTCAAGGGTGCTGTTTTCTGTCGCCGTAGTCAGCATCTTGAGTGGAAAACTGCCTTCACCTCCTCACTTTCTCACCTCTTAAAGGTTGCCAGCCTCAACACCACCTCTGATGTACAATTTCTCTTGAGCAGCAATGCACAATAACTGTTTTCTAGCTAGAGAAACTCAGAAGCAAAAGATTATTTGGAAGGTGGGCCAGAACTTGTGGGTCTGCAGCTCAGAGTAAAACACGCTTAAACTCCGGTGGCATGAAGAGAACTTTGATGTGTCTGTTTTTCTCTGAATCACATCCAATATGCTTTCATCACAACTGAACCCCCTCTACTTATAGGGTACTTACTAGGAATGGCATAGCGTTTTCAAAGCGAAGGGGACAATTTGAAAGCTCCATTCTGCCTGCAATTTTGTGTGTGTGTGTGTGTGTGTGTGTGTGTGTGTGTGTGTGTGTGTGTGTGTGTGTGTTGTATACTGTATATTCTTGTGGCCAATCTGATTGTGCAGCTATCAAAGGAAAATTGGAGGTAGAAGCCTCCACAGCAGTAGAGGAAAAATTGCTCAAAATATATGGCATCTGTATACAACTTGGCAGGATTCACTTGAGAATGTAGCCCTGAATAGCCATTTTAGGCATAAAGGGAGGGGGGGGGAGTGTTTGCTTTGAAGCAGCTCTGCTGCTGTTACTCAAACTCTCCTTATACATGTTAGGGAACTATGGATATCAGGGGAAGGTTCTGCCGCTCCGTACCGCCATGTTGGTCTGGATTTTGCCCCAAGTTAGCCCCCTAATGCGGGTGGGACGCGGGTGGCACTGTGGGTAAAACCTCAGCGCCTAGGACTTGCCGATCGCATGGTCGGCGGTTCGAATCCCCGCGGCGGGGTGAGCTCCCGTCGTTCGGTCCCAGCTCCTGCCCACCTAGCAGTTCGAAAGCACCCTTAAGTGCAAGTAGATAAATAGGTACCGCTTTATAACGGGAAGGTAAACGGCGTTTCCGTGTGCTGCGCTGGTGCTGGCTTGCCAGAGCAGCTTCGTCACGCTGGCCACGTGACCCGGAAGTGTCTTCGGACAGCGCTGGCCCCCGGCCTCTTAAGCGAGATGGGCGCGCAACCCCAGAGTCGGACACGACTGGCCCGTACGGGCAGGGGTACCTTTACCTTTACCTTAGCCCCCTAAAAGTGCCTCAAAGTATAAGCACTCTGCAGAGATTAAAAATAAGGCAGTCACAACCCATGTGCTTACAGTCTAATGAATGTGATAGATAAGGAAAAGGGGTTGAGGAGGGGAGAGGAAAACAAAGGCTGGGGCAGCATGTTCTTTCTTGAAGGGATGAGGGAAGGAAACTCCCTGCACCATTCATTTTCAAGATGATGGCTGGAGCCAGGTTGGTCTCCTGCTTGCCATGGCAGTCTTCCTGGGAGACTTTGGGTGCAGCTTCCCTGTGGCCTTCGATCTCTTCTCTGATGGCAGAGGCCAAAATGTGCTTCCCTTCAGCTTCACATTCCCTGGGAAGCTGATGGTTGGAGCTGGCTGTTGTTTTCTTCTGACGGGGTTGGGGGAAGCTTTGTGAAATTGCTTCTTGTCTGTCCAGTGGCTGGGATCAAGCTGCTCTCCACTGTTTCTCCTGAGAGGCAGCCTCACAGTAGCTTTTAGTCCCCTGTCCAGTTGATGGAGACAGAGTATGCTGCCATGTAATGTATCCTCAATGGATTTGTCTAGTGCTCATTTTTAAAAGTTCAAGTTAGCAGCCATTATCACATTTATTCATTTTTTGGCAGCAGATTCCTTAAATTAAATATGCATTGTGTACTTTCCTTTATCTGTAGTGAATCTGCCAATTTCATAGGACAAGAGACGGAAATGTCTGTATCCACCTTCTTCCAAGTTTCTAATGAAAATATTTGTTGGGAGCTCCCTTTCATAAGTTATTTAACTGGACGAAACATTGCTCCGTTATATGTATTGCTCTCTCGCTCTCTCTCTCTCTCTCTCTCTCTCATTCTCTCTCTCACTCTCTTTCTCTCTCTCCTGTTTTGCAATTCAGGGGGTTTTGAAAAGAAGAGACCACATACAAGCAGAGCTGGATTCCAAAGTGGACGCTCTATATAATAAAAAGGCAGAAAATGATCTGGTGAGTATGCCAACCATTGCTAAATAATAATGGGGTGCTTCTTGCTGTAATTAAAAAATTGGTGCAGTCGCATCACATAACTGTGCTAATGAAACATGATGGCAAAGGGCTTGCACCAGGGCTCGGCCTTCCTGGGACGCATCCCTCTAGCTCAGTATACTGTCGAATTTTACTGCTAGAGGTCTTCAAGGATCACTGACGGAGATCTTTCCTACAATGACTCTTTAAACTGGAAATAGCTAGGGATTGAGCCTACTGATCTACAGCTCCTGCCCCAACACTCTATCTTTCCCTTATGCTGTTGTAAGCACTCCTATCTCTGAGTGGTGAAAGACTCTAGGGGTTCCAGTGTTTAGTTTTCTTGGAATGGGGTTGAGTAGAAATTGTGGTGTCTTTACAGTGGTACCTTGGTTCTCAAACTTAATCCGTTCCAGAAATCTGTTCCAAAAGCAAAGCGTTCCAAAACCAAGGCGCGCTTTCCCATAGAAAGTAATCCAAAATGGATTAATCCATTCGAGACTTTTAAAAACAAACCCCTAAAACAGCGATTTAACATGAATGTTACTATCTAACGAGACCATTGCTCTATAAAATGAAAGCAGTAAACAAGGTACTTCAGTCACACAATCAATCAGTAGCTGAACTGGCTTCCACACAGTCACAAAAACAAAACAAAAAAGAGCCGCAAAAACAAAAATGCAAAATAAAGAGCAAAAACAGACAGACAGAGTAACACTCAAAACGGAAGTGTGGCACTCAAAATGGAAGCACAACACTCAAAATGGAGCACATTCGGCTTCTGAAAAAAGTTCGCACACCGGAACACTTACTTCCAGCTTTGCAGTGTTTGGGTTCCAAGTTGTTTGAGTACCAAGGCATTTAAGAACCAAGGTACCACTGTAGGGATTTGGTGTGCTGATCTTGAACATACTTAGCAGACCACTTTCTCCTTTCACCATGACATCTTACGAACCTCTTGAATGATGCTATCTGTTAAGTCAAATTTTGTGGAAGGATGTAAAAGCGCATCGTTGGAAACTGCCTCCTCCCATCTACAGATGGTGTCTGGAAAAAGAATGCAAACGTCCCCTCTTAGCTGCCATCCCTCTTCCTCCCCGCATGTTTGCAAGCTAATCACATTTCAGGAACAATGGATTTGAACCTTGGCTTCCAATTAAGTTCCACACTCCAGCAACTACATCTTTTATTGTGGGGAAAACAATTCAGGAGGTACAGTTTGCTAGTCTGTGCTCAAAAGAGAGATGATGTCACAGTACTGGTCTTGTATCTCAGATTTTTATCTTGAGCGCGCGCGCACACACAAAACACTTTCTGATAGAATTGTCATCCGATTTGTCCTAAGGTAATTTGGAGATTCCTGCTTGGACAAAACATCTGAAAAATGGCAAGGGAAGCAAAATGAGTTCGAGTAAAAACAAGTATCATTTCTGCAAGGGTGTTCCATTGTAGCCCTGAGTTGTCGCTGGCATTTGTCTAAATCGAAATCGTGTCATGAATCTGCAGGTTGCTGCTCAGGCCAGACATCTGAGGAATAAGGAGGAATGTAAAAGAGTTTTGTTGTGACTTGCAAAATTTCTCAGGGAATGCAGAGATGGGAGCAAAGTGAAACGAGCGATCCGTGATCAAGCTCCACAAAACCACCAAATTGCCTTAACCATGATAGCGTGCAATGGAACTCACAATCACAGAGTAGTTGAGGGCAGTCATTCTCCAGTGAGTAAAAGCTTCGCCTGTCAACACCTGCCTGCCACACAGTCATTAGACAGCAGAGCTTCAATCGGTTAAAAAAGCAGAACACATCTTGCTCACGTTAGGTGTGATTACCATACAAGAACATCAGAATCCAAAGCCTATCTAAGTCCAGCGTTCTGTTCACACAGTAGCCAATCAGATGCCTATTCTTCTGTCCACAAGTAGGCTGCTGATTTCTTTCCAATTGCTTTACCGCTTTGTGTACTGCTCTGTATGGTTCAGGAGCAATGACAAAACCACGTCTTTCCTAAATCCCACCTCGGTCACTTAGATTTGTGGAAGAGGGTGGTTGGAGCTGGCTGGGATGAGGAAAGGAAATTCCCTGCGCCATTCATTTTCAAGACGATGGCTGGAGCCAGGTTGGTCTCCTGCTTGCCATGGCATTCTTCCCGGGAGGCACTGAAGGAGTGTCTCCACCCCCATCATTCTACCCGGACACTGAGGTCCAGTGCTGAGGGCCTTCTGGCAGTTCCCTCACTGTGAGAAGCCAAGTTACAGGGAACCAGGCAGAGGGCCTTCTCGGTAGTGGCGCCCGCCCTGTGGAATGCCCGAGACCACATAACACCGGTCTTGAAAGACCAACATTGGATCCCAGGACATTTCCAAGCACAATTCAAAGTGTTGGTGTTGACCTTTAAAGCCCTAAACAGCCTTGGCCCAGTATACCTGAAGGAGCGTCTCCATCCCCATCATTCTGCCTGGACGCTGAGGTCCAGCGCCGAGGGCCATCTGGCGGTTCCCTCACTGCAAGAAGCCAAGTTACAGGGAACCAGGCAGAGGGCCTTCTCGGTAGTGGCGCCCGCCCTGTGGAATGCCCTCACGTCAGATGTCAAAGAGATACACAACTACCAGACTTTTAGAAGACATCTAAAGGCAGCCCTGTTTAGGGAAGCTTTTAATGTTTTACGCATCTCTGTATTTTAATATTGTGTTGGAAACCGCCCAGAGTGGCTGGGGAAACTGAGCCAGATTGGCGGGGTATAAATAAATTGTTGTTGTTGTTGTTGTTGTTGTTGTTGTTGTTGTTGTTGTTGTTGTTGTTGTTGTTGTTATTCCTGCAGCCTTTGGTCTCTTCTCTGATAGCAGAGGCCAAATTGTGCCACTTTTAGAAGCTTTGCCTCTGCAGCAAAGCATGCTAGGACTGGAGGGTGCTTTTAGCATTGTGGCATCTGTGTGTTCTTTTCTGACAGGGAGGAGAAAACAGAGCCTTGTGCAATTGCTTCTTGTCTGGCCAGTGGCTGGGATCAAACTACTCTCCAAGTTCTTCCTGGGAGGCAGCCTCATGGGGCTCTCAGCCAGGTGGCTTCCACCACTCCTCCTCATCCAGCCAGTCCCTGACACGCCCTCTCTGGCCATGATGGATAGGGCTGATGAGAATTGGAGTCCAACAAAATCTGAAGAGCCACATGCATTGCAGGGGGTTGGACTAGATAACCCTTGGGTCCCTTCCAACTCTACAGTTCTATAATTCTGTGTTGCCTATCTGTCTTTCAAGTATTCAGAATATGGGACATCTTTTTTTCACTCCTGCCCCCAACAAAAAAGAAATCATATAAACAGTGCTTTTTTCTGGGGGTACGCATATCCCTAAACATTTTGTGAATCTAAGTTTGGCCTCATTGAGGGGCAGTATTTCAATATGAGTAGGTGCTGGAGGAGACTCTTGAGAGTCCCATGGACTGCAAGAAGATCAAACCTATCCATTCTGAAGGAAATCAGCCCTGAGTGCTCACTGGAAGGACAGATCCTGAAGCTGAGGCTCCAGTACTTTGGCCACCTCATGAGAAGAGAAGACTCCCTGGGAAAGACCCTGATGTTGGGAAAGATGAAGGGCACAAGGAGAAGGGGATGAGATGGTTGGACAGTGTTGTCAAAGCTACGAACATGAGTTTGACCAAGCTGCAGGAGGCAGTGGAAGACAGGAGTGCCTGGCGTGCTCTGGTCCATGGGGTCACGAAGAGTCAGACATGACCAAACAAACAAACAGAAAAATGAGAGTACCCCTAAACATTATTTTTTTAAGGAAAAAAAGCACTGCATATAAAAATGATTCTTCTTATCCATGAATTTGCAGATGGGGAGCTGAGGCTGTGAACGGCCTCCTAATAAAATTGTGGCAGCGACTTCCCAATCCATAGCACAGTCGCATGACGAGGAAAGACTTTGTTTGGGGTACACGAAAACCGGTTCTGTAGATCTTGGTTGCTGTGCAGAACGGAATCTGGCTCTCTTCAGCAACCCCCCGCCCCTTTCTCTCTCGTAGGCAGCGCTTTCATCGACCTTAATGAGCACAACACAACTGTCCGGTTGAGCTTGCCTTTGAAAGCGGATACCCAGAAATTATGTTGACAGTGAGTGGCATGAGCGTGAATGTAATGCGAAGAGTAGTTGTGCCAGAGAAATGGAATCACAAACAGGTCATTAGCGCTGACAAAAGGCTAGAACGCTTGGTCTTTATAGGGGACATCGATTCGTTCCTGCAGGGAAGTCAGCTGTGACACCTGATAAGAGGGAGGAGATTGGGACCGGGAACAGTTTGGGCAGTCGTTTCTAAGACTGAAAAATGGATCTCATCCGATAGGCCATGTGATAAATAGCAATAGCTTCCAAGCTGAAGCGCATAATTTGGGCCAGCTGTGAATTGCCCCTTTCCTGACCCTTCCTTGCAATCGGCTCCTTTAAGAGCAGGTTTGCAAGTTCAGAAAGAACGTGGGACTTGGACCAAAAAGATCTGGGTCCACAGTCCTACTCAGCCAAGAAGGTCAATAGGAAATCCTGGATTAGACCCATTCTCTCAGCCCAACCTACCTCTCAGGGTTACATGAAGACAGAACTGAAGGGGTGAAACTAAGGAGGAACTGATGGAGCTGCTTTATACCCAGTTGGCCCTTCAATTGGCTCAGTATTGTGTATACTAGTGTTTCCCAAACCTGGGTTTCCAGTTGTTGTTTTTGACTACAACTCCCATCATCCTTAACTACCAGGACCAGTGGTCAGGGATGATGGGAACTGTAGTTCAAAAACAGCTGGAGACCCAAGTTTGGGAAACATTGGTGCATACCAAAGATGGGCAACCTGTGGCCCTCCAGATGTGGAACTCCCAAGTCCCATCAACCTAAGAGGCAGATACAAAAGCCTGGACTTGTAAAAGGGTAAAAGGGTATTGGGAAATAATCCATAATGAATTGTAAAAAATGTTTAAAAGTCCTCCCCCCCCCCAAAAAAAAAAAAACCAGAGTCCTTTTTGTTGGGGATAATTAAGACTGAAATTCCCAGGTGTCAAAAAAGGTTATTTATGTATGCTACTACTGCGGCCCATGTTTTGTTAACTTCAAAATGGAAAACGAGTGAGGTCCCAACTAAAGAAGAATGGCTGACAGAATATGCACAGTTTGCAGACTTAACATATAGAATAAGAGAACAAGAAGAACATAACATTTAGAGAAGATTGGAAAACGTTTATTGAATATATGGGGGGAAAATATGTATACCTGAAAACATTGGCAGCATTAAGTAAATACAACAATGTAAATAAGTTTTGATGATGCAGTAATGGAATACCGAATGGTTTAGTTTTTGTAAAGTATGCAGGGATTTATGATATGCAAAATGAACCATGGAAAGAGAAGAAAGGAAGTCATTGATATTTTTAAGAATGTTTAAATGAATATTTTAAATTGTAAAACAGAAAATTTAATAAAAATTATAGATATATATTATAGATAAATAGATAGATGATAGATACAACCTGACACTGTAATAAAGCAATTGGGTAGAATAGGAATGGGAACTGGGCTTTCATACTTTGAACAGCTGTGGAGAAGACAGCGTTTTGGCAGGTGCACTTCGTCTCAGCGGCTTTATGACACAACAAGTGTCGCCTGCCCAAAAAATGCCTCTTACACATCCCTGCTAAAGGTACCTGAGCCCTGGTCAACTTACATGGCAGTAAACAAGAATCGACCAGGAAGTAACTGCAGCTTGTCTTCAGCGGGTGCAGCAAGGTGGTTACTATGGTAACCACCAGAAAGTCAGCGCTGCAAAAATGTAATGATTGTTACTCCCAATGACCACTATATAAGCTTCCAAGGATATATATCCCTGTCATGGAAACCTGAGGCCAACATGAGTCGTCAGCTTTTTTCCTTCAACAGCCAGAAATCTTAGGGATTCACAAGTTGCTTTAGCTCCATTTTCCAGAATTGTTTGAAGGTGTCGACATCTCTTTGGTTTCCACTCTTACTGAAGCAGTCAGAGAAAGAAAGAAGTTTGTTTGCGTGCATATTAGTCTGTAGTGAACATTCTCTTTTTTTGAATAAATTTTATTAGCGCTTATAAAGAGAGATAGATATAAAACTTAATACCAGATATCTTTCTTATCCAATGTTAATCTAAATAAAATAAAAACATAGAGGAAAGGGGGAAAAGGAAAGGAGGAGGAAAGAAGAGGGGGGGCGAGAGAAAACGATAAGAAGTCTAGTGAACACTCTGCGTTGGGGCAGGAAAGCCTCCCCTCAAGATCTTAGGGTGAAAAGTTTTTGTTTGGGGCAAGGATTTGGGTTGTGTTCTTTATTTTGGAATGAGAGGAGGTGGCACAGGGGTCCTCTTCATTTATTTCTTTTTTTAAAAAAAAGAAAAAACTCGCTCAGCTGCGAAATACTTTGAAAATGGCCATTTGACTGAACCCTGCTCAGAGAACATGACCCTTTTCTCTCTTCCAGTTAGTGCCACAGTTTGGAAGAGAAAGGGAAAAGTTGAGGGGCACAACTCAGTCTGGAAGAGAAAGGGGAAAGTTGAGGGAAGAATGATGGCTACTCACCTTGCCAACAAAGGTCCGTATAGTAAAAGCTATGGTTTTCCCAGTATGATGTATGGAAGTGAGAGCTGGACCATAAAGAAGGCTGATCGCCGAAGAATTGATGCTTTTGAATTATGGTGCTGGAGGAGACTCTTGAGAGTCCCATGGACTGCAAGAAGATCAAACCTATCCATTCTTAAGGAAATCAGCCCTGAGTGCTCACTGGAAGGACAGATCGTGAAGCTGAGGCTCCAATACTTTGGCCACCTCATGAGAAGAGAAGACTCCCTGGAAAAGACCCTGATGTTGGGAAAGATGGAGGGCACAAGGAGAAGGGGACGACAGAGGACGAGATGGTTGGATAGTGTCTTCGAAGCTACAAACATGAGTCTGACCAAACTGCGGGAGGCAGTGGAAGACAGAAGTGCCTGGCGTTCTCTGGTCCATGGGGTCACGAACAGTCGGACATGACTTAACGACTAAACAACAACAACATGAAAAGTGGCACTTCCTCTTTTAGTGGGACAGGAAATTTGGTCCTGCCTTTTGGTTTAGCTATGTTTTTATTTCTCTTTCTTCCTGCATTGCTGTGTTCTTAGGTTTTTATTATTTTGGGGTATAAGTTGGTTTGTGTTACCTGGTAAGAAGGGAACAAAGCTAACTCATTATACCACAGCTACGAATGACATGAAATTCATTCATGAATGCAATAGGCAAGCAGTTCTTCAGGGAAACTTGTCAACCATCACTGACCTTCCAAAGAACCAGTGGCGTAGCATGGGGGTGCAAGGGGGCCTGGCCGCACCGGGCGCAACATCTGGGGGGGGGCGCGCTGGCCACCTCCGGAGTCGCTGAAGAGCCTCGGGCGCAGGCTGTAGCAGAGCCCCATGTCTCACGGAACTGACGAGCTGGCAGCGGCTCTCAGCGCTCGCCGCGGTCCCCGTGCGTCAGGGCCGCGGAGGGCTCGCCAGGCAGACCCTCCTCACAGCCCCGCCTCCGCCGCTGCTGCAGCTGCTGGGCCATGTTGCATTTTCCTCGCCTCTCTGCCCTCCTTCTCCGGGCAAGCGGCGTCGTTTGGGCGGCAGCGCCAGCGGCAACTCGCCTCAGATCACCTGACGCGGCAGGTTAGGGGGCGCAAATTACTTGCCTTGCCCCGGGTTAGGGGGCGCAAATTACTTGCCTTGCCCCGGGTGCTGACAACCCACGCTACGCCGCTGCAAAGAACCTGAGTTTGCTGGAAAATAGGTTGGGTTTTTTAAAATTGCAGCCAAGAGAAAAGGTCTCTTGCCTGCATCTGCAATCTAGAAACGCAACAAAGACCTTGCGTTGATGCTAACAAAGTTTCCATTACCGAGTTCTTGATTGGGATTTCACCCTCTGTTACTTAGTCTGATCTTGTTTGTTTGCTTGGTCTAGCTATCAGAAGAGATTGGAAAACTTGAAGATAAAGTAGAGTGTGCCAATAATGCTCTGAAAGCTGACTGGGATAGATGGAAAGAAAGCATGCGTCTTGATATGAAACTGGCTTTTGGCGATGTTGCAGAAAATAATATCCACTATTATGAACAGGTAAGACGCACTTTTAGGAAAGCGTTGTGGGGTCGTTTGCTTTCTCTGTACAGTTCGCTAAGAAAAGAAACCATTTGCAATGCAGTTTTATATTCTGACATAGGCCTTTCAGTTAGCTGCTGTGAGCTCCAACTGCTTCTGAGTTGACGGTCAACAGAGGGCAGTCTTGTTTTACAAAGTGTAAGGACGGAAGCATGTATTTATCTTGCTTCAAGAGAGCTGCAAGCGTTTGAGACAGGGAAACTTTGCCTTCCGGGGCTGTGTAGAAGAAGACGGCAAGGTTTGAATAGTAGATCCATCACTGAGCGCTTTAGTTGATTAATCAGTAGGCCAATTTTAAATTGGTGTGGCTGAGATGGAAATTAGTGTCAGCTTCAAGGCAGAGCTGCCACCTCTTTTATTGGACCGGTTCCTTTTCCTTAAACAGCAACCCAGCACGAAGAGATCAAGCAAGTTAAGCTATAATAAATAATAATAAATTTTATTTATACCCCGCCCTCCCCAGCCAAGGCTGGGCTCAGGGCGGCTAACAACCAATAATAAAAACAAGTTGAATAAATACAACTTAAAAAACAAGATTAAAATGCAACATCAAAACATTAAAATGCAGCCTCATCACAGGAGGAGAAAGGAAAAAAGAAAAAGGGGGAGGGAGTCAAATTGACTCCAAGCCAAAGGCCAGGCGGAACAACTCTGTCTTACAGGCCCTGCGGAAAGAAATCAGATCTTGCAGGGCCCTGGTATCATGAGACAGAGTGTTCCACCAGGCCGGAGCCAGTGTTGAAAAAGCACTGGCTCTGGCTGAGGCTAATCTAACTTCCTTAGGGCCCGGGACCTCTAGAGTGTTGCTATTTATGGACCTTAAGGTCCTCCTTGCGGCATACCAGGAGAGGCGGTCCCGTAGGTACAACAGTCCTATCTCTTATCTCCATACAATAAAAAAAGTTTTGCCTGTTAAACTTCTGAATGTCGAGCTGTTTTAAAGACACTGGGGTAGGGCAAGAGGGGAGAGACTGATAGAGGGTCACACTTGAGGGCCATTGGCTGCATTCGCACATCACACTAAACTATGGTTCTGTGTGACATATATGAGCAGGGACAAATTGCAGGAAGCCTCGAACTCGCATGCTCCTCATCTCCCCTCTCTTCTTCCCATGCAGCCAAGAGGAGGAGTGTGAAAACCTTTGCTTCCACTTTTAGTTCACTAAAGTTTGCCATGCCATTTGCTCCTGGAATTACGATTCACCTTAGGTATGAATTAGTTTTAACAAGCCAGCTTCAGTTTGGAGTAGGCTTGTTGGAAACTGACCAGATGTTTACATTAGCCACAATTTGTCATACCAGGCAACACAGCAAACTAGATTAACCAAAAGTGAAATTAAAAGCTTCTGAGATCCTCCAACCAGCCATACACGAGGAGAGAGGAGCATGAAAGCTCAAGGCTTGTTGCAGCTTGTCTCTGCTCCTGCAGGTCACAGTAAACCGTGGTTTAGTGTGATGGTCAGATGTGACCACTGCAATAAGGAGTATATCATAAAATATATCTAATTATGAATGTCTTACATGGATGTCTAATGTTTGCTGCAAAATGCTAAGGACCTGATCCACAGGAAACCTTAATGTGGCACCCACTTGCCAGCTAAGAGCTTTTTTCAGAAATAAGTAAGTTTAACTAGTTTTCTCTGTGAATAAAACCAATTGAATTGAGCCTTTGAACAAATGAAATTGCCATACAAGGCACAGCTCTTTTTTCTCCCCTTAACAGCTTTGAAAAGGAGCCATGCTATATTTTCTGACTGAGAGCACCATATTAATTAGTTTCTTTAAAAAGACAGAGAGAGTCTCTATACCTTGTTGTATTCTAATATGGGTTTTCCCTAATATGAATGGCTTTCATCTGACCTCACAGTGCTGAATTTACAAATGCTTTCAACATAATGTAATTAGAAAGAGAGAGCTCTTGATTATCAGGTCTGTTTAAATTCGTCTAAGAGAGGCACAGGGCATTGACAATCTGCTCCTATAAATCAAGATCAAAACGCTTCCTCGTATCTGAAGCTTTGCTGCTTCTTGACATTTCCTTAGCTTCCTCCTGTCCACTCATGACTTTTGGATTTTCCTATTAGAGATGCATGCCCCAAAGCTAGTCATACAAATGTTGTGCTCTAAAATTATTAGACTGTTCGCAGACTGGTCTTGAGGCAGTTTGGGTTTTTCGTAGGGGGAAAAAAGGATCTGCAACCCAAACATAAGCATTTGCTTTTGAGTAGCTCTGTGAATTCTTACAGTGGCCTCCTTACAATGCCCACCATTGCACCAACTCTCCAGTATTATTACGATGCAGTGCCAGTGCACAGCTCTCAAGATATTTGAAGGTGGCTAACCTGTGGTTCTCCAGATGTTGTTATATGGCAGCTCCCATCACCGCCAACCATTGGCCATGCTGGCTGGAGCTAATGGGAGCTGGAGTCCCAACAACATCTGCTCTAACCCATCCCCAGCATTTATATGCTGGTGCAACTGCTCAGAACTGGGCTATCAGACTGATAACTTGAGAAGGAGCTAAGGCATATTAATTACCTCTCCCTTCCTCAGCTGATCTGCATGGATGTGCAAGGAAGGGGGCGTGTGTGTGTGTGTGTGTGTGTGTGCGCGCGCGCATATATATATATATGGTATGCATGAGAGGCATCGACTCTGGGCCACACCCACTGCTCAGGCCAAAAAGAGGTTCTACAGTCTTGCCTTTAAAAGGTTTGTCACATTAGACATGCCAGGAAAGATTGTCAGACTTCGGGGCCTCAGGGAACTGTCTTCAAACACAGGAGAGAATGCTACACGCCTTGACATTTTTCTTTGGCTTAGATCAAAATCCAAGCTGGAACGGAATTTCTGGCTTCCCCACCATCTCCTGCTTTCAACGGGTCACCTATACTCCCACAGAATCTCGTCAGGGTGACAAAAAAGTAGGGGGGAAATGCTCTCTTTTGCTTTTCTTCCAGGTTGCCAGTGATGCTAGAGGAAGGGAAGATGAAAAGCGTGTGCCCGGGCAGCGGTGGGGTGCTGGCATGGGGATAGAGTGACGCTTTTCCGAGATAGTTTAGGAACGGCTGGGGAAATTTATTTGTGATTTCACCATTTATTTCCAGGAAACTTTGGAGGGCTCCTGCACCAATCTGAGGAGAGCCTCAGCAGGCTTGCCCATCCCTGCGTCTCACAGACGTGCTGTCTCCGTAACCCTCCACCAACCTTCTCATGTATACCATAATTTATTGTGCCCTTTGTGTAGATGGGGAGCTGAGCCTTGCCTACAGAAACCTAGTGACCTCTTAGGTAGACTGAGATTTGAACCAGTGATTCAGTGACTCAGGGTTCATTCTCCTAGCCACTATGTTGCACTTCCATTTACCTGTTGGTATCAAATGCATGCAAAAATCATGGCGTGTATTCTGGGTGATGACACTCCTCCCCCTTTTATTACATTTTCATTTATTAAATTTATATCCTGCCCTTGCTCTCAAAGGAGTCTAGGGTGGCAAACACACCAGTGAAAAAACAAATGCTATTTGAAACATTTAAATGCAATTAAAAGTATCCAAAGAACATTTAAGAGCAATAAGCACAGTAAAACATTAAAGAGATTTTTTTAAAAAAGGGTCTCTTTGGCACAGACCCACCAAGATGTTCAAAGAGGTTGCAATGGCCCCTTTGCTTTGTGTTTTGTTCCTTTTATTGCCTTGGATTCCATCGTATCACACAAGTATTTCTAAAACGTTGTTTCCCCTTTGTTAAGTCTGGGGTAAAGATGTGACCTCAGAGTTGTTCCACATGCTTTCTTAGGTACGTTTGCCTGAGGATTTTTGCTGTCAGTCTGTCGAGCCCCATTTAGCTAGTATGGAAGAACATGTCTTATCCTCCTTAAGCCAGATTAATGCTGTCACTGTATGAAGTACTTCAACAACAGAGCGTACCTGCAAACTGATCTGCACAGAGCGAAATGACTTACAATGAGTTGCAGGGCTTTGTTGACACTGTAGCAGTCCTGGCATCTCCAGCCAGAGCTGGAAATGTCCCCTGTCTGAAATACTGGAGAGTGTGGACAATACTAAGTTGGAAGGACCAATGATTTGATAAAAGTCAGCCTCCTATGCATAACTGTTGATACCTAAGCTTTCTTTTTGCCATGTAGTGGAATTCTATTCTGGGTGCCTAAAGATGGTATAGCAATGCAGAATGCTATCAACATTTTGTTGGACTGTGTGGCGAATGCCCCACTGGTTTCAACTAGCACTATCAAGCAATAAGATTTTTTTTAATGATTAGCAGTACAACCCCAGGGACACGGGTGGCGCTATCGGTTAAACCACGAAGCCTAGGACTTGCCGATCAGAAGGTCGGCGCGTCGAATCCCCGTGACGGGGTGAGCTCCCATTGCTCGGTCCCTGCTCCTGCCAACCTAGCAGTTCGAAAGCACATCAAAGTGCAAGTAGATAAATAGGTACCGCTCCGGCGGGAAGGTAAACGGCGTTTCCGTGCGCTGCTCTGGTTCGCCAGAAACGGCTTAGTCATGCTGGCCACATCACCTGGAAGCTGTATGCCGGCTCCCTCGGCCAATAAAGCGAGATGAGCACCGCAACCCCAGAGTCGGTCACAACTGGACCTAATGGTCAGGGGTCCCTTTAGCTTTACTAGCAGTACAACGCAGGCTTCCCCTTCCTCCGCCGGAAATCACTGAAACTCAGTTCTGACACCTCTCAGGTGGACACCATTGCACCCCAGTGATCAGGGATGATAAGAACTGTAGTCCTAAAACAGCTGGGGACACAAGTTTGGGGAAACGGTGTGCTGGCCTTTCTCACATTGCCGACAATCCTGTTTATGCCTGAGTTAGGAGCATGATTCTCCACTTAGACCGTTAGCATTGTGGACATTTCCCTATGCAAAGATTGAAAACATGCAGACTGACTTGATATATATTTGCAGAAGAAGCCAGCTGCTGATCAGTGTCAATTGCACCCATCCAGAGCCAATCTAGAATTTGCCCCTCTGGCTCAGTGAAAAAGGCAGCTAGGCCACAGACTGGTTTGTGACACAGCAGCAACCTGTATGTACCAATGAATGAACCATCGCAGGCAGAACTTCAGTATCCTCGCAGAGCACAATGCCTTTCATTGTAATCAGTCAGATATTCAGCTGCCAGTTGCCAAGTGTGGAGTAATCATACAATGAGAAATCAAATGCTGTGCCTGCATCCCTCGGAGGCTGTGTAGCAGGTGTCTTTTAAATGTGTGTGCGTGTGTGTGACACACACACAAATCCCACACCATGGTGGGTATTATAAAAAAACACAACATGGATGCACAAGTGCAGCCTGCTTGACAATCAAAAGAACAGCACGCTGTTCACAAACCAGCAGGTAACCACCACTATTGTGTTTGTACTGTCACATATCAGCAGGGCTTCCCCTGCGACAAGAACAGATGAGTTTTCTGCTGTTCTCCATAGCGCTCCATATCTATAATGTTTAATTCATCATTTTGGGGGGAGATAGCTTCATTAGCCATTGCAGCATCTTGCTGGAAGGGGTGTACGTCCAGAAAACGTGTCAAGCAGTTTTAAGTCGAGATGAAATCAGTAGCACTCAAAAGCAAGGCTTACCTGTATATACTGCTCATTTCATGGAGAGATGATAGCCTGGGATGAATGTTGTAGAATGAGGAGTTTGCACAGGAGAGAGTACACAGCCCTGGGGGTTGTTGGCATTTGTCAGTCTCCAAAAAAACAACAGTGAGCCTCCGGGGGTGAAGTCAAACTGCTGTGTTAGCGTCACTGAAGTGACCTCCCTAGGGTGTGGGGCCAGAAGTGTGTATGGAGGCCCCAGGCTGCCCAGATGACAAGACTCCCCTTTAGCTTTGCTGATGTGGTCCAAAAGAAATGAGAGCAATACATTTGGCACCAGCTTGGCTGCAAGAGTTGCCAAAGGAGGCGTACAAGGAGCCATTTAACCATTTTAGGAGCTCCACTCCGGATTTGTGTAGGGTTTACTCCTTAGCCCCTTCTTCTCCCACAAGGCAGTGGAAGTTTGGGACCAGAGTTTTCTTTCTCCTAGATGAGCTCCCTTCCCATGTTGATGAGCCCCACCTGCCCCTCCCTCTACAGCACACGCAGAACCTGCCTTCTTGACCACTGGGCCCACCATTGATCTCGCCCACTCAACCTACCAGAGCCTGTTCTGTTCCGGGTCACCATGTGTGACAGCGGGACACATGCAAGTCAGTTCCAGCCTGCTCCACTCCTGCCCTGTCTCCTTTCAGCACCAAAACCAGCGCGCACACATCAGCAGTCGTGTGTGGGCTGATCGCATGCGAGTGGGGAGGCTCCTGTATATGCAGGAGGTGGTAGCCACATCCATTTCTCCTTGGCTATAAGATAAAGTAATGGTAAAGGACCCCTAGACGGTTAAGTCCAGTCAAAGGTGACTATGGGGTTGTAACACTCACCTCGCTTTCAGCCGACGTTTGTCCACAGACAGCTTTCCGGGTCACCTGGCCAGCATGAATAAACCGCTTCTGGTGCAACAGGACACCGTGACAGAAACCAGAGTGCACGGAAACGCTGTTTAGCTTCCTGCCACAGCAGTACCTTTTTATCTGCTTACGCTGGTGTGCTTTCAAACTGCTGGGTTGACAGAAGCTGGGACAGGGCAGCGGGAGCTCACTCCATCATGGGGATTTGAACCACCGACCTTCCGACTGGCAAACCCAAGAGGCTCAGTGGTTTAGACCACAGCGCCACCCGCTTCCCTTGGCTATATCCACCTCTGGCATGTAGGCCCTAAAGGGTTAGACAAGAAGGATTGCATCCCTTGGGCAGAGTAAAGTTCTACACCCTTCCCTTAGAGTTAAGACAATATATAATGGGCATAAAATCCTTAACTGTTCAAGGGTCACAGTTTAAGGAATACTCAGAGGCAGACATTGTCTCCATGTTTATTATATCTGCTAAGTCAGGATTGTGGGACTCCCAGCTCTCAATGACCACAGGGCGGAAGCGCTGGGCAAAAACTTTCAAGCCAGGGAGACAGGTGATCAGGAGGTACTATCCAATATCTCCAGCAATATACAATAGATGATAGATAGATAGATAGATAGATAGATAGATAGATAGATAGATAGATGGTAGATAGATAAGGTAAAGGGACCCCTGACCATTAGGTCCAGTCGTGGCCGACTCTGGAGTTGTGGCGCTCATCTCGCTTTATTGGCCGAGGGAGCCGGTGTACAACTTCCAGGTCATGTGGCCAGCATGACTAAGCCGCTTCTGGCAAACCAGAGCAGCGCACGGAAACGCCGTTTACCTTCCCGCCGGAGCGGTACCTATTTATCTACTTGCACTTTGACGTGCTTTTGAACTGCTAGGTTGGCAGGAGCAGGGACCGAGCAAGGGGAGCTCACCCCGTCTTGGGGATTCGAACCACCGACCTTCTGATCGGCAAGTCCTAGGCTCTGTGGTTTAACCCACAGCACCACCTGTGTCCCTAGATAGATAGGTAGGGAGGTAGGTAGATAGGTATCCAGCAATATATGGAACCATTGCAGTAATCAGGTGCACCATTGTAAGAACAAGCAATACCAAGGATGAACACCATGTAGACATCAGCTTAAGTATGAAGCCAAATTGGTTCGAAGAAGCACATTAAAACGGCTCTTGTTTATAACTGACAAAGCAAGACATTTTAAAATTAAAATCACAGTAAGTGACTCGCCTTTGAAGCAACAGTGTAGCGCTGCCTTTCAACACAAAGATTTAGAGCCTCTTTTACTTACATAAGTTATTCAATTTTTAAAGCTTATCCACATTTATGTAACCAAATGTGTGTTCCAAAATTCAGATCCTTCTGTGGCTTATTTTGTTGTCGGAGATCAGAGCTCTGCTCCAGCTGACAAGATATATAATTAACCATATGAATACAAAAGTAGGTCTCTGTGCCTCAGGCTCTCCAGGCCTTTTCTTCTGCAAAAACATCAGCTGCAAAAGTGACATTACTTTTGAGGCATTCATTTGAGCTACTCTGAAATTATTCCATTCCGCTCCCTTAGCACGGAGCGGGGAGGTGGTTGATTCCAGATAAAGGACCTTTAGCACAAACTCACCAAAGGAGTGTAAAATGTTAAGACAGAGTTTAATTTCAACGTGTGGGATTGGATTTGTAATTTACAGATCTAATTACTCATAAAACTGTTCTGGGTCACAGGGAAAGGATAACGACCACAAAACGAAATGGAAGAAGCTTGCCTGGAATGACATATTGCATGGGAATATCATTGCAAGTTACAACATGTGAACCAGAACATCAGCTATAGGGGGAAACCCAGAAAGTGTTTTAATTTTGCATGCAGCTGTGCCTAAAGATCATTAGCAACTGCAATAATTACACCATAATCCTGTCTGGTGCATCAGCAAGTTCTATGAAGTATTTACAAATGTGAGGTAATTTCTGATCCAGTGCAGTGCATTTTCGCTCCATTCTGTTGGCTGGAGAGCAGTAAAGTGTTCCCTTAGCCAGTGTTACATGACAACATTGCAGCCCTTTCCACAGTTGTGGCTACTGTAAAATTGATCCACAGTCTGTCTTTACAGTCAGATGGACTGGAGGCTGTAGTCCAACTGGGACCTGCACTATATGCATGGAAGATCACACTGTTGAATATTTCTTAGTTGCTGCCACCTCTGTTTCTGTATTCAAAATCATTAGCACAGAATCATTGCCCACGGGGGGTGGGCAGACAGGGCAAACTGCTTAGCAATACCTTGAATTCCTGCACAGTGGAACCTCGGTTGTCGAACATAATCCGTTCCGGAAGACCGTTCGACTTCTGAAACGTTCAACAACCGAGGCACAATTGCTGGTCGGCAAATTCCTTTGAAAATGGAGAAACGTGCCTCAGACTTCCGAGGCACGTTCGAAAATGGAAGTATTCACTTCCGGGTTGTCGGCATTTGGGTTCCAAATTGTTCGGCTTCTGAAGCGTTCAACAACCGAGGTTCCACTGTATTCACAACCACCAGGGCTAGGAACCAACTTGGTCTTTAATTTAGAAACAGTTTCATGGGAAGCTGAACTCTGCACCTTGTACTGTTGGATAAATTTAAAAGGGGTTCCTACACTGGAGACATCCCTCCCATAATCCCAAAAGAAAGCGATGCCGGCTTCAAGTGAAAGCAATGCTTCTTATTAGACACGTGATTTCTGCTCACCAATATTAGCCATTGCAACCCAACATCATTATCCTGAACCAATCAAAATTATTTAGATCTTCAGATCAGCCCTCATCATAATACCATGTGGTTACATAGGATCATTTTCAGTACTATTTTTCTAGAAATAGTGGCATTGGAACTCACCATGAACATCTCCCTTGTTCTCTTACAATGGCAATGGCTCCCATCTGAGAGGCGCTGGAACTGAATTCCAGCTGAAAAAAAGTCCTGATCATTTTTCAGTGTCCTTCTTTATTAAGATTTTGACTAATTTTCCTGCTTACTAAATATCCCCCAGTATCTTCTTTCATCTAGCTTCAAAACAATTCAAGATTAATAGCAATTTCCCTGCCTAGCCGATTCTCCTTTTCGTGCACACAATTGACGCTCAAAGATTCAAACAGGAAAGCCCGCAGTTTAGCACTGAATCAGAACAAACAGCAATAGGATTTCCCATGAGTTGCTGTTTGTTCTGATTTAGCACTAGAGAGCGGATTTTCTGGGTAAAAGCAGAGGGGAAAGGGCAAAACCTCTCAGGTCTGTGTCTAGAAAGCACGGGACAGGCGCAAAACTGCTTGAACCCGTGCTTTCTAGGCACAAGGCAAGCAGATCTGTGAATGAGCCTGTGTGCTTCATGACTAAAGAGCAATGTGTAAAAGCTGTAAATAAATAAAGGGTAGGCCCCTGTGCTTTTGAGAGGAAGGCAAGCTGACTGTTTTACCGTATTTTTCGCCCTATAGGGCGCACTGGCCCATAGGGCACACCTCGGGTTTTTTTGGGGGGGATGAATAAAACAAAAATTCCCCCCCCAGCTGCAGGGCTGGGGCGGGGGAAGCCCAAGCTTCCCCCGACCCCAGCCCCCAGAACAGGCTGCTATCCACAAGTCTTGCGAGCCCGGCGGCAACTCCTGCCAGGCTCGCAAGGCTTGCGGACACCTCCGGAGGGCGCCCCGTGCTTCGGGCTGCAGGCTGCTGCCCGCAAGCCATGCGAGCCCGCGGGAACTCCTGCTGGGCTCACAAGGCTTTCGGATAGCTTCCTGAAGCCTGAAGAGCGAGAGGGGTCGGTGCGCACCGACCCCTCTCGCTCTCCAGGCTTCAGCGAAAGCCTGCATTCGCCCCATAGGACGCACACACATTTCCCCTTCATTTTTGGAGGGGGGAAAGTGCGTCCTATAGGGTGAAAAATACGGTATATCCTTTGCCTAAAGAGCTGCCATCCATAGAGCCAGTATTCGTTGACCTTTTATTGTAGTGTGATCAAGACTGTAATAATCAGTGCAGACCTTTTCAAGTTAAAAGTACCTAAAATAAGCAGCCAGTTACCAGGAATCGATTTCCTGAACACGGGCAAAGCAGCTACTTGTCAGAATAAGCTATGGCCCTGCTCATCATTCCTCATGGTTTTTAAATGGACATAAATTATTGCTATTCTTAGGAAAATTAATGGGTCCTAACATTTCACCCTACTGCTTGTTTTATATTACACGCTCATCAAGACATTTGAACAGGTTTGCGAGACTTCAATTTAATTTCCCCCCTCTTGTTTTAAGTGCCTTGCTACCTGGGAGTCCTTCTTGACATCTCAAACAGACATTCGCTTGGAAGAACCTGAAGATCGGCATTGACTTCCGCCAGCAAGGACCTGTTCCTTAATCTTCTTCCGAAATATGTCTAGCCAAAGAAGTTCTCTGCCTATGAGATCAAATCCATTTTTCCATAGAACTGTTAAGATTCTGTAACATGTAGAAAACAAACCTATTGAAGTCTCAGGTATTCTACAGTCCTGGACTATATTTTGAATCATGGTATATATAGAGGAGGTGAGGGTAGTGTTTAGGATGTATTGCTAAACCATGGTTAATGTTATGAGGATGAGATCTTGGAAGACATTGGAAGGTTTTGATCAACCACATTATGCCATAACCCTAAACTAAGGTTTGTTAAAAGCATTGTTTGGTTATTAAACCACGGTTTGAAGATGGTCTGTTTCAGCTAACCATAGTTAAGATTCACCACGGTTTGTTGGGTTTGGATGATAAGCCGCAGTTAATCAAAAATGGAACAAAAATGCCCAAACTCTCCCTCATGGCTGTGCTGGAGGAAGGAGAATGCAAGCCTTATAACACTCATAACACCAAATCATGGTTTAGCACTGGATCCAAACTGAGTCAGAGTGAGAGCGAGATCTGCTTTTATTTTTACCAGTTTTGTGCATTTATCTGGTTTTTCTTTTTAAATACCCTGTAATTTGGATATAAAATATTTTAAATATGTAAAAATAGCTGCATTTTAATAAATAAAAATTAAGAGGATTTTCTCTCTCTCTTTATGCTCATTGTTGCAGCCTGTTTAACTGGCTTTGAGTATTTATAAAACTTCAGAACAATCACTGAATGAAATCTTATCTTGGTAAATGTATTGCAGCCAAGCTTTCACTAGATGGAATGCGGATGCCGCTAACGGCAGATTCAACACCAATTAGTCTAACGTGTCTGACACCAGGAATTTTTTATTTTTATTTTTAGATTGTCAGACTACTCTGTGTGTGTGTGTTTGCACGCTCACACACAGAAACAAATGATGTTATTCTATATTAATCAATATAAACAAGGTTCGTACACTTTCATTATTGCTAGATCAGCCAATTAAAGTGGTGATTTATTGATGGTAAATTTTAATTTGCACAGAAGCTTCTCTCCCGGTGGGTTGGAACCGCAACACTAGCTTAGCTCAGTTGGTAAAGCATGAGACTCTGTATCTCATAGATTTGAGCCCCATATTGGACAAAGCTTCCTACCTTTCAGGGGGTTGGACTAGATGACCCTGGTAGCCCCCTCACACCTCTTCCTCCCACCTGCTGCCGGGATGCTAGGCATTGTTGCTCTAGCCCACTAGGCAAGCCGCTTCTGAATCTGCAAGTTAAGAACACACTCTTTCCCCTTTTTAAAAGGGGGGGGGGCTGTTTTCCTATTGTGTTGCACAAATCAGGGAGGTGATGGACGATGGTAGTTTTCTAAGAGCAGGTGGCCATTTTTGTTGATTACATCATAGCACATTTTACATTTGCTTTAATCCTCCCACTAGTGAGGTTTCCCTTCCGTGTTACATTTTTAAAATTCGTACTTCTGCTTTCCTTATCCAGCCAAGCTGTAAATTATGGAAGGAAGAATCTCACAAGTAGCCCATAAACACAAAGCTCCTTCACATCACAATATTGTCCATTCTATGATCTTCCTTCTTCTAATACTCTTATGTTAAGTATGCCAAACACTTCTTGTTTCAATAATTCATTTATAGTTTTACTATATGGAGGCATCAAAATGCCACTAACCTTCCCCCTCCCTACATATTATGTGGTTATATACTTTATATTACTTTTCAGGAGGAATCTTTCTGGCAATTTATCACCCATTGAGCCCCATCTCAGGGGATTCATTTCTTTAAGTATTCTTGGTTTGTCAACATTTGTTTTCCCTCAGGCCACAGCTCATGCATCCCAAGTGCTCTGTTAAAATCTCAGCCGCCTACTTATTTGACTGGAAATGTTCTTATGCTTTACCTGTTTTCTTTAGATGACTGCAGGTGAACAGTTTTAATTATTTTTATTTTTATTTAAATGAGGAAGAAGCAAAATGACGTCTGCAATCTTTCCTGGAAGCAGGCCTCACTGAACAAAGTGGAACTTACTTCTGTGTAGGGATGGGAAATAAGTTTTTTTTTTTCCATTTAAAGGCAAATTTGCACTTTCTGAAACAATACGCAGATTGGAAACACAATCCTTTTAAAGTCACACTTGCCTGAAATTTGCAGTGCAGTTCTCCAGCCTAGTAATTCGTAAAAAATAAAAATAAAATGCATATTGTAGGATAAAGTGTGCATAAAAATGCAGATATTGCATACAAAAATGCCTTATGTTAGGGGATATACAAGTATTAGTAGAAGCTTTCCCAAATTGTGGATAGTGAGCAATATTGCACACGAACCTGTATATTAGGAGAAATTTTCAGGAGGACTTTAAAAACAAGGTATCCCATTACTGATGTGGAAATGTGGAGAACTGATTTGAGAATGGAAAAATAAGAAATTGCAAGAGCCCCACCCTTATTTCTGTGTAAACATGCATAGAAATGTACAGTCAAGGCTACAAGATGGGATGGTTCCAAATGTGCCATTGGTATTATATGCACAGCTGGAATGATCATAATTATGCCTGAAACACAAGGAACAAACACAAGCTATGTAGCTACCAGAAAAGTTTGACTAATATACTCTGGCCTTTTATCAACACATTTTTAAACTGCCTATTGTGGGATGAAGGAAAACCACAGAGAGAAAAAAGACACTGAAACGTGGTCTGTTTCTTCAAGTGGGAAAAATACAGGATGTTGCATATACAGTGGTACCTCAGGTTAAGAACTTAATTTGTTCCGGAGATCCGTTCTTAACCTGAAACTGTTCTTAACCTGAGGTACCACTTTAGCTAATGGGGGCCTCCCACTGCTGCCGCACCGCCGCCATGCGATTTCTGTTCTTATCCTGAAGCAAAGTTCTTAACCTGAGGTACTATTTTTGGGTTAGCGGAGCCTGTAACCTGAAGCGTCTGTAACCCGAGGTACCACTTCCAATACCCTCACTCCTAAAAAAAGAGGCCTTGCTGGGGGGGGGGGAGAGACAGCACTTGTATCTTTTCTTTCTTTCTTTCTTTCTTTCTTTCTTTCTTTCTTTCTTTCTTTCGACACCCTTCATTTTGGAGGTAGTTTTTTTATTTTCTCATAGTAGAAAGTGAAAAACATTTCTGTTATAAAATGGCTACACAATTTCTCAAAAAAAAAAAAAAAAAGGAAGATACTGGTCCAGGAAACACAGATAAGACAATAGTGGGAAATAAAATGTAAAGTTGCCACAATTTGGAACTTTAGATGTTGCACTCACATATTGCTTTCGGGCTTCTGATTGGCCACTGGGAAAGCAGAATGCTGGGCTAGATGAGACATTGGCCTGATCCTGCAAATTCATCTTATGTCTATATGAAGATGTTTCAGACTAGTGTGGAAGTACTTGCTGAAGTACTTCCACAAAACACAGCTGTAATTGGATGGTGCATATTGCACAGCTCATTACTATAAAAACACGAAAACAGGACATTTCCCCCCTCTCTCCCTTGAAACCCAAGGCATGCCAACACTCGGTTGCAGAAGAAGCTGAGACACAGATGGGAATGTTTGGCTGTGATCATTCCACCTCCACACACTTTTTTTTTTTAAAAAAAAAAGATATAAAATGCCAAAAGCATATTCTAGTGAAATTCCATTACAATAAGGTAGAGCTTGCCAACATTTTGGGGACAGTGAACCCATTTGGAATCAAGGAAGTGCCATGGGTGCCAGTCACAAAATGGTGACTGCAGAGTTGTGGCGTGACACAAAATGGTTGCCTTGGGGTGTGACAGAACATGGCTTCCATGGGGCTGTGACTTAACATAGAATATTGACACATTGAAAAGTACAGGGAAAGAAAATGGTACATAAATTCCCCCCTTGTCAATGGGGGAAGGCACCTGCCATATCACATTCACTTCTAGAAGCTTCCAGAACAGAAGGTAGGATGTGTGTCCAATCCTGCATCCAATGAAATGTGAACATGTTTACAAGTATGTTCACTTGAGGCAAAGCATGCAGCACTCACCCGATCTTTCACCTCCTTCTATTTGCTTAAAGGTTTTCTATCTCTGCTGTGAATTTTTTATCTGCATTTGTGCATTGATAAAACTCCGTAAAAACAAAAAAAGTAATTTTGATGTGACTGTGTGCATAATTGCATAAAGAACTGCAAACCTTGAAATGCGGATTGGTGCATGGCAGCGGGGGCGGTGCTGAAAGAGGAAGGAATTGTCTAAAATTAGTCTTGGATCATAAGGTAAATGAAATAAGTTCTCAGAAAGTTCCTTCCCCTCTGCTTCTATTGTCCAGGAGCCACCCACTCCAAAGCTCCCAAATCTTTAAATCAGGGATGGGGAAGCTGTGGCCCTCTGGATATTGGTGGACTCCAGTTTCCATCAACCCCCAGCTAACAGTGGTCAAGAACAGGGGTCAGCAAACTTTTTCAGCAGGGGGCCGGTCCACTGTCCCTCAGACCTTGTGGGGGGCCGGACTATATTTCTGGGGTGGGAAATGAACAAATTCCTATGCCCCACAAATAACCCAGAGATGCATTTTAAATTAAAGGACACATTCTACTCATGTAAAAACACGCTGATTCCCGGACCGACCGCAGGCTGGATTTAGAAGGCAATTGGGCCGGATCCGGCCCCCGGGCCTTAGTTTGCCTATCCATGGTCAAGAATGATGGGACAGTGTAGTCCAGCAACATTTGGAGCAACATCTCCACTCCTGAAGCAGCTAGTGTTATTTGTATGAAGCCCTGTACCTCTTCCTTACCTCCTTGAAGGCCGGATCTGCTGCCCTTTTGGAACCTGCCGCCTGAGGTGCTCGCCTAACCTTGCCTTATGGGTGAGCCAGCCCTGTGTGCTAAGTATGGATATCAGCTAGGTGTTTGAATCCTTTCAGTGTGGGTTTTGCTGGCGATCACCCAAGATGAGGGGACAGACAGTGTTTCTTTGAGGAAAAATGAAAAGTAATTCACAGCACACAGAAACTGCACAGGTAATTGATGTGATATCATTTTCCCAAACTGATCACCGCTTTCTTTGTTCCAAAGTTTTCGGCAAACAGCAGTGCTTTGAAGGGCTCAGAAGGAAGGGAGCTCGAGCGATGCGCTTGTTACCATGTATTTTGGGGAATTGCTCCATGGAAACATATAAAAGGCATAGTGATTCTCTGGCCTTGCTGGTTCTGACACCCACACCACAAACCCACACTATCCCACTTCCTTCCTTTCCCTTTGTCACTCGCTGGGCCTGGGACCAGAACTGAGCCCTAGCAGCTAAACCATCTGTCTATATTTGTTAGTGATGCTTCTGGAGAGGAGGAAAGGAGAGGGGGAGCCGTGGGAGATAAACAGTTGTTTGTTTTTAAAATGTTCCTTTGTGCATATGCTTTGCAATTCCAGGGTTTACAAAGTACAAAAAGAACAAGTTGGCCAAAGGTTAGCAGATCAAAATAAATGCAAAACACCTACTGCATTGGCCGAATCTTCATCTTGAAGAAGTCAGAAATCACAGGATTGTGTGTGTTTTTCTTTCTAAATGATAGTATCCTAAAGGTGCAACGATATTTACTGCGTCTGAAGAAATGCATTTGAAGACAGCTTAAATAAATAAAGAATTGATGCAAATATTCCATTTAGGAGCCTTTCGTTTTAAAACCAATATTTGCTTCCCAGTTGAATTTGTATTTGTCAAGCTCTCCTACCACTTAATCATCTGAATCCTTTTTGTTTGAATTACTTCATATAAGGATATTGTGTCTCTTGTTCTATTTTGTCTTGCGATGCAAAGGTTGCTATGGGAATTCTCCTGTTCCATTCCCTCAGGGAGCTGGAGCTTGCGGTTCGCATCAGATGATGAAAATGATTGGTTTGTACAGCCAGCTTAGTACTATGACCTTCCCGCATGTGCTGAAACCAGGAGAGACATGCGTCCCTGCAATTTACAGCTCAAGTTCTTTAAATGCGTCCTTTTCAATATTGATCTAACATCCGGCAGCGGTAGATTTGTTGAAAGATATGTAGATTTTCAAGAGTCTTGTGTGTTTGGCTCGGAGGCAACATGGATTTGAGCCGCACACGCAATTAGTTCTTCTCCGCAATCTTATAATGAGGGGACTGTGTCGCCAGAAGCCCCACCAGGGCAAGAGTACAAAAGAACGCCTCCGAGCTAAAGTGTCAAGAGCTGTGTGATGCTTTTGACTTCTCTGCAACTAGGAAGTCATCGCTTCTGCAGATGGGAACCAAAGGAATAGTTTGCACATTTCACAAAAGTCCAAAAACAAGAATTCTATTTAATACATGGATCCTCTGACTACGGCTGGGGGTAAGTTCACACAAGTGGGAACAGTGACAACATTCAGGTAGGTAGCTGTGTTGGTCTGACAGTTGAAATATATATAAAAGATTTAAAAAAATGTCCAGTAGCACCTTTGTTGTTCTTGTTGTTTAGTCATTTAGTCGTGTCCGACTCTTCATGACCCCATGGACCAGAGCACGCCAGGCACTCCTGTCTTCCACTGCCTCCCGCAGTTTGGTCAAACTCATGTTGGTAGCTTCGAGAACACTGTCCAACCATCTCATCCTCTGCCGTCCCCTTCTCCTTGTGCCCTCCATCTTTTCCAACATCAGGGTCTTTTCCAGGGAGTCTTCTCATGAGGTGGCCAAAGTATTGGAGCCTCAGCTTCATGATCTGTCCTTCCAGTGAGCACTCAGGGCTGATTTCCTTAAGAATTGAAAGGTTTGATCTTCTTGCAGTCCATGGGACTCTCAAGAGTCTCCTCCAGCACCATAATTCAAAAGCATCAATTCTTTGGCGATCAGCCTTTTTTATGGTCCAGCTCTCACTTCCATACATCACTACTGGGAAAACCATAGCTTTAACTATATCGACCTTTGTTGGCAAGGTGATGTCTATGCTTTTTAAGATGCTATCTAGGTTTGTCATTGCTTTTCTCCCAAGAAGCAGGTGTCTTTTAATTTTGTGGCTGCTGTTACCATCTGCAGTGATCATGGAGCCCAAGAAAGTAAAATCTCTCACTGCCTCCATTTCTTCCCCTTCTATTTGCCAGGAGGTGATGGGACCAATGGCATGCAATTCGTGTGCATGCAGGTATCTGAAGAAGTGCACACGAAAGCTTATAGCAAGAACAAACTTAGTTGGTCTCTAAGGTGCTACTGGACAATTTTTTAATGTTTTTTATAATATATTTTGGTGACAACATGTCGCCCTACAGAATGTTCCTGTTCAGTGTCCCAGCCACAAAAACCACAGGCCAAATCAATGAGACCCATAAAGAATCTAAAAAACAGTGAGTGTTCTTGGCAGAAAAGCAAACAACATGTAGTATTTGCTTCCGGTATTTCTTCGCAACATTTATAGACCCTTTTCAACATCAAGGGTCACAAAGTTTTCTTGTTTTCATTTTCTGAATGACATTTTAGACTGTGATCTTGTAAACTGACTTAAAACTTCCAGTTTATAAAGAAGGCCAAATTCCTATAATTAGGATGATGATCTCAACTCCTCCTCTCCCTCCATCCACCCCAGCAAGTCAATCCAGAAGGAAGAGGGAGAAGTTATGTACGGCAGTTTCAATTCTGACCTCCAACTGGATAAAAAAGGGGAGGGAAATGTGAGCAATTTTAAAGTCTGCCAGGAGAGAGTGTAGTTATTAAACCCCAACGTCTAAATGCTGGCGGTGAGAAATAAAATGAAAATGACATTTCTGAATGGATACTGAATTTCTCAGCATGCAATGTGAGCATCAAATCCAAACTTAGATTGGCTGGTGGGTTGTTTTTTCCCCTTTCCCTTTTCCATTTGGTGAAGTTTTTCCTGTCAGTGCTGCTGAATGACTGTTCTGGATCCTACAGACAGCACCACTCTCTTGGGGATTCGCTTGACATGTTGCGTGGCTGTTAGCTTGATGAAGCGTAGACAGGACAGGGCTGCAAAATGACTGCTATTTCCCATCTCTTCCTAAGCCTCTTCCACTGTCATTGGCTGCTGCTACATAACAGTTTTGTTGAACGCGGCATTGTGTAATAGCAAAGACGCGGTTCATTTATCGTTCCATGTCCCAGGTTTGACAGTTCATTGGCAGGCCTGGAAACTTTTTCTGCACAGAGCCTCCTAGCAAATGATCGGAGCCTAGTATCTGCCCAGTCAGGTGGTAAGCCTGCATCTGGAATGTTCCAGACTGGTGCTCCCTGCAAATAGAAAACCAGCTTGTCAGGGAGAAGGATTTCCCTTGATATCTGTATTTCTATATACAGGGTTTTGTGTGTCGAGGTCCCCAAGCCACCCCTCAAAATAATTCACAATTCACACATAATTTTTGTTTCAGGTTTTTGGCATAATTTTGGCCACAACTTTATTAAAATACATAATCTGTGAGTGGTTGCTTAGGCATTGGTTAAGACTATCTGTCCCCCTGCCTGGGACAGAACTGACTTCCGAACTCCCTCGGAAGCCAGTGAAGGGAAAACAATACTAGGGAGCAATGGAGCTGAGTCACAGGCCCTCACCGCTCAGCCAACCTGCTCCCCAGGGCTTGCCGGCCCTGGTCCCATTTCAGAGATTGGACGAAATCGTGGCAAGCCCCTGGATTCCTTGAACGGAATTCCCTTCCACACCCCCATTGGAGGGGCAGGCCCAGCCTATCCTTACCCCTCCTCCAACCAATTTTTATAACCAATGCCTAACCGCAACCTTACAAGTTGTGACGAATTGCTAAGTAGTAGGCCAAAACCAAATGGCACCAGCCAATCAGCCAAATGGACAAAATTCCTACTAGGCCCCTGCCCCAAAGGCAGACGACCCCATGACAGGCATAGCAAGGTCAACTGGAACTCAGGGCGGGCGGGCAGGTGATCCGATGCACTCAGCAAAAGAGAAAGCAAAAGCTGAATGCCCCAATATTTAAAACCTTTGGTCCCACCCACCACATTGCGACATGCAATTTGCCCCAGCAACCTGGCCATCCAATCGTTGCCCCAGGCCAGCTCACTTTTACCTGCCTGGCAACAGAGGGTTGGCTTGGCAGACCCCACCGCAACACGTGCTCTCATTTCAGGGAGAACACGCTTTATCCAATGCATTATTGCCTTCCAAAATGCAATGATTTAACTCTATCAGTATTTGATCTTTTAAATGATTTTCCCCTATGTTCTTAGCAGTTCTTTTTAATCTCCAAGGACGGTGTGGGAAAAAGGCAGGGTAATAATAATAATAATAATAATAATAATAATAATAATAATAATAATAATAATAATATTTCAGGGGCAAATGCACTCAAGCTACATTCACATGGAAGTTTGTTTCGTATACTCTAACTGAAATTTTCCACATTATATTTGTGCTTTTGAGGCATCAGATCAAGGCTTCCATTTTAAAATGAGCTTAAAAAATATATTTGTAAATGTTTGTATCTCTCATGCCAGGCAGAAACCAGCTGGCTGGGTGCTTTGGCAGATGTTTATCTTCCTAAACAGGGCCCCTCTGATCTATAGCAGTGCTTCAGGGTTGTAAAAGGAAATTACAGGCTGGGAGCAAAAGGTCACACTGACCATACAAATTACAGAATACAATCAAGCTGCAAAAACCCAAATTAAGAGTTGGTAAATAGTAAGTTTTATTGTTTAACAGAAGACTCGAGCCATATTTTCATAAGGTTAAAGGGCAAGAGCTAATAGAAACAGCAGCTGGCTAGGAAAAGGAGTTGTAAACTAAAGAGGCTGCTTTCAAAATTGTTTTTATTAAAGTTCCTTTTTACTTTGAAAAGGCCTTTCCTTCTAAAAATCTATCTATGTTATGTATGAAATATATTGGCTTAAATGTAATTATGCAAAGGATTTAGAAAGTAAGAAATGTTAGATTCTTATGTTAGATTCTTATTCCATTGATGGTGTGTGAGAAGGTGAACCCAAGATCTCTGTTTAAGATAAAAATTAAAACCATTAGCCATCTGTTCTGGAGTGAATAGGGCAATAGGGCAAAGATTATCTGGTAATTAAGGTGCCTGGTCGAGGCAAATGTAAGATATATGGCTAATTGTCTGCCATTTATGGATAGAAGGAAATATAGCTCTTTGTCTCCCATAAAAGGTAATAGGAAATGGGTGTATCTTTTATGATTGGTTCTAGCAAACAGCCAATAGGAATTTCAACCAGGCTGATTGGACAGAGGCAGCCAAAGGAGGAGCAAGGGGGCTGGGCTGAGGGAATATAAGTGCTGGCCATCAGGGCTGGAGTGGGCAGAGCTTTGGTATCCATATACCACTGTGTCTCTCATTTATTTGTCTGACAAATAAATTATTATTTTAATTTCTCTATTGCTGCGTTGAATATTTCATTCCAGCTAAGCGTTAACCACAAGCAGGGTGCTACACTTTCACGCAACATAAAGCCACTTCTGGAAATCTAGTAGAGTCTAGCGCAAGTTAGTGTAATGTCACAACTTTGGGGGTGACGTACCAGCATATAATTCTCTCCTGCCATTTTCATGGGTGAATCATGGGGAAACAGAAGCACACATGTGCAGAAAGGGTGGGGAAGTAGCAACGTTGTCCAATGATGTTAGTTGTTGTTCCATATGGCACTCACTGGTATGAATGAACTTTAGCAGACATGCTAGTTTGTCAGTCAAAAGGCCTTAGTTCCACAGTGCAACAGGTACAGCAGTGTGAAAGGGACATGAGAAAATGGGACACTGCAATCAGGAAAAGTAGCACAATATTCCCCACACCTGAATGCACCCCATACTCAGGCAATATTTGAAGACTTATCTGTGCAGCAAATGTATGGACAAAATTCTGCAAAAACAGAATTTGTAAGATCAGCTCTACTTTCCCTTCTCGCAAGCTCCCAGTTTTCTTAAGGAAAAAGGGAAGGTGTATCTGTAACTAGTAAAACTGAAATCATCAAGAATACAGTTTCAGACAGGCTGTGAATGTATTACGTAACACCAGGTAATGCTTGATATCCTCTCTAACTTGGTTTCACACATTCACCCTCCATCAGAAGCGATCCTTGCCTAATCTGAACTATGTTTTGTGTAACATTTCAAGCACTGGAAGGGCAGATTTCAATTTAGTTTCCTATTAAAAGGCTAATGACATGGTGCTCCCACTTTCCCAATTTAGCTCATAAATGAATGGTAAGTGGTTTGATTGCTGCCTAACTCAGCCATGACTGATCTGGGAAAAGAAAAGGCGGACACTTAACAGTCAGTTTTCTTTAGAGAAGTATAGCCTGACCAATGCTAGCAATTATGCTTTCAGGGTGCCCAGATAAAATGTTCATTTTCTTTTTTGGTTTTAAAAACGTGTTGCTATTTTCAGAGCTTTAGTATCAGGTTTTAGCCTCTCCTTAATAAATTAAAAGAGGTAGGCTGCCCAACTTTCGACAGAGTCTTCTCTTAGAGTTTTGGTCCCTGTATTAAACTAGAGATGGCAGCAAATTCATCTGAAACCAATTGTTCCAACATCTAGAGATACTTCTCTGATATGATGTCAGGAACTGGTTGGTCACAGAGGAAAGGTGGGAGAAACCAGCTGGGGAACCCCCAAGGTAAGAGGGCTTAGAGCCTGGAGATAGCTGGTGGGACAACAATGAGTGGTCAAAAGGAGAAAACGTTGACAAGGAGGTATCAGAAGCTGAAGAGGTAACAGGGCTTAATGAGCAGGGAGATTCTGTGGCAGAGAGAAGTTTAAAATCAGAGGCAGAGGCTGGAGTGTGGAATGAGAGAGGCCAAGAGGCAGAGTTGAGTCGGGCTGGTTAAGATAAAGTTACCAGATTTTTTTCCAATGAATCCGGGGACACTTTAAATAAATAAATAAATACTACACATTTGGGACGTTGCTGCTGCAGCGATGGTAGTGGCAGAGGGGCAGCTGCCGCCTTGACCTCAACTGCCATGTTTCCCCTTCCTCCGAGGCTTCTATCTCCTTTCTCCATGAGCCTGGGCAGCCCCTGAGTTGTTGGTTCTTCAGTGGTGGTGGTGGTGGTGGGGAAGCGGTGCACAGTGGGTCAGGCATGGAAGGCAGAGAAGGAGGGCCGGGAGCAGTGGCAGTGAGGCCATCGGAGCATTCCCAATCCCATTCCTACTTGTGTGCAAGCAGGAAGGGGCAGGGATCCCTCAGCTGGGAAGGGAGAGATCCCTGCCCAGCTCCTGCTTGCATGCAAGTAGGAGTTGGGAGGCTGCTCTGATAAGCAGCATGAAGCCTCCCTTCACAGCTTACTTGCTGGGGTCAGGGAAGGTGGAGGCAGCCCGGAAGCTCCATCTTCGAGCCCCTGCACCACCATCATATGGGGACTTCTGAGCAGCTCCTGAAGCCAACTGCTCTGGGCTGCTGAAACTGCCACTGCTGCGTTTCCCAGGGACATTAGATGAAATCCGGGCACATTCCGGGGATGGAATTTGTCCAGGGACTTATTCGCAAATCCGGGGACATTCCCCCGGAAACAGGGACATCTGGTAACCCTAGGTTAAGAGTCACAGGTGTCTCCCCCTCCCACTGTGACAAGCTCCCCTCCCCAGAATCAGAAGAGGCATGAAGAGGGCAGGGGAGAAGTTAGCATCACACAGACACAGTCTCAGATTGCTTGGGGGGGGGGGTGAAGCATGGAGCAGACGGGAGAGGCAGCTGTGGCATGGCAGGAATGCCCAGTCTCTGTAAATGCTTCATGGTCGGCAAGACCTACCAAAGAAAAGATGCTGTGCTGCACTCCTGTGCAGCTCCTGTTTTTCTTCTAACGAAGATTTAACTTCACTTACTTTGTGTTATCTACTGCTGGCTAATTCCTGCCTAACAAGCATGCATATCCAGATCTTCAAAATTGGGAATAGAGCGCTTCTCAATCTAATTGCCCACACCTCTGATATGTAAGCTGAGCCCTGTGGTGGGAATAAAGATCTCCACCCCCCACCCCACCCCAGCATCTGGCATTTCTCTCCAACATCATCACTGCATGGAAGGACCAGAGAAACTAAGCTTGTGCTGTTATGGTTTATATTGATTTAAAGCAGGTTTCCCAAACTTGGGACTCCAGCTCTTTTAGAACCACAAATCCCATCCACCATCTTAACCAACTGGTTCTGCTATCTAGGAATGATGGGAGTTGTGGTCCAAAAACAGCTGGAGACCCAAGTTTGGGAAACCCTGATTTAAAAGCATTTATAGCCATTTTAAGGTCATCAAGGCAGCTTACATTTTTACTGACCCAGATCCTTCCTTTTACAAACTCAGGACAGTGTACGTGTGATTGTTTCATTCATTCCTCCTAACATTCCTGCTTTTCTGACAGACTTTGTTCATATAAAAAAATTCCTTCCAGTAGCACCTTAAAGACCAACTAAGTTAGTTCTTGGTATGAGCTTTCGTGTGCATGCACACTTCTTCAGATACACTGAAACAGAAGTTGCCAGATCCTTCTATATAGTGAGAAGGTGGGGAGGGGTATTACTCAGAAGGGTGGTGGGAATGGGAGATTGGCAGATAGCTGAGATTCTCTTAGTTGGTCTTTAAGGTGCTACTGGAAGGAATTTTTTTATTTTGACTATGGCAGACCAACACGGCTACCTATCTGTAACTGAGACTTTGTTCATGTTTACCTAGTAAACTCATCACATCTGAGCAAGGATTTAACCTCAGATTCCCCCTCCCCACGCTACATACATACATACATACATACATTCTCTCTCTCTTTCTCTCTCTCTCTCTCTCTCTCTCTCTCTCTCAGAAAGTCTAATTCAGCAGCATGAGCAAGAAAATAGACATGACAATGATTTTTACTCCATTGGATTAGAGATATGTTTGGGAAGAGTGAGTCATCCCCATGCTAGGTTTTTTGTGGTTGAGTTTTCATGACATGCTCTCTTCCTGCATCCTACAGAACCTAGTTACACGGTTGCAATTAATACTCATCTGTCCTCAGTTCCCAATTTTGACCCATGGAAATCATCTCGGGCTGGTACCAACTGCCGCCTGTCAGAATCGGAGTGTTTTGCAGCACTGACGGCAATGAGATGGATTGTTAAGAACTTGCTTAACAAATATAGATAATAAAATGAAATGTCACGTTTTATTAGGTGCTTCTGTCTTATCTGTCTAAGTGATTTTAAATGCCAATATGAGGAGAGAGAGAGAGAGAGAGAGAGAGAGAGAGAGAGAGAGAGAGAGAGAGAGAGTTGGCCAGCCGTGTCCCTTGGAGGTGCTTGCTAAGTGCTACATGGGTTTTTAACATTTGCTTTTCATTAATGGGCTAATTCATCAATGCTATAAACTAGAAGGGAGAGGGAAGAGGTGACAGCTGGAACTGCTGTATGGCACAGAACCGCTCCCCATCTGGGCTCTTTTCCTTACAAGGATAGACCCAGTCACTGTCCATCATCTTCCCAGCTGGTTGCACAGAAGTTGCCCCCCTGTCAATGTAGTATTCTAAAAAGTCATTCATGCTGAAATCCTGTACTCACTTACCTGGGAGTAAGTCTCATCCAACATAATGTGGCTTAATTCTTGTTTGCTATAATAATAATAATAATAACACAGAAATGGAGGCTCTCAATTCAACAGGTAGTATTTATGTATGCCTATACCAGCTTAGGTGTACATATTTGGGTCAGGATGCTGATCTTTGCACCTCTGGGTTAGGGTTGCCATGTTTTTAGAAGTAGAATTCAGGATGCAAAATGTGTTGGGCTTTTTTTTTTTTTAGGAAACTCAAAGTTGTTGAGTTTTTCTTAGGCAATAAACCTCAAAATCCCGAACATTTGGCCGATTTTCTGAAATTCCCCCGGATGCTAAAAAGTGGGGCAGGAGATTAGAAATCATTCGATTTCATTGTTTGTGGGAAAATGCTTTGTTCTCCTATTCCACTGCATTTTCCCTTTTGGGTAGTTTAATGTCATGTGAGAACAAAATTACTCTCCTGAACTTGTTGCTTCCAAATGCTATCTTCCAAACCTAATCATTAGACATACAATGTGTAATAAGCTCTGGTCCGCTTCTGATCTGCGGCTTTGCTCCATTGAGTCAATAAAACTGGTGCATTATTGTGTGCACATCTGAACTAGATCTCTTGTACTTTTTAAAAAATGCATGGGGATGGTAGCTTGATTTTAGCACACTGCAGGGATGAGAACTTTTAGTTTTGTATTATAGGTAGAATACAAAACTAATAGCAGCCTAGCATTTCCTATAACGTGGGTTAGGCTAAAAGCAGTGCTACCCCAACTGTGCTGTTGCCTCTGGATGGATTTGCATCTGACTGATTGTTCCATTAAGCTCCCAATCTGGTGGAAAGTAACACCAGCAATTTGCACCCGCATAAAAGAATTAGAAGTAATTTGGCTCTCATTTGTCCATGTGCAGTGGTGCCCAAGAAACCTGGCAGGACTGCTAGGAAGTCATGGGGGTGCGTGGCAAATGAGAGGTCATCGTTTGTAGCCAGTTGTTTTGCTTTTCTCCCCATCCTTCTTCCATGCAAAGAAACTGAAGACACGAAAGCGTTGCAGTTTCACAAATACTTATCCCCCAACCGAAAAGCATATCCCTATGGTTCAGAAGGGCTCCCTGCCCTCACACTGGCTTCTCTGCTAGGAGAAAAATTGTGTGGCCTTCATTTGTTCTGAGTTCACTCAGTGGTTTCATGCAGATGCTGAACAGCATGGGGGATAAATCTGAACCCCGAGTAACCCCACATTGAAGGCTCCAGGGCTGAAGAGCACTCTACAAGCATCATCTTCTAGAAGCAAACACCCAAGTAGGACTGGAAGCACCGCAAAGCAGTGCCACTCACCCCTAAGTCGGACGGGGGCCACTAGGGGCGCATTGGAAGATGGCCGACAATACCATCTCTCCGACCCACACGGGGTAATTAAGAGGCTGTTATGGGAGTAGGCAGCCTCCCTTGTTGCCCCAAGGAAATGGGGAACACTGCCCTTGCCTGCTGTGCCCATAAATCACCCCCTAATTTGAAAGAAGGGGGTGAGGGCCCTAGGCAGAATGCCCCCGTGTGGACCTCGGCTCTCCTGGACGCTGTCTCTGATCGTGCACTAGCTGCAGCAATTTGGAATAATTAATTACAAAAGAAGCAAATGCACATATTTCAAGTGAAGAAGGGGAGTGAAGTCTGCTAATTTAAGTGACCTCTGCGAAAGAAGACGACGGGTTGGAGAAACAGGAATATTTTACGATGAAGATACACCAAAGGCTGGGTATGTTGACAACGGGACTGAATGGGGGGGAACCTTTTTTACTTTCCTTCTATGTGATTTACAAGAACCCCCCCCCCCATTAGAATCATCGGTTGAACTGACCCAAGCAGGATGATTAAGGTCTGTGTGGAGATAAACTTTAACCAAAAGTATGCTTTATGAAGATCGAGAAGCAATAAGAGCTTTTGGAATGGCACAGCAATTAATTTGGAGTCGCCATCTTGCCAAAGGATTTATAGCCGAGACGAGGAACGGACTTGTTTTCAGACTGCATTCCTAGTGAATCTCCTCAGAGGTTTTGAGAAAGAAGGCAGATTGGTGAAGATTAATGACGCTAAGACTGTTTTGATGTATGGAAGTGATGTTATATGGAAAATGTCTGGATATGGCTACTGGATAAAAAAATAATATCCACGCAGGATTACAAACTGTTCTAACCAGCTTGCGGAGACTATCAGAGGTCACAAAGAGAAAGGAAAAATATATGAAAATAACAACAAGAGATGTGGAAAAACAATAAGAAAGGACTGGATAGTACTGTGAACATCATAAGGATAGATTTGTGGACATTAAAACAGCAGTAAGAAGCAAGAAGTTGATTGGATCCCCTTCGGAATTTGAAATATGGGTACCCCCAACAAAAATTTAAAATTCAGCTTTGTCATTTGGAATTTATGTAATTTGGTTTGATTTGATGTGATTAGTCAGTTAATAAAAAATATTCTTAATAAAAAAAAAATAAGTCGGACAGCTGCTCCAGGAGGATATAATGGTTGATGGTATCAAAAGCCACTGGGAGGTCAAGTAGAGTTAACAAGGACATATTCCACCTGTCTCTCTCCCAACAGAGGTCATCATACAGGGCAACCAATGCCATTGACCCTTACTTTTGGCTCTTAACTGGATGAAGCCTAAATGCCGACTGAAATGGATCTAGAAAACCAGCTTCCCCCAAGAGTGCCCGCTCAAGAACCTTCTCCAAGAATGTGGCTCCAACTGACTTGAATGTTGGCCCAATGACAAAATTCCTAATGCTTAGTAGCTTGGGCATAAGAGGTTCTCACATACCTCCTTTGGATGAGGGAGCCTTTATCAGGGAACGATATAATTTTCTGTCCAGCTCCCTACCCCCACCCCACTTCTCTCCTCCACTTTTTGCAGTAGCTGTTCATCAAGCAGTATTGAAATCCCAAACTTTAGGCAGTGTCTCTGCATTCAGCCCACTCAGGCTCCCGGGATCAGCAACATCTCAGCCTTTTCAGCTTCATTTCACTACTGGCACTCTTCCCTTGGGCTTCTCTTGGTTCCACCAAGTCTCTCACATCTCTCACCTTCACCTTCACATTCATCTCCCCATCCTGTAGTTTCACCTGATCAGCCCAGATACATGCAGAAGAAGCAGAAATGCTGGGGCCTGTTTTTAGTGCAGAACACCTGCATAGACTACTCTCTTTCTGTGGTTTAGCATCATTAATTGCAGGTAGTGCTGGCTGAATCAATCAATCAGTTTTGGTTTCTCTCTCCGTTTCTCATTTTTCCAATTTTAAGTTATCCACATTTCCACACACACACACACACACACACACACACACACACACACACACAGTGGTGCCTCGCAAGACGAAAATAATTCGTTCCGCGAGTCTTTTCGTCTTGCGATGTTTTTCGTCTTGCGAAGCACAGTCCGTCGCAACTGCGCCTCTTCAAGCGGCTTTAAGAAAAAAGCGCAAGACGTTTTCGTCTTGCGAAGCAAGCCCATAGGGAAATTCGTCTAGCGAAGCAACGCAAAACCGAAAAACCCTTTCGTCTAGCGAGTTTTTCGTCTTGCGAGGCATTCGTCTTGTGGGGCACCACTGTATATGGATTGTGAGTTATGATAATTAAAGGCAATAGGAATTTTGAAATGCAGAAGAAATGATAAAAATGGTGGATCATCAGAGGTGCTGATGGAAGTCCAAAAAGATTGTATAAGACGTGAAGTTCTGTGGAATGTATAATAATTGGTATGTTGAAATTAATAAAAGTTATCCACATTTCCATGTTAGTTTGCAAATTTTGTTTGAACTTGTTATAGCAAGTTATAGCAACTTGTTATAGCAAACAAGTTCCTCTAATATTTATTGGTTTGTGGATTTATAAATTGCCTTTTGCACATATGTCTCCAGGCGATTTAGTCATGTATTTTTTGTATGTAGTTTTCTACTAATATATGAATTCCTTGCACATTTATCCCTAATAGATGCATTTTTAACTACATTCACTTTGTTGTTGTTTTTTACCCTATCGCAAAATTCAGAGGAGTGCAGATTTGAAAGGATAGTATCTTAAATTCCATTCAACATGCAAACAGGCAGACCTAGAAGAAAGAGTCTGGTGGGGGTATACAATGACAATAGTACCTTGGGTTATTTACTTGGCTTACTGAGGCTATTCAAGGGTCATGAATCCCACCTGCTCCTTTCCAAGAGCACACCTTACAATTTCAAGATATTTATGAAACTTTTCCAGCATTCATGCGACATGAAATCTCCCACAAGCCTCAAGTACAGCTCTTGGACTCCCTTGCCAAATGTTAGCCTATTTAACTCATCGCATCACTGAGAATTTGACGGGTTCTGGGTTGTAGGCGTAAACCTATAAATCCTGGTGTTTAAAATGCTGTCATGTATAATCCTTTCAAGTTACAGTGACCTTTGGAAGAAGTCAGTGGCTAAAGTCCCATCAACATCATCTTGCAACAGCATTACATCCTTTATGCTTTCATCAGTGACACCACAAATCAACAACTTTAGTCAATTCCTTGTCTTATCTGCTGTACAATGGATTAACTAAATTGGCATATCACAGAACTATCAATGCCAGTGTTTTACTTAAACATTGAGAGAAATTGGAGTTTGTTTACTTATTTACTTATGAATTTATAATTTGCACTTTCATAAAAATATAGCAAGGCTGAATGCAACATGTACAAATAAATTGCACAAAGATAACCATTAAAAATGTCCAGTAAACATCAACAAATACTGATTGGATTAAATTCCTGTTGTAAAGGCCTGTCACCCTTCATCAGGTCGGTCCAAGTACATTGCTATATGATACATGACATGCTGTTAATGACTCATATAATACAATCCTATATGCAAAATGCCACCTAATATAATCCAAAATATTAAAATATTACACTTACATATACAGGCAACTTAATGCTCAACTATTAGGTCAGTTCCTGCCTTGTGAGGGCACTCAGCTCCTGGTGAAATGCTGACCTGGTGAAGGGTGATGAAACAGAGATTTTACCTGGATGTCTCATTGTCAGAGTCCTCCTTGTATACCATTTTTCAACTACAAGATTTAATACAGAGAATCTGCACTCTGGACTTCAGTACAATATAGTTGAACTTTTGGACGTGGAGGCATTGAAAGTCATTTGTAGAATTGTATATATCACTTCAAGACTGACCAGAGACAATATATACGGTATTGTTTAAGCTCATGCCGATCAGAGTATTAGTATGTGTTCCATTGTGATATTTCGTGTACAATTACATTTAGAGCACTCATCTTGTCCTGTGCATGCAAAGCTACCTTTGCATACCTTTAGTGCTGACCTTTAAAGCCCTAAACGGCCTTGGCCCAGTATACCTGAAGGAGGGTCTCCACACCTATCGCTCAGCCCAGACACTGAGGTCCTCATCCGAGGGTCTTCTGCTGGGGCCCTCATTGTGAGAAGCGAAGTTACAGGGAACCAGGCAGAAGGCCTTTTCAATAGTGGTGCCCACCCTGTGGAACGCCCTCCCTTCAGATGTCAAGGAGATAAAGGACTACATAACTTTTAGAAGACATCTGTAGGCAGCCCTGTATCAGGAAGTTTTTTATGTTTGATATTTTACTATGTTTTGTATATGCTGTAAGCCACCCAGAGTGGCTGGGGAAACCCAGCCAGATGGGTAGAATATCATCATCATCATCATCATCACCTCCTCCTCCTCTTTCTTCTTCTTCTTCTTCTTCTTCTTCTTCTTCTTCTTCTTCTTCTTCTTCTTCTTCTTCTTCTTCTTCTTCAAACCCAGACTGTTAAAAGGGCAGGAGTGGGGAATCTCTGGTTCAGGAATCAAATGTAGCCCTCTAGCTGGCCCTTGAGACTCTTTCCACCCTCTTTCTAGGCCAGTGGTTCCCAACCTTTTTTTTTGGGCCATGCCCCACCTAAGTATCTCTAAAATCCTGATGCCCGCCCCCCTGTGACATATAATTCTTATTATTCAAAAAGTTAACTCCTATTCACGTAGAAGAAGCCTAAAAGGCCATTCACTGTTAATAAGTCATTCTCAAATTGCCCCCCTTAAAAATCAAATTGCCCCCCTGTGGGGCATGTGTCCCATGTTGGGAACCACGGCTCTAGGCCATGCCCCACAGCAGCTTAGTAGAAAAGATGCAGAAAGTTAGCTTGAGACATGTGTCTGAGTCTGGGAGCTATTGAGAGGTACATCTTCCCCCCCATGGCCACATCGTAAAGAAGTGAGGAAAGGAAGATCAGAAATACATCACTTCCTCCCTCACCAGGGTGGGGCTTAACCAACTGAACCAACTCTAGCAATTAGAACTCTGTGATCCTGAACTCCTTCATATACTAACTAGCAAAATATGCATCTAAAGCTCTCCGACAGGATTGCGGCCATCAACCTGAAAAAAGGTTCCACATGCCTATGTTAGGTTCAAATGGCGGGTGCATTTTTAAGAGCATCATTTATTAAATCACACAGTACTTTTGCATGACCCGTTCACTGTTTCCTGCTATTAAATCTTATTTTGATCATTAGTCATGGATAGCCCCAAACAGCATGTGATTCCTGAAAAAGCACCACGAATGAACTGCAATGTTTGTCAGTAAGCAGGGGGGTGTCTTTTGATATAGCATTTCTCGTTACTGCTACAAATTAATCAAAGATTATGTTCAGAAACCTCTGTAATTGGAAGTCAGTAAAATCCGGGGGGGGGGGATATCAATGATTCTGCAGCATAAATGAAGACATAAGAAAAAGCAGACAAGATTAAACCTTAGAAAAAGCTATGTATATAACTTTAGCAATTTACCTGACATTGAGGGGAAAAATAGCTGTCACAGTTCATGTCGTAAAGGCAGCTGGAATGGAAGTCGGGCATAAGCCTGTGTTTTGAGATGCACACGATAATTAGGAAAATGAGTTGTATAGCAATCAAATATGCTTCTAACCATTTCAGGCAGGAGGAGATTTCACAACCAAAATTCATTCTCCAGCACTAATCATGGATTGTTTAGGCTGTAATTAACATAATAGGAAACATTATCTGCCAAAATCTGTCAGCTTGGCCATAAAGTGCAGTCTGACATGCTATACAATTAAGTCTCCTATGATGCTATTATGGTTAAGAATTTTGAAGCTGAAAGCCAATCTGTTTAATCAGATGAGTCCCTGCCCATGCAGGCACCTTCAAAGCAATTTCTCACATGGCAACATGCCAATAAACATGATGCAAACTGTGGCCGGGGCTTGGGTGTATTGTCGTTGCACAATCCTGCCAGCACAAGTTAAGACTTTGTTAATGGGTGGGATAGTCGGGTTTCTGAGAAACAATGGGCTTAACTCTCTGGCTGGAATGGGATGTCGCAAGAGCATGTATGGCTTCCACCAAGAACAGAAGCATCACTGCATCCTGAGCTGGATAACAGCCATTGCATAGAGCAAATTCTCTTTTTGGGGGACATCATGGCACTTAAAAGCCACCCAGCTCTGCTGCTGGCTGGAGCCAGACTCAAAATCGCCAAACATTGGGAGTCTGCATCTGATCCCTATAGGGATGGATGGTTTGAGAGCATGTGCCTTGTCTGAACCAAACACAGAAGGGATCAAGGAGCAGTTATGAAGTGAGACCATTGTGATGATGTATGGACACTGTTTACATGCTTTACCAATAAAAATAACACACTGCAGAGCGCCCTGCCCCCAGTGCCGGATTTACGTATAAGCTAAAGAAGCTATAGTTTAGGGCCCCACTCTCTTGTGGCCCCCTCAAAAAAATTTAAAGGCAAAAAACCCCCCCTTGATGTACATTTCCAAAATATAAGATAAAAAACAAATAAAATAAAACCTACATACAGCAACAGTGTTTTGTTATGCACAAATATTTTGTTAACATATTTTGTTATGTGCAAATGGCTTTAGGTACCTATTAGGTCCATAAATTACCATATAGCATATATTCAACAAAAAAAAACAGTGACAATTTGTTGTTGACAAAGGACAGCTGGACATAAAAAGGGCCCCATTACCTTCAGTAGCTTAGGGCCTCATCAGACCTAAATCCGGCCCTGCCTGCCCCTCAATGCCACATGCTTGTACAGTGGTACCTTGGGTTACAGACGCTTCAGGTTACAGACTCTGCTAACCCAGAAATGGTACCTTGGGCCAAGAACTTTGCTTCAGGATGAGAACAGAAATCTCACAGCAGCAGCAGGAGGCCCCATTAGCTAAAGTGGTACGATAGCGCACGATTAAGAAACATTATGCTTCTGCATTTTATTTTAAGCAAATGATAAAGTAAGCATTGATGGAAAAAACGAGACATATTTGAAACAAAATATTATGTTTATTAAGAGTCTTAAAATTAAATTACAAATTTTTGAAATTGGTAACATAATATATTTAAAGGTATAATAAGATGAGAAATAAGATAACAAATTGCTGAACTGGCTAGAACAATGAATGCAATGCTGAGAGGATGTGAGGAGGTCCAAAAGTTGAAGGACTGTTGAAGGACGTTAAGGAAAGTTTCTTAATATTTTTTCTTTGTCTATTTTTCTTCATATACATATATATAAAAAATGTTTCTTGTATGTTGCCATGTAAACAAATTTGTTAACCTGTGAAAAGAAACGCAATAAAAAATCTATATTAAAAAAAAAAAAATAAAGTGGTACCTCAGGTTAAGAACAGTTTCAGGTTAAGAACGGGCCTCTAGAATGAATTAAGTTCTTAACCCGAGGTACCGCTCGTTATAGCAAGGCTACCTTATCAATACCTCATTGATGATGCTTGGATAGCTCACCTGGAAAAGCACAAGACAATTAATTTCAGGGTCCTCCATTCGAGCCCCACATTGGGCACCAAAAATCCTTCATTGCAGGGGGTTGGACTAGATCAGTGTTTCCCAACCTTTTTTGGGCAAAGGCACACTTGTTTCATGAAAAAAATCTCGAGGCACACCACCATTACAGCCCCGTGACGTCAGCGCGCAGCACGAAAGTGTAAGTTTCAATTTTTTCCCCTCCCCCTTGCCTTCCTTCTGTGCCAACCGCCAAAAAGCCAAGAATCGCGGGACCGCCGGCGGAGGGGGGGAGGGTGAGCGGAGGCAGCGGCGAGCCCCGTTCCTCCCCATCCACCCCATTCCGTGCAAGGAGCGCGAACAGGTGTGAGAAGGGAGTCAAACCTGCGGGTTGGCGCCGGGGAACCTCCAAGCTTTGGGGGGGGGAGGAGGCAGCAAAGCGAGGCAGGAAGGAGAGTGCGGCTTGGCTGGGTGAGCTTTGGCAGGGGCAGGGAATGAGAGCCGCGAGGCGGGCGCTGCGGACGGAGGCGCTGCCCGCCGAGCTCGCAGGCAGCCAGGCAGGCAGACGGCGAGAGCCCCGCGCTGGGCGGCCTCTCCTCGCCGCCGCCGCCCCGCCTCTCGCCACCCGACTCGCCCGCCTCCCTCCGGGGACGGCGCCCCAATCGAAAATTTGAGTTAAAAAAAAAATCTTTCGAATTTTTTAATTTTTCCCGCGGCACACCAGGCAACATCTCGCGGCACACTAGTGTGCCGCGGAACAGTGGTTGAAAAACACTGGACTAGATGACCCTTGCGGTCCCTTCGAACTTGACATGTTCTATGAAAATGTCCATTTTTGGAATCAATTTTATTAGGATGTCTGCAAAAGTGTACTGAACCTTCTGTTTATTTTCTTCCAACTGGAGTCATGTGTGCCACACAGTCATTGCTCCCTTTATTATTATTGCTCGTCTTGTTTGTATATTGTAGTTTTTGAAAGCTCAGTAAAGGATATCCTTTTTTTCCATGCGCACACACAAAAAGGATACCATGGCACTCTTTCTAATATACACAGGAACTCATAATTGCATGGGTTTATTTGGCAGCTAATTAATTTATTTAATAACCATTCCACGCTTTCTCCAAACCTCAGGACTCTGCAGTTCATCCTTCCTCCCTTTTACCCTCAAAACTACCTTGCAACAAGAAGACTGTCACACTCAGGTGAAGACTAAGCTAGATCCCACTTCCATGGTATCCATTTCAGTTCTGAAATTTCTCCCACCTAGATCCAGAAATGGAGCCCAGACACCGGCCTACTACCTGAATTGTTGTATATGTGAAAAAGGCTAAGGTGTTCGACTATAAGACAATCATACCTTGTCTGTTCTGCTGTCCGGTGAAATATAGAGGTGGGAGATTTTCATTTCTTTCTTTTTTTTAAAAAAAAAAGCTTGTTATTGAAAACACCTTCTTCCAAACAACTCAATTTGTCAAGCCTGTTGCGACAGTCAAGGTAAGCACATAAGTGATTGATTCCAGCAAGGCTCAAGGGTGGCTTTGAAAAGAAGATGAAATGTTTGAAATTAAGAATTTCAAGAAGCAGAGAGTCACTTTACACCAAAATGCAGACTGAACCTTGGAGGAGGGATGCCTATGCAAACGAGCCCTGTGCTCATTTGTTTTATTTATTAATGAAATGCCTTTGCCATGTATCTCAAGGCAATTTACAAACATGCCATAAATACAGCTAAGAACAGACTAAAACAAGGACAAAAAAAAACCAACAACTAAAGATGGACTTAAAGTGATACAAATGTTTTCTCTTCTCTGTCCCCAGTGCCTTCACTCACTTCTGATTCAGCAGCAAACAATGGTTTTCTGCTTCATCCGAACTGCATTTTAAGACAATCATATCTTGATTGGCAAACCACAGCTTGAATTGGGCTTACATTCCTGGCCGGCTGGAAAACTGGTTTGCATCAACCACAGTTTGCTTGGTTCAGGGCCGTCTTTAGCATATGTGCCACTGGGGTGCAAAGATCCACCCAGCGCCCCCAAATTTAGTTTTTTGTTGTTGTTGTTTAGTCGTTTAGTTGTGTCCGACTCTTTGTGACCCCGTGGACCAGAGCATGCCAGGCACCCCTGTCTTCCACTCCCTCCCACAGTTTGGTCAAACTCATGCCGGTAGCTTCGAGAACACTATCCAACCATCTCGTCCTCTGTCGTCCCCTTCTCCTTGTGCCCTCCATCTTTCCCAACATCAGGTTCTTTTCCAGGGAGTCTTCTCTAGCCACCCACAAATTAACTTTTATTGAGCTTTTTTGGAGAAAGGGGAAGCCAAAGTTGCTGACCTTTTTTAGGGGGGAAATCACTCACCTGTACAGTGGTACCCCAGGTTACATACACTTCAGGTTACAGACTCCGCTAACCCAGAAATAGTACCTTGGGTTAAGAACTTTGCTTCAGGATGAGAACAGAAATCATGCTCCGGTGGTGCGGCAGCAGCAGGAGGCCCCATTAGCTAAAGTGGTGCTTCAGGTTAAGAACAGTTTCAGGTTAAGAAAAGACCTCCTGAACAAATTAAGTACTTAACCCGAGGTACCACTGTAACTGCTTTTGTTTCTTGACTCGACAGGAATATTTGATGCTACGGAGTAACAGAGCAACCGGGGGGGGGAGGACTTTTACTCTGCTGCTTTTCACTGCTGCCAATCGAGTGGGACCAGTATACAGTAGGTATACATTTGCTGCTGCCCCAGAATTCGGCGCTTGGATGCCCCGCACCCCTTGCACCCCCGGGTAAAGATGGCCCTGGCTTGATTCATATGTAAGACATAACTATGTATTGCTCCCAAATCAAAATCAAGTGTTAATCAGAGTGTGCGAGGGAAACAGGAGGGGCTACATGAGGACAAGACTTATTCACCTAGTATATGTCTATATGATTTGCTTTTCGCTGTTGCAATTTGTCTCACACCTTACAATGTAATATAATTCACTGTGTTGTCTTATCATAATCTTGTCCTTCTTCATCATCTTGCCCTGTCTTAAGCCAAGCTATTCCGAGAGTCCCTTGTACACATCTCCGCAAGCTTCTAATTTACAATGCAATTATGAGAGTAAAGGATGAACTCAAGAAAAACCTACAAATAAATAAAAACGGGTAAACTCACTCAATAAATTATTCATTTCAAATTAGATGCACTCAACTCTATTAAAATGCTACTCGATTGCATTATTGCTGATACAGAACTTCATTTCATCTCCTCAAAACAAAAGAGTTTATTTGTACTATTAATAAAGAATACTGCCATAGGGATTTCTGCGGCAGTCGTATATCTCTGTTTCTCTCAATTATTTCCTCCCCCCTTGCTGTATAAAGGTGTACTTATTTTTCCAAGTAGAAACATTCTTATCGCCAATCACTCGAAGTCACAGGTAGGCATCTTAATGAAAGCAATCTTTTTAAAAAATGGGCTGGTTTGTTAAGGAACACTCATTTGTCAGTAGACAAGATGAGACTCCAAAATGGAATCTCCCTGGCAGTGGGCGTGAGAGGAACCTCCAGCACAGACATAAAGCAAACCTGTAGAAGCAGAACTCATGATGGTGATGATGATGATGATGATGATGATGATTTATATACTGCCCTTAATCACAAGATCTCAGGGCAGTTCACAGGATAAAAATACAAGGTGAAAACACAAGGAAATAGTTAAAACAAAAACAACAAAGCAATTATACCCCCCTTCCACAAATGAAAGTGGAAAGGAGATTGTGAGCCGCTTTGAGACTCCTTAGGGTAGTGATAAAGCGGAATATCAAATCCAAACTCCTCCTCCTCCTCCTCCTCCTCCTCCTCCTCCTCCTCCTCCTCCTCCTCCTCCTCCTCTTCTTCTTCTTCTTCTTCTTCTTCTTCTTCTTCTTCTTCTTCTTCTTCTTCTTCTTCTTCTTCATGGACCTGCTCCTGAAAATCACATCTCTATCTGAAATAGGCATCTGTTAGGAAGGGACTGTAAATTATTGGCGAGAAATGTACCACATGATATAAAAGGAAGCCTAATTGGTAATTGATAACATCCTCTGTCACTCCTGACCCACAAATGCAGAATATTTCAATTGACCACAAGAATGAGCCCTGTTGAGGGGTTCAATTCTCTTATGTGATTAGAACTGTTTGAGGGAGAGCAGGGACATGCTGGCTGGCCCTGGACCCTTCATCATGTCCCTCCTGTGGGATAGCTCTTATAACCAAAATGCTTAACTCTAATTAATGCAAGAAGGGGTTAAGACGATAGAGTAAGCTCTCCTGCCAGGCTTGGCTAGCTCACACCCCCTCACCTTGCGAGGGAAGGTTACCAAACACTTTGTTCTCTCACTTCCACTATGCAAACCTTACCAGTAAGGAGGTCTAAGCTGGATGCTCCAAGTTTAGACTGCATAGCTTAAGCAAGCCATATTTGTGTTTCAAGACAAATAGAAACATGTACTACTTTGGAAGTTTCGCTGCCTGCTTTTTCTTGCTGCTGTATGGAAAAGCACATGAATCGTGGCTCATACTCTTCCCTCTTGCAACATGGGAAGTAGCTGTAATTCAAGTAGCAAGAAAGGCACTTACTACAGACTTCATTATATAGTCTATGATGGCAGGAACACTCATTTTCCTGGGATTCACATATGAGCCGTATAAGCTCGCATTCTGCGGCGCAAACCTTCACATAGCTTACCAACATAATGCTTAATGCAGCCATATTCCTCCTAGCAATTAAAAAATTCAGAAGATGGGCTCTTTATGAGAGAGAAAAAAAGTCAGATCCAACCGTTATTTAATATCTCTGTGGAAAATGAAATGGTGAAATATATCCCCTGTGGTGTAATAAACATGGCACTAAAACTCTTGGGAACTGGAACAATATTTTCAACTCCCAAGCTAGCAGCAATATAATAATGAGCGCTGAAATGCAAATCCTGGGAGGAATGGTTTTAAAAATCAAAAGGCCTTAGCTGGGAATATGCCGTACAGCAAACGACAACCATGGGCTAAGTTCTGAACTCTGCAATTCCATCAAGGATTCAACTGAATCCTCCCCTTTATAATGAAATTCAACAGCATCAATCATTAGGAAGTTTAATAAGCTCGGCAGAGGCTGGGAGTTCATGCTATCCAAGTGCTATTGGCAACAACGATCGTCACTCCAAGTTCACAGAACTTGTCACTTTTGGATCCCGTCTCCTCTGACACCTCTCTACGGGATCATTCTTAGAAACAATTGAAACAGTGAAAATTCAAGAATGGCGACAGGGATCCTTTCCAAATAGTGGGAGCTTCCAGGCCAGAAATCGGGCTGTCATGGTAGCAAGCTGCCTTATGCTGAGTCAAACTATGGGACTATCTAGCTCACTGTTGTCTATGATGAGTAACAGTGCTACTCTAGGGTTCCAAGCAGGAATCTTTCGCAAGCCCTACCTGAACATGCCAGGGCAGAGGTGCCAAGTTCCGCACGACATTGGCAGTGCTCGTTGCATGCTCGTGACATCACACGTGACACACATGATATCACACAGGTCAGAAGGAGGCTGCAAGGCTCAACAAGGCCCAACATCACAGTGGGGAGGCCCAGTGGGACCTTCCACCACTGAGGGGAGACCTCAAGGGGACATCACCACTGTGGGGCGCCCCAGCGAGGCTCTCTACCACCATGGGGAGGCCCGGTAGGACCCAGCCCCTCAAGATGGGGGGGGAGACTCAGCCCTGTCCCCACATAATGGGGGGGGCTGAGCTGTCCTCAGCCCAACAGAGTTGGTGCCTAGGTGCCAAGGCATGAACCTGGGACCTTCAGCATGAAAAGCAGTTGCCTTGCCATCGAGCTAACAGCCAGGCAGTGTCCGTTAAAATCTGTGAATTGATTTGAACACAAACTGGGAAATAAAATGAACACACTAGGAATAAATAACAGAGCTGTCAGGCAATTTTAAAAGAATTTCTAGGTGATTAATAGTCTGGCTTTAACTTAAAGGAATTGTTTTCTATCTTACAAAATCCCAGGATAGATGCTTGTTTTGACCTAATGAAGGGAATAAGAGGAAACTTTCAGTTGAAAAAAAAGCACATGCTCCAAAACAGCTGGGAGGAGGGGAACACACACACATATAAGCAGGTTTTCGGACTCCGCTACTAAGCTGGATGACGAACCACACAGAGCCCAGTGCCATGTGCATAATTACTGTTGCCGATCAAACTTCTGAAGCCTTCTAGTTTGCCTTGGTTTATAAATCTGCAATCGCACCTGTTAGCTGTTTGGGGATGCATCGGGTGGATTTAGTGCCCAGGAGTTGTATGCAAAGTAGAGCTAAGTAATGCACCCCTTCAGTGAAAGGATTTCAACTTGTGCAACAGGGTTTTCATCTCCTCCTCCTCCTCCTCCTCCTCCTCTTCCTCCTCCTCCTTCTGTGTGGCCCCTAAATCTGTTCTAGGGTTTCTCCCAACACTCTGGAGAAGATTTGAGGGCACAGGGTGTGAGGTAGGGTAGGAGACAGGGCTAAGTCTGATTGCACAAGCAGAAATCCTTGCTTTGATATATATTACTGCCCCAGGGGATTCAGGGATGCGGGTGGCACTGTGGTCTAAACCACTGAGCCTACGGCTTGCCGATCGGAACATCAGTGGTTTGAATCCCTGCGATGGTCCCTGCTCCTGCCAACCTAGCAGTTCGAAAGCACGTCAAAGTGCAAGTAGATAAATAGGTACCGCTCTGGCAGGAAGGTAAATAGTGTTTCTGTGCGCTGCTCTGGTTTTGCCAGAAGCGGTTTAGTCATGCTGGCCACAGGACCCGGAAAAACTGTCTGCAGACAAACGCCGGCTCCCTTGACCAGTAAAGCGAGATGAGCGCCGCAACCCCAGAGTCGTTCGTGACTTTGAGAACTTTGCTTCAGGATGAGAACAGAAATTGTGCTCCGGCGGCATGGCGGCAGCAGGAGGCCCCATTAACTAAAGTGGTGCTTTAGGTTAAGAACAGTTTCAGGTTAAGAACGGACCTCTGGAACGAATTAAGTACTTAACCCGAGGTACCACTGTATAAATCTGGAAAGTGAATGTTTAACTCCAAGAATCCTGTAACTACTGCACAAGTAGAAACCTTATCCCTGTCATGGGGAAAATAAATTTTCTTTTTCAGCCGGTTTCTGAAACATATTTTTATTTTTAAACCTCATGTGCTTGTGTGACTTGCTAATAAGAAACTAAAAAAAACACAACCCAACCCGTTTTACTCCACTACTTGGCCTATGGATTTAAAGCTTCCAGTCTTTCAGCATACTTTACTAAATCATTCCGTTGCACTACCTCCTATTGACAAATACACACTTGGAGGGTTTATCTGAGAACTGAGGCAGCTCCAAATGCATAAAGGGCACTCATTAAAAAAAAATCAAAGCTAAAATCAATTAAAAACGATCAATAAATGCCCTCTTGGAAAGTTTGGTGCTGGTTAGTACTGTTTTGGGGGTTTATTTGCTTCTTCATGGTGAGCCAGTTTTGAAAATGTTATTTTAGTTTTAGTTTACTTATTTTCTAAGATTCTTATGCTGCTCAATAACAAAGGGTCGATGGGCACTTTATCTTGGATACAAAGTCATTACCATGAACTCTAAAACAGAATGAAACCAGGAAGAGAATAAAAACAGATCAAAAGCCAGCAATAGATTTTAAACAGCAACAATTTTTTAAAACTCGCTGGCGTGTGTTTACTACTTTTTGAAAGAGGTTGTGGTGCATATAAAATTGAATGAGGGAGAAGGGAAGCCACAGCTCCCTGTTAGAAGGAAAGGTCATATTGAATATTTTCAGATGTGGAAAAGAATGGGCAGCTATATCTGTATGCTTGCGCTTTCACATTTATATAAATAGTGATGAAATTGGAGGGGGAAATATTCGGGAAACCTATATCTTTGCATGCATATGGCTCTTGAAGTTAACACAACAGCTGCATGAAAGTGGAGGCTGGTCTGTGACCGTCTCTCCAACTGAAAATGTCAAGCAGTGTTTTTTTTTTATAAAAAAAATCTCAAAATCTCAAAGCCACACATGCCTTCTGGTCCCGTTCCCCCCATATTGTATATTTTCTTGAACTTTTACTGTTACTGTCAATCTGCTGTTCTCTGGCCTCCTGTAAAGTTTCCAGTAATAACTGGAATTTTCTTGAAGACAGCCATTTCTGTGATTGCCTTAATAAAACCATTGGTTTAAATAAGTCATGCATTATTTGTTCATATATAATCAGCCATTTATTTATTTAATTTCCATACCCCTCTTCATTTGAGGAACACAAGGTGGTTTACAATAAAGTGGTACCTTGGTTTTCAAATGCCTTGGTTCTCAAACGCCGAAAACCCAGAAGTAAGTGTTCCAGTTTTTGAACGTTTTTTGGAAGTCAAACATCCTATGTGGCTGTGGGCTATTGTTTCTGGGGTGCCTGCACCAATCAAAAGCTTTGCCTTGGTTCTTGAACATTTCGTAAGTCAAACGGACTTCCGGAACGGATTATGTTTGATGCTTTTGTTTTTACTATTTATTTTGCATTTTTGTTTTTTCGGTTAATTTGTTTTTGTGACTGTGTGGAACCCAGTTCAGCTACTGATGGATAGATGGATGGATGGATGGATGGATGGATGGATGGATGGATGGATTGTGTGACTGTGAAAATGGATAAAAGCCCCCCATCCAAACAATGACTATCATCAGTGCAGGTAAGAAAAGAATAATAATTTTAATTTTTTTCATCTACAATACTGTCTTATTTATTTTATAGTACAGTACATTGATTATTGTTTTCATTTTATTGATCAATGGTCTTGTTAGATAGTAAAATTCATGTTAAATTGCTGTTTTAGGGGTTGTTTTTAAAAAGTATGGAATGGATTAATCCGTTTTGCATTACTTTCTATGGGAAAGCACGCCTTGGTTTTGGAATGTTTTGGTTTTGGAACGGACTTCCAGAACGGATTAAGTCTGAGAACCAAGGTACCACTGTATAGCTCTTCCCCTCCTTTGCGGTGTACCTGGTTGTCCACTGCCAGGATCCAGGATCCAAATCATCTCCCTCTGTGCTTTCCCTGGTCAGGCAGTTTCCACCACTCCTCCTCATCCAGCCTGACAAGGTGTTAAACAACAAGGGGGATAAAACTGAACCCTGAGGAACCCCACATTGAAGGCTCCATGGGGCTGGCCAAGCATCCCCCTCTAAAAATGACCATTCAAGTAGGACTGGGACCACCACAAAGGGGTTCCATGCACCCCTAACTCAGACATCTGTTCCTGAAGGATATTATTGTTGATAGCATCTAAAGCTGCTGAGAGGTCAAGGGGAATTCACAAGAACACATTACCCACCCCCCTCTCAACAGAGGGGCAACCAAAGCAACTGACTCTTACTTTCAGCTCTTGACTGGATGAAACACAACTCCAGTCCTGCAGGGGAAGAGCTGTAGCTCAGTGGCAAGGCACATGGGAGTAGCCAGGGGGCAGGGGGGGCAGATCTGCCCCTAAATCAAGTAAATAAACAAAAATACTTAACTAACTGACCAATTGCATCACAGATAACTTGGTTCTGCCCACCCTAACATAAAGCTTGCCCTCCCTAAAATAAATCCTGGCTACGCCCATGGCAGGGCACATCCCAGAAGACAGAATGTCACTGGTTCAATTCCTGGTATTTGCATGTAGACCTGGGAAGACTCTTGCTTCATACCCCGGGGAGCTGCTTCCAGTCAGTTTAGACCAGTGGTCTTCAACTGGTGGTTCACAACAGGAATACTTGTTGTTTAGTCATGTCCAACTCTTCGTGGCCCCATGGACCAGAGCACGCCAGGCACTCCTGTCTTCCACACAGGAATACTTCTTGTTGTTGTTGTTTAGTCGTTTAGTCGTGTCCGACTCTTTGTGACCCCATGGACCAGAGCACGCCAGGCACTTCTGTCCTCCACTGCCTCCCACAGTTTGCTCAAACTCATGCTGGTAGCTTCAAGAACACCATCCAACCATCTCATCCTCTGTCGTCCCCTTCTCTTTCCCAACATCAGGGTCTTTTCCAGGGAGTCTTCTCTTCTCATGAGGTGGCCAAAGTATTGTAGCCTCAGCTTCACGATCTGTCCTTCCAGTGAGCACTCAGGGCTGATTTCCTTAAGAATGGATACGTTTGATCTTCTTGCAGTCCACGGGACTCTCAAGAGTCTCCTCCAGCACCATAATTCAAAAGCATCAATTCTTCGGCGATCAGCCTTCTTTATGGTCCAGCTCTCACTTCCATACATCACTACTGGGAAAACCATAGCTTTTACTATATGGACCTTTGTTGGCAAGGTGATGTCTCTACTCACAGGAATACTACCACCATGCAAATATATGGTGAACAGTTAAGAAATACAGTCACTCAACCATAGGCATGTTTGGGTCAAAAGTAGGTTCTGGGTCTGAATAGCCTGAAGATACCTGGCCATTGGTCTGACTTGGTATAAGGCAGATCCTTCTGTTCCTAATGGCAAGATACCTAGAAACCTAGTGGCAAGATACCCAGATACCAGGTAGGACCAACTTTGGATTTCTCAGGAGTCATTCTCTTTTCTTGTTAGTGGTCCACAAGCCATCTCTCCATCTATCAGGGGTGGGGAATTAGTGGTCCTCCAGATGTTGTTGGACTCCAACTCCCATCAGCCCCAGTGAACACTGCTAGTGGTCAGCGGTGATGAGAGCTGTCATCTGGCAACATCCTGAGGGCCAACCCAGCTCTGCTTGTGGATTCTCCTTTTTCTCTTCACTCGGTGTAACCTTGTCCTTTCCACATCTCCCGTAGTTTGTCTTTTCCAGTCCCCAGACCCCCATGCATTTTTAATTTCTTCTTCTTCTTCTTTTCTCCCGATAATTCATTTTTTTCCTCTCTACTTTATTAAAATCATCAAATATATTGGCAGAATGAAAAGCAGCATCGCTTTCAACAGAGTCTTAGAAGGTGGGATTTGGCAGCCTTCAGATATGCAAGTAATGCGCTGAATTATTAATGGTATTTGCAATGAGAGGTCCTTTCACTGGGGGCTGCTTTGTGCTTTTTGACGATGCCAAGGAATAATCAAGTCTATTCCTTCCCTCATGCTGATCTCAATTATTAACATTTCCCTTCATTAATTTCAGACATATAATATCAGCTGCTGTATGGAGTGACATTTTTTTATTTTGATTCTCTCCCCCCCCCACCCTGCACGCTTTCCCTCTTATCACTTTCTAGGTTTTGTTTATTTTGCTTTTCAGGGTCATATATCCTAATAGCAATCTCAGTTCTTCAAATGTTGGTTCCTGTGTGGCCAAGATGAAACCATCCGTGCATAGCAGAGAGTTTACAGCAGGCTCAGAGAAGCCAGAAGTTTTTCAGAAGTACAAAAAATAATAATCTTTAGGGAGCAGGGAATACCCAAAACAATGAAGACTGAGCATGCTCAGTCACTGTGGAATACTGAATGACTGTTGGTGGTGGGGGCAGATAAGGATATAATGCAAGAGATGGGGTAAATTGATTTATTTAATACATTTGTAAAGCACTTTTCAGGAAAATATTCTCCCAAAAGTGATTTACAAGTCAGATACCGAACATACAGCTCAAAAATGTGACACACCAAGGGGAAAAAATTCTCAAAACAGTATTTCAAACTGTTGCTAAAAGCCAAGAGGACCAATGCTATGCTCCCACCTCTGGTGTAAGTTAGGCTTCAGAGTGACCAATGCTGTTTCCAGGAAGTCAGACTGCAATGGATCCAAATAGTCAGAATCGCCCAATACTGCCTAGAGTCAAGGCCAGTCCAAGTGGTTTTGCAGCCCAAGGCAAAGGACAAAATGGCATATACACACAAATAGTATTATATATCTAGTAGTGAATCCTACTTCAATATTAGCAATGGAGCACTGCCCTGCCTCTGAGGGAGATCAGCAAGTTAGTTATAAAGGTGGAGGGGAAGGCATGAGACACACGGCTTTCTTCTCCAACAGAAGGGTATGGTCAGGGAGCTCAGGAGAGAACCTTGAGGGGTACCAACACCTCCCAGGAATAAATTGCCTCACTCTCGAGTTGTCCAAACATTAGCTGCTCTACTACCTTTCTAAAGCACTCAATATTGGAGACCAGGTGACAGTTCCCTCATGCCAAATGAACTCAGGAGCTCCAAGTGTCCCTAGTTTCCAGGCACAGGCTTGGATTTACAGAAGCCATCCTGGTTTCTGATTTGATCCCAGAATGTCCTTAGGATGTCCCTATTTTCACGGGAAAAATGTTGGAGGGTATGGAATAGGATGTCCCTCTTTTCATCAGAGGAACATTGGAGGGTATGTGAACTTAACTGGATTGTGTAACAGGGATCTGACCACTGCCTTCTTTAGGATAGCAGGGACTACCCTGCCCCTCAATATGGCATTCACCACTTCCAGGGTCCACATGCCCCGCTCCCTCTGACAGATTTCAATAGCCAGGAAGAGAGATGCTGGGGATCTAACCTGGGACTTGCTGCACACAAAACAGATGTTCTACCACTGAGCTACAGCCATTCAGAAAGGACTTCCTTGCCAGATCAGACCATCAGTCATCTAGTCCAGCTTCCTGCTTGCAACAGAAACCTGCCATATTCTTCTGGGAACTCACAAGCTTTGCTTGGGTTTATTTCATATGAGTTATATTTATTTATGTTTCCTGTTTATGACCCCACAACAACAGAAGAGCCCTCAGGGCACAACCATGAAAGACAAAATTAAGTTCTTAAAATAAAATTTAAAAGCCATCACTGGATACGAGGAATAGGCCAAGACTTGGGGTGGGGGATTGAGACCCAAAAAAAGATGATGTGGGATGTCTGACTGAACTCATATGGGTAGAATCTAGCAGAAATTTAGCCACTTCTCTACAATAACCGTGCAGAGATTGCCAAGGGATTTTTAAAATGATGACAAAAGGTCAGTTCCCTGACTTTATGTCCCACAGTAAACTAGGTTTAGTCATGAATGAGCACAGACAAGGTTACCATCTTAATAAACCTCTCGTTTCCTGGGAAGGCAGCCTTCTTCAATCATTTCCGCAAAGAATTGGAGAGGAGACTATGGAATAAATATCCCCGAAGCTTACTTGCTTTAGAGTGAAAGTAATACTTTTCTTTTATTGAATAGTAGGAGATAGATGAAGTCCAGTAATCCTGTTAGCCTGTAGCTCCGAAAGGAACACAAATACATCCTGACACTTTAGAGGTTAAATGAAGATTAGGATTAATATAAATTCCCTTTGTAACTAATTGGTTTTGTTAACGGCTGCACTCTATGGCAGGGATTTTTAAACGGTGTTGTGGGGAACTCTGGGGATTACTGGAAGTTGGTTGTGAAGTTAAGAAAGAAAATAATAATGGAGAACCAACTTTCCGGAAGGGTCTTTTGCCCACCACTACTGTACTTCACAAGTAAGCCGAAGAGTCTTGGATATGTCCTGGAGTTTATTTAATTTTTATTACCGGTACATTTATGGGCCACATCTTTCTTCCAAGGAGTTCAAGTTGTATATGTGTTTCTCCTCCTCCCTGTTTCATCCACACAACCACCCTGTGAGGTAAGTTGAGCTGAGAAATGGTGACTGGCCCAAAGTCACCCAGTGAGCTTTATGGCTCACCTTAAGGACCGCTTCTTTCCATATGAACCTACCCAGACCCTAAGATCATCTTCTGAGGCCCTCCTTCTGAGGCCCTCAAGAGGTCCAGAGGATGGCAACACAAGAAGGGGCCTCCTCTCCAGTGGCCCCCCGTCTGTGGAATTCTCTCTCCAGGGAAGTTCGCCTGACGCCTTCATTATACACCTTTAGGCACCAGGCAAAAACATTCTTTTTTAACCTTTGATTGATTTGATTTACATCCTATGCCTTTCTAAAATGTGTTTCAGCGGTGGCTCCCTCGGCCAATAGAGCAAGATGAGTGCCGCAACCCCAGAGTCATCCACGACTGGAGCTAATGGCCAGGGGTACCTTTACCTTTTTTTATTGGGTTGTTGTTTTTATTTTTATGAGGTACTTTGTGGTTTTATATCTTGATTTTATTCTGTGAACCACCCTGAGACCCCCGGCTGTAGGGCAGTATATAAATTCAATACAGTGGTACTTCGGGTTAAGAACTTAATTCATTCTGGAGGTCCGTTCTTAACCTGAAACTCTTCTTAACCGGAAGCACCACTTTAGCTAATGGGGCCTCCCATTGCTGCCACGCCACTGGAGCACAATTTCTGTTCTCATCCTGAAGCAAAGTTCTTAACCCGAGGTACTATTTCTGGGTTAGCGGAGTCTGTAACCTGAAGCGTATGTAACCTGAAGTGTCTGTAACCCAGGGTACCACTGTAAATAATAATGGCTGAGTGGAGGTTTGGATCCTGGTCTCCCAGGTCATAGTCCAACACTCTAACCATTACAACCACACAGCTGGGCTGCCACCACACTCCTCCGACCTGACATGATGTCAGGAAGCTGTGTGCAATGTTGGCACCCCCAATCTCCCCCCACAAGTTGACACGTATGCATGGAAGTAAAGCTCCATTTAACTCAGTGGGACTCACATCTCAGTAAATACTTGCCAATTCGCTACCCTTTAACAGCCCCCCTAAGTCATCTCTGCATGGAAATGGTTTCTGCATTCCATTGCAGTAGCAGTTTCAAGAGAAATGTGTTGTGTACACTGCTGTGATACTGAACAGTGATAAGAGGAAAGGGATCCCCAAATGTATTACGTTGAAAGATGAAATCTCATCACAGAAGAATAGCAGTAATAGAACTGGTAGATATTCTTTTATTGCCAGCGCAGCTAATAAAAAAACCTCACTTGTAATCAGCATTTATAGTACTCAGTTTAATCAAATTCTTGCTGGTCTAGTTGTTTTTAGCCCAGAGGTGAAAGCTTTTTATATCTTGTCCATAATAAAAGAAGGCACTTATTTTCTGTCCAGGAATGAAAAAGCAGGAAAGAATTAATAAATGAGTGGTAGCTACACATGCCAATTTATTCTTCTTTATAATTTTATAAACTAGAAAATGTTACATCATTACATTTTGCCCTATTTTCAGCCCCCCCCCATATAGATACTCACACCTCATTATACACACACACACACACACACACACACACACACACATTCTCTTTGTGTGTACATATGTGTGATGTACCGTACTTTTTGCTCTATAAGACGCACCAGACCACAAGACGCACCTAATTTTTGGAGGAGGAAAACAAGGGGAAAAAAAATTCTGAATCTCAGAAGCCAGAACAGCAAGAGGGATCGCTGCGCAGTGAAAGCAGCAATCCCTCTTGCTGTTCTGGCTTCTGTGATAGCTGCACAGCCTGCATTCACTCCATAAGATGCACACACATTTCCCCTTACTTTTTAGGAGGGAAAAAGTGAGTTTTATAGAGCAAAAAAATACGGTATATTGTTATGAGTATGGGACAGGGCAGATTCCCCTAAATTCATGGGTCTAATAAAAGTTAGAATGAAGCTATTGCTTGGCGGGTTAAACTGAAAGTTAGACTTTAAATAGCTGGATTCAGCTTTGCTTGCCCAGGAAACTGCCTGGCAAAGGTGCCATCAAGAGGAATGCTCAAGAGGTAATCATCAGAATGGCCGAGTCATTGACCTAATAAAAGACAGAAAAAGAAGCCATCAGCAAGTCTAAGACTATGTGACCCACCCCATGCTCTGGGCAATTAACAGAAGGTGATGCCAGGATGGAGTGAGGGGGGAGATCCAGGTTTGCAGTGGGTGCTGGTGTAAGAGAACATGGGAAAATGTGTCAGTTTTGCAAGCCTGAGGCGGGGCTGTCTGTTTTGTGCTGCAGAGAGGGCCAGACACAACGTCTGGGGTCTCTTGGAATCTGAGGCTGCAGCAATGGAAGGAACAGAGCATGTGAATGCTCTGCACTCTCTCCATCCAGGCTCAGGTTGTATATATGTGCAAATAAACCATATATCATAAAGACACCACAGTCTCTGCTGTGCCTCACTGTCCGAAAGGAAGCACAGACTCCGGTAAGTGTGCCCGATACCTCTGCTTGGAGATTGGGGTGGTATGTAACAAGGTGGGAGGAGTAAAGAAAAACTTTAGATAAAGGAAAATGTGTGAAATTATTTCAGATGGCTGAGGTCAATATAATTTTTTTTGGAGGGGACCTATAGATTTTTAAATTGTAGCTACAGTCAATATTGCCTTAGATTTGCTTGATGGCCTTTCTGTTTAAAATCCTGCATTCTCCTCAGAGTATTTTGTCTGTTATCCCCTGTGAGCGAAATTATCGTGAAAACAGGAACAATCCGACTTTCAGATCATGCATTGCCTCTTTACTGACTGGTGTCTTTACTGCTTACAGGCACACCAACTGTGTCTCGGTGCTAGCTGAATATTGAGTTCTGATCCAAATGGTTATGATTATGATATTTATAATACAATTTTAGAGCACCATTTCAGTTTCCAGGAGGGAGGGACACAAAGAGAGATTCACAGCAAGGCTCAAAAGGCTATTCTTCCCTGTTTTCTGTGTTCTATTGAAAACAATAATGACAAAGCAGTTTATAAAAAAATTACATTTGTTACATTTACAATTACATACAATTACATTTGTTATTGCTTGCCATTTAACTGTAACTGGGAGCTGTAAGGTCAGAAAAGCAGGCTTCAGTGTATGCTTCATTGTATGAACGGGGAATCACATAAACCAATGGGGGTTGTGCAAACAATTTTTCAGCCTGTTCAGGAGCTCAGCCTGTTGAAGGAAAAGGTGAAATCCAACCAATCAGCTGTTAACAGAGCAAGAGGAAAGGCTGAATTTGGACTCCAGTTCCCCTCAGCTGATTGGTAGGGTGGCCATTTATGTATCGTTCCCCACTCCCAAAATGTCAAGTTTTCATAAAAATTGCATATGTCAATGAATATGTATAAATACAAAATTAGAAATTATTATGTTATTATTATTTAAATGGAAATGCAATACAGTCGTACCTTGGCTCCCGGACACCTTGGGAGTCGAACGTTTTGGCTCCCGAACGTTCAAAAACCGGAAGTGAGTGTTTTGGTTTTTGAATGTTCTTTCCGAAGCTGAACGTCTGACGGAGCTTCCAGGGCTTCTGATTGGCTGCAGGAGCTTCCTGCAGCCAATCAGAAGCCGTGCTCTGGAAGTTGAATGGACTTCTGGAACAGATTCTGTCTGACTTCTGAGATACGACTGTACATTTCATCATAGTAAATTTATATGTATATTTTTATAGTTTTTTATTTTGACAAAGTAATCATAATTAATAAGAATAAAAATGTGCACCCCACCCGCAAGACCATTCCATTGTAACTATCCAACTTTCAAAATTGCAACACCTCTTGCAATGGTGTGACCCTTTTCCATTTTAAGAGTACAAATTCTACAAACACCTTCCATATCTCCTCAAAATAATTTCTCCTGCATATTCCCCATCTTATCTTAATAGCACATGTTAATTTATCATTAATAGCTATATCCCACACCTCTTTATACCATTCTTCCATTTTATATTCACCTTTCCCCTTCTACTTCCTAGTTATAGTAACTCGCACAGCTGTCAATAAATTTGTGAGCAAGACCTTCGTAGCCTGCGAAACTTCCACCCCATCATAAATTGAAAATAATGCTACCAATGTATATGTACAGATGAAAATTTAGAAATAATTACTATAATTTAAATAGAAACACATTTCATCTTGTGGGTGGGGAGACTGAAATCATGAGATCTGTGTGCCAGCACAGTCTGTTATGTAGATGCTAATTGTTGGTGGACAACTCCCTTCTTACAGTTCTTTATTTTGAAACTAGACAGCCCTTTATATATGTTATATACGTTAAGTATAGTTTGAAGTGGACACCTACCTCACTAAAGGCAGCCCCTCCAGGTATGGAAGAGAGGTAAAGAAAGTTGGATGCCAGGTTTCTCCCCATTCATATTACTGTTATTTCAAAGTACTTCGCAGCCCAAGCAATCTGTAGTGTGCAACAAGATGAAATACAGATTCTAAAAATAATAAAACCATTTCTAAAATTAGACCATCAATACAGTGGTACCTCGGGTTAAGTACTTAATTTGTTCCGGAGGTCCGTACTTAACCTGAAACTGTTCTTAACCTGAAGCACCACTTTAGCTAATGGGGCCTCCTCCTGCTGCTGCTGCTGAGAACGATTTCTGTTCTCATCCTGAAGCAAAGTTCTTAACCCAAGGTACTATTTCTGGGTTAGCAGAGTCTGTAACCTGAAGCATATGTAACCTGAAGCGTATGTAACCCGAGGTACCACTGTATTTTCATTTGGCCAGGTTTTTCAATACAAAGCAAGCATCTACCTTCCATGTAGTGTGCAACAAGATGAAATACAGATTCTAAAAATAATAAAACCATTTCTAAAATTAGACCATCAATACAGTGGTACCTCGGGTTAAGAACTTAATTCATTCCGGAGGTCTGTTCTTAACCTGAAACTGTTATTAACCTGAAGCATCACTTTAGCTAATGGGGCCTCCTGCTGCCGCCGCCGCGCCACTGGAGCACAATTTCTGTTCTCATCCTGAGGCAAAGTTCTTAATCCGAAGCACTATTTCTGGGTTAGCGGAGTCTGTAACCTGAAGCGTATGTAACCTGAAGTGTATGTAACCCGAGGTACCACTGTATTCTTTATATGATGGAGGTCACACTTCAGGGAGAAGCTTCTTAAACAAAAAACGTCTTCAACAGTCCTGCCTTGCAACATAATGATGCTAAGCAACTTTCTAGTTTCAGCTGTAAATTGATTTCAAAGGGCTGCAGCTGCAACACTAAAAGCCCGGCTTCTAGAATGAGATTAGTGCATCTCCAAGGCCTGCAGGACAAAATGAGAAGAAACCAATCCTCAAGACAACAGTTACTTTCAAAGTGCGTGCCTATAACCTGTGTGTGTGCCTACGTAGTTTCCAGAATTGTTGTCACCGGTCCCTGAAAGGATTAGAATACCAAGTACATTATGACAACAGTGCACCAATATCTGTTATGGCTGCCAGTGTGGCTCTGGCTAGGAGCCTGGAAATCTCCTCAAATATTAATGCATGGCAAGGTCTCAGCAAGCTCACACGCCTCAGTTTTTTGAGGGAAAAGAACTAGTCATTCAAAGAAGGTAACAAAGACTCTCCTCCCTGAAAGAGAGGGGAGTGGTTGTGGTCGGGAGCCCGAGCACCGCCCAGCAGGGGGCATGGCCCCCTGCCTCCAGCTCACCTGGCTGGCGCTCACGCCCCCCCCCCCGGTGGCCACCCAACCAGGTGCCACGGAGGGGGCGTGTTCAGCAGCCTTTTGCTGCAGTGCCAGCCTCTCCCTGGCCTCATTCCTCCTCGTCGCCCCGTCACGAGTCACCCGCCCTCCACTCCCTCTTAGTTAGGGCTTAGGTCATTGGCCTTGCTATGGACCTTAGGTTGGTCGCCCTGGTTGCCCGGGGGGCCTGGTAGGAGTTTTTCCATTTGGCATTAGGCTTTTTGGTTTTTTCGCCTACCTCGTAGCAATCGTCACAACTTTTGTGGTATTGGTGGGTAGGTTAGGCATTGGAATAATGTGTTGTGGTGTGTCGAAGTGCTAGGTGTGGCCATCGCCTATGCCTTCAATTTTAGGGGTATTCCGGTAAAGGAATCTGGGGGTCGTGTATTCCGTCCGATGCCTGGTTGGCGGGAGGCCATGGCACGACCCTCGGTGACATCAGGGGGGAGCCTATAGTTGGATGAGCATCAACAGGCTCCACCTACTGGTGAATAAACCCACTTGTTTCGATCCAATGCCTAAGCCAATACCTTTTCATTGCTGTAATCAATAAAGTTGTGGCCTTTTCTAGCCCATCAACCTTACATCACGTGTCTTTGTGTCTTCATTTCACTTTGCGGTGGTCGGGTCCTCGAACCACAACTCCCAGTTGGCACCACCATCCACAGACCAGTGTCAAGAGCTGACACATCCTGCCATTTTGCAGTCGAACAGGACTAGATGCCTGGCTGTGGGCCTCCTGAGAGTATCTTAAACACTTGATATCTTCTCTAATTTGTCTTCTGAACTTGCTGCAAACTGCTCTGCACAGTATTACGAGAAAGAGAAGGCAGCCATATTTGCTAGGGTTCCCATATTTCAAGAGCTAAGAATCCAGACACAGTTGCTGAGCCTTTTTTCGGAGATCAGCAGCTGCTGGCAGCAGGGTGGTGAGCAGCCTTCCGAAATTGCCATCTGGAAGGCAACAAGGAAACAACCTCTCCACAGCGCTTGTGCTTCCACCGGGGAACAGACAAAATCCCAGACATTTCATCTTAAATTTAAAATCCCCTTCAGGCAGCCATGTTAGCCTCTGGCCCCTGGACACTACCAGAATTTTCCAGTATATATGGCAACCGTAGATACACCAATCTGCAAAGCAACACTGTTGTGACTTTGTGCCACTTGGAGAAATTAATGTAAATTTCCGCATCTCTACTCTGCAGCTTTGGATTTTTATCTCCCTTTTCTTTCTCGCTTTTCCTTTTCCTCCACGCCAGATGCTCAATCATCTTTCGACCCTTTTTCCCCTGAATATATCACGCTAACGCAGGAGAGCACTTATAGTCACACCTGCATTCAGCACAGTATATAGGAGGATTTGATGGTGAAGGAGGAGGGAATATACACACACATATGCATAATACTGTTAAGTAATTTGCAAAGCTCCCTGTCGTTACAAATGCAGGAAATGATTTGAAAATGGCCATGAACTGGTTCTCTGTAAAGCACATTAGAGTGAGAATGAAACTGCAAATAGCCATGAAATTTGCAGTCAGGGGTGGGGGCGGGGAGTGACATTATCCCCACCTTTTTTAATATATATTTCTAGAAGGAACTTTTGTAAAAGCTGGAGAGAGTTGCAAGCCCAGCTGCTGCCTCCATATGCCTTCTGCATTTCATAATTGCAGAAATGCCAGAAAATACATCTACGGACATCAGTATGGATGTGCACCCAGCTGGTATCCCCATATGCCTTGTCACAAATTCACATTTCAAATGCTGTGCGTGGAAGAACTCAAAAAATTGCCCAGTAGCACCTTAGAGATCAACTAAGATGTATCTGAAGAAGTGTGCATGCACATAGAAGCTTACACCCAGAATGTTTGGCTCCTGAACAAACTTCGTTGGTCTCTAAGGTGCTACTGGGCAATTTTAAAATTAATCTATCTATCTATCTATCTATCTATCTATCTATTTATTTATTTATTTATTTATTTATTTTGCATCAGACCAAGACGGCTACCTACCTGAATCTAGAATAATGGAAGAACTCATCAGAGGTGACTTCTGAGAGACTTATACATTTACTTATTCATACCACAGTTTCTCCATGGTTCCTCCCCTTCTCATTTTATCCTCACAACCACCCAGAGAGGTAGGTGAGGCTCAGAGATATTCACCGGCCCACAAACCTGTGAGCTTCGGGGCAGAGTAGAGGCAGAGAACTGCCATGAATAGGCCTTCCTACTTGACTCAAACTCAATACAGCCCACCAGATGTATACAGAGTCCACCAGAAAAATATGGCGACTTCTTTCTTACCACTGAAGCTCGTTCCCCCCCCCCATTGTTTTTTCCCATTCTAAATGCCAGTACAGTGGTACCTCAGGTTAAGTACTTAATTTGTTCCAGAGGTCCATTCTTAACCTAAAACTGTTCTTAACCTGAAGCACCACTTAGCTAATGGGGCCTCCCGCTGCCGCCGTGCCGCCAGAGCACAACTTCTGTTCTCATCCTGAAGCAAAGTTCTTAACCCGAGGTACTATTTCTGGGTTAACAGAGTCTGTAATCTGAAGCATATGTAACCTGAGGTACCACTGCACCTCACTTATTCACCACATCTTAGAAACACTCAGCCTGACAACTTTTCAAGTCCCTCAAGGGGACTTTCTCTAAGAAAGAAACTTGCAACGTATGCTTGAAAAAAATTACTTTATTTAAAAATACAGTACACAGCAGTGTGTCTCTTCCCCACCCTGTTACTGCTGATTCACAAAGATAACATGATCAATTTAACCCAAATACTAGGCTCTTATAAATCCTGAGAGACAGACTCAGTTACATGCTGATTTACATAAGACAATATGCTGAAAAAGAATAGTCTTTCTTTTAACATAAAAGAGTCTCTTCCTGAACTTAAGAATCAGATATAAAATCTGCAGAATTGCTGTACTGCACTGACCAGCCAAGGATTTCCCTGAAATCCTCGTTGTGAACAATTGTACATAAGGAGGGTCCTAAACAGCTAGACCAAGTAATGAAACAAGCAAGGGGAGCATATGGGATATGCTATGATTTATCAAACGTAAATTGATCCTTTAAGAAATGATGCTCATAACACGCATTAGACTTATAGTTAAGGGCTCGATTCTTTGCTTCTAGTGACCACTTTACCCCCTTCTTTTTTAAAAGATCCACACAGTATCACATAATCTTTGGGAGACACTTGTATGCCAGCTGGCTCTGATCCAAAATCACACAACTGTATCCATCCCTAGAGAAGACATGTCCCCTCCTTAAGAATGCTTCTAGACCAAGAGCTGGAAATTGGCTATTGAAGTTACATGGTCATCACCATCCATCGTGCAGGCTGGATACAAGAGTGCATTTGATCTATCTCTGAAAGAAATATCGTGCACTTTGAGTCAAGCTACACAATTAGCAGAATCACATGGTACAAGCTCTTTCAGACTGCATCACTTCAGACTGCAAGGGGGAGATCACATAAGGAAACATTGACAACATTAGCTTTCCTGCGCACAGGAAGGTAACATGTTGAAGATTATGTTGCAACCTTCACGGCATGCTAGTCTGAGAAAACTTCAGAGGGTTTTAACAAGAGGGTGTATTGAACAACGTGACCCCCTCCCCATAACCTTCAGTCTGAAGTAGCAAACTCTAGAAAAGGCCAAAGTCATGTAATTCTGATGATCGTAGAATTTGGATCTTCTGCTGATGAGAACAGAGTTTAATTTGCCATGCTGAATGAAGATAATAAAATGCCCATGAGAATAATTGTGGATGGCACGGAGCACCACATCATTTGATTAAAAATTTGGCAAGTGTACACGAGCCACATAGAATTTATGTTGCAGTTTCATCTCCTGCTGCCAGACAGAGCAAAACATTAAGTATATGGGTGAAGCATGGCTCAAGGGACAATTTTCCTTGGACATTTGCCCTGTACAAATTTCACTTTAGCAGGAACAAAGAGCTGGGTTACCTTTTTACTAGGGAAGTCACAGCATGTTTGCTCAAAGCAATTAATGGAAAGGGAAGGGAGCTAATCAGGGCAAGGGGCAGCATTTTTTCCCTCCCTCTGATTTCAAATGGAGGAAATTAAGTGCATGCCTAACTTTCTCAGTGAAATCAAGGGAATATAAAGGTGCATTGTGTGCAAAGTCTGTTGTAGAAAGGCCTAGCTCACTTTGACACACTGGGGAGGAAATGTGGAAATATGTGTGTAGGTTGCCAGGGTAAACTAGATCTCAAAATACAGATGTTTTGGATTTTATGTTCCTTTGTGATTTTGAAAAATAGGAACATGTGCAAAATTGTTCACTAGGCCTTCTCTTGTGTATTCTCACATACTTTCCTGGTGTAACTGAAAAAATTCCTGAGATATACAATAAATAACTGGAAGGATGATAGTACTTTGGTTAAACTTCTTACCATTTTCAAGACCATTTTTTCACGAGTCCTTTCAAAGGAAAAAAAAAGCACCCACCCCCTACCGCCTCCCAGACTAAAGAAATTGAAACATGAAGCCTCCTGGCATAGCAAGGCTGTGATATAGCCCCATTTTACTTTGGTTGTTATGGTGTTTGAAAGGCAATGTGAAAAGACCCTTTATTTGGAAGCCTGAATCCCATTTTCAAGAGTGCCTTAAGCAGTAGGGAGCGGTATACTTCACACTGTGGATTGTAGTCAACAAATCAACAAGGGGGTTGGCATTGGTGACTTAGAGATGGGACCCCGGAGTGACCAAATCCAGATTTTATCCTTCAGTAAAAATGGGAGTTAGTGCTCCAGACCACCTACAACATGACTTAAGGTGAACCATAGCAGCAGTGCTTCCACTTTTTGGGGAAGAGAGGAGTCGGGAGAAAGTCATAAGAGATGGTGAATCCAGGTCCAGGAGAAATAGCAGAGCACTGCGATAGAACATGGTTACATTAGGTATTGAAATGACTGCAGAATCCTTACAAACCATCCTTACAAACCATGTGCTGAAACTGATATCAGTGAAGCAGAGCTGGGCATCTTAAGTCCACGTACTTGTAAAAGGAATAGGGAAACCCATTGCTACAGCAATAATGCGCCAGTGGGAGGAACTCTGGCCCACTCTATCGGCTACTCCATGTTGGGCAACCTTCTCCTTGCCCTATAAAGCTTCACTCTCTAGCATTGGAGGATCCATCATTCACCACTGCTTCACACAAAGGATGGGGACAGATCTCAGATCAGCAGAAGGCAACCTCTTGATGGTTCCACCACCCTCTAAGGTTTGGGGGCATGTCAGCCCAGGATAGGGTATTCTCTATGGCAGTGGATTCCCTCCCACAGAGGTGTGTCCAACACCTTCATTGTGTAGTTTCCACCAAACAATGAAGAAGCAACTCTTAACCCTAGCTTTTCACAGCTACAACATATATTTTAGGACCCATACTATTATTGTGACTGTAATTTGTTTTTAAAGTATTTTGTAATATAATATTTTAAATTGTTGCAACCCACCTTGGAACCTTGTGGTGAAGGGTAGGTGATAAATTAAAATAATAATAACAAAGATCATCGTCATCATCAGAACAAGGGAGAAAGATGTGAGGACCCCTCAGGCTGGGAGCCAAGCACATCTTATATATTGCTCCTTCTTCATGCCAGAATCAAAGGTTTTGAGATCACTTTTGGAAACAGGTTGCTAGCTATGTCACAAAACCTTCAAGTACTATCAACGAAAGCAATCATTTTACTTTTATGTTACAAATGGGGGTGGGGAGAATATGCTGGACCTCAGAACAGAGCCATTAACCTTCAGTATGAGATTGTTAATCGCTAAAATAATAGGATATCCCAATGCCTAAGTGTTCTCACTTCTAATCCTAACTACAGGGTACATTGTAGACATTCAAGAACTACAAAATCAACTATTCAACCACATGAAGTCAGGAAAATATCCAAATAAATAATTTGTTTTAAAATTATGATACAATATACTTATTACAGTAAAAATTGGCGGGTTGTTGTTGTTGTTTCTTCAAAAGCAGAAGCACCAGTCTTAACATATAAATGTGTATGTGAAACACGGCATAATGCGAAGTGCAAACAGCATTTGAGTATGGGATTTTTAGAAAAGAAAAAAGAAAAGAAAAAGAAGTGTATGCACTGAAATCTGTTTGGATGGGAACAAGTGCCATGCTAAAATGTAAAAATAAGTAACAATGAAAAATCAGACATAATAATGTTCCGTCGGATACTTACATAGCTAGGTGGGGGGGGGCAGCCAGAGATGGGAAATGATATATTTATGTGATGTGAACAGATTCATGCTTTCCCAATACCTCCCCTCCCCAAAACCCTCATCCCCTAAATGGTGCAATGCTTTTTGTTGGAAAATATTCCTAACTTTTGACATTTCTGGCATGTTCTTCATAGGCTGATGTAAATCTTAATGCTGCTAATCAGGTCATAAAACCAGACAAAAGTTTTATTTTTCTCCTCTGCTGGAAAACATGTCAGTTATTATGAGTGAACTGTGAAAAGGGATGACGTCCAGTGCAGCGAATAGACATCCGTCTCAACATCATGTGACTTCTGCAAAGGCCGTGATGTGGTTCTACAAAAATGTAAAAAAGGAGTGGGGTTGGGGGAGATAGAGGGAGAGAAGAAAACAATTAAAAGTCTATACAGTAACTGACAAAGCAACAATGTGCATTTCCTACCCTACCAACTTTGGGAATGGTCGAGTGCTTTTGGAGTTTTGTTGCGCTGTGGTGGTGCAAATACACATTCCTGCAAGAAGTCCAAAATGTTTCACAAGACTCCACCCATTTTTAGGGCATTGTCAACGCAGTGTGAATGTGGGGAGGTGAAGGGGACATTTGAAGGAAGAATGAATATTCCAAAGGAGTGTGCGGTACTTAACCTGCTGCCGCCACAACATATATAACACACTTTCCAATTCTCTCTTGAAACTCCCAACCCTCCCCAGTTGATTTTCCTCTGTTCTGACTGACTGCCACTTTTGCAGGACACTTGAGGTAAAAAACACGAAAAACAGCCTTTGCAGGGTGAATCAGCAGGTAGGAGAAGGGTTAAGCCAGGCATAGGCAAACTCGGCCCTCCACATGTTTTGGGACTACAACTCCCATCATCCCTAGCTAACTGGACCAGTGGTCAGGGATGATGGGAGTTGTAGTCCCAAAACATCTGGGGGGGGGCGAGTTTATCTATGCCTGGGTTAAATACTACTTTCCTACCCGACAGTTCTTGCTTGGAAATTGTCAGGGGCCCAGAGTCAGGCTTCTTTCTCTTCATTAGGTGATGGAGGCAAGGACTCAGAACCCGAGGGGCACATAGGGCCAGCCCCAGGAGTACTGCTATCAGATGAACCTGGGGGGCAGCAGAGCCCCCTCCCCCTGGCCCAAGGATGTGGCACTGCCAGGACCGGCTGAAGACATTTTGGCGAACAACAAAATGGCTCCCCCACTTTCTGTCTGGGAAGAAGTGGAGAGTTAAATTCTACATCAGGAACAAGTGGGGGGGGGGGGAAGAAAGAACTACATCAGGATCTGCTGCCCTGTGGATCCTGCCACCCAAGGCCATCACCTCACCTTGCCTCAGGGGTGGGCTGGCTCTGGCCACTGCCATCTTCTGACTCAGAGGACTCCACTGGAAGGCTCCCAGAGGGTCCTCTTCTCCAGAAAAGTAGGAGATTACAGGAGAAGGCTGAGGCCTTTGGATCAAATAGCATCTTGTAGAACAGGTGCTCCTTCCAGGCTGCACCGGCTGTTACTACAATTATATAAGACTCAATTTCAGCTTGTTCCTTGCTGGAACAACATCAGAGATCTTTGTTTTCCAGTGTATTGTATCCACCTTACACCCCAATTAGGTTTTGTCTTGCTGGACCACAGAGTAGGACAGAAGTCCTCCACCTGTATTTTCATTACAAGGAAAATATGGGACTGAGGACCTAATGTTTCTCTTTTATTATAACATTTAGTTTCACCTTGTTTCTATATTTACTTTATTTGCCATTGCTTAGCAATGTGAGTATTGGGTAACTTAGGTGTAATTCTATAAGGATCTTATAATAATTAGGATTTAAATTCCAGGCAACAAATTAGACAGCGTCTGATTGCGGATCATATTGTGTTTCATTGTTAATACAATTTTAATGCTGCATTTCTTCCTTCCTTCATTTTCACTTTAAAAAAGTATTAATTACTCCCAGAGAGACATATGGCACAGAACGAAGCAGCTAAATGTTAGAATGAAAATGACATTTGCTCATTGTCAGTACACATTAACAACACTTCTTCTTTTTCAATCAGTGAGATGCCCCCTTTATTTGATCTGCTCTACACTCTGCTTCTTTCAACAGGATGATTCTATTTCTCCATTGTTTGTGCACATTAGCAAACATTTAAAAATACACGTTTTTATATAAAACACAAACTGTGGTCTTCTGTAAACAGAAACTTAAGTCCAACTATACTGACAAATTATCTGAGGCCCACAGTCACAGATTTGCATGGCATTTTGCGTTTACAACCAAGTACTCAGTAGCAAATTGTGGCATTCAAAATAAGCCTGTCATTTAGTTTTTAACCAGAAAAGGTTGATGGCAAAAAAAAGGATGTTCTAGATGGAAGATACAGGGCATACATTTGTCAAGGTGCTTAAGTCCCCTTGAAGTCAATATGGTAAGTTAATTGTGACCAATTGATGTCCCATTAATTTCAACAGGACTTTTGTATGACTTTCTCTGATTTTGGCTGGGTCTCCAGCACTTGAATTAAGTGTTAAGACCTACTTATTTATTTATTTCCTGCTCATCACCTGAACGTCCCAGGGCAGATTACAACATTTGGATGGGATGGCAGTGAGGTTGAGTGACAGGAGCAGCCCAACAGTCAATCACACCGAGCAAGCTGGAGTTAACTCTCTATTAGTAAAACAGGATCTGGACAGAAGTGTCAGGCCTAATAAGCACAGCAACTCAAGTCTTGCCCCCATGAAGCAGTTGCCAAGACTAAAGGTCCATGCCTCCTGACAGCCGGCTATGTTTCCTCCTCTCCAGGGTGTTTCCCAAGCAATCAGAGATTGTGCCTGTAGGCCATTCTATGCTCCTCCTACTTCATGCCTCTCCAAGTTCTGGGATACCAGAGGGGAAGATGGCTTCTTGCAAAAGAAAGAGGAGACACCCATGCCTCTTCACCAGCCAGACTCATCTCTGCCTCTTGGCCTCCCTCCTCTCCTCTCCTGCTTCAGCTTCTGATTCTGATTCTGGACTTTTCTCTGCCACAGACTCTCCCTGCTCACTAAACCCTGTTAACTCTTCAGCTTCCAACACCTCCTCCCTCCAGTCTTCTCCCTCTTTGTTGTCCCACCACTCATCCCCTCATCGCTCTGCGTCCAACAAGTCCATGACATTGAGGGAGCTTTGGGCTAGGCGAAGGTGTCCTGCAATTGTGTGCACTCCCTTCTTGTCTTGGCACACTTTGTCACCAGAAGGCTACTGCTGCCATCCTGCCACAACCCTTCACACACTGTTGCCGGTTGTTCAAATAATCATTCATACGATTATTCTTCAGGAACGCCTTTAGTCACCTGCAATAATGAGCTACGAGCCTTGCTCTTTAAAATGCGACTTTGTGAAATCTAAGCTTGAAGAGATGTATATTCTAATGCAGATATTTGATCATGTAAGGGGTCTTGTAATATGTCAGACCCCTAATTAGTGAACTCTGGAGTTTTCTAACCATGCAATCTTTAGCAAGTCCTTGAGGTGCAACTCCCACAGCACACACACACAGCAGACAAATTGAAATGTCGTGCGAGCAAGCAGCACACACACACAGGCTCCCAAATGAATGTTTGTTTCTACCCGTCAGTGCTCACAATTAGTTCGCATCAGCCTCCTCTTTGGCTTCCTACCAGAGCACTACACGAGTTTGTTTTGTTCTAATCGTCAGAGGCAGTAACTGGCAGCAGCAACAGAAAAAATTAGAAGCGCAGCATGCATTGTAATGATTATTTCCCACCAATGTATCACAGGAGGAAAAAAAAGAGAAAATGGAATAACACGAAAACCCAAAGGGATCAAACCAGTAAAATCACCCTCCCACTAGGAAAGCAGGATGCGAAGGCTGAACCTCAAGTGCAGGTTTTCGATCAAACATTTCAGCATATTTAGCACTATGCTAAATGTTTATTCTATTATTTTTTAAAAAAAAATAATATATGAAAGAGTATCATAGTCATATAAAATATGTTTTGTGAAAAATAAGAAAGGGGCTGTATATAAAAGGGGAGATCTGTATATAAATTTTGACTACAGACTCCTTATTTATACTTTGTATTCTAGATCTCATTTCAGAGCATTAAAATGATCTTATGAGAGACGTCGGTGCTGAAGCACAAATTTTGCAAATACACATCACCTCAGCAAATGAATTCTTTTTGCCTCCCCGTTACAGCAAAGGCAAACCAAGTATAGAATACAAAAGAATACTTCACAAAAGTTCTGTTTCTCAAAATGCCCTTCACCTGCACTGAAGGCTAACATGTCCGCCTTCGTGAGAACACACGTAAAGCACACCAGTGCGCTTCTATGCGCACATACGTTTATTGCCTTATATGAAGATGCTCAAACTGGTCCATTCCTACTATCCAGGAGAAAACCCTAAAGAGGCGTGCTTTAAAAGAGCTCTGCTGGAATGGCTCCTCTTGACCATTACCAATGCCTCGACTCTGCAAAATGTACAATAATTACACAGACAGAATCGAGTTAGACATATTTTCCACATTATGTACTGTCATCTAACCAGCACTTCAAGTGAAGCAAAAAAATGAAATAAAATATGAAAGGCGAAGCACAAAGCATGAACAGAAATAACAGCAGTTTATAGGCAGCTCCTTGAAGGAAAATGCTGAGGAATGGGGAAAAATATGCGATGGGAAAAGAAATGTGGGTGTTCTTTGCAAATAATATCGTATATTGTGGAGTTCGTTGTAATACATTCCAGTTGTTCTAGATATACTGATATAGCTGCAACCAAGCAGACAAAAATAACCTCCTGCCTAATTCTGGGCCTGTGGAGCATTTTTTTTAACCTTTCAGTTGTGCCTGGATCCAAGCCCAGTTGAGAACGAACCCTCACACCATCCCAATCAGAATTCTGAACTGATTTAACAGGTACAGTCAAACCTCGGTTGTCGAACATAATCAGTTCCGGATAACCATTCAACTTCTGAAATGTTCAACAACCGAGGTGTGGCTTCCAGTTGGTTGCAAGAGCTCATTACAGTCAAGCCATGTCAGACATTCAGGTTCCAAAAAACGTTCGAAAACCAGAGCATTTACTTCCGGGTTTTCAGCGTTCGGGAGCCAAAACGTTTGAAAACGGAGCCATTCAGGAACCGAGGTTTGACTGTATGGTATTGGATTTTGGATTTGATATCCTGTTTTATCATTACCCTAAGGAGCCTCAAAGCAGCTAACAATCTCCTTTTCCCTTCCTCCCTCACAACAAACACTCTGTGAGGTGAGTGGGGCTGAGAGACTTCAGAGAAGTGTGACTAGCCCAAGGTCACCCAGCAGCTGCATGTGGAGGAGTAGGGACACGAACCCGGTTCCCCAGATTACGAGACTACCGCACTGAACTACTACACCACACTGGCTCTTGCTTGCTATGAGCTGCTTTCAGAATTAAGTTTAAGTGGAGTGGGAAGGATTATGAACTGTGGAAATGTATATGGTATATTTATAACACACCTACCCCAACACACACACACACACATCATATGCCTATTGTCTGATTTTATTTCAGCCTTAAGGCAAGTGAACGTATATATATTTAGGAGGAAAAGAAAGATGCATTGCATGTAAAGACAACCAGTGCAACCTTGAGATTGTATAGATTTTAAAAAAAATGTTTTAAAGATGCTTTTGTTGTTTTGCCACTTATTGCTTGCCACCCTCAACTCCTTTGGAAGGAAGGGCAGTATATAAATATAAATGTAATAAATAAATAAGGCAATATGAGAACAATTCCATGTGATCTTATCATGATGCAACAGCTATTTTGAAGTAAGGTCTTTTGCACCCCATCTGCAGCTTGAGACTTCAAATAACATCTTTTCCAGTTCTTTTGAGAATAACAGTTGCAACTCTAGACATGTTTACTCAGAAGTACATCCCACTGCGGGAGGCAGTGGAGGACAGAAGTGCCTGGCGTGCTCTGGTCCATGGGGTCACGAAGAGTCGGACACGACTAAACGACTAAACAACAACAACAACACATCCCACTGTATTCAATGGGACTTACCAACAGGTAAGTGGGCATGGGATTGTGGCCTTGGTTTATGTGCATTATGTACAAATGTTAATGTGCATTAACATTTAGTGACATCTGAAGAAGAACAGTCAGCACTTCCCACGTGAAAATATATTTATTCATATTCTTGTGGGAAGTATATACATATATGACAGACAGGCAGACTATAAATAAACAAAACAAAACAAAAGGCGATAAAGGAAGTAAGTCTAACACCCAAGTTTGTATGTCATCTCTTTCATTCAAATCCCTTTTCATGTCATGTCTTTAAGATTATAAACCGGAGGACAAGGATTGTCTCATAACTGATCTTTGTATGCTGCTCTGGAAGATTTTCTTGACTGAAGAACAGGAAAAATATGCTCTCTCTCTCTCTCTCTCTCTCTCTCTCTCTCTCTCTCTCTCTCTAACAAAATGTATGAATGTCATTGTGTAGCCCCTATCAGAGGATTTGTAGTGCCTCATCAGAATCCTGGATTTATGTGAAATCAAGATAAGATAGGGGAGCAAATGTGAAGGCAGGTTGCACAACACCAGTGGCTATGGCATGGGAGTGAGAAGGGAGGGATACGGGGGGGGGGACGACACATGATGGTTTAAAATAATGGCAGAAGTTTAGGTAAAGAAGGGAATGGAAAAGGGAGACGTTTGAGTACAGTGAGAAGGAGAAGACACCAAAAGGGGGGGAAATGTCTGCTTTAAAATATTCTGAGTGTGTGGGTGTCAGGAATGAGCCAGCTCCTAGTGAAGGTTTACAGCCAACTGCAGAAAGCAGCCAAGAACAGAGAGGCTTAGATGTTAGTCAGGCAGGGGAGAGCCGGCAGCTGCAGACTTTGGTTATTCCTGACCTTGAAGTGTAGGCTGATAAAGCAGTAGCGGAGAGCAGGCTAGAACACAGTCAAAGCTCGCAGGAAGCTCAAACAGGCACGAATAAACACAGAGATAGCATGTCAGAACAGGAAGGGGTTGGAGCTAATCCAAGAAGTCGGCGAATGGGAGGGTTACTAGACAGGAAGGAAAACAAGAGATGCAAGAGCCATAAGTTCAATATCTTCTGTCGACATCGGAAGTAGTCTTCAGAAGGGTCATCTTGAGTGATGATGCCGGAGGCTTTGTTAGAGCCATCCAGAGCTATCTATTTTTGCAATAAATACTCCTTTTTAATTACCTACGCTTACTGTTTTATCAAGCTGGGAACCTGGACTCCTAAAAGTGTGTGTGTGTGTGTGTGTGAGAGAGAGAGAGAGAGAGAGAGAGAGAGAGAGAACTCATTGGCCCTGCTCCTGCGTTGCTCCTGTTAGAGGTCAGTTGCCTATGTCCCCAGCCCAATTTCTTTGTCGAGGTCAGGATGCCCAACCAACTTACACTGGATATAATACCAGTGGCACTTTCTACTTCCATGTAGCTTCAGACACAGAGGCATATCTGTTCCATTCTATCATAGAATTGTAAAGTTGAAAGAGACCATGAGGGTCACCTAGTTCAACTCCCTGCAATTCAGGAATCTTTTTGTCCAATGGGGGCTCAAACCCACAACCCTGAGACCCACAACTGAATCTGTGCAAGGTCCTACTTGGAAGATATTTCTCATTGCCTTTTCCATCTACTCGGGTTCTTTTTCTGTAGGATGTAGTGGATTCTCAATCTTTGGCCTGCAAACAAGACCCGGGTGCAGTGATCATAAGGAGGTAGAGAAGCTAGTGTTTTTCGTTTTGGAAGTATTTTCTTTCTTTCTTTGCAAAATGCAGAGCCTGGTTTGGGCAGCAATTAGAGAAAGAGAACATATTTGAGCTGAAGAAAAACCTGGAAGTGGCAAGAAAGAGTTCTGCACAGGGAGAATTGAACACGGGAAATATTTATTGCCTCCCATCCCTCATCTTACAATCCTAAGGATAAATATACTCATAGCTAGGGTTAAAAGCATGTTAATTAGCAATCCTTGGAGGTGAGGCATAGTTCCCCCAGCTTTTATGCTAAACACATAAAGCTTGTCTCTAGCTCCGTTAAACTTGATCACTTGACTGTCAATTACATAGAATGCGCATATAATTAATTGCTGGTCATTACCATTAGTCTGCATTCTCTGTGCTAGGTAACACTCTGAATTAAGTTCATTTTTTAAAGTTACAGTGGGAAAATGATTATCTTTTGTGCACAAAGCACAATCACAGCCTATGGGCAACAGTTGAAAGTGTTGCATTTCTTAAAAATGGCACAACCCCAGGCATGTTTACATCCTCTCTGCTCAATGAGTAAGAATGACATTGTGGATCATTAGTCAAGCAGAGCATTGCTTTAAATCATTCTTGGTATTTTCTGTCTGTTTGGAATGCAAGTTCTCTCTTGAACAATGGGAAATCACAAATGAGCCTAGCCTAGTATAAATTTCAGAAGCTTGACCTTTTGCCTTTGTCTGGGCAACAGAGCAGTAGCTTCTGCTTGCTTGCTTTTTTAAAAAAACTCCTGATTTAGTTTGAGATTGCATTCAAGCACATCTTAAGGAGGGAGGGCACAAGGTGGCACAGATGGCAGTGTACAGGGGATAAAGAGAGAAGGGGGGCAAGGAATTTCTATTCTTTCAGTTTCTTGGGTTGCCAGTGGGAATGGGTGAATCTCTCAATTTTGGTTTCTCTCAGTTTCTCATTCTTCCAGTCTTAAATTCAGTTCTCGACATCAGATTGCAACTTAAAAAAAAAAATTCCCATGCAAATTCACCAGCATTTTAGCGAGATTTTCTTCTAATACAGAAGGCTTGTATGCAATTTCCCCTAATATACACATTTTTCTTTCCCCAGATATGACAAATTTCGCTTGTTATTTTTGCTAATATATCCATTTTTATGCATGATTTACTTAAACATGTGCATTTGTGTACACATATGGCTTAAGAAATACACTGCAAAATTCAGTAAAGGGCTAATTTGAATTGATAGCTGTTTCAGGTTGCATATTGATTCAGGTAGTCTGAAATGGGTAAGTTCACCTTTAAATGAGACCTTTTCCCATTTCTGCCCAGTCCCTAGCTGCTGGTAATAGTTATCTTATGTTTGTGTGTGTGTTTGCTTTAGAAAATGCAAAGCAGGTAAATGTGTGCCTCTCAAGATAGAGGAATGGGTCAGTTTTCCCTTAGTGCTAACTTCTACTAGCCTGGGATCTAAAGATCCATACAAAGTTGTTCTACATGCTAAGTGTGGGAGGTTTGTCAATTTTCTCTTCCACAAGCAGTCCCAGTGCATCATGGAATGCAACTTAGGAAGATCTCCTAAGCCACAGTGACAGTACATGTGATAGTAAAAGGTATGGATCATTATGGCAAATGAAATAAATATAGTTTATAATAATAATAATAATAATAATAATAATAATAATAATAATAATAATAATAATAATAATAATAATTTATTATTTGTACCCCGCCCATCTGGCTGGGTTTCCCCAGCCACTCTGGGCGGCTTCCACAGAAACCAAAAAACACTAAAATATCATACATTAAAAGCTTCCCTGAATAGGGCCGCCTTAAGATGTCTTCTGAATGTCAGGTAGTTGTCCATCACCTTGACATCCGATGGGAGGGCATTCCACATTGCATGGATGGCTGGTTATATAGGATAGACAGAGAAAGGTACAGCAAACAGAGCTTTTGGTTTGCATCACACTCCAAACACCATGAATATTCATTTCAGCTGTCAGAATATTTTAGAAGAGCAGCAAAACCATCTCGACAATTGTTTCCATTGTTTGTACCATCATCACTATTGTCGTTATTATTCATTAAATTCCTATACCACCCTTCATCCGAGGACCACAGGTATACAGATGCTTGGGGAATCAGAGAAGAAAGCTGGGCATAACAAGAATTTCCTGACCTTCCAACGCTTTGAATAGATCCAAGGATATATTTAAGCAGAGACAATGCAAATGTCACATTGAATTTTCAAGTTGAACATAAGGGATAAGGCAGGCCTGTGGGCAGCTGTGCCAAATCTAGACCTTCTAGCTCTGGTTTCCTGAGGTCAGTGGCTGGGCTGGGAGAGAGAAAAGCTGAATCCTGAAATGCAGTAAGCAGAGGTTGTTGCTCTCTTGGCAAGCAAAAGCAAGAGGAGGCTTCCTAATATTCATACCAGGCTTTGATTCCCCACTGTAAAGAAACACATTGCATTTCAGCCAGACAGATGGGAAACGCCAAGCTGCCATTTCTTTCACTAATGATTCACAGTGCCATTCCTTATCCAGTTCCGTGTTTTCCTACTGTCTCAAAACATCTCTCCCTGTTTGTGTTCTATCAGGTTCACTGTGGGCCCCCACTGTCCTGGCCATCACCTGGAGAAGGAGGAGGAGCAAGCTGACACCTTGTGCAGTGTCCAAGAGCACAACACTAGTCTTCTAGCCAAAGCCAGGAAAGTTCCCTGAGTTCCCTCTGCTCTGCAATTGCCACAGCTAGGAAGGATAAGCTCCAGCCAGACAGCCAGTCATCCAGCCAGCCAGCCAGACAAGCAAGAGGAATCATCACAGTTCAGGGACACTTTCTGATCAGGCAAATGCACCCAAGGAAGGCATGCAGCAGGGGAAATAATGGGTGGAGTCTGGGGGAAGAAGTGTGGCCTGCCTGGGGAGACTCTTGAGGACTGGATGGAGAGGCCTGGGAGGCCGCCTTTGTGCTCCAGGTCTGAGCTTTCATACACTTGCCCTGAAAGGAAAGATTTTCCTTCCCAACATATTCCCCTATTCTTTGGTTATTTAACAAGTTGATAGGGGGGAACACACACACACACACAACCCTCACATGCTCCCCCCATCAGCTCCACCTCCGATAGGCTCACAGAGGTTTTATTTTTGCTTCAGACACTCTTCTGGAGTTCTTCCACATAAGAGGGAATCCCAGGCCAATCAGGATTCCCCCTCACAAGATGGCGCTCTCCATTGAAACACACAGGTAGAGTCCTTTCACATGCTAGATTTGGAATAATCCATATGATTCCTCAAGGTGGTGTGATTTATGATGTGCCCAGATTCCCAGCCATGAATATTCTCCTCTATATCTGAGAAGGAACAGTCTGTACATGAAATACAATATTCACTGAGTGGTGGTGGTGGGAGTGGGTCATTTAATTTCCCCATTCATTAACAAAGCAACAGGTGGGGACTGACTTTTTTAACATCAGAAAAAGTCCATGGGTGAGAGAATCTGAACTCTCCCCCACCTCATCTTCCCATGGAGCTCCTCCCCTCCTCCTTGATACTTTTCTCTCAGTCCAGCTCTGAGAGTGGAAGTGAGCTGGGCTCTCAGAAAATTGCCTAAAGTGATGGGGCACAAGATGACCCACTGAAGGACTTCTCTTCAACCCACACAACTCTTCCGATGGGAACTTTGGCTGCCCCTTCCACAATTCCTTTGGGGAGGGCCATAGCCTTTCCCAAGTATCTTGCTTCATTCTGACATCTAGCAAAGGCCTAACAGAATGGCTTGTGTAGAAGATGCACATTCATCAAGCAAATGCTGGCTCGAGCAAAGGAGATGGTGACCTCCTTATGACAAAGCGTCTCAGGCATCTTTGCGTTGAGTGGTGTGTCAAAGAATTCCAAGAAGAAATCTGTTTATTCTCCGATGGCATTGAAACACATAAAGGCTCTTACACTTGTGCCTGATCATCTGTAACTCCCACAAATTTCAGGGAAATTACAGGGTTATACCCCAAAGACAAGGATGCTGAGTGCCGTGGCAAAATAAACAAGCGAAACAATAGCAAGGAGCAACAACTCTTATCTCTTTCTTTAAGCCACTTCATGTATTGCCACTGCAACCCAGCAGCTTCCATGGTGGTAAGCTGCTTCTCAGGCACACTGGCAATGCAGATATACACCTCACCTACACTGTATTGATCTTCTGAACTCTCTCGTGCTGGCTGGGTGCCTCTTTTGATGGAAACCGGGAGTGTGTATCCGCATTTGGGGCAAAAAAAGTTGTTTTGTTTGACTAGTTGCCTGTGGGTCTATGAAAAGTGATTAGTATTCAACGAATCTGTACTCAGAGCAGAGCTGCTGAAATTAATGGACCTAATTTAGCCATCTTCGTTCATTCCAATAGAGACACTCTGAGTCAAACATAGCTGAATGCCACTCACTGCCCACAACTCCCTGGTGAGTGTGCCTGGCAGAAACTCCAGGTGCACATTTAAATGTAGAATTTTGCAGTATAATGAACAGTAATAAAATGACCTCTCGTGTTTACATGTAAAGGTAAAGGTAAAGGGACCCCTGACCATTAGGTCCAGTCGTGACCGACTCTGGGGTTGCGGCACTCATCTCGCTTTATTGGCCAAGGGAGCCGGCATACAGCTTCCAGGTCATGTGGCCAGCACGACTAAGCCGCTTCTGGCAAACCAGAGCAGCACACAGAAATGCCGTTTACCTTCCCACCGGAGTGGTACCTATTTATCTACTTGCACTTTGACGTGCTTTTGAACTCCTAGGTTGGTAGGAGCAGGGACTGAGCAACGGGAGCTCACCCCATCGCGGGGATTCGAACAGCAGACCTTTTGATCAGCAAGTCCTAGGCTCTGTGGTTTAACCCACAGCGCCGCCCACGTCCCTTGTGTTGACATGTAAGATGCTCTAAATGTTCTCTAGTTCTCTAGACTGTGTATAAGGTTAAAAAGTAAATAAATGATAGGAGCACTGACCACCACTAATGGGCTGGATATTACATGCTAGGCTAATGGATAATGACAGATTTGTGCAAATAAGGGGTAATCTAACTTTTAATAATATTAATATTTCTAAAACATTTTGTCCTGTCTCATTATCCATTTCAGTGGTTGCTTTTGTCACAAAAAGCCGTTCTGACACAATCTGACTTTCTATTATGTAACCATGTGGCATCTTTTCGGAACTAAAAATGTTCCTTACTGCCTAATATACCCATGTATTATTTATTCTGACTGACATCTCCTAGAATCACCTGTGATTGCTGCAGGCTTTCCAGCCCTTGCTTTGGCAAGGTAATAATAACTCCTAACCATTCGCAGTTCTGCTGTCCTGATCAAAGGAAGTGCAGTGTGATGCCTGATTGCCTAATCCTACCAGAGACCAAAATTCTGCTCACTTCATTAGCAGTTCTGTGCCTAGGAAGTGGGGGCGGGGGAGACTGCTAGAAGACTTGTCTATCAACCTGAACCTTCTACTCTTACATGCAGATGTCTCTTGGCTGACTCACTTCCTGAGTTTCTTCCACTAGATGTTTCTTCTCAATCAACATATAAAGAATATGTTGGGGGGAGAGGAGCAATGAAGATGTTCTTTAGTACCCTCTACTTGATTTTGGTTTGAAGCTACCATGCCTGTGCTGCACATAATGGGAAACCACAAGTTCCACCTTGGCATGGTGAGAGGATTTTGAAAGCATCTATATGGGTTTTAAGGGACGCGGGTGGCGCTGTGGGTTAAACCACAGAGCCTGGGACTTGCCGATCAGAAGGTGGTGGTTCCAATCCCCATGATGGGGTGAGCTCCCGTTGCTCAGTCCCTGCTCCTGCTAACCTAGCAGTTCGAAAGCACATCAAAGTACAAGTAGATAAATAGGTACCACTCCGGCGGGAAGGTAAACGGCATTTCCGTGTGCTGCTCTGGTTCGCCAGAAGTGGCTTAGTCATGCTGGCCACATGACCCAGAAGCTGTACGCCAGTTCCCTCAGCCAGTAAAGCGAGATGAGCGCCGCAACCCCAGAGTCAGCCACGACTGGACCTAATGGTCAGGCGTCCCTTTACCTTTTTATATGGGTTTTAAAGCACCTATAATTCATGGTTGCATCTGAACTCAGGGGAATTCTAGATTGTTTTAGCAAGCCTTCCATGACCTGGTATCCTCCAGACCCCCATCAGCCCCAGCCACCATGGCCAATCATCTGGGATGGTGGAAATTGGAGTCCAAAACATCTGGAAGAGACCAGGTTGGAGGGAAGCTGGATCATACACAGTGGTGTGAAGTTGTCTTGTGTGAACAAACCTTTGTTTAAAATACTTGCAGCTCCCCTGAGTTCCAAAGACTTCTAGGCAATTTTAAATCACAACATAGTGCTTCTGGTCCCCCCCCCCCTCAGGGTTTGCCAAAGGAGGAGAGAAAAGTATGGAAACCCAAGACTTGATACCACTCATGCACAAGTACGAAACCTGGGGAGATGGGTAACATTTTTCAATCCAAGGTCCACATTTCCTCAAGGGCAACCAGCTAGTGGGCAGGAACTGGAGACAAAAGTGGGAAAGCCAATGGATGTGACTCTTACTTTGTACACTAGGTTATTTTCCAACCATGCAGAAGTCTGCGGTTTCTACACACACACTTCTCCATCTCCCATTAAGACGAGCAACAGGCATTATCAAAGTGAGGGTGTGGCCTGAAGAGAGTGGGTGTGGCCTGGGAAGGGGGTGTGGCCAGGGAAGACTCCCAAGGGCTAGACAGAAAGGGCTGGAGGGCCACATTCAGCCCATGTTCCCTAGGTTTTCCACCCCTGCACTAAATACCGGCTTGGCATTATATACAAAATTTGCCTTGCTATCCCAAGTCTGCAGTTGTCCTAGCATTCGGTGAATGGTAGCTTGTGGCTATGAATCAGAAAGTTCTCCTTTTGTGTCACCAGAATTTAGAAAGGAAGTGACATTTCAAATTCAAGAAGAGCATCCATTACCTTTTCTAAAGGACTCTCTACTCGAGGGAGGCTGATCATAGGCATTTGAGCCAGATTGTCCATGTGAGAATGTTCATGTTCTGGTTGTCTACCTCTAAAATTATTTACCACACACACAACCTAGAAAGAGAAGGAAGAAATCAGATATTATGAGAGAGTTTAATAGATTGGATCCTGAACACCCACATCAACTGTACAATGTCCTCTGATAGAAATGCTCATTATTAAATCACTCTTCCATAATGAATGAGATTACAGCACAAGCACAACATTGTAAAAACACAGCTAGAATATGCTTAGGCTAATTATCAAGAAGATGCCAGTGTACATTGTCGTTCTTTGAATTTACCAACAATTGCTTGTAAATAGGCATTTTAGATGCCTACCAACAATTGCTTGTAAATAGATATTTTTAGATGCCTCTGGAGTATTTTTTCAACAGACATCAACATGCACTTATACGTCAACTTAATGCACTTATCAACATGCACTTATCCATCAACATGCACTCTTTGAACAGAATAGTCTAACCATCAAGAGCTCATAGATAAAATAAACAGTAGTGGCTGGTGTGGTATTGCTGACCTGGTTTCCCAACACTGCACATCACTGCCAGTTATCAAGAGGGAGAGACAAGGCGGTGGATAGCTCTTCACAGGTACAGCAGCGAAGCCAATCCAACACCCCCACTATTGCAACTGCACCACATCAAGCTTCCCACTACCTCCCGCCTCCCTCTTAACAGCCAGCAGTGACATACTGTTTTGGGAAACCAGGTTAGCAATGCAGCTCTGCCTGCATTGCCCACTACTGTAAATAATGTGGCATATCTTCCAGCACATGGTGACCTTCTGCACTCAACTTGTGAAATGTGGATCCACATTGCCAGAAGGCTGCAACAAAAATGCCATTTTCTAAATGACTGTATAATACTTTGAACTTTTTTTTAAAAAAAGGAAAGCCAGTTAGCACATTGCACTGACAATAATTTAGTGACATTGCTGACAAACATGAACTCACATTGGCCTCAGCCCCAATTTGTGCTGAAGTCTTCCAATACAGTGGACTCACTTGGAATTGAATGGTGAGGTTTGGATAATAACCTTTTTTAAAAACTAACATATTATTTTAAACATGGGATCCAGTAGTTGCAAATGCACACAGCTCAGTGGAGGAGACACTTTCACTGCAGGCAAAGGGATGAACACATGTAGCAATTTAAGCTAGTGAGATCAGTGATCTCTCATATGAATGTGTTCCATGTGCATGCTGGAGCACATATTGAGCTCAGGATTAGCATTAACTGTGCATTTGTTTATATTTATGAATGACTGTTATTCAAGCATGCAGCCTGCATTCTGATGAATAAATCATGTGAGGAACCCATTCATAGTCAAACTCATAGTCATAGAAAGAGTCACATGCAGCCGTACTTACCAGAAACGCTGCTATAGAAATGCCAACTAGAAATCCTGCTATCACGTCTGACCAATGATTTCGATATTCTGCTACTCTGTTGATACCAGTAAGAAATGCCATGCACATTAAACTCAAGCAAAGGACTGGTTTTGCCAGTCTTGTTCCTCTGGCCTTTATCGTGTTGGTGATATACATCTGAGGGTGAAAAGATGGGGGAGGGGATTAAAGCAGCGTGAGTTTTCATTCTTAAGTGGGGAAAGCATTGCTCAGATTTTAAAAAAGGCAAAACTTACTTTGTTGGTTGGTGGGGAATAGAACATAATGATTTTAAACAATGCAATGTAGTACATACAAATTTAAGCCTTGATTCATTTAATTGTTTATATACCCCTGCAATTTAGACAGAAGTGCTCAAAGCAGCTGAAACCATTTATCAAATGGATACACTAAAAGTAATACACCTGAAACAAAACAAAACCAGCAGGAATATATGTCTGATGTTGTCCTCACCTTCCTCCCTTTCTTTCTGGCTCCTTCCCACCAGGCAGTTAGTGGTAAATGACCCTGTGTATGGTGGGGACAACGACAGTCTAGCTGCATTAGGACCAGGTGGATGTTGTCTTCACCCGCTTCCTTTGTTATCTACCAACTTCCACCAGGCCATTGGTGATAAGAGAGAGAGAGGGATGATAGATGATAGATGATAGATAGATAGATGATAGATGATAGATAGATAGATAGATAGATGATAGATAGATAGATAGATGGTAGATAGATAATAGATAGATAGATGATAGATAGATAGATAGATAGATAGATAGATGATAGATAGATAGATAGATAGATAGATGATAGATAGATATAGATGATAGATGATAGATGATAGATGATAGATAGATAGATAGATAGATAGAAGATAGATAGATAGATAGATAGATAGATAGATGATAGATAGATGATAGATAGAGATAGATGATAGATAGATAGATAGATAGATGATAGATAGATAGATAGATAGATAGATAGATAGATAGATAATAGATAGATAGATAGATAGATGATAGATAGATAGATAGATAGATGATAGATAGATAGATAGATAGATAGATAGATAGATAGATAGATGATAGATAGATAGATGATAGATAAATAGATAGATAGATGATAGATAGATAGATAGATAGATAGATAGATAGATAGATAGATATAGATGAGAGATAGATATAAATGATAGATGATAGATAGATAGGTAGATGATAGATGATAGATAGATAGATGATAGATGGTAGATGGTAGATAGATAGATAGATAGATGAGAGATAGATAGATGGGAGATAGAGATAGATGATAGATAGATAGATGATAGATAGATAGATAGATAGATAGATAATAGATAGATAGATAGATAGATAGATAGATAGATAGATAGATGAGAGATAGATATAGATGCTGAGAGATGATAGATGATAGATAGATAGATAGATGATAGATATAGATAGATGAGAGATAGATATATAGAGATAGATGATAGATAGATAGATGATTAGATAGAGAGAGATGATAGATAGATAGATAGATAGATAGATGATAGATAGATAGATGATAGATAGATAGATAGATGATAGATAGATGATAGATAGATAGATAGGTAGGTAGGTAGATAGATAGATGATAGATGATAGATGATAGATAGATGATAGATAGATAGATAGATAGATAGATAGATAGATAGATGATACAGATAGATATATAGATAGATAGTTGATTACAGAGAGAGAGACGATAGATAGATGGCAGATGATAGATAGATGGTAGGAGAAGGAACCATCCAGCAGGAGGAGATTGATGTATTTACCTGCTCTTGAAGAGCAATTGTTGGTAAAATGCTATTGTCAGAAAGGGGAGTACAGCGTGAACAGGAGTAGGGAATCCATCTCTGCTTCCCTCACTTCCCTGTACCTTCCCACAGGGCAGTTGGTGGTAGATGGTCATGGGGGAGGAAGAGTGGAAAGCCCAGCAGAAACAAGTGCTTAGTGTTGTTTTGCCTGCTCCCACCCCTCTCCTTTGTGCACACAGTCGTAGCAGCGCCATGCACTCATCCAGTGTTCTGGGCTGAATAAGCTAACAATGGGCCCTGACAGCAGCAAGAAAAATTGTGCCCACCACTTTCAGTGTTATTGGAGAGCTAAGGCACTTCTGCTTCTTGCCTCTTCATGTTCACTAAGGGCAATTAATGCTAATCTACCTCATTGTGTGGAGAGGACATAAGCTGAAATGTCTCTATGGTTAATCAAGAAACATCTTTGCTCTTAACGTTTCCAGCAAGCTGCAGACTAGCAAGTAATCTTGCTGCAGTCTATGGCTGCCATCCAACACTGGCGCACTTTTAAGTAAAATCAATGGACTGATTACACATAACTCTGCATTAAACTGTGACTTAACATCTTTCTTCGCTGCCCAGTAAAATGTGTTCAACAGACTCAGGAATGAAACACAAACAACAAAACGCTACACTTTGAATTCCTGATGGCTCTCCACTGCTTCTAGTAGCCACCGGATGCAAGAACCGTTCAGCAACCATGTCTGAAACCTGTTATCAGTGTAAAAGGTAAAGGTAAAGGTACCCCTGCCCGTGCGGGCCAGTCGTGTCCGACTCTAGGGTTGTGCGCTCATCTCACTTAAGAGGCCGGGAGCCAGCGCTGTCCGGAGACACTTCCGGGTCACGTGGCCAGCGTGACGAAGCTGCTCTGGCGAGCCAGCACCAGAGCAGCACACGGAAACGCCGTTTACCTTCCCCCTATAAAGCAGTACCTATTTATCTACTTGCACTTAAGGGTGCTTTCGAACTGCTAGGTGGGCAGGAGCTGGGACCGAAAGACAGGAGCTCACCCCGCTGCGGGGATTCAAACTGCCGACTATACGATTGGCAAGTCCTAGGCACTGAGGTTTTACCCACAGTGCCACCCGCGGGGTTATCAATGTAGGTTACATCTAAGAGGCAATCACCCAATTCACCCTAAAGATTAATCCTATGAAGCAAATAATCTACACTGATTGGTAGCTTTACTGATCAAGGCTAGAGATGCTTTCTTTGGCATCTTGAAGGCAGTATGATAGCCACTCCTGGAAAACAGGGTTCGGCACTTTTCGGGGGTTTCTGAAATGCCTGCAAAACCTATTTGACCAGAGATGGCAGTGGGACAAAGGAAAGGTGGGTGTGCACCAGGGGTAGCAAACATGCTGTGCTCCTGATCTTATGGACTACAACACCTATCATCCTTGGTAATGCTGGTTGAAGCTGATGGAAGTTGTAGCCCAAAACATCTAAAGGGCGCCATGCTTGTTTCTCCTGGTGTGCATCATCCTTCCCCATCACTGTAATCGCCATATGTTTTTGGACTACAACTCCCACCAAGCACTGCCAATAAAAAGGGATGGTGGGAGTTGCTGTCTAAAACATCTGGGGAGCACCAGATTAGGATAGGCTGATATACACCAAGGGAATCAATGACTTTATCATACTACAGTGGGGGGGGGAGTATTTGATCCCCTGCTAAATTTGCCCGTTTGCCTTCTGATGAAGAAATGACCAGTCCATAATTTTAATGGTAGGTTTATTGTAGCTGTAAGAGACAGAATAACAACAGGAAAACCCCCAGAAACCCAGAAGACAAAAGTCAGAAATTGACGTGCATTATAATGAGTGAAATAAGTATTTGATCCCCTATCAACTAGCCAGATGTCAGGCTACCTGGTATCTTCGCTGTATGTAACGAGCTGAGATTAGAAGCACCTGCTGTAAGGGAGAGGTCTTACCTGTAATCCCAGCTCGTTACAGTACCTGTACAAAAAACACCTGTCAACAGAAGCAATCAAACCAGCATATTCCAAAGTAGCCACCATGACCAAGACCAAAGAGCTGTCCAAGGGTGTCTTGGACAAGACTGTAGTGACAAGACTGTAGACCTGCACAAGGCTGGACTAGGCTACAAGACTATTGCCAAGCAGCTTGGTGACAAGGTGACAACAGTTGGTGCAATAATTCGCAAATGGAAGAAACACAAAATAACTGTCAACCTACCAATAAAATTATGGACAGGTCATTTCTACGTCAGAGGGCAAATGGGCAAATTTAGCAGGGGATCAAATACTTTCCCCCCCTCACTGTACTTCCAATTCTCTTTTTTAAAAACTAAGGTTTTTCTTCCTCCTCAAAGGGTCATAGTCAAGGCTAAACTAGAACTGGAAATCCAGGTCCATGATGCACTACCTGAAATTGAATTTATATGCTGACTAAATTTGTCAGCATCTCATCAAGTTGAAACCCACACCACACACCAGGTTTCCCCCATGCTGTTGACAGATATTCTTGGTGGCAGTTTAAGAAGAAAGAGATAGTATGGTTGGAACCATTCCTTATGGCAACTGCTTGCTACAAGGAGTAGCTCCAGTCCCTGCATGTAGACTATTTACTTTCATTGCCCGGCTAGTTTTTGCAAGGCTCTCAGTCTGTATATGTGCACACATGTGTCTTTCCATAATACACACTGGGATCCTTTGTGAAGGCTAAACTTCCATTCCTTTGCAGAATATGACACTTTAGTCATTTTGCTTAACGTACATTTCCATAAGCAAAAAAGAAAAAATAGTAGCAAACATTACATTTTTTTTCTTGAGTGGAAAATGCTGAAGCTCATCATCTGCTTGTGAATGTGCTCCTTTATGAATGGCAAGCTAACAAAAACAATTCTGCCTAACATAGAGAATAAACAATGACTTTAAAAGGCTGCATCTCTAATACCACTTATCCTTCTTTCTCCCTGCAGTCGGGAATCAGTGTTGTTTTTGCAGCTCTCCTTTTATTTCTGTTCCCCAAATTGCAGTGAATTCTCTCTTCTGTAGTAAGACAAGTTGCTATATTAGCATATAATACTGATGAACCGAGAAAGAATTCAGTTTCTCTTGTCTTCCTCACAGCATCTGTCTTCAAATACCAATAAACACTCAGCTGCTTTGGGGGGGGGGTGTATTCCCCAAGGTCTGCATTTAACACAGACCCAAACCTTATGTGGCCATCCTACTGGCCAAGATTCAATGGTTTCTCCTGCAGCAAACTCAAAAGCGCAGATGTTTGTCCTTTAAAAAACCTGGTGCATATCCCTGGAAGCCCATGGCTTCCTGCCAAATGTTTTCAAATGTACTATTATTATTATATAATTTATTATCCAGTGATTACCTATGTGTCAAGGTGATTTACAAACATACCATGAAAAGCTAAAAATGGGTTTTAGAGGCAATAGTAAAGATGGTGTTAAGAACAATACAAAATGAATAAGCAGAGATTTTTACACGTAGCTGAAAAAACTTGTCAAAATAAAGATGTCTTCAATGATTTCTGGGAAGTACAAGTAGTGAGTGCCTTTTGTATATCAGCAGGGACGCTGTCCCACAGAACAGAGGCAGCCACACCTAAAGCCCTGCTCTGAGTTACTGTATTTATGTGCCGCTGTTCACACATTATGCCGAACCAGCAGGGGGGACAAAACACTTGCCCCATAAAGTGTGGACTTGACTCTCAGCACAGGGAAGGCATTTTTGAAGGCGTGCCCTATATAATCCCCACTCCAGGCCTCCTTGTGGCCTCTTCCAAAGCCCTGTTCCCATGGCAACCATCCAGGCCTAAGATTGGGCTGCAGGAAAACTTGGTGAAAATGCATCCCGGAAGTAAGTGGAGAGCTATGGCTGGTAGAGCCCAAATACAGCCTGGCCCTGCTGTGGTGGCTGCATCACATATGGAGGTATGCCTGTGGAGTTGCTATGGCAATGGGGCTTTGGGAATGGACTGTGAGGAGGCCTGGCAGGGAGATATTTGGGGAAGGAGTGTTGGAATTCCATCCTGCTGGAATTCCATCCTGCAGGGCATACTTTCTTAACAAGCACCTTTCCTGTGGGGAAGGCATTTGCGAAGAAGCACCCTGCACAGAATTGAACCCTCCTTCTCTTGGTCGGGGATGAGGGAGGCGCATTTCTTCCAACCATACATTTAATTAGCATCTTAGTTAAGCATTAGCCCTGCCCCTGAATTGATTTGGGGTTGGATCTGAAGCAGATGGTCTCCAGGAAGGGTCTTGGGTTGGGCAGGGCTGGGTATAGTTTTCTGCAAAACCAGGCAAGGGCCTTTTAACTAACCAGCCTGCTGTTCTAGGGGCAGCCAAGCCAACCATGTTACAGGTCTTGTCAGAAGGCTCTGGTTGACAGAAAGTTTTGGTTCTCTATCATTCCTGGATGAGCCAACATCTTCCCATAGCTATTTAAGTAGAAGGGAACTTCAGCTAGCAGGGCTCACTTGGAGCTATCCAAGGTCCTGTTTTTTGTTAAGCGAAATTTTGACCATACTTTCCCAGCCTGTCCGGCTTTCACTTTCTACACCAGCCTCCCTCAACCTTGAGTCCCCATATGTTATTAAACTACAACTCCCATAATCCCTGACAACTGCCTATGCTGGTGAGGAATAATGGGAGTTGTAGTCCAATAACACAGGAACCCAAGTTTGAGAAAGGCTAAACTACACCTTACCTGATGAACCTGACATGGCCTACTGTGACTCAACCTTGCTTATCTCAACTGGGCATTATCTTTTTTTACTTGACTTCACCACACGCTACCTACTTTCCTTGTGAGCCTCAATAGCACACATAACGGGATAATCACCACCACTACAACAAAAAATTATTCTAAATTAAACTGGCTTTTCACTTTCATATAAAATGCCCTCAACCTTTAGACATCATACTGAAAACAACCTAAAAGGTGCATTTTCCAAACTTATAAATCCTGTAAGATCAAGACCTCCAACCGTATCTAAAGACTACTACTACTACTAATAATAATAATAATAATAATAATAATATCAGTCTCATACCTATTGGTGATGGCAGTGAACAGTATCAAAATGTTCCATTATTCTTAATTGTCTTTATAGAATAGACTCATCTTATTAAAAAAAAAAAAACTCTGCAGGAATTTATTAAAACAGATTGGCATCTTTAAACACTACTCCTTTTAGTTACTGCAATCCGAGACAGACATTGACAAACTAGAAAGGATACAAAGGAGAATTGCAAAGATACTGAAGAACAATAGTTATGCAACTGTGTATAGTTGAAATCACACAAGTGAAATGTGTGTAAGACGCAATCACGCAGTAGTTGTTCTTCAAGCTCTTTTGTCTCTTGTGTGTTGATTTTACTGTACATTGCTTAAGATACGTCTGTTAGAAGCAGTATATAAACAAATCAATAGCCAGCCATAGACTGAACATGTCTATGATTGATTCATTGATTCATTGATTGGCAGCAATTAAAAATATGGAAAACTGGGGAAGTGGTATGGCAGGGGAACCAAAACTTTGCAGGATTATGCAATGGATTCCCCTGAAAGGTATTGTGGGTTCCTCTTATTGCTTTAAATTGGTTATTAGTTTTACACCATGAATTTATATATAGGAAGTCACCTTGGGAGGGGTTTAAATGTAAAAGGCAACCTACAAGCAAATAAATCTGTGACCGCATTCAGTCAAAACTGATACTGTATTCATTTCACAGACTGTACTAACTCCTGCAGTACCATATTCTTGTTAAATCCTGCCCTCCAGTATTGTTGCCATTTTTAATCTTGGTCTTTCTTGAACTTGATTCTGATTGCGCAGTGCTACAGAGGTTTTGTGTGCTGGCAGGGAGAGAAATAGAAACGAGAGCTTGTGTATCTGTCAAGAGAAAACATTTACAGAATGTTCAGGAAAAACTACACAACGCTTTTAGTAATGGAATTCAAATTCAAGCTCCCTGGTAAATAGAGGCTTCATTAACTCAGCAAGGATTGCCTAAACTTTGTTTAAAGCTATGTTGTTGGTTTTTTGAAATGTGGGGGAAATCACTGCTGTCATTTTGAGACATTCACATAAAAAGCAAGACACATCGGGGGGGGGATCTACTTTTGATTTTTTGAGCTATTTCAGGGGCAGGGAACTTTCAGTCTGAGGACCAAAGCCTAAGCCTCTCATTCAGCCCCTTGGGATTCTCCCCAGTCTTAACTCTTCACCAGCACTGCTCCATGTCTTTTCCCTGGGTGGAATTTGAAGTCGCTCAATATGAAAGATTGTCACTTATTTCCCTCCCCTTTCTCTTTCCCAATTCTTGTACCTGCAAGGGCATTTTTTATTTATTCTTAATGCTTTTCTCCTTCCCCCCACCCCTCTTTGTTTGTCAATCTGAGTGAACACTTTTTTATTTAAAAAAAATCAAAGCAACACTCACAACTTGGGATGACACTGTAAGTAAATGAGTGCGGGACATGGAAAGGACAAGGGAAGGATTGATCCATTCATGGGAGGGGGGAACATGATGCAAATCATCCACTGACCACAGTGCAGCAGTTTGGGGTCATTTATTTCTCCCCTTATTGAATTATCCCCCAATTGGGAAAATCCAAATTCAGTGGAGAAAATGTGTGAAATTGCAGCTCTCCGCAGTGGGGGTCATGCCGATGATGCTCATTTAATGGGAACACAAGCAAACTTTGAATCCACAACATACTCCGGTGTGAACAAACCCTTGGTCTCCAGGCCCTTCCCCCCTTTAGGCACTCTCTTCTAGACACACTCTTGTTTGTCCACATCCATCTTAAATTACAGTGAACGGAAATGATACAACGTTCTTTAGATATGAAATAATTATGTGAAATTGACTGTTTTTGCTTTGCAGGAATTCTCTTTTCCACAGTCTTACAATCGTTTCCCAACTTAGTATGCCATTGTTAGCACCATGCTTGCAAGCACTCTATTTGTATGGCCTCTAGAATTCCTGGATGAGTTCCTGCTTTTGATCCTCTGGATCCTTGAACTCTAGGTGATCCCAGGAGAAGTCTTGCTACAAAAAAAATCAACCTGACTGACTCTGGATGCCTAGCCCTGCATTTTCTTTTCCCTCACTGTTGCTAACAGTAGAGTGTGTGCCATAAAGACTAGCTAAGATTGAAGGAAGTCTCTCCTTTTTACTTTATTTTTCAGTTTACCCTAATGCTACTGATCCTTGCACAGACAAAGCATAAGGAAGTCTCTCTCTCTCTCTCTCTCTCTCTCTCTCTCTCTCTCTCTCTCTCTCCAGCTTTCCTACTCCCACTACACCTCCTCCTTTCCCCTCCCTGAAGCAATCCACTGTACATTACAGCCTCCGTGGCTGACAGCCATATCACTTCTCATCCGCACCCCTCCTTCCCTTCTCTGGAACAGCCTTCACAGTCAATTATTATACGACCACTTTGTTCTTCTCTCCCAATAAATCTCACTTCTTGGGAAAGCTCTGATCTTGTCTCTGTTGCTCCCCACCACTGTACAAGGGCACTCTGCTTCTCAGATTTCGACCCAAAGTTAATGCAGCCTGTGATCCTGTGTATTTAATTAAATGTGCTTAAGTTTATGGGCCTATTCTATGGATAGACATGAACACCTCCTCTGGCAACAGAGCCAGGATTGCAGAATAGAACCTGGGACATTTCCCCTAGCACATTTGGTCTAATTCCCCCCAGTCCTTTCTATTCCAGAAGAGGCTAGTCTCTGAACACACAGAAGCAAACTGTGCATACAATATACCTTTAAAGCACATTCAAAGCACATTATTTCCCTCAAAGTACTCTGGACACTGTAGTATACCCTTCATATAGATACAATTGCAGACCCTCCAAGTGTCCCTGTTTTCCAGGGATGTGTCTGATTTAGAGAAGCTGTCCTTGTCTCTGATTTGATCCTGGAATGTCCCTGCTTTCATTGGAGAAATGTTGGAGGTTATGGAGTTATTTGACTCCCGAGCCATCTGAAGGCAATCCTGTATAGGGAAGTTATTTTTAACGTTTAACATTTCATTATGTTTTTATATATGTTGGAAGCTGCCCAGAGTGGCCGGGGCAACCTAGTAAGATGTGTGAGGTATAAATAGTGAAATTATCATTACAGAATGGGACGTCCTATTTTCATCAGAGAAATGTTGGAGGGTATGTAATTCCAAGTACAGTGGTACCTCGGTTTACAAACGTAATCTGTTCCGGAAGTCCATTCTTAAACCAAAACCGTTCTTAAAATGAGGCGTGCTTTCCCCAATGAGGCCTCCCGCCGCCAGTGCCCTTCCAACGTTCAGACTCCATTCTTAGACCAAGGTAGTGTCAAACCAAGACACTATTTCCGGTTTTGCGGAGTTTGTAAACCAAATGGTTCTTAAACCGGACTGTTCTTAAACTGAGGTACCACTGTACCTCTTAACAAACTACAGTGCCCATAAATCTTTGAGGGAAACACTGTGCTTTGAATGTCCCTTAGGGCTTACCCAGCCTTAGTCTGCAGGTATGTACAGTGGCACATATACCAAACAAGCATACTAACAACACCATGACTATAATGCAGAAGTTCCAGCGGTGTTTCCTTAATTTTACTTCTCCACAAGCACACTTCTATACAAGTCTACTTGGAAGTAAACCTCACTAAATTCAGAGGGTATAAAGTAAACATCCTTACTGGGAACAAGCTCCATTCAATATGCCTAGGGTAAAGGAACCTTAGACGGTTAAGTCCAGTCAAAGGCGACTATGGGGTTGCGGTGCTCATCTCACCTTCAGGGAGCTGGCACTTGTCCACAGACAGCTTTCCAGGTCATGTGGCCAGCATCACTAAACCGCTTCTCATGCAACCGAACACCGTGATGGTGACCAGAGCACACAGAAACACCGTTTAGCTTTTTGCTGCATTGGTACCTATTTATCTACTTGCACTAGCGTACTTTCGAACTGGTAGGTTGGCAGGAGCTGGGACCAAGCAACGGGAGCTCACCCCATTGCAGGGATTTGAACCACCGACCTTCAGTGGTTTAGACCACAGCACCACCCACGTCCTACCTTACCTTACCTTTACCTTGATATGCCTAGCATGACAGGTACAGCCTAGAGTACATTATTGTACCAAGAACCAAGGAGAATCCTTCAGTGGACCTACAGAAGTCATCTGCTCAGAGAAGTCTATTTTTTTATATATATATAAAATTTTTATTGGGTTTTCCGCTTTTATAAAGACAATACAGACACAAAAATAACACAAGACACAAACATGTATAAATTCAGCAGATCCTCTTTTCATAACCTTGTTCCCTGACTTCCCCCCACCCCCCCTCGTGCATCCCAATTCCCAAGATTATATCAGCAAGTTGGTATTTCTCCTCTTAACCATCTTATTCATTTTATTACCTCTTTTCTAATAAAAAAATTGATTTTCCTAAGTTGGACTTAAGTTCTCTTCCATCGATTTTTCATTTTATCTTGATTAAAAGTCATATTAACCAAACCTGAAAGTCTTAAGAGTTTTTAAGAATCTCCTCTTCCCTCCCTCCCATCCCCGGTTTTTGTCCCTTCCCAATAAAAATCCAAAGTCAAGATTCTCAGCCTGGGTTCCTCACGTCCGAGGCTTTCAAGTCCCTTTCAGTCCCTCTCCGCCGGTCTTGTTGGTAGTCCTTTATGTCAGTCGTCGAGTCTGGAAAAAGATCTTTCACCATCAAAGCATATTCTCTTCCCACAAGGAGATTTGAAAGCAACTGCTGGAGTATTTCCACAAAGCCTGTATCTTCAAAATCAAAGTCCAAACGGAGGCCCCAATCATATTTCTTTATTTTAAGTTCCTGTATTCCATATTGTCCCAGAACCTCCTCCTTCTTCTTCTGCGTCTTTCGCAGACTTGTGGTAGATATGTTCCCAGAGTCTCCTTGCTTGTGTTCCACAGATGTCAGCTTTTGGTTGTTGCTTCCCAAGGTTACTTTCTCTTTTTCTTGTTTAGTCTCTTCCACCTCTGTAGACATTGTTTCCCATTCAGCTGTGGATTCTTTCTCATTCAGGTCCTCAATACAAACAGCAGAGTTGCCTGTTCCCAAGGTCATAGTGATAAGTTGTTTATTCATGGCTAAGCTCTGCTCTTGTAAGATTCCCACCAATTGAAACATCCTTTCGATTTCCACTAGTAACTTTCCATCCACAGCCATTGTATCCATTGTAGTTTCACAGAATTCCCCCTAGGGGGAATCTGGTTACTTATTAGTCTTTTCTCCAACAGTCCTTTAGCTTATTATTGTTACTTTGTTTCCAACAATTTTAGCTCAATTATAACTCGTCTTAATCCAGAGGGATCTTAAATAGTGATTTTTCCGCTTTAAACTGCCCGTTTGACAGCTTTGACAGCTGTCAAACTCCGCAGCTCTTACACAGGCACAAAGGCAGGACGTTCCCGAGCCCGGGAGGGGGGGTTGTTTAAAACATAAAGAGGGTCTCCAAAACTCCACTCTCCAGCACAAAATTTCCTTTAACTAAATCTTGAAAGTTAGTGTCCTTTTTAACTCACCCCACCAAGGGTAGGCTCTCCAGCTTAGCTCTTATGTCGTTGCTTAGATCGTCTGCAGGGGGGGGTGCGGACTTCCTTTTAGCACACCCCCCGGTCGTCTCCAATTCAGGGTAAAATTTTTAAGGTCCCAATCCGTCTTACTCACGGGTAATTCTTTCAGTCCAAATTTTCAAGGAAGAAAGTCAGCGCTCTCTGGTCATGGCTCGTGGCTTCGCTCCACCGAGGTAGCGGTCGACTCTCAGTGCCACGCCACCCCCGTATCCTCTCCGCAGCCTTTAAAAAGGCTCTTCGTGGATCGGGGGGCGCTTAAGGCACCCGCCGAGTCTTCAGTCCGCAGGCTTCCGCGCCTGCGGTTTTTAAGGGTCCCCGCGTCACCGGCGCGGCAAAGACCCGTCCTCAGTAGAGCCGATTCCCTCCGCAGCTCGGAGGGAATCCGCCATTTCCAGATCGCGTCAACCCGGAAGTCCATCTGCTCAGAGAAGTCTACAGTATGCTGCTCTGGAGTTGCTATGCAGCCATTATCTTTTTCTAACTGTTCACACTCTTCCACCTCAGGCAACAAAATGTTATGGGCCAGTCCTGTTGGCCAGAGGCAAAGGGAGGAAACAAAGGGAGGAACATGCTAAGCATGTTGCTGAAATTGCTTGGAAAATTATATGCACAAACATACAAACATACATTCATGAGGGGTTTTATTTAAAAAAAACACTAAATAAAATTCAAAATTCTTAAATAAGAAAAAACAAAGCACAAAAAACCAAATTTTATATAATTGGGTCAAATGGTCTGATTTAGCAAATATCAGAGAGGAGGAAATATTTTATTATAGCAGCCTCTTATGATGATAAATTCACAATAAATGATCATCTCCCTCCAGCCCATGGCATGGTAATAAATAAATTCATTCTTTCACCCTAGACATATTAAATCTTTTTTGTAAAGTTAGACAAAACAATTGGTTGTCATAATTATGTAATAACATGGTAATTTGTGGTAAACTCCACTAGAGGTCAGGAATAATCATCTTCACCGTTACACATACTGGAAGATGAAAGGTAAACGAATCTTGCTGAGAAAACGGCTTGTGGAAATCATAACTAGAAAAATGCATTTGAAACTTTGATATTACAGGTTCATAGTGCAGCAGGTCAATACAAATCAAGGCTATTTAAAGCAGCAACAAAGAAAAGAAAAAAAGGCCAGAATAGTTGGCTGGGTTTCATTATGGAACGTTTTGGGTTCTGGACTAGGCATGAGAGTCATTGGCTGACAATGGGTAACTATTTCTCAAAGTTGGTGTGAGGGTAAAACAAAGAGGAGGAGCAAAGAGATCAAGGTGTGCTGCCTTGAGCAACTGGGAGGAAAACATGATACATGAATGGAAAGGAAGGAAGGCACCAATGTTGCTAACTTCTTGGTTAATCTAACCACTAAAATGTGTTTAAAATTTGACACCTAAAGAAAGCATTTACACTACCTAGGAGTGTACACTTTGAATAATTTTTGGGTTATATCCAATAATAATTCTACTTAGAGCAAACCCAGCAAAATGATGAGCATAACAAACTTTGAAGTGGACAACCAAGTGAATATCATGTATTTTTTGACTGGCTTTGATAATTTTGTGGCACACAACATTGCAAGTTTTGCGACTACTGCTCAAAAACTGAGAAGGTACATTAAGGGTAATATGGTGGACTGTAAAGATCTGATCAGCAATGAATTTGAGAAACTTATTTGTCTCAGCTTGTTTTTTTCTAATATACATATGTACTAATTGGGTTAGACTGACTTGTAATGGTGTATATATTTTGTATAGCTTGTATAGTATGTATATATTTCCTTTTTAGTGGTGGTTGAAATGACCAAGATGGTAGTAACCAACAAATAAATTCAGTGTGGTAAGAGACAAAGAAACTTGGTTAATTTAATTTCAAAGGTTCTACTCTGGCAGAACTTAGTTGGTGCTAACTTTATATAAATGTTGCATCTTTACTCCTTTTAGAAAATGGTGTGTCGCTTATTGAACATCTAAGATCTTTGCTGATTTTGTGTGCCTGTCAGGGAATCTTATCCCTTCCACGGTGAGATGCCAAGAAGCAGATAAACAAGAAGAGTTCTTACCAAGTAGTTTATTCAATATTCAAAGAGAGAGAGAGAGACGAAGGAATGCGGTCTCTCTTAGATAATGGCGCTGCTCCAAGTAAAGTCCCCACCCCACCCCCAGTCCCTCCTATTCTACGTCACCCCTGCTGATCTGTGTTTTCTGCCTCTGAGCTTTCTTTTTTTAAAATAATATTTATTAAAAGTTTAAGAATTAAAGAAAAAAGTAAAAAGTAAAAAAGTAAAAAATAAAGGGGAAAAATAAACAATACAAATCAATACATTACAATACATATAAAAAAGCAAAAGACACAATACATCAAAACAAAAACAAAAGCAAAAACAGTTAAAAACACATCCGATATTTCCATATCTTTATCTTTCATTAACTTGTTTCATCGACCTCCTCACACCTCCCTTTTTGTGTTCTAGTTATTAATTATTACAGCAAATCCTTTCCATCTTTCACAGTTTTCTGTCATTTAATTATCTTAATTTGTTTTAACCTTATCTTACCATTAAAACCCTAAAACTTATTTATACGTAACTCCTTATAACATTTCTACTAAAGCCATATAATTTCATTCCAACATTTTTCTAACACTCATTAATTTTGCAACATTTCTCTAAATATATATATTTTTATAAACTTTTTTTCAATCTTCTTCCACCGTCTCTTCTCCCTGGTCTCGGATTCTGTCAGTCCTTTTTATCAATACCATATAGTCCATCAACCTGGTGACCTTCTGTCCGAGGCTCTTAACTCTCTTCCATGTCCCTTCTGCAGGTCTTCTTCATATTTATACATGCACTTTACTTTATCTTCTGCTGATCTTGTTCTTAATTTCCTACCTTTGGCACTGAGGAGTAGATCTCGGGGAAACTCCAACCTAACAATGTCTTTATTCCTTCTCAACAGGTCAGCCCATTCTCCAAAGTCAGAACTAAAGTCCAAAAGATATTTCAGAGCGCCACTCTCCCCCTGACCCAAATCCAGATCCCAAAGGCCAGAGCATCCCTGCATAAGAGGATCTATCCAACTTTCCTTCTCCAATCCAAGCAGGGCTCCATCCCACCAAATCTGGCTTTCTCTAGATTCGATCATAAAGGGCAACAGCTTATGTTCATCAAATTGCCTCTGTGAGGTCGGGGCTCCATCCACTTGAGTTACTTGAGGTTCAACAACAACTTTCTCCTTCGTCTTCTCCACAGCTTGCCATGTCAAAACAGATTCCTGGGTCAATTCCCGGGTAATTTCTGTATAGGTATTCCCTTTTTGTCCCAACTCAGTCATTTTTTGTCCCAAATTGTCAATTTTAATAATCATCACATCCATCTTCTCATGAAGCTGTTCCAATAAGGCACTTGTCTTGCAAAATGCAATCACTAAGGCTTCTTCTGTCAACATTATTGTCCAAGGTCAGACTCTGATTCTCACGCTCTTTAATCTCTGCAGCTGGAAAATTCCCCAGCTCCACTTCTGCAGCAGTTTCAAAAGCTCCCTCTAGGGGAAACAATTTCTATTTGTATCCATCCTTTTAAACGCAGATCCAGTGACAGAGTTGGTTTCAATTTTCAGTTACTTTTTTTTTACTCCTTTTTAAGTGCAAAAGGAAACAATGGAAACAATATATTTCTCTTATTTAACTATCTGTCAACATACGTTTTATTCATAGTCAATGAACTTTCCCAAAACGTCAATCTTACTGGCAGCCCGTTCGAAACGGTGGTGATTTATCTTCCTTCACTCTCACTCCTGCAGGCTTAAACGGTCTAAAATTTCCCCCCTCTTCTCCTGCTTCCAAGGGGGGTTTAGTAAGTTTAACCGACGGAGATTTAATCCTTTACAAAAGACTTTCCAGGCTTTAGCTTGCAACGTCTTTGCTTCAATCTATTTACAAAAGAGGAAGGCAGACTTCCTGTTTGAAACCTTCCCGTTTCGATGCCAAATTAAGAAGTTTAGAGATCCAATTTTCCGTTCTACTCACGGGTAGTTGTTTAGAGTCCAATTGTCCACAGGAAAAAGTCAGCGCTCTCCAGCAACAGCAATGCGGCTTCACTCCGTGAAAGAAGCAGTTGATTTAAAGCACCGCGCCACTCACCCCACGTCACTCCGGATCCCCGAAACCGGGTTTCCCTGCGAGTAGGGGAGGCACAAAAGGTGCCAGCCAAATCCCACGTCCACAGGCTTCTCCCGCCGGTGGTTTTTAGTGGGTCTCCGCCTCGCCGTGGCGGTCCAGACCCTGATTTCCATGGAGCGGATTCCTCCAGATCAGAGGAAATCCGCCATTGCCGGAGGCGCTAACCCGGAAGTCCCTGCCTCTGAGCTTTCTGTTCTACTATTCTCAATGCTTGCCAGGACCTGGGGGGGGGCGGGCGGTGTCTGGCATGCTTTCCAAAGACACTGAGTCTGTCAGCTGTCCCTTTCCTGGTCCTTCTTCTTCCTTCTGTCCCTCTCCCAATATTCCCCAGCTTCTCCCCTCTGCAGCCTCTGAACTATGACCTTCTGCAAACCGCTGTTCTAAATCTATACTGTCCTCTTCTCGGGAAGCTGCAGGAAGAGGGGGTTGTTCCCACCATTCCTCCTCAGTCCAGCCTCTGACAGTGCCAGAATGAAGAGCTAGTAGTTACTGGGTAGAATCATTTCCTTTCATAGGTTGAAAAGCAAATAAAAGCAATTCATAGCTTGAAAAGCAAGATACATATTTCGAGAACTAAGCAAATTGAACAGCTCAGGTAGCTATAAAAATAAAAGGGCACAAGCTCACTGGCATGGGTAGAATCCTCCTCCTAGTGACAATTAAGGAGGGCATCTCCTGGAACCAGGAACTAGAGACAGAGTCCTGTGCATGTGATGACATGTCCCTGACATGTCAAGTTCCACCAGCAATATGGTACAGTCATATCTCAGGATAAATCCGCTTCAGGTTGAGCGCATTCGGGTTGCGCTCCGCGGCGACCCAGAAGTAACGGAGCGCTTTACTTCCAGGTTTTGCTGCTCGCGCATGCGCAGATGGTCAAAATGATGTCACACGCATGCGCTGAAGTGGCGAAAGGCGACCCGCACACGCGCAGATGCACTGTCACGTCTTACGTTATGTTCAGGATGCGAACGGGGCTCGGGAACGGATCCTGTTCGCATCCCGAGGTACCACTGTATATGACCTCAGCAGCCATATTTCCAATGCTTGCTTCCAGGAATGTATTGCCCGTGTTTCTTTGCACCCCCCCCCCAATTCAGCTTTTGTCTAAGGGAGATGGGTTTAGTTCAAGGAAATAAAGTGCTTCTATAATTCAGGTTTGATTTTAACCAAACTGTGTTTGTTTGTTTTTTGAAAAAATGAACTTTTACTTTAAATACTCCACAGTGGTACCTCTGCTTAAGAACTTAATTCGTTCTGGAGGTCCGTTCTTAACCTGAAACTGTTCTTAACCTGAAGCACCACTTTAGCTAATGGGGCCTCCCACTGCTGCCGCACCGCCAGAGGACAATTTCTGTTCTCATCCTGAAGCAAAGTTCTTAACCCAAGGTACTATTTCTGGGTTAGCAGAGTCTGTAACCTGAAGCGTCTATAACCTGAAGCGTCTGTAACCCGAGGTACCACTGTATTTAGTTCAATTATTATTAGTAGTAGTAGTAGTAGTATTTAAAAATCTCTCGTATTATTTTATTTCTGAAAAACTACAAAGTTTTATCTTCCATGTTCGATATATGCTTCCATCTGCAGAACTGGCACTATAACAAGTTCCATATAATGTTCATTTCTGCAGTTGCAACAAATCAATCTTTTGGTGTGGCAGCACCTATTTTCTGGAACTGACTTTACTGTACTGTGTTCGACACCTGTTAAAAGCTTCTATGTTTAGGCAAGCCTCCCCAGACAGATGTTAAAAAAATTATATTTGTGGTTTGTTTGTTTTTTAAAAAACTTGGTTTTATATTGTGATGCTTTTCTTACATCTTTTAGCTTCTTAAAATCTGATGATTGTATCAGCAATTTCTTATGATTTTTTTCCTCTTATGTTATGTAAAATGCTTAGAGGGTTTTTTTCTAAAAAAAAGTGAGATTAGATAGATAGATAGATAGATAGATAGATAGATAGATAGATATATGCTTTTATATTGTTAAATATATACTTTTATATTGTTAAATAAATACTTTTATATTGTTAAATATATACTTTTATATTGTTAAATAAATGCTTTTTTCTGGGGAGACACAGGAGTACGCATACCCTCAAACATTTTGTGAATCTAAGTTTAGCATCTTTGAGGGACAGTATTTCAATATGTGTAGGAAAATGAGAGTACCCCTAAACATTTTTTTAGGGGGGGGAAAGCCCTGTCCAGGAGTAAAATGTAGTGTGCTGGAAGCGGCTGGGGAGCTAATATATTGCCAGCTCAGAAATTCTGAAACCGTTGTTGCGATCTGAACTTCAAACCTATTTCAAACAATGCACTGTTATATCGCCCTGCAATAGCAGCCACTTCGGAAAAAGGGTGTACCAAACATGCAAAGGGAATTCCACACTGATTTCAAAACTAGCAAGAATTCTGAAGCAGGCATTAGACTGGAGTTAGAAGTTATGGCAGATGTGGGCTGGGGGCTGCTGCTGAAAACAGAAACCCACTCCCTTCCTTTTCCGTAACACCTAGTGATACTCAAGGTTTAACACCCTTGTACTGTTACACTTAGGGACGCGGGTGGCGCTGTGGGTAAAAGCCTCAGTGCCTAGGACTTGCCAATCGAAAGGTCGGCGGTTCGAATCCCCGCAGCGGAGTACACTCCCGTCGCTCGGTCCTAGCAGTTCGAAAGCACCCCCGGGTGCAAGTAGATAAATAGGGACCGCTTACTAGCGGGAAGGTAAACGGCGTTTCCGTGTGCTGCTCTGGTGCCGGTTTGCCAGAGCAGCTTCGTCATGCTGGCCACGTGACCCGGAAGTGTCTGCAGACAGCGCTGGCTCCCGGCTTCTAGAGTGAGATGAGCGCACAACCCTAGAGTCTGTCAAGACTGGCCCGTATGGGCAGGGGTACCTTTACCTTTACCTTACTGTTACACTTCCTTATCCACAAATGGTCACCAATGAAGCAGATCAGCAGCAAGGTAACTTTGCAGTATGAGGGCATCCCATCACATTCTGAGCATCTTGCCTTTGTGAGGGGAGGAGATATGGGGCTGCTGGTTTCAATCAAGAGCCATGTAACTGTAATATCTATCCTTAATCTACAGCCTTCGTGTTTTATACAGACACATGCAACCACACACTTAAAATCTCTGTTTTAGCTGCTCTGAGGTTAAATCTACACACATATAAAAAAAGCCCTGAAAATGCTTTTTTTTAAAAAAAAAAACACGTTTTGAAAGATATATTGAATTTGGCATAGCTCACTTTTGCCATCTAATGGCACAATTGTGTACTGCACTTTATAACACATTCAAAACATTTTATTTGCAGCTGTATAGCTGAGTCCTCATCAGTTTCATCAAAATTCACAAAGACCTTTGGGGCAGGCTGAGCACAATGTAAGGATGAACAACACCAGAACAACTTCCTTTCCTGAAAGCCCTTATATCCAGTTCCTGTCAACGAAAAAGATAATAAGTACAAGAGAAAGGGCAGGTCAAGAAAGTGGGTGTAAATAAACGTAGAAGGAGGAAGAGCTGAATTTCACAGGTTTCAAACTGAACAGCCAATTCTTGTGACTGCAGGCTTAGTTTTTCATTAAATAAAAATAAAAATCTTGGGCTCTTGATCAATATAGTAATCACTGTATTATTGTGACTCTACAGATACAACTTCAGGGATGCAAGTAGGACAGCTAAGCTTGTTTTCTCCTCTCCTTCCTTTTACTCTAAACAAAAGCTGTAAGCTTCTGCACAGCCAAGCTGTTTAAATCCGACTGACTTCCACAGGATTTAAGCAGCCTAAAGGTTGGGCTAGGCATCTGGTGGGAGATGAGAGAATACGAACTGGATATCCACCTAATACCTTGAAAAGTGGCAAAGGCAGGCATGATTTAGAAGGATGAAGGGGCAAGCTGGCACCTTCATTATACAACTTTCGGCGCCAGATGGAAGCGTTGCTCTTCAACCAAGCCTTTAATAATAATAATAATTTTATTATTTGTACCCTCTCCATCTGACTCGGTTGCCTCAGCCACTCTGGGCAGCTTCCAGCATAAACAAAGGCATAATAAAACATTAAAAACCAGCCTACAGTGCTGCCTTCAGATGTCTTCTAAAGGTTGTATAGTTACTTATTTCCTTGACATCCGATGGGAGGGTGTTCCACAGGGCGGGCGCCACTACCGAGAAGGCCCTCTGTCTGCTTCTCTGTTACCTTACTTCTCACAGTGAGGGGACTGCCAGAAGGCCCTTAGAGCTGGACCTCATTGTCTGGGCTGATTAACATCTTCTACCCCTTTTAAATGTACTTTTTATTTTTTGCGGGGGGGGGGGGGTAGGTTTACTGGTTTGTGTTTTTTGTTCTTGCTTTTATCATGAATTTTGTCATTTTATATAATTTTTTAATGTTGTGAAACACAAATTTAATAAAAAATAATTAATTAAAAAAATCAGCAGAGGAAAGGTGTGTACTGCTTGACTCTACTAAGAATATGAGGTTCATGCTTGCTGTGGTTGAGAGAGAAATTGTTGGGGTATAAAGGGGAGAAGCATCATAGCTCAGTGGTGTACCTGCTGAAGGCCCCAAATTCAATCCCAGATATGACGCCAGGTAGGGTTTGTAAAGACTCGTGCCTTGTACCCCGAGAGCTGCTCCCAGTCAATGTAAATAAAACTGAGATAGATGGTCTGACTCAGTATAAGGCAGCTTCCTATATTCCTCTCACCTTCCACTTCCCCCCTTCAAATTGTGCCCAACCTCTACTGGTTGGACTAGGACTACTAGCAGAGACTAGGAATGGGGGAGAGTTTTGGTTTGGTACCTATTTTAATGCAATCCTACATAATTTACACTTCCTGAAACAATACACAAACCAAGATGCAGTTACTCTTCAGAATGTGCCCCCTTCCAAATCTTGCAATGCAATTCTCCAGCCAGATAATTGTATAAAAAGACATATATTAGAGGAAAATGTGCACTGAACTGCATATCCTAGTGAAAATAAACATACAAAAATGAATTATGGTTAGAGAGCTTGCTTGCAAAAATGCGTATAGTAGACAAAACTGCATGCAAAATAATTCGCACTAAAATGCTGCAGAATTTTCACGAGGACCTTTCATTTTAAGGCAATCTGATGCCGAAATGTGGAGAACCAAATTAAAGACTGGGGAAATGCAAAAATGAGAGAAACCAAAGCTGTCAGATTTGCCTTAACCTTGAGGAAGACTGAAGTCCTAAATGCTGCATCAAGATTTACATCTTCCTAGTACCTTAAAGGATAAAACTTCACTGCAAGGCAAGTGATAAATCTCCCTGAAACTGACCCAGCCTAATTATATTTGTTTATTACACAGATTACCAGAAGACAACAATGAGCTGAACTTTTCTCATGCAACGCAGAGCCCACATCAAGGTAAGAAAACAAACACTACTAATGAATAATGAACGTCGCTTCGCTTTGTATCTCAAAAAAGTACCTGTATGCCAGAGGCTCAGATGCTTCATTATCAATTTAGTTTTTCATTTAATGAAGTATTTATGAAATGCGCACAACTCAGATTTTAGATTTCTGACCACGCAAGCAGTATTACCGTAAGAAAAACAGTAAACGACAATGACTGTGTTTGCATGTAATGCTCAACCGAAGTTGAGCATTAAAAGGACAAGCGGCAATGTGGATTCCGCCAATGTGGATGTACTTCCCTCTTCCCCCTTTCACTTCTATAGTCCATTAACCATGGTTGCTCACCACATAAAAACCTTACACAAAACTGTGGTTAATGTTAGTTATGATTTAGCACAGTGGCGCTGCTAGGAATGGATTTGGGGACCAAATTCTGCGACCTCTGGAGCTTCCACACTCAGAGAGAGGTGTCCAAAATTTCCTAGCTCTCATTTCTTCTTCTGGATTGAGCCAAGGTGGGGTGTCCAACTTTGCTGACAACCTCCCAAGTGAAACCATTGCTGTTTTTAAAACACCAGAAGGGAAATGCACTTTAAAATCCAAGTGACACTTTTATTGATAACTTGACAACAGATAACTTGGATGGTCAGCTGCTGTTTTGATAATAGAGCTACAAATAAGTGCTGGGATACTGCCAGGGAGACGGAGGCATCAGGCAGGCCCCCAAGGCTAATCCAGTTGCAGGCAGTTCCAAGAGTGGAACAGGTGATACGGGGTATACTGTGTGCATGACATCTGTATGGTTGTTGCAGTTACACTGATGACTGCAACACAGAACATGAATTGGGGGAGGATGTTAGAATTCCTGATCTATGATTGCAGCCATGGGATTTTTGTCTATCACATGACGGTATATGTTTTGACTCCACAGAGTGGGATGTGACGGAGACAGGATGTTTGTGTTACTGTGTTCCGTGAAGTGGGACTATTGTCCTTTGTTCTTTTTCTCTTTGCTGTCTGATGCTAGAGAGAGAGGGAGCCATGTTGCAGTGCTCCATGTGTAAATAAAGTAGATTAGCCAAAATGCTGAGTTGCTGAGGTCTGTCACTCGCATGATGTGCAAACTCAGCAGATCCCTAAGTGTGCCGGTGTCGGTTGGCATCGGTCGCTGTGATGTTTGGGCTATAGAAAGCTTATGAAGCTCCCGGGCGATCGACCAGGAGGGAGGGAACATGCCAGTAGGGCATGTGTCTCTGCCAGGGTCCTACTGGAGTGTAGGCTGAACTCCTGACAGTAAGTGGAAAGGGAACTATAGTATGCGACTACAGAGCGCAATTGCTTTCCCACTCCCTTCAGGCTCCATTTTTAAATCATCAACAGGCCTGGCCAGCTCTCCCAGCCCTGGAGGAGCGCATGGCTGCCAAACAAAGCAGGCAGTGTAACATCAGGGGAGAAATCATGGTAACAGCTGGGGGTGACCTCTAAATCCAAGGATGTGCCTAGTTTAGGGAAACCAACAGACCTCAAATTGTGGTTAATGATTCTGGCTAGTTTTCCTTGACCATAGTTCACCCTAACCACAGTTGTCAAATAACCAGTAACTATGGTTAGTTGAAAACTGAAGACAAAGCTTTCAGGCTCCTTGCAGGCATGCAGGACAAGGGGAAGGGTAAACACATGAGCTTACGCTTAAAAGGCTAAACTGTGGTTTAGCATTACGTGTCAACCAGGCTATAGCCATAAGGAAACGAACCCTCAAAGGATAACCTCAAATTTCTTCCATTCCTTTCCCCCATCCAAAGCTTTATGTGGGTACAAAGATCTTCACTGAACAAAGCTGACATGGTTGTAGGGCAGGGTTGCACTGAGGTCTGTGATTCACATTTTGTGCAGCAGTACTATTTGGGTATCTTCTGAAGAATACAGGAAGACCCACTGGATTGGGTCAAAGGCCCATCTAGTCAAGCAAAGTGTTGTCACAATGACCAAGCAGATGCCAATGGGAAGCTCGCAAGCAAGACCTGAGTGCAATAGCACTCTTCGCACTTGTGATCCCCAGCAACTGGTATTCTTAGAAGAACACTTTATTTGTGCAGATACAGTTTGCTGGTATGCAGCAAACATGGCTCCTGCGTATACAACTGATTGGCTTTGGGAAGTATGTTGTGGGATGAAGTATTGAGGCTCTATCTGAACTTGCTAGACATGGAGACAACCTGTAACCACAACACAGGAACATAGGACGTTGACTTATACCAAGTCAGATGACTGCGCTATCTTGCTCTGTATAGTCCACACTGACTGGCAGTGACTCTCTGGGGTTTCAGACAGGGTTGTTTTCCAACCAGACCTGGAGATTAGACCTGGTTCTTCTACATGCAAACCAGATGCTGTGTCACTGAGCTATAGCCCTTCCATAGAGTTAGGGGGGGGGTCTTTTAATTATCACTTGTTACCTGAAAAAAATACAAGAGCTTTTCAACTCCAGCTTGGCTTAACTCGAAACAGGTATGAATTTAGGCAGAGGGAAAACCAATTACAGTGGTACCTTGGGTTAAGTACTTAATTCGTTCCAGAGGTCCGTTCTTAACCTGAAACTGTTCTTAACCTGAAGTACCACTTTAACTAATGGGGCCTCCTGCTGCTGCCATGCCGCTGAAGCACGATTTCTGTTCTCATCCTGAAGCAAAGTTCTTAACCCGAGGTACTATTTCTGGGTTAGCAGAGTGTAACCTGAATCGTCTGTAACCTGAAGCGTATATAACCCGAGGTACCACTGTAAAGCAAGTAAAATGCCTATATCTATCATCTAATCATCTGTCTATCTATCTATCATCTATCTATCTATCTATCTATCTATCTATCTATCTATCTATCTATATCTATCTATCATCTATCATCTATCATCTATCATCTATCATCTATCTATCTATCATCTATCTATCTATCTATCTATCTATCTATCTATCTATTTATCATCTATATCTATCATCTATCTATCATCTATCATCTATCTATATCATCTATCTATCTATCTATCTATCTATCTATCTATCTATCATCAATCTATCTATCTATCTTTAATGTATAGCCCGACTTCCAAGCAGTCCCCACGATGGCATTTCCTCCAAATGTTTTCTACGGGACCACCTCCTTCTTGTTTGCATTGATATTCAGCCAGCAGCTATTCATCACCCAGCCTCAGAGCAAGCCGTTGGGAAGCAGAGGGGTGGGGGGGGGGAGCTGAAAGACTGTGCCATCTGGAAGCGAGGGAGAAAGCAGCGTCACCATCATACAGCTGAAACTGCAGCCTCCTGCAGTGCCCCCACACATATGTGAGATGAGGGGAAGTATGCAGAAGGACTTCATGCACAACTGGAATTCGAGGGCAGGAGATCAATCGCTCAGCGGTGTTAGCCAATTAGTGTCGCGCCTTCTGCTCTTGTCCAGAATCGCAGCCTCGGCCACTTTTCATAGTCAGAGAAGCAGTTACTAGGTCAAGGAGTCTTGCTCCTTTATCAAAGAATGCGAGCAACAAGCAGAACTGGTAGGGAAGGGGAAAACAATGTGTGTGTCCTTGTGTCCTGTTCCCTTTCATTGTTTTATTAAAACAGAGGCAAATTAGAAGTAGTAATCTCAGGTGTCAATCTGAACCTTCTTTCTGCTCCTTACAATGCTCTAACAGGAAGAGGGTCTGCAGTTGTGGCTCCTTCCTTCTGCCGCTCTAAATTTAGGGATGGGGAACCAAGGGCCACATTCCCTTCTGGCCAACCTTCTGATGGCCAAATGCCAGTACAGTGGTACCTTAGGTTACAGACGCTTCAGGTTGCAGACTCTGCTAACCCAGAAATAGTACCTCAGGTTAAGAACTTTGCTTCAGGAAGAGAACAGAAATTGCATGGCGGCAGCGCAAGGACCCATTAGCTAAAGTGGTACCTCAGGTTAAGAACAATTTCAGGTTAAGAACGGACCTCCAGAACGAATTAAGTTCTTAACCCGAGGTACCACTGTAGTGGGTGGGACCAGAAAGAAAAGTAGGCGGGTAAAGAAATGTAAATTTTAGCTTTGCACAGTAGTTTCTGCACACAGTCACACACCCCATCATCCATCCAGGGAAACAAGAAGCATTGTCAAGAGTTCAAGCACACCTTCCAGCCAAGGCAAAAACATCTAAGGAAGCGGGGCTGAGGAAGGGCATGGCCTGAAGACAAGAGACTAGCTTGGAGAAATTTCTGAGTCCCCATCGCAGCCTTAACAGTTCCTTCCCCTTCTCTCCCATCTCTCAACCTGTGTGAATGAGAAGTGGGGGCCCAGGGGAGAAGGTGGCCTAAGTCATTGCAAATGATGCAGTGGGTGGATCCTTTCATCCTACCTGAGAGCTACCAAAAGGACCAGCACGATCACCAAAGTGAAAGCCAGCAGCCCTATTTGCAAGGAATGTGTCAAGGGCAAGCTTGCTACAACCTGTGGCCCACCAAACCCAAAATGGCCCTCTCGCCGACCTTTCCATGCTGGCCTGGTTGTTCCTTTATTTATTTTATTTTACCATATATCTACAAGATAACACATGAACATACAAACAATAACAGAACCAAACTGTTACGAAAATTGCAGGGGGGGGCACACCCTTAAAGTTGTTAACTGTTACAAATATTATGCCTGAATGTATCCTTTCGATTTGACAGCTCAGGGAATATACCTAGCTTTATGATTCATATAAAATCAAAACCTTTGCCAAGTTCCTCCATTCCAACACCATTTTGCCCTTGGAAAAAGAACTCTTTCCTCTGCCACCTCCCCAAGCTTGAAGACTCCAGGAAATGCCCAGAGGTGGCAATTGCTGGGCTCATTGTTCTCCAAGGAAAGCCAAATCTCATCACTTAGCCACTGGGTGTTGGAGGTCTTAACCAACATACCAAGATTATCACTAGCCATAGTGAAGGGTTATGACTGTACTTGGCTTTTGGGTTTCTGTTGAAAATGAAGGATAAGACAAGTAGTGTTTACTGAAACAGATTTACAAGCTCATGCCAATTCCAACATCCCTAACAGAACAAATTGTATCACATTGGAAAGTAGCAAAAGTAGAGGGGATAAAACTCTTCATAAATGATGATATCCACTTTGATTTCCCCCCATAGTGTATTTATTTTGCTAGTGTGTCCAACTGTGCAAAATAAATTGATTTAGAGTGTTTTACACATGAGAGAAGGCAAGGAGGCAATTTCCTAAACTTCCACAACATTCCCATCTTTCCTGGGAGATTCTTGGTTAAAAAACAACAAAAGTACAAAATAAATAACCACAAAGTTTTCCAAACAGGCAATATAAAAGCTGTTGGTAGAAGGCTGCATATCCAGCAGGAGAGAAAGTCCCAAGTTGTCATAGCAGCATCAACCCACACCAAACAGTGGCGAAAAAAGGGAGCCTATTGTTAATAAAACAATATGCCAACATATTTAAAAGCTAGAAGATACCCTGGAGATAATTAACATGGGCATAATGGTGTGAGACATAACATTGGCTACTCCTCTCAGTTAAGAGTGCAGAATGCATAGAACTGAACGTGAGTAAAATTGGATATTTGTGTACTTTTCTCTCTCACCCATCCACCAAGGAGGTCAGGGTTGCTTTCCTGAGTTTTCACCATTTCATTTCCTCACAACCACCATGAGAAATGCTAGGGTGGAAGGTGGTGGCCCAAAACCTGCGTCCCTCTAAATGTTGTTTGTTATGCAGGTGAGGAACATCTGGAGGACTATGTGTTCTCCATCTGTCCTACAAGTTTCAGATGTCTGACCCTGACCTCCCAAGTCCATGTCCAAAATGCTACTCATTACAGTGGCTACCATTCTCCATTGTTCTCCATTGTTCAATCCCAGCCTCCAACAGCCTAAAGGCCATGCTTACACTGCTGTTGTTTAGGAGATCAGAAGCACCATATTCCCAACCTACAGTACCCATATGCAAGGTCACTTCATAAGGTCACTGTTGGATCCTAACACAGCATGCAATGTTTCTTCACTCAACAGTTATTGAACTTATGGAATTAGCCAATGTAAGCTGGTCACTAGCCTAAATGGTTTTTCCTGGTTTAGATGATCAAGGGGATGAAGCATCATTAAGATGCCTTAATGATTATCTGTATCTTAAAACCTAGACGCCCACTTAGGTAGTCAGTCCTATTGAACTCAGCAAGTACCCATGTGTTGGATCGTGGAAGGCGGGTTATTTGCTTGTTTTTGTTTTTATAATGTATTTATGTATTATGTATTTTGTTTTCGATTTTTATGTTGTGAACTACGCTGTGATCTTCAGATAAAGGGTGGCATTCAAATGTAACAAATACTGTATTTTTCCGTCTATAAGATGCCCCCATGTATAAGACACCCCCTATTTTGGGGGACTCAGATTTAAGAAAATGGGGAAAGATGTATCCATGTACAAGACGCCCCCTAATTTTTGACATTTTGAGGGGGGGACTAGTCTTATACACAGAAAAATACGGTAATAATAATGATAATGGGTTTCAAATTAATTTGACTCTATGCTGGTCTTCAAGTTCCATAGTCCTGCCCACCCACCCCCGCTGGATGTTTCTGGTGGGCTGGTGAAGTAGTCCTGGATGATACCCAAGTTATTTCCCTGCTCCCTATTCACGTATGCCAACTGGCATACCCAGCGGCAGCTGGTGGGGCACTGCTATTTACCTGGATGCCCCAGAGGGAATCAATGTGGTGAAGAAACTGCTGCAGATTCTGCAGTGCCAGGGCAGCACAGGAGCCCATCGGACACTCTGCATTGCACCAACCAGCCTAGTGCCTCTCCCCTCTCAGTTAATGGCAACAGCTGAGAAGCCAGGTGAGCCACGCCACCCCTACCCTCCTCTGCCAGCCTGGGGGCTGGGGGACAGGGGGCAGGCTGGTGTGGAGGACGCCCTGGTCCTGAATGGGGTAACTGTGCCCCTGAAGGACCAGGTGCGCAGCCAGGGAGTCATTTTGGACTCACAGCTGTCCATGGAGGCACAGGTCAATTCTGTGTCCAGGGCAGCTGTCTACCAGCTCCACCTGGTACACAGGCTGAGACCCTACCTGCCAGAGTGGTGCATGCTCTGGTTATCTCCCGCTTGGACTACTGCAATGCGCTCTATGTGGGGCTACCTTTGAAGGTGACCCAGAAACTGCAATTAATCCAGAAAGCGGCAGCTAGACTGGTGATGGCCACCGAGACCACATAACACCAGTCTTGAAAGACCTACATTGGCTCCTAGTACGTTTCCGAGCACAATTCAAAGTGTTGGTGTTGACCTTTAAAGCCCTAAATGGCCTCGGCCCAGTATACCTAAAGAAGCATCTCCACCCCCATCGTTCTGCCTGGACGCTGAGGTCCAGCGCTGAGGGCCTTCTGGCAGTTCCCTCATTGCGAGAAGCAAAGATACAGGGAACCAGGCAGAGGGCCTTCTCAGTAGTGGCACCTGCTCTGTGGAACGTCCTCCCGTCAGATGTCAAAGAGATAAACAACTATCTGACATTTAGAAGACGTCTGAAGGCAGCCTTGTTCAGGGATGTTTTTAATATATTTTTAATCTTTGTTGGAGAAACCCAGCCAAATGGGCAGGGTACAAATAATAAATTATTTTATTATTATTATTATTATTATTATTATTATTATTATTATTATTATTACCGGGTCCACCTGTTGCCCCACTGCAACCATGGCAGTATCCCACTCCCTGTTCCAAACCTCCAAAGACAGGACATAATTCATTACCCAAATATGTAGCCTCCCATGTCTTGATGACTACTGTGTGCTTGGCAGGAAGTAAAAAAACCAGGAAGTTCCTCAAGTCCATACTTTGTGACTACCTTTGGACTCGTGAACCATAAGTTGTGCAGGCTGTTTGACCAAGGCTTTAGATGCTAACAGATTTATTTTTTCTAAGTCACTTGTATGCACTTTGTTCTTTATATAATTTATACACCACTGAGTTTGCAACAGGGATTACAGAAGACATACCAATGGGATCCAACAGAAAAGCAGACTTCATTTTACTTAAAATTATTTTACATAAAAAATCTTAATATTGTGAACTACTCTGTGAACTTCAGATGAAGGGCAATGTGCAAATATAATTAATAATAAACTTCAATCGGGGGAGCAGGGGAGAGACGATTGATCTCAGCTGGGAGGGGAATTCACGGAATTGGACTCACCACACATGACTCCTGGTAGATATGAGCCATGTGTATTTCTAGTAAATGCATAAATCTGAAGCTTTACCAGTACTGTAATTGCAGCACAAGTGCTCAAGTGCATGCCAGTAACTTTTTGAAAGCAGAAACTATTTTTAAGTAGCTTTTATATAAGTTTTCAGTCTTTAAAAAAATAAAAAAGAAAATATACTATGGGGAATAACCAAAGAGTATTTCTCTTCCCTATGCTTTTGGTATTTCTCTCCCTCCCATCTTAATTCTCAATATTTCTAGTTGGCATACACCCAAGAATTTGTGAAAAGACTTTGGGCCACAAAAGAATGTGTGACACAGCCTGCTTTGTGTGAGATCTGACTCATTTCTTATTTGTACTTGATCTCAGGAAAAGGAAAATGTTTCCACTGTAGAATTATTCCTGAAATAATCAGCAGAGAAAGCTGTTGAGTGTAAGGGAAACAGTTTGACAAGATAAACGCGGTTGCAGCGGCACAGGTAGTCTTGTATAAAGGGCATTCTGAGAGCTAGACTATTTAGTTTTTGCTATGTTGTTTCTTGTTACACTTGATTTTAACTCATTTTAATGAGGCGCTCGATATTGCTTCAGTTTCGCTCCCTACCCAGAACTGTGTCAGCATGCCTGGAATTTTTCTCCTTGCCTGCTTTCCATCATTTATTTCCTAATTGATTCAAATGTACAACTCGCAACCTACAAACCTAAATAAAGTACATATGAGAGTCCCTGACATGTGATCGTGCTCTTCTGGCTGCTGAAAAAGACCCAAAGATGTCAACATCAGTGTTGTCAAATTGCCCTCCCAAGGCCTATTTTTCACTCATGTGGAAGACTTAGATTGTGGCTGGGACTCCACATAAAACCAGGCCAGCAGAAACTAGGGAAAGCAGCATGAAATTAGCTTTCCCCCCACCCTTACTCTCTGCTACTCCAGTGCCAACATTAATGGGGAAGCTGGAGGAAAATGCCATTTGATAGGTTAAAACATGCCCTTGCTTAATCTGGGGACAAACGCAATCTGACAGTGGATGCATTTCTCAGATAGGTCCTTGGGTATTTTGGTTAATTATTTTAGTCCATCTGAAGAACAAATGAACCTAGGTGGAATGCTAAGTACGTCCAAAACGGTAAGAGTCTTGCATTTGCCTGGAACTATCCCAGACCCGCCCCACACTCTGAAGCACTTCATTTTAATAATAATAATAATAATAATAATAATAATAATAATAATAATAATAATAATAATAATAATAATATATTTATGATTTTCAGTTATATACATTTCAATCGTTTTACAGTCATTTTAACATTTTAACTCTGAAACACTTCTTAGAGCTGTTGCCATGGCTGGTGGGTCCCAGTTTGTCTGCAGACATGCTCTAGATGAGGGGTAGTCACTGTTGTGTCCACCAGGTATCATGGACTACAACTCCCATCGGCCCAGCCAGCCTGGCCAATGGTCAGGAATTATGGGAATTGTATTCCAAAACATATATAGAAGGCATCCTTCATCTAGAGCAGACCTGTACACAATCTGGGACCACAAGGTTCATTTACTCCAACCCTCTGCAATCATTTTGCTCAACACAGGGCTCAAACCCATGAGGCTGAGATTAAGAGTCTCGTGCTCTACCAACTGAGCTATCCCAGCTTCTTGTGCTCATCCCTGGCCTAAACAGGTTGAACTCTACCCTTCTCACGGGCTGCAATGCCAAACAAAACACTCTAATGTGCCAATACAGGAGGGGTGATGCAGGTCCCCATGATCTGTTCTCCGCCCCCTCCAAAATCCCTTGTTTCAAACACCTGCACATGGTAAAGAAAACAGAGGCATTTCATACTTTTAAAGCTAAAGCTAAAGGGAACCCTGACCATTAGGTCCAGTCATGGCCGACTCTGGGGTTGCGGCGCTCATCTCGCTTTATTGGCCAAGGGAGCCAGTGTGGCCAGCATGACTAAGCCGCTTCTGGCGAACGGAAACGGCGTTTACCTTCCCGCCGGAGCGGTACCTATTTATCTACTTGCACTTTGATGTGCTTTCAAACTGCTAGGTAGGCAGGAGCTGGGACCAAGCAACGGGAGCTCACCCCGTCGCGGGGATTCAAACCGCCAACCTTCTGGTTTGCAGGTCCTAGGCTCTGTGGTTTAACCCACAGCGCCACCCGCGTCTTCATACTTTTAAGAAATGCAAAACTGACCAGTGGCGTAGTGTTGGTTGCTGTGTCCTGGGGCGAGTGGGTGCATGTGCCAGGAGGGTAGCAGCCCAACCCTCACTGCTTGCCCCCATAAGAGCAAAATAGGGCTGCACTGAGCCAGCTGCCCACCCGAGCAATGGGCAGCCCAGCCAGCCAACTGAGAGAGGAACATTGGTCCAGGCTGTGCTGGGGGGCACTGTGTTCACGCCCCCCCCCCAATTGTGCACCCGAGGCCACGGCTCCCCTGGCACCTCCCACAGTACACCCCTGACACTGACCCATGAGGCATGTGTGTTAAGACAGAGCAAGTTTAAATAAACTAGGAAGAACAAGATACAGTAGTTGCTCAAGAAGCAGCCGAGGCATCACAGAACGAGGCTGTCTACTTTACTTACGGCCAAATATGTCGCTGCATATATACTCAGAGCTGCCTCTTTGGAAGGAAATGTTTTTCTGGCTTTCATGATAAGATCTGGGTTTCCAGAGCAAGCCTCTGCACCACTGATGAACTGCGTAAATTGCTGGCATCCAAGAGCGGTGTAGTTGGGTTTGCAAAGTGCAATAAAATGTGGCGCAAGATTCCCAGTCACCACTTGTCCGGCATTTACAAAGATGTCCGTTGCAAAAAGTCCAAATGCATAAATGCCTGGAGAAAAGGAAGAGGAAAAGGAAGAGTTCATAATCTGGAATGCTGACCAAACGTTACTTCAAACAGCAATGGCAATTTCTCCATTAAAATACCATCCAGAATGCATGAGCAATAACGATGCTAATATATAGTTTGGGTATTTAGGATGGTTTGGAAGTCATCCTCTGAGCGTGTGAACACTACATTGTCATCAACATACTGAAGCTCTATGATGGAAGTTACAGTAACCTTACCCAAAACAAAATAAAAAAATTCCTTCCAGTAGCACCTTAGAGACCAACTAAGTTTGTTATTGTTATGAGCTTTCGTGTGCATGCACACTTCTTCTTCTTGCATGCACACGAAAGCTCATACCAATAACAAACTTAGTTGGTCCCTAAGGTGCTACTGGAAGGAATTTTTTTATTTTGTTTCAACTACGGCAGACCAACACGGCTACCTACCTGTAACTGGTAACCTTACTCTTACTCAGCCTGCTCAGATTGAAGAGTTTTCCATATGTTCGATATATGATTTCTACTCCAGTGGGGAGTTTCCCTGTGACAAAGTGTAGGATCATGGCAATGAAAATAATGAATAGAGTTGGGGCAATAACACAACCCTGTTTAACACCTGATCCCACTGTGAATGGTTCACTTTGAGAGACATTGTTATCTGCGATGGTTGCTGTCATATTATCATGGAGGAGCCGAATGATGTTTACAAATTTATCTGGGCAGCCAATTTTCAGAAGGACAATCCACAGGGCATTACGATTTACAATGTTGAAAGCCTTAGTCGGGTCAATAATCACTGACAACTGGGAAAAACTGGCCTGCGAGCACTCCAGTTGGAGAACAGCCTTTACCAAAGGTGTCATGGGCTTTGAAGATGCTCAAACTCAAGACGCAAAGGAGAAACATGCTAAGAGGAAGGCATGTGGCAAATCCACACTGTGATCAACTCCTGCCCAGAAACCAATGTCCCCACCGTGGAAGGACGTGTGGATCCAGAATTGGCCTCCACAGTCACTTCTGGACTCATTGTTAAAACCGTGTTTATGGAAGACAATCTTGCTCGGTTACGAGTGATCGCCAAAGAAGAAAGAAGATATAGTTTGGGTATTGCTGGAAGTATTGTATATTTGCATTGTCCTAGCTAGTTAGAGGCACAGCAATCCAAGAGAGAACTTTGTTTTTGTTTTGTTTTTTAGCAAGGCAAAGAAAGCTTGGGGAAATAGATGAAATGGGGGAAATGTTGGTAATCATTTCCCTTAGAGGAAGCAGGTCCATCATTAGGTGTGTTTTTGTCCTTCCTCCCACCAAACGTTAGCAAAACTGAGGAATGTTTATTTTGAATCTTTTATTATCAAAGCTGCATGTCTTAGGCCCTGGGTCTTTATTGTTCATCAAGTACAGATGTATTCATCTCATTACTGAAATGAAAAAGCAGATGCGTTATCATGTGACGAATTCTTTCAGGGGGGTTTCATCAAGTTCCTTAGAAACCTGTCTGGGAATACCAAGTTGAAAATCACTGCCTCTCTTTTAAAATATTCTGAAAAGGTTTTCAGGAACAACAAAAAAAATTCTCTCAGATGCCTCAAAATTACACTTTTTGTAGGGATTCCTTTTCACTGTTGCATATTTTTATGTTTTGGGATTTATAGGACTATGGTGTGCAGCATCCTATTTTTATTTATTTATTTGCTTCCTTGTAGTTATCAAGATGAATATTAATGTGAGGGGGAAGTATTACCATAGGTCATTCTTCACCAGGTTGTTGCTCTCCAGAGATTTTGGGTGACTGGTGGGAGTTGTAGTCCAAAACATCTGGTGAGTAACAGGTTGGCAAAAACCACCATTTAGGGAAAGTTTTCCCAAACCAGGGTATCCAGCTGTTTTTTGAACTACAGTTCCCATCATCCCTGACCACTGGTCCTGCTAGCTAGGGATGATGGGAGTTGTAGTCCAAAAACTGGAGACCCAAGTTTGGAAAACCCTGATCTAGGGTGAAGACTGGCATTGTCTTTGCTTTACATCACTCTAGTGGGCATCTCAAGAGAACAGGACAAATCTGCAAGTAAGGCTGACCATGGTGCTCACTAATAATAATGTAAAAAGGTAAAGAGACCCCTGACCATTAGGTCCAGTCGTGACCAACTCTGGGGTTGCGGCACTCATCTCACTTTACTGGCCAAGGGAGCCGGCATACAGCTTCCGGGTCATGTGGCCAGCATGACTAAGCCGCTTCTGGCAAACCAGAGCAGTGCACAGAAACGGCGTTTACCTTCCCGCCGGAGTGGTACCTATTTATCTACTTGCACTTGATGTGCTTTCGAACTGCTAGGTTGACAGGAGCAGGGACCGAGCAACGGGAGCTCACCCCATCACAGGGATTCGAACCACCGACCTTCTGATCAGCAAGTCCTAGGCTCAGTGGTTTAACCCACAGCGCCACCCACGTCCCATCAATAATAATGTAAGAATTATGAAATTCTAGGTTGTCTGATGTAACAAAGTAAGAAGGTTTTGAAGACTAGTCTGGTGTAGACGATTTAGCAACAGAATTTCACCCTGAAAGGGCACAAAAACCTCAAAGGAAGCAGCAGAGAACCTCTGACCTGCAAGCCTAATTCATCCCACCAGGCCTCCTCATTTGGCCCACAAAATTGTTTTGGTGAAGCCAAACTCACCTGCCCTGCACTGGGCATCATATACATGCGAGGCAGGTGAAAAACCAACTGGACTAAATGGGGTTTGCAGGCACCGCTGACTGGCATCAGCTGCAAAACCCTATACACAGTACTTTGCAAGCGTTGAGAATCCACTGATCATCAGGGCTTTGAAAGTGCTGCGTCAGGGCGCATGCCTTTAAACAAAAATGGATGATTGACAGGTAGACAGCCTGTGTGACACATGAAGATCTGGAAAGAATGCATGATAGTCTTACCAAGAAATCTGACAGTCCTGCGCACCAGTGGGTTTATATAGCAACAGTCTCCGGTTAATATTGTTTTTTCTTGGTTTTCAAAATCCCGCGTGGCCATCTGTAAGCAAAACACTGCAGTTTCTCCAACGATGATCTTGAAGGGGGAGAACAAAGAAGAAAAGGACTTCAGTAAACATGCTTAAAAGTGTGTGCAAACAGTCCCTAAAGAAGCCAGTGTCTAACCGAGTGAGGTGCTGAGTATACTGATGTTGGGGGAGGAGGGAGGCTGTAGATTGTCATCTGTTCCCTTATTACGCCAGAGCAGGGATAGTCAACCTGGCGCCCACCAGCCCTAACCACCATGGAACATAGGAAACTGCATTATACTAAGCGAAGATATTGTTCCCAGCTCAGTTTTGTCTTCGGTGACTGGCCAGGTATTAAAACCAATGACCTGCCCTTCTCTACAGGCAGACTTTATATGACAAACTCATGGTGGACACACTGCTACTAAATATGAGTTTATTTGGCAACACTCATGATTATTTGATATGATTTGTATAAATATGAACCTTGTATTCCACTATGGAATAAACTTTAGGCTACTCGTTTATTTAAAGCTTTCTATGATTATGTATTATAATTATTATGCTAACATGTATTTTTTTTAAAATTCCTCTTTCTAGATTTTTATTGAGCATTTAAGACAAATATTTTCAGGTGCAACCTGTGAGGTAGAAACGGGGATCAGAAGAAATGATGGGTGATAGCTTGGAATTTTTTCACTGCAGGTTTTTTATATTCTTGTTAAAGAAGCCAGGCAGTTTTAGCATACAATTTTAGAAGTCTTGGAAGTAAATTAATTCTGGATTCTTATGGAACACACAAACACACACCAGTCCTACAATCCTTATAAACAGGGCTTCGTCTCTCACATATCTATGATATCCTCTGCCTTCAATCCTTGAGTAAATATGAATTTCACCTTGAATGTTAATTAATCAGAACAATGACAACAACAAAGAGAGCTCTTTATATCCAATCCTAAAACAGCATTTTAAGTGTTGTTTACTCAAGTGTTGAGTGAAAGCCTTGACAGCATGTGTATTTCAGAGGTAATCTTGTTCTCCTTCCATCTTCCCACAGCAACTGTAAAGAACACAATGGATTTGGCACCGTATGCAGACACTTCATTTCCAGTGCAACTTTAACTGAGTCCAGAAGCAGATAAATGGCCAAGGCAGCGGGTGCAAGTTCAGAAGAATCTGCTCCAATTTGCTGTTCATGCCTGAGGAAATCTGACAGAAGTATTCTCTGGGCAAACTCCAGCCAGCTTTACCTCAGAACTCTCAAACTCTTGGGGAATGGGGCTCATTATTATTTTTTGACTTAATTATTTGCTCACTACAAAGCAACTTACAAAAATTAACAGCCAAAAGAATTTACATAGAAACAAAGAGAAGCCATTGCAGTAAAACCATTTACAGTGACCCATAAACTTGTCATGACTAAAGTCTTTGAGGGCAAAAACTGGAAAGCGCTAGAAGATTCTGGAAGATTCTAGAAGGTTCATTTCTGATGCAAATATTGTTTTGACTATCTCAAGGTCACACTGAGTCAGGAGAGATAAGTTCCTGTGCTCAGCAAGCTGCTCTCTCGCTCTCTCTTACTTTCGTTTGTACTTCATGTGTCTGATGTTTTTTCTGAAGTTTTTTGTAACAAGCCTTTGCCTTTTAGTAAAAGTTTTTTTCCCCTTTTGGACCTTTGACTCTGCATGGTGTTTGTTTGTTTGTTTGTTGATTGGTTGCAAGACGCTATCCATCAGGTTATGGACCCAACTATTTTTTGGAGTTTTTGAGCATTTTTTAGAGTATGGTTCCTGAGTCAAGGGCTGGCAGTGGCAAGGTGATGCCAAAGATTGCTAGGAGCCTGTACTGTGAGGCTTAGGGAGCTTGTGTGGTGAGGTCAACAGAGCTGGACTAGCAATGAAGGTGCTGGATTTACTGCCGGAAAGCTGGAGCCAGAGGAGGACAAGGAACATCTCCTGGAGCTGCTTAAACAGCAGAACTTCAGCATCAGCAAGCAGTTATCAAGCAAAGAGGAGAACATTGATCATGATCTGTCAAACACCTGGGAGAAGAGATAGGATCTCAGCTGGTGCACAAAAGATGTCAGTGATGGAGTGGACCTCATTGGGGAGAGAATTCCACAAGTGGAAAAGCCACCTTCTGAACCTCCTTCTGAGGGGACACCCAGAGGAGAGCCTCAGATGAAGGGTCCAGGTAGGCTCATATCAGGAGAGGAACTCTGAAAGTTATTGGGATCCTGAGCCATACAGGGCTTTTAAGGTCAGTTAAGGCCTCTTGGTTGTTCTTGTCTGACTCTCCATTCTTCCCTGATTCCTAGAGCCCCGCTTGCCTCACCAGAGTTGTTTGCCTTACTGATAGAATTTGCTTTCCTGCATAACGGACCATCCTGGAAAGCTGGAATGGGCCTCATCTGATGATTGTCCTGGTTCTGGCTTGGCTGCCAAATCTTTAGACTGTTGATCATCTCATGGGTTCGGTCTCAGGAGATTATATCTGGCCTTGATCTGCAGTTCTGGACTTGAATCCCACCAACAAAATTTAGTTGTGAGGCACAACTAAACTTTATTATCAGTTTTCTGGATTCCTGCCATGCTGCTTTGCACACCAGATTCGAGGGCAGAGTACAAATTTAGGTTTCCGCAATCAAAGTGGATTAAAGTGCCTTGTCACCCTACTAGTGCAGGGATGAGGAACCTTTGGCCCTCCAGACAATGATGAACTAAAACTCCCATCAGTCCCAGCAAGCATGGCCAAGGATGATGGGAGCTGTATTTTAGCAACCAAAGGTCCCCTACACAAATCCTAGCACAACAGATGCCTTCTCAAAATGCTGGGGGCGTTTTTTACACCTTGGATGCAACGGTTGATTTAGGTCCATGCTTGGATAGAGATGTAGGCTTTTCTACTCTTTTGAAACTGTCATGATTTTGGATTTACATCCAGTTCATTCAAAACAAGTACATGGCCCACACTTTGAACTGTATTCCAGCATTAGCTGCTATTTATGATTCTGTTATCACTTCTCCCACTGGGAAGGTCAAGCAACGTTCCGTGTTCTATTCTAGAATCTCCTTTACTGCCAATTACAAGCTGTCTTGAAAATTTTATTTATGAACCTCGTAAAAGTAATTCGGTAGATTTCTGCCTACATTCTTCTCAATCGCTGTTAGACCAATGTTTAGATTCTCGCCTCCTTCTCCCCTCCCAGATTATTTCTAATTTTGAGGCACCTGCTGACACCTGCACCTAATGATCCAAATCTTGGCTGCATTATTTCTCATTAGCCTTCTCTTTCCTCATAAAATGAGCATTTAGTTTCAGTGCTCTCATGACAATCGTTTGTTCATTGATATCCGAATGAAGAAACTCATAGGATTGCGTCAAGTCTCTGATGCTTGTTTAAGCTGATGAAAGAAAATGCCAATCTGATGCAGTTTTCATTTTATAAATTTAATAAAATACTTTTATCCTGCTTCTCAGTCAAAGACTCTCAAAGCGGGGGACTTCCGGGGAGGCGCCTCCGGCAATGGCTGAATTCCTCTGATCGGGAGGAATCAGCTCAGTGGAAATCTGGGTCTGGCCGCCACGGCGAAGGCGGAGACCCGTTAGAAATCACAGGCGGGAGAAGCCTGTGAATGTGGATTCGGCAGGCACCTTTTGCGCCTCCCCCACTCGCGGGGAAACCTGGTTTCGGGGATCCGGAGCGACGTGGGGTGAGCGGAGCGGTGCTTCGAATCGTCTGCTTCTTCCACTGAGCGAAGCCGCATAGCTGTTGTCAGAGAGCACTGACTTTTTCCTGTGGACAATTTGACTCTAAAGTAACTACCCGTGAGTAGAGCTTAACCGGGAGAATTGAATTTTTAAAATGTCTAATTTGGCATCGAAACGGGGAAGGTTAAATACAGGAAGTCCGCCTTCCCCTTTTGTAAATAGACTGAAGCAATTGAGGCTGCAAGCTGAAGTCTTGGAAAGTCTTTTGTAAAAGTCTAAATTTCCATAAGTAAAGAATATAATCCCCCCCCTTGGAGGCAGGAGAAGGGGGGGGGAGTTGTGGACTGAGTTTGCCTGCGGAAGAGTCCAAAGAGAGGTAAAATACCGCTGCTCTGACCCTGGGAACGGGCTGCTAGTAGGACTGACGTTTGGTGGGACGTTTATTGACAGCATTTGGATCGTTCATTGACAGCTAGTATAAGAGAAGATACATTGTTTCCACTGTCTCCAGCAGTGAAAGTAACTGAAAATTGAAATTAGTTTTGGGTCGATTGAACTGTGTCTATAAGAGGATATTATTTATCAATACAAATAGAAACTGTTTCCCTCTAGTGGAAGTTCTTGAAACTGGTGGCTATATAAGATTTGGGCTGGGAAATTTCCAGCTATAAGATAAAAACCGTGAGACTGTGAGATTGACCTTGAATCTATTGAGTGTTATGGCAGATGGGAAAGACGGAATGTCGCCAGAAGAGGCTTTAGTGGTTGTACTAGTGAAAATAAACGACTCGCTCGAACAGCTTCAGAAGAAGACGGATGCGATAAATATGAAAGTGGATGCTGCAAATAGTAAAATTGACTTAATGGTAGAAAGTTTAAATAACCTGGGATAAAAGGTGGATGCCAATACAGAAACCACCCAGAAACTGATACAGGAACCTACCCTGATACGGCAAACTGCGGATGAAGTTAAGGAGAAAACCCTTGCTGCTGAAATTAAAGTAATTCAACTGGAGAGAGAGAGAGTCCCATCCATACAAGAACAACTTGATGAACACAAGCTGACACTTGTCATGACTGAACTTAAAGAGAAACAGATGAAATTAAGGATTAGAGCCCTACCTGAGGAAAAGGAAAGCTTGACAGAGTTCCAGGAGGAGATAGGACTAATATTGGTTGAGAAAGAGAGGTATTTGGGGGTTAGTATGACCGCCAGAAATGTGATGTCGGGGATGCTGCTTTTGTTTCAAATATTGCAAGCTTTGGATGGGATGGATTGTTTCAGGAGGTGGCAGAGGGATGTCTCTAGATTTGTTTGGCAGGGCAGGAAGCCTCGAGTAAAATTTAAGATATAGACGGATGCTAAAGAAGGAGGTGGACTTGCCCTGCCAGACCCTTAAACTTTGTTGTGAATCATCTGCTTTTTGCTGGCTGAGAGAATTGGCAGAATCCGAGACCAGGGAGAAGAGCTGGTGGAAGAAGACTGGAAGTTTAAAGACTATTTATAGAAATATTGTAAAATTAATGAATGTTAGAACAAAGTTGGAATGAAGTTATATGGCTTTAGCAGAAATGTTATAAGGAATTAAGTATAAATAGATTAATAGAGCATTAAAGGGAACAAAATAAGGTTAGAATGTGTTAAGATAATTACAGGATAGAAAACAGAGGAAGATGGAAATGAATTGCTGAAAGAATTAATAGATATGGAATACAAAAAGGGAGGTGTGAGGAAGTTGTGGAAATAAGCGAACGAAAGATATGATATTGAAATTGTTTAATGTGTCTTAAATGGTTTTTGCTTTGTTTTGTTTGTCTTATGTGTTAGTGTTTTGTAGTGTTTTTGTATTGTATTGTGTTGCTTTTTGTTTGTTTGTTTTTCCTTTTTTGTTTGTAGTGTTTAAATTCTTGGAAACTCAATAAATATTATTTAAAACAACAACCAAGACTCTCAAAGTGGGTGTTTTAAAGGGTTTTTTTCCTAACAAATTTAAAAGCATAAAGTATTCAGGTTGCAGCACATTAATCAGGAAGTAAGCCCCACTGAAAACAATAGGGTTTATTTCAAAATTACAGAATGGCAGGAAACAGACTAAAATCAAAGGATCTTTCCAAACTGTTACTATTCTGAAGGCATCAAGCACACACCAGAAAATTCAAGTTGCCCAAGTAAAGTAGATTCAGAAAGTATGGAAGTTTCAATGGGCAGGCTTCATCTAACCAGTCCCATCAGTGGAAGCTTTGTACAAAGACAACTGCTTGTTTCCCCCTCCCCACCCTTTCCCTCTCTCTCTGACACACACAATTGGCTCGGGGTGTGTGTCAGAAAAACTCCCAGAGCAGCATGCAGGGGGGTGGGGGCATCATTCCATCTGGCAAGCTAGAATTATTGAACAGCGCTACATTGAATTCTACCTAATGTGTTTACTAAGTACAAGTAAAATGCACTGTGCTAAATTAGATGGCTCTCTTTTGGCCCAAATTTACATTGTGGGTTGGCCGCTCTTTCAAGCATGTGCAGACACACATACACAAAGGCACACACACGAGAGAGAGAGAGGACTGACACACAAAGTGGAATACAGCAGATGGGTTAACAGCTCCCTCTTTCTCCTCTTCTGCCTGCTCTCTATCTTTCTTCCCTTCCCCATCCCATTCACTCTCATTCTGTGGTCCACTCCAAGCTTCTTGGTGGAATGTATCCAACTCGCAGGTTAGCCACCCCTCCTCTGGTTTCAGATGTGAACTATTAGCCTAATGGTACGCAGCAGTGCTATTTCCCTAGGAAAAACAGGTGCCGGAACTCACCATGAACACCTCCCTCATTCTCTTACAATGGCAGTGACACCCACCTGAGAGGGGCTGAAACCCAAGCAGAGAGGTGCCAGAACTGAGTTCCTGTGTGTTCCCCCTGAAAAAAGGCCTGGTATGCAGATTTGCATGAACTTCAGAAATAACTGCAAGCACACCAAAACAAAAAAGGCTACCTTTTAAGATGATTCATAATATTATTTAAAAAAAATAATTACTGATTCATTATATCAAATCTAAATTAAAAGCCTTGGAAATTATTCATCATGATTTCATGCATTCATTCAGGAGGAGTTTCCATCCTCAAGCCAAACCAACACACAGAAAAAAATATATTATTTGTATTCAGCGGCGGAGCAAGCCGATTGGGTGCCTGGGGCCGCATGTGTGTCCTGTACCCAGGAACGCGCTGCAGGCCGCACCGTGAGTGCCGCCTGGCATTCTGTCACCCCCCTCAGTGCTGACACCCGGGACGAACCGCCCCCATCGCCCCCCATTCCTCCACTCCTGTTTGTTTTGCTGGATCATGCAATGTTAGTCTTGACAAGCTTTCCACTTCCAATAGCCAAAGACAAAAAGTATCCTGGCCTACATATTTTTTATTCCTGATTCTATCACTGCTCCATTTTTGGCTTTTGCCCTTGTAACCATGAGTCCAGTTCCTGTCACTGCATTCAGTCTTCTAACCCAGTCTTGACAATGGGTTTATCCTGCAACTTCTTTGTAGCTGCCTTGTGTACCAATGCGAAAAACCCTTATTTTGCCATGTTACAAGCAGACTGCTAAGTTAAACGAAGAAGTTTATGGCGTTAAAACAAGGCTAGTCACCTTCCACCACTCCTTAAGACTCTTGCCGTCCCTCACCAAGCTGTCTGGTGCCTTTGGGAGTTGGGTCCAACATCACCGAGAATAAATCACATTGTCTTATCCTTGCACTCAAGCTACTGGAAGAGACCAAATGCATTGAATTTTAAAACTTGGAAATTGCAGGATGAAGGTGAAATATCATATGGCCTCAAGGTATGACTGATGTTCTCATTAAATATCCAAGAATAGACCTAATATTCTTGTACTCAGGGCAATAAATTCTGAAGTCTAAAAGGACGCCACATCTGACATCTTTACGAGACAGGATTTCCTCCAATAATTGCCATGTGCTGCTGAACAGATGATACATATTGAACATATATGGCTCAATATAGCTGGACTGCTTTATTTCACATTTAGCAAGTAGTTCGTTTTTAGAAAGGCAATTTATCATTCTTTGAAAATGGAGGGTATTGGGAAGTTTTCACCTCTGCTCAGCAGTCTGTTCCAACCACTATTCTCTTACCACTTACCAAGGGGGTGGAATCCTACTCGTGTGTTTGTGTGTGTGTGCGCGCGCGTGTGTGTATTCTTTTGAAGGGATTTTGCACCTACTGTATTAACCCTGTGGCAGTTCTTAAAGTCCAGACACCCTATAGTCAAGACACCCATTAAAAACAAAACAATTCTACTTTGAGCATAGATTCCAGTGGCCAAATCATTAGATCCACATAATCTATGGATAGGATTTGCCAGCTTCATTACTGTTCCTGAGCTGCAGCTCAGTAGTACAGGATCTGCTGTGCATGCCGAAGGTTCGATCCCAGGTTCAGTCCCCAGGATCTCCAGCTAAGTCTGGGAAATACTCCTGCCTGAAACTTTGTAGAGCCACTTCCAGTCAGTGCAGACAACACTAAGCCAGTGGTTTGACTCAGTCTAAGGAAACTTCCTATATGCCTTTTACAACAGCAGCCTAGCAGCCAACCTAGCAGTTCGAAAGCACGTCAAAGTGCAAGTAGATAAATAGGTACTGCTCCAGCAGGAAGGTAAACGGCATTTCTGTGCGCTGCTCTGGTTCGCCAGAAGCGGCTTAGTCATGCTGGCCACATGACCCGGAAACTGTAGGCCGGCTCCCTCCGCCAATAAAGCAAGATGAGCGCTGCAACCCCAGAGTCGGCCACGACTGGACCTAATGGTCAGGGGTCCCTTTACCTTTACCTTTAAGGAAACTTCCTATATGTCTTTTATAACAGCAGCCTAAGTAGACATGATCTGAGGTGCATTGCTGCCACCAATCAACCTTCCCACATCTTGGGTTTAAAAACCAACCAACCTGTGTCCTGTGTAGCATTATTGTGTCCAGTGTATCGTATTCAGGCAAGAGCCAATAAACTGGAGATCAGACCAGATAAACATTTACCCTCATTGCATGATGTTATTTGTTTCTTTTACTGGAAGTTAACTGGGGAAGAAAGACTTGGTGGAGGATTCATGTCAATGGCTACCCTGTGCCCTGAAGAATGCCACATAAGGTCTTAACACACCAAAATTAAATAGGGGAACCTCTCTCCCAAGTCAATTACGTTTCACATCAGGAAAATCTTCACCTGCTTCTTTTTTACACTTGAGACTGCCTTTGAAGTTTCCACTGAACTATGCATAATATTGAAGGACAGTTCCTGTTTTGAATATTTAGTTGTGTCAAACCACTATATTTTCAAAATTATTAATTTTTTAACCCATGTTTTAAACAGGCTAAGTAAAACCTAATCTGAGAGCTAAATGACACACCACAAAACAGTAGTGTATAAGGCAGAAATCTCTAAGCTCTTTGTGGATTTATTAAATGTAAATCCAAGTACAGGCAGTGAAGGACAATTTGTGATTTTTTAATACTTTTTTCCTGCTAAGTATGCATCTCAATATTCAAATCTGCAAATATGAATTTGACTTTCTTCTCTGCTAAAGGCTTGTGTGTTTAGTTTAGAAATATCATATTCTGAGGCTCAAGAATATGGAGTAAACAATTCTTTGATCTTGCACAATAATTTGAGTAACAAAGCATTGAATGTTATTTCTCTCTAGGGTTCACATTCAGGTTTCTTGCAAATAGTTTTTATGAGTGATTGTCAAGCCACATGTTACAGCAAAAATAAATCCCCAAATGTCAATCAAAGATCTGTCAAGACTTAAATTCTGACTGTATATACAGTATAAATTATTAGGGGAGCCCACTGCTTATTTCACTCCATTGTAAAAAAAATCTTTATTTCTACCCTCTTCTTAATATTATTTAACCAATGATCAATCCACAAGAAGGCTTGCCTTTTTATCCAACGGCTGCTAAACTTTTTGTCAGAAGGTTTTGCTTCTAAGCTTATAATGTCTACCATTATTTTTGACATTCTTAAAGAACTGGTGAGGCCGGACTTTCATTTGCAGAAATCATGCTGACTCTTCCACATCAATACTTGTTTTTTCTGCACGTTGAACAATTTAGCTTCAATAATGCTTTCCAACAACTTAGCAGTGTCAGAAGTCGGGCTTATGGGCCTGTAATTTTTAAGTTTCATCTGAATACCTTTTTAAAAATTTATATTACCCTTGCTACCGTCCAATCCTCTGGTAAGGAGACCAATTTAGTGACAGGTTCCCTATTTTTGCTAGAGCAACAATTTCACACTCGAGTTCTTCAGAAGCTCTCAGATATATTCCATCCAAGCCTAGTGACTTGTTAATTTTTAATTTGTCAGTTAGTCTTGGCACTTCATCTCTTATCACCTCCATTTGACTTCGTTCTTCAAATGCCTTTCCTGAAAAAAACGTGTTTCAGGTGTGAGTACCTGTCTAACATCTTCTGCTGGTGGATGTAAAGAATTGATTTTTCTCTGCAATTTTGCTACCCTTCTTCAGTAATACTTTTACAACTCTGTCATCTTGCAATCTTCCTACCCCTGTGACTGTCTCTTCTATCTCGTGTATTTAAATAAATTATTGTTTTAGGAAATGATTTTATCAATATGCTTCTCAATGTTTATTTGCTTGCATTACTGAAAGGTCTACAAGAATTTATGTTGTCTTCAAGTTTTACTTTGAACAAGATTTCAAAGTAGCTTCCCTGACTTTTCTAGCTTCTTTGACTCTGCTTGTTAAAAGTAAAAGGTAAAGGACCCCTGGACGCTTAAGTCCAGTCAAAGGGGTGCGGCACTCATCTCGCTTTTCAGGCCGAGGGAGCTGGCATTTGTCCACAGACAGCTTTCCAGGTCATGTGGCCAGCATGAGTAAACCGCTTTTGACACAATGCATCACTGTGATGAGTGTCAGAGTGCACGGAAACGCCATTTACCTTCCCGCCACAGCGGTACCTATTTATCTACTCGTGTTGGTATGCTTTCGAACTGGTAGGTTGGCAGGAGCTGGAACAGAACAATGGGAGCTCACCCTGTTGTGCATACTCAAACTGCCAACCTTCTGATTGGCAAGCCCAAGAGACTCAGTGGTTTAGACCACTTGTTAACCATACAGGTAACATCTTAGATTTCTTTGACCTTATGCTCTATGGCAGGGGTAGTCAACCTTTTTATACCTACCACCCACTAATGCATCTTTCTTGATGGTAAAATTTCCTTACTGCCCACCAGTGCTGCAGTAACACGTGCCATAGAACCTGATGGACAAGTGGGGATTTGAACCCTGGTCTCCCAGATTCCTGATCCAGCACTCTAACCCCTACAACACACATAAAAAGGTAAAGGGACCCCTGACCATTAGGTCCAGTCCTGGCCAACTCTGGGGTTGCAGCACTCAACTGGCTTTATTGGCCGAGGGAGCCAGCGTACAGCTTCTGGGTCATGTGGCCAGCATGACTAAGCCACTTCTGGTGAACCAGAGCAGCGCACGGAAACGCTGTTTACCTTCCCGCTGGAGCGGTACCTATACATCAACTTGCACTTTGACATGCTTTCAAACTGCTAGGTTGGCAGGAGCTGGGACCGAGCAACGGGAGCTCACCCCGTCGCAGGGATTTGAACCGCCAACCTTCTGATTGGCAAGTCCTAGGCTCTGTGGTTTAACCCACAGTGCCACCCGCGTCCCCATACATAGCTGGTGCCTTAATCCCTATCCCTGTTAAACACCACAAAGGAAAAGTCAATGCAAGCTTGTTGCTGTTGTGCAGATTCATAGCAGGTAGGTGTAGCTTAAAGATCTGCCCTTGGACTCACCAAAAGTGACATTTGTGCATCCTTAGCAACTGTTGCCGCCTCGGGGAAATCTACTTTGCATGCTGGCAATTGCTCTAAAGAAAAATCCAACAGTGTAAACTGTGGTCCTTTGAGGTTTTGTAAATGAGAACTGCACTTTTCTGTAAACTGATATTGGCTTGTGAGGTGAGACCGCTGACAGGAAGAGCAGTAGCAAAAGAACTATCAGTAGCAATTTCTAGTTCATTATGCTGAGCCTTCCCCTGGGGCCATTTTTGTTGTATATCCTTGTTGCCATTGCTCCTTGTTTGTTTAATAGACACAGAATGCCCTGCTTAATTCCCTTATAAGCAGGATGCTGTTTTTTCTCCCCACTATTGGGAAAAATAACCAGCCATTTTGAAGGGAAAGGAAAACAATTTCCTTGTTAATTCAGCTGGATATCTTGCTGATTAGAATAAATAATGAGATTGACACTGGAACTGAACATTAAGAAACAAATTTGATGCCACACGTAAATTTAATGTTGCCTTTGCGATTGTGATCTTAAATTGTCGCCGCTTCTCTGCTTCAAATGATGTTAAATTGTTTAATTTCTTTTATCTGGACCTTTTTATGCTGCTATTTGGTTTAAAGTTTCACGTGCTGGTTTCTATGCCTAAATTGTTTCGGTGATTCTGATGGTGAGGCCTTTCTCTGAACGGTGGCAGGAAAAGACTGAAACAAATAAATGAAATTAGCAATTCAATGACTGATTTCTGTGCATAAAATATTACACACCACCTCCAGCTTGTTATTGATATTTGGATATGGGGCTTGTGCACGGCATATTATTTACCAATTGACCTGTGATACACATTAAAAGGTATAATGGAGCTAGCTATATTAGGGCAAAATGTGGGTCACATGTCAGCTTAATTTGCTATTGTAACATTACCACTGGTGCATAAAACGGCCCATCTTTCCCTTTATGGACATTGTGAGGTAAATGGTAAAAATCAGGGCTGGTGTCACAGGAAGGGAGGAACTGCCAGGGACCCCCCTGGACATGCTGCAATGAGGAAGGTTGAGGGTTTTTTAAATGTGGTTTTAATATGTTATTCTTAACAGGCGATTCTGCTAATTATTGCAATTTGAAGACACTGACCATTCACCTGGCAATAAGCAGGGGTGATTTTGAAGTATTTGGTGAGCATAAGATCATTTTAAGTCATAGGAATGGAAGATATGTGGTCAATCTGTTCATTTTTAAAATTTATTTTTTAAGGAAACGTTTTAATTTTGGACATGTACAACATAGGAACTGGAGTAAGAATGCAGACTACTGACGGCTGGAAGGCTGACGAAGCTGAATGTATCTGGCATTCCAGGTATTCACACAACTCCGCTGAAGAATATTGAGGGCATTTAATGTACTCTCCTGTATTCCTTCTTACTCACATTACAGTGCGGGAAGGTCAGGGGTTCAAATCTGCTCAGCGGTGGTGAGCTCCTGTTGCTCTGCCCCAGCTCCTGCCAACCAAGCAGTTTGAAAGCACACCAGTGCAAATAGATAAATAAGTACTGCTGCAGCAGGAAGGTAAACAACTCTGGCACTCATCACAGTGTCCCATTGCGCCAGAAGCGGTTCAGTCATGCTGGCCACATGACCCGGAAAGCTGTCTGTGGACAAACGCTGGTTCCCTCGGCCTGAAAAGCAAGATGAGTGCTGCAACCCCATCATTGCCTTTGACTGGACTTAACCATCCAGGGGTCCTTTACCTTTACCTATACTTATATACACGTTGAGGATACAATGTCATACAATTGTTCCACCTTGGAAGCATTGCGGCTCATCTGGTGGAACTATCCCCCTCCTCACACACTGCTCTAGGATTCTCCCATTCCCCTCTCCAGCCAATTTTGGGGCCTGGGGGTACATGGGGGAGGAGAGGGGGGAATGTCTTTATGGGGCGGGTTCGGTAAATCCTGCCCTTCATTATTATATTCTTACAGTTCACGGATTTAGCCAACTGAAGTTTCTGTATTGTACAAGTTTTGTTTTAGTGCATGGGCTTTTATTATTTTTATTATTATATCCTTGTTTTTCCTTTTTACATCCACGACAAGGCTCAACTTTCTTCTTTTGCTTTGTTTATAATGGTTTGTTTTCCTTGACTTTTGTGCTTCATGTAATGGTAAACATGATTCATTTTACACAAATTCAGACTTTTAAGTAGCAACTGGAGGGGGTGATCATCTCATCTCTCCTCTACACAGCTTCTCCGTTCTTCTCTCACAGCTTGCAAGAAATCCATATTTTCTGCAGAATCCCGGGAACCTGCATCAGCTGTTTAACAGATGGGAGTGGGGCAACATGACCAAGTGTGGGGTGATTTAACCTTGATCATTCCCTGTGCAAAACAACGGACAATTCAGGGATTCTCTATATTTGGGAGTGCATAATATAGAACCCTTGATATTGGGAGTTCTTGTGACAACTCATCTCCAGTAGGTCTTGCGCCCAGGAAGCAGTTGCTGAGACTGGAGGTCCCTGCCCCACCACAGCTGCCTAAGTCCCCTCATCTCCAGGGTTTTCTCCAAGCAACTGGAGATTGCATCTGAGTGCAGCCAACCTCTCTTCACCCTCTTCATGCCTCTCCTGATTCTGGGAGACCAACGGGGATGGGAGCTTGTCACAGCAGGAGGGGGAGATTAGCCTGACTAATCTCTGCCTGTTGGCCTCCCTACTCTCCTGAGAGAGCCGGTGTGGTGTAGTGGTTAAGAGCAGTGGACTTGTAATCTGGTGAACCGGGTTCGCTTCCCCGCTCCTCCACATGCAGCTGCTGGGTGACCTTGGGCCAGTCACACTTCTCTGAAGTCTCTCAGCCCCACTCACCTCACAGAGTGTTTGTTGTAGGGGAGGAAGGGAAAGGAGATTGTTAGCTGCTTTGAGACTCCTTAAGAGGAGTGGAAGGCGGGATATCAAGTCCAAACTCCTCCTCCGCTTCCTGCTTCAGCTTCTGTCTCTGATTCTGGACTCTGCCACAGACCTGTTACCTCTTCAGCTTCCAGTAACTCCTCTTCCCAGTCTTCTCCCTCTTCATTGTCCCACCACCAATACCTCGTCTCTGAGCCTTCTTCCCTTGGGGGTTCCCCAGTGGATTCCTCCCACCATTCCTTTGTGCCCAACTAGTCCATGACATCAGGGCAGAAGGAGGCAGCCAACACAGATCACAGAAATTAAAAGTGTAAGTAGCAATTCACAATGCCAGCCCTGGATATAAACAATGAGGACAGCAGGCACAGCTGAGATAGATGCAGTATTATGAGTTGACAAAAGGGAGTAACGGTGGAACCTGTCTCTATTCCAGTCCCCAGGGGGAAATTGCTACTTACCACAGGTAAGTAGGGAAGACTAAATTGCAGTTTGTAGCTGAAAGGATTATTTGGCAAAAGCCATAAATAAAGATTGACTGGCTGGCTGGAAAGAACATATTAATCAGATATTTTGAACTGGGAGTTTCAGGTGGAGATCTATATGAGAGCATTTCACACAACACCAAGTGACAAGATCTATTATTCAGTCCCCCAGCCTTTTGAAAAACAATCTGCGGTATAGAGTGGCATGTTTTGTGACACAGCGGAGCTAAAAGCTTTTTTGTTCTAATATTTTATACATCGTCTGAGTATGCCCTTTCATTCCCCATGAAAGAGGTTTTCTCTTCAAGCCTAGATTGCCAATGCTGGGAATGCATGAGCGTTAAGAAATTGGAAGAAAAATTTGACGCATCACCACACACCATGGCCTCGATCCTATGAGTACAAGTAAAATGCAATGTGCTAAATTAGATGGCTCTCTTTTGGCCCAAATTTACATTGTGGGTTGGCCGCTCTTTCAAGCATATGCAGACAAATATACACAAAGACACACACACGAGAGAGAGAGAGGACTGACACACCAAGTGGAATACAGCAGATGGGTTGACAGCTCCCTCTTTCTCCTCTTCTGCCTGCTCTCTATCTTTCTTCCCTTCCCCATCCCATTCACTCTCATTCTGTGGTCCACTCCAAGCCTCTTGGTTGAATGTATCCAACTTGCAGGTTAGCCACCCCTCCTCTGGTTTCAGATGTGAACTATTAGCCTAATGGTACGCAGCAGTGCTATTTCCCTAGAAAAAACAGGTGCCAGAACTCAATGTGAACACCTCCCTCATTCTCTTAGAATGGCAATGACACCCACCTGAGAGGGGCTGAAACCCAAGCAGAGAGGTGCCAGAACTGAGTTCCTGTGAGTTCCCCCTGAAAAAAGGCCTGGTATGCAGATTTGCATGAACTTCAGAAATAACTGCAAGCACACCAAAACAAAAGAGGCTACCTTTTAAGATGATTCATAATATTATTTTTATTTAAAAATAATAATTACTGATTCATTATTAGAAAGCTAAATTAAAAGCCTTGGAAATTATTCATCATGATTTCATGCATTCATTCAGGAGGAGTTTCCATCTTCAAGCCAAACCAACACATGTAACACACTCTACAGAAGATATGAAATGTAAATTTGGACCAAAAGAGAGCAATCTCATGAGATATCCCTGCTAGCAAAAGGAGCCGGTTTTCACCACTTCCTCCTATAGTCCTCTGTACCAGCCAACAAAATGATGCTCTGGGGGTTGGAGGATACTCCAGAAAAGTGTGGGAGATGGCACTGGGGGCTTCAGGGACAATTGGTGGAAATCTCTTTGCCTACCTTTCTACCGCTGGGAGCATCTACTGGATCAGAGTTCTTTCCATTCACAGAAGGGCAACTCAGAATCCAAGTCCATTTCTGGTGAACATGCTGCACGCTAAAGAGCATACTTCAGCACATCCCTACACTCACATGTCCCACTTCACATTAAAAAGGGGGAAGGATGTTAGAATTCCTGCTTCATGTTTGCAGTCATGGGATTTTTGACTATCACATGACAGTGTATGTTTTGACTCCACAGAGTGGGAAGTGATGGAGACAGGATGTTTGTGTTACTGTGTTCCATGAAGTGGGACTATTGTCCTTTGTTCTTTTTTTCTCTTTGCTGTCTGATGCTAGAGAGAGAGGGAGCCATGTTGCAGTGCTCCGTGTGTGTTTATATGTAAATAAAGTAGATTAGCCAAAATGCTGCATTGCTGAGGTCTGTTATGCAAACTGCACAAACTCTGTGTGCCAATGTCGGTTGGCATCGGTCGCTGTGATGTTCGGGCTGAAGAGAGCTTTTGAAGCTCCCGAACAATCGACCAGGACGGAGAGAACATGCCAGTCGGGCATGTGTCTCTGCCAGGGTCCTACTCGAGTGCAGGACGAGCTCCTGACAAAGAATAGAGTGCATGTTCAGAAGCTTGCATGTGCAACACACATACTGTGCTGTTACATATCCAGTCACACAGCACTTTTAAGTCAACCACACCACCTATATGCCAGGCCTCTGACAGCAGTGCATCTCCTTTAGCTCTGCTGGAATTGCTAAGAATGACTTCTCCAAATAAGGAGCAGAAGATATTGAACAAAAGCAAGCCATTGCAAAATGGGAACGGGTCCTGAGAAATAATTAAAAATGTTAAGAGGTAATTAAGTGAAAGCAATAATTATACTAAGGAAGGACATAGACTCAAAGCAAGCTCATAATGAATTCTATCAACTTCGTTCACAAGCCAGAATGGTTTAATATATGGATGAAGAATGCTAGAGAATAAAACTAAGATTTAGTTTTTTGGTTCCAGCAGCAGAAGCCCACACAAGTACTTCCACTAGAGCAATGGGGCTTTCCCTCTCTCCTCCTCCCATTTCCCCCATGTAGGTCAAAAGAATCCCAGAACAGCATGTGGGGAGAGGAGGGACAAATTGTTCCACCAGGAAAAGAGATATGGTTGCGCTGATGGAGCAATCTGCTTAACCCTACATTGACTTCCTCCATACTGTTGGAGTGTAAAGGTTTATATGAAGCTTAAGGGATGCTCAATCTATCATTCAAGTTCACAATGGTACTTAAAGTTATCTTTTATCAATCAATGACCAATAAATTTGGGGTGAAGGAATGTTTGGACATGATAAGCGGAATATAGTGATGTCATAAGAACAGCCAAAAAATGCACTATTGTCAAACTTGTCAAAAATAAATTTAGAATTTGTCTTATTCAGAAGAATTATATGTGTTGTTGAGGAATTTTTAGGGTCAGTAATTTAATTAATAAACTCCCTTTGTATATGTTCAAGTTGTGGGAATGATAAGAAACAGTAAGGTAGTTTCAATTGTGACCCTAATTTATGGAGTAGTGACTTACTATCTTCACATGATAAGATTCTCAGAAACTGTATACACTCAGAAGTTTGAACATACCGGCCTGTTTTCATCACTTGAGTGGTGATATCTTACAAGAGCTGGAAACTTAGAAAAATGCTCTCCTATTTAGAACTACTGAAATCTTAAGATCTAGATTTTGTAAGAAATGGTTAAGTGCCACTATCGCTTACCTTAGACTATATTTATGTGCTATTAGAAGAAGTGTTTGCTTGTTAATGCAATTACTGTTGTACAAAACTTGAATTGAATCCACAGCAATTCTAGGTGTCTACCTTGTTGAAGTGGATTAAACAGCTATTGGTAATCAACTGGCAGCCAAAATGCAAACTAAGACCGGAGGTTGTAGGAATTGCTGTGATACATAGCAAGCCTCTTCTTTCAGGTGACCATTGTTGAAGAGGATGCTCAGACTTTGCACTTGGGTACTTTTTAAAAGAACAAAGGGGTGGATTTTTTTAGCCTTATATAAGTACATTCTCAGATGAACAGCACCGAATGCTCATACCTGGCTCTGTGTCGTTTGCCCAGGTAAATAAATTTTATAATGAATGATTTTAGAGTGTTGTTGTGTTGTACTTTTGCACTGTTTTATTGTTGTTAGCCGCCCTGAGCCCGGCTTCGGCTGGGGAGGACGGGGTATAAATAAAATTTATTATTATTATAAAGGCAAAACAAAATTATGCACTTCTGTGGAGGCCGTTTATGAATAAATATCTCACCTTTCCATTGATACATACACAAGAATGCCTTCACTCATCAAATGACAAAAAAGAAGATGTGAACCTAGAACAACAACAATCTGTCCTTTCCTAAACCTCTGCCTCTTGTGCAAACAAGCAGCAATAAAGCACATTAAGATCTTCAGGCCATCCATGCATGATTACATCGCTTAAGGTACAGCATCTCCAATATTCTCCCAGGACACTCTTGTTCCATGCTCCCTTCCCTACTCAGCCCTATGAATTTAAAGCCATCCTGTAGCAGTGGGCATGAAAATCCCTAATAGGTGAGTAAGAAATGAATCCAAGCATGATATTGCAGCAATCAGATGTGAAATTTTGGAGACTCAACAGCCTATGGTCAGGTGTTTGCACAATGCAGAATAGAACAAATATATGCCAGATGGATATTCAATACTAACTTCCTTTGAAATTCAAATCTAACAGCAATTTTAAAATGGTTGCTTCACTGCAACCATTATACCAACAGCTATAACTGGAAGCCACAAATGCTCCACTCTATTGGAAATTTAAAAAAAAAAAATAGGGAGTGGGGATGAATCTTAGTGAAACATCAACTATTAAAACATGATATCTGCATATATATATATATATATATATATATATATATATATATATATATGCTTTCGTAGATTTTCACGGGTATATATATACAATGAAAGGATCAGATGTTTGGTTTATTGTTGATATTTCAGTAAAGCCTCTTGAACATCTCACATGGGCCATACAGTCAGTAAGTAGCTGTCATGGACTGGCTGGATTCAGAGGAAGCATCAACTGGGGAACCCCCAAGGGAGGAAGGCTCAGAGCCCAGAGATTGGTGGAGGAATGACGATGAGTGTTCAGAGGGAGAAGAGGGAGCAGATTGGGAGGAGGAGGTAGGGGAAGCTGAAGAGGCAACAGGGTTTAGCGAGCAGAAGGAGGCAGTGGCAGAGAGCAGTTCAGAATCAGTGGCAGAAGCAGAGGCTGGAGAGGAGTGGGACCAAGAGGCAGAGATGAAGCAGGTTGCTGAAGAAGCCAGGGAGTCTCCCCTTCCTGTTGCGACCAGCTCCCCTTCCCCCTGGTCTCCCAGAACATGGAGAGGAATTGGGGGGGGGGGACAAAGAGAGACAAGACAAAGAAGCTGGGGAAGGAACTGGGGGAGGAGCCTCAAGAGAGCAGTGGAAGGCACCGACCTTCAGTCTTCACAACTGCCTCATTGGGGCAATACCTACAGGGAAGAGATGATGTGATTGCTAGGCCTGCACTGTTTGGGCATCTTTGAATAAAGAGTTAACATCACTGACACTGGGTGTTTTATTGCTGACCTCCTCCCGACAGTAGCCTTTGGCAAGCTGTTTGTTTCCCCCCTCAGTGTGGGGGATGATAATGCAGGGTTGCCTTACAATGTTGTTGTAATCTTTACAAATAGATAATGAATGTGGAGCGCTTTGAACACCTAAAAGTGCTATACAAATGTTTGGTCACTTTTTTTGAATAATGAGTGCGGGTAACTAGTGCCAACAGGATTACAGTGGTACCTCAGGTTAAGTACTTAATTCGTTCCAGAGGTCCGTTCTTAACCTGAAACTGTTTTTAACCTGAGGTACCACTTTAGCTAATGGAGCCTCCCACTGCTGCCGCACCGCCGGAGCACAATTTCTGTTCTCATCCTGAAGCAAAGTTCTTAACCCGAGATATTTCTGGGTTAGTGGAGTCTGTAACCTGAAGCATATGTAACACGAGATACCACTATATAGCCAAAACAGAGCCACTGAGAAACAAGACTGGAGTATCTGCATGCTTGGGGGAACCACTAAGTGTTCAGGAATACAAAACAACAAAAAACTTTTGACAGAATATCCAAGGGAGCAAAAACTCCAAAAAAAATAGCCCATTGAGGAAATTGTCATGGAAATAGTTAGTGGTTGACATGGCAAAACTGCTCACCTGACCACCTATCAATGTTTGCCCTACGGCATACTGGGAGGGCAAGAAAAAGGGGCGAGGCAGCAGCAAGATGCAACTGTGATGGAGTCAGTCCAGCTCTCCTGCCAATGCAATTGCACCACACCAACTTTGCCTCCTTCTCACCCTTCTGGTATGCCACAGCAACAACCGTGATGGGAGCTCAGGTAAGCAGAGGGGCACCCTACCTTGCCAACCACTGCTGCATGGGAGGTTGGCTATCAGAAAAGCAAAACAGAGAAGTTTGGGTGTGGAATGGAAGGCTGGAGGAGAGCATGGCTGGCAGGCATCCTGAGCAATTAGGAGGTGAGAGCACCATTGCCAGCAACATTTTGTTGTAGGTTCCTCGTACATTATATAATAACCATCTTAGGTGACATCTACTCTGACACTTCTGACTGCTGCCTTTGATCATTTATCTCTTCCCGTGCTTCTATTTCATCAAACTGTCAACAGACTTGCCTCTAGATGGCCACCTAAACGTCAATGTGAATTATTTCCAAAAATGTCTCTGCAAAGTTTTTGCATAATATGCTTGTAAACCTGCCTTTTGCAACTCATTTTTTTCCTGCCAGTATCATCCTTCCAAATATGCCTTTTGAAAACAGGGAAGAGGGTGTTTCTTCCTTCCATGTGATTTAACAACCATGTTATTTTTAGTGTTTTTCTTTTGAACCAACACATAACAATGTGTAGAGTTAATGCTTAGTATAATAATGCTGACAGGCCAAAGTGCTTTATAGACAATGTTCGACAATGACAACAAAGGGCTTTATTTTAAAATAAGTTCTTGTAGGTGTCATGCTACACACAAAACAGCACTATGCTTCCATTGCCGTAGTAGTTCAATTTTTGATTTTTTCTTTCTTTCTTTCTCCATGAAGGAAGCTGATGGAACTATTAGGGTGGCATAAAATTCCTGGCTTCCTGGAAATGCATTGTGTGACATTTCCTTCAAGGCACCTTCTCCCTTTTTGAAGATACAATCAGGTTCTCCTTGGTCAATTGTTAGTTGATTTTTAATACAGCTTTGGCATCCATACAGATTTTGCAGATTACTTATTTGCTGCTTTTGAAATTTCAGTGCACTTAGTATAGGGTTGCCATATTTTAGTTTTGACCAAAGTTGTTAAGCTTCTTCTGCAAACGACACTGCCGACATGGCATACATACAGATTTTCGAAGACATTAAAGCAATTTCCACCCGGACACTATTTCCAACGGCTGATTACCGGTTAGGTCCAAGAAATTCCAGACGTATGGCAACCCTAACTTAGTATTAACATCCCAGGCCTCATGTTACCAATCTGTTTGTTTTTTTAAAAAAGCAAACAAACAGTTAAACCATTTTGGGGTGCTGTAGGAGCAACTGTCCCCAAAGCCACTTCTGCCCTACAGAGGAGGTGGGGTTGCGGGCTTCACAGCCCCACCACGCACGTGGCGGCTGGAGCCCTGCCCCCGTGTGATTGGAGGGATTCCCAGCTATGTCACCCCCTGGCCAGCCAATCGGCTGGCTCTGGGGGCGTGACCTGCCCTATTTAAGGCAGAACACAGCTGGGGATCTCCCTGTTTGCCACCTGCCAGCTGTTCCGGTTTTCCCTACCCTCCCGCCCTATAAGGTTTTCGTTCCTTGATCTTGCCATGGACCTTGGTTGGTCACCGTTGAGGGGCCTGGTAGGAATTTTTCCACTTGGCAAATTGGCAGCAGCCACTTGGTTTTCGCCTACCTCGTAGCAAATTGTCACAACTTTCTTGGTATTGGCGATTAGGCACTGGTATTGTTCTGTAGATGGAAGAGGGTAGGTAGTGCCATCACCTGCCCCGCATATTGAAGGGTAGTCCCATAAAGGATTCCAGGGGGCGTGGCTCTGTCTGAAGCCTGGGGAGGTGAGGGCCTAATGCAAACCCCTAATAGGTGACCCCGGGGGAGTTCCTAGTTGATGTGCATCAGCAGGACTCCCCCTACTGGTGGTTAACCCTTCCTGGACTTCAAGCAGACGGGCTAAAGTCATATATAGTCGGATAGGACCAATGCCTAAGCCAATACCGCTCATCACCTGTAACCAATAAAGTTGTGGCCTTATTTTGCCCATTAACCTTAATAATTGTGTCATGTGTCATTATTTCCATGGGGGAGGGGGGTGGGAACTCACCACGCAATTGCCGTATCCCTATTCCACTAGTAGGAACATCTCCTGAGCAGAGTTTGACTCAGAGGAACTTAGGACCCAAGCCAGCATTCTGAAGATGGCATTAAGAGAGTTATCATTGCCTTATTCAGCATTAGTATTGACATTCTTTGGTGGAATTAAATGCACAGGAGGAAGGCTGAAGATTTCAGCCTGTCTTCCTAGCGTAGGCAAAACCTAGGAAGAAAAGATCCCTATAGAGTGCATGTCTCTGTGAGCGGAATGGAACATCTATCAGCTCCCCTTAAACAGGCAAAATTACCATTAAAATCCGCAAAGCTATATGCCAAGTGGAACAGATGGAAGCTCGTTACATTCTTTTTCCCTTGGCATTTGCTTACCCATCATTCTACTTCATAAAAATAATACACATGTGCTACTCCATTTCCAAGGAACATATCCCTTTATGTCTCCCCTCTTAAAAAGATATTTGACTGGGAAGAGCAAATGGCCCAATGAAAAACTCAACTGCTGAACAGACAGAGATTAAAATGAAGACAAGTTCTGGATTTCCAGTGAAAGGTTTCTGTCTTAGACTTTGTTGCAGATTATCCTATATTCTCCTTAATACAATGGTCATAGAACTGTAAAGTTGGAAGAGACCCTAGACCAAAGACCTCCTACAGCGCAGGAATCTCAACTAAAGCATCCATGACAAATTGTACAAACTGTACAAAGGGTACCAACTGGAAACTGCCCCAACCCTGACAAGCTGAGAAACCTATCCTCTTCAGAGCTAAGTGCTACAAATCTCTGTTGCACAAGACTATACAGGATAGGAGTGCTATTTCTGCATTCCTGCATTCAGTGTTTCATTTAGAGAAGATGAGCGATCGCTTTTCTTAAAGAAATGTACAGAATTTTATTTCCGAGTTTCCCAGGGACAATAGATTAGAGTGAATCACATCCTATTTAGTGCCATCATGACTCCAGTGAGCCTCAGAGATGTACTATGTAGAGGGGGAGAAAAGTTAAAAGAACTGTTAGTAATCTCATTTTTTTCAGAACGTCAAGGCTGGCAGTGCCTCCTGAAACCAGCAGGGGGTAGAGGACAGATTGTTCCTTTGGACTCCAGACAAAAACCCTATTACTCAATGGTTTAGAATGGAAGGAATGCTGAATCGCAGACCCCCAATAATCACTGCAGATCTGCAGATTCTCTCTGACTGGATATGACTCTCATCTATGAGAAACCCTCATTACAGGCACAGTTTTAGGGCCATGTCACCCACAGCCACAGTATGAAGGCTGTATGCGCAACAGAACATTGGTCTTTTCCCACCATGCGCAAAACCTTCCATGTCAACTGGGAATTGCAGAGATAAATGAGTGGGTCAGGAGGCCCTTCAGAGACAAACAGGTAGACAAATTGCTTGAGTTACTGAGCTTGTATCTTTTATATGAGGTACCGCAAAAAGAATAGCACATTGGCCTCTTGTGCGGGTGTGAGCACGTATCCAATCTGCTTCTTCAGCCTCGAAACTGCAGAGTATTTAAGACTGTTTTTAACAGGAGCCAAATCAGAAAGCACACACGGACACACGCACACACAAAATGATGCTCATACATGGTGTTGTTTTTTTCAAAAATAAGAATATTACTAAAAGCCTAGCAAAAGGCAAAAGGATTTGTCTGTAATATTCAGAATCAGGCAGCACTTCTATTTACAGTAAGCCTTAAAGTGCTATGGCACCTCGGAGAGTAGCTGGTTTATTGTGGCATAAACTTTCATATGCTGTTGCCTGAAAAAATTCATGCTACGATAAATCATTTAAGCTTGGAGCCAAAGGGCCATGAGTGGAAGAAAACATACCATCCACGCGGCCTCACAAGCCTGTACACAAAGTCATATGCACAACTGACTGTGCGAGGGGCTCTGGCATCAGAAGGAAATTCTCAAGATGCAACTTGATCTCCACCACACAAGTGTTCTGGCATAAGAAACATAGCCAGCCAGTTCAGCAGTAGCTTGTTCTTGCACCTCAAAAGTGGATCTCAGCCTTCCAGCCACAGAGCAGCTTGACATGTTCTGAAGTAGTGGGGGGAGAGGAATCCTTAGTGATTGGTGCTTCCTCTCCTGTTTCTTCTAGCTGAAGAGACAGGATGTGGGGGCAGAGAATGAATGTTCCCCAGAGGGCATTTTCATCTCCCTACAGGGCGAAACTTGGAAGGCTGGGGAGATGAAGTATGGTTCACGAGTCCTGTTGGGCCTCTCTGTCACTTTTCCATGAACCAAAAATGACCCCTAGACTCAGCTAACAGTCTCCTATGGCAGCACAGGAGAGAGCATCAGTTGTGGTGGGGAAGCAAATTTTAAGAGAAACTCACTCCCTATTATTTATCTGCCTATTGAGGAAACTCTGAGAAACCTCTAAGGAATACAGGATTCCCTGGGACACAGTTTGAAACCGCTGCTGTCTACAGTGTTACTGCATAAATCAGTCATCATGAGAGAGAGAACTATCACTGCTTGAATACATTTTCTGCAAAGGCAAACAAGGTCAACAGCAGATCAGAAAATCAAGTTTGGAGACATGTCTCCCTTTGGCTATGCATGTCCTTTCCCTCCTCCCAACACCTACCTGACATGTGCTAGGGAACCACAGCCAATCTGGGGTTTTTGGCAGAGGCCTTAGAATAGTAGCTACGGCAATTGCTGCATACTGGCTGAAGAAGTTCTATGTACTCTGAAACTGAGACAAGCTTTAATTATTTGTTTTGGCACCATCAGTTATGAATTGTTTTCCTACATTATTTTCTACTAGTTCAAGGTTTGAAAAGAAGGACCTGCTAGATCAGGCCAAGGGCTCATCTATTGCAGCATGCTCTTCTGACCATAGCCACCCAAATGCCTGTGGTAAGCCTGCAAGCAGGACACTAGCAGAATAGCACTTTTCTCTCCGGTGGTTTCCAGCAACTGGTATTCAGAAGCATATTTCAGAGAAGTGTCCCTTCTTTCATCATCCTTCTTTAGCACAAGTTTAGCAGGACTTTGGAAAACAAGATCAGCTCTTGCATATCCAGATGCAAACACACTTCCGTTTGTTTGTTTGTTTGTTTGTTTGTTTGTTTGTTTAGCAGTCTCTTACCCAGCACTGCTCCTTTACACCTTCAACATTAGGGGTACAAAGGAGAAGAGGGGAGGCTAGTCAAGGGTTTGGTGAGCATCCCCACTTAGCTCCTTACAAAAGTGCTATTTGAAGCATCTGCGCCCCACCCCCTCTCCTTGAAACAGTGTCCCATTGAACTCACTGGGGTTTTAGTTCTGAGTATATTTCACAGCTGTTCATTATTATTTACTACACTACATTTGGAGACATTAAACGAAAGATACACACGTTGACTAAATCCTACTTCAGCTGGATGTTGGTCACTAAAGTTGTGTGACAAACAGCATCAGCTGAAACATGCAGAGTCAAAGGTTAGCCTGTTCCCAAGCCCAGGGAATTATATGAGCAAAATGTGTGGTTGGGGGGGGGGGTTAAGAGACAAGACATGCAACGGCCTGTCTGGTGACCTCAAAACCCTCATCGCTTCCTCAGCCAATCACAGGAATAATCCCAGTGTGAAACAGATGTTAAACCTAATTAACCTGAGAGCCCAAAACCCAATTAACATGTAAATTTCAAGCAAGCACACCTTCTGAACTCCATTTCCTTAAAAAAAGTAGATAACTAAGAGGAGTAAGGGGGATGAGAGAAACAATGTGGGTGGGCTAACCTTCCCACAAGGGGCTGGATATGACATAGCTCTATGCTCAAAAGACCAACAAGTTATGTTTATGGCACATCCCTCCCAAGTAAGGGACCTTAATAGCACACATTTCTCTAATGCAAGGACTTTTTGTAAGTCCTCATCTCTTGATCAGCCTCTGCTTAATGGACAGCAACACAGTTTTAGTCTAGCAGAAGAAAGAACTCACACCCTCTGAGTAGTATCTGATCTGCATTGTGATTTGGTCTATCATTGTATACAGTGAGGTTATAGGCAGTATTATGTACAATGCATACTGAGGACATCAATACTTCCTCTTTCTAGAGCAGGGATGGCCAAAGGCAGGTGCTGCCCCCCCCAGCCTCTCTGTCTCACCCTCTTAACTCTCCCCAGCCCACACACTTCTCCTCAGGCTACATCCCTCACCCACCTCATTTTGTTTTTACCTGGCTAGAATGTGTCTCCTTGGAGACTGATCAATTAAGGGGCTCATGTGCGCTTTTAAAGTCCTAAGTGACATAGGCCCCAAATATCTGAAAGTCCACCTTCTTCACTACAGACAGTTTCATGTGTGAAAATCACCAGAGGAAGCCCTCTTGTTAGTTCCACTGCCTTCAGAAGGTGACGGAGGTGATGGCATTCTCTGTGTTGGCCCCTAACTTGTGGAATTCCCTCCCCACAGAGGTGTGCCTGGCACCTTCACTAGACAGTTTTTACGACATGTTGAAGATACACCTCTTTACCCTGACCTTGATGGTTGGAATTGCACTAGTGGGTCAGAGACTCCTTAACCCTGGTCTAAGGAAATATTGTATTTGGCTACTGGTCTGTTGAAAGGCAGTGTGGGACACCTGCCACGGGCATAGATTGCGTATTTCTACATAAGGTAAAGGTAAAGGGACCCCTGACCATTAGGTCTAGTCATGACCGACTCTGGGGTTGCGGCGCTCATCTCGCTTTATTGGCTGAGGGAGCCGGTGTACAGCTTCCGGGTCATGTGGCCAGCATAACTAACCAGAGCAGCGCACAGAAATGCTGTTTACCTTCCCGCCAGAGTGGTACCTATTTATCTACTTGCACTTTGACGTGCTTTCGAACTGCTAGGTTGGCAGGAGCTGGGACCGAGCAATGGGAGCTCATCCCGTCGCGGGGATTCGAACCACCGACCTTCTGATCGGCAAGTCCTAGGCTCTGTGGTTTAACCCACAGGGCCACCCGTGTCCCTCGTATTTCTACATAGCCTGTACTAATAGCTTTATCCTAAGCATTTGCAATGACATATGCACCCACAACATCAGTATGTCACCATCTAAGTTGCCTTAGAAATGGACTACAAAAAGGATCACGCTCGCTCTCCTTATCATCTATGGTGCCCTCATTTGACATAGATAATGATGACTGGCATCCTGATCTTAAACACATTAGTGATGATATTAAGTCCAAATGGAATCTGACATGTCTCAAAAACAGCAGGATTGCAACGCATGAAAATAATGGATGATTGACACACACCTCTACTGTACATCATTCAATAACGCACCCATCAAATCACAGCTGAAGGCATAAACTGCCTGCATCACACAGGATTGGGTGATAAGGGAAAGCATGAAAGCTCAGTCTGGATGCTCTGTGATTACTGTTTCACCCATACAACTAATCATTGTTCATACACGGTGCATTTCCTTTACATTATATGAAACAGGCAACACACTATTGTGTGCTATTGAAACAATGGGACCTACTCTAGAGGTATGAAGATTCTCAGTCACTATCCTTGTAAATAAAGCTTTTCTAGCACAAAATGTGGCATTACATCTTATTGAAATATAATTTTTAAAAAGGATTCCATGCAACGTGTTCAGGATTGAGAAAGTTGACTAAAAGGGTAGATGTGCAGAATCCTCTCAACTTCAAGCAATGTGAAATGTATATCTGCATCAAAAGGCAGCATTCATTGTTACTCATGTATGGTTGAAAGTGATTAGCCAAGAACCAGTGCATGTACAAAGCTGAAAGCCATGGTTTGCACACTTCACAGATTCCTCCCTTCCCTGGTTGCTATGATCCATGGTTTAGGGTTCATGTTCTCAATACTAACCATGGCTGATATCACTACTGCAATGTAGAGATTAAAAACATAGTTTAAAGAGTTTTTGCAGTCTGGGATTACAAGAAAACCAAATCACCACCTACACTGGTGGTGCATGTATGTATATCATAGTTATCTATGTACATCATAGTTATCGCTGAAAGGAAAAGGAAGCAAGAATTCACTCAAGAAAGAAGGACAGAAAGTGGGAAGGGAAAGAAACCCACAATATATTGTGCTTTGTAAGACACTGTGCATCTTTTCCAGCAGTGACAGGAAAGCTCTAGTTGCTGTTGGACACCAACTCCCATCAGCCCCAACCAACATAGCCAATGATGAGGAATGATGGGAGTTGCAGTCCACCATCTGGAGGGCTACAGGTTCCCCATCCCTACTTCACAGGGAGCAGGCATTGTATCTACACATCCCCAGGATGTGCCCCCATCAGTCCTGAAATGCTACCAAGTACTAAAATTAACCGCTCAATAAACTTCAAAGAAGGCATCAAAAGGCTAAATCCAAAATGTGAGCCCCAAATCCAAATCATAATGCTCACGATTCTGAGCTCAATTTTTAACAGATAGGTGGTGATCGCTTAAAGAGCACTGAATTGTTTGGGCAGAAAATTTATTTCCTTCCTTTTTGTTCAAATGATACAAAACGTGTTCACAGCGGTAGCCAGAAAATCATGTGCCACCAAGGACAGGACAAATGATAACAGTGCCAAGAAAGGTGATTTCTGACTGCTGTGCCTTGGGGAGAAAGTCTTGAGATGTGAGAAGTTGACATATTTCTCAAGTTTTCAGGTCTGTGCTACTGTCCTTGAAACAACCAAGTGCCCCATGGCACATTTGTAAGACTAACAAATTTATTATGGCACAAACTTTTTCTGGTCTCTACAGAACCTTATGCCCTAATAAATTTGTTAAGTCTTTAAAGTGCCACAAGACATGTTGTTTTTGCTGCCATCAACTGCCCTCTCAAAGTTGTCCTTGAAAAGCCACATTTTAGCTGCAACGAGACATTTAGGAACCACAACAAAACACCCGATCGAATGAATTATGTGGATTTTTTTTAATTGGCAAATAATAATAATAATCCACAGTTATCATCTTTATAAGTAAATCACATTTGATTGGATAGTGTATCTCCTTATTAGTCGATATGCCATATAACCTTTATGTAATGAACAGTGTTCGAAATTAGCCAGGCACATTTCACATTTGACTATTGGCCACTTGCGACCAAGTGAAGATGTCTGGGTGCCAGGATGGCACCTAACATCTGCACCATCTGGAACTGCATGCCTGGGCATCATTGGATCTTGGCTGTTTTCACACACTAATACCACACCCTGTAGAATTCTATCAGTTCTATTTTATCCGCACAGTCAGAATGAATTTCAGAAACCAAAATCCTTTTCCCATGCAGCCTGAGCAGGAGCAGCGAACAACATTACAGTTAATTGTTTTAGCCTATCCTCCCTTACACCCCGCCCCCACTGCCCTGCTCACAGTTGTGAAGAATATCCCTGTGTTATGAATGGTCCATGTCACCATTAAGGAAAAGAGGTCAGACTAAGCCAATACAGTGGTGCCTCGCAAGACGAAATTAATTCGTTCTGCGAGTTTTTTTGTCTAGCGAATTTTTCGTCTTGCGAAGCACGGTGTCGGAAAAGTTTTGGAAAAGCTTCAAAAATCGCCAAAAAACCTCAAAAAAGGCTACCACACCGTGTTCTATGAGTTGCTCCTCGAAGTCAAGTCGCAACTGTATTAACGGTGTTAAGAAAAAGGAAACAAACTTGCAAAAAACGCAAGACGTTTTCGTCTTGCGAAGCAAGCCCATAGGGAAATTCGTCTTGCCAAGCAGCTCAAAAACCGCAAAACCCTTTCGTCTAGCGAGTTTTTTGTCTTGTGAAGCATTCGTCTTGCGGGGCACCACTGTATATATGTGGACTGTCCCTGGATCAAGTGACTTTTCTTCTTTAAGTTTTCAAAGCTCTTAACCTTAACTCAAAGTTGCATCTGAACTAGCCAGATGTTTAACTGATAATCACTCACAGTCAGTCCATCATTTCAAAAACAAGACTTTAGAGCTGTCTTGCCCCAAAATGACAACTAGACATGTCGTTTTGGTGACTGTAACCTTGGTTTAAGGATCCATTTGGTCCTAGCTTATAAATCTGAGTTTCTAACACTGGTAATGAGGAGTAGGGAGACCATTTCTGCTCCTACATGGCCCTTGGTCTCTCAAGCAGTGATATTGCCAAAGCTTGAATATGAATCTGGTTTGGTTTATGAACTTGTTCTGCTTATGATTCTCTGTTGCATTACAAGTCAATGTCTATCTAGAATGTTAAACGACATTCTGTAGCTACAAGGTCAGTGTTCAGCACTCCAGGCACCCAAAGTCAACTACTACTGTGCTTGCGCAAAAGGTTTTTTAAAAAATATTGATCCCTCCTTCTCAATGAAACTCTTGTTGAGCCCTGAGAACGTTGAAGCCCCTTTTGTTTGCTGAGTATCTGAGTCAGCTCTCTCAACTGTTTCTTGCAACTGTGTTGCGGCACCAGCACCAGCCAGCCACAATCCAAATAGAAAACCTTCTCTTGTTGAATGTGTTTATTTGGAGAGGGGGAAGAGATTCATTTTCCAAGCACCTCCCTCCCGTGGCAAGGAAAAGTGCATGCAGCTTGGGGAATTCAGAACAGCTGCTTAACACAACACCTTGCAAAGCACTTTGCAAAACCCATGTGGGCAAAAAAAACCCAAAACTGTCAGAGGCTGGCTGAAAGCTGGGACTTGTCAGGGGCTTGACATAACTGAGCCTTGCCTCTATGGAACCTCACAGCTGTGTGAGGGGTGCTTTTGCTCCTCTGCACACTATGAAGAGTGAGAGAAGGTGGGAAGGAGGCAGCCAGAGGAGCAGCATAGATTTGGAAGGAAGAGATAAACAGAGAAACACTGTCTCAGCCTCAGAGATGACAGGGAAATCCTTCTGGGTTGCAACCTGATGTAGAAACCCAGGAAGTAAATTCCTTACTGGAAGAGGCACTGAGGGAGGTAAGAAGGGAATTTGTCTGCTAACCTCAAGGAGAGCTTGATGATGAGAAGAGTCTCAACTCTCCTATGCTAGGAGCCAGGGACTTACCAAGACACCTCTGAAGGAAAGATGAGTTTGGGGGACTCTGAGAGCACCCCTAAGTTGGCCGCTCTTATCTGGAACAGAGTTCAGAGCAAGAAGGATGCTGAACTGTTGTCATGGTGATGTAATAGTGCTTGACTGTTGGTGGGGCTACCCACATATCAAACTTGCCCTATGAGGAGATCAGGATCTGGTCTGCTAGCCAGATTCGGTTCCCCACCACTGGCTCAGTACCTCTTAAAGGTGAGGAGAAGCAGAAAGACACACAGTTTGCATTTGCCAGAACATCCAGGCAAATAGCAAATTACAAGGGTAAATTAAAAGCAACAAAACCATCACAACACTTCGCAAAAATCATATGCCCAAATGGTTCTGTGGCATCGGGTGCCACAGAAGCTATCAAGCTATCAAGATATTCTTTTTGCATTTTAATAAAATAGTGATAAAGTGATAGAAGAAAACTTTGTTTGACACTGAAAGCAGAAGGGATAAAGCACAATAGAAAAAAGGAGTCATCAAATGAAAGGCTTTTCTAGTCCAGCATCCCCTTGCTCAGATGGGAAGCCTATGGGAAGTACACAAGCAGGACAGGAGGACTATAGCCCTCTCCTGCTATTGCTCCCCAGAAATTGGTATTCAAAGGCTTCTGATCCTGGAGATAGCATACAGCCATCATGCCTTGACCTCCATGAATTTATCTAACCACCTTTCAAAGACATCTAAGTTGTTGGCCATTGGCACATCTTTTCATAGCACACCTGGTAGGTTAACTGCAGTCCTCCTGGAAAAGTAATATACACATCATTTCAACTGTAGGTGCAAGATTAGGCTAACATGTATTTCCCAGCTTTCAAAGGCAAGAGTTCAAAAAAGGCAAGTAGTCCTACTAAAGAAACAGGAAGCATAGTAGGAAAGGTTGTAAGTGGAACTGAATAAAAAAATTCTGTATAACAATTCACATGTTTTTGACAAAGAAAAGCACACACAGTGGAGAATCAAGCGAGACAGTTCTCCTTTTCTTTCTTAAATAGATTTCAGGACATAACAGAGAAACTAAAAATATCTCAACATGACTATGACCTCTAGATATTAAATACTTCAATCAGTAAAGAAAAGAGAATACTCAGCTACTTATTCCGCAGTCCAAATTGGCTTCTGGTGGCCTTCGAGGCACAATTTGGGGTACAGATTTTGATCCACACAAAAAATGGTAGAATTGTTTGAAGCTCACATAGTTAAGACTCTGCCTCTCTCTTCCATCCTGTCACCATGCCTAAAATTGGCTGAGAGCTCTGTCTCGATTATGCTACCCACGTACAAAAGTACAAGCAAGGAGGAATCTAACAGCCGTTCTCAGCAGTTACTCAACAAATATACAACTCTTTCTTTTGGTTTTGACTTATCTCTGCCCATGTGTCTCACACACACAAGATTTGGAAGATTGTCTAAACCAGGGGTGGCCCATGTGGGGCCCTCCAGATGTTGATGGATTACAACTCCCAACATTCTTGGCCACTGGCTATGCTGGCTGAGGCTGATGGGAGTTCAGAGGCATCCAGAAGGCACCACATGGCTGCCTTATCTAAGCTATCGTTTGTAGATTTAAGCAGCACATTCTCCCCCCTACTCTGTGCACCCCCAAAATCTATTATCAAGGTTCCCCAGCCCTGTGGAGCAGATTTGGAAGTGGCAGGGAGGGAAAAATTCCATTCTGCTAGCACATCTAGCTGAGTACTACTCTATGGTTACCTAGAGAAACTATAGTTAGATTATTAGGAAGGAGCCATAGCAAGCTTCAGACTTCCATTCTGCCCCTCCAGTTCCTTTTCACATGACAGAATGAAAGCTTCCACTTTCCGTTTTGACTAAACTGTAGTATTTCATTACATATGACGATCTCAAGGAACTTTGGTTGTTTTAGTTGTGGTTCGAGGACCCGACCCCCGCAAAGTAAAATGAAGACACAGGGACACGTGATATAAGGTTAATGGGCTAGAAAAGGCCACAACTTTATTGATTACAGCAATGGAAAGGTATTGGCTTAGGCATTGGATCGAAACAAGTGGGTTATTCACCAGTAGGTGGAGCCTGTTGATGCTAATCCAACTATAGGCTCACCCCTGCTGTCACCGAGGGTCGTGCCAAGGCCTCCCGCCAAGCAGGCATCGGACGGAATACACGACCCCCAGATTCCTTTACCGGAATACCCCTATAAATTGAAGGCATAGGCGATGGCCACACCTAGCACTTCGACACACCACAACACATTATTCCAATGCCTAACCTACCCACCAATACCACCAGAAAGTTGTGACGATTGCTACGAGGTAGGCGAAAAAAACCAAAAAGCCTAATGCCAAATGGAAAAACTCCTACCAGGCCCCCCGGGCAACCGGGGCGACCAACCTAAGGTCCATAGCAAGGCCAATGACCTAAGCCCTAACTCAAAGGGAGTGGAGGGTGGGTGACTCGCACAGGATGACGAAGAGAAATGAGACCGGGGAGAGGCTGGCACTGCAGCATAGAGGCTGCTGGACACGCCCCCCATGGCACCTGGTTGGGCGGCCACCGGGGGGGGGGGCGTGAGTGCCAGCCAGGTGAGCTGGAGGCAGGGGGCAACGCCCCCTGCTAGGAGCGGTGTTCGGGCTCCCGCCCACAACCACTCCCCTCTCTTTCAGGGAGGAGAGTCTTTAGCTGACAAACCAGGATATCAAACCATAGTTTGATCCTGGTTTGTTTTAATGAACTAAAGTTCGAACAAACACTTCCCCAAGTTTGTATGTAGCAGAAAACTGGCTTCGTACTCAAATCTGAAGACACCTGAAGGTAGCCCTGTTAAGGGAAGCTTTTAACGTTTGATGTATTACTATATTTTAATATTTGGTTGGAAGCCACCCAGAGTGGCTGGGGAAGCCCAGCCAGATGGTTGGGGTATAAATAATATATTATTATTATTATTATTATTATTATTATTATTATTATTATTACCTGAGGAAACTGACTTTTCTTCACTTGCAAGCATAACAATGACACTAAGCAAGATTGAGGGGGGGATTAATATCTATACAAATTGTTTCTCATGCTTAAAGGTAAAGGTACCCCTGCCCGAACGGGCCAGTCTTGACAGACTCTGGGGTTTGTGCGCCCATCTCACTCAAGAGGCCGTGGGCCAGCGCTGTCCGGAGACACTTCCGGGTCACGTGGCCAGCGTGACAAGCTGCATCTGGCGAGCCAGCGCAGCACACGGAACGCCGTTTACCTTCCCGCTGGTAAGCGGTACCTATTTATCTACTTGCACCCGGGGGTGCTTTCGAACTGCTAGGTTGGCAGGCGCTGGGACCGAGCAGCGGGAGCGCACCCCGCCGCGGGGATTCGAACCGCCGACCTTTCGATCGGCAAGCCCTAGGCGCTGAGGCTTTTACCCACAGCGCCACCCGCGTCCCTTTCTCATGCTTGCCTATGTATTTATGTCACATTTAGCATTACCACAAAAAAGACTAAGCATATGAATATATGGAGATGGTTGTTTCTCAGTTACTAGGGTCTCTGCAGTCATCCCACTGTAGTGGTATACTCAAGCACAACTCTTTAGTTTCTCAGATAAAAGTGCCTTTCACCCCAGGTGGAAAAGCTGTTTTTCAAGTGTTTCATTCAGTGTGAAACTTGGTTGAGTTTCAATTGTTGTATGCCACTATGATGACTCAGGACACAAGGGCAGTTCGTAAAGATTACTAATGCACATCTCTCTATACATTTCCACCCCCATCGTTCAACCCAGACACTAAGGTCCTCCTCCAAGGGTCGTCTGCTGGTTCCCTCACTGCGAGAAGCGAAGTTACAGGGAACCAGGCAGAGGGCCTTCTTGGTAGTGGCGCCCTCCCTGTGGAATGCCCTCCCTTCGGATGTCAAGGAGATAAAATAATTACACAAATTTTAGAGGATATTTGAAGGCAGCCCTGTTTCGGGAGGTTTTAATGCTTGATGTTTTTATTATGTTTTCAGATATGCTGTAAGCTGCCCAGAGTGGCTGGGGAAACCCAGCCAGATGGGTGGGGTAAAACTACAACAACAGCTGCACTAGTCCATCATCACACTATTTGAATTAGCTGTTTTCCGAGGTTCTAAAGGCAGAGGGGGCAGAATAAAAATGAAGGGACTCCTGCCTGTACTAAATGACTTGGGTATAAGGGAAGGCGCTGGTGGAGGGAAGGGGAGTATCTCTGTGTAATAATAATAATAATTTAAATATATATATATTTATACCCCGCCCATCTGTCTGGGTTTCCCCAGCCACTCTGGGCAGCTTCCAACAAAGTATTAAAATACAGTGGTCTGTTAAACATTAGAAGCTTCCCTAAACAGGGCTGCCTTCAGATGTCTTCTAAAAGTCTGGTAGTTGTTCTTCTCTTTGACATCTGGTGGGAGGGCGTTCCACAGGGCGGGTGCCACTACCGAGAAGACCCTCTGCCTGGTTCCCTGTAACCTGGCTTCTTGCAATGAGGGAACTGCCAGAAGGCCCTTGGAGCTGGACCTCAGTGTCCAGGCACAATGATGGGGGTGGAGACGCTCCTTCAGGTATACTGGACTGAGGCCATTTAGGGCTTTAAAGGTCAGCACCAACACTTTGAATTGTGCTCAGAAGTGTACTGGGAACCAATGTAGATCTTTCCCGACTGGTGTTACATGGTCTCGGCGGCCGCTCCCAGTCACCAGTCTAGCTGCCGCATTCTGAATTAGTTTCTGGGTCACCTTCAAAGGCAGCCCCAAGTAAAGCACATTGCAGTAATCCAAGCGAGAGATAACTAGTGTGTGTGCCAGTTTTAATCCCCCGCTGGCCCTAGGCAAATGCCAACGCACTGGGCAGGAGGCTTGGAGGGCAATTTTCGCCCTCCCTCGTCCCATGACTGCCAGAGCATCCCAGCAGGTGCCTACATGTCCCAGCAGGCATGGCCTGATGGAGGGCAGGGTGTGGCATGTGTGATGTCATACATGCATAAAAGCCCCCCCCCCTCGATGAGGCCCAACCCGGCACACCTGGGGATAGGTAGAGTAATCAGATAGAGCCATTTCTCTGCTATATGTTTTACATAGCTGAGGAATACATAATGACCATTCTCCATCAAATGGAGGGCGCTATTTGTGTGGCATCCCCGATCCAACGCGACTTCCAGCAAAGCAATCCTGGACTGCCTCCCCTAGTTGCAAACCTAGAGGTTTCCGCCTAACCTCAGCTCAATGAACCAATCACAGCTGGGGAGGCGTAGCCAGGGGAATGGACCAGGTAAGGGTTGGAACCACCCTTTCGGAACAATAGAGGGGGTCACCTACCTGGGAGTCCTCAGTCGGCTCCAGAGCTTCTCCTGCCCTACCCTCCCTTAGTTTAGGCCTTTTATTGCAGGTTAACATCTTATTTACAGGCATGCGGGTGCTGCTATGGTCTTAACAATGGTTGCTCTTAAAGGACCGGGAAGGAATTTCCCTGCATTTGCAGGTTTCGCCATCCCCATAGCAAAACGCCACAACTTTGGCGGTTTCAGGCCTTGGGAGGAATCCTTTGGCCTATCTTCACTGGGGGCGTGAAGCTGTGATACACGGCCCCCCTGTGGCGGCGATCCCAGGGTTCCCCGTTAAAGGGGTTGTGCTGAGGGGAGTCACTGGCCATACGCTGAAAAGTTGTCAGTGCTCTCCCCTGTGTGGCAGCCTCTCTGCTTAAACATACATCTTCCAGAGCCAGCCCAATCCCCAGATAGATAGATTGATTAACCCTGATGTGCCCCAGATCCCTGACTAGGAACTGGGAGGGAAAAACACCCAATGCCTAAGCCAAGGTCTTCCTGCATCTTAAAGTTTAATAAAGTTGTGGGCAATTTTAATCCCATAACATGCGTCACAAGTCATTATTCTACCTGGGTGTCGCCTGGGGTCGGGGGGGGGGTCTCCGCCTAGCCACACGATGCTGTTTCCTGCTTGCAACAAGGCATTTGGAAAGATAAATAAGGAGGATAAAATGTATCTAACGGCCACTTTTTAAACAGTCTTGCCAGATAGAAGTGTGTAATGAATATTTAACTGGACCGCAAATCTCCTTAAAAATTAATATCTTGTATCTTGGGAAACAAGTCTGGCAGCCAATGTGTATTGGATGCAGTGACAGAGTCATGTGATGCAGCTAATTAAAAAGGAGGTTTATTCCCCCATGTGTCCTCTTTCTTTCATGCCGTCTCTTTCGATATGAGATGCCGGTATCGGGAATGGCTGATCTGTGCAGAAAGCTCTAAAGGTGCCAAACTCAACTATAGAATCAATGGGACCAATCAATGACAGGGCACAGGCAGTGTTTCTCGGCTGTTTTGAACCCAGCATCCCCTTCTAAACTTGTGCCGCTCCAACCGATCAGCAATCGCCTCTTCCACAGGTGAATATGCAGAGATGCAGTCATGTAAGTACCGCTGACTCTGCTTGTGAAATTCTGTAGACTGGGGTAATAATCCAGAATCGCACAGCCACACAAAAGCAGCTGTGAACTTCCTTCTTTCAAAATCACGTTGGGATGATACAGACACAGACACAAGTCCAGTGTGGATCACTGAGGATCCACGACAGAGTGTTTTAGATGTATGGAGGTCTTGACTGTGATTTATCACGATCCTCTCCATTCTTGGAACTTCATACACCTAGATTCCCCTGCCCACCTAATGAAGCCAAGGTAACAAAATAACATACGCGCTACATACCGCTGGGTCCATACTGCACTCACATGGATACAAAATAATTCTTTGGAGAGAAGAATAGGGTCCCTAATTGCTCCAATACATTTAATGCAAAGGCACTGTACATTCACAGAATCAGAGTATTGTAGGAAGGGACCACGAGGGTCATCTAGTCCAACCCCTTGCAATGCAAGAATCTTTTGCCCTCATGGACTTGCTAAAGGGTTCCTGTAAGGTGCCAAATGTATTAAGAAAATGACACCTTCAGTATGCAATGCCTTTGAGGTTTTTTGCTGACACCGGCAACAGTGGTGTCTATCACATACCTGCTGTTAATTACATTTCAGGTATCTGATGGAAGTAGATTTCAGCTTACATTGCATTTTTAAAAAATACCCCAGCGCCCTATGGGAATTATGGGCTAATATTCTCTCTCTTTTTTCCCCTGCCCCGCCACCTCCCTGCACCCCATGTAAGGAACTGACTTGCATCACAATCCAAAGCATGCTTACTCAAGCAAGTCCCACAGAGTTCAGTGTTGCTTGCTCCCAAGTAAATGTGCACAGGATTGCAACCTTAAGTCTCTTTTACTTCAGTGTCAGCAGGTGACATTTTTACAGTCAAATGCTTTCCCTTCTTTGACCCATCCTATAATGCAAGCAAACTTTAATATGTCACTCTCTGTTAAGAAGCGAAGACTCTTAGCTGCTAAAATCAACACAAAATTATAGTACAACCCTGCTTAATGTTCAGTTGTTATCATTTACTGTGTAGATGCATGGAATGTTTTTTGGGTGTGGAGGTATATGGGGGTTGTTTGTTATATGTATATATATATATATTGAAACTGAATAGCAAAGAAGCTTTTAAAAAGAGGACAGGCAGTTGCATAGTTTAAAACATTAAGTTTTTGTGTGTGTTTTCTTGGAAGAGTACTCAAAAAGTTTTCCCATTTCCAGTTCTTCCTGGCCTGAGAAAAGCACAATATCATTCTATCCAACGCTCTGCCTTAACATTTGCAAGGTGGGAGGCAACCTGTGCCAGCCCTGGCTTCAATTATTTCTTGATTAGGGCATAAGTTGGCTCTCAGGTTTAAAATCACTCTGAAGACTCGCAGGGTTGCAAGTGTGATTGATTTATAATTAAAGAGACTCCTAAGCAAAGCCCTGCTGTGATGGAAAGGAAATTCTCTCTGAGTTTTAGTTTTCCATTCAGAATTTCCTAGGATAGCATTGCTTTATTAAACTGCAAATTCCTAAATATTACCATTAATCTTTATGGCCTTAATATTTACTGCTACCAAGGGGGAAATCAGCAGATTCGAGAACAAGACTAATTCTATGCAGTATCTCTCTCTCTGTCTGTCTGTGTGTGTGTGTGTGTACACGCACGCATGTGTGCATTCATGTCTATATATAATCCAGCCCTAACAGCCACACACTCCCCTCTCTGTTCATCTGTTCAATATGGTCAAGGATTATTAAATGATGCTAATGCTTTTGTCAGCTGACATTACAACTTGTACACTGAGCCGTTTAAAGGCAGATGTTTTGTTGCTTTGCTGCTGATATTCTTCCCCAACCCCAGCTGAGAACCCAGCTGAACTGCATTACAACACAGCCACATATCTGTGTGTGTGTGTGTGTGTAATGACTTCTATTTTAAAAAAGATATGTACAGAAAACCACATATAAGTAGCAGGTTTTTAGGATTTCACTTGCACATCATGCCACGTGCCACACCGTATATCTCTTAAATGTACTAGGCAGAAATCAGAAGAAGCACCTGCTCCATTTTAAATAGCGATCTACTGTCAGAAATAACCAAGCTTGTCTTTTTTTTTTCTTCCCCGTTGGCTGAAATATTAACATGTGGCTATTATCAGCAACTGGTCTCCTCCAGAATGCTACCCACCGGATCTGTGACTAACACATGCTTTGAATGGAGCCAAACAAAAATCATGTCAGGGTTGGGTTGGGTTTTTAAAGAAGGATGGGGGCAGGGGAGGCACTATTCCTTCTCCGAAACAGACTAGCACTGAATCTAGCTTTTCTGAAAACCCAAAGGCCCTCTCTCAACTAGCTGTCCTTAGAAAATGGCTGAGAAGAGTGGAGAGCCCCCTCCCCAAATGAGAGAGTCCAACTGGTGGCCCAATTGCTGAACCCATCTCAAAGGCACCAGGGAACAAATTTGGACTCAAGCAAAAAAAAAGGGGGGGTTGCACTATCTGATCCCAATAAAGGAACAGAAGTGCAAGAATGTTGGATAATATTCCAGCACTCAAAATACTAACAAGGCATAGCATGAAGGAGGATTTCTTACCCCCAAACAACTGACCCACTGACAGTGGATTCCACCCCCCTCAATTTATTGCCCCCTCCTTGTGCCTTCCCATAGGTGCCAACTCCTAGGGGTTGAGGTCCCTTTGCCTTCCCGCCCCCCAATAAAATATTTGAGGGCCTCCCCAAAGTTGATAGGCATTGGCATTCCAATGGTGTGGGTGTGCCCCATCATGTGATCAATTATGTGGAATGGGGCTTACCTGCCTCCCCCACCCCAAATTTTATTCAAGTTGGCACCCCTGTGCCCTCCTGACACCTTGTCAACAAGTTGAGCAACTTAAAAGGCGAAAAGCCTATACTGTATATATTTCCCGGGGGTGGGGGTGTGCCAGAAAAAGGGGGACAGACCCAGAGGGTGGGAGAGGGAAAGGGGAGGGACCTCGCTTGCCGACAGCGACGCTTACCACCAGCACGGGCACCCCCGCCGCCAGCGAGTAGAGGAGCACGGGGGGCACCGCGCTGCTCTCCTCCGGGCCCGGGTAAGGCTTGCGATAGGCGCTCTCGTAGCAGAAGAAGCCCTGCACGTTGACCGAGAAGGTGTCGGTGTACTCGAAGTAATAAGCCAGCATCACAGTCCCTGCCATGATCACCATCTGGAAGTAAAGCATTCTGGTGAGAAGAGCAGCAGCAGCAGGAGGAGGTGGAGGAGGAGCAGGAGAGGGCACTGGCATGTACTCCGGCGGCGGCAGCGGCAGCCCCCCTCCCCGGCTGCGCGCTCCGCCCGCTTCCCGGAGGCATCCACCGGGAGAAGGAGGAGGCGCCTTAGTCCCAGGCAGGTGCAGGAAGAAGAACAGGACCAAAGGCGTCCGGGCGCACGGCCGAGCGCATGGATGGCAAGGGGCGGAGGCGGCGCGGTCCTGGGCGCAGGGTCGCGCACGTGGGGCAAGGCCCCTCCGGGGGAGTGATGGAGGCAACCAGCACGGGCTTCCCCCGCGGCAGGCGGGGCCCCAGGCGCCGCTGGAGGGGCTGGGGAGGGGTCCTAAGCGCGCTCCGTCCGCGGCAGCTCTCCAAGGCGTTCCGAGCGAGGCAACTGGGCGCCGGGGAAGCGGGTCGCGGCGCGCGCGCGCACAGCCCTCCGCTGCGACCACTGGGGGGGATTTGGGGGGGGGGTGTCGCCGGTCCTTTAATCCCGCAGCGTCCCGTATAGATCAGAGTGGGTAGTGGACCCAGCCCCCCGCAGGCGCACGGAAGTCTCCTCTTTGCAGATTTGCCTGCGGGCAAAAAATATATCAGTAAGTCGTTCCAAAAAAAACACCCAGTTAAATAAATCCCTCAGACTGGAGACTTGGATCCAACAAGCCTTGGAGACGATCGGAGGGATCCTTTCCACTCCGGGAACGGATTCCTTGCCCCCGGCGCGCTCAAAGTTCCATCCTTCGCCGCGGGGATGCGGCCCCCCGGCGCCTCTCCGCTGGCTGCCCCCGCGCCTGCGAAAAGCTCGCCCTGCGCTTAATCCCTTGCCTTGCTTTGAACCGGTCCCTGCCCGAACGCAGCGGCGGAGGCAGCGCAAATGCCGTTTCCAAGGCTGCCGGAGAGCTGGAGGGGGTGGGGAGAGAGGTGGGTGGATTTTGAAAAGGCGCTTCCTTCTCGCTCGCGTCTTTCCTCCCCTATTAAGGATTTTTGGTTGTGTGTGGCTTTTTTCCCCCTTAAAGAAAAAAGCGGAAGCAGTAACTCCCCCGTGCTCGTCAATCGAAGCATCAGCTTCCCATGTGTGTAATATATTATATATACATAATATATATAGCTCCTTCTCTTCCTCCTCCTCCTGCTTTGAGAACTAGCTGCTTGCAATCTCTGGCATTGCAGCTGGCTCTCAGCTCGTACTAGCTGCTTAAAAACACAAGAGACGCTTCTCAGAATCCAACCATCTTGAGAGGCTTCTTATGCAAACTGGTGCAAACGACAGAAGGGCTGCCCAACGGGAAAAGCCACAACTTGATTTATAGTATCGCTCTGGCTTCAGCAGCACTATTGATCTGCGGTTAGATGATGTTCCATCAAAGCACCCACACTTTCTAGCGCAATCCCCTCCTCACTTTCCTTATCGCAAAAAGCCCGGTCTTTTGGAGAAGGGGATTTGCTGCACAAAACGTCCCAGTCAGCAGTCATTGTGCAACGTGGGCTTGCCAAAACATGATTCAATCCTACCTGAAAATATTGACAATCCAGAAATCTCCTAGGTTTGGCCAGTACCTGGATGAGAAGCCACCCAGAATCTCGTTGTGTGCCTCCTTGACTTTCATGATGGAAGAAGGATTGGGATACTGAATAAACAAAGGGCACCCCAAGAGTTCTCTTGCATACACAGTATGCTGTTAAAGCACATTTCTCCCCTCAAGGAATCATTGGGAAATGTAGTTTAAGGGTGCAGCTCTGTGTGAGGTAGACTACAATTCCCATCGTGCTTTGAGGTATGCGCTTTGAAGGTATAATGTGGATGCAGCCACTGCTACAGAGTCAATCCTCTTCCATTCGAAAACTGCATGCTACATTTGGGATTGCAATTGCTTGAGTATTGCAGTGTGTGTATTTTTGTGTGTTTGTATGTGTGTAAGGTTTTCCTCTCGGTTCCATCCACACTAGTGGATGCAACAGTTGCATATGAGACAATGTAGCTGAGCCACTGATGCTGCTTAATGCTTTCTTTATCAGTGCAGCTGTTTTCATACAAGATAAATTTCCTGCGCTGACATCAATTCTGTGAGGCGGGGCTGCATATCTCCAGGATAAGGTTGTCACATAGTGTCACTGGTGAAATGGATCTAAATGTGTATCTATCAATAATAATAATAATAATAATAATAATAATAATAATAATAATAATAATAATAAATTTTATTTATACCCCGCCCTCCCTGGCCAGAGCCAGGCTCAGGGCAGCTAACACTAGTAAAATTACAGTAAAAACACAATTTAAAATACAGGTTAAAATGCAATTTAAAATGCAGCCTCATTTTAAAAGTAGCTCATAGATCAAAACCATATGGTGAAGGAAGCATAAGGGTCAGACTGAGTCCAAACCAAAGGGTAGGCGGAACAGCTCTGTCTTGCAGGCCCTGCGGAAAGATGTCAAGTCCTGCAGGGCCCTAGTCTCTTGTGACAGAGCGTTCCACCAAGTCGGGGCCAGTACTGAAAAGGCTCTGGCCCTAGTTGAGACCAATCTAACCACCTTATGACCTAGGACCTCCAAAATGTTGTCATTTGTGGACCTTAAGGTCCTTCGTGGGGCATACCAGGAGAGACGGTCCCGTAGGTACGTGGGTCCTAGGCCGCATAGGATTTTAAAGGTTAAAAGCAGCACCTTAAACCTGACCCTGTACTCCACCGGGAGCCAGTGCAGTGCAGTGGGAGTCATGCAGTTTTCTATGCACAAGTGACTTACAGGGGGGGGAAATCATGCAATGTATTCTATAGGACTGCAGGTTTGGAATAAAATATTCTCATAGGCACATCTATGGAATATTAACTACTGTGAAAATCTGGCCTTGATGGAACATTAATACTGGTTTTGTCCTGGAGCAATTATGTTTTTGCTATGCTTGGGTTTGTGGCTAATGTGGCAAACATTCCTGGGGGTCATCAGTTAGTGTGCAAACAAACGCTGTCAATGGCATCTTTGGTGTATGTTTCTTAGGCGACTTACAATGTCAGTAGCTGTGTGGAATTTCTTTTCGAATTTCTTTTTATCGGACTGGAGAAAAGGCAGGTCCTTTATCAACCCTGTGAAAAGTACTTCCAAAATATTTAGCTATTGAATTAAAGAGAACATTAAAGAGAGCATGACCTGAGCTTTCTAATGTAGGTTGTACTGATTTCATACAAAGAGGGACAATTTCCCTCACTACATTTACTCCAGCTATCCCTCCCCCACTGCCACAATTGCTACCCTACATCAGAGTTTGCCAACATGATGCCACAGGAGCAACTATGCCCACCAGTACTTCCTGTGACAGCTGTGGAACTTCCCCTCCAAAATCTACAATGCTTGAGAGACAGTTTGCTCTTCCTAGTCACTTCCTATATGCACAGGATTGGGACATGGGTGGTGCTGTGGTCTAAACCACTGAGCCTCTTGGGTTTGCCAATCAGAAGGATGGTGATTTGAATCCCAGCTCCTGCCAACCTAGCAGTTTGAAAGCATGCCAGTGCAAGTAGATAAATAGGTACCACTGTGGCAAGAATGTAAACGGCATTTCCATGCACTCTGGTTTCCGTCACGGTGTTCAGTTGTGCCAGAAGTGATTTAGTCATGCTGGCCACATGACGCAGAAAGCTGTCTGTGGGCAAACACCAGCTCCCTCAGCCTGAAAGTGAGATGAGCGCTGCAACCCCATAGTCACCTTTGACTGGACTTAACCGTCCAGGGGTCCTGTGTGTGTGTGTGTGTGTGTGTGTGTGTGTGTGTGTGTGCATGCACAGCCTCAGAGAGGTGGGGGAACATCCCAAGGATTGAATGATTGCTATGGAAGAATGAAGTGAAACATTCTCCCAATTCAAATAAATCTATCATCGTTATCATTATCATTATCATTATCATTATCATTATCATTATCATTATCATCATTATTTTATTTATACCCTGCCCATCTGACTGGGTAGCCCCTGCTACTCTGGGTGGCTTCCAACAAATATAAAAGCATACTCAAACATCAAACATTAAAAACTTCCCTATACAGGGCTGCCTTCTTGATATTATCAAGAGGAAAAACTTTAGTGCATTTTTTAAAAAGTCAAATGTTGGCTACTAAAAATCAGATGTTTTATTAAACAGTTGCTTAAATGGTAGTAAAACACAAAATATGGAAGTGGAAAGTGTTTGCAGAATTGCAATAAAAATTCAAAACTGCCTGCCTCTTGGATTTCTGAAATACCTAGTTTTCCATGGTATTTCTTTATGTCTCCATCTAGCCCGGTTAGTTGAATAACGTAATGCAAAAAAGCACTCCTGTTTATCTATTTAAAGGGAGAGGCATTATATCCCCCCAGGCCATTCACATAAGCAGCGTTGTGCTGTGCCATGCATAAGCTAGGTAAGCTTGCTTCCTAATGAGCTGAATTAATCATTGGGATGTGTCTCGCAAGTTGAAGTAGAATATTCACAGCAGCCACAACATGAACCGCAGGATCTTGCCAAGTTTCCCGAGTCACTAAGGCTGCAATCCTAACTGCACTAACCTGGGTGTGAGACCTGCTGAATTCAGTAGGACTTACTTCCAAGTAGACCTGGTTACAATTGCGCTGCTCAAGCTTTGACAGGGCAAGACAAGTTGAGCGAAGCTCCCCTTCCCGTCTCCAAGCACAGTTTCTGAATACGAAAGGGCAAACCTAAATTTATGCAGGTCACCTATTCCAACATTCAGTTGCACTTAACCGTAGCTCAGAAGAACCAGATGCTGACAAGCAGCTGTTGTGCACCTTACTTAAGGAAGACAGTGTGCTGAAAAAGCAATAAAGTTTTCATTGATGAAAAAATGCAAGTAGACAGGTGCAGCAAACATTTCCGAACATATAACTGTCCTCGGCTCACCTGTATGTTCTTACAGAGAAAGTTGTTCTTCCAGAATAGGAAATCTGCATTCTTTAAGGGAGGGGGAGAGACTGCTTAAATAAACTTCACCAGAACTCGTAGTCAAAAAACATTCCAGCCACTTTACCTATGAGCACACAGATCGCCATTCCCCAACCTGGTGCCCTCCTGATTTTTGTTGGACTACAGCTCCCATCCTCCCCCACCATTGGCTGATGGAAATTGGAGTCAATGACATCTAGAGGGCACTAGTTTGAAAAAGCCCAGTGTATAGATGACCAGTGGCTCAGGGCCAGACTCCCATGCATTCAGCAACACAGGATGGCACAGTTGAAGAGGTGTGCCCAACATGTCTGAAGCAATGAAAGAGTCTGGCTTTCTGCATGACTTTTTCATGCTTGCCTCCTAGCATAAATGGACTAGAATCCTCAGGTAGGAAACTATTTGGTCTGTTCTGTATGCAGTGGTGCAGCTAAGGCTGGACTGTGGAGATCTGTAATGGTAAAGCTTATAATTCACAGCTATTCCCTTAGTACAGAGATTTTCAACCTTTTGTGTCCACGGCTTCCTTGACGAACTCCATTCTTTCTGTGGCACCCCTGTGGGGCTCAGGAGCCCAGTTATGCCACCCTTTGCCTGCAGAGCCGGTAGCCTCTCAGCCTTTTTCAAACACCCTCCCTTGTGGAGTGTTCCCTCAGCCTCCTCTCCTCTCCCATCTCCTTGGGAGTCCTCCGGGCAATTACTGCTGCCACCCCTGGTCTCTGAGGTGCCCGCCCTGCCCTAAAGATAGGTGTCTCCTCCCACTGCCCCACAAGGGCCCAGGAATCAGCCCCTGGCCAGCCCCAGAGGCACTATTTGTCTGGGGAGCTTGTAGCCAGGGCTGCTGCAACAAAAAGCTGTGCAAGCCTTTGGGAGGCAGAGACGTGAGAGGGCATCAGAGGAGGGAGGGAAGGAAAGAGGGACAGAGGCCAGTGTTGCCTGCAGCACCCCTGGCCATCATTCAAGGCACCCCAGGGTGCCACGGCACACTGGTGGAAAACCATTGTCTTAGTACTAAGAAGTTGGTAAGTTGAGGACTTGCCCTAAGTTCACATAACCCCAGGTATTTCAAAAAGACCTATAGGTTTATCTTAGAACAATAAAGGTGTTTCAAGTCATTCATCATTCCTCTAGCCCAGAGGTGGGGAAAATGTGACCTCCCCAAATGCTAATGGTAATAGCATATAGCAAAGTGATGTTGTATGGGTCACTTGGTTCTCATGTGTGGTCTCCATTAATAAATACAGGGTGATATTAACATTGTCTGAGTTGACTATTTTGTGATGATGTTTTCCATTATTGTTGTTTAATTTTGAGTCCTGCATGCATCTATCTTATTCGGTAACTGCTGTAACTAATTTCAACTTGAGGGTAAATAAGGCATTAGTAAGAAATTTCTTTGTAAATGGAGTCCCCACTGTGCTTGTATGCAGAAATTCTGGTGCACTACTGTAGATATGGAATTATGAATCTGATGGAATATAGTTCTGTGTATTATTGTTGTCTCCAACTTTGAGCTTTCTTATACTCTGGCCTGGATGTTTCCTTTCAAAGAGCCTGAATTTCAGAACCTTCCGATAGCACCAACAAACGTCAAATTAAAAAAAGAAACACTGTTTTCAGTTGCAGAGCAGCCATTCACCCAGAATCCAGGGTATGAACTTATTTACTTCCCTCTTTAATGGCATTTAGCTTGCAGGCATGTTGTGCTGCTTCTTCAATACCATTTGTGCAATTTCTAAAGTGCGATGAGAAGTGGCAGGTCTTAGGATGTTTGGAACTGATCATCAGTTAATTGAGATCTGAAGTGACATTTATTAAGGTCTAGTAGTGAAAACATTGGCTTACAAGCATACATACCAGCAAAGAAAAAGGGGGGGGAAGCTTAATTGTCTGTTGTACCAGTTCCTATGTTTGAATTCAAATCATGTTGTTCCCTAAGGGATCCCCGCCCCCCAGAATCATAAAGGTTAGAAACAGAATTTTAAAACAAACTGAACTTGTCAAGATCCACAACAGAGCAGCCACAGAGTCTCAGCCATGTTGATATCAACCCAGTCGTCTTTGTCTGCCTGGAAACCAAATCTTACAACTGGAAGAGGAGAACAAAATCTACTCATAGTATGGAAGCTGAAAGATAAGACAAGAATGACTTGACCCATATAAAACTAGCAAAGATGTACCACAAGAGTGACAACTTATGTTGCAAATGTAAAGAAAAAGTAGGTACCTTTTACCATATGTGGTGAACGTGTCCCAAGGTGAAACACTTCTGGGAAAAGATTTATACAGTGGTACCTCGCAAGACGAATGCCTCGCAAGACAAAAAACTCGCTAGACGAAAGGGTTTTTGGTTTTTTGAGTTGCTTCGCAAGACGATTTTCCCTATGGGCTTGCTTCACAAGACAGAAACGTCTTGCAAGTTTGTTTCCTTTTTCTTAACACCGTTAATACAGTTGCGACTTGACTTCGAGGAGCAACTCATAGAACGCGGTGTGGTAGCCTTTTTTGAGGTTTTTAAAGACTTTGGTGATTTTTGAAGCTTTTCCAAAACTTTCCCGACACCGTGCTTCGCAAGACGAAAAAAATCGCAAGACGACAAAACTCGCAGAATGAATTAATTTCGTCTTGCGAGGCACCACTGTAATGAATTGAAAAAAATGTTGAAATATACATTTATTAAGAAACCAGAAGCCTTTCAACTTGGAATAACAGGTTTGGAATTGCCCAAGAAAGATGTCAGATTGTTTTTGTATGCCACAACTGCAGCTAGAATTTTGTTGGCCAAAAATTGGAAATTACAAGAAGTACCAACAGTGGAGGAATGGCAGATGAAGATGATGGACTTTTGGGACCTAGCCAACCTGACCGGAAGAGTCTGCGACCAGAAGGAGGAGGAGTACCAAGAGGAATGGAAGAAATTCAAAGACTACTTAGCTAGATATGTTAAGATATCTTAAATAGAATTACTTGTGAGTATCAGATAGGCCTAGGATTTAAATATGTGATGCTGTAGAATACTATGTTAAAAGTTAAAATGGAAAGAAAGAAATATGTTAATTGATTAAGTAAATCTTAGTGAAAATAGTTTTGGAAAACTGCTACAATGATTTATATCGAAACTCATTCAGGGGGATTCAAGGAAGTCACCCAACAATGTTAACAAAAGTGGAACTATTACAGCTGGGATAAATGTTTGTTTGTTGCTTGTTTGTTTTTTGATGCTCTTTTTTTATTCGTTTGTTATAAATTTGGAAAACTAATGTAAAAAACTGGGGGGGGGGAGAAAGATAAGACAAGATTTCTGTTCTCATCCTGAAGCAAAGTTCTTAACCCGAGGTACTATTTATGGGTTAGCGGAGTCTGTAACCTGAAGGGTCTGTAACCTGAAGGGTCTGTAACCCGAGGTACCACTGTACAAGAAAGGAGATTCTGACTAAACATCAGGAATAACTTTCTGACAATAAGAGCTGTTTGACAGTGGAATGGTCTCCCTCTGAGGTTGAATGGCTGTCTGTCACGGATGCTTTAGCTGAGATTCCTGCACTGCAGGGGTTTGGACTAGATGACCCTTGGTGTCCTTTCCAACTCTACAATGCTACGGTTGTATGAACTGAAGCAGGACTCTGATTGCAATACCGGCTGTTGGTGGGAATGAAATGGGACTGAACTTCCAGTGCACCCATCAGAGGAAATCCTTTTTTGCAGCTTCTACCTCCAATATTTTTACCACTGCAAATCCTGCCTCCCTCGTCTCCCAAGAGCTTAGGAAGCTTGTACAGAGCCTGAGCAGAGGATGAGGAACAGCAGAGAAATCGGAAAAGACGGGGGCGGGAGGACACGAGGTGGCAGTGAACTCAATTGTGATTGGTATATTGAGTCACAATCTCAGCCCATCGGCTGTTTAGCACTTGATTAAATGACTAAAGTAATTAATGCTTTCAAAGCTCTCGGAGCGACTCTGATGAACAAGAAGCAAAGAGTGGTGCTGTGTATGAATGCTCAACGGGGGAAAAGACACACATAGATTGTGCAAAATTAGTGATGGCGCAAAGGAGTTGAAATTGTCACTCTTTTGTTCCTTAAAAAAAGAAAGAAAGCAGGGATTGAAATGTTTCCTAGGGGGAACAAAGGAATCCTGCACACTGCTGCAAATGTGTAAGAGCGAATACAAATGACCCTTTACCACATGTTAACTTACCATGCTGCTCAAGGAATCAGTTATTTGGTAAAACAATCACCTGTTTTGGCAAGGAAGGACTGGAGCTAAGTGGTTGAGCACATGCTTTTAATGCAAAATGTCCTAGCTTCGATCCTGGTATCTCCAGGTAAGGCTGAGGAAAGACTCCTGTCTGAAATGCTGGAGTTAGATTACACCAGCATTTGACCTGGCATAAGGCAGCTTCTTATGGGTTGCATTCAACTGAATAGAAAGGCTACTCCAAGGATGAGTGCTAGCACAATGGAGTTTCCCAACCCCACCTGCAGGCACCCCTACTGTCTACACACAGAGGAAAATCTCTTCCCGTTAGGGAAGGACCAAAGCTCAGTGGCAGAGCACATGTTTTGAAGGCCGTATGGAGGAGGAGGAGTTTGGATTTGATATCCCACTTTATCACTACCCTAAGGAATCTCAAAGCGGCTAACAATCTCCTTTCCCTTCCTCCCCCACAACAAACACTCTGTGAGGTGAGTGAGGCTGAGAGACTTCAAAGAAGTGTGACTGGCCCAAGGTCACCCAGCAGCTGCATGTGGAGGAGCGGTGATGCGAACCCGGTTCACCAGATTACTAGTCCACTGCTCTTAACCATTACACCACGCTGGCACCACGTATGCTGCAGGTTCAATCTTTGGCATTTCTCAGGTGGGACCTAGGAAGGACTAGGTAGGACTATCTGAAGCACTCAGTGCTCCATGTGCAGATAGTACTGATCTAGATTAGTGTTTCTCAAACTTGGGTCTCCAGCTGGTTTCAGACTACAATTCCCATCATCCCTGGCCACTGACCATGCTAGCTAGAGAGGATGGGAGTTGTAGTCCAACAACGGCTGGAGACCCAAGGTTGAGAAACACTGGTCTGGATGAACCAATTGGGATTGGGAAGGAATCAACTCACATTTAAAGGCAAACCTACCTAATTTTCAAACCGAAACAGCCGTCCTTTGAGAGTCACAGTTCTCTGAATTTTGCAACACAGTTCTCCAGCCAGCTAATGTGCATATAAATGCATATACTGAGGTAAAGTGTGCATTAAAATAGCATGCAGAAACTTGTTATATTAGGAATAATGGATTTACCAAATTGTATATATTAGGAGAAATTTGCACCAAAGCGCTGATGAGAATTTCAAGAGAACTTAAAAGAAAAGATTCACAAACTGATGTGGAGATGCGGAGAACTGAATTTAAGTGGGAAAATGAGAAGCTGACATAAACCGAAATTGACAGATTAGCCTATCCCTGCCTGTGGTCTGGCTTGGTATAAAGGTGACTTCACATGTTCCTAAGAACTCATCCCAACAGAGGCTGTGAGAGGGAAAGAGCCTATGCTTAGATGTTGCTGGATTGCAAGTCCCATCATCCTTGACCATTGCGCATTCTGGCTAGGGCTCATGGAGGTTGGGAATCCAGCATCATCTAGAGGGCCACAGGTTTCCCACGCCTGCGATATGCAAATCATAGCATCTAGCCCGCAGTGAACATTCCATCACAAGCAGGCCATGACTCTACCGCTGTCTCTCTTCTGCTGACCCTGATTTTAAGCAGTCAGAATTTTGCCTGGTGTAAGAAATATAAATTAGGAAATGAATTAGAAAATTATTACAACCGTCACCCATTTATTGCCAAGGTGGGTGAATATAATATTGAATCATGCTCACAAATTGGCACCGGACTGAAAACTGTAAATTGCATCGCATTTGTCAAAGTCTGGTGCACTTTTTGGCACCACTGGTTGGGTAGAAATTGAATTTTCAGTTGGTATAATTAAGAACAGATGACCCAGTCTCATCAGCTTTCGATAAACGTGTAAGTAATTTTATTGGAATAATTCCCCCCCGGGGATACAAGAAATAGCCTGGGGACTATAGTATTATCCAGGGCTGATGAGACAGCACACTGGTGAATAAGCTGACATATGCAGAACTCTTCTTGCCTTATTCAATAGCAAAATGGGCAGCTGAAAAAGCATTTGGACCTATCTTCTTCCTACACTACAGGGCCATTTCATATGTATCGTTTTTTATCAGCTGCTAGCAGTGCCTCTGCCATTTAAAAGCTTCTTAGCACGACCGGTTCAACAGAGACAGGAGGCAACAGTTCCAACTTAATTCAAAGAGGGTAAGAACAGATGACCATTCATTCATCAAAAGGTCACTTGCTATCATGTGCATGTAACCACTATGTACAACTGCCTCCATATCTTCTAAGTGTTTGTTGCTCTTGCCTGCCTTCTTTAATACTGCGGCACCAGGGGCGTAGCCAGGGGGGAGCAGGGGGAGCTGCCCCCCAAAATCAAGTAAATGAATAATAATACTTAACGAAAAGAGACAGAGGATGGTGGCAGGTAGGTGTCCTCTCCCCACTTCAACATAAATCCTGGCTACGCCCATGTGCTGCACCTATTTCACTGGGCAGGACCCACTGTCCAATCGTTTAGCACAGTGGTTTTCAACCAGTGTGCCATGGCACCCTAGGGTGCCTTGAAGGATAGTCAGGGGTGCCACAGGCAACACTGGCCTCTGGCCCTCTTCCTTCCTTCCTTCCTTCCTTCCTTCCTTCCTTCCTTCCTTCCTTCCTTCCTTCCTTCCTTCCTTTCTTCCCCTCCCTCCTCTGATGCCCTCTTGCGTATCTGCCTCCCAAAGGCTTGTGCAACTGTTTGTTGCAGCAGCCCTGGCTACAAGCTCCCCAGGCGAATGGTGTCTCTGGGGCTGGCCAGGGCAGCTTCAGAAAGAATGTAGTTGGTCAAGGAAGCCATGGGCTCAAAAAGGTTGAGAACCTCTGGTTTAGCAGGTTGGAAGTTCCATTTCAGCACACACCCTTGTCTGGTAGTATCCCCAGACCAGCTGCACAGCTACTGAAGACTGGTAATTTTCAGAACTTTGCAAAGTATAGACATGCTTGTTTTCAGCACACCAGCATTTCCAAAGACCACCATGGACCTGGCTCTGTTTTTAATTTTTATTTATTTAACAATTTATAAACCACGCTTTCAAATAAAATGTAGAATTTCACAATACAGACCGGATTCATATAGAATTCTTATAGAATATAGGCAGTGCACATCAATTCATATATAACGTTACAATTCACACTAAAAACACAGTATTAGAATGTAACAACAACAACCACCACCATCACCACCACCTCTCAAGATTAACATGGCAGATTTGGTGTACATCACTCAGTTTGACCTTTGGACATTTTGTGAAGGAAACAAGTGCTATGCCCACACACAGGCAGAACTTAATGCAACCAATTGTTTAATCAACTTGTATAGGTATAATAATGATGAACATAAAGGGGCTGCCCCTGCCATTCTATCATGGTTACAAAAAAAATTGCTTTATCAGCTTGCAAAATTCCTGAAGCTTCAAACCAAGGAAGACTGTGTCCCTCCCCCAGTCACCTTTATGTGTGGAGATTTATGTTCTCTCTCAATATTTAGCTGTCTGTGGGCACACATTAACTTTCAATTCCCGACACTTCTGTAGAGGCCTTAAGCCCTTTGCTTGAAAATTGATACCTATGCCCAGCCAATTATGAGAAAAATGAAGACAAATGTCTGAGTCCAAGCTAACTGTAACTGAGGAGACTGGCTTCATTATTTCTGGGAAGATGTGTGAAGGCCATTTTTCCATGACTTCACAAAAACCTTTCTAGTTCCTATTTCCTATAGGACTGTGAGTCCTTCTCCCCATACTGACTTCATCTACTCTCAATGGTAGTGTTTGAACTCTTTCTTTCACACGCACTTACAAAGGCAGGCAGGCAGGAAACATGAGGCCCAGAACTCTTGCCACCACTCTTATTAGGCTCCTGGTTGCCTCATTTTCATTTTTTATTTTTTTTAAAAAAAGAAAGATCTGCTGTATTTTAAAATTCTCATTTTATCCAACATCACTGAAAAAAACTACTGAAAAACTCATGGGATTACATCATAGAAATTCAGAAAACACTTCATAAACAGCATTTTAGCTATATGGCCAGTGTGGTGTAATGGTTAAGATCGGTGGACTCATAATCTGGTGAACCGGGTTCGCGTCTCTGCTCCTCCACATGCAGCTGCTGGGTGACCTTGGGCCAGTCACACTTCTTTGAAGTCTCTCAGCCCCACTCACCTCACAGAGTGTTTGTTGTGGGGGAGGAAGGGAAAGGAGAATGTTAGCTTTGAGACTCCTTCGGGTAGTGATAAAGCGGGATATCAAATCCAAACCCTTCTTCTTCTCTCCTATGGCTTAAAAAAAAAAATCTCCTGTGACTTCTAGGCTTATCATGCGATGTTCAGGGTTTGGGTTAAGGCCCCTAGCTTACAGCCACCATCCTTGACGGCTTTGAGGATTAGACAAATTTATGCAGTGCTATTTTTCTAGAAAAAGGGGTTCCAGAACTCACGATGAGCACCTCCCTTATTCTCTTAGAATGGCAATAGTGCCCACCTGAGAGGTGCCAGAACTGAGTTCCGGATAGTTCCAGATTAAAAACGCCCTGAATTTATGGAGGATGAGCTTATCAATGGCTGCTAGTCATGATGGTAATATGCCACCTCTAGGATCAGGAATAGCATGCTTCTGAATACCAGTAGGAAATGCCCTCATGCATCTGGTTTGCCACTGGGACACAGTTTGTTGGATTAGATAGACCTTTGGTCTAATTCAGCCCTTCTGTTCTGTGTTGTTATTTTTGTTTTGTTTTTCACTTACTCCAGAATGTATACCCACATCAAGTCATTTCTAGATACCAGGGATGGGGAACTTGTGACTCTCCAGATGTTGTTGAGCAACAACTTCCATCATTCCAAAATATTGGTCATGCTGGCTGGGGCTTATGGGAGTTGGAAGTCAACAACATCTGAAGGACCATTAGCTTTCCATTCCTCTTATGCACTAATGGGGACATATCTGTGGGGATCATAGATCATATCATAGAGCCAGGGTACAAGACCCAAGAAAAGAGGACTAGGCCTTATTCATCTCCAAAGCCATAGTAGGGAGCGCCCTTGATGCTGCCTTTGGATTGTCTACCTGCGTACAGAAGTACCTTGGGTTAAATACTTAATTTGTTCCGGAGATCCGTTCTTAACCTGAAACTGTTCTTAACCTGAAGCACCACTTTAGCTAATGGGGCCTCCTGCTGCTGCCGCGCCACCAGAGCACGATTTCTGTTCTCATCCTGAAGCAAATTTCTTAACCTGACGCACTATTTCTGGGTTAGCGGAGTCTGTAACCTGAAGCGTATGTAACCTGAAGTATATGTAACCTGAGGTACCACTGTGCTTGTTTTCCACTCAATCAAAATATTGGTAAAGAAAAATGTGTTTCAAAAACCAGCACAAGTCTCCAGTATTTTCAGGACTGAACCGAGGCATTTTGTTGCCTGAAGTAAGAAGCAAGATGGCGCCTTCTCCTGCAGTTCCATCACATGTTTCTAACTTCAACACAGCGGCTGCATCCAACTGTCAAGGTTCAAGGAATCCTTTCCCTCCCCCGGTGGCAGCAAAACAAAGCAGGTAACAAGAAGAGTCCTTACCACATAATTTATTCTGGATTTACACAGAGAGAGAAAGGAATGTAGTCCCTATTAATCAATTGCATAACCTAGCAATTCTAAAATATAGACATGCTTTTACTCTTGCAAGATGGAATATATTGCCCTCGGCTGTACTTGAGGGACGATTCCAACAGATTCCACACAAAAAACGCTTATGTCCCTGTGGAGATGGCAGTACCAAATTGATGGTGCCTGCCCTTCTGGCTTGCACTCTTTATAAAGGCTTGAGGAATGAGATTATCACCCCTCTTTTATTGTCCATTCTGGGTTGCCCAACCACTGCCACAGTGTCCTTTCTCTTGGCAGATCAAGATGAACAGGTGACAGCAAAGGTTGCAAGGTTTTTAGCTGGGGCAATCAGAATAAGATCCACTATTTGACTATTGATTCAAAACCCTAAAATGTATTTTATTTAATGACTTTTTTATTTCTGTTCTTTGTATATCATATTGTTGTTTTATTGCTATGGCCGATGACAGACACAAATAAAGATTCATTCATTCATGGCATTTCTCCAAGTAATCTTCTTCCCCCTTTTACTCTCCATCGCCTGTGGCGTCACCCTTTATACAGTGGCTGTGTAAGACCCTTTGTCTGTTTGCTTTCTGCACTTCCACTTTAACAGCCCTCCTGGTTCTATGAGTAGGGGTGTCAGGAATGCTTTCTAATGATAACGTGTTCGCCAGCTGTTTTGGCTCTGCTGCTTCCTTCTCCTCCCCTTCCATTATCTCCCAGCTCTGTCCTTCTATCTCAGAGTCATGACCTTCTGCAAACCACTGCTGTAAATCTATACTGTCTTCCTCTTCTCAGGAAGGTTCAGGAAGGGGGGGGCTCCACCATTCCTGCTCAGTCCAGTCCCTAACATCACCACACCTGCAGGCAGCAGGGGCACCTTATGGGGAACAGTTGCACACCCAGTTCAGTCCTCCACCATCTTAGTCTTCCACCATCTTGCTGCCACTGTTTGTCAAAGGAGACTGCCTAACTTTGCCTAATGGTAGGGGCAGCCCTGATTTTCTCATTGTACAGAAACTTTAAAAAGGGGAGGGGGCTAATCCTGACAGTTTCTGCTGCTTCAGGTACGTTCTAAGGATCAGAAAATGATATGCACCAGAGGTACCAAGAGATTCTGCACACTTTTGTGGTTAGGATATAACAGGGCTGACACAGCTCATCTGTTTTGACCAGAACCTAGCACTTTTCCAAGTTTAGTTTCTGCTGAATAAGTTTAAACTTGTATGAAACTTTTTGAAGTCCCCCCCCCCGCGCATTAGACCTTGAAACCTGACCCTTACATTTCACTATTCATTGCAAACTGCTTTAAGCGAAGACAGGAGACATTAAGACAGATTAGGTCCACTGCATTTTTGTTTAACGTAGCATTCCTTTAAAAAAAAAGATTGATATAGGGTGGCCTATAAATACTGTACATACAACGTAATAAATCAATGAATGCAAATAAATAAAAGTGCTATCCCAGTTTGCATCTGTGTTGGATTTAAATTGTTTTGACATATGTTATAATTGTTTTCATATATCAAACTGTTTGGGGTTTTTTATCGCTGGTGTTTTTATTGTGAAATTGCTTTGAGATATTCTTTGGGAAATGATTCTTAAATGGAATTAATTATGTCAATAAATGAATACTGTGTAACAGACAATCAAGCTGGGTCCATTTTGTACATAACTGAGGTAAAAGGGGACCCTGAGGCAAAAAGTCAGCAATATTGTATACTACAATTATAAGGAACAGAACTCTATTTCTTAGCAATATTTCACTGGCTATAAAATATACATCTGACAACAGCTTTATGCTTAATCTTTGGTGACAGTACAGTACACATTGGCAATCTGATTTACTGATGCCCTTAAGAAACATGTGAAGTGATTAATTTTATCTTCATTCAACAAACTACTCAGGGTTTTTTATGTGGGCTGGTTGACAATATTATAATTTTCTCTGTAAATTGCAAAATGAGGCTCTCTGTTGGTTCACCAGAAAGATGCCTACAAGGCCACCACAAAATGAATACCAACAGTCCCAGTACTGCATTTTCTGCCTACCTCTATTACCTCAAATAACTTTTTTCAAACACTCAGGCTACCACCATAGAAACAGTTACCGTATCAAACTATCATCTTACTTCAAATGAAATATCAGCCCCTACCTACTACAGTGGTCTCAAGGACCACATGAAGCAACCCGTGGGCTCTTGAAGACACAATTCCTCTGTACTAAGAGGAATAAAAAGGTAAAGGGACCCCTGACCATTAGGTCCAGTCGTGACCGACTCTGGGGTTGCGACGCTCATCTGGCTTTATTGGCCGAGGGAGCCAGCATACAGCTTCTGGGTCATGTGGCCAGCATGACTAAGCCGCTTCTGGCGAACCAGAGCAGCACACGGAAATGCTGTTTACCTTCCCGCTGGAGCGGTACCTATTTATCTACTTGCACTTTGTGCTTTCGAACTGCTAGGTTGGCAAGAGGTGGGACCAAACCACGGGAGCTCACCCCGTCAGGGGGATTTGAACCGCCAACCTTCTGATTGGCAAGTCCTAGGCTCTGTGGTTTAACCCACAGCACCACCCGCATCCCTACTAGGAGGAATGCCCATTTGCAAAAGCTGAACAGAAGAATCAATGAAAAGCACCTTCTCAGAATGAATTTCATGCCTTCTGGAGACTTACAACAGCAATGGTTAGATGCAGGAATGCTGTAGTTTTGCCTGGAAACTTTGTTGTTCAGGTACACAGCAAGGCCGATGGGGCAGAGTCTCACAATGAGCCACATCGACATTGACAAACAGTACACCCCACACTGGGCAAACGATTCCTGCATTGCAGGAGGCTGGACTAGATCAGGGTTTCCCAAACTTGGGTCTCCAGTTGTTTTTGAACTACAACTCCCATCATCCCTAGCTATCAGGACCAGTGGTTACGGATGATTGGAATTTTTTAGAATAGAAACAGCTGGAGACTCAAATTTTAGAAACCCTGGACTTGATGATCCTTGGCTTCCCTTCCAACTCTGCAATTCTATGATTCTATGGTGCTGGAGGAGACTCTTGAGAGTCCCATGGACTGCAAGGAGATCAAACCTACCCATTCTTAAGGAAATTAGCCCTGAGTGCTCACTGGAAGGACAGATCCTGCAGCTGAGGCTCCAATACTTTGGCCGCCTCATGAGAAGAGAAGACTCCCTGGAAAAGACCCTGATGTTGGGGGAGATGGAGGGCACAAGGAGAAGGGGACGACAGAGGACGAGATGGTTGGATAGTGTTCTCGAAGCTACCAGCATGAGTTTGACCAAACTGCAGGAGGTAGTGGAAGACAGGAGTGCCTGGCTCCATGGGGTCACGAAGAGTTGGACATGACTAAACGACTAAACAACATCAACATGACTCCAACTCAGGAAAGAAAAAGACCTTTCCACAACCCTTCATCTGAATTCTTCAACTGCTTTGCAGCAGCACTGCATTGAGACATCATTCATTTATTTAGTTCATAAAATTTAGACACTGCTTGATTGTAGGAAAAACCTCAAAGCAGTTTATAAGCACACTATTTACTGCATCAATGACATGTTGCAGGATACACCTGCAAAAAAATCCCAAACCCTACAATTCTGAAAGAGTATCCTTTTTATTTTTCCCATACGATGTAAACTCAGAGCCACAACTATCAGCGTTACAATGAAAATGCCACTGGATTCCTCTTTTCTGCTCTGAGAGTGATTTTAAGCCCTTGAATCAAGCTTGCATGCCTCCCTGGCAAATGACTTAACATCACATCTACACAGAACCTGCCAGCACTTTTACTGCTTAGATTGTCATTAGTGCAAGGGGCCCCTTTGTCAGCAGAAAGACGCATTTCAGACTGTTTCCCATTGATTTTGCAGTTTATATATATTGCCCAAATCAATCAAAGCTTCAGGAAGGAGTTCTGAACTTTCCATCTCACTCTTCTAATGAGACGTTATATTCTAGGGCGACTGAGCAGCAAAGCTCCTACCAACGTAAGTCTACCCTGATTTTTAGGCCGCCTACAGACAGTCGCTATTTTGCAGGAGGAATTCAAAGCACATACTGCAAATTTAGGTTTGTTCAGTTAAAGCGGATTTAAGCCTCCCATCACCCTAGCGCAACAAATGTATTTTTTGTAATGAGGGTATTGGTTTTACTTTGAAGATTCTGGGCATCACATGGCAGGGCAATGTTTCAAAGAAAGGTGAACTTTCCCCAAGTCCACATTCCCAGCATGTTCAAAGTCCTGGCTCAGCGACATCTATGCTGAGTCGGCCATGTCCACGGAATGGAAGATGTCAGGATCCCAAACTGTCAGGGATGTCAGGGTACTGACTTCAGGCAACAGGTCTGTCACCAGACCAAGTCTGCATTACAAAGATGTCTGCAAAAATGGCATGAAGGCTGGGGACATTCACCACACCATGTAGTAATCCTTTGTAGACGGCCGCAGTACTAGGTCGCATACAATATCCACAGCAGTGATCAGGGGCAGAGTGACCACTGGGAGGTCCATAGAAAGAAGAAACGCCATAGTACACCGACATTAGCACAACCGGGCACTTCCATCTAACCCACCTGCAATAAAACATGTCTCTCCTGTATCAGCCTTTGCAGCCACAGCAGGTGCTGTAACTCTCCTTGCAAGAGGAAGCAGGGACTCTTGATGCCTTTGTAATGCTTTATTTAGGAATGTACAGGCTTAGCAGATAGAAGAAGAAGAAGAAGAAGAAGAAGAAGAAGAAGAAGAAGAAGAAGAAGAAGAAGAGGAGGAGGAGGAGGAGGAGGAGGAGGAGGAGGAGGAGGAGGAGTTTGGATTTGATATCCTGCTTTATCACTACCCTAAGAAGTCTCAAAGTAGCTAACATTCTCCTTCCCCTTCCTCCCCCACAACAAACACTCTGTGTGGTGAGTGAGGCTGAGAGACTTCAGAGAAATGTGACTAGCCCAAGGTCACCCAGCAGCTGCATGTGGAGGAGCGGGGACACGAACCCGGTTCACCAGATTACGAGTCCACCGCTCTTAAGCACTACACCACACTGGCTCTACTACAGGATTGCTCCGGGAACCTGGACCATCAGCTCTTCCTTAGCCTAGCCTCAATGGAGAAAGATCTAAAATGTTTCTTCCAAATTTTTCTCATTAGCTGCTAAATTAGACCCAGGGCCAACACTACTGTTAGGGAGAGTGAGGGAATCGCCTTAGGGGACAGATGCCCAGGGGCAGCAATAGCCCTTCATTGTTCCTCCTGAGCCCTCCACCATCCCCTTCTGTTGCCGCATCCCCTTCTCCCGGGCTCTGCTGTCTCGGTTGTGGAGGATCACCAGTGTTGAAACTGGTCCAGATGGTTTCTGGCAGTGGAGTGCCATCTTGTCTGGATCAGCTCCTCACCATCATATTGTTGTTGTCCAAGCATATTTGAAGCAGCTGGTCATCCAAGCAGGCTGAGATGATCCTATTGCAGCCATTTACTTGAGCTTTGTTGTTGTTGTTTAGTCATTTAGTCGTGTCCGACTCTTCGTGACCCCATGGACCAGAGCATGCCAGGCACTCCTGTCTTCCACTCCCTCCTGTAGTTTGGTCAAACTCATGCTGGTAGCTTCGAGAACACTATCCAACCATCTTGTCCTCTGTCGTCCCCTTCTCCTTGTGCCCACCATCTTTCCCAACATCAGGGTCTTTCCCAGGGAGTCTTCTCTTCTCATGAGGTGGCCAAAGTATCGGAGTCTCAGCTTCAGGATCTGTCCTTCCAGTGAGCAGTCAGGGCTGATTTCCTTCAGAATGGAGATCTTCTTGCAGTCCATGGGACTCTCAAGAGTCTCCTCCAGCACCATAATTCAAAAGCATCAATTCTTTGGCGACCAGCCTTCTTTATGGTCCAGCTCTCACTTCCATACATCACTCCTGGGAAAACCATAGCTTTAACTATACGGACCTTTGTTGGCAAGGTGATGTCTCTGCTTTTTAAGATGCTGTCTAGGTTTGTCATTGCTTTTCTTACTTGATCTAATTCCCCTCAAATGTCAGGCTCCACCTTGCTCAACACAGTTCACAGGTAGGGCTGGGAACCTGAGGCCATCTCCAATCTTGCTGGACATTCTATAATGTCTGAGCACTGGCAACACTGGCTGAGGTTATACGGAGTTGGACTCCAGCGACATCAGGAGGAATTCAGATGGCAATGTATTATGGTTCTCAGTTTTGAAAATAAGGCTCATCTACCTCTGGTCTTACTGGCTGGAACTTAAATAAAAACTTATGAGGGAAATTCATCTTTTGTAATCCTCACTCATTTTCCCCACAGCCTTCATAGCTCTGCTCTCAGTAAACACTCAGTACGGATACCTTCCTCTGAAATATTCATTGCCACATTATGTGACCTCAAAGCTTAATTTCTCAGTTCATTTCCAATAACAATTTGCCGCCATTCTTAAAAGTTAAAATATCAGGCAGAGTCAGATATAGCTTCACATTTTCTAATAATGTCTTGCTCTGTCCAACAATGGCAAACAAGAATAGCTGCTGCCGTATATAAAATTTACAGTGTAAACTGCATTAAAATGAATGTGAAATCAGAAATGACTCAACCGGAAGATTCCTCTCCCCTCCCCCTTCCTTAAGTTCATCCAGCCGTAAGTTCAAATAACACAGCCCACTAGGCAGTCTAGATAATTAGTGCAACATCAGCACATGGCTGTACTGTACAAAAAGGCCTGGGGTCTTGACAAAAGCGAGAGAGAGACAACCACAGAGAGGGCAGAAGGGGGTATGATTTATCAAAACAGAGCCTTCTCTGAGATCTCCTTTATGAAATATACATAGAATTACTATGGGTGAGTTCTATCTCTCTTTTGAATCTGCTTTTAAGATCTCCCTCATTATCAAGTGACTCAGTCTGCCAAATCCATTAATTGCTGGCAGAGATTAGTGCTGACATACTTGTCCGCAAGAATGAGAGGTGCAAAATATTAGTTTACATTCAGAGCCTTTGTCCAGGACAGTAGATGGAGCCTCCAGTTTGTAGGCCTCGATTTGGTAGGATCTCAGTACAGGCGATGAGTGAGCTCTCCAAGTTTATCTGGAAATTATTGATTCTGAATTTATTGAATTTATTATGACAATGTCAAGGCCTTTCTTCAGAATCAGTTTGGATGCAGATTAAGTGCACATTAATTAGCTGCTGTTTACTCATGGTCTAAACATCTTCCTTCAAAGTCACACTCTTATTTCAGGAAAAATGTATTTTCTGGGCAACCCATGCATTATATTTTGCTGTGAAGAAAATGCAATGCATCTCTGCAGATAGGACATCAGTTATACTAGAATCACCATGTGACACACAAACACATATATATGTATTTCCAAATATCCTGGGTGCCTATTTAATGTTTAAGATTAACAGTTTTGAGCACGAAGTAATTTTGTGAATGTCTGCTTGTGTTTATTATTATTATTATTATTATTATTATTATTATTATTATTATTATTATTACTACTACTACTACTAAAAGACTTATTTAATCTGTGGTAGTGTATTTCTCTCTTCTGCAGACCCAGTGGTCAAGTTCTGGGCACAGTATGTTCTGTTCTCACCACTTTGCAAATGACCATTGCCATAGAAACAGAGACATGTTTGCCTTGAGGAAAACTCTAAAATATTTCTTGGGTAAATCCAATTTCATTAGAAAATAGCTCAGTCTCTTGTGACAAGAGTCCCACTAAGGCTGTGTACACACATTTTACTTTTAACGCCCATTCAAAACACACTCCCCCCCCTCAAAGAATTCTGGGCACTGGAGTTTACCCCTTGTGGAGTTACAATTGCCAGCAACTCTTAACAAACTACAATGCCCAGAATTCTTTGAGAGGTGAAATGTGGTACTTTGAATGTACTTTAAAAGTAAAATGTGCATGCAGTTCGAAACCAATGAAAGATGTTGACCATAGCTAATTTAAATATCATGTTTCCCATGGGACTTTGGGTGAATCCCATGGACACTTATTGGACAGTTCATTTCCTTCTGAGTAAGCACTCACAGGATCAGGCCATGAGGACATGAACTGTAGACCCTTTTAGCTATATGATGGCGACCAGTACACTACATTTTGTAGCAGCATAGCTCCCCCGATGCTCCCCCAGTAGCAAAGTTAAAGACACAATAGAAAAAAGAACTCTGGATGAATGGACTCCTATGAATGTGCATTTCGTTGTATGTCAGCCATTTTGCAATCTCGCACCAGCCTAGGTTGAGGTCCTTACTGGACTAAGCTGATCTTCTTGCATCCCACCCTCAACTCTACCCAATTTCCCTTCACACAAATCTAAAGTTATGCTGGCATCATAATTTCAAATTGCAGAAACATACAGAATTTGGTAGTAATCCTAACCTTACCCAGCTGATATAACCCCCAGATACAACTGCACAGATAAATCCTTCCTCCTGATATTTTCAGTCTTCCATGAATACACCTAATTTTCATTCTTTGGAAAGTGTAATTTTGGAAGCTTTGAGTAAGTGTGTGTGTGTGTGTGTGTGTGTGTGTGTGTGTGTGTGTGTGTGTGTACCACACACATATGGTAATAGTCAATGTTAGTCATACCCAGAGTAGAATAATGAGCATGAGTAATGATCAACAATCACTTGAATTTAATAGGTCTACTCTAAGTTTGACTTAGTTAGATATCACCCAATGTGTGTATATCTAATAGGTGTGTGAGTTGTTGGCATCCGTCTGTCTCGGGAGACAATGGAGGAGTGCACCTTCAGAGTAAAGGCAAGCAGTTGGAGAGTATCTACTCTTATATCACAAAAAATGTGATTTTACATTCAGACTTTAGCTATATTTTGCCTTACCAATGGTCAAATTGGGAAGAGAACTCCATTTCTCCCCTCCATCAGATATCAGAAAGTCCAGCACCATATCGTCTCCCATCTCAATCAAAGACAAGTAAAAACAGCTTCTTGTTTCCAGTGCTATCCAACTCCAGAAGAAAAATGATCTAGCCGTGTTCACTTTGAAGAGCACAAACTGCCTCTGATAATGTATCCTGCAATTTGTCTTCCATGTAATTACCTCAAAGTGGGTTCTGGGTGTGCTGTGCTGCACAGTGGCCTTTTAGTTATTTATAAACTTCGGTTGGAATTTACTCATCCGTTCCATGTTTCAGCCTCTTGAAAGATATCTCCAACACCTTCAATTTCTGGCATTTATCAGCACAATGTTGAAAAAAAATATTAAATGGCAACCTATCGATGGGCACAGTTCTGGACCAATTTATATGTTTGCAGTAAAGTCCTTGTGGCTCAGGACAAAACATGCTGAATCATTCTGACATCTGCACATCCTGACCTACCAAGGCCTCCCAAGTTCTGAGGGGTAGCCTAGCTTCATAGATTACTGGTACTTATTCAGTGCTGGGAGCAATGTGTTAAAGACATGAATGGGATTATTGGGGGAGAAGGTTGTTTTTTAATGTTCCAGGAAGGGCATCAGAAACCTGACACATCTGTGAGTGCTGGTTCACACACACACACACCACTTGTCAACTGAGCACCAAGTGCTAATTGTATGAGTGTGATCCTGGTCATTCTGCTGATACATAGTGTCAGGAATAAGCTAGCTCCCAGTGAAGGTTTGCAGCCAGCTCCCAGTGAAGGTCTACAGCCAGTTCCCAGTGAAGGTTTGCAGCCAACTGAAAAAAGCAGCCAGGAACAGAGAGGGTTACTTTCATGCAGGATGAACAGCAAAGAGAGCTAACTCCCTTGGAATGCTGGTTGATAAGAGAATGACTGCGAGGGGGCTGGAACTCCAATCAGGTGGGAACAGAGAAGGAAGTAGTCTATCAGCCTGGGAAGAGGTTGGAGCTGATCCAATCCCTCCTAAGAGTCGCCTAAGGGGCGGGCTGTTAGACTGGAAAAAAGGAAAAGATGCAAGGTTAAAAAATTCAATATCTTCTGTAGAACCTGGAAACAAGTCTTCAGAAGGGTCATCTTGATTGATGATGCCGGAGGCTATGTTACAGCCGTCCAGAGCTATCCGTTTTTGGCAGCTTAATTTTACTCAAGGCTGGCAAGGAGGAAAAAGGCAGGGCAGGGGGAGGCAGTGATGGTGAGATATAAAAGAGGTGGCAGAAAAACAGAGAGGGGAAAATGGTGCCCCTCCCACTTTTGACTCTGGCTCCACCAACTTGGGGTACAGGCTCTGTCCAGTACTGTTTTATGGCCACACCGACTGATGGCAAATGGCCCCCAGGAGATTAACTCCCAAGAAAAAGCAATTCTTGATAGGGGGGGATGTTCTCTACTCTTGTGGTAGATTCTTTGTTGCTGAACTTCAGTACCCATCATCCCTGGCTATTATTGGACATGTTGGCTGGGACTAATGGGAGTTGTAGTCCAAAACATTTGGAAGGTCCCACAATGGGGGAGTCTGATTTCCATTGTCAGGCTCACAGCAACTTGTAGAAAATGCCTCCGCAATCAAATAAATGGCTGTGGAATTGCTTGGTTCATGGAAAGCGGAATTCCCCAACATGGGACCTTCCAGATGTTTTGGAAGTGAAAATTGAGTTTCAGGAAGTGCAAATTGAGAAGGTTTGCATCATAATGTGAGGTAAACTAAATTTCTCCCACATCCCTCTCCAAAAACAAGAGTACCGTAGATGCTACTGTTCTGCTTTCTAGACATGAATACTTGTAAGGGATTGTCACAGAACAAATTCTGTGCAGATTGGGAGAACAAATTTCATATATACAGAGTGTTGCACATGCAGAAAATGATACTGTGTTGATAGCTGGGCTACACAGGAGTCAACAAAGTTTTTCAGCAGGGGGCCGGTCCACTGTCCCTCAGACCTTGTGGTGGGCTGGACTATATATATATATATATATATATATATATATATATATATATATATATATATATATATATATATATATATTGGGGGGGGGGTGAATGAATTCCTATGCCCCACAAATAACCCAGAGATGCATTTTAAATAAAAGGGCACATTCTACTCATGTAAAAACACACTTATTCCTGGACCGTCCACAGGCCAGATTTAGAAGGTGATTGGGCCAGATCCGGCCCCCATGCCTTAGTTTGCCTACCCATGCTCTCAGACATATTACTGTATCTTAATGCAATGGGAAACAACATATCCGTAGCTTTGGCTAGACACAAATGCATACATTAGTACTCATGTGAAACACCCTTTGTACTCTAGATCAAGCCTTTAATTGCAGGGGCAGAAAACCTTATGAATGAACCTGTCAGCATCAACAGCTCAGAAGGTGCTTTTCCAAAAAACCCAGGTACATCATAAAACCCAGATAATTAAAGCACATAGGAAGTCCAAGAAGCCAGATCTAACATGTCACTTAGAAAAATCAATACGTACAAGGACACATTGACTATAGCATTTGCCAGCAGTGCCTTGCCAACATTCAAACCACAGTTTCACTTCTGGGTGTATGGCTGTAGAATCCAGTAAAATGCATTTAGCTGGATTTTACAGGCGAATAGATAGGGAAGCATCTATACTTAAGTCGTTAAAAACGAGATGTCAGGGCTTAAGGCTACCTGGAAGCCACACTTTATGAGCTAAAAGCTCTTCCCTTTCACTCCCGGATATATTGGAGCAGGTGAGCCTTTTCCATGGAGATATTTGACTTTCACTTGCTATATCTTAAATCGTTGAACTCATTTCACAATAGTCAATTCCCCCATGCAAGCTTGACATTCTTTCCTTCATCCAATCCTTGCAAAGAATGGCAAAGCATGGAGAGTCCTCACTGTGAAGATTTTAGGCGAGGACCTCTAAGAAAAATTACAAACTTCTGCTGAAATGGAGCAAATGGAATTTAAGACTGGATAATAGGAGACTCTGAGATAAACCAAAATTGAGAGACTCTTCCATCCTTATTTTCAGTGTTGTAGCAGGTTCATGTAGGAGCTTGAAGGACAAACATTCCACACACACAATAGCTCTATTAAATGTGGAATGTGTTTGCTAGATTGAGGTGTATTTTTTTTTAAGCCTCTTCAGGAAAACTGACAGGTCATCGATCTGTGATTCACTTATGCACTCTGCAAAGTTTTTTATGCAACCATTTCCCACTGAATCTTAAGATATTTTCCTTGCCAAGAACCAAATTAAGTTGGACAACTTACAGCTGATTCAACAATATGAAGGTAATGTCGTCCTTGCTTTTATTTGTGAGGTTTTCTGGGTTTTCCTGCCAGTGAATAGTACTTGAAAAGGTTGGCCTAAATATACTTTTCTTCTGGCTTTATCTCTTTGTTTCTCCCCGTTTCCCTTAAGCCACAACTAGATGTGAGGTGAGGCACTGCCAGTGGTAGCAGACAGTGCTGTATAATCTATTCCTCCTTCCCCCAGTAAGTAACATTTAGTACTATATAACCACTGCATTGACTGCCAGTTCCAGAACCAGGGAAGCCTGATATTCAGTTTCATCCCATCATGTCCTTTGCAGTATTGCAGTACTACAAAGCACATAATGTGATGAAACTGCTGTAGACATTACTGGGGGGGGGGGGAGAAAAGGAGGAGAAGGTGCAGGTCTTTTGCTTTGAATAGAAGCCATCCAGCTCCTGCCACATTTAATTCTGGCTCCAGATGCATTCCTTGAAACCTTTTTATAACTCTGCTAATAAGAATGGTGCTTTATAAAACGAGCAATTGGTGAAAAGCACTAAATGGACTATCCCTATAGCCCTACTTCAGACCTTCTCCACATTTAGGGCAAATGTCTGGAAAAGGAAGAGTAGGACCACATGACTGGCCCTCCCTCAATTTTGTGTGTGCCACTGGTCCTTCAGTGTGATGTATGTGTGCTCAGTGCAAAAACGGCAAAGGATCTTCAACGTGTGTGCAGATCTAAGCATGCAGGTGCTGGGAACCTGTGCAACTGAGAGTCGCAGTTGCATGGACTGTCAACAAATGTAGCGCTATGTGTTTTGCAGATACCCCTCTGTGAACATTGTGTGAATGCGTAAGTATGGCAAGCAGGAGGGCCAGTAGTGTGGCCCTGCTGCTTCCAACTCCACACACTTACCCTGGACTCATTAGTAAAGAAAAAGTGTTTTATATGCGTTATAACACTTTGACACCAGATGGAGCTGTGGAGTCCCGTCTTTCGCCAACATGATTTCCCATTATGAAGTTTACAACGTGTTTTCCTGAAACGCTTTTTTAATGTGTCTAGATCCAGCCCCTTGCTGTGGAGAAGCCCTGAACAGGATTCTTGTGTTGTCAGTACCCAACATTTTGCTACGCCATAGCTACATTATGTTAGCACACATAAAAATAACACCTCCAAAACAATTAAGAAGTTTCCCTTTAGAATGCATAGTAAAAGAAATATTAGGTGATATCGAACATTAGTAGTACTCAGAGTAACCCCAATGGGTGGTCAACTAAGTTTGTAGATTACATTTAACTAGGGCTTTTTTTTCAGCTGGAACTCACCAGAACTCAGTTCTCGCACCTCTCAGGTGGACGCCATTGCCATTATAAGGGAGGCATTCATGGTGAGTTCTGGCACCTCTTTTTCTAGAAAAATAGCACTGCATTCAACGAAATAAATTCCCTTATTTGCTCCTATAGTAGCTCTCAGGATTGAGCCATGCAATATAACGCACAATGAATAATGCTCTGCACCTCTATTTATGGCACCATTTTTTATTTGTGGTGATTTTGCTTAATCTATCACTTCAAAAGCATTGAAGCCAAAGTCAACTCCCACTCCACCCCACTGCATCCCATCCAGCCCCATGTAAATTGCCAAGGGGCAAAGTCAGTGAACAGGACTCCTATTTCTCCTGCCTTCAAGGAACGAAACCATAATAACGCAGGAACGGGACTGTTTATGGCCGTGGAAAGTGATTGCTAGTAAAAAGATAGCATGCTGTAACAACACAATAATGGCTCCTTGAGCTCACTGAAAGCACTTTCAGAAACATAAACGGGTAATTCCACAATAGCACTCTGAGTGTTTTCTTACCTCAACTAAAATAAAGCATGGCAAAAGTGTCTTGATCTTACGAGGATGCGGCCTAGTGTAGGAAAGCATGTTGACCTGTGGGGGGAGAAAAGGGAAAAACACCTGGTGTAGAACAGGCATGCAAAGTATTTGTTCTTGTTCAGCTTTGATCACTACCCTGCACCAGTGGCGTAGCGTGGGTTGTCAGCACCCGGGGCAAGGCAAGTAATTTGCGTCCCCTAACCCGTGGATTTGTGCCCCCTAACCCTAACCCCCAGATGTTGCGCCCGGTGCAGCCGGCCCCCCCTGCACCCCCCACGCTACTCCACTGCCCTGCACAGAGCAAGCCTCAGCGGGAAAATAAATTCTAATCCATGCAGATAGATAGATAGATAGATAGATAGATAGATAGATAGATAGATAGATAGATAGATGGATAAATAGATAGTGATAGAGACAGAGACAGAGATAAAATGTACATAAATATATGCATATGGGTAGAGATAGCTATAGATAACCTGTGCATATATAGTAGGGTTGCCATGCGTCCAGAATTTCCCAGACATAGCAGGATTCGGTCAACAATTTTGGCCAAAAGAAAAAATATAAGCTCAACAACTTTGGCCCAAAACTTCTTTTTGTTTTTTGAGATGTTGCATAATAATAATAATAATAATAATAATAATAATAATAATAATAATAATAATATCAACTGCTTTTGTGTCCGGATTTTCACTTTTTGAAATATGGCAAACCCTAATATATACCCATATTTGAGCATTTCTAGCATTCTCTTTCTAGCTAATTATCTTGTGCAGGATCCCTCTACCACAGGGCTAGGACATGACATCTTCATGCCTAGAACAGGAGAGAAGATGGCTCCCCCACTATAGTTCCACATACTGAAATTGACCAGATTGGCAGCTGAGATTCTTACTTCAACACTAACAAAGTGACAATACATCCCACCTGAGAGCAGCAGGCTAGCTTAAGGTTGCAGTGCAGGCCAAGTGGCACACAAAGTTCTCTTCTTCATTTGCCCTGTGCCCCATCACCTGGTACCTGAGGCAACCACCACATTCAGTCAAAAGGTGGGGCTGGCCTTGTTCTATCACAACATGAAAAGATGAGGATGTGAAGGGAGATTCCACTCTCTTTTTTAATGGGGAATTTAGGGGTGTGACTGTCCTGCATATCCTGGCATTTACGGTAGGAAACAGCAGGGTTTCCTGTAGCTATTCCAAACCCTCGAAGTGTGAAGCAGTTCTAAGCAATCAAACATGATTGCAGTGTAAAATGTGAAGTAACTGCAGCACCACTCCTGACAGGTGATTGGAGGCTCTGACATACTGTCAGCCTCTCTCCTAAGACTGGTTCATCCTCTTTGCTCCATGATGTCAGCACAAATGGGCTATCCATCTGCACAGAGCCACAAATCTGTCCAGGAACCATGCATAATTAGGGAACGGGGATTCTTGGTTTGCGAAGCTCGTTGCACTGACAGTTTGGGACACAGAATAGCAGTCAAGAGAAAACGCAATGGAGAGAAGTTCCCCAAACATCCAGTCCCACAACCAAAGCTTGGAAAAGCCATTGCATCTTCCATTCCTCTTGATTCTTCTATCTAGGGATGTACTGAAGGAATAGGAATGGAGGCAGCAGCAGTAACTGAAGAAGGCAGTTGCCAAGGAATAAACACAAGCATGAACTGGAGAGCATTCATGTCCTGATCCTGACTTGTAAACAGTCATGCCACTTTCTAGTTGTTGTCCCCCTCCCCCCAAAAAATCCCTCTTTCCCACAAGCCACGCAAAAACATCTAGAATGAAGAACCTCTGCAGATATCTGGCAGAATTAAAGAGTGGGTCCATCATATAAGGTTAAGTTCAGTCAAAGATGACTATGGGGTTTTAGCGTTCATCTAACTTTCAGGCTGAGGAAGCCAGCGTTTGTCCACAGAACAGACAGCTTTCCGGGTCTTTTTTTTTTTTTAATAATATTTTTATTACTTTTTTCCAAATAGATATCAACAATACAGAAAAACAAGAAAAACAAGAAAAGAAAAAGAAAAACAGAAAAAGAAAAACAGATTTTTCCAAAGCTTGTTTCAATCCTCCAACGGACTTCCCCACATCTCCCGCACAATGCAATCTTTATAATAAATTTGTCAGCAAATTATAACCTTGTTTCATGTGTTTCTTTTATACTTTCAGTTGCATTTTAAGTTTAAATTACTTATTATCCAGTTACTCTATAAACACATATATTATCCTTATTTAAACATTTAAACGTTGGTTCTTTCATTAATGTTATCTGATTTCAATGTCATCAACTCCTATTGCTGGAGCTAATCTTTCCAAATCATGCGAATTTTTATAGTTCGTATAACTTATAAATTTTTTGCAAATAGTCCTTAAATTTTTTCCAGTCCTCCTCAGTCGTTTCTTCTCCCAAATCTCGGATTCTGGCAGTCATCTCGGCCAATTCCATATAGTCCATCAATTGCGTTTGCCACTCTTCCAGGGTGGGCAAATCTTGAATCTTCCAATATTTGGCGATCAGAATTCTTGCTGCAGTGGTAGCATACATAAAAAACGTTCTATCCTTCTTTAACACCTTTTGGCCGACAATGCCCAAGAGGAAGGACTCCGGTTTCTTAGGAAAGGTGTACTTAAACACCTTTTTTAACTCATTGTAGATCATTTCCCAGAAGGCCTTCACTTTTCGACAAGTCCACCAAAGGTGAAAGAATGTCCCTTCAGCCTCCTTACACTTCCAGCATTTATTGTCAGACAAATGGTATATCTTAGCAAGCTTGACTGGGGTCATGTACCACCTGTATATCATTTTCATAATGTTTTCTTTCAGGGCATTACATGCCGTAAATTTCATACCGGTGGTCCATAACCTTTCCCAGTCTTCAAACATAATGTTGTACCCAATGTCCTGAGCCCATTTAATCATGGCTGATTTAACTGTTTCATCCTGAGTATTCCATTTAAGCAGCAAGTTATACATTCTCGATAGTACCTTGGTCTTTGGTTCTAACAGCTCTGTTTCAAGTTTCGATTTTTCCACCTGGAATCCTGTTTTTTTATCCAACTTAAAAACCTCATTAATTTGGGCATAATGAAACCAATCTTGCACCTTATCCTTTAATTTTTCATAGCTCTGCAATCTCCAATTATCTCCTATCTTTTCTATTATTTCCCAATATTTCGGCCAACCGGCCTCCATATTGGGTTTTTTCCGGGCCTTGGCCTCAACTGGTGATAACCACCTCGGAGTCTTACTTTCAAGTAAGTCCTTGTATTTTGTCCAGACCATAAATATTGCTTTCCTGACAATATGGTTTTTAAACATTTTGTGTGTTTTTACCTTGTCATACCACAAAAACGCATGCCATCCTAACGAATTATTGAAACCTTCCAGATCTAGGACATCAGTGTTCTCTAGCAAAATCCAATCTTTCATCCAGCAGAAGGCTGCAGCTTCGTAGTATAACCTTAAGTCTGGCAGGGCAAACCCCCCTCTTTCTTTCGCATCAGTTAGTATTTTAAACTTTATTCGGGGCTTTTTGCCCTGCCAGACAAACTTTGAAATATCCTTCTGCCACTTTCCAAAACATTCCACTCTGTCCACGATCTGCAAGGCTTGAAACAAAAACAACATTTTTGGCAAAACGTTCATCTTTATAGCTGCGATTCGGCCTAACAAGGAAAGTTTCAGTCTTGACCAAATTTCTAGATCTTTTTTCACTTCCGACCAACATTTTTCATAGTTATCTTTAAATAAATTCAAATTCTTGGAAGACAAGTTGACCCCCAGGTATTTCACTTTTTTAACCACATTCAATTCTGTTTCCCTCTGAAATCCATCTGTTTCTAAAGATGTTAAATTCTTTCCCAGTACCTTAGTTTTTTGTTTATTCAACTTAAATCCCGCCACCCGACCAAATTCTTGAATCAGTTCTAAAACTCTTTTTGTACTAGATTCTGGCTCCTGTAGTGTTAAAACCAGATCATCTGCAAAAGCTTTCAGTTTGTATTGTTTCGCTCCGACCCGTATTCCTTGTACCTGCTGGTCCCTCCTAATCATGTTCAGCAACACCTCCAGGACTGAGATAAATAATAAAGGGGAAAGGGGGCACCCCTGCCGTGTTCCTTTTTCAATATGAAACTCTTCTGTCACCACATTGTTCACTATCAACTTAGCTTTTTGTTCTGAATAAATTGCTTCTATTCCATTTTCAAACCCCCGTCCCACTCCCATCCCTTTCAAGTTTTTCTTCATAAATTTCCAAGAAATGTTGTCAAAGGCCTTCTCTGCATCAATAAAGATTAACACTGCTTTAGTGTTAATATTTGTTTGTAAAAGTTCCAGAATATCGATAATATTCCTAGTGTTGTCAAACAAATGCCTGCCTGGGAGAAAGCCTGCTTGGTCCTTATGAATTACTTCATTTAGTACCTTTTTAAGTCTACTTGCCAAAATGTCTGTAAATATTTTATAATCCACATTTAGGAGTGAGATGGGACGGTAGTTCTTAAGTTGAGCCTTTTCAGTTTCCACTTTAGGTATCAATGTGATGAATGCTTCTTTCCACGTTTCTGGTGCCCTCCCTCCCTCCATAATCTGATTACAAACCTCCAATAATGGTTGTATCAAATAATCTTTTAGCGTCTTATAGTACTTGGAGGTAAGTCCATCGGGGCCTGGAGATTTGCCTAACTGCATGTTCTGAATGGCATCCTCGATTTCCTGTTGTGTTATTTTGTAATTCAAGATTGATCTCTTCTCCTGAGACAGTTCTGGTAGGCCATTGTCTTTCAAAAACTGATCCATCTCAAGCACCTCCTCGGGTCCTTGGGTATACAATTTTTTAAAATACTTCTGGAAACACTTTCTGATTTCTCCCGGTTTCTGAATCTTTTTCCCTTCAACCTCTAGATTGGTAACATAATTCAATTTTTGTCTTTTTTTCAACTGCCATGCTAGCAGTTTTCCACATTTGTTCGCGGATTCAAAAGATCTTTGTTTCATTTGCTTAATTTTCCATTCCACTTCTTGGTTTATCAATTTCGTATATTGTGACTGGTGGAATTTAATTTCTCTTAAAATCTCTTTTGATTTTGGTTTAGATCTTAACTTTTTCTCTCCATCTCTTATCTTCTCTAATATCTTATCCTTTTTTCCATTCCAGAGTTTTTTCTTAATCGTGTTCTGTTGTATCAGAAACCCTCTCATTACAGCTTTACTTGCGTCCCAGATTGTTCTTTTTTCCACCGAAGTATTCAAGTTAATTTCAAAATAGTCCTTTAAAGCTTTTTGGGCCTTCTTTACAATCTCTTGATCTCTTAACAAGCTGTCATTCATTTTCCATCTGAAGGAACCAGCCGGAACAAATCTCACTTCCATTTTCAAAGCGTTATGGTCGGACAGCTTTCCGGGTCTTGTGGCCAGCATGACTAAACTGCTTCTGGTGCAACAAAACACCACATGGAAATGTTGTTTACCTTCCTGCCACAGCGGTACCCATTTAACTACTTGCACTGGCATGCTTTTGAACTGCTAGGTTGGCAGGAAATGGGCTCATTGTCTCAGGGTTTAGGGGGAAGAGGTGACAAAACTGATTTCCAATAAGTGCCCCCCCTTTATTTCCATAACAAGTCCTTGGGTCTGTACTCTGAATAGTGACACCAGGAACCTAGAAGGTGCAGGGCTTGTCAGTCCATCCCCTGCACAGTCTCATCAGGGCTGACCTTAAGGCAATTGGAGCAATTGGGCCAAATTGGGCCTCGAATGCCGCTCCTAAGGGGGCCCCTGCACCAGGGCAATCTAGATGGATTTTATTTATATCTATAAGACTTTGCAGACTTTGGCTGTGAATTGGGGCCCTACCAAAAAATATTTCAAGTTGCACCCCACTGCTTCAAAATGGGCCCCACTGGCTAGCCCTGAGACTCATAGTTTCTGGGCCTGAGTTTCCCTGCCCTCTCATGAAGTCTTGGGTTTGCAATTTTGGGAGAGGGGAGACTGCCCACTGGGGAGCAGGCAGGCTGTTGAACCCCCCTAGATTTAGAGGCCATAGGCTTCAGCCTGCTTAGCCTATACATAAATCTGGCCCTGCTCCTTGTTCTTCCCCAGCCCTGGTCATTCCGCTCCTCCATATTCCAGTCATTTGCTGTTGAGACTTTCAACATAGTGAGGTCTATTGACATGCTGCTCATGTTCATAGCAAGAGCAGTGAACAAGAAAATGCCTCATAAAACTAGAGGCAGGATGGGCTCCTGAAATTGTCATCTGATTACTAAGGATCGGAACAAGCATAAAGTGCCGGTTGAATATGACAGCTCTTTTATGGAGTAATAATTTACACTCGAGTCCATATCGCCAAAACCCTTAGTCAGCGTTTCTTTCTCCTTGCTCACACAAATTTCCCATTGACCCCCTTTTTCGCATAACCCTACAAAAGAGATGCGCTGTTTATGCAATACAATCTATTAATATTGCATATGGCTAGTTGAGTGCCCAGTCATACTAAAGTGAAAGGTGCAGCTCGCTGAAGGGAGAAATGTGCCATTGTTATAATTTATTATTCATTGGGGGGTGGCAAAACGCTAGAAAGAAGTGAAGATTTATGGGAGAAGTGAGGTCCTGTGAGCTGTGGCTAATCAGAATAGTGACTTTCCCAAAGCCATCCAATGTGTTCTGGACTGAGGTGATTATTTTTGTCACGGCTGCACTCTGTCACTCATGGGCCACTTCCGTACATTTAAAACACATAGCTTCCCCTCAAAGAATCCTGGGACTTGTAGTTTGTTATGGGTGCTGGGAACCATAGCCGTGTGAGGGGTAAATTACTGTTCCCAGGATTCTTTGGAGGAAGCCGTAAGCTTTAAATGTAGGGCGTGAATGGGACAGAGGAGTGACTAATTGAATGCAGTCACAGCCAAAATAATTACCTTAGTCCTGGGGTTGCCTCAGCTTGCCTGGAACTGTGCTGGGTTGAAGCCAGGTGGCAGAGAGGCCAAGGTTGGGCACATTCTTTTGCCCAAAGTTGTTGAGCTTTTTTGGCAAAATCTTGGGGGGGGGGGGGAATTCGCCAAAATCTACAGTTCCAACATGGGTTGCCATATGTCCAGATTTTCCTGGACATTTCAGTGATTTGGAGGTGCTATATCCGGAAAATTCCAGACGTATGGCAACCCTTCTGCTGGCACCAGTCAGTTTCCCCCTCCTACACTATTTCTTGCTTCTTGGGAGAAAAACAATGACAAACCTAGACAGCATCTTAAAAAGCAGAGACATCACCTTGCCAACAAAGGTCCGTATAGTTAAAGCTATGGTTTTCCCAGTAGTGATGTATGGAAATGAGAGCTGGACCATAAAGAAGGCTGATCGCTGAAGTATTGATGCTTTTGAATTATGGTGCTGGAGGAGACTCTTGAGAGTCCCATGGACTGCAAGAAAATAAAACCTTTCCATTCTTAAGGAAATCAGCCCTGAGTGCTCACTGGAAGGACAGATCCTGAAGCTGAGGCTCCAATACTTTGGCCACCTCATGAGAAGAGAAGACTCCCTGGAAAAGACCCTGATGTTGGGAAAGATGGAGGGCACAAGGAGAAGGGGACGACAGAGGGCAAGATGGTTGGACAGTGTTCCCGAAGCTACCAGCATGAGTTTGACCAAACTGCAGGAGGCAGTGGAAGACAGGAGTGCCTGGCGTGCTCTAGTCCATGGGGTCACAAAGAGTCGGACACGACTAAACAACAACACTATTTTTAGGCCACGTTTTTTTCCCCTCTCTCAACCAGGAGTGATTAGTTAGATGAGGTGTTACTACAAAACTGGCCTTCTGGCATCAGTCTTGCTGATACCTACCAGAATGGTGAAGGACAGGGCAAGGTGGCAATAAGGTTGGGGCAGTGTGGGTATACCAACAAGAGCACTAGACTGGCTCTGTTGGGGTGCTTTCATGTTCTTGCCACTTCCCTGCCCCTACCATCCAGGTAAGCTGCATACCCCTCAACTGTCCCGAGAAAACCGAGACATCCCATTTTTTACTCAAGAGCATGGCAGCCATTTGAGGCACCATGATCTCACACCACAATCTTACCCTGAAACAAAGCACTTTTACAGGGTGTGATCTCATGTGGGTCATGTGACTCACCAGGAAGCACAGCCTGGAAGACACATGGCCCAGTTTTATCCTGGACTTGCTGGAGGGTATGAAGCTGTAGTGATCCTGATGCCTGAAAGCTAGCTCCATTATGCTGTCCTCCACCGGCTCCTGCTCTCAACAGCCAACCAGCATTCTGTGGGAACTGAGCATGCTCAGTTGGGCTGTTTGAGGGTTCCCCTCCATCCGTGTGTGTGTGTGTGTGTGTGTGTGTGTGTGTGTGTACATCCACAAAATGTGGGCTTCCGTCAAGTCTATCAATGCCCCCCTCTTGTGCATGGATGGGTGGTGGAGTTCTAGCTACATAAAAGCAAAAGCAATAAAAGACATTAGGATGGGTATCAAAGTTCTAGTTTTGAGAGTTTAAATAGTTACATTCAGACATAACTCTCTCAGCAAGGCCATACCTTATAATAATAATAATTCAGCATTTAACTGAGACAGGATTGACATATTAGATTCCAGTCATTCACCTTGTTACAATTTTTGGCTGAGGTTCACCTAGGCTGTGGGCAAAACAGATGTCAATAATTCATTGCATCCAAAGATAAATACTGTCATCTAATCAAACGCATTTAAACATTACACAAACTCATTATGGTTCTCTGTAGCTTTCTCAGCTCCCCAGGGAGGTGTAAATGTAATATTTTGCCCAAAGGTAGGTGAATAAATGTAGCTGGGAAGCACTGAGTTTAGCTAGAGAGTAAGATTAAAGGAGTCAACACATGTGCTCTGAAACCAGGGAAGAAAATATTTGCCTGTCAGATAAGGGAAAAATATTTTCTAAATACTTGCAGATCAGTAAGGGCCACCAGTTTTAAATTAACTATCCAAAAGCTTTGCATTCAAACTGCATGAAAATGTTGTGTGTGGTTTTTTTTTCATGTTTCTCTTTGCTGGTAATTAGAAGAGTGGTCATTTTCATCCCTGGGCGTTATGTATTTATTTAAACCATGCAGCACCTCGGGGAGATACACAGTTAAAATATATTTTTAAAATGCAATCTCAAAAAAGTTATAGAATTTTCTGGAAACAACATTAAACCAAGGAGAAGCAGAAAGATACACTGTTAATGAAAATAAGAACCAGAGTTTATTGAATGGATGAAGCTGCTGGATCTGAATACTAGAGTAAAGCGAAAGTTCCATTGATGAATGTTTGGGGCCACAGGGACTTTGAACCCCACAATAAAATATTTGAGGGGTTTGGACACCTCTCCCAAAAGTTGATGGATATTGCCATTCAAATGGTGTGTGTGCACCGTGTCATGTGATCAATTATGTGGGGGAGGGCTTACCTGGGCCCTCCACAATATTTTATTCAAGTTGGCCCGTGGGGTTGGAGAATTGATGGGACGAGGGGTTTGAGACAAACTAGATATGCAGCCATGTGTCCCTTTTCATCTTCTTCACCACTTACAGGGACAAACAATCCTCACTGGAGATTATACTCCTGCAAGACTTAACAGTCAGGGAGGGGGCAATTTTGCAATTGTTTACACTATATAAATGTTGGTCGATGAGACTTCCAACACTTTGAAGCCAAAATCTGGGACGCCACCTTCCGAGATGCTATCTTTCCGTTTTTTATTGTGAGGGTGCGGTGGCCATTTTGGTTGCTGTGATCTCATACGATTTTGTGCTACAGCCTCCCTCCCAAAAAAGTGGGGTTTTTGGGGGGGAGTTGCATTGTGAAATTGTGTGAGATCACAGCAACCAAAATGGTCTCGCGATAAAAAATGGGATGGCACTGATGGAGTATGATACAGCATTATTATTATTAAATAAATATATACTGCCCTATACCCGTAGATCTCGGGGTCGTACAGAACATAAAATTACAATATAAAAAAACAGGAAATGCATATGGCAGGGCCAGTCAATGAGCTCCTGATGTTGTTGAACTCTGCCTCCCATCAACCCTGGCCATTGGCCATGTTAGCAGGAGTTGATGGGAATCCCAAGGCATGCAAGACTTCATAGGTCAAAACCATGCAAGATATGAATGTACGAAGTAAATCAAGGTAGGCCACACAGCCCTCGACACACCTCTGTTTGTCCCATTACTGAGCTGAATTTGTAGCTTAATTAGCTGAGGAAGACTCTGAAGTGAATTTTACCTCAGAATGGAATTCCTTCCCTTTGCCTTTCTTTAGACCAACACTGCAAGCTGAAGAGTCTCTTTGCGGAGGAAGATAATGATTTAAATGAAAACAAACTCCAAAAGGACCCGAGAGAGAGCACAAATGCTGAACTCAAAGCAGCTCACAAGCCACAGATCATATCTGACAGACCAGATTATAAATGGACAAATCCATTCCAATTTATATTCCTGTGAATATTCCCTTGAGGCTTTAGGTTGGCTTTAGCACTGTACAAGAAGCTTCTCCCTTATTTTTCTGTCAGTCTGCATAATCGTCCGATGTCATGACCCCAGCACAGCAAGGCATAGCCACTATCCTCAGTTATTTCCCTGCCCCCTTACAGGAAATTATTGACTATATTACTTTTGTTGCACCTGTTTGTCCTCAAGTAGTACAAAATGTTAAAATGGCATAGAACGATGTAGTCATTTTTTATATCAGCAGTAAGCTGGGCCCCACCAGAAACCCAGAATTTAAACCAGTTTAAGCCCAGAATTGTACCAAACTAAAGCAAATACAATTGCACTGTCTCCACATTGGCGCCTTATTCAGTCACTGACATAACTATGATGTTAATTTTAGTCTGTTTTTGTCTTTTAACGTTTGTATGTTTTAAAGTAGGGTTGCAATTTTTTCTTCAGTTCTATTGTTTTATCTCTTTGTAAACCACTTTGAGGTTATTCACCATCAAGCAATGTATAAATTTTATGAAATGAAATAAATATGCTAATTGTTGAGGAGCCGCCACAGGAAACAGAAAGCCGGTATGTCATGCACACATTTGTAGTTACCTTGGTTACTATAAGAGATGAAATCAGAACATACATACACCTGTCCCTTGAAATGGGATGTGAGGTGGTACTGCAAATTAATTAAGGAAGTCCTATTTTCAACAATGTCCAAAATTTGATATGCATGAGCTCTCTATATGCATCGACCTTACCCTGTTAAATTGGTTTAATCGTTATAAGGGGTCTCTACCAAAGAATTGCTAAGGTCTTTGTGAGACTTAAGTTCTTTGGAGGAAGCCACGACACTTAAACTGGCATGAAAACCAATGTAAACTTGTAGTGTAGATTTATCCTCTCGCAGTAGAATAGCCTGTTTGAGTTGGGTTTAAACATCTAGGTTCAATCATTAGAAGGGGAGGTCCTTTTAACACAATGGCATTTTATTGGGTTGTGCTTATGCTCTGGGTTCTTTCTTCCCATACCATTCATTCATATATTCTGTTGCCTCTCCCTGAGCCTTTCAGATGGGAGCACCTGTAGTGGGTTGGAGTTACTCGTGCGTAAACTGTCCCCTTTTAGAGCTTGGCTGCCTGGGTTAAACCGTCCTGACTGCACAGCCCATCTCAGCGTGGCTGCCTCAGTCGCTCGCAGAGTCTGTCTGTGGGCGTTTCTTAAACCGTTGCCAGCATAAGAGTTGTTTGACTCCCAATCGTCTTCGCCTCTCATTGCGCGGGAGTCTCCTGCGCAAGGAGGGCATGGGTAGTGGAGGACCAGGGCTCTCCTCACTGACTTCCAAGGAAGAATCCCGGAGCCCTTCCACCTCTTCTCCCATTTCCTCTCCTGGATCCTTGGTGTTACGCTGATTTCCTTCCCCCTCCATCAAGCTGCATCTCCCCCTAGTGCTTGTACCTTCCCCTGCAGAATCGGAGAGCCTCTCCTTCGCCTGTTGCTCTGATGTCAGTTTCCTGACAGCACCCTATGCACCTAAAGTAGCCATTAATCATAGCAGCAGAAGAGATACAACTCAGTGATCTGTACATGGAGTAGTTTCTGCCTGAAACACATTAATTTTCCTGTCCCTGTAGACCAGGAGTCGGCAAAAAAATTTAGCCGTGGGCCGGTCCACTGTCCCTCAGACCTTGTGGTGGGCCAGAGAGCAGCACTGGGAGGGGAGAGCTGGAAGAAGAGGCGAGGGGGGCAAGTAGTCCTCCTCCCCACCCCGAACCCCCAGCCCCAGCCGCTGCACTTACCTTCCCTGGGGCTGCCACCACCGCTGCTGCTGCTTCTCGTGGGTAGGCAGAGCGAGCTCATCCGCTCCGCTCTCTGGCCCACATGAGCACTAGGGCAGCAGCGGAGGAGGAGGGAAGATGAGTGGCACGAAAGGGCTGGCTCCGGAGAGGGGCTGCTTAAAATGGCACTCAGCCAGCTCAGCCCAGCCTCCTTCCTCCTCTAGGCAGGGCAGGAAGAAGTCAGGAGGAGGGAGGGAGGAGGCGCTGCCACAGTGTGTGTGAGGGAGGAGGGATGGAATGGCGCACGGGGGGGGGATGGTGCAGTCCAAATGAACAGAATCCCCACACCGATCCACAGACAGTCCGCAGACCGGATCCTGAAGGCAATTGGGCTTGAACTGGCCCGCGAACCATAGTTTTCCAACCCCTGCATTAGACTAAGAATGTGGGAATGTGTCCATTTTAGTTTCTCTCAGTTTCTCATTTTTACATTCTCAAGTTCAGTTCTCCACTTTTCCAGTGATTTGCCATATTATTTTATTTAAAGTGCTTGTGAAAATCCCTTTCTCTTAATGTCTCTTAATGTACAGTTTTTGTGTGTAATTTTGCTGGGTATACACATTTTCGCAAAACGATTTCCCCTAAAATAATGCATTGTTGTTATGTTATTTTCACCAGTATATGCACCCATATGTACACTGTACCCAAGCATATATATATTTTAGCACACATAACTTGGCTGGAGCACTGCATTGTAAAATTTGGAGGAGTGCGAATTTCAAAGAACGGCTGCATTTCGGTTCACATCCAATTCCAGAAAGTGTTAATGAGGTAAGATCGCCTTTAAATGAGAACTGAATGAAATTTCGCCCCCAGTCCCAGAGAGGGACATGGGCTCATGACAAAGCCTTCAAGGAACTGAGCCTTGTAGTGGAGGATGACAGAGAGGAAAGAAAGTCCTCCTGTCTCTGTTCCAAGAGGTTTGGAGTGTGTATGTTCCAGGATGAGATTGATACTTGCAACCTCTCTGCTATAATAACTTCTAGTTCTCATCTATGCTTCCAACTACTTACTGAATTGCTGATGGAGCAGGTTTCTCCCTTTTTCCCAGAACTTGGGAAAGTTTGCTTCCTCCAGTTTCTCCCAGGGTGCCTTGGGTTGTTGCTTTTTCAAGTGCTTAATTTAAGAGGGAGAAATCCCTGTAATTGCCTTTAAAAATCAACAAAAATATCTGCAGATTACACTCGGAGAGGCACACACTGAAGTGAAAAATGCTTCAAACCGTCTGGTGATTGTGTTTGGTTTTTGTTTGGTTTGTAAATGCCACGTTTTATCTGTTTGTCAGCTTCATAAATTTCCCTCACCATTATAAACCTATCATATCTCCTTTCCTTTGGCCAATCCACACCCACCCCATTTCTATACACACTATAAATGTTTTATGTGCAGAAATCTCATTGCCTTTTGACACCCCATAAAACAGGAAGACTTCTTCTCTCGCCAGCTGCAGTTTGAAAACTTAACGTGAGATGCTTGCGTCAACTGCAGCTAGTTCTTCCAAAAAGAGAGCCACATTTTGTTTGTGATCGCTGGGGTAATGGAAGTAGGCAGGTAGCCTGGAGAGAGAGAGAGAGAGAGAGAGAGAGAGAGAGAGAGAGAGAGAGAGAGAGAGGGAGAGAGAGGGAGAGAGGGAGGAGGAGGAGGAGGAGGAGGAGGAGGAGGGGGAGGAGGAGGAGGAGAAGAAGAAGTTGTTCAAGATGTCCTTCAACAAGATGTTTTCCTCCGTTTCTCATTTTCCCAGTCTTATATTCACTTTTGTACACCTGTGATTTTTTTAAAAAGTCCCCTCAAAAACCCACCAGCATTTTAGTATGCCATTTCCTGCAATATTCACATCTTTGCAAACACCATGCATTTTTGTATGCCATTTTCACTAAAATGTTCATTTTAATGCACACTATTCTACAGAAAAGTGGGAGAATGGAATCACAGAATTCAGAGAAGAGGTGATTTTGAAAGATAGCTGCTTTTCAGTTTGTTTACTGCTTTGGGAAGTGCTAATTAGGGTTACCCAGTTTCCCCCCATCCCTGGCAGCAATGCACATATGGTTGACATAATTTCTCTCATTCTCCCTCCCTCCCTGTCTCTATACATGTAGGAACTGCAGAATCTGAATTTATTTTGAATCACAGTATCATGCTGGCTTTTACACCTTTTCTATTATCTAAGAGATCAAGGAAATGTTGTAGCATACAAAATCCTTTCTTTCAAAGCCTTCCCCTCCAGATAAGTCATTTATGTCATGAATAGCAAACAGTACATAAAAGCTGATCAGCTGCAGAAATTTACACATCTGAAGTACGTCTTGATCTTTAGACTTGCCACTCTTCTGAATACTGGAGGATGTTTTGGGTTTTTTGGAATCCATGGCCTCCAACATTTGTCAGATGAAATCAGGTGTACTTAAAAGAGAGAGATAATAGTTTTCACAGAGGCATGGATGGCTATAACAGAGAAGAAGCTTCTTATCCTCAGCAGCTGCTTCTGACATTATGGATTTGATACGTAGAAAGGATTTCTTTGTGTGCATGCTGAACATGAAAAGTGGCATGCGACAAATCATGCACTCACAAACTGAGCTGCCTTTACAACTGCTGGCAAGCTAAAGCCAATTTTGTTTTCAATTTTTGTCTGGGCTGTGTAGACCAGTGGTCTGATCCAGTCCAAGTCACACTCAACTCTGACTTCACTATTATATTGCTTGCACCTTCTTTGCTTTTCTGAGGTTTTGTTTGTCCTCCATTGTACATGAGTATTTATGCACGTTCAGTGTATATACTGTACAATGGAAGCGCCCACTGGCTCAAAAGCCCTTCTGTGAATGAAAGGGCACAACTGGATTCGACCCAGTAGATTGTTTTTCATTCAAAAGTACAGTGGTATCTCGGGTTAAGAACTTAATTCGTTCTGGAGGTCTGTTCTTAACCTGAAACTGTTCTTAACCTGAAGCACCACTTTAGCTAATGGAGCCTCCCACTGCTGCCGCACCACCGGAGCACGATTTCTGTTCTCACCCTGAAGCAAAGTTCTTAACCCGAAGTACTATTTCTGGGTTAGCGGAGTCTGTAACCTGAAGTGTCTGTAACCTGAAGTATATGTAACCTGAGGTACCACTGTAAGGGTTCTGGTTTGTGAATGTTTTTCGGAAGCCGAACTTCCGACGTGGCTCCCATGGCTTCCGATTGAGTACAGGAAGATCCTGCAGCCAATCAGAAGCCGTGCCTTGGTTTTCGAACGGTTCCAGGAGTCGAATGGATTAAGTTTGACATCCAAGGTACCACTGTAACTGATTTGCTCCAGAATGATTGGCTGACCCTTTTCAATCCAAAAATGTGGACTCAGTGAATTGTAGTCAACTAAATTTTACTCAGAGTACACTCACTGAAATGAATGGACAGAAGTAAGTTAGCCCCCCCCCCCATATTTTATTCAAGTTGGCCCCCCTGGTTGTATACATAGGGCTACTACCCCTTTATCCTTCACAAAAACCCTATGAGGTACCTTGGGCCTAAATAAAGTTACCCAGTGAGCTTTTTGCCGCAAGCGGGGATCAGAACCAATGTTTCCTCAGCCAGTGTGTGAAGTGCTAGACACCATACCATGGCACAGGCGAAGATACAATGCTGCAAATAGGGCGTTTATTCTGTGATTCAGCTCTCTTTAAATGGTGCTGCCTCCACAAAGTGTGCCAAAGGCTAAATAAAGACTAAAGTTCAAGTAAGTGGATGAGCTGGCAGTTCATTCTCCGAGATGATGTACCTGCTTCAGTGGAGACCTCACCTTTCCCATTCCCCATTCGGTGCGGAAGACAGGGAATATAACAGGCTGAAAGGCACCATTTGGTTTAGTCACCCATTTTTCAAGTGATAGTTGCTATGCCTACATGAGACGTGAAGCAGCCACCTCATTTTATTCCCAGCGGGCTGTGCTCTTAAAAGCGTTGACCAGCAATAGAGCTTTGAAGAAGTGAAGGCTTGAAAGCCCCTCTCAGCAGAGTATATTTAAAATTCCTTTTGTCCTGTGATAGCACATTTTACTGAAGAAAATAAGCTCCGGTAAATAAATATCCTTGATATGGCAGCTTTAGATAGGATAGGATTAGAATCGAGGTGATAGGGGGTGCTTTTGCTGAACAGTTTCAATAGCATCCAAAACTCCCCCTCTCTTTTTGTGGGGAGGGGGTATTTTTTTCAAGAACTGTAATGGGGGGGGCAGGGAGCAAAAGAGTCCATCCATGTGGAGTGGGAGGAAAGGGGAATCTCATTGGCCTTGATCACTTATGCCAGCGATGTAGGAAGGACTGTCAATTGGCTTTATTTATGCTCAGTGACACAATCATGTAGCCAAACATGATTGGCTAAAATCATTCTGGTGAAGAGGGTACTTGGGGGGGGGGTGGACTGAAACAGTAGCGGAGAGGAGAAACAAATAACAATTTAATATAAGGTGGGTTTTTAAAAAATAAATAAATATATACAACAACAAAATTTATGCTACCAGAACTTTATAGGTAAATGGTCCCTCCTAATTCTATTAAAAGTGGTAGGTTTTGGCACCACATTTGTTTAATATTTAGCTTAGCTTAATATCTAACAATGCATTTTTAAAGAATAATTTATATTACTGGATATTTATAGGAAAATGTCCCCTCCTCGTTCTATTTTTTAAAACCCTTTCGGCTGGTTAAATATTGCCTCCCCTGCAGTTTGATAGCTGGGCTCTTAATAAGACTTTAGTAGATCTACTCCTGTATGAATCTGAGAGCTGTAGACCAGAAGGAAGCTCTCTAAAGATCTGCCCCAACTATTTGTTAAAAAAAACAGAAGCTTTTATGTTGGGCATAATAGGACAGGAACTACCAAAAGAGTGGAATAAATTGTTTATGTATTCTACAACGGCGGCTCGGATTCTACTAGCCCCAAAATGGCAGGACGACAAGATACCAACGAAAGAAGAATGGCAAGTCAAGCTTATGGAATATGCAGAAATGGTGAAACTGATGGAAAGAATCAGAGAGATAATGAAGATTTTTTAAAAGACTGGGGACCTTTTATGTTGTATTTACAGAAATACTGTAAAGATAGGAACTCACTAGTGGGGAGGAGTTGTGATGGACCTCGTGGCCACCTACTCGCCTCCAGGGGTAGGGGACTTAGTCCCCCATTGCCCGGGGATCCTGGCCATGTCAGAGCCCGGCCAGCCAATCCGCTGGCCGGGAGGCGTGGCCAGGTCAGTTTAAACAGAGGCGCGAGCCGGAGGGCTTCCTCTTTGACTCGCTTCCTCAATCACCCTCCCTCCCTCCCTATTTTGCAGGTCTAGGCCTGCTATGGACCGCGGTTGGTCGCCATTGAGAGTCCTGGTAGGAATTGGCAGAAATGACTGGCAGAATCCGAGACCAGGGAAAAGAGACGGCGGAAGAAGATTGGAAGAAATTTAAGAACTATCTTAAGAAACATTGTAAAATTAATGAGTGTTAAAATGATGCGGCTTTAGAAAGTAAGTGGATTACAGCTGTAAAGATTAAGTTAAAAGAAAAGGAAGGTTAACAATTAGATAAAATTAAGGGTGAGGATTTGCTGAACTAAATATTTGAAATTGGAATGCAGAAAGGGGAGGTATGAGGAGGTCGGTGAAGTAAGTTTTAAGAAAACAAGGTTTTAAAATTATACTTGTTCTTTTTTCTTGTTTGTGTTCGTTTGTATTGTTGTGTTTGTTGATATAATTTGTGAAACTTTAATAAATATCTTATATATATATAAAAGAGAGTCCTGGTAGGAATTTTTCCACTTGGCAAATTGGCACTGGCCATGTGGTTTTCGCCTACCTCATAGCAATCATCACAACTTTGTTAGGGTTGTGGTTAGGCATTGTTTGACCTTGTGATGGGAGAGAAGAGGTGTGGCCATCACCTGCCCCTCCAAGCTTAAGGGTATTCCGTTAAAGGAATCCTGGGGGGGGGGGTTGTTCTGGTCTGAAGCCTGGGTCAGGGGCTAGGGCCATGACACGACCCCGACGGGAACACCAGGGGGAACTGGAGTTGGTATGCATAGACAGGGCTCCCCCGTCCAGTGGTTTGCCCTTACTGGACTTCCTGCGCATCAAGCAGGAATCAGATATAGTCGGGTCCATTCAATGCCTAAGCCAATGCCGCTCACATTCTGTAATCAATAAAGTTGTGGCCAAAATTTGCCCAATAACATTAACCTAATATCCGTGTCCTTGTGTGTGTTATTTCTCAACAAGGGGGTGGCTGCGGGGACTTGACACGCAAGTCACGGGGCAAGGGGTGGTGGTTCTTTTATATGACAAATGTTATATTGTGCTGTTTGATTGAATATAAATCTGTAAAAATCCAAGAAAGATCTGCCCTAACTGGACAGGAATTCTTGGTGCAATTGGCTCTTTGCATGCACATCCAAGCAGATACGTGTCTGGATTGAGGCTAGAGAGTTCTTTTCTTGTTAAATAAAGCATGCTGTTAATGCACAGTTTCTCCCTTCCTTCCCCTCTTTCAGCAATAGCTAGGGAGGGGGATTCACTTCTGTCTAATAATCTTAAGATAGATCAAATGATGAGTATTGCTAATGAAATGCATTGCGCTATCAAAGCACTTTTTTTGCCACTCACCTTCTTTCAAAATTGTCCTCAGAGTGAAGAGATTCCAGGTGACTGGATCAGACAGCTCTTTCATCTGACTGAAACCTCATCCTTTATACAGTGAAAACTCAAAATACTTTGATTTTGCTCCTGGAAACCCTTAAGCAGTTTAAAAGTGTGCTTTTAAATGAACATTTAAAAATAGTTCCCAATAAGTTCTGCTGATCATATCAAACTATTATTGAAACGACAATATCTCTTTAGATATTAGCTTTGTTTGGTTTTTATGGTATTCAATATTGAAAACCTTTAATAAAATTGATTTTTTAAAAAATGGAATTCTCTTTTTGTTTTGGTTGCTTGATGATCGTTTGTAAATTTGAAAATTAGAAAATTAAATCTTTTTTTTAAAAAATTGATTTTTTAAAGAAAAGAGAATAATATTGAACTACTGTGCAGGGTTGTAAGAATAAATGTGTTCATAACACTCATCTATGGTGGTGGTAGGAATGAGATAACGTAGTATGAGTCTCTCCCCTCCAACACACAGGTGGTATTTCTTCTTCTTCTTCTTTGGCGAACGTTTGTAGCTGAGTAAGATTGTCTTCCATAAACACGGTTTTAACAATGAGTCCGTAAGCGACTGTGGAGGCCAATTCTGGATCCACACGTCCTTCCACAGTGGGGACATTGGTTTCCGGGCGGGAGTTGATCACAGTGAGGATTTGAGAGAGTCTTTAAACCTCTTTTGTTGACCACCAGCATTACGCTTTCCATTTTTAAGTTCGGAATAGAGTAGTTGCTTTGGAAGATGATCATCAGGCATCATCACAGCATGACCAGTCCAACAGGGGGTATTTATGAATGACTTTACAACCATATGGAAGCCCAGTTTGCATGATCCATTTCCTGAGGGTGGAGGGGAAGGTCACTCTTGGGGCAGGGTGGCCTTCTTCCCTCTGATTTTACTCCCACATTGGATTTTCCCCACCCTTATACAACCCAGAGGAACAGTTCCACTAGTCCAGACCCTCCAGGCGTCCCTATTTTCCAGGGACAGTCCTGAATTTACAGAAGCCGTCCAGGTTTCTCATTTGATCCTGGAATGTCACGCTTTTCCTTAGGGCATCCTTATTTCCATCAGAGAAATGTTGGAGGGTATGGAGTGACACGACCCCCCCCCCAAAGCTAAGCATCTGAAGGCAGCCCTGTACTGTATAGAGAAGCTTTTTTATGTTTAATGCTTTATTACGTTTTTTATATGTGTTGGAAGCCACCCAGAATGGGTGGTATAAAAATAAAATTGTTGTTGTTGTTGTTGTTGTTGTTGTTGTTGTTGTTGTTGTTGTTGTTGTTGTTGGAAAGGCACTAGGGAAGTTTGCTTGGCGCCTTCATTATACACCTTTAGGCACCAGGCAAAAAACATTCATTTTTAACCAGGCCTTTGTACATATTTTTAGATGAATGAACAACATTTTGGGCTGTATTTTATGGATTTTTAATTTTTTGGGCATAAAATGACCATAAAACCATAAGTGCTGGGATAATGTGATCCTATACCCTTTAAAATATGGCTCTTTTTTGAGGGGGGTGTTATTGGATTAATGTTTATATTTTAATTATATATATATTGTGACTTTTTTGTGAACCGTCCTGAGACCTCCAGGTATAGGGGGGTATATAAATTCAATAAATAATTGTTGTTGTTGTTGTTGAATAGGACATCCTTATTTTCATCAGAAAAATGTTAGAGGCTATGCTAGTCTTTACAGGAGCAGATACAAAAGGAATACCTCTTACTCTACGAGTGGGGTCATTTTTCAAAACATTTGGATCAGCTTAGGCAAATTACCCAATTTTCCCCTAGAGTTTTCCTGAGGTTATTTCTTTTTTCTGAGTTGATCCAAAGAAGATTCAGGAAGCTCACTTTTCTCTAGTTCACACTGGAAGTTATCTGAATGGCGCACGAATTGCCCTTTCACCATTGCACCACTGCCTGATTTCACCATGCATCCATGCACACAAGCATGCTGCTGAATGCACGAAATGGACCTGAGCTGATACATTGAAAGTGCTTTGGACATGCTATGTGCTAGGAATTATGGTTTTTGCTAGGGAGAGGGAATGAGGATGCAATAGAGTAAAGCAGAAGTGAGGCAGCAATGGGGGGAAATTGAATATGGCATATGTGGATAGTGTCATTATATCATTTAGTCACTAGATGGCACTGGATGTAGTTGTATCTACAGAGTAAGATTTGCCCTTGATGTCAGATAAGTCGGTCCTCTTTCTGTATGTCCCTGTGGCTGATGAATGCCAGCAATACTCCACCTGCACCAAAACATTTTACCCACCTATATTAACTTTACATTTAGCTTTCCTCATCATGTAGAAGGAGACATGGTATGCCAAAATACAAGACTGGGGTGCTTCAAAGCCACCCGGGGTGGTCAGATGCAAATAGGGCAGAACTTCTGCACCTCAAATAGTTGTGCAGAAGTGTGGATTTCTAGATTAAAGCTGTAGGAGCCCTACTCGCTTTTGTCCCTGATAACTGTAAATTTCTCTTTTGTGCCTTTGGAGTATGGGTTGAAATTCCGCTAAGGTGAATGAAATTGTACTAATGTGAAGCACAAAGAGAAGATCCCTTGGATCTGTGGAGGATAATGACAGAGAAATTACTCATTTTCATCTCTTGCATGTTTAGATAAGTGACCCTCCAAGCCTTAACTGATGTAATGAGATCTGTTAAAGGAGCTAGACTAATTCAGCCAATGGTCTTGTCTACTTACAGTGCAGTAGAGTCTACTCTGCACAGTTTATCTGCTTACAATTAGTTGCTTATTAGCATTTGAGTGTTGTTGTTTTACTATTAGCGAATTAGCCCATTGAAGCAAAAATTTAAGCAAGCACGTCTATGATGAGGACAAACGTGGTTCTCTCCCACCAAAAATAAATAAATTGCAAATTTGTGCAGAAACAGGAGAGAATGAAATTGTGAATGAACACCTCTGCAAGACGTACTGACCAATCCATCTATCCCTAGCAGATACTAGTAAAGATTATCAGAATGTGAATTGTTCAGAGGGCAGATGGCTCTTTTGGGTAAACCAATGAGACCTGGGGAATATTACAGCAAGCCGTTGTGTTACAAAGGCCAAAAGAATATGGAGATGTGATATAAGTTATGACAAGCACTGCACCAAAACAAGAATAAGTATTCTTTTAATAACCACAGTCACTGAAAGTGAGTCAGTATATTTACAGCTTCCTATTAATGAAACAGAAACTCGAAGGTGCTGTTGTTGTGCCTTCCTTTGAAATCAGTTTAGCCTAAACCCAGAGCGATTTATGCAGTTCATGCTGACTTTGATGATTCAAAAAAACTCACAGTTTGTAGGCAGTATGAAGTCCAGAAGGAATATGAGGCTGTTGCAGATGAGCTACATTATGTCTTACATTATCCCAGCACTTATGGCTTTATGGTCATTTTATGCAAAAAATAATAATCCACAAAATACAGCGCAAAATGTTTTCAATATATCCAAAAATGCATATATTTCAATTTACCTTAGAGCACTGATTGATGCACAATGGGATGGAACAGATCAGTTGCTGGGAAATGTGTGACCCAGAACAGGACTGAAAAATAAATGACCTCTTCAACCCTATCCTGTGTGCCCACACAGATAACATATAAGAGAGGCAATATATATTGTGGTTCCAGGTGGTCATCTCTTTGCTGTTTTTCTGTAGCAGGCCTTTTCTTTATTGATCTTGCCACCCTCCACAGAGAACACTTTGGTAATGCATAGGGCTTTTCTTAAGACACACTTAGGTCCTTATTAGTGTCAAAGCTAAGTACTTTTAAGTCCTGCTGATTTCAGCTAGAACCAATTAAGCATGTGCTTGACTCTTCCACTTAACTCAGTGAGACTTGGCTTTGGAGCAGGAGAAAACTAGCTTGCTCCATCTTCCATGGGACATATGTGAAATATGTGAAGATGGCTAGCAGATCTCCTCTCAGTCTCCTCTTTACCAAGCTAAACGTACCCTAGTCCCTCACCTGAAGTATACCTGAAGGAGCGTCTCCATCTCCATCCTTCTGCCCAGACACTGAGGTCCAGCGCCGAGGGCCTTCTGGCAGTTCCCTCGCTACGAGAAACCAAGTTACAGGGAACCAGGCAGAGGGCCTTCTCAGTAGTGGCACCTGCCCTGTGAAACGCCCTCCCATCAGATGTCAAAGAGGAAAATAACTACCAAACTTTTAGAAGACATCTGAAGGCAGCCCCGTTTAGGGAAGCTTTCAATGTTTAATAGGTTATTGTATTTTAGTGTTTTCTTGGAAGCTGCCCAGAGTGGCTGGGGAAACCCAGCCAGATGCGCGGGGTATAAATAATAAAATATTATTATTATTATTATTATTATTATTATTATTATTATTATTATTATTATTATTATTATTACCTTTCCTCATTCCTAATTACAGAAGCTGGGATTTCTTCCAAAGGCCAGGTGTCCTTGAGCACCAAAAATCTTGGCTGTGTCATTCAACAGGCATTGCAAGCCACTAGCAATAAGCTCACTCTCTGCAAATGTATGTAAAGTTCTATTGAAGGGGGAAATATATGTATCCACCTTGAATTTAATGGAACACATTTGCAATGCAACAGGTTCCTGCACTGACGCTCATGAATCTTTTGTGAGCTTAGAGTTACCCTGTGCATGATTAGGTAAAACTGCAAATGTATAGCTGCAGGGGGAATGTAAACCTCTTTGCAGAGCACTGGAATTCATTATTATCATAGCTCATCTATGGCCTTGCAATGGTATTTTCTCCTTAAGCTGTCCAAGACTACAGAAAGCCCACCCACTGCATGAGTCTGGGTCTGCACTGTCTCTTAACTCCAATCTAGGAATGGGGAAGAAATCACACTCAGTTTGCATTTAAAAATGCTTCCCTGAACAATATTCAAATCAAAGCAGCCGGTCTTTGAAATTCGCATGTCTCTGAATTTTGCAATGCAGCTTTCCAGCCAAGCAATTTGTACAAAAACACATGAATTGAGTACAGTGTGCATAGAAACTCATATGCTAGTGACAACAACATACACATGAATTATATCAGGGAAAACTGCTCTGTAAAACTGAGTATGGAAGCAAAATTACATGCAAAAACCTGTCTATTAGTGGAAATTTGCACCAGAGTGTTCATGAGGACTTAAAAAGGAAACTGATGGGGAGATGTGGGAAATGGGAGAATGCAAAAGTAGAAAACTAAGAGAAACCAAAATTGACAGGAGTCTGGTGCCATTTTTTCCAAAAGAGCTTGAACACATCTTAATGGCAGCTGCACTGTTCTTCATCTCCTTAGTTACAAAACAGGATTCATCACTCATTGAGCACATAATACAATTATGTCATAGAAAAGTGCATCAGATTGCTTTCTGTTTTAAATAAAGGACAATTCCATTATTCCATTTTAAAGAAGAGATAGAAAGATTACTTCACTTGTTTATCTTCCAGTGTGATGCGTGCTATTATCTGTCAGAAATGTCCTTCCCTCATCTAGACAGGACAGCACAGGTCTCTATGCAAAAGGATAAAAGGCCATGAATCTGACATCAGAATTGGCATGATTGATAAAAAGAAACAGCAGGGAGACAGTTCAGTCTCCCAGGACTCTCTGCCTTAAGGTAATAATTAAGCTGCCCTTGCATCTGGTCTGGGAGATGCCAAATGCAGCAGTCAGACTGCTCACAGGAACAGACTACTGGCAACAAGTTACTCTGCTGCTGAATTTGTTATCAGTTTCCTACTGGGCCAGGGTCAAGGATCATAGAATTGTAGAGCTGGAAGAGACTGTTAGGGTCATCTAGTCCAACCCCCGGCAATGCAGGAATCTCAGCTAAAGCATCCCTGAAAGATGGCCATCCAACCTCTGCTTAAAACCCTCCAAGGAAGGAGAGTCCACCACCTCCTGAGGGAGACCGTTCCACTGTTGAACGGCTCTTACTGTCAAAAAGTTCTTCCTGATGTTTAGTTGGAGTCTCCTTTCTTGTATCTTGAAGTCACTGGTTCAAGTCCTACCCTCCAGAATCTTGTGCTAATTCACAAAGCACTAAACAACTTGGACTCAAAGGACCTTAAGGACCCCCTTGATCACTGAGGTCTTCTGATGGGACACTTTTGGTGGTCTTATCTGCCCCTGATGCTCAGCTGGTCCTTCCTAGAGACTGAGCCTATAGTGTGGCAGGCCCCAGACTGTGGAACTCCTTGCCAGTAGAGTCACCCCTGCTCCCTTTTAGGCATCTTCTGAAAACTGTGTTATCCAGATAGGACTTTTGAACCTGAGATCCTTGGCCAACCAGCTCTTACTGACATGTTTGCTGATTTCATTGTTTTTACAGCAATGCAGTGTTTTCTGTCCTTGTACCACCTTCTGATATTTCATATGAAAGTTAGTATAAATATTGGAACAGATAAATAAATACTCTTGAAGAAAGGAACTCCAAGGGGGAGTTCAGCAACATAAACTTGCTGAATTACAAGGTATCAAGAAGTTCATCTCTATCACCTGTGTTAATTAGCTGACCTGTCCCCCGGGTGTTTGTGTTCTCACCTACACACTGTTGGTGAATCATCGCTGTTAACAGCTGTGCAGCGGGGGTTCTCAGTCTCTGCAGGGAAGCCGCTTGCAAGAGAGCACCCTGCATCCTGTTGGATTGATGTCTCTGCTGATGGAGCCATTGATCCTGCCTGGTGCTACTTCAAGGGACAAGCCTCAGGCAGGAAGGAGTGTCAAGTGGTGGGCTCCTACTTTCTCCAGGGAAGACGCAGCAAGCGGTCAGGGTAGGTGTTTGCCGTTTTGTGTTGCTTTCCCACCCAATTATGCCTCTCCTCCCTGTTTGATGCCCTACCCCCTGATAGCCATAGATCACTCTTGGCCAGATGTCAGGGGCTGGATTGAAGAGGAGGCTTGGGAACTGGCCCCTCCTTCTCCTCTGCTTCCATTGGAGGAGGAGGGGGAGTGGGGAGAATCACCCCCCTCCAGTAGTTTCTAGAGAAGAAGGAGACAGGATTGTATTACAGCAGAAGGCAGAGCTGCCAAGCTACGAGATCTAAGGAGAAGGAGAAGGAGGGGGAGTTGGAGAACTGCTAGCAGAGACTTCCTTGGAGAGCATGAGCATAGAAGCTCCACCCTCACCCCGTACTCGTCGCTCACTCAGAATTCAAGAGCAAAGGTCTCAACGACATTTGACTCCTGAAGTCTCCTCTAGAGCCACAGGCTGTTGCTGGGGAAGGGAGGGGCTCAGAGTGAGCAACGTCACCATGGAGTTAAGACTGGGTTGTTTGCCTTGCTCCACAATTACTGAATAAAAACCACAAATCCAGTGGTACCTCGGGTTACAGACACTTCAGGTTACAGACGCTTCAGGTTACAGACTTCGCTAACCCAGAAATAGTACCTCAGGTTAAGAACTTTGCTTCAGGATGAGAACAGAAATTGTGCGGTGGCTGCACAGTGGCAGCAGGAAGCCCCATTAGCTAAAGTGGTACCTCAGGTTAAGAACAGTTTCAGGTTAAGAACGGACCTCTGGAATGAATTAAGATCTTAACCTGAGGTACCACTGTACAAACTTCCTTGTTTCTTCTTTGATCCTTGATGCTCCTGGGGGAGGAGAGAATACCTTGAGCCTGACACCATCCCACCAAACTTATAGCAATCTGTTGCTGTCTATGCCTGCCTCAACCAACACCTGCCCCCCCCCTGAATAAGCCTGATTTGGCTCAGGTCCTAGCCAAATCTGATGCAAAGCCCTAGCAGACATGGGGTGGATTTTGCACGTAGACGAAGAAAGCAGAGCACCTACTACAATCCTGGTCCACTCCCGCTCCCAAATGTATTGTAATGCATCAAGAGAACTATAGGTCAGAAATTGACAACATGGTGGGAAAGATAGTCCCAAATATCTGGCAAGAACCACATTGGCTACCCCTCCTATAGCAAAACAAGGAAGAACTTTGATTTCACCCATTGAATTGTGCATTATGAGACACATTATGCATTTGAAATAAGAACACGTTTATAATTTGTTGGAAGCTGCCCAGCCTGTCTGGGGCAACCCTGTCAGATGAGCAGCATATAAATTGTTTATTGTTGTTGTTATTGTTGTTGTTACCCAGCCAGTATTAAATACTTTTGCATACCCATGAGCTGAATAGCACATGCTTAACTAGGCTATCAAAATCAGCAGGGCCAAAAAAAAGTGCTTAATTTTGGTCAGATTTGTTCTTAATGGCTGGAAGTGTGTTGAGCAGCTTTCCTTGCTAGGCTTCTACAGTGGGAATCCTCAACTCTGTCACTTCCTTGCAGTGTCGCCACATAGGATTGTTTTGCTGGGCATCTACGGTAGTTCCCAGTTCCAACTGCCTGCTGCATTTTTCTGGGTGGCAGTCCACATTTGCCCACAAGGGGGCTCTCCCTGCAGAAAGCAGGGAGGATTTTGTCCTCGCCATCTGCTTACGTCTGTGTGAAAGAATCAGAAAAGGGGAATCGTGTGGTAAAAATAAGCAGCCATTAATGGCACATTAAGCTCTCTGTTGAATACGGATTTATTATTTGATTTGGCTCGGTGAGGGCGCTTCCCGGAGACTTTCTAGTTTCTAAATATATTCTTGTTATAGCTGTGGAAAATTAGGCTTTCAATTATGTCCAATCTTAACAAAATATTACAAAGACTGCTGAGAAATCAGAGGCTGAGCTGCGAGGGAACAGAGATGAAGACTGCTAATTAACAAAGAGGAGCCAATAAATGATCTCAGAGGGTTGCCAGTAAAGTCCTGAGTCCAAATCCTGCAACTGGCTTGTACAGCCACTGTAGGGATGGCAGATCTTCCAGTTTTCTCAATTTCTCAATTTCTCCTTTTTCCAATCTTAAATTCAGTTCATCGCATTTTGCAGACATTTGGGGGGGGGCGTGCACACACACACACACACACACACACACACACACACACACATTCATAAAAATACACCAGGATTTTAGCATGCATTTATCCTAATAAACACATTTTTATACAGAGCTTTGGCTAATTTGCCAGCAATTTTCCCCCTAATATATGGCATTTTGGGGTGTTAGTTTCAACAATGTATTTATTTTTCCACACACTTTCCCCTAATACAGTGGTACCTCAGGTTAAGAACTTAATTTGTTCTGGAGGTCCGTTCTTAATCTGAAACTGTTCTTAACCTGAGGTGCCACTTTAGCTAATGGGGCCTCCCGCTGCCGCCGCACCGCCACCACGTGATTTCTGTTCTCATCCTGAAGCAAAGTTCTTAACTTGAGGTACTATTTCTGGGTTAGTGGAGTCTGTAACTTGAAGCATCTGTAACCTGAAGCGTCTGTAAACTGAGGTACCACTGTATATGTACTTTTGTAAATGTTCCTTGGTTGGCAAACTGCATAGCACAATTCAGGTAAGTGCAAATTTTGAAAGCTAGCTGGGTTTCAGTTCACTCCCCCCACCCCCCGAAAGTGCTAGATTCATCTTCAAATGAAGCCTGGTTTGAATTTCTCTCCCACTTCTAGGTCACTGTACCACTCAGTGTTCTACAAAGTCTTCCATTTCCTCACAGCTGGAATAAGGCAGTTAGTTGGCTGATTGTACAGTGGTACCTCGGGTTACATATGCTTCAGGTTACATGTGCTTCAGGTTACAGACTAACCCAGAAATAGTACCTCGGGTTAAGAACTTTGCTTCAGGATGAGAACAGAAATCGTGCTCTGGCGGCACAGCAGCAGCAGGAGGCCCCATTAGCTACAGTGGTGCCTCAGGTTAAGAACAGTTTCAGGTTAAGAACAGACCTCCAGAACGAATTAAGTTCTTAACCCGAGGTACTACTGTATTTGCTATAAACTGCGTCCAACTTTCAGAGGTCTCCCAACGTGGTTTACAACAATTTCAAAATGTGTTTTAAAAATCAGAGTATGCAAATATAAAATGCTGAAAGCCCCCATCCAAGGAAAAAAGTCATCTAAACCAGCACAAAATACCCACATTGTTCCTCACAGGATGAACACCAAAAGCCACCAAAAGCCTGGCCAATGTTGCTGTCCAAATGCTGAAAAGAATAAAAACAACCTTTGCCTAGCATCAGACAAATGACTGAGTTGTCACCCTGCGGAGACCATTCCACAAACAGAGGGCAAATATATTTTTTTTAAATGACCCATTCTCCCATTGTCACCCTCCAGACATATCTTAGAGGGAGCACACTTATCAGTATAGAAATACTTTAATACATAAATAAAAACAAACAACTCTCTTCCCAAACTCCCTGTTGGCGCAACTCATTGCTTGTCCCTTCAGTAGTAGTTTTGCTTCTACTCGGCTAAATATTGCCTATAGTCATGCTACTTCCATTGCTGTAATTTCAAAATAGTGCAGAAAGCTGAATAACTTCAGGCAAAGGGTATCGCAACCATCACAGCCAGCACTTCCTTCTTCTAACCACCAGATAGCAACCTTTTGCAAACTATCGCAATAAAAGACCAGAAAGAGATGGAAGGCAGTGTGTTAAAGGGGATGGGGGGGGGCTGTTAGCTAGCTAGCCATTGCTGTTTAATGGCGAGCTTGATATTGCTAAGCAAATGCCCCAGTTTTAAGAAGAAACCCTAGCTAGCAGCAATAATAATAATAATATCTCTTTCCCTTTTTGCTACCATCCTCCCCCTCCCATCATGCAAAGACATGCATGCCCAGGGAGGGGGGAGAGCAAGAGGGAAATAAATATAGAACAGAAGAAGAAAAAACATTTGAGTTGAGCATGAAAACAAAATCCCGCAGGCTGCGTTATAAACAGAAGCCCTCAATTCTCGGGTTTAGAATAAGACCAGGGAAAGCTCGGCAGGCAGATTCATCGCAGATTTCTCCCCACCACCACCCCCAGTTCGCCCCCACCCCCAGTCTCCATGGCAACATGTCCTGTTGCACAGAGAAACAGGAGAGGAGCTGAGTTAAAGGCACTGTAGCAAAAGCAGAGCGAAAACGCATTGCAAGGGGCTTATCGTTAGACGAGTATTTGTTTTAAATCCGGGCACACAATCAGCTGGCAATTGCACCGTATTTCATCTAGGAAAGCACAACGACCGCAGGTTCTTGCTTCTGTTTGGCATGTTTTCATCTACTTATCCTCTCACATGCAGCCAACTTAAAATGGGTGCAGGGGTCAAGCAGGGGTTAAGCCTTTAAGTGCAGAATGAGGGTGTGTGTGTCTGAATGCACCCAGAGTGCTGGTGGGTCAGGTCAGAGGTGCATCTACTCCAGAATTCTGTTCCAACAGTGGCCAACGAAATGCCCACAATGCCAACCAGATGCCCATATGCCAACCAGGACCTGAGCACACCGGCACTGTCCCATGGACTGGGGTAGCCAACACAATCTCCCCCAGAGGTTGCGGAAGGCAACTCCATTCAGCACCTGCTAGCATGGACAGCCGTCAGAAATGGTCACAAACAGCTAGAGGGCATCACCTTAGCTATGCACCCCTGCTATATACATTTCACTTAGCACTGCGCTCCCCGGAAGCCTGCTGGACTTAATCGGAGTAGAAATGCATCAGGTTCTGTGTAAATAGCTAACCATTTTCTGACTTGGATAACACCCCAAATGAGCCACCTGAGGCTGTCACCTCATGCCACCCAACAGTAGGATCAGCTCCCTATGCTCCTTGAAAATGGATGTAAACAGAGAACCGGTTGCTAGGTAAGCCTATCTATGTAGGTTCACTGTGGTCTTCCAGTGCTCAGAGGAATGACATCATCATATTGAGATTGAGGTTGAATCCTGACAAGACAGAAGTCAGGACAAGAGGCGGGCAGGTGTGGAGGACTCCCTGGTCCTGAATGGGGTAACTGTGCTCCTGAAGGACCAGGTGTGCAGCCTGGGAGTCATTCTGGACTCACAGCTGTCAATGGAGGCACAGGTCAATTCTGTGTCCAGGGCAGCTGTTTATCAGCTCCATCTGGTACACAGGCTGAGACCCTACCTGCCCACAGACTGTCTCGCCAGAGTGGTGCATGCTCTAGTTATCTCTCGCTTGGACTACTGCAATGCATTCTACGTGGGCCTACCTTTGAAGGTGACCTGGAAACTACAACTAATCCAGAATGTGGCAGCTAGACTGGTGACTGGGAGCGGCCGCTGAGACCACATAACACTGGTCTTGAAAGACTTACATTGGCTTCCAGTACGTTTCTGAGCACAATTCAAAGTGGTGTTGACCTTTAAAGCCCGAAACGGCCTCAGTCCAGTATCCACCCCCATCGTACTGCCCCCATCATACTGCCCGGACACTGAAGTCCAGTACCGAGGGCCTTCTGGCGGTTCCCTCACTGCAAGAAGGCAAGTTACAGGGAACCAGGCAGAGGGCCTTCCCGGTAGTGGCACCCACCCTGTGGAACGCCCTCCCACCAGATGTCAAAGAGAAAAACAACTACCAGACTTTTAGAAGACATCTGAAGGCAGCCCTGTTTAGGGAAGCTTTTAATGTTTAATAGACTATTGTATTTTAATATTCTGTTGGAAGCCGCCCAGAGTGGCTGGGGAAACCCAGCCAGATGGGCGGGGTATGATTATGATGATGATGATGATGATGATGATTGATTATTATTATATTTGTACCCCACACAAGGCTTTGCCTTCAGATGTCTTATAAAAGTTGTATAGTTATTGATCTCCTTGACATCTGATAGGAAGGTGTTCCACAGGGTGGGTGCCACTACTGAGAAGGCCCTCTGCCTGCTTTCGTGTAACTTCACTTCTGTCAGAGAGGGAACTGCTAGAAGGTCCTCTGAGCTAGATCTCAGTGTCCGGGTTGAAAAATGGAATAATAATGGCATTCACACTGCATCACATCTTGGGGCTACAGGACTATGCATTTAGCCCTGCCTCAAGGTGGCGTCCATTTTTCTGAGCCATCATGTGATGGGGAGGGATTTCTGCAGCAGGAACACTTTTGCATTCATGGCCGATACTGGCAGAATTGAGAAGCCTTTTTTATGACCCCTAAATTTAAGTCTGCTCTGCATGTGTGAGCGATAGGATGGATGTGCAATGAACATGTAGCTGTTCAGCTGTGCGCAAATGTACCCATCAAATACACCTGTGTACATAAGCCTATCTGAAGGCATCAGGGCATATGTAGCATTTGAACAACCTGAGGTGTGTGTAATGAGATGATCAGTCAGCCTGATGCGTGCGCCTGAAGTGTCATTGCTGGAGTGAGCAACAGTTTTCTTGCAAGGCAACTCCGTAAGAGAAATTGCCATAGAATTAATAGGTGCTTATACAGTTATGCAGCTCAGTAACAGAGGCTAGTTCTCCCCCTGTCCTCCAGTGCTGCTGTTTGGGGATTCCTTAAGTGACTGAAATGCACTGATCCAATCGTGCACTGCATGCAGTCCATTACTGGTCCCCTCGACAGGCAATTATTCCAAATCACGCTGGTCACTTTGGGATAACTGATGCAGAGGCAAGGTTAGTTGGCAGGAAATCCTTCCATGAGTGTTCGGAGCAGTGTCTGTTTTTTGTGTCTTTACAAAGCTCTCTTGCCTTAGCAGGGATGGGGAACCTGTGCTCACCCACCTCCCAAAGTTGTGGAACTACCACTGCGACCGTCCCTGGTCTCTGGCCATGCTGGTGTCATGGAACCATAGAATGTTAGAGCTGGAAGGGACTGCAAGGGTCATCTAAGTCCAAACCCCTGCAATGCAGGAATCTTTCGCCCAGTATGGGGCTCAAACCCAAGACCCTGAGATTAAGAGTCTCATGCTCTACCAACAGACCTCCAAAAACATTCGCCTCCACTGTTGGAGGCCTGATGCCTCTGAATACCGATTCCTAAGAATCACAGGTAGGGTGGGAGAGCAATGTTGCACTCGTGTCTTGCTTGCAGGTTTGCCACAAGGATCTGGTTGGCAACAATGAGAAAAAGAAGCTGGACTAGATAGAATTCCTGCTCCATGATTGCAGTCATGGGGTTTTTGTCTATCACATGACGGTGTATGTTTTGACTCCACAGAGTGGGAAGTGACGGAGACAGGATGTTTGTGTTACTGCTGTTCTGTGAAGTGGGACTATTGTCCTTTGTTCTTTCTCTTTGCTGTCTGATGCTAGAGAGAGAGGAAGCCATGCTGCAGTGCTCCATGTGTGTTTATATGTACGGTAACTAAAGTAGATTAGCCAAAATGCTGAGTTGCTGAGTTCTGTTACGCAAACTGCGAACATTCTGTGGATCCCTAAGTGTGCCAATGTCTGTTGGCATCAGTCGCTGTGATTTTCGGGCTGAAGAAAGCTTTTGAAGCTCCTGAACGATCGACCAGGAGGGAGAGAACATGCCAGTCAGGCATGTGTCTCTGCCAGGGTCCTACTCAAGTGTAAGGCGAGCTCCTGACAGGGAGGCCTTCAGTCTGCTCCAGAGCAGGGTTGCATCTCTTATGTGATTATGTTAACATTGCTCGCTAAATTGCGACTTACACAACAGAAAATAATATTTAGAATTTATTAGAGCCTATTACATTTCTATAGAAAAGGACTATCTAAGACAGCATGCTGTTGGAGATACAATCAGGATAATGCTTCCTTGAATCAAGCGTTTTTACAATGTCCTTCGCTTGCTAAGTTTGGTGGAGAAAGTCTAGGTTTGTATAAACATGGCTGTGTGAAGAAACTTAAAATTTTCAGAGGAAAATATTCTTTTGAATTACGTACCTACTATATGGAATTTAACAACTGGACGATGTAAATAGATTCTTTGTGCCCTTACTGCAGTCAAAAGACTGGTGTTGATGCACTGGAAAGATCAATCTATGCCCTTGCCCTCAGTCAACAGGTTGAGGATATGACAACATTCACAACTTATGAGCAGATTACTTATAGATGTAGACTTTGCATGGACAAATATATCAATATAGGGAAAGCATTTATAAAAAATATAGGAGGTTATAAATAACCATACATGCTTACATCTGTGTGAAAGAATCAATAAACCATTTCCATTCTTTTATAAAAAGTTTGTTAACTTGATTTCTTATTTTTCCGGTAAGTTTTGCCAATTCTGCATATTCCACAAGTTTTTGTATCCATTCTTCTTTTGCCGGGACTTCTTCTTTCCATTTTTGGACAAGTAACATTCTTGCCGCTGTAGCAGCATACATGAATAAATTTCTGTACAGTTTGGATAGTTCTGTCCCTATAATTCCCGAAAGGAAAGCTTCTGGGGGGTTTTTTACACATCTTATTTTAAACATCTTTTCCCATTCAATATATATCATTTCCCAATAAGCTTTAACTATACTACATATGGTAAAAAGAACCCTCTTCCTCTTTACATTTCCAACACTTATTTGATTTAGAGTTATACATTTTTGCCAATTTACTCGGTTAACTTTTTATTTCCAGTTTATTTTGTTCAACTGAAATATTATCAATTTAAAAACTAATTTTAAAAATGTTAACATCTCTCACTTAGGCCATTATGTGTGATACTTGGAATTAGGCCCAGAGATGAACTGGCAACAAAAGCATTGTTGAGATCTAAAGGGTATCCCAGCTACTGCATTTTGGACCAGTTGAAGTTTCTGAACCATCTTCAAAAGCAGTCCCACATAGCTCCTCCCACTCTGTTGCATCACTCTGCCCATTCCCACTGTCCTCCACACTGGTCATTCAGGGTTCTAAATCACATGCAGAGACCATACGCTGCAGAGATTTGCCCTCCGATGTGTGGCAAGCAGCACGGACCTGATCCGAAAGGGAAGGTGGAGCTAGCATTCATGTGCCCACTCCCCAGGTGAGAGGCAAGACACCTGAAGAGGGCTTAGGTGGTACACAATCTAACCACCCCACAAAGAGAACAGGGAGCTGATAGTTAAATCATATTACCTACCATGGCAAAGGATGAACCTTTGTGTATTTAACAGGAGGTTTATGACTATATGGAAGCCCTAAAAAAAGAAAAAAAGAAAAAAGGCCACTATAAAAATAAAAAGGTTTTTGAAGAAAACAGGAGCACACAAAATGAATCACAAAGCATCGGTTCGTTACAGATAGTGAATGTCATTGTGGGAGCCTTTAAGTGTTCTGGGATTTGTGTCTTTTTAAACAAAATTAATAAATAAAAAATCACTCCCCTCAAATTGTAATTTTAAATTAGGGTGCAAATTGGATGAAGCAAGTGTTAGGAGATGATGCAAGTCAACACGGCAGTGTGGGAGCTCTGGGGTTCAAATGTATGTTTATTCAATAATCAGAGATTAACCATTACTGGCATAATTATATCTGCATAATGCATTGCCTGCTTCCTTCTGTAATGTCTTGGATTCTGTTGGAGATGAACTCAGCCCAGTCTGTGAACCAGGTCTGCTTTTAAATACTTCCTGTGTCTACTCTTTCCAGAGTACAGAAGGCAAGGGGTGCAGGTCCTGTTGAACCTGCAAAGACTTTACACCACCCACGCTGCCACCAGGTGGCCAAAGCTTTGGTGGGGACTCTTAGGGGCTTTTAACATGCCCTCACAGACTGGGCTTCCTCTCTTCCATTCCACATTGAGAAGCAGACACCTGAGATAGCTAGCATCATGACCAATTAATGGACAGAACAAGATTTGTCAGCCTGATGACCTCCAGAAACTTTGGATTACAGCAGTGTATCGGACTGATGGGCCATCTGAATGGACCCAGGTTGCTCTTCCTCCATGTCATTTATCCCACAGCCTATTTTTGTCTCCTCTTCACCATCAGTACTCGGCTGGCAGAGACTTCCAGCCTGCAGAGCCTTCTGCCAATGTTCCAAGGTGGGCATCCCATTTCACCCTTATACCTCCTTTCTCCGCCAGTCAACCAGCACCTTCATTACTTTCAAGGGCTGCTCAGCGGGTGGGTTTATTTATTACCTTCATTTATATCTCACGTTTCCTCCAAAGAGAATGAGGCAGCATATGAGGGAAAGAGCTTAGGCTGAGAAAGAGTGATTTGCCAAAGATCACCCAACGAGCTTCATAACTGCATAGAGATTTGAAGGCCCCTGGTTCCAGTCTTAACACTCTAACCACTACCCCATACTGGCTCAGGGAAAGGATTGCATCTAACAACAGCAATAACAATAATTTATTTATTTATACTCCACCCATCTGGCTGGGTTTACCAAGCCACTCTGGGCGGCTTCCAACAGAATATTAAAATACAACATTCTATTAAACATTAAAAGCTTCCCTAAACAGGGCTGCCTTCAAATGTCTTCTAAAAGTCTGGTACAGTGGTACCTCAGATTACAGATGCTTCAGGTTACAGATGCTTCAGGTTACAGACTCCACTAACCCAGAAATAGTACCTCGGGTTAAGAACTTTGCTTCAGGATGAGAACAGAAATTGCGTGGCGGCAGCACAGCAACAATGGGAGGCTCCACTAGCTAAAGTGGTACCTCACGTTAAGAACAGTTTCAGGTTAAGAACGGACCTCCAGAACAAATTAAGTTCTTAACCTGAGGTACCACTGTAGTTGTTTTTCTCTTTGATATCTGGTGGGAGGGCGTACCACAGGGCGGGTGTCACTACCGAGAAGGCCCTCTGCCTGGTTCCCTGTAACTTGGCTTCTTGCAGCGAGGGAACCGCCAGAAGGCCCTCGGTGGTGCACCTCAGTGTCCGGGCAGAACGATGAGGGTGGAGACACTCCTTTAGGTATACTGGACCGAGGCTGTTTAGGGCTTTCAAAATCAGCACCAACACTTTGAATTGTGCTTGGAAATGTACTGGGAGCCAATGATCCTAAATCAATTAATCGTTAAGGAGCAATAAGATTTATTTATTTCTTACAGTGCCACCCCTCTCCCACTCCTCCCTTTTTCCTGTGCTCTATTTTTCCGTTACAGCTTCCCCCACCCCACCCCAGAAAAACACATTTGCTGACAGATTGCATTGTATTTTCTGTTCTCTAACCCTGTTCTCAAAATGTAGCTAAATTGCTCCTAATCATCCTTGAGAGATAATCCTGTCCTTCAAGCTGCCAGTTTGTTGTGGCTGTAGTAGCATTGTGAGGGCCAAATGACAGGAAATACATGATTGAATCTCCTGACATTCCCCCTCCCCTACGGTTAATGCAGCCACCGAGAGAGGGTGGCTGCCAATTTCTTCAGATGCAATAAGAGTATAAGAACATATGGCGATCCCTGCTGGATCAGGCCCAAGGCCCATCTAGTGCACCGTCTTATTCTCACCAGATGGCTACAGGATGCCCCCACTTGCACTTTGCAGTGGAATAATGCTAGAGGTAGAACGTAACTCTCTTGGCTAGTTGTCACTGATAACCTGAGTGTACATGTATAAGCCTTTCTTTTTTACCTTCCCCACTGGTAGGGCTGGGGAAGAGTTATCCTATGCATTGTCCTGCTCATGCAAATTGCATGGTCCTATTGTACATAAGTGATGGAAAGTGTGTGTGTGTGTGTGTGAGAGAGAGAGAGAGAGAGAGAGAGAGAGAGAGAGAGAGAGAGAGAGTACAATTCAGTTTAATATGGCACCGAGGGCTGCCATTCCCCCCAAAAAAAACCATAAATGTGCATGCAGCACAACTAAATATAGTATGTTTAAGTCTTAAATATTGTAGATGAGTAAGGGACTCCTGGATGGTTAAGTCCAGTCCATGGCGACTGTGGGGTTGCAGCGCTCATCTCACTTTCAGGCCAAGGGAGCTGGTGTTTGTCCGCAGATAGTTTTCCGGGTCATGTGGCCAGCATGACTAAACCACCTCTGGCGCAATGGAACACGGTGGTAGATGAGTACCACAGAATTTGTTAGATATCACTTAGGAACTTGGTTGCTGATATTCAGAGTGTTTTTCTGCATTTTTCAAGTTTGTAAAGAGGTGGGATGATATCCAACAGTGGAGAGCCATTTGGATATATGTATATAGACTTAAGCAACTTACATCCATTGCTTTCAGTGAGTCTGTTCAGAGTATGTCTTAGTTGGACATACTTAGTTGGACCCACTGATTTCTCAAAACATGCCAAGAAAATAACTACTTGAACAGGGAAACAAAGAGAATAACTACTCTTCTTTTCCCCGGGAAAAGTTTTTGGCCACTCCATTAACTCGACTTCTTCTCTCTAATGAGGTGGTCCTCTCTTGGACCAACCTGGGTTCCCAAGGAGATGTTGTCATCTCCTGCTGCATGACAAATTCCATCTGCAAAGCTACTGATTCTTAGGAGAATAGCTTAGCACCTCCCTCCTCCCCCCCCAAAAAAACCCCACACATTTTGTATGGAAGTCTCTCGAGCGGAATGAATATGGTGTTTCTGAGCCTGGTCTCCATACAGTCAGTTTTTGGCTTAGAAGTGCACTTGGAACTGATGGGCTTGTTTAACAATGGTTCTGATCATCTAAAGTGCTGTCTTATATTGGAGGTTATACATGCTGATGTCGATTTCTTTCCTTTTTAACCATTCCTCTGATGCACGAGGCACAGATGGCTGCAGAGAACTGTCTGCCAGGAAGAATGCATTTGGGTAATAGTTATCAAAATATGAGGCAGCGGTGATGATGTTGGGGAGGTCTTTCAGAGCTGCGGACAGTTGCTAAGGGCAGTGCAAGCATCTCTCTCACTGTTCTCCATTGTATGCTTGGGTGGTAACAGGCATGGAGTTTTGATCACAGAGTTGCTGCTGAAAATGGAAATCCAGGGTCAAGTTCACCCATCTTTCCATGTCAGGCAGAATTCATGGACTACAACTCCCATCATCCCTGACCAATTGCCATGCAAGCTGATTGGAGCCCAAAAATATCTGGAGGTTCCTCAACCTGATGCAAGGCTGAGTTAAGGAGGTGTGTGATGTGACATATCAGAGATTAGGGCTGCACTTTATATCTAAGGCAACGTTTGCTGCAAGCATACCGCAAAACAACAGAAGAAATGGACTTTCAGGGCACAAGACCTCTCATGGTGGCTCACATCAATAGCATCATATTTGTCTTAAATCAATAAGTTCAAAATCCAAAACAAAGAACATTAAACATTAAAACAGCAGCAGTTAAAACAATACAGAGCACAACTTACAATAAGCAAGCCAATAGGTTAGATAATAGATAATAGATAGCTCTTCAAGGTATGCTTCAAAGCCAGCAAAGTAGAAGCCATGCTACGTCCTTAGAGACAACCACAGAAAGATCCGATCTATAGGCATCTATGTAACTCTGCAGGGAAACTGTTCCTATAAGGAAGATGAGAAAACTTAGCAGTCCTATACATGTGTACCCAACTGAGTAAGTGTATCTAGGATTGTATCTCCATGTTGGCACAGGTGAGGGGCAAGACCAGTTTAGGATCCATCAGGTTCATGGTCAGCACAGCTCTAACTCTCCGTGGCCACTATGCTTTCTGCAGTAGGGGGGGACACACTCTGCAGTACAGAATGTCGGCTGGATCCTAACACCACCACCTTGGGTGCATATATCGAAGATTAGGGTTGCACTTTATATCTAAGGCAACTTTTGCTGCAAGCATACTGTGAAGCAACAGCTGAAGTGTTCGTAAAACCCTTTTCCCATTGTTGCTTCTCTTAGCAAGGGGGGAAGGGGAAAGTACAGAGGAAGCCAAGAGTATTATTGGTATTCTTAGCCCCAGGGAGGGACTAGCAGAGAATAGGACACGGTTGATGATCCACCTTTGGTTTTTGCTTCCTCAACCATGGGATTCCACCCTTATTGGAATTATATATTTTTTTAAAGGGTTATCTGAATTCAGCAAGAAAATGGCACCATCAAGAATATCTGGGGAGACCCAACTTTATTTTCAGTTCTCAAAAGGGGGTAAAACACCTAGCCTGTGGAACTGTGCATCCAACAATTCATTTGTAATTCCTACTCCTTGCAGAAACAGCACAAGTGGTATGACTTAAAGCACATTATCCCTCCAAGAATCCCAAGAAATGTCCATCACTGAGCTGAAATTCCCAGCGACTCTTAACAAACTACATTTCAAGATATGCTTGAAATGTGCTTTAAACTTAGAGTACCTATGCAGCCCTAGCTCCGAAAGCAGAACCATCCGACCTTGCCCTACCTTTATCTGATCTTGCCCTATTTGTATCCTTACACTATTAGCATCCTTACAATGATCTTGTATAGTTCTCATTGATTCCATCAACAGGTCACCGCCCAGCCACTAGCACCCACAAAGAGTCAAGGGAGCTCAGCAGGAGGAAAGAGTTTGCTCTGACTTTCCTTGAGAGTTTGCATGAAATAACTTGGAAGCAGCAGGAGGAAAAGAGACAGAAATCAAAGGATTGGCGCCTACCTTGGACAGCTCCTGAAGCAGCACTTGCCCTCTATTGCAAAGTGCAAAACAGTGTTAAGATAGTCAGTGACATCCCTGACATGGTGAATATTTAAAGGGTAAGATGAGAGCAGCAAGTGTCTCAGGTGGTGATGTGGAGTGGGGGTGTTGGGGGGGGGGAGATGGCAACATGACATTATTCCTCCTCGTTTCCAAACTGGGTCACCTGGTTTCTCCTTACCATTTCCAATTAGCAAATGGTTTTAAACAAGAGCATCTGTCAGCAGCAGGCAGTGAACACGCAAGGAGGGAGGTGGCGGCGCGAGGGGAGGTGAAGCCGAGACGGAACAGAGATGGGAAAATAGGGGACAAAAGTCCATGTGGAAGGAGGGAAAAGGGAATACCAAGAAGAGGATGGAGGTCAATGAACTACTGGTGCAGAAGAGGCTGGGATTGGGGCGGGGATGTGGGCCAAAGAAGAGAATAAGAAGATTCCTCCCCTTGTTCCTAATGTAGATCTTCACTCACCCCTTCTTCCCTGTGGTGGTGTTGAGGGGAACATTATGTTGCTAGCCTCAAGTACCATAACATATTGGGCTGTACCTGTGCAGATGCAAAGCACCTGTACCTCATCATTTGCAAATGTAACCCATAGTGACTCGATATCTTGGAGGAAAGTGGAGCCTACTGATTAAGATAGAAAGATGACGTCATCTTGGCTTTTGTGTTCGCCTTCCCAAATCTCCGTACGCAAATCCGAAATGGTCTTTCAGTTGTTCAGTCAAGGGTTTGACATGCGAGGTTTCCCAAGATAGAAATGCTGCGATGGTTCACTGTAAAATAAAAATTGCTGCTGAACAGAAAACTTGTTAGCCTGGGATGAGTATTTCATTGGCGATGGAACGCTATGCAACACTGAAAATGACAGTCACGTCAATGAGCCTCCACAGGGCAGCAAGCACATATAAATCCTTTTCTAAGGTGGATCTGCTAGTTATTATGGTTATTTATTAAATCTGTATACTGTAGATCCATAGATCTCAGGGCACTTCACAACATGGAAAGCACCAAGCTGGTGTTGCTGCATTACAGAGAAATGCATGGAAGGCCATCTGCACTTGGATACATCCCGTGCAACCCAGCCAACAAGGTCAAGCCCAATACATTCTGCCACTTGAGAACCACAAAATGGTGCCCTCACCAGTAGAGAAGGTGAGTGAAGATCTAGATCAGGAACAAGCTGAGGGGAATCAAATCCACCTTACCTGATGGTTGAAGTGGGAATCATGGCAGGGAAATGGCCTGCTCTGAATCAGACTGGGTGTGCTGCAGCAGCAGGTGATGGATCCTTGGAGGCTGGATCTGCTGCTCCTCTGGATCCTGCTGCCTGAGGCAGTCACCTCACCTCGCCTCATGGGTAGGTCATCCATGCACTCATAGCCACCAGAGGAATCAGAGTGATGGTGTAAAGCAGCCTTCCCCAGCCTGGTGCCCTCCTGTTGTTTTGGACTATAGATCTCATCCCCACCCCCAAGCTGGCATGGTCAGTGGACAGGGATGGTGGGAGTTGTAGTCCAAAAAATCTTGAAGGCACCAGGTTGGGGAAGGCCGAGGTGAGCCATACTTGTGGAATGCTCAGTTAATGTTTAAACAATTCAAAACTAGAAGGAAGCCCAAGCATTGATAACTGTGTATAGACAAAGCTCCATTCATTCTCACCTGTGGGAATATGAAAACTTTATTTCTTACAACACATAGAAGGCTGAAATATTGCAGTCCAAGGTACTCTGATCCAGAGTGGCCTTCATTCTTTTTTTCTGTTTATGTCTGACAGTGTGTGGCTATTACTTATTACACCATAAAGTCCACCTTTCCTCCTATGCTTTAGGTTGTACTTTAGAACAACTCTATACTCATTTTACAGCGATCTGATGCTACACAGACCATGCAGTAAATCCCAGGAGATTGTTGACACTTTCCATTTGGAATCCATTGCTTTTCAGCATCAGCTCAAGGGGGCGGGTGGGTAAGCAAAACTCTGAAGCTCCAATGACAGCAAATCAGAGTCAAGAGCGAGAGTTTAATTTGGTGTTTATGAATCCGGGAATGTTCACCACTGGTCAGTAGGATGCTGCTTTTTTTGGATATCCACACTAAACCTTATTTAAAATTCTAATCAAGAGGGGTAGGGGGTTGTAGCGCTGAATTTTTCATGAGTGCCCAAAATTTGACTCCTCTGTATTTTGCATTCATAAAGTGTTGCGATATTTTGCAAGCTCAGCCACATCAGCATTCCTGGCATTCCTCTGCTGTATCAGCGTGAATATCAATTGCCATCTCCTGTTTTTCACTGTTCACCATTTTCACGAAACATGGACACCCCATCTTTTCACTTTTCAGAGTTAGGTTCTAATTTAAAACTGACAGAAATTATAAGCAACTGATCAGGTTTTGTTTTGTTTTAATAAAAGAAAAAAGAAAAACCCCAAACAAATTGTGGATGCATAGACTTGTTCCTGGATAGATGATCAGTAGGAAGAAAAGAAATGGGTTTAAATCTGTTTTTAGTCTATTGTTATTTTAATTTTTGGAAACTCTTACATTATTGTCATCACCTTTTCTTACTGATTTTATTGTTTTATCTTTTTCGTAAAGTGTTTAGTGGGGTTTTTCAATCAAGTGGGGTATAATTTTTATAAAATGAATAAATGGGCATAAATCCTCAAATTTAGGGGAATTTGAAACTGGATGGTGGCAAGGAGAAGAGATTGTCTTGCACTTTCTCGTTTCCTTTTTAAAGGACTACAGGGGTGCCCCAAATCATTTTGTGCTATGATTTAGGACAAGCATCTTAAAAGGATGATACATGCAAAGGAGTGCTTGCTTACTCAAAAGTAAGCTTCATTGAGTCCAATAGGACCGACTTCCATGTAAGTGTAAATCAAATTCCCAATATCCTGCCTTTAGGGAGAGAGCTTGCATGCTGGCATACAATTCCCAGCCTGGCTTGAGCCCAGACACTTGACCTTATAATTTATAAATTAAGGAAGAGATTGCTAGTATGAATCACATATTAGGAAACATAAAGAAAGCTAACGTTAACAGGCATGGGATGGTATAATCTAAAGCCGCAGTTCTGAAAGCACAGGTAGTTGCAATGGAATTCAGTCGCCCAGTCTTTATGTGTCATGTAGATAAGTGATGAGAACCCCATAACTTCAGTATGGCCAGTGGCAAGGGGTGAAGGCAGATGTAGACCAACAACGACTGGAGCATCACAACTTTGCCACATTCGAAGCTGAATGTAGACTTTCCTATGATATTCATATAGGATCTGTTCCATGACTGCATCATCTCTGGAAAAGTGCCTATGATTATGTCATGACTAAGGTCTTTGAGGGCAGAAACTGGAAAGTGCTGGAAGATTCTGGAAGCCTCTAGCAGGTTCACTTCTGATGCAAATATTGTTTTGACTACCCAAGGACAGATTTAGGTTTCATGAGGCCCTAAGCTACTGAAGCTGTCCTTTGTCAACAACAAATTGTTGCTGCTTTTCATGTTGAATATATGCTATATGGTAATTTATGGACCTAATAGGTCCATACACAACACAATACACTGTTGCTGTATGTAGGTTTTATTTTATTTGTTTTTTATCTTATATTTTGGAAATGTACATCCAGTTTGTTTTTTCATTTAAATTTTTTGGGGGCCCCCAATAGAGTGGGGCCCTAAGCTATAGCTTGTTTAGCTTATACGTAAATCTGGCACTGGGAGGGATGTGGGTGGTGCTGTGGGTTAAATCACAGAGCCTAGGAATTGCCAATCAGAAGGTCGGCGGTTCGAATCCCCGCAACGGGGTAAGCTCCCGTTGCTCGGTTGCAGCTCCTGCCAACTTAGCAGTTCAAAAGCACGTCAAAGTGCAAGTAGATAAATAGGCACCGCTCCAGCGGAAAGGTAAACGGCGTTTCCGTGCGCTGCTCTGGTTCGCCAGAAGCAGCTTTGTCATGCTGGCCACATGACCTGGAAACTGTACGCCAGCTGCCTCGGCCAATAAAGCGAGATGAGCGCCGCAACCCCAGAGTCAGCCACGACTAGACCTAATGGTCATGGGTCCCTTTACCTGCAAGACACTGTCAGTCAGATTATTCTATCACAGCTGTTCTCTGGGTGTTTCTCTTGTGCCCAGCCATTGGCTGTTAAACTCCGATGTCTACCAGCTTTTTGGTTGAATTATAGCTGAAGAGGTTTGAGTCGCCATCTTTCTCAGTCAGCGTGACCAGTGGATGAGAGAGACTTTCAGCATGGGGAAGGCAGAGTGCATGCATTCCCCCACTAACCCCACATCCCTCAAACTGGTGGAGGCTTGGTTTCACCAGGTCTGGGAGTTTCTCTTTGGGAGCAAACACCACATGCAATAGTTGCTTTAAAACATTGACCTACATACTGCAGGGTCTACAAGGAGAGGACATGAGAGGACACCACTTGGTATACGAAATGAGAAATTAATGAATAGAATAGAGACAATTGCTTTGAGCTGTTGCAACTTGAAGCCACTTTTCAACTTTCTTGTACTCTCCGGAGACGTCTGTTGTATATGTGTGCGCGCACACACACATACACACACTGAACCTGCCCCACTGTGAAACTCCTTCTATTTTGTACAATTCTATCCTGTTCTCTTGAGGTCTACAGTGTGGACCAAAGCAGAGAATGTTTCTCCAATAGAAAGAAAACTTTAGAAAGTGGGGGGAAGTGAAGCTGCTAAAAGCTAATGTAAATGTTAATAATTAACAACTGTCTTCCCTCAATTCTATTCAAAAATTCCATTTTCACATATCGTTCACAGTTGTTTTCCCTTGCTCCCCACGCTTGCTAATATTTCCCAGATTTGCATTTTATTTTTTTGAACAAGCTGTTTGTGGGAACAACCAAAAGTACTTCCACACACACAATTTGAAATCAAAACAGCATCAAGATTGAACTAAAAAGTTTTTCAAAAGCTATTTTTAATATATATATATATATCCGTAAGTTTATATATTATGGATGTAAGCTGTTCCTGCATGGATAAGCACTTTGGTGCAGATATGCGATAGAAGTGATTGTCCTGTGTCCAGCTGGGATCCAATTCACTTTGCAAGAGTAATATGCGCATTCTGGAGACGAGCTAAAACCGCCAAATTCAGCCCAAAGGCTGTTCTTACACAGCAGACTTTGACTCCCATAATGCAGCTGTCTCCTGGGAGGATTATCATATTAATGTGATAAACTCAGATCGTGCAGCGGCTGTCAATATTCCCAAGAACATACTTTGTCGAAAAGTGGAACTATTTGTTTTACTTAAAAACATGTCTGCATTCAAAAGAATATATTTTTTTCAGCAGAAAATTCCAAAGCGGTGTGTAAGATCGATACAAAGCAATTCAGTAAAGCTACTATGAAACAGAACGCAGTAGGCAAATACAGCAGGCAGAGAAATTGCTATCACTGAGCATCAGCTACCAGAAAATTCCTCGATGAATACATACTTTTTTAGCAGATGGGGAAAGCTCAAAGTAGGTGCCACCATGGAAAAGGCCCTGCTACAGGTTTCCACAAGCTGGAATCTTGCAAGTTGTGGCACATGCAGGGAGGCCTCCTCCCAAAATCTTAGTGAATAGGCAGGTTCATATACAAAGGAGTTGCTTCAGGCAGTGGCGTAGCGTGGGTTGTCAGCACCTGGGGCAAGGCAAGTAATTTGCGCCCCCAACCCGTGGATTTGCGCCCCCTAACCCTAACCCCCAGATGTTGCGCCCGGTGCGGCCGGCCCCCCCTGCACCCCCCACGCTACGCCACTGGCTTCAGGTGACTAGGACCCCCCTTTTTTTCCTGCTTTATACACTGTGGCGTTTGCCCTCCTAGGTGTGCGACATCATACTGGGTTCATAAGGAAAGGGTTAACTAAGTGTAAAATGATTAACCAATAGGAACCCAAGGGGAGGAGTTAGAGTTAGAGTTGTTAAGAAGTCAGTCGGGAGTTAGAGAAGAGAGAGTGAGTATAAGTCTGTGGGTTGGGCTAGTCTAATGTGAGAGAATCTGTTAAGAGGAGTCAGTTAAACAGTTGAGATAATCAGTCAGAAGGTATTAGGAAGGTATAGGCCGGTAAGGAAACTAAAGTTAAGAAACTGACAAGACTATTATCTGAGAAACCATAAACTTGTTAACGCATATAAAATAAACTTGTTTATTTGGTTCAATTTTAAAAACTGTCTGGACTCAGTGTGTACCCAAGAGTAATGGGTTGGTGGCAGCGGGGAAGTGAGCACAGTGGTGGCACAGGGACTAATAGACTGTCAAATGTCCAGGGACCCTGTGTGATCGCCACATACACTGACAGAAGAACCTTAAACTTGGCTAAGTAGCAAATTGACAACCAGCACATTTCCAATTGTTTCTACTTCCTTCATTTCAAAGACCATTTTGGCCATCCTTTCTGTCCTCATAATTTCTGTTGCTGTCTAAGAGCTTCGTAAGCCACAGGGAATTTTATTGGCAAGCTGGCAGGATCTTTCTAGCTGCATGGGCAGATTGAAAGTTGATCTAAATTTTGCCAATGCCCAAGTGGTTATGCTATGTTTTCTATAAACAGCACCCATTGCCCTCAATACCCTGACATCATCTCCGCAACGGTCTTGGCTTACTCAGCCCACCTGAGATTTCAATTACTCCAATTAAGCAGGAGAGGTCCAAATATAATGAGACAACCTTCTGTTGGTTTCTGCTTTGCTTCACTGTGCAGCGAAAGGGCTTGTCACGAGACAGGTGTTTACATTCCACAGTCTGTACTGTTGGAGTTTCTCACGGGAAAGGGAGGCTGGATGTGACGTACACTGGTTTCCTGTTTTTCACTGAGTGATTCTCTCCGAGCTGTTGAGGAGAGAGGATGCATTTTTCTGCTCCGGCAGAGGCAAGATGTCTTTCTGTAATATACCAGCTTTGAACTGTAAATAAAGCAATATAGAGTATGCAGCACGTACTCCTCATCCTTCCGCTGGCCAAGGGACTCTGCTTTAATCAACACGTGGTTATGGGCTCCAGAAGTCGAATCGGAGTGCCGGCAAAGGATCGGTATGCAGAGGGACAGATCGGAACGGAATCCGCTCTGCGCGTAAAAGTGATTGATGAGGTATGTGCTACTGCTCCGGGCAGCCTGCCAGCTTCTAGTTAATTGCTTTATGGCTGGGCTTTGAACTTTTAAAGCCGTTTTGCCGGGAATAGGCAAAAGGCTCCCAGGCTCAAGTTACTATGCTGGGGAAATCGAAAGTAACTTTTAAGTGCGCTTTTGGAATAAAGCAGCTGCAGCAGTGATGCAGCAAGATTTGAAGCAGCATATATGACGCTGAAGGCTAATGCCAGAGTCATGATGGCACTTCAGGATGCTTGTGGGATTCCTAAGCTCAACAAGAAAAATTATGCCGACTGGATTCTGTATGCAGAGGCAATTCTGCGGAAAGAGGGTTTGTTTGAGGTGATTACAGAAACCCCCCCAGTTCCAGTTACAGATGCATGGGAAGCTAAGGATTCGAAAGCTAGGGGAACGCTTACATTGATAGTATCCCCAGAAGAGCTCTGTCTATTGCGTGATAAGACCTCAGCCAGAGAAATTTGGGACGCTTTGAGAGAGGCTCACTTAAGGACAGAAGCTGGATCTACTATGTTTTACTTTAACAAGCTGCATAATATGGCTCTTGCTGAAGGTGGAGATGTGCGTTTACATCTGATGGAGATGCAAAATCTGAGACATGAGCTACAACAGAGAGGACTCAACTTTCCAGAGGCTGTGTATTCTTTCATGATACTACAATCTTTGGGTTCAGGTTGGGAGTCTGTTGCAACCCAGATTGCTGTGCAGCCAACCGCTCAGCTGACAGTGGACTATGTAACTGCCGTGATATTGAATGAAGCAGATCGTCGGGGTGCTAGCTGCATGGGCAAGGGGGAGTCTTCACAGACGTCATCCCTTAGTGCAGTGGAACCACCAGATGGCGCCAAAGCTTTGAAGGCAGTGAAATGCTACTCGTGTGGACGTCTAGGCCATGTGAAGAGGGAATGCAGATATCCCAGGGCCAAGACAGAGCAGCGCAGCGAAAGCTCATCGCGTGGAAAAGGCCGAGGCAAAGGCAAAGGTCCGGTGTCTAGGACAACGCAGCACAAGGCTATGGTTTCACGCTTCACTCCAAAGGTTGCAGAGGTCCAGAAGACGTCTAGATCTTTCTTCGTTGTTGATTCAGCGGCAACTCACCACATGTGCAACGATAAGAGACTGTTTGTGTCTTTTACACCGCAGGAAGGTGCGATTCACCAGGCGGATGACCACACTATTCCCAGTAAAGGCTACGGAACTGTTGTTCTTCACAGTTTGGACTTATCGATACAGAATGTACTTTACGTGCCAGACGCCAAACATAATCTGCTCAGTGTTGGACAGTTGAATGAGCGGAACATTGACGTGTCCTTCAACAACAAGAAGTGCATCATCACAAAGAAAAATGACTATATATTGCATGCTGAATATGTTGTTCGTTTGTTTGTTTTGTATTATGATGATGTTGAAAAGGATGACACTTGTTGCATTGCAGGTTCTAACAAAAGTTTGCATGCAGAATGTATTCATGATTTTCATAGAAAATTTGGTCATTTGCATTTTGAGGCAGTATCTAAAATGCCTGCCTTGGTTGAAGGTATGACTATTAAACCCTGCAGGTACCACATGAAGTGCGAAGCATGCGCAGCAAACAAGGTGAAAATGGCTGCGAAAGGTAAGGTGTCTAGTAGGCAAGCTACGGAACCATACCAGGTTGTTCATGCTGATTTGGTTGGACCACTAGCGCCCTCTTTGGGTGGCAATAGGTACTTCATGGTTCTCATTGATGCATTTTCTAGATATATTTTTGTGTACAATCTCAAGCAGAAATCAGAGGCTTTTCCTAGGTTCAAGGAATTCTGTGCTTGGTTGGAAAATGTGCATGGTAAGAAGATAAAGACTCTTTTCAGTGATCGCGGGGGAGAATTCACTTCTCAGCAGTTTGAAGCTTTTCTGACTGAGAGAGGAATTCAACACGATTTGTCTAGTCCTCGCTCGCCATGGCAGAATGGACTTGCGGAACGGGCAAATCAGACATTGCTTCAAGGGTTAAAAACCTTGCTGCATGATGCCAATCTTCCAGAGAGTTATTGGGCCGAATCTCTCTCGTGTTTTGTTTACAGTTACAATCGCAGGTTATCTTCAGCGATTCGTTGTACCCCCTATGAGAAGATGTTTGGCAAGAAGCCATACATCAAACACATGAAAATTTTTGGTTCGGACATGTGGGTTCGCTCACCACAAAACTCCAAGTTAGACAAGCGTGGATTGCATGGTATCTTTCTAGGTTATCAGAAAGGGTCTTACAGAATAATGATGACTGACTCCAAAACAATTAAGCTCACGAGAAGTGTTGAGTACAATGCAAAGTGGGGGGAGAATGTGGGAATTTTCCAATGTTATCCTGATGACGGTGATGAGACTGAGGATAGTCAAAAGCAACCACAACAACCCACACCCACTGATGAAGGTTCTGAGTCTGAATCTGAAACTGAATCGGGTGATTCAGAGGATTTCAAGAGTGCGAAAGCCTCTATGCGACCCTCTGAAAGCTCTGATCAAGAATTGGAGGAACCATTGTTCACAATAGGTCGTTTTTCTCCTAAGAAGGAAGAGGAGAGTGTTGAAGACTTAAGGCTAATTCGTAGGTCACAGAGAGCCACAAAAGGCAAACCTCCAAAGAGATTTGCTGATGAGTTTGCTACAATAGCAGTAACAACTGTTAAAAGCTCCAAGAAGGTATTTGAACCTTCAAGTTTCCAAGAAATCCAGGGTTTGGATTCAAAGGAAGCTGAGCCATGGTTAAATGCCATGAAGGCTGAGCTTGATTCCTTAGAAAGGAACAAAACATGGGAACTAGTTCCAGTAGTTCCAGGAATGAAACTGCTTGGAAGCAAATGGGTCTTCAAAGCGAAGACAGATCAAAATGGCAAGATAGTCAGACACAAAGCCAGATTGGTAGCCAGAGGTTTTGCACAGGTACCAGGTGAAGACTATCACGAGACCTACTCACCCACAGTGAGATATGAGAGCATTAGGCTTATGCTCAAGCTAGCTGCAGAGGAAAATCTACACATTAGTCACCATGATATTAATACAGCTTTTCTGTACGGATCTCTGGATGAATCACTTTATATGCTTCCACCTGATGGTGTACAGGTAAAACAGGGATTTGTTTGTGCTCTGAAGAAATCCCTTTATGGTCTCAAACAAAGTGCACGGTGTTGGCACACAAAACTCACTGAAGTATTGTTTTCTCTAGGTTTTCAGCAAGGGAAAGCTGATCCATGTGTATTTGTCAAAGAGGAGGGGCAAAAGAAACTGTACTGTTTGTTTTATGTTGATGATTTGTTATTCTTTTGGAAAGATGTCGCAATGTACAATAATGCCCTAGCTCAACTGAAAGAGCACTTTGACATGAAAGATCTTGGTGAGGTAAACAACTACCTATCTCTGGAAATAGAGAAAGATCAAGATGGTAACATTCTAGTACACCAGTCACGGAAAATTGCTGATGTGTTAAGCAAACTAAACCTGATGGATGCTAACCCTGTAGACACACCGATGACAACAGGTTATCAGGTAGATGACACTGAAGAAGCATTTTCTGACACTACACTGTACAGAAGTGTGCTAGGCAAGCTAAACTTCATTGCCAGATGTTCAAGACCAGACATTGCTGTTAGCTGTAATTTGCTAAGCAGACAAGTCAGCAATCCTAGTGTCAAGGATTGGAAAGCTCTGAAACGCATAGCGCGGTATTTGAAAGGCACTATGCATTACAGACTGAGACTTAACAATCAGAAGTCTGGTGGTCTTGAAATATTTGCAGATGCAAGTTTTGGAAGTGACACTACAGACAGGAAAAGTACGTCTGGAGTTTGCTACATGTACAATCAGGGTCTTTTTGATTGGTCATGCAAGAAGCAAACAACAATTAGCTTAAGTACTTGTGAAGTTGAACTGAATGCACTGTCTTATTCACTTAAGGATTGTGAATGGTTGGTACAATTGTGCAAAGATATGAAAATTCCTGTCAAATGTCCAATCCAGGTTTACCAGGACAACAAAGCATGCTTGGCTTTGCTGAAGTCTGAAGGTTGTAAGCAAAGCACAAAGCACTTGCAATTAAAGTTGCAGCATGCTAGGGAATGTATTCAGAAGGGACTCGTAACGGTGTCCTATATGCCAGGTAATGAAATTCCTGCTGATGTATTGTCCAAGATTATATCAAGGGATCAACACTGTACCTATGTGCAGAAGTTGGGTTTGTACTGATATTGTACGAACACGCTGCCCAGTGATGTTCACAGAAAGGGGGAGGATGTTGGTTTCTGCTTTGCTTCACTGTGCAGCGAAAGGGCTTGTCATGAGACAGGTGTTTACATTCCACAGTCTGTACTGTTGGAGTTTCTCACGGGAAAGGGAGGCTGGATGTGACGTACACTGGTTTCCTGTTTTTCACTGAGTGATTCTCTCCGAGCTGTTGAGGAGAGAGGATGCATTTTTCTGCTCCGGCAGAGGCAAGATGTCTTTCTGTAATATACCAGCTTTGAACTGTAAATAAAGCAATATAGAGTATGCAGCACGTACTCCTCATCCTTCCGCTGGCCAAGGGACTCTGCTTTAATCAACACCTTCTTCTCTTGGATGCTGTTTTTTCCAATGTAAACCAATGTTCTAAGTACATAAATAAATAAGAAGTGTCTCTGGTGCATGAAACCCTTAAGGAGAATATAGTGTTATAAGGATTCCAAGAAGGAGAAAAATGGGGCAAAGAGCAGAGATGTGGACTGTGTGAACCTCCAACCTCTATGTGAACCTCCAACCTCTGTGGGCCTGAAAAGGGGCAGATTGGGGCACACTAGGAGAAGGCTAGGATGCGGGTGGCGCTGTGGGTTAAACCACAGAGCCTAGGACTTGCTGATCATTAGGTCGGTGGTTCGAATTCCCATGACGGGGTGAGCTCCTGTTTCTCTGTCCCAGCTCCTGCCAACCTAGCAGTTCAAAAGCAGTTCAAAGTGCAAGTAGATAAATAGGTACTGCTCTGGCAGGATGGTAAACGGCATTTCCATGCGCTGCTCTGGTTTGCCATAAGTGGCTTAGTCATGCTGGCCACATGACCTGGAAGCTGTACGTCGGCTCCCTCGGCCAATAAAGCGAGATGAGCGCCGCAACCCCAGAGTCGGTCACAACTGGACCTAATGGTCAGGAGTCCCTTTACCTTTACCTTAGGAGAAGACTTGGATCTGAAGGAGCCAACACTTTTCCAGTTCTCAAACTAGGAAAGTGACTATGCCAGTCTTTGAGCTCCATAGTTTATGTCTCACCCATAGCTTCCACACATGAAAATATCACCAGAGCTTGACAGGGCAGTTTGTCCACCTTTAGCTTTCTCCCTTCTTCCTGGAATTTAGGACTGCAGCCTATGTGAAACACCTTTTATGTAGACTATAAAAATGCTAAGGAATATTATCATATGAAAATGGCACTGTTCTTTCTTTGCAGGCTGCTTCTGTGCATTGCCAAAAAAGGAGAGGGTAGTCTCTCATGACAGCTACAAATGCAAATATATACATAACAGATAAGCACACACAAATGCACTGCATTTACGGCAACATTTTCATTAACTTCAATGGCAGCTTAAAGGAGGCTTCCGGTTTCAGCCTATTATATTATTCTCCCCCAAAATAACACAGCTCACCATGGAAACAATTGCTCATAGTGAAGTCAGCTTCCTTCAGGATCCTGCCAGGAAGAATACAGGCTGCCTTTGTGAGTGCACAACTCAATGTGTGAGTCATTTTCTCAACTGAAATTATGCTTAGGCTGCAACCTAGAGATCTTACAATGGGCAAGCCAAGCTAGCAGATGCCTCATGCCGGTTCTGGACAACACATTAAAAGTCAAAGACTGGCAGGTCCAATGCAAAGGTACCTGCCAAGATGCAACTTGGGCTGCCAAGTTTTAATCTACAGATTCACACCGATTCAAACTACAGTGGTACCCCGCAAGACGAATGCCTCGCAAGAGGGAAAACCCGCAAGACGAAAGGGTTTTCTGTTTTGGAGGCGCTTCGCAAGACGAATTTCCCTATGGGCTTGCATTGCAAGACGAAAGCCCATAGGGAAATGCTGGCGGTCGGGAGCAAAGACTTTCGCCCACAGCCGGCCTTCAGAAGAGGACCTCTTCTGAAGGCCGGCGGGGGGCAAAAGTCTACGCTCCCCCCAGCCTGCCTTCCCCCCGCCTGCCCCGGGCGATCTTAAAATGCTGGCGGGCGGGAGCGAAGCGTTCGCTGCCGACCCCCAGCATTTTAAAATCTCCCCGTGTCCCGGGGAGATTTTAAAATGCTGGGGGTTGGGAGCGAAGCGTTCGCTGCCGACCCCCAGCATTTTAAAACGCTGTTCCGAAGCGGGGAGGGGGGCGGAAACATCTGCCCCAGCCGCCCCACTTCGGAACGCTGTTCCGAAGCGGGGAGGGGGGCGGGAACAGCTGCCCCAGCCGCCCCACTTCGGAACGCTGTTCCGAAGCGGGGAGGGGGGGCGGGAACATCTGCCCCAGCCGCCCCACTTCGGAACGCTGTTCCGAAGCGGGGAGGGGGCGGGAACATCTGCCCCAGCCGCCCCACTTCGGAACGCTGTTCCGAAGCGGGGAGGGGGGCGGGAACATCTGCCCCAGCCGCCCCTCTTCGGAACGCTGTTCCGAAGCGGGGAGGGGGGGCGGGAACAGCTGCCCCAGCCGCCCCACTTCGGAACGCTGTTCCGAAGCGGGGAGGGGGGGCGGGAACAGCTGCCCCAGCCGCCCCACTTCGGAACGCTGTTCCGAAGCGGGGAGGGGGGCGGGAACAGCTGCCCCAGCCGCCCCACTTCGGAACGCTGTTCCGAAGCGGGGAGGGGGGGCGGGAACAGCTGCCCCAGCCGCCCCACTTCGGAACGCTGTTCCAAAGCGGGGAGGGGGGGCGGGAACACCTTCTGAAGGCGGGCAGGGGGCGAAAGTCTTTGTCCCCCCTGCCTGCCTTCCCAGCATTTTAAGATCGCCCGGACAGCGGAGAAGTCCTCCGCTGTCCCGGGGTTTTTTAAAATGCTGGGGGTGGGAAGAAAAGCCCTTGCCCCCCCCCCAGCCTTCAGAAGAGGTCCGGGGACAGACTGTCCCCGGACCTGGTCTGAAGGCGGTTTCCCTAGGAACGCATTAATTGATTTTCAATGCATTCCTATGGGAAACCGTGCATCGCAAGACGAAAAACTCGCAAGACGAAGAGACTTGCGGAACGAATTAATTTCGTCTTGCGAGGCACCACTGTATTTCATTCATCATTTTCCCTTCCATCCATTCATCTGTTTCTTTCATGCATCGTCACCCTGCTTTTCGTGGTTCTCCAAGCATCATGAATATACAGAGAAAATCCATCAAATACATTTAGGCTGAAATCCTGTACACACCTGCTTATGGGTGAACACCACTTTACAGAATTTAGTTCTGGATAGGCATGTGTCGGACCGTGTTGTTTAGGTGAAACTAAAATCAACCATGAATTATGAAAGAAGAAATTTTACTTTTGGTAAAGCCTCCCAAATCATTAAAAAACTACACACACACACACACACAAAAGTCTTTACCTCTTTCTAAAAAGATAGAAATGAGCTGGGCAGGTAAAAACTCATCGGCAGTGATTTTTTCAGCAGAGATGCAACAGCTTTTGCACCAATTTTAACCCAACAGAGAATTCTAAGAATGCAGAAGTCATGAAGGAAGCAAAAGTTATTTTGATAAGACTGGGAAAAGTTATGAAGAGTGTCAATTGTCACTAACTTTTTACCTAATGCAATTCAGAGGTTCCTGTTTTGATAAGTTGATGATATGTGGGGAAAGAAAATTGATCTTTTCTGGAGGTTTTGCCTGTTTGTTCATTTTGTTGGTAAAATGTTTGGTCAGAATGATCAGAGGTAAATCAGGGAATCAACACTATTATAGTCCAGTCCCATGCATTAAAAATAAGCCCTATAGAATTCAATGAGCATTACTTTTATATGCACCTTAGGCCACAATCCAAATTCCCCCCTCCTCCTGCAGGGCTGTGAAGCAGTGGGGCCACAACCCCACAAGCAGCCCTGATGCTCATAGCAGCCACAATGGAAGGTGGGGAGGCAGGCTGGTGTAGCAGTTGGCTCCCAATCAGTCTCAATGCATTGGATCTTGGGCTGGCTCAGCCCCACTTCCTTCTTACTCTTGGAGCGCCACGTTTCAGGGCTTTCCACTGGCCCAGGAGTCTGGCTTCCTGACCATTCACACATTCAGCAGCCAGCAGCTGACTCCTTGAGACAGACAGCTGAAGGGAGGGACGTATTTGCCTAATCCAAACTTCCCCCAGCTCCACTTAAGGGGAAGGCATTGGATTGCTATGTCCATATGATGTAAGCTTTTGTGGAATCCACCTCATCAGATGAATCTCTCTCTCCTCTCTCTCTCTTTCTCTCTCTCTCTCTCTCTCTCACACACACACACACGTTGTGTGTTGGGGGTGGTGGAATGGAGGCAAGGGAGCTCTAAATGCATAAACAACAATGACAAAAGCAAAATAATTCAGGGACAATATATGGGACCATTAAGATACATGTATATATGTTTGAAAGCTGAACATAACATCCAGTTATTTATTTGGACATATAGAGATTACTGGAAAATATAATGATATGCAAACAAAAAGGGGCGCAGGTGGTGCTGTGGTCTAAACCACAGAGCCTAGGGCTTGCCGATCAGAAGGTCAGCAGTTCAAATCCCCGAGACGGGGTGAGCTCCCGTTGCTCGGTCCCTGCTCCTGCCAACCTAGCAGTTCGAAAGCATGTCAAAGTGCAAGTAGATAAATAGGTACTGCTCCTGTGGGAAGGTAAACGGCGTTTCCGTGCACTGCTCTGGTTTGCCAGAAGCAGCTTAGTTATGCTGGCCACATGACCTGGAAAAACTGTCTGTGGACAAACGTCAGCTTCCTCAGCCAGTAAAGCGAGATGAGTGCACAACCCCAGAGTCATCCGCTACTGTACCTAATGGTCAGGGGTACCTTTACCTTTATGCAAACAAATTCATCACATTATTGCTGCTGTCATCTCTGGAGGTGTATTTGCAACTGTTAGCAGAAATTATCTGTGGTTCTGTGTGTTCTCATTCTCTCTTCTTTCAACTGAGTTTTGCAAAAATCTTTCCTTATATGGCCTGCCTTCCCACTCACTTTCTTCCTTCACTACAGCTGCATCTATGGGATGCTTCTTGCATGACGTTGCTACTTGGGTGCCAGTATCCTAGTACAAGCAGGGGGAGGGGATCTCAGCCCTCTAAGGCTAATGTGGCCCTCGAGGCCTCTGCAGATGGCCCTCAAGACTCTGCCTGGGCCACATCCCCTCACTGGCCCTGCTTTGCATCCTCCTCTAGTGAGTTTACCTGGCTGGAATGTGTCCTTGGATGGTGACCACACTTCTTGCTTGCCTAGATGGAGAATGACATTTTTCTGGCTACACCCACTTTTCCTACACCCACCAATGATATGAAGCCCCTGGAAGGTTGCAATAGATCCCTCTTGGGCCTGAAAAAAGTTTCCCACCTCTGCCTGAGTAGGGTGGTTTCATCAGATATGAAGGGCACATGTGTAAACAGTACAGGAAACACAAAAATTGTTTTAAAGAGAAAATAAATAAAAAATGTTTAAATCAGGAGTTGTTTTTTAATTGGAGTGTAAATGTTTTACATTTTTCAATTATAGTTTTAAGGAGAGAGAGAGGGAAGCCTGGCTTAAAGAAAATCTGAATTTAATACAAACTTGTTCAGTCCCACACACAATTACAAAGACTGGGTTGAAGGTTGCTTCATGAGAAAGTATCTCATGCCCCTGTGGAAAGTATCTGATATTTGAGCTTAAGCATTTAAAATTTCACAGGAAATTTTGCAATATGCCCCTAGTTGTAGGCTTCATACAGGACCAAGAGATCATTACAGATGTAGGAATCCCAGAAATGCTTCTTTTTTTCTCACCGTGGTCATCCACTGAGTCACTGTGGTTGTTCTTTGAGGTCCTTCAGTTACCCAAGTCCTATAATGTTTTCAGTTCTCAAATTAATAATGCTTATGACTCTACAAATCAAACACAATGCACATTCACTTTCCATCTCCTTGTTGGAAACTTGGAAACTTCCTAGTCTTCAAGGAAATGGTCTTGCTTAGTATCCTTGCATGTGTACCAAGTGCCAAATAAAAATCTGCCTCTTATCTCTAAGCAGGTATCATTATCCAGAGGAAAGGGCACATAAGGATGGCATAGCTAAAAGTTTTGGATTATGCTTCTAAATTGCATATTTTAGGCTCTCTTTAGATGCAAACAAATATGATAATTCTTACAGCAACCATTTAAGTATGCTGATTCAAGAAATATGTGAATTTCAAAGTAGTAAACATGATATAAGTTAGTGATTTAAATATTCATCCCACCCCCATGGGCTTTTTAGATGGTTTGGTTCTTAAGACTGAACATTGGTGGTTACCTTCCCTCCTCCTTGCCCTTCTCCTCTTCCTCCTCTTCTCAGTTTAATCTTGAATTATATCCAAGAAAAAGCCTTTACACCCCCCCTGCCTTCCCAGTGATACCTCTTTGCCCCATCCCTACTGAAATCTAAGTTGGCAGCTTGATTTTCAACCAGTACAATATTCATCAATACATGCCATTCTTATTTTACACATCTGCTTTCTTGAGGATTGCCATAGCATTTAAATGCTGCTTCTGAGCATGCAAAGAATCCCATTTCTTCAGTAACCTTAGATTTCACTCATCTGGGACTAGAGTGTCGCATGTCTCCTGAGCGCAGCCTCTCCCTTCTAACCATTCATTATTCTAGGAATAGTAAAACATAGTCATAGAATCGTAGAGTTGTCCAACTCGTCTAGTCCAACCCCCTACAGTGCAGGAACATGTAGCTTTTGGGCTATTTCACATATCGCACAGAAGCCAAGCAAGTTTCACCACCAAGTGCATACTCAAAAGAAAGCCCTGGTTCATACATTCCTGGACCCCCTTTGCTGCGTTGGTTTCTGATATGTTATCGGGCCCAAATTAAGGTGTTGACTTCTAACATATGAAGCCTTGAATGACATTGGACCCAGATACATTAAAAAGGGGGGCTTTCTATAAAAATCTTCAGGAGATGCCCTTCTGGGTTTATACCCATTTGTGACCTGGGAAAGAGCCTTCTCTGTAGTGGTGCCTGGCTATGAAGCTCCCCTCCTGTAACTCTGATAGATACCAACACCGGCTATGTTCTGACTTTATTTATTTATTGAATTTATATACCGCCCTATGCCCAGAAGTCCCAGGGCGGTTCACAGAATAATTAAACATATTTCTGTTCTCCAGGCTTTTATGGGGAGTCAGTCTTGTAAGAGGTGAAGACGGTTGCTCTAGCATTGCCAGGGGTGAATGCCATGCTGAGTCATACATTGTCTGCTATGAAACGGCTGTTTCACTGATTGCGATATTTCAGATATGACAGGCCTATAAGAACTGCTGCTGTGGCTACCACCCAGGAGGACTCCCCAGCTCAGCGCCTGAGGGCCCCAGTCCTGCCACTCAACACCTGGCCCAGGGCGGGGGCCGATAGGCTCTATAAAAGACTGCTGCTGCTGGGCAGAGAGGTATCTGTTTTGTTTTGTTTTGTTTTTGTTTAAATTGCTGTTATTTTTACCTATGCCATTTTAAACTGATATTAATGCTGTATTCTTAGTTTTAGGTTTTGATTTATGTGGAAACTGTTTCCCATTTGGTTGTGTATTTTTTTGATGTGGTTTCTTTATTGTTTATGACTTTTGTAATTATGGAAATCTTGTTGTGCTGTAAGCCGCCTTGGGCATTGTTTTTTAACTGTGGAAAGGCGGCATACAAATAAAAAATGATGATGATGATGATTATACATTTATGTATATAGAAGTGAGGTGTATGGGATTAGGGGAGGGATTGTACCTCTGGTGGTGGACAAGTCATGCTCCTTCTGGGGTGGTTTGTCCACCTTTGGTCCCCACTCTGCACTCAGCCCTCATCTGCAGCTCCTAGAAACTGTCAGCATGAGACAGCAGGGACACCCCACCAAATGGCTTTCATTGGCCGGCTAAACCAGGTGAGGGTAGCTGATGGGTCTCAAGTCCTCTTCGAGTTAGGGACTTCCCCTGCAGGCAAAGGCAGGCTCCGGCAGATTGAGTGGAGGAGACCAATAGTAGGTCCAACAGTTAAAAATGATGTTGTAGAGGGGAGTGAGGGGCAGATGGGGCTCATCAACCTAGTAAGGTAGCCCATCTAGAAGGAAACCTATGATCCTAAATCACAGCTGTCTTGTGGGACGTCTTTGCGGGAAGAGAAGGCTAAGGAGGAAACCCTACACAAATCCAGAGTGGAGTCTCTAAGATGGTTGGATGGCGCCTTGCATGCCTCCTTCTGTCAACTCTTGCAGCCAAGTTGGTGCCAAACATATTGCTCTGATTTCCTTTGGACCACATCATTGAGGCTGAGAAGGGGGTCTTGTTGTCTGGGCAGCCCAGGATCACCATAAGCACTGCCCAGGCTTGCGTCCCAATCCTAAGGACATTACCAGGATTTCAAAGGTGGAATTGATATCCGGGGGGAATTTCCAAAAGGTGACCTGGATCTTCGGCAAGTCAATTGATAAATTTTGGGGCTTTTTTGCAAAAGAAGCTCAACAATATTGGGGTCTTTCTAAAATCAGCTCAACAACTTTCAGGGTGTCCTTTTTGAAATATGGCAACCCTACAATCCTGATAGCTTCCCCCTACCCCTGAGCACGGAACTTACTCTTTAAGAGGATTATACAAATTCAGGAAGGATAAGGCTAGCAGTGGCTAGCAGCCTCAATGGTTATGTTCTCCCTCTACTACAGGAGGCAATATTTTTTCTGAATAACAGTTGTTGGGGAATCACAACTAGGGAAAGCGCTGCGACTGCCCTTGGCTCCTGCTTGCAAGCTTCCCACAGCCATCTGGTCTGTCACTGTGAGAACTAGCAGTGCTGGAGCCCAAGCTAGGCAGGTTACAGTTTCAGCCTCATATTATGATAGAATTGTAGAGTCGGAAGAGACCACGAGAATCATCTAGTCCAAATCCCCGCAATGCCTTTTGCCCAATGTGGGGCTCACACCTGCTCACACCCACAACAACCCTGAAACTAAGAGTCTCAGGCTCTTCCAACCGAACTGTTAGGAGGGGCCTCAATGCACAAAAGCAAAACTAATTCTCACATTATACAGCAAATATATCAGAAATACAGAAATACAGGCATCATTGCTCTGCTACAGCAAAAAGATGCTTAAGGGCTACTCCATTATTATTGGCCCCATTTCTAAATCTGTGCAGGAACAGCTATATTTATTTAATTATTATTAGTATTAGTATTATTACATGGGTGTAAGGGGGAGGGGCAGCTGCCCCCAAACAATAAAGATCAATACAAATCTGAGGTTCTGCCCCAACAAGAGCCTGCCCCCTTTAACAACCCATCCTGCAATCCAAATTCCCTTAGGCCAGGTGTCCAGCAGCACCTGAGCCAGGTGAGCTCCCGTCTGGCCTCTCCAACTGGACACCCTTGTGTACTCCTGGACCCCGATCTAGCATGGCCCTTCCCCGCATCCTCCCGGATGGCGCGTTTCGCGTCTCCCGGACGCGTGTGGGCGCCTGTGCGCGCGCGCCGGAGCGGCCACGTGTTCCGTCCGAGGCGTCCCATAGGAGGCGCCCGCCCGCCCACGCCGCGAACGTGTGAAGGGGGCCTTCCTTCGCTCGCTCGCGCGTCCACCCACCCACCCTCCCCGGGCGACCTACATTCTCGCGCGGCTGCCTTCAACCCCCGACGCCACCCCACCCTGCCGTCGCCGAGGAGGAGGATGATGCTGCGTCGGGGCTCGGCGGCGAAGAGGTTAAGGCGGCCGCGTGCCCGCGCCCGCGCCCCTCCTTCCTCCTCCTCTTCCCGCTCCACCACCATGTAGGCAAGCGGGCCCCCTTCCCCTTTTCGCATGGAGCAGCTTCCTTGACGTCAGACCTATGAATATTGCACGAAGAAGCCGGCTGGCGAGAGCGACGGCTGGCGGCAGCGCTCGATGTAGGCAAGGCGGGCCCTTCGCCGGAGGGGAGTGCGCCGGGCACGAGGAGGCGCTGATCGCCGCCGCCGCTTTGGAGAAGGAGGCCGCCCGGCGCCTGCTGGCCGACAGGGGAGCCGGAGGACTAGCGGCAGGCCGGCCGGCCAGCGCCGGTGGTGGCTTTGCCGGTGGCGGTGGCGCCGACGGCCAAGCGGGCTTCTTGCTGCTGCTGCCGCCCCGAGAGGAGGAGGTTGTGGGCTGCGCGCTGCTCCCGCACCGGGAGGTGGTCCCGGGGGGATGTGACATCAGCGCCGCCGCCAGGCAGTGGGGCAGGAGAGGGGGACGGCTGCCCGGCAGCGCCGCCGCCGCCGCCGCGGTCGCGCACTCGCTGCCGCCCGCTCCGGCTGCGCGTCTCCTGCCCGCGCCGTCCAGCATGTCTGCGAAAGAGAGGCAGAAAAGCAAAGTGGTCAAGGAGAGCGTCACGCTGTTGCCTTGTTTTTATTTCGTCGAGGTGAGTGGGGCAGACGATGGGGGGGGGGCGCCATCCTCTCTTTTTTTGGTGGGGGTGGTGGTGATGGGGAGAGATGATGTAAGGGGGCAGGATCTGTCGCCTGCCCCACCTGGCACGCGCCAGGGTCGGCTCCCCAAAAGCAAAGAGCAGTTGTGCATTAGTGGCATGTGTGTGTGTGTGTGTGTGTGTGTGTGTAAGGTTGAGGTGTCAACATTTAGCATGTATGCTTTACGTGGGTGGGGAGAGCCTGCTTGGCATTCCTGCCCAGAAACTGGGTCTCCTCCTGATCTCATCTTTAATCAAGGACTGGTGGGAGGGAAGAGAGGCAACGTATTTCCCTTTGGATCACCTTAAAGAGCTGTTTCCTGAAAAGCAAAAAAAAAAAAAAAAAAAAAGATCAGGATGATGCATCAGGAAGCATCGGTCTGTAGGAGTGTAAACCTGGCTTGAAATTGGGGGAAGGGGTGAAACACATCCACACAGAGACTTCTTCCGCTGTTTGGGAGAAATCATTCCTTTAAAGATTGAAGGAGGGTTGCAAATGAAGGGGAGATCACTTCACATGCTCAGGATCATTCCAATAGGAGAGCAAGGTTGGGGGGAGGAAGAGGGTTGTTCTACGCGTACATGTAGTGGGCATGCATTATTTGAGAAAATTAAAATTAAGGTTGGGAACAAACGTTTTTAGATTGCTAAACAATTGGTGTTGCATTATTGTTGGCATGCACTTACACGGTGAACGTTCAGGTACATGGGAGGTGCTTGGATGGTTCCTGTTTCCATACGTGGTCCGAGGTGTGATGTGTGTGTTTGCAGAAGCAAAGCGGTTGTGTGAATGCATTTCCCCCACTGATGGCTTCAGAACTGTTATGGCTGTTCTGTGTTGTACCTTGTTAGTGTTCCACCAGCACTCATTTTGGTTCTTTTCTGACAGCGTGATGTATAGGCACTTGTGAACTGCTTCTTTTGCAACTGGGGCACAAAAAGGAATTTTGTATTTGTACGTTTCGTTGATAGCTCAGGAAATGAGCGAGCATATCCTTGGAAGACCTGGGCATATGCTGAGGAAAGAAGTGTTGGACTGAGTACGTCTGTGTTTGCTTTAGAGATGATTGACAAGAAGACTCAGAAAAAGTTGTAGAAGTCAGTCGCCTCCCACCATCACCTGGAGAAAAGAAGCTCAGCCCATCCCATCTAGACTCCCAGTGATGGGCTCTGTGTTGATATAATAGGAAGTCTCTGGTCCAGGATAGCCAATAGCTGCTTCACAAAGCCTAGCTGTTGTGTCTCATTTGCAAAGCCCTTTCCGAGCCTGCAGAGGAGAGGGTGTTGTGGGCAGGACCCTCCCTCCTTCGCGGGGGCTTCCCTTGCCCCTGCGAGAGTTGGAGAATCCCTGGGGCGTGCCTGCAACCCAGCCCACCAATTGGCGGGCGGGGGAGGCGCGGCCTAGGCTACTTAAGGCCAGGCACGCCCAGGGACCGCCCTCTTTTCCCCCTCTCCCATATTGGGAGAGAGCAGCTATGACTTTGAAAGGTATGGTCCTTCTGACACCGTAGGGTAGAGTAAGGGCTGAAGCTCAGTGGTAAAACATCTGCTTTGCATTCAAAAGTTCCCAGGTTCAATTCCTAGCATCTTCAAGTAGGGCTGGGTATGTCCCCAATCTGAAACCCTCGAGAGCATCTGCCAGTCAGTGTAGACAATGCTGAGGTAGCTGGACCAATCTTGATGGACCAATAGTCCGACTTGGTATGAGTCTACTTCCTATATTTCTTTGAAAATGCTCCATTGTTGATAGGCGCTCAAAGGACAAGATGCTTAATTTTTGAATTACTAGATCACTGCTTCCACTTGGGCCTTCTTTCACTCAGCCACCTAAGCATCATCCATGGTCTTGGTTCAGTCCATAATGACAAAGTCAAGGGAGTCCAAGACTGGTTGGCTGCTTTGCCAAAGGAAAGTACTCAGAGGTTTCATATAAGTTTTGCTTAGGTAAGTGTAGCTGTTTCCTGATTTCAAACACAACACCCTCCGAAACAGGCTGCAGAGAGCTGAGCAACATTGATTAGAAGAATCTAATGAACATGTAGGGAATGGAACATTATTTATTTCATTGGAGCCACTTCGAGCCTGGCCTTTTCAAAATCAATCCCAAAGCAGGTTACAACAGGGAAAATTCATATTACATGCTCAACAATTTAAAAAATCTTAAAACACATCAAAAGCCATTACAACAAATCAGAATCAACTCTACTGACCAATTTAGCCAAATGCTTGTGTGAATAAATGTCTCTTTAAAGCAGATTTGGTGGACCTTTGACCCTCCAGGTGTTGCTTGAACTAAAACTTCCATCGTCATTGGCCGTTGGTCCTGCTTGTTGTGGAGTTGTAGTTCAGCAACATCTGGAAGGTCAAAGGTCCACCACCGCTGCTTTCGAAGGTGCCCACAGGCTGTCAGCATTGGTGCCAACTGAGTCTGTGAATGGAGGACATTCCATAATCAAGGTGGCGCGATTGAGAGCATCCTCTAACAGGTTTCTACATACCATTCATTGGCACATGTCACATTGTTAAGGGGGTGTCTCTGCAATGTCTTAAAGTCTGGGCTGGTGTATAGGGGAGTAACTGATCCAATGAGTATGTGGGCCCTAAGCCATGGAGGGCTTTAAATGTCAACCCAAGCACCTTTGAACTTGGCTCAGCAGCCGACTGGTAGCAAATGATGTCATTGCACTTCAAGCCCCCCACACGTGGCAGCAGGGGAATGGGAAGCATGATTCTGTAGGGGAATGGGAAGCATGATGGTGTCATGTTAATGCATTTTGTTTCTCTGTCCAGAGGAGGGAGGAGGATATGTGGGCTGGCTCTCTCCCTCTTAAATCAGAGAGTATGTGGAGGCCGCCATCACTCCAGAAGAACCCACACAGAATCAGTCTAAAAATGGCTTTTAAAAGTCATCACTTCATTTTGTCGCCCAGGGAATAGCTCTCAGAATTGTATACAGTACAGGGAAACCAACCATTAAGACTTCACTGCACTGAACAATGAAAGAAATAAAACACACTGCTGGCTGTTATTTCTCCAAAGCCAGCAGGAGAGGGCAAGGCAGCCCGAGGGTGTGGAGAGTGGGAGGTAAAGAATAAAAGAAGAAGAAGAAGAAGAGTTTGGATTTGATATCCCGCCTTTCACTCCCCTTCAGGAGTCTCAAAGCGGCTAACAATCTCCTATCCCTTCCTCCCCCACAACAAACACTCTGTGAGGTGAGTGGGGCTGAGAGACTTCAAAGAAGTGTGACTGGCCCAAGGTCACCCAGCAGCTGCATGTGGAGGAGCGGAGACACGAACCCGGTTACCCAGATTACGTGACTACCACTCTTAACCACTACACCACACTGGCTCTCGATGTAAACTTGCATGGTTTTAGGTAGCCACAGACCATGAGGGCAACAGTGAAGAGCATGTAATAGAAATATACTTGCATGCAGAAGAGAGAACATTTTCTCGGGGGGGGGGGCTTTGAGAAGGGGAATGTTACTCATTTTGGAATGTGGTGTGTTCAATGAGGATGCTCATGATTGGATTTCCATGGTCTGGATGGCTCCAGATTACATATCTCCCTCAGAACTGCACTGAGGTGATTTACAGTTCATGAAGTGTACAGTCTATCAGGGTTCTCACTCATGTGGACGATCTTTGAGTGTATAGGCCTCCCTCACAATAGCACCAAATGTGAGGTAAGCAGAGGGCATGGCCCAGGGTGACTATATACCCAACTTTACAAAGGACAGTCCTCTGTTTGATAGTGTCCTCTATTTGAGGGTCATCCAGTCCAGGGTTGCACTCACATTCAGGGTTGCATACATTTAAAGCACTATGATACCACTTTCAACAATCATGGCTTCCACACAAAGAATTCTTGAGCCTCTGTAAATATGACCTGAGACTGGTTTTAAAATGACCATAGAAAGAGAGAGCAAAAGCTTTGAAAATGCCCATCAACAAGTTTTTATCACTTGATCTTCAAACTAAGCAGGCAGACAAATCACCTCTGGTGTCTTCTCCACTACGGTTAGATGTGTCGCATTTCTGTTTCAGTTATAGTAAATATTACCGCATGAGAATCTTATGAAAATTGGTGTCCTCTTTTTGGATCAGACACACACTTGAGCCTAAGTCTGTTGCTACCACCCATCTTCACATTCTGTTTCTGAACATACTGGTGGATGGGGTTTCCTGAGGACCTACAGACAGAAAGGATTTAGCAAACCTGAGTTATATGTGGAGCCCTTTTAAAAAAAGAAAGAAAAGGCAACTTTCAAAACTCATACATGAATATTACATCAAACATAACACATTTAAACATCAGGCAAGGCTTTGTGGATTTGTCAGGGCAAACAAAGAACTGTTAGATGGAGGTAAGATTAATTTAGCAAAGCATAGCATCGTTTCAAGTGTGGGAAAAGGAGAGTGGCATTTTCTGCTTATCTGCTGGGAATCTTTTTGTACAAAGAAGGCATACATACAGTGATATGAGCCCCTGAGGTGGCTACCAGCTCGAGGAGAGCAAGGCCAAAGTTCTGTATGGTAAGCAGGGAAATTGGACTTCTTTTCTTAAAGGTCATTGATTATTCCTAGAAAGCAAAAGCAAGCCAATCGTCCAGCCTGCCAGAGGTTGTTAACAGCCAGTGTCACAGCCAGGCAAGCACTAGAGGTGTTCACATGTGACATTCAATGATCGTATTATCTGTGACCATGTGTACACCATACCTGAGCTGTGCAAAGCAACAGGTGTACACTCTTTCACACAAACACAGTGTAGAACTGGTGCTGTTCTGGGTGCCAAATAATACCACGTTTGTAAGAAATCCATCTTTTAGTGTGGCAGCACCTATACATTGGAACTTTCTTCCTGCTGACAACCTCAGTGTTTAAACCTTAAATGGAGTTAGGCTTGTGTCCCAAAATCAGATGCAGAGAATCCTTAACCTCAAACAGAAAAGCCGGGCCTTCTGGCCCCCAGGGTCAGAAAATTAGGTGCTCTGGCAGAGATGTGAGTTGCTTGGTGAAAGATCCAAATAGGATCTGAACTTCTTCTGAAGTTCTTATTCAAAGCAGAGCTGGGGAAACCCAAAGATCTACCTGGACCGATACTTTAAGATACTTACCCTCTGCTAATGTTACAGTGGTACCTCAGGTTAAGAAGTTAATTCATTCTGGAGGTCCGTTCTTAACCTGAAACTGTTCTAAGGTACCACTTTAGCTAATGGGGCCTCCCACTGCTGCTCTGCGATTTCTGTTCTCATCCTGAAGCAAAGTTCTTAACCTGAGGTACTATTTCTGAGTTGGCCGAGTCTGTAACCTGAAGCGTCTGTAACCTGAAGCATCTGTAACCCGAGGTACCACTGTATTTGTAGATCCTACAAGGTATACAACACTTAAGTTGAATCCTGACCCCATTTAAGGCTTAAACACTGAGGTTGTCCTGGGAAAAGGGAAATAGAAATTTAGGAGACTTGCCAGTGTGATTATCCAGTGTCGCCACCCACATGGTCTTGACAACAAGGCTCAGAGTAAATTCAAAGGGAAGGCAAAGATAAGGGGAGAGAAGTGTTGGGTTTATAATCATGGACAAAGGATAGCATAAATTGTCTGGAAGACGCAACCCTTTGCCTCTGTGTGGCTCTTACAGTTGAGATGGTTTCAGAATTAATACAAAGGCAGACATGTTCATGACATGAATTTAACTATGGATGGATTCAGCCCACCAGCTTTCACTCATGTTATAATATTCTGAAGCTGCTACGTTTGGAAGCCTGTTGGGAGCTCACTTTTATAAGTCTGTCAAAAATGCAACCAACCCAAGGACTACCTCATTTTATTTTATTTTAAAGCCCAAGAACATGTGACTGGCTGAAAATGTGGTGCTGGAATCAGTTTGCCAGTACTGGGGAAACTGGTGCCTAGATATACGAATATACCTTCTATTGCTTTAGTATACCCATGAGTCAGTGGCTTTTTTCATGGTATTCCCACGAACCATGAGCGGGGGACGCACACAACCACTTGCCAGGTTGCTTGGGAGAAATGCCTCTGGCCTTCTGCCGGCAGTTTCATAGCTCTAGTGTGTCCTTGTTCCCAGAGGCAGCTAGCATATTGGCAGCCACTAGAGACAGGGACTCAAATATGTGGAACATATACATTTGGCCCCAATTCACTTTCAAACAAGATTTGAAAACTCATTTACTTCAAGCAGCCTTGAGCCGAGGTGTTGCGCTGACCATTTCAAACCATTTATATTGTTGCTGGTTTTAAAGGAATGTTGTTTTTTTCCTTAATTGCTTACATTGATTTTATATGAGAGTTGTCCTGGTGCATTCTGATGTCCACCACTGAGAAGAGATGATGGCCCATATATCCTCAGATATGGGCTAGAAACAAAAGCAAGTTCAGGACCATGTACAAGGACTTTAGTGTAGGTGCAGGATCATAGCTGGAAGTTGAGCAGCTGAGGTAGATGGAGAAAATTGTCCTAGATCTACTTGCAGAGCTTTGTAATCTGGGCTAGGTGGTCAAGATCAAATGCTGCAATTGGTCAGTCAAAGGCTCAGTGCAATTTTCTGCAGCCATTGACTTCTAGGGAACAGGATTTCAAGTTGCTAAGAGTTCTTTTCAGACCCTGCTGGTAGACCGGGGGTGGATCTCTCTTCTCAGGGCAATGAGAAGTTTTCATTTGCAGATCCTTCATTCATGGCCCTAACAAGTATAAATGGCTCGTGTGAGACATAAGTTGCTGCTGGATTCTCTCTGATGTTAGTCATTTTATTATATTGATTTTTGTTCTATTTATATTGTTTGTGTTACGAGGTTTGTAATGATGTATTTTTATGAATTGCCGTATACCAACCACCCTGTGAGCCTTCAGGTTTAAGAGAGGGATATTAAGTAATAAATAGACAAATGTTGTGCTTAGGATGAAATAAGAGCATAAGAATAGCCTGCTGGATCAGACCACTGGCTCTTATTTCATACTAAGCACAACATTTGATAGCCCTCTCCTCCATGAATTGGTCTAATCCTTTTTTTTAAATGCTGCTGTTTTAATTGTTTAGTTTTACTGTAATGAGATGCTTCAGCTTTTATGTCTTGTTTGCAAAGTTGCCTTGGGAGGGCTTTGCCCTGCATACAGACAAACTGGTGACCTATATTACAGAGAGCCGGCCTTTATTTGACATGTCCAAGTCTAATCTAAGGACAGATAATCCTAAAAAGGGATAGCAGGGACCTTAAATTTGTCCATCAGCGTTTAGCAACTGAGGTCACCTGGTCACACTCTTCCCCCATTATTGTAGTTTGTACTGTGTTTTGTTTTTCAAATCGTAGTAATTATTTCTAAATTTTGGATTTTTACTATCAAGCGCTCTCCCACTTGATCCAGCCCTATGTTGAGATCATTTGCTCTTTCTGTCTCCACAGCTGCACTTCTGCCTATGGTGCTGAACCAGCACTGTAGTCCTTGTCCATGGTGCTGAACTTGCTTTTGATTGCAGCCTAGGCTCATCTAGACTTCTTCTTGTCCTGCCTCTTTCCACTGGGATAACCCAATATTTACAGCTGAATTGGAGCAAACTTCTATCAGGTTTTCTGTGGATTGATGTTTGCGCCAATTCAACACTAAAGAGCGGATTTTCCCAGTCAAAGAAATGGGGAAAGCGGAAAACCACTCAGACCCGTGCTTTCTAGGCAAGTGAAAGCTGCCTGTTTCAGAGCACTGGGCTAGAAGTTAGGCTATTCCTTTCCCAAATTAGGGCACAGCTGGGCCACCAGCCAAAACTGATGGAAGGCAACTGTACCACCGAGGCCACCTGAGCCTCAAGCAACCACAAAGGATCCAGGAGTACTCCCAAGCTACATAACCACCACTTCAGAGGGAGGGTGGAATGCTCTGTCCCATGAGACTAGGGCCCTTCAGGATTTAACCTCCTTCCATCGGGCCTGTAAGACAGAGCTATTCTGCCTGGCCTTTAATTTGAATTCAGCCTGATCTTTTATTTCCCTTCTCTTCCTTCCCCCTACCCTTTTATGAAGATCACTCACTCAGAGACCCCACAGCTAATTCTCCCCTGGCCTCTTCACTGGCCCAAGTAGGACCAATTCAGCCAGCTAGCCATGGGGATTATCTAATGCTTATTTCCACTAAATTGATTTTTGAATTTTATTGTTATTCATGTTTTTATACTGTATTTTATGCTGCTCTTATAATTAAGTGTTTTAAATTTGATGTTAGCTGCCCTGAGCCCGGTTTTTGAACTGGGAAGGGCAGGGTATAAATAAATAAAAATATTTATTATTGTTATAAGAGCAGGCAACCTCACATCTATCCAGTCTAGGGAACCACCCACTAACAATGCCTCAATCTTATCTGGATTGAGCTTCAGTTTATTGGCTCCCATTGAGTCTGTTACCGAGGCAAGACAACAGTCTAACACAACCTCTGCGACACCCACAGATGTAAAGTGAACTGTGGGAGGGAACTGATTTTCTGTATCCATTTCAATGGGGGTTTAGGCCCGGTTTTGGCACAGAAACTGCTTGGGTCACCCTATATAAGAGAGAGACATGGGAAACATAACCTTGTTAATTCTTCTCAACCTCTTAGTGATGTTTGATACCATTTTTTTATATTTTTGATATCCTTCTGGAGAGGCTGTCTGAGTTGGGGGTAGGTGGCACTGCTTTGTGGCTGCTCCGGTCCTCCTTGGATGGTCTCTCCCAGAGAGTGATGCTTGGGGAGTGCTTTTCAGCCCCATGGAGCCAATAATAATAATAATAATAATAAATTTTATTTATACCCCCACCCTCCCCAGCCAGAGCCAGGCTCAGGGCTAGCTAACACCAGTAAAATTACAGTAAGAACACAATAGGGGGGGGCAATTTAAAATACAGGTTAGAATGCAATTTAAAATGCAGCCTCATTTTAAAAGTAGCTCATAGATCAAAACCACAAGGGGAGGGAAACATAAGGGTCTGACTGAGTCCAAACCAAAGGGTGGGCGGAACAGCTCTGTCTTGCAGGCCCTGCAGAAAGATGTCAAGTCCCGCAGGACCCTAGTCTCTTGTGACAGAGCATTCCACCAAGTTGGGGCCAGTACTGAAAAGGCCCTGGCCCTAGTTGAGACCAATCTAACCCCCTTGCGACTTGGGACCTCCAAAGTGTTGTCATTTGTGGACCTTAAGGTCCTCTGCAGGGCATACCAGGAGAGGCGGTCCCATAGGAGTGGAGTTCTTCAGAGTTCAGTTTTATCCCCTATGCTATTTAACATCTACATGAAACCCCTGAGCAGCGTTCAAAATTCCCATTGTTCTAGGTGCGTTTTGCGATGGGGAGTTTCATTAATGCAAGCAGTTTCTGAGCTGTGGGCACAGTACTGAGCCCAAGATTTCAGTTTAAAACTGCTACTGCTGGAAGAAAAGGAAGACCTTTTTCTGCCTCCTCATTTCCATCCACTCTCTGAAAACTAGAGAAGGGACCCTCATAAGAATATTAGGGGGGCAGGCAGGGGAAGTATGGCTTTGTTTTTTGCAGTCTTCAGATGAGGACTAAGCCATGTGAAAAACGAACATAAGATTTTAGCTGCAGTTCATTCATTTTCAGCTTTGCATTCTTGTTATAAAAGAGCTCACCTAAACACTCCATTGTGGTGCCTATAACCTCAGTTTAACGTGCCACTCAGCTCCTAGCTTTCATATCTCAGTTTCTAACACTGCCACTGAGTGGGGTCATCCGGAGTTTTGAGTACGTTGTCAGCAGTATGCTGATGACACGCAGTTCTGCTTCTCCTGCGCACCAGTGTGGACCAAGGAAATGTGCTCTCTGAAGGACATGAAGTAACTTTGTTGTGTACATTTTGCAGAAGGAAGACGATAGCTTTGTGTGTGTAGCAATGGATTACAGTGGGCCTGCCACTTAAGCGAGGGTTCAGGTCCATGTATCCACATGCAAAGGCAAAATTGCATTAAGTCAGGAACCCCCAGAGCTGCACACCTGCTTCATAAGCATCCCTACCTGTCTGGAGCTGGCCTTGCTCTCTGCATTGCTTAGAGTTGGGAAGGAGGAATGATGTAACCGAGCAGAGTGGACATCCTCAGGATCCATAGTGAGAAGCAGTTGGGCTAAGTGGGTTTAAGGTAATGATCATAAAGTGGAAAAACATGTCACTCGTCAAAGAACAAGCTAAGCCAAATTGTGGTTGTCAGAACAATAGTATTTAAAACAAACTGGCCTGTCCAACCGTGTATTGTTTAAGAAGCTGCACTAGCACGTTCTGCAATATATTCCTGGAGAATAAAAGCTGCATCGTCTGGAAAAAGTAGTAGCAGGATTTGGGAAACCCTCAACCTCATGAAAATAGATTAACGTCTCACTTCACGAATTCCAAGGCTGAGTCATGGCAGCGAAAATAAATGTGTCTGGACTTATGCCCAACTCAGGCCATGCCCTGCCGCATTACTCTCTGTCTTGCAAATTGAGCATCCAAGCCAGCTTCATTAAATTTACTGAGAAGCTTCCAATGAAACCAATGGGGAGTGAAGTACACCTAGCCTTGTGCAGGATTGTGGCCATTGATTTTATACCCTTGGCCCGGAAACTCTCACTAGAGGGTCATGCAGTGCTTCTTGGCACTGTGATACAGTGGTACCTCGGGTTAAGTACTTAATTCGTTCCGGAGGTCTGTACTTAACCTGAAACTCTTCTTAACGTGAAGCACCACTTTAGCTAATGGGGCCTCCTGCTGCTGCCGCACTGCCGGAGCACAATTTCTGTTCTCATCCTGAAGCAAAGTTCTTAACCTGAAGCACTATTTCTGGGTTAGCAGAGTCTGTAACCTGAAGCGTATGTAACCCGAGGTACCACTGTACAGTCTTAGGATACCCCCAACACTATAGATCTATATTGGCCAGTTTAATGGACATAACAAGAATTTTGGGGATCCTAGGTTACTCATGAGGCAAATGATTCCGTACCAGACCCCCGGGACCCTTCAGGGTACGATGGTTCGAAGGGTTCCTTGAGAAAAGGGAAATGCTATTCAACCATAAAGAAGATGCCTACTGGATCAGACCAAAGGCTAATCTAGCACATCTTGATGTCTCTTGGGAAGGCCACAAGCAAGGCATGATAGCAACTGTCCTCTCCTGCTGTGGTTCCACGGGAATTGGGATTCAGAGTTATTCTATCCCTGATAGGATAGCTCAGTTGGTTAGAGCATTGTGCTGGTAATGCCAAGGTTGCAGGTTTGATCCCCATATGGGACAGCTGCATATTCCCATTTGGGACAGCTGCATATTCCTGCACTGCAGTGGTTTGGACTAAATGACCCTTGGGGTCCCTTCCAACTCTACCATTCTATGATTCTTTGATCTTTGAACCTGGACTAGTACTAGCCCATGATAGCCTTACGCACCTTGCATTTGTCAACCGCCCCCCATTGAAAGCCATCTGACTGAGAGGCTCTCTTCATTAGTCTCTGACATAGTTATGCCCCTGAGAGTACCACCATAACACTTTATACTGACAGGTCTAGAGAAAAATGGCAAATATTGAAACCTATCCAATCATATAAACAGGGCAAACACTTGAATATATGCCACTGATAAGTATGAGTTTCCTTTTTTCTTTCTTTTACTTCCTGTGCACAGGATCAGATGTGAAAACCCATTGAATGTCAGGAAACCCATTGAAGTTATAGGAAAGTGCCCCAAGCCTATTAATTATCAGAGTCCCATGGACACCATTTGTAAACTCTTCTATAGGCAGGGCTATTCGTCTGCTCCATTGCTTCCCACTGAAATATTTGGCTCATCGATGCATGCGCACCCCATTAATGAATGTGGGCTGCGCATGCACATATATGCAAAGCTGTGGCGACTGTGCTTTGGTGTGTGTGTGTGTGTGTGTGTGTGTGTGCATCAAAAAGAAAAAGAACGTGATTCCTTTGTTTTAAAATGCCAGCGTGGATACAGCGTTAAGGGAACAAACCCTGTTTCGATCATTCATTATCCTGCAAATAGCAAGTTGTTCCTTTGTTATTGCATTATGTCATATTAGAAAAGGGGGGGGGAGGAATTATGCAGAAGTCTGGTTTTTTTATCCTCCAGATGGAGTGGGATTTAGTCCTCACATGTTGCAGGGAAAGTTACAAGGACACAGATTATTTGATGAGATACAAAGGGGGGGAGGGTGGAAAGCAAGGAGATAAATTATATAATTAACTCTTGCAGTGCCAATATCACAGGTGAGCAGCGTTGCGTTCCTCTACGCTCAACACCATGGGACATGGAGGAATTCCAGAAGCAAATCTGAAGGTTGTGGTTGCTACCATACCTGCGTCAACTCTACTGTACTTGTGATTTTTAAATTGCGGCATTTCAAAGCTTCTAAAGCAGTGGACATTTAAAAGCCTATCTAAGCAACATCTTCCTCTTTTAAAAGCTGTATGCGGCAGTCCCCCAAATGCTTGACCAGTGAGTAAGACTGACTGACAGACATGCTGTTTCAAGTGTCTCTGAGCATGCAAAGAGTGCCTTATTCCCCAAACTGGCTTTTCCATAGCATGCTATCCATAATATAAAACACATAAGTTAAACTTCAGTGTGTGCAATTGGTATGATGGTGGAATTGTGCCTTATTTTTTATTCATTCCTACCTCCACTTTCCTCTCCCTATCTTCCTCTCTTTCTCCTGTGTCAGATGGTAAACTTTAGGGGCTGGCGTCTGCTCTCTTGTACTGTGTAAAGCACCATGTCACTATATAAGTAATAAATAAGGATGTAGCATAGAAGCCCAAAGATGAGTTCTTACCCATCTATGGAACGTACTTGCTCAGAGACACTTTGCATCTGGAGTTGCTGGTGGAAGAGGCAGGGAACAGACAGGGAACAGGCGACAAGGGAAGGAGTTATCTCTGTAACTGCAGCTTACAGAGCTGCAACTGACTGAATTGGACGGGAGCTTCCTGTCAACTGTTAGGTTACATGTGGATTTGACTCATTTCATTTCATTTAGAGAAGATGTGTGTTCTGGAGTGTCACTTAGTGAAGGAAAGGCACTAGCCCTGCCCTTTGCTATGTTCAAAAAAATTCCCTTTATCAGAACAGCATCTGATGGCTGCTGTACAAGATCTGGGCCTAAATTGGCTACATGTCTGGCAGTTATACTCTCTTCTTCTAAGTATGTCCAATGTGGGAGAAGCAGCCACCAGGAATTTTAGTTCGTTGAGGCTTCGGTTAGATCCAGAACACACACAGCACTTACACTCTTTGCTGTTAAGAAGAGAAGAAGAAGAAGAGTTTGGATTTGATATCCTGCCTTTCACTCCCCTTCAGGAGTCTCAAAGCAGCTAACAATCTCCTTTCCCTTCCTCCCCCACAACAAACACTCTGTGAGGTGAGTGGGGCTGAGAGACTTCAAAGAAGTGCGACTAGCCCAAGGTCACCCAGCAGCTGCATGTGGAGGAGCGGAGACGTGAACCCGGTTCCCCAGATTACGTGACTACCGCTCTTAACCACTACACCACACTGGCACTGGTTAGACCTTCAATTTTCTCCCCTCCCTCCCTGGGCAGGTTCCAACCCCTCTCTGTTGTTTAGGACAATCCAGCAGCCTCAGATCAGGTTAGCAAACCCTCCAAGTGTCCCTATTTTCCAGAGACAGTTCCGGATTTACACAAGCCGCCCCAGTTTCTGATTTGATCTCGGAATGTCCTGCTTTCCCTTAGGAGGTCCCTGTTTTCATTGGAAATGTTGGAGGGTATAGAGTTCTGTGACCTCTGAGTCAAGGAGATAAGTAACTATACAACCTATAGAATACATCTGAAGGCAGCCTTGTACAGGGAAGTTGTTTAATGCATTCCTGCACCATGTGAAAACCTATCAGAATGATAGATCTGTTTTGAGCATGCTCAGAGCTCTTTCTTTGAAGGCCAGATTTCCTTGTAGCTTTCAGCATGTTCTGATAACCAGAGAAGCAACAGGTAGTGTTTCCTACATTGGAGAGCTTTTGTTTGTTTCTTTTGCATTTCCTTTATGGCCTTCTGAGAGAGAGAAAGAGAGAGAGCACAAGCAAGCAATGCAACAGAAACGCATGCAGAGACTGAAAAAATAAAACAATGATGCAGTAGGGAGGAAAACCTGAAAGCAACTGAGAATACAATATAGCATTCAACTATCTCATATTTAAAAGGGTTGTATTGGTTACACTTATTACTTTTACTGTATTTTGTATGTATATCAATATTTATTTTTTAAAAGCAATGCAGCACAAGTGTTTCTGAAATAAATATATTTTACTTAATCATTTTGCATGTATTTTTGTCAATCAAATTAGGAGGAGAAATGGTGGGTGGCTTGTGTATGTGTTGCAACAAACTCTATTAATTAGTTCACTGCACTCACTATTAAGAACTGCAGCGGTAGCTGGGTAAGACAGGGCAGGTTGAACAGAACCATGAACAATTCCAGAGTATTTTTCAGGGCATTTCCGCAAAAGGTGTGTGTATTCGCTTCCAACAAGTCCTTCCCCTCCTGTAACTTCAGGATATTAATTCTTGCTTACTTTTTTTTCTCTCAGAGAATTTCTAAAAGTTTGGGCTCTGTGCCTGTTTCGATATCTTAATGCTCACTTCTGCTTCTCCTGCAGCGTGGCTGCTAGGAGATCAAGTAAGCACATTTTAGTGTTGTCCCCAAACACCAACCTAAATTATGATTTGTTGAAATAAGGCAGCATCATAAATCATAGTTGGAAGCTGGCTAGTTTAAAATAAACCATAGTTATGCTTAACTGCTCCTTCATGGATCACTGCCTTGTCATGGCGAAGGGGCTTGAATAACTCAGAGAGCTGGACCATAAAGAAGGCTGATCACCGAAGAATTGATGCTTTTGAATTATGGTGCTGGAGGAGACTCTTGAGAGTCCCATGGACTGCAAGAAGATCAAACCTATCCATTCTGAAGGAAATCAGCCCTGAGTGCTCACTGGAAGGACAGATCGTGAAGCTGAGGCTCCAATACTTTGGCCACCTCATGAGAAGAGAAGACTCCCTGGAAAAGACCCTGATGTTGGGAAAGATGGAGGGCACAAGGAGAAGGGGATGAGATGGTTGGACAGTGTTCTCAAAGCTACCAGCATGAGTTTGACCAAACTGCGGGAGGCAGTGGAAGACAGGAGTGCCTGGCATGCTCTGGTCCATGGGGTCACGAAGAGTCGGACATGACTAAACAACTAAACAACAACAACGCTTAACTACAGTTTCTTGGATTTGAACAATGGAACAAGCTGCAATCAATTAAAAAGCAGAAGCAAATGTTTCTGAACTCCCTGGGCCAGAAGAGGATGGGGTAGATTTAGGACCTTCATGTGAGGCTACCCTTGTTCCTGTCGTGATAAGCCATGGGTAGGCAAACAAAGGCTTGGGGGCTGGATACGGCCCAATTGCCTTCTAAATCTGGCCTGTGGATGGTCCAGGAATCAGCGTGCTTTTACATGAGTAGATGTGTCCTTTTCTTTAAAATGCATCTCTGGGTTATTTTTGAGGCATAGGAACTTGTTCATTTCCCCCAAAAAAATATAGTCCGACCCCCCACAAGGTCTGAGGGACAGTGGACTGGCTCCCTGCTGAAAAAGTTTGCTGACCCCTGTAGATAAACCATGGAAGCAAGTAAAAATTGTGTGCTCTTGATCACATTCTGCTTCTGGCCGAACCACTTAAATTGCCAGGTTCACCTCACATCCATGGAGCCTTGAACTCTCCAACAGCAGACAGACAGATTGGCCAATGAAAGTCAGAAGCACGCAGTCACAACCCCCCTGGTGACCCCAGGTATGGAATAATCAGATGTGTACTGCTTTAAAACATGGAGCCGTCAATCCTACTTTCAGAACTCACTGCTGTTCATTGACCTGTCCTTGGATTTCTTTATACCATTTAGAAAGCTACATCTATGGGAGTGGTCATCTTAAATTCCACAGACAAAAGTATGCATTTTGTGAAGTACCGTATTTTTCGCCCTATAGGACGCACCGTCCCATAAGGCGCACCTAGGTTTTTTTGGGGGGGGAGGAATAAAGGGGGGGGAATTATTTTCCCTCCAGCCCCCAGAACAGGCAGCTCTCTGCAAGCCGTGGGAGCCCAGCACTGGCTCCCGCTGCTTGCGGAGAGGTCCGCGAAGCCTGGACGCACTGAGCTCAGCGCGCGCAGGCTTCAGCATGCAGGCAACTCTCCGCAAGCAGCGGGAGCCCAGCGCCGGGCTCCCACTGCTTGCGGAGATCTGCGCGAAGCCTGGAGAGCGAGAGGGGTCGGTGCGCACCGACCCCTCTCGCTCTCCAGGCTTCGACGAAAGCCTGCATTCGCCCCATAGGACGCACACACATTTCCCCTTCATTTGGGGAGGGGAAAAAGTGTGTCCTATGGGGCGAAAAATACGGTATATCCTCTTTTCAGTCCTCAATCCATCGCCAATCAATTTCATTGTGTTGGGAGTGTGATTAATACCTGGCAGCAGCATCTGAAGAGGTCGTAGAATAATTCCTCATGTTGAATACTTTTGATTTGGTGGTTGTCTTTTCACTATGCTTTCCTAAGGATTAACATGGAGATGTTTGTCCTTTTTATTATTATGGCACTTGTGCGATACTAAAAAGAACTCAAGCAATTTTGAGGTTAAACAAGCTTATTAATTATACTGATCATCTTCACCGCCTATTCTCCTGAAATCAATGGCTACTGTTTCCTGCACAATGCATTTCCAGAAAATTAGGATCCCAAACTTACAGTTTTGTCACTGAATACTTAGAAGTATCTCCCATAAACCCACTGTACTAAAGCTTCACTTATTTTCCCCCCCACTGTAAATTTCAAGCAAGGGTTAATTGTGGAAGCTAGCTCTCCACCAACCAGCTAAAGTTGCTGATATTAGGCCCTTTCTCTCTTTTGTATCTGTTTGCCTTTAAAATTCCAATTTGAGTCCAGAAGTTAAGGCAATGAGCATTATGCCATCTAATTACATCGGACATCGAGCTCAAGGTGTTTGAAGTTAATACCTGTAATTGCAATGCTCCTGCTGTTCAAAGCAGCAAACTCAATAAATATTCATAAGTTCAAATAGCCACCTGCAACTTCTCCTTTAAAAACATACATGGTTTTCCCTTGGCTTTTTTCTTTTTTAAAAGTCTTATTACATACAAGTGGTGGCAAAACTCTTTTGGCCTGAGGGCTGAATTCGCACTCGGGTCAAGCCTCTGAGACCACATGGCAGCAGTGAGTGTGGCACATAGGCATTATGCACCCTAAGCTCCAGACAAAAACATTCCTTTCTGAACAGGCCTTTGGCTGATTGTCATCCGATGCCCTTTTAAACCGTGTTGGGGAGGAGGGGAATAATTAGGATGTCCTTGTTTTTGTTTTGATTATGTATCTTGTGTTTCTATATTGGGATTTTATGTTGCGAACCTCCCTGAGGTGTGTGGGCATAGGACGGTATAAAAATTTAATAAATAATCAAAATAAGAATAGGCATGCAGCCCCCACCTTCTACAGCTGATCTGTGCTGAAGACCTGGAGGGGGGGTTATCACCTGGGCTGTGGAAGGTACCCCCAATTCTGTTTGGGGTCCAGTTTGATGATCCAGATCAGGCCACAGTCCAACCTGGACAAACCAGGACCCAACTCAGGACCCAGACCAAATGGGAGGGACATATATAGATAAAAGGTAAAGGGACCCCTGACCATTAGGTCCAGTCATGGCCGACTCTGGGGTTGTGGTGCTCATCTCGCTTTATTGGCCGAGGGAGCCAGCGTACAGCTTTCGGGTCACGTGGCCAGCATGACTAAGCCGCTTCTGGTGAACCAGAGCAGCGCACGGAAACGCCATTTACCTTCCTGCTGGAGTGGTACCTATTTATCTACTTGCACTTTGATGTGCTTTTGAACTGCTAGGTTGGCAGGAGCAGGGACCGAGCAATGGGAGCTCACCCCGTCATGGGGATTCGAACCGCCAGCCTTCGGATCAGCAAGCCCTAGGCTCTGTGGTTTAACCCACAGCGCCACCCGCGTCCCTCACGGACATATATAGGCCCTATTTAAAAATCAAGGTTTTAAACCCCGATTAAATGTGTCCTGTGGCATCGGTGGGAGACTATACAGGCATCATCTGCTCTCTCCCCCTTCTGACCACATTGAATCAGTGCTTTAAACTCTAATTTAAGATGTGGTTGGTGGCGAGGAGAGAAAGGAAGAAAGAGATGGTGCAGGCAACATCTCTGCCTGTATTGTCTCCTCCTCACTACCTGACCACCACCACCCTTTTGACAGCCCCAGATCACTGCAGGTGGACCTGAACTGCCTCAGAGTGATCTAGTGCTTCTTCGACCCACCCTGGACAAATCTCAGAGTGGCCCATATCGGCCCGATTTGGTTTGGGATCTGAGAATTGTATGGACTGGATGCAGAGACTTGCCGGTAAGTTATCAGCCTCTTCCCAGGCATCAAATGGCCAGCCTGATGAGCATAGAGGGAGCAAATTGCATCTCTACCAGGGCTCTGAGCTGAGAGGCGAAGGTGAAACCTCTCTGACCACTCTGCTGTGTTTACTGGAGAGCTTGGAGGGTTGATCTGGCCCGCAGTCTAGGGGTTAGCTGCTCTAGATAGGTACCAAGAGGAAAGTGTGGAAAAAGCAATCAGGGTGCTACATTGCAGATCTGTGCAAGAGAAAGTCTGCTAACCCAGCGTGAACTTTCCCACTTCCTTCTCCTCCCCATACTGCAGCCTCTCCTCAGGAAAAGGCACGTGATGTGCCCCTGGGGCTGCAGTAGCAGCAGCTAGGTCTCTGCTTGGCTGCTGTGAGTGTAGATACAATCAGACACATTTAAGAGATGTAAACTGATATATGATCAGGTTTCTGTGCTTTAAATTTTTTTAAAGCTTCTTCAGTTATCGTTTATACTAATCGTAAACTCAGTCTCTGAGGGACAGTGCTTTTATGTTTCAGAAGTACACAAATATCGTGGAAGCAAACTCTGAGGGAGTTGTTTGCTCCTTGGATGCTTTTGCTGCTAAATAGTATGTTTCTGCTTATGCTGATCTTGGGCTTTCACCAAGTACAGTGGTACCTTGGGTTACATACGCTTCAGGTTACATACGCTTCAGGTTACAGACTCCGCTAACCCAGAAATATTACCTCGGGTTAAGAACTTTGCTTCAGGATGAGAACAGAAATCGTGCTCCGGCGGCACGTCCGGCAAAGGGAAGGTCCGCTTGGCTAAAGTGGTGCTTCAGTTTAAGAACAGTTTCAGGTTAAGAACAGGCCTCCGGAACGAATTAAGTACTTAACCCAAGGTATCACTGTATGCTGCTAAGTCCACTCACCTTCACCGGTGGGCAGTGTTGTGGCCAGGCATCCGGGATCCTTAGTGATCCAGCCAGAGGGTAGAGGGATGCTGTGCATGTCATGCTGGTGCCCAGCCATGTCACACCCCTAGCTAGCCAATCAGTGCAGCTGGGGGTGTGGCCGCTGGCCGTTTAAGAAGAAGAAGATGAAGAAGAGTTTGGACTTGATATCCCGCCTTTCACTCCCCTTAAGGAGTCTCAAAGCGGCTAACGATCTCCTTTCCCTTTCTCCCCCCACAACAAACACTCTGTGAGGTGAGTGGGGCTGAGAGACTTCAAAGAAGTGTGACTGGCCCAAGGTCACCCAGCAGCTGCATGTGGAGGAGCGGGGAAGCGAACCCGGTTCACCAGATTACGAGTCCACTCCTCTTAACCACTATACCACACTGGCTCAATTGTGATGCAGCCGGGGGGCAGTAAGGGTATCCTGTTAAAGGGATCTGGGGGTGTGAATCATGTCTGAAGCCTGGACGTGGGCTGGGGCCATGCCATGACCCCAACGGGGATTCCGCGGGGTGCCACGATTTGATGCATGTCATAGGGCTCCCCCTACTGGTGGTTTACCCTTAGTGAGACTCCTTGCAGACGGGCAGAATATAGCCTGGTTTCACCCAATGCTTAGCCAAACTGCTCACATCTGTAACCAATAAAGTTGTGGCCTAATTTATCCCATGAACCTAAAATATCCATGTCTGTGTGTTTATTATCTAAGGGAACTGCGGGGCCCGGGGCCTTGGCACGCAACTCTCTCTGATTAGCCCTGTTTCGGCTGCAAAGCCATCACAACTCTGTGTCTTAAGTTTGCTCGTGTTGCTATATAGGCTTGCAGATGAGACCCCAAAAATGTATGCATTGCTTTTAACAAGTCTTCCTCCTCCTTCCTTCCCAGTTGCCCATACTGGCCTCCTCTGTGGTTAGCCTCTATTTCCTTGAGCTGACGGATGTCTTCAAGCCGGTTCACTCTGGATTCAGTTGCTATGACAGGAGTCTCAGTATGCCATACATCGAACCTTCACAAGAGGCTGTTCCTTTCCTGATGTTGCTCAGCTTGGCTTTTGCGGCACCTGCCATTACGGTGAGTTGCAGAACATCCCACTTACCCCTCTTAACAGCCTTTCAAACTACTGTCGGCGCATTGGCAGAAGAGCAGAGTTCACGTTTTCATCAGCGAATGCTTGAATAAATCAGCAAATGTTTGAATCGCACAGTTACATCTGCATACAAGAGTGATGTAGTGGTGGGCAAGGAGAGTGGTTGTTTTGTTTTTGTATTTATTATGTATTTTGTGTTGTTGTCTTGTATTTTTATGCTGTGACTAGCTCTGAGATCTATGGGTGAAGGGTGGTATAATAATAATAATAATAATAATAATAATAATAATAATAATAATAATAATAAAAATAATAATAAATAATTAGATAGATAGATGATAGATAGATAGATAGATAGATAGATAGATAGATAGATAGATAGATAGATAGAGGAAACTGCTCCCCTCTTTCTTCAGGAGGAGTGCAACCCCATCCAGATTAGGTGATCCACCTAATTAGAGGAGCAGCGTGGTGCAGTAGTTATAGTGTCAAACTAGGACCTGGGAGACCAGGGTTCGAATCCCCACTGGGTGATCTTGAGCCAGTCACTCACTCTCAGCTTCACCTACCTCACAGAGTTGTTGTGGGAATTAAATGAGGAGGACCATGCAAGCCACCTTGAGCCCCATGAAGAAAAAGGGAGGATATAAATGCAATCAATAACAGCTAAATAATTCAGAAACTGCTCACCCGGGGCTTATCCACACTTGCTTTTTGCCTCACTCTTTCCAGTCAGAGGCCTTCACTTTAAGGTTCTGTGTCTGAGTGTGGTGGTTTGTCTATTTGTTGCCCCCAACTTTCCCTGTGAAAACCCACTCTTTAAACCGGAATCGAAGCAAACATCAGAGTGGGTTTCCCACAGATTGCCATTTGCTCTGATGGAGCTTTAAAGAGCAATGTTAAACAAAATGCAAATTTAAGAATCCCCATCAGTTGCTCTTGGTCGAAGTGACACCTTCATAATGGCTGTGTGGAGACAGATCATGTTTTCGGAGGCTGTTTTTGACAGTAGCTCTCAGTTTATAGAATCCCCTAGGTCCCTTTCGCCATCTACATTCTTGAGGAATTATACAACCTCCGCTGCCCTTATTTTGCTGTAGGGGAAATAAGAAAAGCCCATTAAGATACGCAGTGCAGCAGGGAGAAGGTTATTGGGCTAGCAACAACGTCAGACCACTGAACTCTCCGCTCACCGCGCAGCAGGAAGTCTGCTGCATCAGCAGTCATGGGTTTCCACAGCTTTTAATTAAAGCTTCAACATGAAGTAAATAAATAACACCTCACCCACGTTGCTTCATACTTAAAATACATGGGGGTCACCCTGATTATTGGTAATTAGAATCCATTTCTTTATGGTTATACCTCCTCCCACAACAACAAAAGAGTGAGCATTAAATGTATATTCATGCATGTACATTCCTTGATGACAGGCAAGTAAACGTGTGGAAAGGTTTTGCATTTTGAATGCCATTGTGTGTCTGCGCTGCTAAATCTCTGATAGCTCAATTTACACCTTGGATGAATTTACTTTCATCAATAGTTGAACACACAGATGCGTACCAACCCTAAGGTTGTGGGTTTGTGGTTGGTTGTTGTTGTTTTTAACAGTCCATGAAGAACTGAAGAGAACTATTACATTCCAGTAGGTGCAAGAGAGATTAAGAACGAACATAGGTTCCTGTGCATTGATCTTGTGGTCGTTTCAGGCTTTGGGTAGGATATAATCTAAAAGAGCACTACTGAATTCTTCCCTCAGTGCATGAACAGCTTGTTGCGATTTTTGCTTAACAGGGAAAACTGTGGAGTGTTGTTGATTTTTATACTCACAAACCATTCAGTCAGCTTAAAGCAGGCATGGCCAAACTCGGCCCTCCAGCTGTTTTGGGACTACAACTCCCATCATCCCTAGCTAACAGGACCAGTGGTCAGGGATGATGGGAATTGTAGTCCCAAAACAGCTGGAGGGCCATGTTTGGCCATGCCTGGCTTAAAGGATGTTAAATCTAGAATGGCCCCGAAACCATGCCTTCTATTGCCAGTGTTTATGTGAGTGCTGTTGCTTATATAGGCAAAATGGTGTCCCACACACAGCCCCAGTGTTGGGGATAGGGCCAATGCAGGGCTATTTAGGCCTGGCCTGGCTTCAGCATGTTCATTCTACCCATCCTCCCATCCTTTATTCAGTACAGGCATTGCTGGTCACCATTTAGGGCCAAATTGGGAGGGGAGTCAACAGTTGATTGGCCTTGGTGGTTTTATTTTTCACTATTCTGTACTGATTTGCTGGCAGGTGTAATGAACAAAGATTAATCAATAAATAGGTTAAACTGGTGGTTAAATTGGTTAAACATTGGCAGGTAGGTTTCCAGAGGTTATCAGACAGTTAAGGTTGTAGTTCTGAGACTCGCCTTCAGGGCTGTGGGACTCACTGGCATGGTAAGAGACACCTTTGGGGCCAACGTGTAACATCAACCTATAATCCTGGGGGCCTCTTTATTCACCTGAAGGGTGGGGCTTAAGGGACAGGTTAGATGAAGTGGTACCCCTCACCTTTGGCAGGTTGGCTCACCCGCAGTTTGTTATGAGTAGGGAGTATGTCTCACCATTGTTCCCCTCTGCAGGTTGGTTGCGTTAAAATAACTGTGGCCCAATTCACCCAGCCTTGTGTTTTTGTCTCCTTCCTTCCATGTTTGGTCACTGAGCAGGGCAAGTTATTACAGCTCAGCCCTGATGGCAGTGTCAAAACAAGGCATTTCAAAATGTGAATTCTCCATCCAGCGATGAGTTTAATTTAGTGTCCTTGGGCATCACATTGTATCTTAGTATCTTAAGCTAACTACCTGGGAGTGTTGATGTGAAACAAAAATACAGATATCGGGGCTCTTTTGAAGAGGATGGTGTGGGTGCAGATGTTCTAATTGTGTTTATTAATATAGTCATATAATCAATCCAAGAAGCCCTAAAGCATGCCATTGTTAGAGAGATGGAACATATCCAAGATCAACCACTGTCCCTATCCCAACAGATCAAAATATCTCCCTTGCAAAACAATGAGTTTTCAAGACAGTGAAAATGCATTACATCTAACCTTGCCATGTTCTTGGAACAATGTTAACAGGCACAAATGAAGTTTGGTCTCTTATGACTATATGTGAGTCCTTCTAAACAAATCATGCTCTGGTTACATAATTGCCAGTGTTGCCTTGAACCCTTCCTTTGTCATAACAGATCATGGTGGGCGAAGGAATTCTCTACTGCTGCCTTTCAAAACGTCGGAATGGCATAGGAGCCGAGGCCAATATCAATGCGGGAGGCTGCAACTTCAACTCTTTCCTTAGGAGAGCCGTCCGATTTGTTGGTGGGTTTTGGCTCATGCCTTTGTTGAAGAATTTCTGGGTTTTGATTCATAAGAATCTTGCTGCTTTTAGTCTCTTTAAAAAAATAAATTGAAGGACATGTCAGATTTCAGATCTACAAGAATGTACCATGAGGGCTGGGTCAGACATTTTCATAAGTGATATACAGAGATGAAAAGAGACCACAAACATGCTCACAATCTAATAGGCATGACACAAAAGGGAGAAAGGGATGAGAAGGGAAGAGGAAAGTAAGATATTATTTCTGAGGTTATATAATCTCATCAGTATCATCCAATCTGGACAGGTAGGAATCCCTGCCTTTGCTTATGTTCAAAAATGTAAATATTTCTGCAGTATAAAATAGTACAGTCTAGGAAGGATATCTGAATTGGCCCTGACATCTGGAAATGTTAGCCTAAAAATAAATAAATCAGGAGGTTGCTTGATGGGCAGTAAATACAACACATCATAAGGAAAAGTAAACATTTTGATTGTAAAAAAAAAGAAGACTTATTATAGAACCCCTTTTACAAAAGAAAATGAGAAATAAATACACAGCTGCCAGTGATATTAATTTGGCATGGCTCTGTTTGAAATAAAGAATGAAAGTCTACAGCTAAAATCATTGGGGGAGGGGCCACACACATTGAGCAATTTCTTAGCTTCACACCACAAAGTGCTCAGTATCCATTTTCCACAGTGCATAATGTGTTCCTTTTCATTATAATATTGAACTGTTGCACAGTCCATTTACAAAGCACCCACCCTCTTCTCTCAGCACAGCTCATCCCACTGCTGCTTAAATCAGTGTGGTGTAACAGCAAGCGAATATAACTAGACATGTAGAGCTCCAGGTTCAAATCCCCACTCAGCCAAGAAGCTCATTTGATGACAAACATCATGTCTCAACCTTACCCTCCTCACAGGGTTCTTGTGGAGAAAGGTGGGGGGGGGGAGCACCGTGTATCCTGCTGTAAGATGGTTGAAGAGATGTAAATATCCTTTTTTTATTTAAAAAAACCCAACTAATTATGATACATCAATCATGCTATCCTGGGTATATGACCTTTATTACCAATAAAAATAGAATACATTCAAAAACAACAAATAGAAAGTAAAATTAATACTTGGTGGAAGCAAGTCTTGTTAAAATCATTGCGGCTTGCAGCTAAATTACATGTTTATAATTAGTTGAGCTACAAGGCCAGAACTTTGGGGAGAAGTCCAGACTGCGCAGAAGAGCCCCCAAACGCAGCAGGTCTTGCTTATCACATTTCAAAGTAAGTGAAATATTACACATGCCAGCCTGGTTTGCATACTGCACTAAACCATGGTTTATTGAACTGTAGCTTAGCTTTATATGTGAACCCCACTCAGCAGCTGCGCTGTGGTTTGCTTACTACCAACAAACCACAGTCTGAAGCCATGCTTTTTGTTGACTTAAGAACCTTGCTTTGTTTTCATTATAATAAAACAATGAACAGGGTGGTGATACAGTGACTACTGCAGTCGACACAAGATAATACCACCAAGGCAAATGTCCATAAAAATGGCAAAAGTAATTTCTTTCCTAAATAGGTTTTATATTAAACAATTGCAAATGCTGTAAATAAAGAGTCCACTTGTGATATACCAGTGGTTGAGTGCTCGGACGTCATTCTCGGACGTTTTGTCGCTAAAGAGTTTAGTCATCAGCCTCCTTTAGGTTTAACAAATTGAAAGACACTCTCCCCTTTCTATGCTCCTCCCAATGGAAACATGCAGATGGGGACAAAGCTTGATGACTAAGCTCTTTAGCAACAAAACTTCTGATTACTGGAATGATGTCCAAGCCCTGAACCACTGTTATATCAGAAGTGGACTCTTTATTACTGTGTTCGCAATTACTCGAAATAAAATCTGTTTTGGAAAGAGAAGAAATGAGCACTGAGCCACTGATATATGACAAGTGAACTCTTTCTTTACTGTGTCTGCTGTTGTTTAAGATAAAACATATTTGGGAAATAAACTACTTTTGCCATTTTTATGGATGTTTATTGTTTGTTTACAGATAGTTGTCTTGGTGATATTATCTTATTTTCATTATGGCTTGGTGTTACATGTGAATCCAGCAACTTTCCTTGCTCATGGTTTGTATGACACTCACCTGACTACAAAGGTGTTAATGAAGAGTCATGGGAAAACAAACCAGACTTTGGAGAAACAAGCCACGGCTTGTTGGATCATCTGTGGTACAACTTGTGGCTAGCCCATGGTTTGTTAAACAAACCATGCCTTAAACAAACCATGGTGTGAACCAGGCCACTCTCTAAAGAAGGGAGGCTCCCTTAAAGCCATTAAATCCTGATTACAGAATTACCTAACTGCACCAATGACCTTATCCATTTTTCACTGTTAATTGGGCATTGTTCTATTGATTCCAAGGGAGGCAAAGCACTCTATTATCCAGATTATGATCCCAAGGCTAGAAGCATGTTTTATTACACAAGCAAACTCCAACTGGGAAGCAAGTCTTAATGATGAAGCATCATTTAACTATGAGAACTTTACAATTGTGGAGTGTGCATGTGAAGATATAGCTGAGCTGTTATATACTAAATCTAAAGAGAGGTTTAGCTTTAAGCCATGACACATGGCTCTCTGTGAAAACACATATTGATTAAAATACGATAACCAAATGAAATTGTTCAATGGAGCCAGATTTGGGCCACAGGCCACCAGTTTGCCATCCCTTGACCTAGGATGAAGTGCTGTATCTATTTGGCCAAAGATGTTAAGGCTTCTCCCGCTTCACTTCTAGGTGTCCACGTCTTTGGCCTTTGTGCCACAGCTCTCATCACTGACATCATACAGCTGTCAACTGGGTATCAAACGCCATATTTCCTGACTGTATGCAAGCCTAACTATACATCACTCAACGTATCCTGCTCAGAAAATTCTTACATCGTGGAGGATATTTGCTCAGGAACCGATCCCATCATCATCAACGATGGAAGGTTAGACACAAAAAGATGGGGGAGGGGGAAAATATGATCTTTCATTGTTTATTATGTCTTGGGGTTTTTTTTTGGGGGGGGGGTTGTAGCTCAGTGGTAGAACATGTGTCTTGCATGCAGAAGGTCCTAAATTCAATCCCCATCATCTCCAGGGAGGGCTGCAAGAGATCCATGCCTGAAACTCTGGAGAGCCAGTGTAGATAAACAATCCTGAGCTAGATGGATTAATGTTCTGGCTCAGTTTAAGGCCACTTACTACAACCCAGTCAAAAATGTGCTGCCATCTGTTTTCATCCATAACTGTGGACCAAAATTTTCTGATAATATCTGAAAGCTTTTCTAAGACCTGGGCATGCTTACATGAATTTCATTCTCATGATTTAGATATATCATACCCAACTCCATTATGCATTAATATAGCCAAGAAGCAGCATTCAAGGGGAGAAGAGCAAGATGAAGGGGGGAGCTTTGCAGATAACAGCAGACTCTGTTTTCATTGGCTCTCATGAATCCATATGGCACAGATGGCAAGATGGCAGGGGGGAGGAGCAAGATCTGCTCCTCCAACCAAAGCTAGCATCACATTGACCAAGAAACGAGATATGGCTACTTCGTTATTTCCTTCACGATCCCTGATTAACATCTAGAGCTGCCAGTGGTTGCACACACTGTAGTTATTTGAGAGAGTTGTGCATCTGGGATTTGCAAAGGAGATGTGGGTACCTCCCTGCATTGTTTATTAGAAACTGGCTTCAAGGGGGATGATGGCCCCATAAAAACATAATGACTAATTATTATTATTATTATTATTATTATTATTATTATTATTATTATTATTAATTTGTATCCCACCCTCCCCAGCCAAAGACGGGCTCAGAGCGGCTAATAACAGTAAAAATAGCACAGTTTACATAAAATCACAGTCAATTAATTGAAATACATTCTAAAATCACTTCAGAATCAAATTAATGGCAACCATAAGGCTAGAGTTCTATGAAGATTACAGAAGGAGAGAGGGGGTCAGACTGTGCCTTGGCCAAAGGCCTGGTGGAACAGCTCTGACTTGCAGGCCCTGCGGAAAGATGTCAAGTCCCGCAGGGCCCTAGTCTCTTGTGACAGAGCGTTCCACCAGATTAGGGCCATGGCCAAAAAAGCCCTGGCTCTGGTTGAGGCCTGCCTAAGCATCCTGTGGTCCAGGATCTCCAAGATGTCCCCTCCGTGGGACATACCTGGAAAGGCGGTCCCATAGGTACGAGGGTCCTAGGCCGTATAGGGCTTTAAAGGTCTCGCCACGGCATTCTGCACCCGCTGGAGTTTCTGGGTCAGTCTCAAGGGCAGCCCCACGTAGAGTGAGTTACAACACACATTCGTAGGAGAGGACTGAAATTTGGGGCAGGGATTGCATGAATTATTCAGAGAAGACAAACACAGAAAGGCTAGCATCAAATATGTGGCTTGACCTCTTCACTCCCCAGAGCCTCCCCAATAACGCAGGGAACCAGTGCAGGGAAGAGTGTTCTTGCGTCCATGTGATACTTGTGGGTTTCTGATTGGCCACTGTGAGAAAAGGGTGCTGGACTAGATAGGCCATTGCCTTGCCTTACTTCCTCATGTGCTTAACAGTGACTTCCCATCACTTTGGCATACAAAGCTGGTCCAGGCATTAGGCAGGGTGAGGCTGCTGCCTCAGGCAGTGGAAGCCCACACATTGGCACTCCTAAACACATCCCTCCTGCCCTGCCACTTCCAGCGCTGATTTTGGGAAAGATTGTATCCATTTTGGCACGACATTGCCTGAAATGGATGACAGCAGCGCTCCTCCAACAGCGGATGTGGCAGAGTGCACTGCGGCAGCAGAGTCAGCAGTGGCGGCGGCAGGTATGCTGGTGGCAGCAGCAGCAGGGCAAGGCAGCCCTGTTTTGCCTAATGTTATGTACTGAGTTGAATAGGATCCAAAATGCAGCAGTCTGATTGGTCCACAGGAGCCACCCAATCCAGCTCCAGGTGGAAGTGAACCCGCAACCTGATTAGCCTACAGGAGAATCCCGGAATTAGCCAATCACGTGGGGCCCATTGTGTAAATAATGTATATAAAGCGGACATTCTGAGGGAACTTCCATTCCTCCTCACCACTATGAGCTGAATAAAGAGCATGAAATCCACTCTCGACTCTGAGTATATTTCACCTATAGTGCCTCCCCTGGACACATCACATACCATGTGTTGCCATCTATTTATATTCCGCAAGTGCAAAAAGTCAGTACAAATTCTGCCGCTTTTCCACTCTGCCGCTTTTCTGCCAATCATAGTAGTACCATTTTTCTTTACAGAGTTGTTGTACGTTTTTTTGGCAGAAGTTCTTAAAACCTGCCCATGGCGGGGGATCTTTATAACAATTGCCTTTTTTTCCCTTCCCCCTTTTTTTTGGGGGGGGGCATTCTTTTAAGAGGAAGCAGGTGTTAAAACGTGGCTTCAAGAGACAAAAGTTCAAAAAAAAGTGATGTTAAGCATCATTCCCAGCCACTTGCTCCCTAAAATTTTCCTGCCTCACTTTGCAGTTGTTTTATCACCCAAAACAGTTCTGTGCTTCTGAACATTTAGTGCAAAATACACATAATAATGTATGCATTTGTGAAAATATACAAAAATGTGCTCTTTGATGAAAAAATGTTTTGCAAAATGGGACTATTGGGGAAAATTGCATACACACACACACACACACACACACACACATATATGCAAATAGATGTGCAAATGTGGAGAATTGAACTTAAGACTGGAAAACTGAAATAGCGAAAGAAGCTGAAATCGGCAGATCCGCCTATATCTATGTTCAAATGATAAGCATCAATATCATTTAATTATGCGGTTCCGATCACATGATAAAGATCAAGTGATGCCTTGCATGTGTGAAAGGGCCATTACAGCTCCGACAGACAAGACATTCATTTTCATTCACATCATGCTTCTCTATTTAGCTGCAAATCATCCCATACGGAGCAATGAAGGATAGAGAAATCAAGTGATACACATGTATGTATGAGCCTGGCCTTAAGTGGGGAGAGAGATCTCTCCACTGTTGAAATTAATGGATTTCACCCAACATTAGTCATACTCAGAGTAGGTCCATTTGAAGTAATGGGGATGCCTAACTTAAATCCATTATATATCTATAACTATAGATAGATAGATAGATAGATAGATAGATAGATAGATAGATAGATAGATGATAGATATATACATACACTCTCTCTCTCTCTCTCTCTCTCTCTCTCTCTCTATATATATATATATATATATATATATATATATATATATAATTCCAGTAGCACCTTAGGGACCTAATAAGTTTGTTCTGGGTATGAGCTTTCGTGTGCATGCACACTTCTTCAGATACTTCAGATGCATGCACACGAAAGCTTATACCCAGAACAAATTTAGTTGGTCTCTTAAGGTGCTGCTGGACATTTTTTTATATATTTTGACTGCGTCAGACCAACCCAGATGCCTACCTGAATTAAGTCCATTAATCCTGAATTAAGTCCATTAATTCAAGAAGTCTATTCTGAGCAGAATTTATTTGGATGCAACCCAATGGCGATAATTACTCAAACTTTTTTTCCTAGATTGTTGTGCATTACAGATTCTTCTGTGTAATTGTAGAATCTGTCCATTGCAATACGTAAATCAAAACCCACATTATTTGAGACCACAGGTTTACTCTGTTAATGGTGCCTAAATTCCACATTCTCTCCAGTACACTGAACGGGTTTTTTTTAAAAAGCCCTATAGCGTGATGATATTACAGCTTGTAAGTTAAATATGATTACAATACTGGACCACCCAGTGCTTTGGTTATTTTTAAATCAGCCCTTGCGGAATGTATTTTTAAGTGAGAAATTTAATTTGGGTGTCCTTCCTTTGCAGAAAGTCATTCCCTTCGCAACACGCCACCCTGGCAGCATTTGCAGCTGTGTACGTTTCGGTGAGTAATTAAGCCTCTTTGCAATAATGTGGACAAAAGGGTAAAGTCTGAATGTCATTTCATGTCTTGTTTAAAGCAGGAAGGTTGAGACTGCAGGTGCCAAGCGTCCCCCCACAAAAGAAGCAGGAAAAAACTTTTTCTCTGCTCCCCCATTTATTTATTTATGGAGGCCTGAAATAGAAAAAAGCGGGAATCAGGGCTGAAATTAGAGGGTAAAATTTTATGAAATTGGTTTTTTTTAAATTTCAGAATAAGTCAAGTACTTCTTAAAATGCCACCAATTCACATTAATGCAGATCAGATGCCTCTAACCTCGGCATCAAATGAATGAAACTGAAAAAGAGTTGAGAAGTTTGTGTTAATTTCTACAAACTTTCCATGTTCTGAAGCCCATGGAGTTCAAAGCGAAAGCTCAGGATGAGAAGCTATGGACCTTTCAGGCTTAAGGAGAGGCACATTACTAGCTCATTAAGGAAACAAGAAAGCAAACCATCCCACCTGGGAGATTTAACTAAATTGCTTTTTTTAATGTTTTGTTTTGTTTTAAAGATGTACTTCAATTCCACGTTAACTGACTCCTCTAAACTTCTGAAACCGCTCCTAGTATTTGCCTTTATCATCTGTGGGATTATATGTGGACTGACTCGCATCACCCAGTACAAAAACCACCCAGTTGATGTTTACTGTGGCTTTTTAATTGGAGGTGGAATTGCCCTGTATTTGGTAAGTAGACTGGAATTGTGCAGAGATGCCTGCGTTTGGGTAGCTAAATGCCCTACAAATAATAAATATTTTGTTTCACTTTTATTTGTAATAGATTCTGTTCTGCGCGATACTGTAGAACGGAGGTTTTCAACCTTTTTGAGTCCATGGCTCCCTTGACCAACTGCATTCTTTTTTGCAGCTGTGGGGCATTGTGCTCTAAGCCTTAGAAGCCCAGTTATGTCACCCTTGCTAGTGTGGTGTAGTGGTTAAGGGCGGTGGACTCATACTCTAGTGAACCGGGTTCGTGTCTCCACTCCTCCATATGCAGCTGCTGGGTGACCTTGGGCCAGTCACACTTCTCTGAAGTCTCTCAGCCCCACTCACCTCACAGAGTGTTTGTTGTGGGGGAGGAAGGGAAAAGGAGATTGTTAGCTGCTTTGAGACTCCTTAGGGTAGTGATAAAGTGGGATATCAAATCCAAACTACTCCTCCTCCTCCTTCTTCTCCTCCTCCTCTTCTTCTTCTTCTTCTTCTTCTTCTTCTTCTTCTTAGTTGAAACTAAGTTGAAACTAATCTAACCTCCTTGAGGCTCAGGACCTCCAAAGTGTTGTTATTTGTGGACCTTAAGGCATACCAGGAGAGGCGGTATGAAGGCACCAAGTTGGGGAACGTCAGCCTAAAATCACCACCCAGCACGCATTGAGACAAGTGCCTGAACACTGATACCATTAAAATGGATAAGGCCAGCTGTAGCAGCCTTATATCATTTATAAAGCCCATTTGGAGTACACGTATGATGAACTTGGCGTTCTTCAAACTTGAGACTTGTTTTTGTCCTTAGAGAGTGCAATGCATTTTCTTTTTAATGGACCACTGAATGTGTAGAGTGAAGCTCAAGCTCCTGCCGAGGTTCTGCACAAATTGATTTGAAACTGATGAATTTGTCTCTCGCCAAGATATTGCATTACATGGCTATTAAGCAACAGAAAGGGCATAACCTTTGAGCAGAAAACTAATCAGGTTGAGGCCACGATCGGTAAATCAGGCTGGTGTGACTGTAAAATTGAGTGTGAGGGACAGGAGTTATCCCAAAGCTGAAAATGAATATGAAATAGCAGTATTTACATTAAGAAAAATAATCTTTTGAGAATTCTTTGAAATTTATGTTCAGCAACGTTGATAACTTGCCTCGGATTGATTTTTGTCCTAACTCATTTACTGGTGAATTATGATGAGAAATCATCACCTTATCACAAACTTAAATGGAAAATGATAGCATTTTTAGTAGGTTATTGCTTTTATTTCCATTCTTCTTCATTTTAAGCCACATTGTTTAGTAAATGATGCACTCAAAATGGTTTTTGATTTGGAGGTAAGCTCTGTTGAAACATCAGTGGATGCTTCCCACAGTGGTCGAGATCCAGAGGACGGTTTGGCTTAACCCAAGCACCCAGCAAGGGCTTTGAAAGGCTGATGTTTCTTGCCCAGAAGTAGCCCATCTGGCAAGCAACTTTTGAAATTTAAATTATGGGATGTTTCAAAACAATTGGTGAAGCCTGTTGTTTGGAGCAGAGCGGGGAACAGAATCCCACTGGGCATGCCCAAGATATTAAAATATGTCAAGGCGACATTTCCAGAAATGTCCTGCAATTTGCTGGCCTGTCTGTGTTAGTCTTTTGAGACATATTAGAACCAAGACTTCATAAAGTGGATTCTCATTCTAGCTTCTGCACACACAGTCACTGAATGTCAATAACATCCAAATATTTATTTTTCATAATGGGATCCTGTGTTTTCTTCTCCCAATGCCAGGGCCTGTATGCTGTGGGGAACTTCCTGCCGAGCGAAGACAATATGTTCAACCAGAACCCGCACAGAGAACCGTTAAGGTCTTTGACTGACCTGAGCCAAGATCCCAGTCGAATTTTACCAGGGAAAAACGGAAGCGGCAATGACGTCATCCCCCCTCACCATGCCGAGAGTATGTTAAACAGGAACCACAGGGACACTGGCTCCCTGACCAACCTCAAAAGGGCAAATGCCGACGTAGAAATTATAACGCCGCGAAGTCCAATGGGGAAGGAGAACATGGTGACTTTCAGCAACACACTGCCGAGAGCCAACACGCCTGCGATGGAAGAGTCAGCTCGTCGGAACGCAACCATCCATGCATCTATGGATTCTGCCCGCTCCAAACAGCTTCTGTCCCAGTGGAAGAACAAGAATGAAAGCCGGAAGTTGTCCCTGCAGGTGATAGAGACGGATTCTGGGCAGTCACCACCTCGAGCAATTGAGATGAGGTCTAGCTCTGAGCCATCCAGGGTTGGCGTTAATGGCGATCACCATGGGCCTCCCAGTCAGTACCTGAAAATCCAGCCCGGCAGCATGCCAGGCTGCAATAGCGTTGGCCTTTCTGGTGGGCCAAGAGTTTCTATTCAGTCCCGGCCGGGTTCTTCACAGCTTGTCCACATCCCCGAAGAAACGCAGGAGAATGTGAACACGTCTCCCAAAACGAGCTCCGCCCGAGCTAAGTGGTTGAAAGCCGCCGAGAAGACTGTCGGGTGTAGAAGCAACAGCCAGCCGAGGATCATGCAGGTCATCGCCATGTCAAAGCAGCAAGGCGTCCTTCAGGGCAGCCCAAAGAGCTCCGACGGCAGCACGGTCACCTGCACGGGCTCCATCCGATACAAAACCTTGACGGACCACGAGCCGAGCAGCATCGTGCGAGTCGAAGCCCACCCCGAAAACAACAGGCCCATCATTCAGATGCCTTCGGAAGGCGAAGGAAGTGGCTCGTGGAAATGGAAAGCTCCCGAGAAAGGAAGCCTTCGTCAGACGTATGAGCTCAATGATCTCAACAGAGACTCGGAGAGCTGCGAATCTTTGAAAGACAGTTATGGATCCGGGGACAGAAAAAGAAGTAACATCGACAACAGTGAGCACCACCATCACGGGATGACGACGATCAGGGTCACGCCAGTGGAAGGCAGCGAGATTGGCTCAGAGACCCTGTCTGTTTCCTCCAGCCGTGATTCTACGCTTCGGAGGAAAGGTAATATCATTTTGATTCCTGAAAGAGGAAGCAGCCCGGAGAATACCAGGAACATCTTCTACAAGGGAACATCCCCCACAAGAGCTTACAAAGAATGAGGCTCGGTGCATCCACCCAGCCATGCCACTGACAATCGACACCGTTTGGTACTAGCTTTGTGCTCTCTCTACTTTTGAGCTGATGCCGAAATATTCTTGATGTGCCAAAATATCGACCATCAGCCTGACCATTTTTGGATGTTGCTGATGTGTAGTGATTGTGCATGAATTTGTGGGTTTCATGTTGCAGTGGAGGGGGAGGGGGGAGCACAAATGCAAGAACCTATCGAACGGGATGCTTCCTAACAGGTTTTTCTTTTCCCCCAGACTCAAAATGTTTTTCCAATGGGAACAATGTCAACAAAAACAGCAATCTTAAATACAGACACCTTATTTCCTGAATGTGCCAACTTTTTGATTTATATATGTCTAAGGACAATGGGCAAAAGGTGTACTATCAGTGTTGTACTTCACCTTTGCGGGTTTTGCACCAAAATTTAATACAAGTCGGTGCTGATTCTAACTTTACTTTTACTTTTACTTTTTTAGTAAACTTACATACCTGTTCATTGCTACAGACACATGACGTTTTGATGTGTAATTCCTTTCCAAGTGATATTGCTGAAAATATGATGCTGGCTGCATTCATTTAGAGTAGAAAAATATTGACAGCTTTGTTATAGTGGGTATTTCACATTAAAAGATTGCAAAGGTTTTGTGTAGTTTTTTGAAATGTTTACTGGAACAAAAAAAAATGTGAATGATACTCCATGAAAATGGAAACATTTTCTCTTCTGGTTAATTTTTGTGTTTCTTTCCGAAATTTGTTTAGTTTCAGGTGCTACAAAGAGGTCACTTCTCAGTGAACTAATCTGGGACTAGTTGAAATAGCATGGGATTTTTTAAAAACAAACAAACAGGGATCTCTTAGAGCACTGGTTAACACTTCATTTTTAACAGTTTCTCGATTTGTCTCATTGCTTATCTTTCCTAATTTTTATTCATTATTGACTATCTAGTGTTTCACTCTGATAATTGCTACTATGTTGTAAAGATGGGGGGATTATAATTCAGGCTTCTGAATCAATTAGCTGGATTGGCCATAGGTATCGGGGCCTCCTAGACAAGATTTGGGCCTGTTTGTACCCTCCTCCAGAACCTGAGCCACATTCTCTGCCTTCGGAGATGACCTGAACTTGATTAAGAATGCCAAGCAATCCTAATGCGCTTACCTTAACTTCCTTTTAGCTAGTAAAACCGTCATGGGGTTGACCTGAAACAGCATCAGTGAAATTACTGGGTGTTTAAGTTGCGAGGTCCTATCCCAGATGGGTTTTTGCCATCATAAAGACTCAAAGTAAGGCGACCTTAAGCAGGTACAGTATTTTATCCTGTATCCCTGCACCACTGTGGCAGTTTAGCCTTCCTCTGAGTTATTTAAGATCCCATAAGGCAAACCTGATGAGGGTAGTGTCAGGGAACGAGACATCTGGTAATCTCTTTGGGCATAATACCATAGACAGAAGTCCCAGTCCAATGGATGGGCTAACCCTGTAATTTGTGGGAAACTGCTGATGAAACACGTATTTGAGCTCACTCCAAGACGTTGTTCCATCACTTGTTTGGCTTGGCACATAATGCCCATTAAGCTACTCCTAGAATGTTCATTGGGGTTGTTGTTATTTTGAGATTTGGAATGGCCCGCAACAGCCAAATTAATACACAAGTGCTGTATTGTACCACAAATTAGATTCAGTGGATATTCTCATTAAACATACTTTTCAGTTAGGGATTTGAAAAGCCTTTCCTTGCTGTGAACTCATCCTGAGGAGAGGAGATGCTGCCGAGATTATTTTCTAAGGAGAAAATTGACTGGTTTGGAATTGGGATGACAATCGCAGCCTGCTTGGCTAATGATCAGGGATGATGGCAATTGTAAACTGAAGTGTTTTGCCCTAAATCATACAGAATGTAGCTAATGGAGATATCTAGGGATAGACAAACCACACTATTTTTTATCTGAGACATTTTATTTTTCACTCCGTCCCTTCCATGTTTCTGCATTAGTTTGCTATTTCTTTTATAAAAATCTGATATGAAAATTCACATTTAAATGTGACTTTTAAAACCTATTTCTCTCAAAATATGATTTTTTTTAAAGAAAAGATACAAATGTTAAAGTGTATTTTAAAACACATTTTTAAACATTTTGATACTTTCAGTTTTGCCAAGAACTGCATCAGAATATTCAAGAAGTGCAAAATCTGTAGTGAAACAAAATTCCAATCTCCACATTAATCTGGAGACATGGATAAGATCAATTCATATCAGAAACTCACAAAGATCAAATTCTGTGAATGCCTCTTGCAGTAGTCAGCTAGAAATGTTGAAAGTCACAGGAGCATCTACCATTTGGAAAACCTGCAGACCTATCCAGAATCCAATGACCTCAAAATACTTGGAGTTGTACCCAACTAAGTCCTACTCAGAGTGGATTGATTGAAAATAATGGACCTAAAAAAGTTGTGTCCATTATTTTCAGTGAGTCTATTCCAAGCAAAACTAGCACTGGATACAACCTTTGGATGCTAATGATTTTCCTCCTCCTTATTTTTTTATTTTGTTTAAAATATTGGTAGGCCACCTTTCTGAGTAAAACCCACTCAGTACTATAAAATAACAGACAAAAATACAGTGGGTATAAAGATACAAAGTTAATCTGATTATTCAATCACATACATGTGTTCTTGGAAGTACAAACCTCACTGGGTTCAGTGGGACTTACTTCCAGGTATCTGTGTATAGGATTGCAGCCATTTCCCTTGCCAAGGAGCCCAGTGGCATTTCCCCCTCACCACAGCTGTGAAGTAAATTAGACGGAGATATCGATTTGCCCAAGATCACCCAGTTTCACAGCTGAGCTATGCATTCACACCTTGCCCCCATCGAAAGCTAGTCTCTGGGGTCCTAAAACAGAGGTCATTCCCAGTTTTCCTACCTGAGAGCCTTTCACACTTGCCCGGACAGTGACAGAACTGAGGTTTCATACCTGCGAAACGCGCTCTCCTGCGCTATCTTCAGGTAACGGCTCGAAAACCCCATGTCAGTCCCATGCAACAGTATTTAGCAGGCAATGACTTGTGCAGAAACAAAAGCCCCATATGCAGTGACTTCAGAGAGCAGGTTGGGTTTAGCATTTCTCATCTGGATTCGATTCAAAGGCACCATTAACCATACCATTTTGCGCCCATGAGTGCGCCGCGCTGAGAACTGGGGTGGATATCCAGTTGTATCTCCACATCCCATTTCAACAGACCCTGTGTCAGTTGCCATCCATGCAAATTTCCAATCCAGCTCAGGAACCAAGTATGCCGCCCTGATCGCTGGATGCAGGCATCCGGCCAGCAGATTGTCATATCCAGCACTTTCTTGCACCCAAAGATCCCAACGTTTTTAGAAAATCTGCATACAGATCTACCTAGCCGGGTTGGGGGTGACTGTTTTCCATATACAGTATTTATAAGCATTTTTAAAAAACTATAAAACAACCCAAGCAGATCTGCTTGGTATTGACCTTTCCCTCCCACTTTTTTTTACAAAAAATATTGCAAACACTTGGCTTGATGAGGGATTGTAGTTTAGTTTAGATACACCAAGTAGGGAAGACCTTGAAACGAAGATGCAATCAAGGCTGACCTAGAAATATAGTGAGAGAACACAGAGTTGTTAATAACTTGATAATCTAAGAAGGGGAAATGACAATTTAAGCAACTGCAATAATACAAGGACTAAAAAATAGCCCTTCTGGGAAAGCAGCTTATTCTGTCAACAGTAGGTAGAGTGGAGTGAGCTTTAGTGGGAGCAATGGTTTATAGTTTGCTTTGTTTTAGTTAGTTTACCATAGATAAAGGCATCACAAGTTGCTTTTAAGTCTCTGAAATTCACTGCATCCTTTCAAGTGCAGTGTGCTATTTTTCCTACCTAAACTTTTCCTACTTAATAGCAGACAATTTTAAAAGCACTTGCAGAATCATTGTAATTGCATTCTTTACTTAAAATATTGAAAATACTCTTTTTTTACTCGGAAGTGCCAAAGGCTACTCTTTTTAATACTGGCTTCTCAGAAAAATAATCACATTAAAGAACAAAATAACAATAAGATATGCATTGGAACTCTTGACTCCGGCATGTATATCATTTATGGAGCCTTTTATAAAATTAACCTTTGTTTACATTCCACTGATACCTTAATTTCAAACAAATCAGATAAATTGACAGGTGGCATCTTCTAGTTTTTTCTTACTCACTAAAACGGGCACCAATTTCTTTGTTAGGCTGTGCTTTACTAAGAAAAACAAATAAATTGGGTAAAATACAAGATATGTTTTTAAACGAGAATTCTATATAAAGTATTGTGTTCTAATAAAATGTTATGCACTGTTTTAAAATGAAAACAAAAAAAACTATTTGTAAATTGCTATAAATGTATTTTGTTAAATAATTACAGAATCAATGCTACTGTGTGAGTTTATTGTGCTAATATCATTAAAATAAATATGAAATTCCTCATTGAAGCAGAGGTATCTCGTCTGTGTCCCGCAAGAGTTACAATTGTCAATTTGTCCTCTGGTTGGTTCTGGGTAACAGAAAATGCATGCACATTTCTGAATATTAAGGGTGTGACTCTATGGTCTCTGGGAGGGCATCTCAAGGGCTATAGAATGCTATGGACCATGCTGTCTTTGGATGGAGGAGGTGATCCACAGTGGAGGTCTTCCCTTGGCCAGCATTGGATAACTCTGCCTGTAGATCTGGGAGGGAGGCCTCTGAGCTTCATTCCTTAGTCATCCCCCCCAGAACAGGAAAATTAATTGCATAAAGAACTATTTTCAGGCATTAATCAACAAAGTGTATGCTACTCCCATTTGTTCAGGATTCAAGGCCAGCTGTAGACCAAGGTCCCAATGGTGAGAAGCCAGATTGTGCTATAATGATTAAACAACAAAACTATACAGAGCTATTCATGCACAATTCATGAGCTGAGAACATTTCAAGGCATTAACAAAGATTCACATGCTGAACAAGGTCAGGGGGGACAGCCCTGTTCATGTGTTGCAGCAAAAGCAACCAAGATCTCGTAGGTCTTTCAAGACTCACAAATTAATTATGGCACAAGCTTTGAAGGGACACAGTCTGCTTCATCAGTTTCCTGAGTTAAATCAGGTACACTGGCATGTGGGAATTATTTTTTTTAAGCAATATGGATAAATGAATCCATAGCATCAAAAATATAAAGAAATAATGTGATACAGAGGAGGGAAAGGGGGAAGTGAGGGGGGGGAGAACAAAAATGTGTGTTAGAAAAATATAGATACAAAAATGCAATGTAGAATTGAAATTCTTTCAATCAAATATTGATATTAAAGAGCGGTTTCCAAAGCCCCCACATTTTTCTGGATACAAAAACAAATATAAACGGGAGAATTGCAGACTCTCTACAACGAGTGGTGCTTAAAGGTCTTCAACATAACACCTCTGTGTACTTGGATATTTGAGAATAATTGCCATCAATTTAAAGCATTCCTGGGTTCGAATGCCATGTGTCGGATCATGTATCTAGAGAGGACCCTTTCCTAATGCTCCTTTGCTATGTGTTGTTCTTGGCCTCACAAAATCTAAAATAGGCACAGAAAATACCAGGGGTTGTATCCAAAGTAGCACTGAGTAACACATCCCATCAGTGCAAGGATTTGCACTTGAGAAACAGGACCCCCCCCCCCGTTTGCCCCCTGAATTTGTTTTTAGGGGCTCTCACAACTCTACAGAGATTTGGCAAAGGTGTGGGGCACACAGAGGGGAGGGGGTAAAGCCCCATTGTGGTAGTGGAAATTCTTGTGTTAACAGGATGTGTTAGTTGGGTATTGCCCACACATGGTTCAGAAATAAGTTTTGGGAGTCCATATTTGTGTCAGAAACTAGCATGATGGAACATCATCATCATCATCATCATCATCATCATCATCATAATTTATACCCCACCCTCCCCAGCCAAGACAGACCGGGCTCAGGGCAGCTAACACCAGGTATAAAACAATTGATTAAAATACAACTTAAAAACAAGATTAAAATACAACATTAAAATGCAGCCTCATTTCAGTAGAAACTCAAATCAAAAACTTTTGGGGGATGAAAACATCAAACCTAGGCTGGAGTTATGCAAATGAGCAGGTTGCCTTGACTTCACGTTCTGTGAAAGTGATATTATAAAGCTCTTACTAGTGTTGCACTGCTGTCATTGAGATCTATACAGTGGTACCTTGGGTTAAGAACTTAGTTCGTTCTGGAGGTCCGTTCTTAACCTGAAACTGTTCTTAACCTGAGGTACCACTTTAGCTAATGGGGCCTCCCGCTGCTGCCGCGCCGCAGCCGCGCAATTTCTGTTCTCATCCTGAAGCAAAGTTCTTAACTTGAGGTACTATTTCTGGGTTAGCGGAGTCTGTAACCTGAAGCGCCTGTAACCCGAGGTACCACTGTACTCACCAAAATGCCTAAACGTACTCATTTATAATATTTCTCCTAAATCACACTGGATAAATAAGTAGCTATGCTATGGCCCAGCTTTCCATGGGAGAATCTTCCTTACAACATCCCTGATGTACCTAGGAGGTGTTGTGCAGTTTTGTTGTGCTTTAAAAAGGAGGTTCCTATTGCTGTCACCCCTCTCATAACCTGGGAAAATGGATTTCAATTCACTGCATCTGCTGGGTTGCCATGGGGTATTCATTTCATGCAACAAGGGGGAAAGAAGCTCCATTTTTTAAAAAATAAAACTCAGTATTTAATTAGTAAAAACTTAAACAAGTTTAGAACAAAATTAAAACCAGTACCTCTTCAACAGTTCTGTAAGAATTGCTTGCGAATCTTTTTATAGCTTGGAATACAAATGGTGCAACTGATTCAGTTAGATGAGATTGTATATCCATGATCAGGCAGGCTGTGGACCACACCATCTGTAAAATTAAAAAATGACTGACCTCTCACAGGACTTCCCAAAACGTAGAATGAACACTTTTGTATTAAATAAAAACAAAGAGCCCTTAACAATGTTGACTGCAGAAGAACCCAGAAGATTAAAGGATATAATGACAGAATTTGATATTCTCAAAGTTTTAGCATTAGTTTGTTTGTTTATCTGGGAAAAGGCCTCACCAAATTCAGCCGTACTGAGTTCACAGCGGGCATGGATAGAATTGCTGTTATAGGTTGCATCCGTGCTACACAGTTAAAGAGCTGTTATATCACATTTTGGCTTCCCTCAAAGAGTCCTGGGAACTATAGTTAGTTAAGCGTGTAAACGTAAAGGGACCCCTGACCATTAGGTCCAGTCGTGGCCGGCTCTGGGGTTGCGGCCCTCATCTCGCTTTACTGGCTGAGGGAGCCGGCGTACAGCTTCCGGGTTATGTGGCCAGCATGACTAAGCCACTTCTGGCAAACCAGAGCAGTGCACGGAAATGCCATTTACCTTCCCGCCGGAGCGGTACCTATTTATCTACTTGCACTTGATGTGCTTTCGAACTGCTAGGTTGGCAGGAGCTGGGACCGGGCAATGGGAGCTCACCCCATCACAGGGATTCAAACCACAGACCTTCTGATCAGCAAGTCCTAGGCTCTGTGGTTTAACCCACAGCGCCACCCGCGTCCCATCAATAATAATGTAAGAGTTATGAAATTCTAGGTTGTCTGTTGTAACAAAGTAAGACGTTTTTGAAGACTAGCCTGGTGTGGACGATTTAGCAACAGAATTTCATCCTGAACCAGAGCAGCGCACGGAAACGCCGTTTACCTTCCCGCCAGAGCGGTACCTATTTATCTACTTGCACTTTGACGTGCTTTCAAACTACTAGGTGGGCAGGAGCTGGGACTGAACAATAGGAGCTCACCCCGTTGCAGGGATTTGAACCACCGACCTTCTGATCAGCAAGTCCTAGGCTCTGTGGTTTAACCCACAGCGCCACTCACGTCCCGCGTTGTTAGGAGGCCTCTATTCCCCTCACAGAGCTATAATTTCCAGACTGGTTTAACAATCAATTCCTCTTCCCAGAGAACTCTGGGAACTGGAGCTCTTTGAGGGGATTGGAGTCTCCCTAACAGCTCTCAGCGCCCTTAGCAAACTATAGGTTCCCAGGATTTGGTGTAGCCATGACAGTTAAAGTGGTATAATACTGCTTTAAATGTACGGTGTGTCATCAGATATGGCCTGGCTATACTTTTGTGTAGCCCAATTCTTTTACTAGAATCCCCATATTATACGGCCGAAGGACATACTCAGGATTTCTGAGCAGGTCAGGCAAAACTAATGTCTGTTAAATCATTTTAAGTAATCAATCTTGCTTAAAAGCTCAAGTGCCCTGGTGGATTTGTTTTAAGACCTACACTGGCTCCCAGTACGTTTCCGAGCACAATTCAAAGTGTTGGTGCTGACCTTTAAAACCCTAAACGGCCTCGGTCCAGTATACCTGACGGAGTGTTTCCACCCCATTGTTCTGCCCGGACACTGAGGTCCAGTGCCAAGGGCCTTCTGGCAGTTCCCTTACTGCAAGAAACCAAGTTACAGGGAACCAGGCAGAGGGCCTTCTCAGTAGTGGCACCCGCCCTGTGGAACTCCCTCCCACCAGATGTCAAAGAGAAAAACAACTACCAGGCTTTTAGAAGACATCTGACGGCAGCCCTGTTTAGGGAAGCTTTTAATGTTTAATAGGTTATTGTATTTTAATATTCTGTTAGAAGCCACCCAGAGTGGCTGAGGAAACAGAGCCAGATGGGCGGGGTATAGATAAATTATTGTTGTTATTATTATTATTATTATTATTATTATGAAGACCTACCTAGTCTAGCATTCTTTGCCAGTATTCCAGCAATCAGTGTGCCCTGGGTGGTCCACATGAAATTACTTTCGGACCACCTTTAAGCAATTCATTGATAAAAATTTGCAATGAGGGTCCAGATAAGAAAATGCTTATTGAGTTCCTCTTATACCGAATGGTGGCCAAGCCGGATTGCAAGATCGGGCTCTTTCCGTTGGCCCTGATTAGCAGCGCTGGAGAGCAAAAAATTGTGAGCCAGCAAAAAGGATACAATTACAATACTGTTGCAGATTTTCAGACTGGCTGCCAAAGGGATCAGGCACCTGTTGCTACAGTGATGAGGCAAGAGGCCTGTTGCCATAGAAACATACCAGCATCACAGAAGCCTGATGTGCACACGGCAAGCATTGCCATCTTTGTATATCAACATGGCTCAGCTTCTTTTGATGGCTTTATTGACGGCACATCGGCATTCAGAATCGCAAAGTGGTGATTATGGTATGGTTCGCTTGAAATGAATTAGTCCCCACAGATTCATGGACCGGAACAAAAAACCAAATTCTGAAGCTCAATTCTAAAAGAGAGAGAGAGAGAGAGCGCAGTATAGTTCCACAGTATGGTTTTCTCGTTCTACCCCCCACCCACCCCACTTCGACCACCAATGCAGAAGGGGATGTGGGGGCTGTGATGGGATTTCTACAGCCATGGCTGGGAGCAGAGAAGAAGATGAATAGAGGAGTAAGAGGGTGCCGCGCCTGAACAGAAGTGATCCTTTCTAGATTATGCTGATTCGATTTCGGCACGATATTTTCTGTTTCCATAGCAACTAATCCAGTTATCTGCTTATAAATAGCCGTTTATAGTGCAGCATTATGGAAATTCAATTTTTAATCATCTTTCTGCATTAACAAGGAAAAGGAAGACCGGAATCAAAAGAGGCATATTCTCTATGGGGATTTGGCAGCATCGGCAATTAAGCTGCTGCCTTGCTGAGGTCCTTGTTGACATGGACACAGGGGTAAAGAACTTACATTCAAAAATGGGTATGAGAAACACTAACGGTTTTGATTACAGATGAAATATACATGGGTCTTCAATGAAGAATTTATAAGCCCTGTTTGTGCTATGTTCAAGAACAAATTAAGCAGGGCAGAAGTCGCCATATCTTCCTACTCTCTTGCCTAGGGCCACTTCACATGTTATAACGGGGAGGGGGTTTGATCCATTAGTGCTAATGGAGCACCACTCTGCCAACCTCCATCTGCTCTCATCCAGTCCCCACCTGCTTGCTTTCTTGCTTATGCCAAGTCCAGGGGTTGGCACCACTTGCCAGCTTTCTCCTTTTCAAAATGAGTGTTGCCCTTGCAGAATTCCCAGGAAGGGGGACAAACTTAGAATGAGTTGGCTCCTTCTGTCATTGGCTCTGGCTCCATCTGCTGTTGGCCTCCTTGCCTCCCCCCACCCACCCCCAATACAGCGAGGCAACTCAAAAGTGCCTACACATTGCAACCATGCACTCAACAGTTTCATTTGTACTGGCTTGCCACACAGATTGTGCTCACCCATGAGATTGTCTCCATGCCACAGCCAAAAAATATCTGTAGGCAGCAGTCCTTTCAGAGGCAGACCACTGAAAGCTCAGTGGCATCTCCTGGTAGGGCTGGGAATGTGCCCTGCTGAAATCCCAAAGAGACAGTGCCAGTGAGTGTAGACAATACTGGGTGAGTGTCAGGAGCAGAAGCCAGGAGCAGGTCAGCAATAAATCACACGGCGTCAGTGAAGTTGACTCTATATTCAAGGAAACAAGGTCAACTCGGGAGGCTAGGCCTAGTGAGCACAGCAACTCATCCCAGCATGACTTGCCACTGTGAGGCAGCTGTGGGGACAGAAAGTCCCCACAGTTCCCTACGTCTCCTCCTCCCCTGGGTCCTTTCCAAGCAATCTGAGACTTGATCGCCGTGCCTGCCTTTGCTCCTCCCTCTTCATACCTCTTCTGGTTCTGGGAGAGGGGAGCTAGTCGTAGCAGGAGAGGGAGGCCTCCCTGGCTTCTTCAGCAGCCTGCCTCATCTCCGCCTCTTGGTCCTCCTTCTCTCCAGCCTCTGCTTTTGTCTCTAATTCTGGACTGCTCTCTGCCACAGGCTCCTCCTGCTCACTAAACCCTGTTACTTCTTCGGCTTCCGACACTTACCCCTCCCAGTCTGCTCCCTCTTCTCCCTCTGACCACTCATCGTCATCTCACTACCACTCCCCGGACTCTTAGCCTTCTTCCCATGGGGATTCCCTTGGGGGTTCCCCAGCTAGGTGCCTCCCACCACTCCTATGCAGCCAGTTCACAACAGCTAGAAATCTCTATGCTCTGACATGCTGTAAGTCAGCTGCCTATCTTCCACACAACAAGAGCCCATCCCTCATGAAATGTATCAACTGAAGCAGTAGTTAACCCTGATTTAAAGGTGACACATGCTGGCTGAAACACATATCCACCTAAGCATTTCACTCGGCTGTTTTCTTTTGCCACATGTACCATTCCATCAATATTGCTGACCCCATCTGGAAAACCAAAATTGAATTGCTCAAGCCATATTGAGAAAGCTTGAAAACAAATTTGGCGACCTATCTGTCATTAGGCAGGACCACGTGTGGAGGAGCAGAGCGTTTATATTTTAAATATTTATATTTCATATTTAAATATTTAAACTGGCATGCTCTTTTTCATTTGGTATGGTAATGAGTACTAATGTGAAAGTTTTGGTGCTCCGGCTAAAATGACGATTTTCTTCAAGCATCCACATTACAGGCTTAATTCATTTAAGAGTCATTCCCTCACAACCCTGAGAACTGTGGCTCATTTTAAACACACACACACACCATTTAAAAATACAGGCAACAAAAAGAACACATATAACAATACGTACGACATACTTGCTAATTAAGGGGAAGATGAAACATTGATTATAGCCCTTGATGTAACGTAAGTAGTAGGTTTCTGGGACAACTAGAGGAAGATTGCTTCCAGATGACCTGTTTATTGAGCACGTATCCTGATTTGTTTGAACAAAGTTTAAGGGGAGGTTAGGCAATATTAGTAGTTTATTGAGCATTCCATTGTTCATGGGAAAGTTAGGCAATGTTGCTGTCTGCATTATATATTTGAAGCAGCATCATGCTATAGGATTCTTTGATGGAATCCACGACTGTTTAAAGTGGCACAATACTGCTTTAAATGTGCAGTGCAAGTGGGACACAAGTATTATCCCACACTTTCCAGTGTATTTACTTGTCACTGTCCTTATTGCAAAAAAAGGCCGGTTTGGGGCTGGGTGGGGAAGCAGTTTTCTTTCCTGCAAGAGGCCAAACCAGCTTTAAATGCCAGCATGTGAATGAATCCTACTAAAATAGTGATGATCTAGAGAAGGACCCTAAAACAGCCTAAGGAGATGAAGAAGAAGAACAGGAGGAGTTTGGATTTGATATCCCGCCTTTCACTCCCTTAAGGAGTCTCAAAGTGGCTAACATTCTCCTTTCCCTTCCTCCCCTGCAACAAACACTCTGTGAGGTGAGTGGGGCTGAGAGACTTCAGAGAAGTGTGACTGGCCCAAGGTCACCCAGCAGCTGCATGTGGAGGAGCGGGGAAGCGAACCCGGTTCCCCAGATTACGAGACTACCGCTCCTAACCACTACACCACACTGGCTCTCAAATGCTACTAACTACTGAAAGACTTTGGGTGTGTAAGTATCAAAGCCAACTTACTATTTGATCATAATGTAGTTGCAAGCTTGACAGGCTCCCACACAAGAGAAATGGAAATTTTGATGCCAGTGTGTGTGTGTGTGTGTGTGTGTGTGTGTGTGTGTGTTCCTTCCTTGTCACATCTGCTGAGGAAGCAGATTTTGCATATAATCATAGTCTCCCAACTTTTCCCAATTCACTGCTATTTCTGCAACGGACTCTAGGAACCTCTAACAGAGAATTCTCACCACAACTACCATTCCCAAAATTCTTTGAAGGAAGGCATGACAGTTAAACTGATATAAAACTAATACTGCATTTGCATATTTCAATCAAACAGAACTATCTTTGGCAGGTGTTTTCTTGTTGCATGCTTAAAAAATCATCAGAGACAAATTAAAAAACCCCAGTTTAACAAAGGAGCTCCCCCCCCCCCAACTACCCCTCTGCTGGGAACTTTTATGTAATATCTGCCCTAAATTAGTAAGCCAAAAAGTACCCAGGGAATTTAGAAAAGCAGTTTTATGGCTTCAAGGTAAACTCCTTCATATATCTTGGCAATCTCTTTGCAATCGCAGCATAATGTTGGTTGTAACCGCAAGGTATTAAGAGTTTTAAATAGAAACGTTAGTAAGATAGTGTTATGAAGTCAATCAAGTAGGTCAACAGGAGTCCAGTTTCATAAATGAAGGCAGCAAATTAGGCCTGCGGGGAGCCTGTTTTAATAAGCGAAGGCACCAGGTAGCTGTACATTACAAAGGAAGGGTTTAGCTTAGCATTTGTAAGAAATAAGCATGCTGCTGATGGAACTGTGATGCTCATCAGCTACATCTTTCCCCTGAAATCTCCTTAAACACACACACACACACACACACACACACACACAAACAAACAAACATTCAAGAATCATGGGAATTTTTTACAATTACACTGAGAAATGTGTATTTTTCCCCTACATATGCTTCCAATTTAGAAGACAAATGTAAAGTACAAGTTGGAGAGATCTATAAAGAACCATGGGAGGAAGGTTGTTGTTTGTAAATATATTTATTGTTCGCTTTTTATTGTAACTCAAAGTGACTTCCAATATAGAAACAAATAAACAAACACATACATTAAAACGGGCATAAAAGAAAAACATAAAAAATTGTATTTTAGATTAAAACGTCCCACCCACTCAAACAGGTCACAGATAATGGCTACTTACCCAGTCCAGGGGTGGGCAGCTGTTACAACCTGTTGCAGCAGACTCCATCCCTTGAGGAGCGACATTGGGGCTAGTTGGCCAGCAGTTGGGAAATTCCCGGGCCAGCCACTTGGATTGGCAGGCTTTCCCGCCTCCCGATATTTTGAATTCTGGCCAATCCAGCCAGGCTGGGTGGGTGGAGCTTGGGAGCAGACCAAAGTGGAGCAGGCTTCACTGTGGTCTGCCCCCAGCCTATATATGCCAACAGCACCCTTAACCCTAGGCTTGACCTTGTCATGTGTTGGCCCTGCACCAGGGGAGCTGAGAGGGATATACACCCAATACCTAAGCCAAAATCTGGAATCAATAAAGTTGTGGCCTATTTTTAAATCCCAGAATGTTGTCCTGTCCAGCTTGTTCACCTTCAAAGGTTAGGCCTTGTTCCCTGTGAAGGGGTCACTGTGAGTGGGTCCGCACTTAAGAGCCAAAGGTGGAAATGTAAGGTAATAAAAGGATTTTGGGAAATGATATATAGAATCATAGAATCATAGAGTTGGAATAGACCACAAGGGCCATCGAGTCCAACCCCCTGTCAAGCAGGAAACACCATCAGAGCACTCCTGACATATGGTTGTCAAGCCTCTGCTTAAAGACTTCCAAAGTAGGAGACTCCACCACACTCCTTGGCAGCAAATTCCACTGTCGAACAGCTCTTACTGTCAGGAAGTTCTTCCTAATGTTTAGGTGGAATCTTCTTTCTTGTAGTTTGGATCCATTGCTCCGTGTCCGCTTCTCTGGAGCAGCAGAAAACAACCTTTCTCCCTCCTCTATATGACATCCTTTTATATATTTGAACATGGCTATCATATCACCCCTTAACCTCCTCTTCTCCAGGCTAAACATGCCCAGCTCCCTTAGCCGTTCCTCATAAGGCATCGTTTCCAGGCCTTTGACCATTTTGGTTGCCCTCCTCTGGACACGTTCCAGTTTGTCAATGTCCTTCTTGAACTGTGGTGTCCAGAACTGGACACAGTACTCCAGGTGAGGTCTGACCAGAGCAGAATACAGTGGCACTATTACTTCCCTTGATCTAGATGCTATACTCCTATTGATGCAGCCCAGAATTGCATTGGCTTTTTTAGCTGCCGCGTCACACTGTTGGCTCATGTCAAGTTTGTGGTCAACCAAGACTCCTAGATCCTTTTCACATGTACTGCTCTCAAGCCAGGTGTCACCCATCTTGTATTTGTGCCTCTCATTTTTTTTGCCCAAGTGCAATACTTTACATTTCTCCCTGTTAAAGTTCAGCTTGTTTGTTTTGGCCCAGTTCTCTAATCTGTCAAGGTCGTTTTGAAGTGTGATCCTGTGTAACGAGTTGAAAAAAAATTTTAAAATAACCTTTGCTAAAAAAAAAAAAAGCCTGAAGCCTTCCTTTTAGGTATTCTAGGTACCAAAATCCCAAGGGAGCAGAAAAGACTATTTATGTATGTGACCACAGCTGCACAGGTGTTAACTGGTCTAGAGATGGAAAGAAGATAAAGTCCCTACCAGAAAAGAATGGCAGATGAAGTTGACGGACTATGCCGAAATGGCTAAAATGACAGGAAGAATCAGAAATCAGGAAGACCAAAATTTTAATAAGGAATGGGGAAAATTTATAAATTATCTTAAAGACCATTGTAAACAGCTAAAATCGTTAGTAGGATTGTAATATCACTTGTAGTCTAATGGTGAATTTTGGACACAGTGGAGATGTAAAAGATTAGGATCATTATAAAAGATGAAGGAGGAAATGATTAATAATAGGACCCACAAAGGGGAGGAGGAAAGTCCAAGATATTCCTCAGAATCTTGTTTTTACGTTCTGTGTTCGATATAAGACTGTAAAATCTTAATCTGAAAAGCCAAATAAATATATATATATATTTTTAAAAAAGAGAGCCAAAGGTCTGGCCCAAAAGAAATGATTTTGTCTGGCACCTAAAGCTAAGTATTGGAAAGGGAATCAGTTACCCACTAGGGGAGAATGGTTATGTAAACTTTCAGAATATTTAGAATTAGCCAAATTGACAGATATAATAAGACAAAAACCAAAAAAGTGAAGTGAAAAAGGAATGGGAGTGCCTAAATGAATACCTTAAAAGCCAAGGTTCAAGGACAGCAATCTGGCTGAGTCTGGAATAACCTTGTGAAGTGAAAGGATAAGAAAGAGGGATTTATATCTAGATGCTAGGATAGAGATGATAAGGAGTACAGGAAAACAGGAAGACGCAATGAGAGGTAAAGGAGGTGCTGTGGGATTGGTGGAAGTCAATGTTTGTTTTCCTTTTATATTATTAATTTGTAAGATTTGGTTTTTTTAATGTGCTTGTTTTTGTGTTTTGTGTATTGTTATTTTTCGTTTTGTTGTTGTTGTTGTGTGGAAAATACTAATAAAATTTACTATTAAAAAAAAAAACCATGTAATGATGGCACCAGGCAAGCTTCTGCAGGGAGAGCACTCCACAAGCAGAAAGATACAGTGGTGGCTGGCGGACTTTGGGAGACCAATGGTAGGTGAACTCAGAGCCAAGAACAGGAAGAGACAACTCATCCTAGTTTTGCCCCCCTCCTTCTCCCTCCTGACTTCTACAAGGGGCAACACTGAGACTAAGGAGAAGGAAGCTGACAGTAGATACCACCTTCTGGGTTGGTCGTAAGTGAGAAGACAGGCAGCAGGGGGCTGGCCGAACTTAGTGGGACATTGCTCATGCACCTGATATACCAGCCTTCAAAGAGATGTCTTTGAAAACCAATCAATGTACTTTATAGGAACATTAAGGTAAAGATAAAGGGACCCCTTGACCATTAGGTCCAGTCGTGGCCGACTCTGGGGTTGCGGCGCTCATCTCGCTTTACTGGCCGAGGGAGCTGGCATACAGCTTCCGGGTCATGTGGCCAGCATGATTAAATCGCTTCTGGCGAACCAGAAGCAGCACACGGAAATGCCGTTTACCTTCCCGCCGGAGCGGTACCTATTTATCTACTTGCACTTTGACGTGCTTTCAAACTGCTAGGTTGGCAGGAGCAGGGACCGAGTAACGGGAACTCACCCCGTCGTGGGGATTTGAACCTCTGACCTTCTGATCGGCAAGTCCTAGGCTCTGTAGTTTAACCCACAGCGCCACCCGTGTCCCTATAGGAACATTGGAAGTGGCCTAATACAGAGTCAGATCATCGGTCCCTGTAGCATGGTATTGTCTACATTTAGTGGCAGCAGCTCTCCAGGGTCATAGGCAGTGGATGCAGATACTCTACCACTGAGATACACTATGACACTTCACTATATGGAAGATGCTATGTTTGTCATCCACCACCCTACTTCTTATCCAAAGGTCCTTGTAAGAAGCATCTAGAAGGTGAACAATCCATTGAGCAATTCTCTTGCACAAACTCAGCCGAGGTGAGTGGATGCTGGGCGATATCACAGCAGTGCTCTGGCATACTGCCCATTCCTTAAAATCAGCGGTTCTCAACCTGTGGGTCCCCAGATGTTGTTGGACTACAACTCCCATCATCCCTGACCATTGGTCATGCTGGCTAGGAATGATGGGAGTTGTAGTCCAATAACATCTGGGGACCCACAGATTGAGAAACACTGTGCTTAAATGGTCATAGGTGGATTGTGTAGTAGCAGATAGATGCCTTCCATAACACCCAGCACATCCTTAAGACTGCAGTGCTTTTACACAGCTCCCGTACATTTCAGTGAGCGTTGCACCAGGGAACATCCCATTGCTGTTGCGACATTACACCTTCCTGAAATGTGTATCTACAATGGGTTCCAAAATACTGCTTGGACAGAGTTGCTAAAATGTCCTCGAGAAAAGCTTGCCTGAATAGCCAAGCAGTCATTCTTTGCAAAGAACAGGAGGGAGCCTGAGTTGCTTAAACACACTTTTTCCTCAGGAAGTGTGGGAGCCTCTTCATCATCACCTCCCTTTGTGCAGAAATCTCAGGAGATGCTTTTGAGGTTTGGGGACTGAGCGGATAACACAGAAACACTTCCTCTCGTCTCAAAGCAAGAATTGACCTTATCACTTTCTCACAAACTGCAGATTGCTTCCCCTACATTAATGAAAAGGCCTTCTGTCTTTCCAGAATATGAGGATTCAATTACATTAAGAAGCTATTAATTCAGAAGCTCAGCTGTTTGCTGGGTTTGCGAAGTCTCTCTCTGCTGCCAAGGATACAACACTATTTCTGCAAACAGCTGTCTCTTTCTATGAATTGCAGATCAATCATGCTCTAAAGAAATAAAGACTTCAGCGAGATGCCTCATTTTGTCTTGTAATCTAAGGAAAACAAAACCAGGACTCTAATCCTTTATTCTTCCAATACGGAAAATAATTCAAAAGAATGCCATATACATCTCTGAGTCTTTCTCTCTTCGAATATCTAGTTGGGAGCTCTGATCTTTTCATTGTGAATATTAGTATCCAAGAGACTTTATTAACTCATCTGTTGATGTACAAATTAGGTTCATGTGTTTAAGGACGGAGAATTAAGGAAAGGTCTTTGTTTCCACTTTCAACAGACCTTTTCCATATAAGGTATCCCTGGAGGACTATTTCAAGCTGATCCATAGGTGGTATCTGACTCCCCATATCCTTATCAGAGTCACAGAAACTACCAGTCCTACACTGGAGAGGGTGTGAGGAGATAGGTACCTTCTATCATATGTGGTGGCCCTGCCCAGTAGTCCAGGATTTATATGCATGGATATTTCACGAAGTCAGCCTAATAACATCTAACCTTTTGAGAGCATTCCAGTCAATATTTGACAGAGAAGATTCTGGTGCACATGAATGGGACCTATTGGCTTAATTTTTCATGGCAACCAGAATCATAAATGCAAAACGCTGGAAAACTGCAAGCTTGGACATGAGTAATGAGTGGTATAGCCAGGTTTGGTCCACAGCCCTAATGGAAAAAAATACAAAACAGGTTGGATAGATGAGGAGGGGACAGAAATGCTTAGACACTGAGACATTGGCTTAGCTTTATTCCATACTTACCCCAGCAAGAACAAGATTGCAGTTCACGCTCGATGCACAGAGCATCATGGAGGAATCTCCTTGGGTAAATAGTAAACCATATTTATTATATCATGAGCCTATACCTACTTTATTTATTTTATATCATTATTGGCAGTGCTTTTTTCTGGGGGGGACACAGGGGTACGCATACCCCTAAACATTTTGTGAATCTTTGTACTTTTGTCCATTTACTTTATTTATTTTTCTCGATTTGAACTATAAAATGGTGATTTTCTTGAGTCAAAATGAGAGTACCCCTAAACATTTTTTAAGGAAAAAAAAGCACTGCTTCTACCTGACCTGACTGAACCAATGAAATGTGTAATTAGCATTGATATGAATGGCATGGCTACTCTGTATCTCATTGTCATATTCTGTACTGTTATTTAATGTTATTAAACAAATTAAAAACATTTGTTTAAAAAGAAACCTCTACACTTCTCAAGAACTCTGAGTGCATTGCGGAGGATTCTGGGTCCAGTTCTAGGGCATACGGGATTCAAATGGGGTAGTAAAGAGACCTACTGCTGTGCATTTACCCCATCTGGTCCAAGTGTGACCAAGAGCACACCAAATACTCCCCTGCAGCTATGTGCTACAAGTCGACCCAGGACTAGCCTAGAAGCCATGTGTCAAAAAGTGTATCAGAACCGGCATGAGTGGGTTCTGGTACATACATTATTCTATGAACTTGGGAGTCAGCTGGTGTTGGCCACAGTCACATCCTTTGGATACTCTTTTCCTCATCAGCTGTATTTAATAGCAGTGAATACAGACAGGCAGTCAATGAGCAACCACCCTCTCTGGCCTACTGCCCTTACTAAGTCTCCAAACAAGCTGATCTGTGATTGGATAACTGCAACCCTGGAAAAGTGAGCAAAGTCAGCTCAGGAGATCTGAGATTGTTCCTATCAGGAGCTAGTTCAGATCTCCAGTTCTACCCCTATTGAGGAGCAAATTCTGTGAGGCTTGGAGAAAGGAGCTGCTGTTGTCACCATAAGCAAACTACAGACAACTGACAAGGGACAAAGAAGAAAGCAATGCCATTGCCTCTCAGTTCTGATTGTGCTCTGGTGTGGTACAAATAAGCACACTGGCCTAGAATTGCAAAGTTTCCCCCTCCCTCATTCATCCCTAGCCCATCATACTTTTAGTTGATGCTAGATAAAAAGGTGAGAAGAGAAGACTCCCTGGAAAAGACCCTGAAGTTGGGAAAGACTGAGGGCCCAAGGAGAAGGGGATGACAGAGGATGAGATGGTTGGACAGTGTTCTCGAAGCTACCAGCATGAGTTTGACCAAACTGTGGGAGGCAGTGGAAGACAGGAGTGCCTGGCATGCTCTGGTCCATGGGGTCACAAAGAGTCGGACACATAAAAATGAAATGGCAGGATGTAAAATAGAGAAGTTTGTTGGCACCCCTATCAGCACCCGTCATAATATCCAACTGACCACTTAGAAGAAGCAAATCCTACCAAACTCTTTTAAATCACAGAATGTTCACCAGCCTGTGAAATCTGGAAAACACATTTCCTCTGCAACTTGGATAAAAGATGTTAGCAAGCCTGTAATCTGTTAATGGACAGATGCTGACCTGAATTCAGACTGCTTCGAAAAAATACTGAGGTCATCAACAACAACAGAGATTTGTATCCAGAGCTCACTCAGTTTGAAGCAAAAATAATAATAATAAAGCACTCTACCTTACAAACACACAAAGGCAATATCCGTTTTCTTTTCCTGTCACACAAGTCATCTGCAAGTCATCTCCCCAATCCTTGGTACCGATGGAAACTATGTATTAATGTATGAAATGCTTACTTAATAACAGATGAACTCCAGAATTAGATACAGTGACCTGCAGTTAATGACTGACGGGGACTCAGTCCATATTTATCAGTAGCAGCAGTAGCAGCAATAGTTAAGATCAGGAGAGGAGGCCCTCTTCCATCACTCTCCAGGGTTTTTCCAGGGTGCCACAGAATCTATTTTTTATTTTTTCTTAGTAAGAGGCAACAAGATTATTTTGTTTTTTTAAACTGAACACATTTAGTCTTCACTGGTATTACTGAGGACAGACTGTGCGGGATACAATTCATGTACCAGCTTTAGTTTCATCACTGATGAAAAATTACCCTCCTTGCCGCTTGCTACAATTGTTTACCCTTTCATAAATTCAATTGTAGTCTCTGATCTGATGAAAACCAGGAAGATAAGATGTTAGAAAGACCGTTTGTTTGTAATAATCCATTAACATGGCGATTGCTGGAGTGTCAAGCTTTCCATTATCACAGAACTTGGACTCCCTGAAAGCACAGCAGACATTACAAGGGTTATCATTTATATGTCATTTTCTGAAGTCTTGAAATGGGGCAGGGGGGGGGAGTATCATTTTCACAGCAGTGATACACTTTTGTCTGTAAGATTCAGAAAATGGTGAGGTGATTGGTAGAAGATGAATAGAGGAACATCTTTACTTCTTCCATCCGGCTAATTATCTCTAGGGTCTCTTCCAATTTTGTCTGCTAGCTGCCTATTTAAGGAACCCAAAGGGACTCACCCATTTCTGGTTCCAACCCTGATCCCAGTTACCTAACAAGCTCATTATCTGTGCTGTATAACTGATGGTGAGATTATACCCTATGATACAGGTGGCAGAAGGCCTAGATCTGCCCCCCCCCCCACACACACGATACGATACAATATATTTATTGTCATTGTCCCATACAGAACAATGAAATTGAAAAATCTACATAAGACATTAAAAAAAAAACCTTAAAAACTCGGAAACCCCATTTTAAAATACAATATACTCCTATGGAGACTCCTTATACTACGTTTAAAACCAGAATTGCATTTGGGTAGAAACTGTTTCTCAGGCGGCTAGTCCTAGTCTTTATAACCCTGTACCTTCTTCCAGAAGGCAGAAGCTGAAAGAGATCATTTTCCGGGGTGCACACTATCCTGCGCTATCTCTGCAGCTTTCTTATGGCACCTGGCAGGATAGATTTGATCTAAAGTGGGAAGAGTGCACCCAATTATTCTCTCTGCAGTCTTTACAACCCTGGACAGCATTGTTTTTTCCCTGTAATATTCCCTGTAACACACCATATTTGTATATATTAAGAGATTGGAGAGGTGGTCCCTGAGGCCAAGAACATAGAAAATTCTCAAAATCTTCTACCTTATGTAGTGCAATTGCCAAGAGGACAGATAATACTGTATTTTTCCGTGTATTTGATGAGGTTTTTTGACTCAAAAATCACGTAAAAAAACTGGGGTTGTCCAATACACGGATAGTGGCATGGGGGGAAGAGAAGCAGCGCAGCGCCAGCCAACTCATTGGTGGGAGCATGGCTTCCCCCAATGCCGCAGCAAGCGGGGAGCGATCTGGGGGGGTGTTTCCTGTTTGCAGCTACATGGGGGGGGGGAGAAGCTGCGCACTGCCAGCCAGCTCATTGGCGGGAGCGCAAATTCCCCCGATGCCGCTGCGTGTGGGAAACGATCTAGGGAGTGTTTCCTGCCCCCAGCAGCATGGGGGGAGAGGCTCAACAACTTTGGGCCATCTCCCCTCATTTTCCTAAAATTGAGTCCCCTAAAATGGGGAGGGGGGTCCTTATACACAGGGACGTCCTGTAGACGGAAAAATACGGTAAGTTTGTGGCATCAGAAATGGTAGATGGAGAGAGGGCTTCAAATGTTTAGAATGACCGCTCCCCGCTTAAAACGGGGGGCGCCCTTTGCGTGGACGCGCGCAGCCCTAGATCTGGAGTGGCCCCATCAGCATAGGCTTGGCTTTCCCTTCCCTCAGGTGGGATACCTGGAGGTCTCCACCTACCTCAGTCAGTTGTCCAATCCCACCTGGGGGAAGCGTTGCCAAGGAGACCAGGCCAGGTAGGGGGAGGGACTACCTGCCCACACAATAGAGGGAGGATCTTACCTGGGAATCCTCACTTGGCTCCAGAGCTTCTCCCACCCTACCCACCCTCAGTTAATGTCTTCTTTTGCAGGTTTTGCAGGTTAACTTTTCTTCACAGGTATGCGGGCGCTGCTACGATAAGGTCGCTGTTAAAGGGCCGGAAAGGAATTTCCCTGCATTGGCAGGTTTCGCCTTTCCCGTAGCAAAACATCACAACTTTGGCGGTATCAGGCCTTGGGCGGAATCCTTTAGTCCATCTTCCTCTTTGCGGCGGCGATATCAGGGTTCTCCGTTAAAGGGGTTTCTGAAGGGAGGCTTTGACCAGACGCCGAAAGGTCGTCATTGCTCTCCCCTGCGGCGGCGGCGTAATGGGGGCGGCTATCTCTGCTTGAACATATGTTCTCCAGAGCCGGCCCATCCCCCCCCCCACACACACACTGGATAACCCTGAAGCTCCCTAGGTCCCCGGCTGGGGACTGGGGAGGGAGAACGCCCAATGCCTAAGCCAAGGTCTACCCACATTTGAAATTTAATAAAGTTGTGGCCAATTTAATCCCATAGCACGTTGTCTTGAGTTGTTATTCCACATGATGGGGGGGGGACCGCTCGGGATCTGGGGACTCCGCCTGTCCACGCAAAATGGAACAGAGAGTCACAAGACTGTTTGCTGTGTTACGTAGTAAGAGCTGATTCACACATTTATCAAAATGTGGGGTGGATGAATGAGGCAGCCTGCACCTGATTTTGAACAGAACTTATGACACAGTATATGTGGTGGACATTTCAACTCATGTAGACCTCAGTCTCCCTGCAGATGGTGACAGCAGTCACAAAATTAAAAGACGCATGCTTCTTGGGAGAAAAGCAATGACAAACCTAGACAGCATCTTAAAAAGCAGAGACATCACCTTGCCAACAAAGGTCTGTACAGTTAAAGCTATGGTTTTCCCAGTAGTGATGTATGGAAGTGAGAGCTGGACCATAAAGAAGGCTAATCACCAAAGAATTGATGCTTTTGAATTATGGTGCTGGAGGAGACTCTTGAGAGTGCCATTGCCTACAAGAAGATCAAACCTCCCCATTCTTAAGGAAATCAGCCCTGAGTGCTCACTGGAAGGACAGATCCTGAAGCTGAGGCTCCAATACTTTGGCCACCTCATGAGAAGAGAAGACTCCCTGGAAAAGACCCTGATGTTGGAAAGATGGAGGGCACAAGGAGAAGGGGACGACAGAGAATGAGATGGTTGGACAGTGTTCTCAAAGCTACCAGCATGAGTTTGACCAAACTGCGGGCAGCAGTGGAAGACAGGAGTGCCTGGCGTGCTCTGGTCCATGGGGTCGCGAAGAGTCGGACACGACTAAATGACTAAACAACAACAACAACAAACCTCAGTCAATCAAGTAGACCTTGGCTGGATCTTCACACAGAAAAAACCCCGCTATAAAGAAGTCATAAATTTAATTGGTATAACAAAAAAACCCCTCTATGTAAAATTTCATAGACAAAGTTTTGTGCTCTACAGCGTCATCTGGTATCGCATGTTTATAACAGAGTTATAGCATTGTAACATGGCTAATGTAGCTGAGTCTACTTATTAACAGTCAGAAGGAATCATGGGAAAGAATCTTGTTTATTCAGGCATTTGATGGCTGAAAGATACTGTTCCTGACAACCTTTTGAAATTTTCATGTGTGAGGGTACATGGTTATTTCAAAAAAAGGCTTTAATTTTCTGAATTGTTTTAAAATATGCATTGCTGTATCACTTTGTTGTTTGCTGCCCTAGGCTGCTTAGGGAGGAAGGGCAGGATAGGAGCCTAATAAATAGATAAAACCTGCTTGCCACAAAAGGGGGATGTGTACATGGATAGATTACCTGAGCTTCCCATGCAGAGTTCAGAAGCATCGTGCCCATTTCACAGCTCTCTCCTACTAAACTTGTTCCTATGTACCTGGCCATTTCACATCTGGATGTCAGGTGGTTATTAGTCCTACGTGACAGAGAATAGCTGCATGTTTCATTGGATGTCTGGTTCCAGATCACTTTAAAGACCAAGGAATCCTAAGACCAGAGAGAAGGGGCCTTGAAGCTCCCCACACAGTGTCAGATTTACGTATAAGCTAAACAAGCTATAGATTAGGGCCCCACTCTGTTGGAGGGCCCCCAAAAATTAAAGGGGGAAAAACCCTGGATGTACATTTCCAAAATATAAGATAAAAAAACAAATAAAATAAAATCTACATACAGCAACAGTATTTTGTGCTGTGTAGGCTCCTATGATATAAGTCAGGCTTCCTCAGCCTCGGCCCTCCAGATGTTTTTGGCCTACAACTCCCATGATCCCTAGCTAGCAGGACCAGTGGTCAGGGATGATGGGAATTGTAGTCTCAAAACATCTGCAGGGGCAAGGTTGAGGAAGCCTGATATAAGTAATGGGCCCCGCCTGTTAGCCTGCTCCCCAAAATATCACTGGTTTGCTCATTTCTATATATAGGGTGCCTATATTCTGCACATGCAAATGACTTTAGATACCTATTAGGCCCATAAATTGCCAGATAGCATATATTCAACACACAAAAACAGTGACAATTTGTTGTTGACAAAGGACAGCTGGACACATAAAAGGCCCCATTAACTTCAGTAGCGTAGGGCCTCATCAAACCTAAATCTGGCCCTGTCCTCAGTTACTACCTTCACAACAGGCTCAGCAAACACAGTTCACTGGGTCACAGTCCTCCCCACTATAATGAAATTATTGCATTTCTATTTAAATTATAGTAATTATTTCCAAAATTATTGGACATACAAATCTTGACACATAGTCATATAAATTAACCTACACCAATGTTATGCAAACCAGCACCCTCTTTTTCAGTGATGCAGAAGTGACCAGCCTGCCTGGTTGCATAGATTTGGACCCCACATGCAACCTATTGCATGTGACATGGAAAATGTCCTGTTCACAGATTGCCCCCCACTGACTGGGGTCTTTGGTTTTAATCTCCTCTTCTTTGCATCTGGTATTATGCTTAGTTTTCAGTCTGCTTTGTGGATTATACTGTTTTGTCAGGGGAGGAGGAAGATTAAAATATACCAGGTCAGATTTATGCTGTGAAAAGTTCTATGAAATATGAATGGATGGCACAGATGTCTAAGAGCATAATATTGGACACTACCGAAAAAGATCTTCATGTTTCTTGCCTCTGTTCTGTATTAAGCAGCAGACAAACGTGTACAAATTATTTGCAAACTGCTGAACCTTTTTACAAAGTTCTACACACTAGGTATTGTGATGGTTTTAAATGGATTGCATTATTCCTTATAAGAGGGTCTCAGCAAGAATATTTTGACATTGCTATTTTATCTCTATGTGTTGCCATTTACACTAAGGACACATATTGCACTAATAAGCATAACTTCTGGAGAAAATATCACAGCCAAGCTATATTTGAATCCCGTGTTCTACTTAGGAGGAACAGAAGAATAAATGAATCAACCGTCTCATTTTCAGGCTATGGCTTTGGAGCTTCAAAATGAAAAATGCAGTTTTCTGAAACGACTTCTGTATATGTCTATGCTGCAAATTCAAATAAATTTTGAAGGAGCACTGAGAATTGTAGTTTTGTTGAAGTGCTAGAATAGTTTAGTGCAGGGGTAGGGGTCAGCTGATTGAAGCAGGGAGCACTTCTGCAAAAAGAATATCAGGAAGGGATTTCTGTAGCCAAAAAGGAGAAGAAACAATTGTTCTCTGATTATCAAAAGTCATTGTAGTGTTCAATGAGTTCCAAACTCAACATACACACACCTGAAAAGGTGATTTCCTTGGGCCAACCTGCAAAACATTATTTACCAACTCCAATTTGCTTAATTGACAGCTGCTATTAACTAATGAAGTAGCTGGCTGAAGACTGCTGTTTGCTTCTGGGTTCCATAAGCCATAACATTTGGAAAGACAGAATGTGGGTGGGGAACAGAGAAAGCCATAATAAGTGAATTTTCAAGGCAAGAGAGCCTGAGAAGGCCAAGAAAGAATCAGCATGAAAATTTCAGAACAAAATTTCAGTGCTGTGATTTCCGCTCCAAAAATCGATGCCTGGTAGCCACAATGCACTAGAAATCTATCTTGTACATTTGGAACAAATTCCACTCTGGGCTGCAGTCTTGGATCCTGCTTTCCACTTCAGAGAAAAAGGCACCCAGCACCCAACTGCAAACAGGGTTTCATGGGAAACAAGAGATGCATATGGCATCAGAAGGATCAGAATGCATCTATCCACGATCACTCATTGTGATTAACTCAGGAATATGCATTTTATCAACTACAAAGTGCCTGCAAACTTGAACCCTAGATCTTGGCAGCAGGACTCAAGTGCCTTACTCTCTGGGCCACCAGCATAGCTTATAGGTGGAGGGTTGGGTCAGTGGCACAGGGTGCACTTTGGGGATGTTGTTTAGTCGTTTAGTTGTGTCCAACTCTTCGTGACCCCATGGACCAGAGCACGCCAAGCATTCCTGTTTTCCACTGCCTCCCGCAGTTTGCTCAAACTCATGCTGGTAGCTTCGAGAACACTGTCCAACCATCTTGTCCTCTGTCGTCTCCTTCTCCTTGTGCCCTCAATCTTTCCCAACATCAGGGTCTTCTCTTCTCATGAGGTGGCCAAAGTATTGGAGCCTCAGCTTCAGGATCTGTCCTTCCAGTGAGCACTCAGGGCTGATTTCCTTAAGAATGGATAGGTTTGATCTTCTTGCAGTCCATGGGACTCTCAAGAGTCTCCTCCAGCACCATAATTCAAAAGCATCAATTCTTCAGTGATCAGCCTTCTTTATGGTCCAGCTCTCACTTCCATACATCACTACTGGGAAAACCATAGCTTTAACTATGCGGACCTTTGTTGGCAAGGTGATGTCTCTGCTTTGGGAATAGTAGGGCGGAAAGAAAGGGGTGGCATTCAGCTAAGTTTTATTCAGGGCAGACCCATTAAAATGAATGAACATGACTAAGTTCATAGAATCACAGAATTGTAGACTTGCAAGGGACAACAAGGGTCAACTTGCCTGCAATGCAAGAATCTTTTGTCTAACATGGGGCTCAAACCCACGACCGTGAGTCTTCTGCTCTACTGACTGACTTCAGTTGGTCTACTTTCAGTAAAACGTAGGTGAATACCACCCACTGACACCCACAGTATGTAGAGCTGGAGCCACTGACCAATAGAGCTAACTAATTCTAGTTTTGTCCCCATCACTCTCCATTCTGAGTTGCTCAAGAGGATGCACTGAGGCTACAGAGGAGGAAGCTGATAGGCAATGCCCCATACCCTGAACAAGTAATAAGATGGCAGGCAGATAGGGCTGGCTAAGGGCAGACTGAGGTTGATGGGGCAGTAGAAGAAGATGAAGAGTTTGGATTTGATATCCCACTTTATCACTACCCAAAGGAGTCTCAAAGCGGCTAACATTCTCCTTTCCCTTCCTCCCCCACAACAAACACTCTGTGAGGTGAGTGGGGCTGGGAGACTTCAGAGAAGTGTGACTAGCTCAAGGTCACCCAGCAGCTGCATGTGGAGGAGCAGGGAAGCGAACCCGGTTCACCAGATTATGAGTCTATCGCTCATAACCACTATACCACACTGGCTCTCATTCACCCAAATGGCCCAGCTTCTAGTGGTCTTTCTATGTCACAGCACTCACCTGACCATTCTTAGAAGGGAAACAACACCCAGTCAGCCCAGAAGAAATGGGACTTGGAGAACAAAAAGGACTCCTGCTGACCTTTTATAAGGATTCCCTTGAGATTCGTTGCAGTTTCAAAGACTTGCCATGCCTCCTCCTGAACCTGACCACCTACTCAGTTTAGATCACACCCATCTGTCTCTGGCCTTTTGTATCTTTATCTGCCTGCTCCAGAACCACTGGCCTGTTTGGACCACGGGGTTCTGCCTGGGATACAACTGGGCACTGACAGTAGCAAGCAGAGTAATGTGTGTGAGGATTCTGTAGAACTCTGTAGTTCTGACACTAAGTAGCTAGCATCAGTCGCAGTCAGCTCCAGCATCATTGGGGGACAGAATGAGCTGCCTAGCATATAACAAGCACCCAGCTATCAAATTATAAATTAAAGTATGCAGCACTATAAAAACCCAGATGTACAAAACACACACACAAAAATCATGCACATCAGCAGATGAATCTAAATTTGAAAGAAGGAAATGCATCATGGTGGATGCAACTGTAACAATAATAAATAAGAAAACATGCCAGTCCATAATAACCCCATTAATTATACCTGTAAATGTGGGATGTTTGGAATTATAGGCCCTCTCATACTGTATCATCATCCTTATTATTCACTTCACCCATGAACTTTAATTCATTATGAATTATTTCTGTATCTGTGGTTTGACTGTTGTCCACAATTTTTTCATAACCTTGCTTCTTGTGAATTAAATAAGTCAAACACTAATCAGCTTCTCAAGACAAATATTAAGTGGCTAATTTTGAAAATCTGAGTCATGTTCACATAATACTGTACCAATTCAAACTAGATTTTCTTTCTGTTACTAGTGAACTGAGCATATGACTCAGCTGTCTAGGGCTTCCAGAAGAACTCAAATTATTTAGTTTCTGTAAAATACGCAGGGATTTATAATATGCAAATGAACCAAGGAAAGAGGAGAAGGGAGTCCACTGATATTTTAAGGATGTTTAAATGAGTATTCTAAATTGTAAAACAGAACACACACACACATATATATATGAATGCATTCATTAAATGGAAAAGAAAAACACATCACCCTTAAAAAAATAAAGCTCTGTAGCTGCAGTTGCCATGGCCCCACCACCTCCAGAACCACAACTTGCGACAATTGGCTCACACCTTTCACTTAATAAAGGCTGCCGCAGGTTGCAATATATACTAGTGTTGTGACATAATCCAAGGAACTCTGCATCAAATCGTTGGCTTCAAATGCAGCTTCATAACTACCCTTGCGAATTAATTCAGGTCTGGCAACATCTACCTTGAGGCAGGTCATGGCCCAAAGTGGACACTGAATGACAGGCAGCTCTGTGGATGTTGTGTCCTCCTTTCCCTTTCCCCTAGGAAGCATCACTTTTGTGCTCCAGGATTACTGCCTAACTTCTGGCCTACTTCTGTGACCTAAGCATCGAGAGGCGAATCAAGGTTGGAAATAGGCCATTTATGAGCCATGTTTGTCCGTGTCGTGGAGTGTACTGAACTGAAGAAGAAGGATAATTGGCGTGTTTCTGGGGCATTTATGCTTGGCTGGGAGCACATTGATAGCCTTAAGTGCAGCTGACGTACCTGAACGGCTCCAGTGAACGATTAATGAATTCCTTTGGATTACTCTTCATCCGAGCTTGGGGGTGCAAGCAAGTCATTTACAATAAACCTCAACTGGAAGGGTCACTTGGATGGATGATTTATTCTTGGCTGACATTGGCGGGGGGTGCAGTGAAGCAGCAGTTGCTACAGAGCAATCATCTTAATGATGCTGGAAACGGTTGTCAGGTGTTAAGCCACAGGGTCTGGGTCAAAGCCAGCCCTCGCGCAGTCATCTGGGCAAAAGGGTCAAATACGCCCAGAGTCAAAGATGCATCGATGCCAAAAAATCAGGAAAGGAACATGATCAGGAAAAGACCGAGGTTAAGAGGCCGGGAGAATACTGACTGGTGGGAGGAAGTGTACTCAAAGCCAAGGACAATCGGGAATTAAATAGACAGGGTGAAAGCAGAACTGGAAGCCAAAGAAAAACAATAAGATGGCATAAAATGAATACACAATTGATACAATTTCATTCCATTAAAGAAGGTTTCTCCAGTCCAGAGCTCCCCAGAAGCTATAGGATGCCAACTCACATCAGCACCAGCCATCGTAGCTAAGGGTCATAGATGATGGGAGTTATTGTTTTTATTTATTTACTTATTTATTTATATCTGGCCGTTTCCCAAGAACCAGGACTCAAAGCGACTCACAAAAATCAAAACAAAAATGGGAAAAGGGAAGCTAAAAACATATGAAAGATAATAGTTACAAGGTAATTAGACTATAATGGAATTAAAATGATACCCAAAAATATATCTTTAAAAATTCAGACAACATTTAAGACTACATTTATGAGCCCTTTCCTTAAAAGCACTTAGTTCCCCAAAGCCTGCCAAAATAACAACAACAACAGTCTTCACCTGCTGGCAGAAAGACAAGGGGGGAACCAGTCTAACCTCTTTAGGAAAGGAGTTTCAAAGTCTGGGAGCAGCAAAAATGAACGTCCTCTCCTGTGCTCCCACCAGAAGTGCCCGTGAGGGTGGCAGGATTGAGAGAAGGGTCTGCTCCAAACATCTGAGAGCCCAGGCAGATTTGTATGGGAAGATATGATTCTTCTGATAGCCTGGGCCTAAGCCAGGGGTCAGCAAACCTTTTCAGCAGGGGACCGGTCCACTGTCCCTCAGACCTTGTGGTGGGCTGGACTATATTTTGGGGGGAAATATGAACGAATTCGTATGCCCCACAAATAACCCAGAGATGCATTTTAATACGTGAAACTGCCTACATGGAAAAGTATTGTCTATGAACTAACATAAAACCACATATGGAGTTCGTTGTTTGATGCTTCCCTGCAAACCTGCAAACAAGACCTATTCATATTTCTCCATATGGACCTAGAACAATGGCGTGCCCACAGAGATGCTCTGTGCCAGGGGTCAGCAACCTTTTTCAGCCGTGGGCTGGTCCACCGTCCTTCAGACCATGTGGTGGGCCGGACTATATTTTTTTTTGGGGGGGGGGGATGAATGAATTCGTATACCCCACAAATAACCCAGAGATGCATTTTAAATAAAAGCACACATTCTGCTCATGTAAAAACACGCTAATCCCTGGACCATCCGCGGGCCGGATTTAGAAGGTGATTGGGCTGGATCCAGCCCCCGGGCTTTAGTTTGCCTACCCATGGCCTAAGTCATATAGGACTTTACAAGTCATAACCAGCACTGTAAACAGTAGTTATACATGCTTTGATCAGCATAGCCTTGCCGCAGTTGCCATCCTGCTGATTGGAGTCCACAAAAAGACTTCTGCCCACACGTTTCTTTAACACTGTATTTTACCTATCACTGAAATAATTCTCAGCCTTGCAGAACGTACTTTCACTTTCAGGATATGCTATAGGCACAGAGGGGGGTGGGGGAGATAGCTCCACGAAGAGCACATAGCAGACATCCAAAATGAAGTAACTAGACCATGTGTCATCGTGGCCAAATCTGATGTCTCAATGAAAGGACACACCTGGCACTTCAGCTGAAATTATGCAAATGGGCTCCTGGCAACAGCCATCACCTGTGTATCCAGCCAAGTCCAGAAATACTCCCAGGCGTCCTATGCCAGTCACTGTAGTGGAAAGCAGTATAGTTTAAAAGTTGCAACTCAATAGAGTTCATTATGGCTATTAGGACTCAAAGAAAGACATAGGTCATGAGTAGGCAAACTAAGGCCTGGGGGCCGGATTCAGCCAAATCGCCTTCTAAATCCAGCCTGCAGACAGTCCAGGAATCAGCATGTTTTTACATGAGTAGAATGTGTTCCTTTATTTAAAATGCATCTCTGGGTTATATGTGGGGCATAGGAATTTGTTCCTTTTTTCCCCCTTCAAAATATAGTCCGTCCACCCACCCAGGTCTGAGGGACAGTTTGCTGACCCCGGAGTAGGTGGTATATATTCAGAGGCTGTACACGTGAAAAGTGAAAGAAAGTGTATGGCCATTATTTCATTACATCACAATATGCTCAATTTTTAATTTTTAATTTTTGGATATTGCATCCAAGACCCTAGTATAGTTTTAACTCAGGGACTGGGGATACTTCATCTGGGGAACTGTGCTCTGTTTTGGTTTCAGATTCAGCAAATCAACAAAAGATTTTTTAACTGACAATTTGAAATTTTGGAGGACTCACAGCCACTTCCTTACAAATGTGTTCCACTGCCTGTTGTCGGAAAAGTTATCATGCCCCGATGTACAGCTAGGGAGGAAATTTCTTTAATATTTCCAGTTATGGAAGGCAGTATCTGTATTGAGTCATGGACAAGAAGAGCAGGCTAAACGTCTCAGGTTTAAAGGTAATGACAACTGGCAGATCTTCCCAATTTCACGCCAGCAAGAGCAGTATGAAGACCATATGTCAGCTTTTCCAAATGGTTGGCCTTATGGAGCATCAACAGACTCCAGAATGACTGCGAGGTGAATTGCAGTTTGACCTAAATAATCTGAGAAGATCTTTAACACCTTCAGTTCATGAATGCCTTCCCTCTCCCCCACCAACAGCATAATTTGATGCTTGTGTTTACTTGGAACGCGGGTGGCGCTGTGGTCTAAACCACTGAGCCCCTTGGGCTTGCCATTCAGAAGGTCGGTGGTTCGAATCCCTGCGATGGGGTGAGCTCCTGTTGCTCAGTCCCTCCTCCTGCCAACCTAGCAGTTCAAAAGCACGCCAGTGCAAGTAGATAAATAGGTACCGCTGTGGCGGGAAGGTAAACAGCATTTCTATGTGCTCTGGCACTCGTCACAGTCCTCCGTGCGCCAGTAGCGGTTTAGTCATGCTGGCCTCATGACCAGTGGTGTCACAATGGGCGGTGGGGGGGGCGTGCGCCCCGGGTGCCATGTCTGGGGGGATGACAAGAAGGCAACCCGCAGGGGCTTGCGGCGGCATGAGCAGCCATCGTGCCGCCGCAGCCACATGTGGAGGATCCTCCATTCGCGGCTGCAGCCTCAAGCAGAGGATCCCAACGCTGGGGGCAAACTGCTATGTACAGCGCATGTGCGGCGTACGTAGCGATGCCGCACATGTGCCATACATAGTGGTTTGCCGCCCCGGGTGTCACGACGCCTTCATTCGCCCCTGCACATGACCCGGAAAACTGTCTGTGGACAAACGCCAGCTCCCTTGGCCTGAAAGCGAGATGAGCGCCGCAACCCCATAGGCACCTTTGATTGGACTTAACCATCCAGGGGTCCCTTTACCATTACCATTACCTACTTTGAAGGAAGTCCAATTGTATTCACTGGGATGTACCCCTAAGTAAGGGACATGGGTGGCGCTGTGGGTTAAACCACAGAGCCTAGGGCTTGCCAATCAGAAAGTCGGCGGTTCGAATCTCCATGACGGGGTGAGCTCCCGTTGCCCGGTCCCTGCTCCTGCCCACCTAGCAGTTCAAAAGCATGTCAAAGTGCAAGTAGATAAATAGGTACCGCTCCAGCGGCATTTCCATGCACTGCTCTGGTTCTTTTACTTATGAGGAACAGCATAAGGGCCACAGTTCTCAGTGAGAAGTAAATCTGCCCCTGCTTCCTAGTGTTTTTGGGAGTGGGGTTATTGGTTTCTGTTGTTGCTCTTATTACGATATGTATTTTGTTTTTTCATTTTGTATTTTTATGCTGTTAATTGCATTGTGATCTTTGGATGAAGGGTGGCATATGAATCTTAGAAGTAGTAGTAGTAGTAGTAGTAGTAGTAGTAGTAGTAGTAGTAGTAATATGTGGATAGCTCAGTTGGTTTGAGCATGGTGCTGATAGGGCCAAGGTTGCAGGTTTGATCCCTGTATGGGGCAACTGCATATTCCTGCATTGCAGGGGATTGGACTAGTGATCCTCAAGGTCCCTTCCAACTCTATGATTGTATGAAATAATAATAATAATAATAATAATAATAATAATAATAATAATAATAATAATAATAATAATAATAAATAATAGTGCTTTGACCAACTAATGGAAAGGCACTTGGATAACTGGCATACACTATGCCCTTATTTTGAAAATGTATTAATATGAGATGCAGCTAAATAATTTCTAACTTGCGATAATTCCCTGCCCATGTAGCTGTGGCCCATCCACCTCAGGCAGCTAGCAGCCAGCACTTTACCAGACTGCCTGCCTGCTATCTTACTAAGAACCAGAGAGGCGTGGCTCTGCCTGTCATTTGCTCTGGCTCCACCTGCCATTGGTTCCCTTGCATTCTGCCCACCAATCCCAGTGAGTATCAGTCGCCACTGGGCATTACCCCACCCTGCAACCTTCATCTCATATATATATAGATGGAAAATTCCTGGCTGCAACCCTGACTTACTTTGCAAACTTTAAAAGCCAAACAGGTAAAACATGATGAAGGATGATATTGGACCGTCCTGGTCAAAACTAAAAAACACCGATAAGCCATTCCATTTCCCATTAGACAAATTTAAGGATGGACACAAATATTTGTGCCGTGTTCCATTTCCTAAAGATTTTTACTTTCTTCCCATGGATGTGTCTTTTCCAGTGTAATGAATACTGCATATATTTTGATGTGCCAATTTTTTTTTAAAAAAAGAATGAGCCACTGGAGAGGCTGTTTGGAGAGGCAGTACAGTGGTACCTCGGGTTAAGTACTTAATTCGTTCCGGAGATCCGTTCTTAACCTGAAACTGTTCTTAACCTGAAGCACCACTTTAGCTAATGGGGCCTCCTGCTACCACCGTGCTGCCGCTGCACGATTTCTGTTCTTATCCTGAAGCAAAGTTCTTAACCTGAAGCACTGTTTCTGGGTTAGCGGAGTGTGTAACCTGAAGCGTATGTAACCCGAGGTACCACTGTACAAGGAACTGTAAGAATCTTACCAGGGCACTCAGGTGTCGCGCTAGATCTTGCCAAGCACATCAAATCTTACTTCTTCCAATGGGTTTCTTCACAGTTTTAACATTTAGTTTTGAACTCTGCTTCGCGTTCTAAAGGACACTCAAAGCAGCCAACAATAACGTTCAAAGCAATAGTAAAATAGCAGAGGGATGGGAGGGAATGATATGTTTTAGTTTGCAATCATCTATCAACCAAATTTCAATGTCATACTTAAAGAGGAAAACTAACGGTTCATTTAATAAGCAGAATATATAAGAAGCAATTATTAAATCAATACATCCCTGAAGCACAAACATTTTAATAAATAACAAGGGATTAAAAAAAAGCAAATGGCACACATATTAATCAAAATAAATACGCTAATAAATATGAAATTTTTGAAATGCTGCAGATATAAATCATTGTAATTGTTATTTTTAAATGAATGAATTGTTTCCATATATACATACATGCTCATGAAGAATCTAAAATATACCACGGCATGGGAAGACGAATGGGAAAGAACCCCTTCATTACTAAACTCACTCCAAACCTGACCAATACATAGGTGTGAAAATGCTTTTTTTTAAACGGTTTGAAAAATACATTAAATTTTGCATAGCTCACTGTCGCCATCTAGCGTCACATTTGTATATTGCACTTTACAACACGTTTAATACGTTTTATTTGCAGCTGTGTTGCTGGGTCCAGTGCTGAGCTATGGCATTTACCGCCCGCCCCCCCCAAGATGTAATCAATGTGATGGCCACCAACTTGGATTTTTAAAAGAAGAATTAAGACTAGTTCATGGAGGGCAAGACTATCAATGGCTACCAGCAATTGTGGCTGTGCGCTACCTCAACGTTTGGGAGGTGGCATGCTTCAGACTACCAGTTGCTGGGAATGATAAGTGGGGAGACTTTTGTTGTGCTCAGAGCTGGCTTGCAAGCTTCCCACAGGCTGACCACTGTGACAACCGGATGCTAGACTTGGCAGGCTTGTGGTCTGAATGATCCAGCCCAAGGTTCTCCTTGAGCCAGTGTGGTGTAGTGGTTAAGAGCGGTAGACTCGTAATCTGGGGAACCGGGTTCGCGTCTCCGCTCCTCCACATGCAGCTGCTGGGTGACCTTGGGCCAGTCACAGTTCTCTGGAGTCTCTCAGCCCCACTCACCTCACAGAGTGTTTGTTGTGGGGGAGGAAGGGAAAGGAGAATGTTAGCCGCTTTGAGACTCCTTCGGGTAGTGATAAAGCGGGATATCAAATCCAAACTCTTCTTCTTCTTCTTGTATCCTTAAAAAATTGGGCAATGTTGGGAATGTAAAAAGGTGAAAAACCTCTGGGAAATGATATATAATGAGATGAAAAAAATGTTGAAATATACATTTGTTAAGAAACCAGAAGCATTTTTATTGGGCATTGTAGGAGACGATATAAATAGAAAGGATTGTAAGCTGTTTTTATATGCAGTGACGGCAGCAAGAATATTATTGGCACAAAAATGGAAGCAAGAAGAATTACTGACGAAAGAAGATTGGAGGATGAAATTGATGGAATATGCAGAATTAGACAAACTAACAGGAAGAATTCGAAACCGGTGGGATCAGAGATTCACAGAAGACTGGTGTAAATTTACGGACTATTTGAAAAGTAATTGTAATGATCAGATTACGTTTGTAGGTTTGCAAGAAGTTTTGTGAGGTGAATAATTTGAATTAATTGGATAAAGAGGAGGATTGTTAGTTAAGATAATTAAAGCCAATATGAATTTAAGAAATGATAAAAATGGGGAATTATCAGATGTCTAATGGAAGTCCAAAAAGATTGTATAAGATGTGAAGTTTTGTGGTATGTATGATAATTAATATGTTTAAAAATTAATAAAAATATTTTTTTTTAAAATTGGGCAATGTGCTCAGTGTGCATGGCAAGCAATTATTATTTCCCAGTCCTCTTGAAGGCAAAGGAGAGAGGGTGTGAAATTCGCCTCATTCTAGTCACCATTATATATTATCTACACCAGGTGCCACAAAATAATTTAAAAGACATCACCTTGTCCACAAGATGAAGACCATACATCTCTTGGCAATATGAATGTTTTGACATGCGGGTCCCAAGCTCTGGAGCTGCTATGTCTTGAATTAATCGCTTTGAACTTTTCAATTTTGTCCGCAGAAGCTTCTCCTGTCCCCACATTTTCGTATTAGCATCCGCACACACTTGTCTATGAACGAGTCTACACAAGCACCTGTAAGACTGATTTTAAATATTTCTTGAGTATGTACATGGCAATAAGAAAGTTTTTGTTAGCTTCTCGCCTTTGAAAGAAATGGGTAATTGCACATGATGAAACATCGCTGCTGGTGATTTATTGAAGGTTCGTGTTTTGGAAAAGAACCTTAGAGCATATTTTATTATGAGTGATCTTCTGAAGATCTGCCATATAATTTATCTTATATAGCACTATATCACTTAAGAGATGTTTAATGGGAAGTTTGAAGGGCACAGTAGGAGGGCTTGTCAACCAGGTTATTCCTCAAAACAACACATAGAAAAACACTTTTTACTTGTTGATGCAATAGTCTGAGCATAAGCCCAAAGCAACTGATTTTGTGGCTTCAAAACCCGTGTAAGAAAGGAAAAAGCTGGTGAGGTTGCCTTCTTTCCTGGGAAAATAATGGGGCCTGTGATACTATAAGGCAGGCAGAGGCAAACTCAGCCCTCCAGATGTTTTGGGACTACAACTCCCATCATCCCTGACCACTGGTCCTGTTAGGTAGGGATGATGGGAGTTGTAGTCCCAAAACATCTGGAGGGCCGAGTTTGCCTATGCCTGCTATAAGGGATTGTACTTGGGACAACCTTTGAAGACCACTCAGAAACTTCAGCTAGTTCAAAGCATAGCAGCTAAGTTACTAAATGGCAAGGGTTACTGGCCTCCCATATGTTTGTGGGCGCAATTCAAATTGCTTCTGTGAAACATTTAAAGGCCCAAAAAGTTTCAGAACAGGTTTTTCAAGGACTGCCTGCTGTGACGTTAACATATGAGAGTGCTGGAGGTGAAATAGTTAAACAGGTTACCCAATCAGAACCCAGGGGGTGGAGTCAGAGGGACTATAAAACCAGCTCTGGGAGGAGCAAAAGAAGGAGTTCGTTGAGGAGTTGGTTGAAGTTGGAGTGAATTGGGATAGAGTTTGGGGGGTAGGTTGAGTTAGTGTAGTCAAATAAGCTGAGTCAGGAACAGTTAGGGGCTAGGATGACAAGTAAATATCTGAGAGGTGGTTTAGTGAGTGAGAGCAGGTAGCAGAAGTTATAGGTCTGGATAGGCACCCCATGACTGTGATTGACTGATACCGTTTATGAAACCACACGCTTGTTAAACTTTAATAAATAAACAAAAGTTTATCTTCCAATTTAACCCTGACTGAACTCAGTATTATACCAGTAGGGCCTGGGTGGTGGCAGTGAGAAATAAAGTGGTGGCACAGGGATCAATAGACGGTGAAACATCCGGGGACCCTGTGTGATCGCCACACCTGTTCCTGTATAGAACTACTCGTTCTCTGAGATCATCTATAGGGGGTCTTCTTTAACTCACCGGCATACTAAGATGTCCTGTGGTAATACAAGACATCCCCCTCAAGTGTCCCTATTTTCCAGGGACAGTCCAGTCCCGGATTTACAGAAGCCATCCCAGTTTCTGATTTGATCCCAGAATGTCCTGCTTTTCCTCAGGACATCCCTATTTTCATCGGAGAAATGTTGGAGGGTATGGAGTTATGTGACTCCTTATACAACCATCCCTGTTTAGGGAAGATTTAATGTTTTTATATGTGCTGAAAGTCACCCAGAGTAGCTGGGGCAACGCAGTCAGATGAGTGGGGTATGAATAGCAAAATAATAATAATACCCCACCCATCTGCCTGGGTTGCCTCAGCCACTCTGGGTGGCTTTCAACATATATAAAAACATTTAAATCTTCCCTATACTGTACAGGGATATAGGACGCCAGTATTTATATCGGGAAAATGTTGGAGGGTATGTAATACGTGAAACTGCCTCCATGGAAAAGTATTGTCTATGAAATGACATAAAACCACATATGGAGTTCATTGTTTGATGCTTCCCTGCAAACAAGGCATAATCATATTTTTCCATATGAACCTAGGACAATGGTGTGCCCATAGAGAGGCTCTATGCGAGGCGTCAGCAAACTTTTTCAGCAGGGGGCAGGCCCACCGTCCCTCAGACCATGTGGTGGGGCGGACTATATTTTGGGGGGAAATTTGAACGAATTCCTATGCCCCACAAATAACCCAGAGATGGGTTTTAAATAAATGGACACATTCTACTCATGTAAAAACATGCTGATTCCCGGACCGTCTGCAGGCCGGATTTAGAAGGCAATTGGGCCGCATCCAGCCCATGGGCCTTAGGTTGTCTACCCATGCTCTATGCCACTGCCTAGGGAAGCAGAACTTAAAACAGTGTTGTCATCTCACATCCAAGATTGTGGGTACCCACAATGAAGGGCTGCACTCCTGGACGCCGTCCCTGATCCGCGCCACTAGCTGCAAGAACTTCAAAAGAAACTATTTGGATAAAGCTAATTGCACAGATTTCAACGAAGAAGGGTGAGTAAAGACTGCTGACAGAAGAGATCTCTGATAAAACAAGACAAGAATAAATCATGAGAAGATACGCCAAGATATGGTATGGCAAATGACTGATGGGGGAGGTGGAAAAAAATTTCCTTTCTTTCCTTATGTGATTAAACAAGAATCCCCTCCCCTCACGAGTCATAAATGTCGTTTTAAGGACTTAAGCTGTGGATATAAACTTTCGAACCAAAGCATGTTTTAAGAAGAGCGTGGAATGTACAAGAGCTCTGGAATGACGCAGTTAAAATTGCCGTCGCCATATTGGGAAGTTCTGTCAGAAGTTTTGAGTCTGGGAGGAGAAATAGAGAAATAGAGCTGCTTTTATACTGTGGGTGAAACTCCTCAGAGGGACTCAAGAGCGACAGTTTTGCGAGATAATGATGGAAAGAGTGATGTTATCTATGAAGGTGATGATATATGAAAACCATCTCGATTTGAGGATTGGAAGAACGAAAAAATTCACACAGGATTAATATTGGTGTTTATCGGCTTAAGGAGACTATCAGAAGAGATCATAAAGAAAAAAGAGAAAATATATGAACAAGATGTGATGTGGAAACAGCAAGATAAGACTGGATAGAATTATGAACTCTGTTTGGACTGATTTGGTCTGATTTGGACATTAATGCAGTAGTAAGAAGATGATGATCAGATTCCCCCTTCGGATCTTGAAATATGGGTCCCCCCAAAAAAATTTAAAATTCGGCTTTGTAATTCGGAACTTATGTGATGTGATTTAATTTGATTTGATTGACCGGTTAATAAAAATTATTTTTTTTAAAAAAAAAAAAGAAACACTCCTTTTCTTTGAGCTGCCTATTTACTGCCACCAGGGGAGGAATCCGATTCCCCAAAGCCAGACATCAACTTTGCCCATTGACTTGGGGGGGGCAGCCCCCACAAATATATTATTGTGGGTGCCAGGGCACCCACAGCCCCCTGGAGTTGGCTCCAGTGGTAGCTAGTCTACTGATTTCACAGTTGTACGCCTCCTTCCAGCAACTCCTGCAGCCATTGGTCCATGTAGCTGCCTACACTGATTTGCAGTGACTCTCCAGGGTTCTGGCAGGGTTCTCTCCCAGCCCTACCTTTGCACATCTGGACCTTTTGCATGTGCTCTCCCAGTGAGCTACAAACTCTTCTCCTGAACCACAGCAAACATGCTGTTGTGGTTTGAACAAAGTTGATCCTTTTGTAATGATTATTCGACACTGGGTCTCTTGTGTGACGTGTCTAACAGCCACATTTACCAGTATAGTGGTCCTTCTGGCAACAATCACAAACAGACCACAAACTGGGGCGTCATCCACTCTTAACGTTTGTCCAGCTGCTTCACTGCCTCCATGGAAAACCCACTTTTTCCTGATGAATTGGAGCAAAGTCAGCTGGGTTTTCTGTAGATTGACGTAGAGCGGGTCTTCCCATGGAAAGCATGGGGGCAAATGGAAAACAGCTCAGACCTATGCCTGTTTAGGGAAGCTTTTAATGTTTGATGCATTATTGTATTTTAATATTTTGTTGAAAGCTGTCCAGAGTGGCTGGGGAAGCCCAGCCAGATGGGCGGGATATAAATCATCATCATCTTCTTCTTCTTCTTCTTCTTCTTCTTCTTCTTATTATTATTATTATTATTATTATTATTATTATTATTATTATTATTATTTCTAGGCATGGGACAAGGAAAGCATGGACAACTTAGGTGGTGATGGTGATGGTTGAAGTGTCCTCAAGGGCAGGCGGGTAGCAAATGTGACAGTCAGCCAGACAGTCCCCCGTCCTTTGCAGATTGGCATGCAAAAAGATTGTTATTACAGTATTTGAAAAGTCATTTTTAATATGAAGTCAAAAGCGTTTTGAAATGAAAAGCGCTGTCATCATCAGCATGTTGTATTTTGCATGTCATTTGGAAAAGGCAAGAAGCCAGTCAGAATGGATATTTCTGCCTGCTTCTCCTATACTGGCAAAATCTTGCACCCCCACCCGGCTGCCCACTCCTGCCTTCCTTTCTAAGCAGGGCAGTTAATAGAGCTCAAGTAATGTTGCATCAGACTGATTTGTATTAGATGGCTCGACTCTTCCTTCCAAACAGACAACAAGAATCAATGTGTTGTGGTTGTTGGGGGGTTTTCCCCCCTCCTAACAAGCTGTCAGCCTTTTATTTACACTGAAGTACAAAATGTTTTGTTCTTTGGCTGTTTTCCTATATACGTGTTAATTAGAAAGCTTCTAAGTGCCATGGAAAGTACTTAGTATAAGCATGAGACAGCACCAGAAGAATTCTCAATTGACAGGAAATGTCAAGGCGCAGGGAATATTGTTGTCCTTGGTAGATGGCTCACTGATATATCTGGCTAGTGCAAAGGTTTCCCAGCATCCACACAAGATTAGCTACTCCTGGAAGGTTCTCTGGGCAAGAAGCATTTGATGAGGGCATAATTTACCACTCAACAGATACCCAAAGCCAACCCTATAAATTTTCAGCCTCAATATGATCAGTTTTGATAAGGGAGGAGGACCATTGATTAGCTGTGGAAGGGGGGCGGATTTTGCCATCCTATTACTACGACGACGACGACGACGACGACTACAACTACTACTATTGGGACGCGGGTGGCACTGTGGGTTAAACCACAAAGTCTAGGACTTGCCGATCAGAAGGTCGGCGGTTCGAATTCCTGTGACGGGGTGAGCTCCCGTTGCTCGGTCCCTGCTCCTGCCAACCTAGCAGTTTGAAAGTACATCAAAGTGCAAGTAGATAAATAGGTACCGCTCTGGTGGGAAGGTAAACGGTGTTTCCGTGTGCTGCTCTGGTTCGCCAGAAGCGGCTTAGTCATGCTGGCCACATGACCTGGAAGCTGTACGCCGGCTCCCTCGGCCAATAAAGCGAGATGAGCGCCGCAACCCCAGAGTCGGCCACGACTGAACCTAATGGTCAGGAGTCCCTTTACCACCACCTTCTTCTTCTTCTTCTTCTTCTTATTATTATTATTATTATTATTATTATTATTATTATTATTACATTTGTATACCGCCCTATACCCGTAGATCTTAGGGCAGTTCACAACGAAATCGCAACATAAAAACCAGAAAATACATAATAAAAACAAAGACAGCACAATGATCCCTTTCAATGGGGATCACGTCTCAGCCCTAAAAAGGGTAAGTTATAGCCAACTCTGCAATGCTCAGGGTAGCATACCCCTCAACCATCCTGACTTAAGCGGGACATCCTGGAATTACAGAAGCAATCCTAGCTTCTGGTTGGATCCCAGGATCATTTTTTCAGTCTGGTGATCTGGTGCGAGTCAGCAGGCTCCTACGAGAGCTCAGGACCAAAGAACGATCTCCCATTTTGATCAATAGGATGTTGAAGGGTATGTTACATGTGTGCCACTGGCACCGTGGCCATATAATTTTCGCTGCCCTACATCATCTTCTCATCTCTATTCACTGCTGCAAGGAACAAGAGGAAGGGCCATAGCTCAGTTGGAAAGTACCCCAGGCTCAATCCCTGGCAGATAGGACTGCAAATGTCCCATATCACTCTTGGGGAAGCCACTGCTAATCCACGCAGACAAGACTGGGCTAGATAGGCCAAGAGTTGATTCAGTATAAGGCAGCTTCCTCTGTGACAGGAAGAAGAAGAAGAAGAAGAAGAAGAAGAAGAAGAAGAAGAAGAAGAAGAAGAAGAAGAAGAATAGTAGTAGTAGTAGTAGTAGTTTGGATTTGATATCCTGCTTTATCACTATCCGAAGGAGTCTCAAAGCGGCTAACATTCTCCTTTCCCTTCCTCCCCCACAACAAACACTCTGTGAGGTGAGTGGGGCTGAGAGACTTCAGAGAAGTGTGACTAGCCCAAGGTCACCCAGCAGCTGCATTTGGAGGAGCAGAGACGCGAACCCGGTTCCCCAGATTACGAGTCTATCGCTCTTAACCACTACACCACACTGGCTCTCTACAGGAAGCAAAGTTAGGGTGCTGTGGGCCTGCTGGGTTCAATAGAGACCCAGAGAAACTGTGCAGAAACATGGCGCCTGAAGGAAGCAACTGGCCATGCCTCCCAAAGCAATTCCTCCTGAAACCTCGCTGTCCACCCCATCCCCCCAAATGGTAGTCACAGAAACATGTCATGGTCTTGAATCTGGAAACGCTAATCACATCTCTTTGAGTCAATCTTATAAATTAGGCTAGCTGCATTATGAAGCACAAGGAGAAAAATTGCGCTGGCAGGCTGCTCCACACAATGAACAGACCTTTCACAGAGATGTTGACAATGCCATGGTGATTGCATGAGCATTGAGAGAACTTCATAGCCAGATAACACGAGGCCCGTTTTCTTTTTGTCATCGTGGGCTGCCGAAATTGCCCTTCTGTGCATGCTGAGGCCCATTTTGCCCTGGATCTAAGCAAACCGCAGGAGAAGGGAAGCGGAGGTTTTGCTCTAATCAACATTCACCTTCAATATCACCTTTAGCGTCACTCGGATGCAAAGGAACATCAACCGCTTTATAATTTGAAGTCAACAGAATGACAAATTCCAAGCCATGGAAACTCTTTTGGTTCTTAATCCTGTTCAGATTTTGTGTTTTTTCCACCCCATACCTGCAAATTGCAAGCTACAGTCCTGGTGTAAGTCAGCAAGGACTCGTAAATAATACAGTTTAGAAGAAAACCCTTCCTTGGTCTGTCTGGAGATGTTTCACATTTTGATATTTCAAAGCAGGGAGTCTCTTGAGATGACGCTTGCTTCATTGCAAAGGAGCTGTCTTTTTTGCATGAAAATCAAAGGATTCTTTCATGAAATCACTCTGCTGCTACCTGGTGAACCAGAAATTATTCCTTATAGGAGGGAGAGAACATGAAAATACTTTTTACTCTCAGCTACTTGCACAGTCTTACTTTGGTCCATGTGTCACACAAAGCCCGAGTCTTCTGGTGCCTATATTTACATCTGCTCAGTAATCCACCAACTTTCAATCTAGGTTTAGGTACCCTCTAGTGTGCCTTATTCACATCATCATCATCATCATCATCATCATCCTTTATTACAGTCGCAGACCAACATAAGATAAAAACATGCAAACAAAATAAACCATATAAGACTTAAAGAGGAAAGGGATAAAAGCCGGTTTCTCTGGTTTCTCTTCAGATCGTATATAAATCTTTTGCCTTAATCCAGAGATAAGGAACCTGACCTCCTTATGAGGCTAATAGAGCAGCTAGGAGCCACTTTTATTTTAAAAAATGCCCATTCATGATTTGACTGGGATACCAAACCATGATTTGGCATTTTGCTAATTTTTGTTTTAAGGTAAAACAAAAGGTAAAGGGTAAAGGGTAAAGCTAAAAGGGTAAAGCGACCCCAGACCATTAGGTTCAGTCATTGCCGACTCTGGGGTTGCGGCGCTCATCTCGCTTTATTGGCCGAGGGAGCCGGCGTACAGCTTCCGGGTCACGTGGCCAGCATGACTAAGCCGCTTCTGGCGAACCAGAGCAACGCACGGAAACGCCCTTTACCTTCCCACCGGAGCGGTACCTATTTATCTACTTGCACTTTCACGTGCTTTCGAACTGCTAGGTTGGCAGGAGCTGGGACCGAGCAACGGGAGCTCACCCCATCGTGGGGATTCGAACCGCTGACCTTCTGATTGGCAAGCCCTAGGCTTTGTGGTTTAACCCACAGCACCACCTGCGTCCCTATATTTAACCTGCTACTGAACCACTAAATTTGAACACAAAATCTATTGCATTTGGTGGAACAAATGCAATAGCTCCACGTGGTGAGGGAGGGAATTACCATGAATAATAATATATTTTTTTAAAAGTTTCATGTTGCCAGCAGGTGACATGGGTCCTAGTTGAATCAGTTTTAGCTGTTTGAATTAGTTCCTCTGTATGAGGTGCAGAGCATGCTAGTTTCGGCTGGTATCTTCCCCCAATCTTGCATCCGTGATACACTATCCAGATTGAGGAAGTGGCCTTTCTCCCACCAATTACACTATTTTGCAAGGTGCTTTTGAAGCAGAAAGAAGAAATCTAACTGGTTTCTCTTTTGTGGGTGTGTAAAATGCAGAATCACCGGAGAAAAGCCGGCAGGGATAATGATGGACAATCTAAATATATAGCGATTGGCAAGGAAATTTCCCTTCCAAATACAGTGTGTTTGGTAGAAGGCTATTTCAAAGGCACACACATTTGAGCTATTGTTTAGAGTGGAAATCTAGGAGACAGTCTGCTGGTAAGTGGCATCCTTTAATCTCAAACAAGGCTGATGGCGTCCTTGTTCCTTTCAACTGCCCCATCAACCATTTTAAAATCCTCTTTATTATAGCCCAGTGTTCTCCTTCCCCCCTTCACACTCTGCAGATAATATCCCCCACAGCTATTCAGAGACCTATATAGACACAGCACTAGATTAAATTTAGGCGAAGAGGCCGTGCAGGCTGTACAAAGAGATGGAAAGTAGGCAGGCGAATACTGCAAACAAAAGGTGAAGGAGGAGAGATGTGAATAAGCCCAGAGCTGGACCATGAAGAAGGCTGATCGCCGAAGAATTGATGCTTTTGAATTATGGTGCTGGAGGAGACTCTTGAGAGTCCCATGGACTGCAAGAACCTCTCCATTCTGAAGGAAATCAACCCTGAGTGCTCAATGGAAGGACAGAAAATTGCCTCTTGAATTGGTGAAAAGAGGTACCATTTAGCAATCCAGAGGAGAACTACAGGCATGGGGACCAAGATCAGTGTTTATAAATGGAGCAGAATGTTAGGGCCAAAAGAAGTTGAGCAGTTAACGTACAACCAATCACCATGTGCATTCAGCAGACCTCATGGAGAATGCATCCATGGAGAGGGAACTGTGTACATTTCCCGGTCAATATGCACAATAACCAACAGGTATTGAAGATTTAGCATATATTGCCCGCATTATGCATATCTTGGCTGCATATATGCAATATACATATATTGTATATATAGATATATGTGTGTATATATATATTGTATATTGTTTATTGTATAACCTATTCATTCTTAAGGAAATCAGCCCTGAGTGCTCACTGGAAGGACAGATTCTGAAGCTGAGGCTCCAATACTCTGGCCACCTCATGAGAAGACTCCCTGGAAAAGACCCTGATGTTGGGAAAGATGGAGGGCGCAAGGAGAAGGGGACGGCAGAGGACGAGATGGTTGGACAGTGTTCTCGAAGCTACCAGCATGAGTTTGACCAAACTGTGGGAGGCAGTGGAAGACAGGAGTGCCTGGCGTGCTCTGGTCCATGGGGTCACGAAGAGTCGGACATGACTAAACAACTAAACAACAACAAGATGGCCTGGTAATATTTTGTACCATGTGATCTGGCTGGTCACTGTGAGAAGCGGATACTGCTCTAGAATGGGTTTTTAGTATGATCCAACAGAGCTCTCATATTCTTAGGAGGGGAGGGGAACAAGGCAGGCAAAAGGAATAGGCTCAATAAGCAAAAGCCTCATAGTCTCCCAGTCCCTTGGTATTTTCACAGCTACAACAGGAAGCTCCACAACCTGGCAAATCCATGCTTAAATGCTTCTTCCCTGGCCACTTTCTGACACCTCTTGTCCTCCTCTGCTGTGAAAAACAGAATGTCTCATCATGCACATGGTGTGCTTGGCAAAGACAAAAGGCAGTCATTGCAAATTTGAGAATGCACCGTTCCCCAACCCCGCCACACACACACACACACACACACACACACACACACACACAATTTCTCTGTATGGTGCACTTCACCAGAGACACACACAAAAATACCACATGGATTCTCTCTTGCATGTGTCCTCCTGTTCATCTGTCAATCAGGTCTATCTGTTTCATACACAAACATGAACATCTGTGTGTGATGGATCTGCTCCCAATTTCCTACATCAATATGGGGTGTGTGTGTGTGTGTGTGTGTGTCTAATCTAGCTCAGTGTCAATAAATGATGTTCTTGAAATTAGCTCAGCTCCGCCAGCTTTCTAGTCATTGTTTTCCTTCTAATTGTCCATCTGAATGCTCAGGTGACTAGGAAAGGACGGTGTTCCAACACTCTTCAGCAGCGAGAGGGGTCATGTGTCCTACTTTAGAGATGGAAGTCCTCACTCTGAAGGACAAATTGGTCTGCATCCAATTTAAAGGGCCATACAAAATGGAGAGCAGGGGCCTTGAAGCTGCCCATCAGCAGATTGCACTCGAACATCAGTCTCCTGACCACAGTCCTCTTCCCTACAGTGAGATGTGCAACGCCGCAATTTAAACTTCAGCAGTCATCTCTGAAATTGCAGCTATACATGTAAGTGAATATATATCTGCACATTTTGTTTAGATCTGTGTTCTCTTTTACCATGCCTATGTCACCAGCCTACACAGGATGAGCATTAATTCTTCAGGGGTTGGGTCTAGCCTGATCACTTCCCAGGAAGCCCTGTCTGCACTCTCTCTCACACACACGCACATTCTCTCCCTCCCTCTCCCCCCACCCCACCCCGTCTCTAGGGGAAAAAAAATATTTCACTACAGTAAACAGAGTACATACAAATTGCTAAGCCATCCTTGAACGTTTTAGTCAGAATGCTGCTTTTGGGGGCTTTTAACAAGTTTGCAGTGTGCATGCTAAATCCATATGGAGCAGAGCATGTGTTTTATATTTCCAGAGCTTCATTTCTGCTTCACTGCCTAGAAAGAAAGGTGGGGAGCGATGCACCGTACTATGCGTAGCTGACTGGGTTTTTTATTTCTTGGAAAAGGCGGTGACATGTAATAAAATTTAATTGAGCCAGAAGCAATTAGAACTGAGACCTAGAACATGCTTCTAATGCCAAAACTCCTTTTCACAAGCATGTGAAGAAAGATAATGAGGATTTTATCTCACTGCTTGCAGATAAAAGAAACACACAATGCGGTCTTTATCTTCATAACAACCCCACAAATGCTGGGATCTTCTAAAAGATTGTAGCAGGCCCAGGAGCATGCAATGAGCCTTTTGGTGGATTGGAACCCGTGGCCTTCCAGATGTTGCTGGACTTCAACTCCCATCATCCCTGCCTGTTGGCTATACTGGATGGGGTTGCTGGGAGTTGAAGTCCAATGCTATCTAGAAGACCATAGGTTCCCTGTCCCTACCATATAATGCTATATATGGCTACATTGCAGTGTAGAAAAGATTAAACTAGAGATATGGGAAAGGAACCCTCTAAGAAATTTGGCTAATCTTATCAAAATTATTTCTTATTTTCCCTCAAATTTTCTGCAACTCGTTAGCATCCAGATCAAGCATCAATTTCCAGGTAAATTCAGAGGCAGCTCCAGAAGATAACACTGTCCTCTACTCTGGAATATAGCTATAGTGGAGACTGTGCTTAATTTGAGTTTTTGACAGGGACTAGACACTTTTTATATCATTTGGCATTTCTTTATTACATGTACGAGGGAGCCATTGTTTTCAAGACCATCCTCATCACAAGCCTGGCAAACCTGGAACTATACTTGACAATTAAATAACACCGATAGTCGTGAGGGCACGGGTGGTGCTGTGGTCTAAACCACTGAGCCTCTTGGGCTTGCCAATCAGAAGGTCGGTGGTTCAAAACCCCGTGGATGGAGTGAGCTCCCGCTGCCCTATCCCAGCTTCTGCCAGCCCAGCAGTTTGAAAGCACACCAGCACAAATAGATAAATAGGTACCACTGCAGTGGGAAGGTAAACAGTGTTTCCATGCGCTCTGGTTTCCATCACGGTGTCCCATTGCTCCAGAAGCGATTTAGTCATGCTGGCCACATGACCTGGAAAGCTGTCTGGGGACAAATGCCGGCTCCCTCGGCCTGAAAGTGAGATAAGCACTGCACTCCATAGTCACCTTTGACTGGATTTAACCATCCAGGAGTCCCTTACCTTTAAAAAGGTTCAGTCATTGCCGACTCTGGGGTTGCGGCGCTCATCTCGCTTTACATGTGGCCAGCATGACTAAGCCGCTGCTGGCGAACCAGAGCAACACACAGAAATGTCGTTTACTTTCCCACCGGAGTGGTACCTATTTATCTACTTGCCCTTTGACGTGCTTTTGAACTGCTAGGTTGGCAGGAGCAGGGACCAAGCTCACCCCGTTGCGGGGATTCGAACCGCCGACCTTCTGATCGGCAAGTCCTAGGCTCTGTGGTTTAACCCACAGCACCACCTGCGTCCCTCCCTTACCTTTACCTTTTATTGTCATCCCTTATTCTTTCTTACTGTCTTCACAAGTTTTTTCTGTCGCGACTTGGACTTTGCTATTTAACCCAGCCTCATTCCAGCCTTGCAAAGCAGCTCGGGACTGGTGCTGCTCCAGCAGTGAGGGTTGGGCTGGCGTGCAGTGGGCTCCTTTTGCCCTCTGTGCCCTGTGCCCCATCCTCCGCCCCGTGCATGCGTGTACACTCCGGGAGCTATTAAAGGATGCTCCATCACTGGACATAAGCAAGCTGCACGGGCAGGCAGTGAGCTACTAGGCCCAATTCAATGTGTTAGAATTAGCATATAAAACCCAAAGCTAGTCCTACTCAGAGTAGATCACAGGGTTGTAGACCATATGTGACAATGATTCCCCTCACCACCATAAAGTTCAGCACCACTGAAGTTGTCTTACCTAGAGTGGATCTACACACAGGGGGGAAATGCTATAAATAAGTCAGAAATTAAATCATTATAACAAAAAAAAAGAACTTTATGCAAAAATTTCTTAGATTTTTATATTTTTTTTGCTCTCTGGCACCATCTGATGTTGCATGTTTATAACAAATTCAAAACATTATTTTTTGACTAATGTAGTTCCTTATCACATAACGATAGTTCTCGCCAGGAACAAATTACTGCATAGAAGTGCTTACAGGTGGTAAGTGTAATGTCTAGACCACTTAATGATTTGTTCCCGATTAGTCACAGAAGTGCCTTGAATCTCTCGCAAAATTAACAATAGGCATTCCAGGTTATACAGCTATAACCAAGGCCGTTTCAGTTGCAGTCTTGTTTGATCAATCCCTCCCATTAGTCTCATAGGCAACCAAAGCTAATTTGCTTTAAGTACACAATGGGTGAACATTTTCACTCCCTTTCAATGCAATACCTGAAAAATTACTGAGAGGGAGGGTTCTCTTAAGCACTGCTGAAAATGTTCCCCAAAGCACACATGCCCCACTTTTTTGCCCTGGCCCAAGGCTCGCAATATGATTTAACTTTAGATCCACAGTGACTGACTGATGTTAGAACCCAAAAAATTCAAGACTTTCAATCATGCCTGAATTTTGCTATAATCATACACAAGATGCAACAGACAACCGGCAGCTCACATTTGTATACGGCACTGGATGACTTGATGTCAGGGACTGACTGAGGAGGAATGGTGGGGACCGCCGCCCCCCCAACCACACTCTTCCTGAACCTTCCCAAGAAGAGGAGGACAGTATAGATTTAGAACAGTGGTTTGCAGAAGGTCATAGTTCAGAGGCTGCAGAAGGGAGAAGCTGGGAAATATTGGAAGAGCAACAGGAAGAAGAAGCAATAGGGGAGAGACAGCTGACAGACTTAGTGTCTTTAGAAAGCATTCCAGAACCCCCCTCTTCCAAAACCTGGCAGGCACTGAAAGTAGGAGAACAGAAAGCTCAGAGGCGGAAAGCACAGATCAGCTGGTGCAGGGATGACGTAGAATAGGAGAGACAGTGGGGGTGAGACTTTACTTGGAGCAACGCCATTATCTAAGAGAGACCGCATTCCGTCGTCTCTCTCTGTGAATATTGAATAAGCTACTTGGTAAGAACTCTTCTTGTTTATCTGCTTCTTGGCTGCCACCGTGGGAGGGATAGGATTCCCTGAAACCTGACACTCAACTGGAAACCCGTCTCCTCTCTTGTGGGGACACTAGCTCATCCAGACCTACTTTCTTTACGGAAATGTTTCATAGCCTAGTGCCCTTAAAGAAACATGGCCATTTCACCATGGTTCCTCCTGATGCCAGCTTCCCTGGCTGAAATATACTCGGAGTTGAGAGTGGATTTCATGCTCTTTATTCAGCTCATAGTGGTGAGGAGGAATGAAAGTTCCCCCAAAATATCTGCTTTATATACATTATTTACACAATGGGCTGCACGTGATTGGCCAATTATGGGATTCTCCTGTAGGCCAATCAGGTTGTGGATTCACTTCCACCTGGAGCTGGATTGGGTAGCTCCTGTGGACCAATCAGACTGCTCCATTGTTCTAGGACCAATCAGACTGCTGCATTCTGAATCCTATTGTTCTAGGACCAATCAAACTGCTGCATTTTGGATCCTATGGTTCTAGGACCAATCAGACTGCTGCATTCTGAATCCTATTCAACTAAGTACATAACACCAGCATTTCGGATAAATCCCCAAATTCCTCCATCCGTAGATACAGCTGGAAGAGGGTGGCCCGTGGTCACCCTCCAGCATTTCACCAAGGAGAATATGTACAAACTAGTGGCACGTCTGTTCTCGTGCTGAGGATTGCTCTCCAGGCCTCACCTCCACAGCACATTGGTAAAGGCTGTTTCCACGCTCCAGCTGATGAACACTCTCTTCATTCCCTTGCTTTGTTGTCCTCAGTGGCGTAGCGTTGGGGGTGCAGGGGGGCCGGCCGCACTGGGCGCAACATCTGGGGGGGCGCTCACACTCGCAGCTCTCTGCCCCTACTAAAATCCACGGGTTAGGGGGCACAAATTGTTAGGATATTTCCGTTCCACCTTAAAAGGGAGCAGGCTTTGGGAGTCACAGAGTCTGCGCATGTCCTGTTCACAGGATGTTTATGTTCTGATATTCCTTTCGATTCGAGTTGGCCAGAGATGCTGACACAGAACGGTCATGTTTTTCTTTGTTCTGTTCTACGCTAAATAAAGTCTGTAAATTATGCTCTTCTGCGGTGCAAGCTTTCTGCTGTGTTTCTGCTGATAAACATTGTGCACAAGCCTGGAATGTGGGAATCTGTTTCTAAGGCTTCGTGCCGCTAACTGCTGGATCTGCCTGTCTACGGGAGATCGATGGACGTCCGACAGCCGGCTTGGGTCATGATGGATTATATCTCCCTGGCAGTTTCCCAACACAAATTACTTGCCTTGCCCCGGGTGCTGACAACCCACGCTATGCCACTGGTTGTCCTGCTCCATTTTATAAGTTGAGAGTGCATCTATGGCTAGGCGAAAGAGATAATGTTGCAAATGCATATCCCAGACTGCATACACACTCACATCCAGACACACATACGTCATAAGCCACAATCCACATCAATATTGATGTCGCTTGAGAAAAACTTCACTGTGATGTGTTTCGCCCTGAACTAGCTTTGAAAACATCAGCCAATATAAAGACCTCCAAGCCCTCTCTCCACCCACTGGTGTGCACAGACGTCAGGCAACTTAGAAACACTGGTTTTTTGCAATCAGAAGTTGGGCACCATTGCCCAGATTTTGCAGCCTCTCTGGTGAGCACCACTGCCATTATAAGAGAATAAGGGAGGTGTTCATGGTGAGTTCTGGCACCTATTTTTCTAGATAGGCTGCTCACCAGAGCAAGACGGTTTGAGCATATTACACTGACCCTGGTGCGACTGCACTAGCTACCAAGTAGTTTCTGGGCCCAATTCAAAGTCCTGGTTTTGACCTATAAAGCCTTAAACAGCTCAGGAGCACAATACCTCACAGGCCACCTCTTTCCATATGAACCACCCCAGACCCTGAAATCATCATCTGAGGCCCTTCTTCATGTGCCTCCTCCTCGAGAGGTCCAGAGGGTGGCAACACGAGACCGGGCCTCCTCTGCAGTGGCCCCCCATCTGTGGATTGCTCTCCCCAGAGAAGGTCGCCTGGCACCTTCATTATACACCTTTAGGCGCCTGGCAAAAACATTCCTTTTTAACCAGGCCTTTGGTTGACCTGGACATCCTATACCCTTTTAAAATGTGGCTCTTTTGGGGGGTGTTATTGGGTTATTGTTTTTATTTTTATTTTATATAATGTGATCTTTTCTGTGAACCATCCTGAGACCTACGTGTTGGTTTAAAGCAGAGTCTCGTGCCCAGCGGAAGGATGAGGAGTACGTGCTGCATACTCTATATTGCTTTTATTTACAGTTCAAAGCTGGTATATTACAGAAAAACATCTTGCCTCTGCCGGAGCAGAAAATGCATCCTCTCTCCTCAACAGCTCGGAGAGAATCACACAGTGAAAAACAGGAAACCAGTGTACGTCACATCCAGCTTCCCTTTCCCGTGAGAAACTCCAACAGTACGGACTGTGGAATGTAAACACCTGTCTCGTGACAAGCCCTTTCGCTGCACAGTGAAGGAAAGCAGAAACCAACATCCTCCCCCTTTCTGTGAACATCACTGGGCAGCGTGTTCGTACAATATCAGTACAAACCCAACTTCTGCACATAGGTACAGTGTTGATCCCTTGATATAATTTTGGACAATACATCAGCAGGAATTTCACTACCTGGCATATAGGACACCGTTACGAGTCCCTTCTGAATACATTCCCTAGCATGCTGCAACTTTAATTGCAAGTGCTTCGTGCTTTGCTTACAACCTTCAGACTTCAGCAAAGCCAAACATGCTTTGTTGTCCTGGTAAACCTGGATTGGACATTTGACAGGAATTTTCATATCTTTGCACAATTGCACTAACCATTCACAATCCTTAAGTGAATAAGACAGTGCATTCAGTTCAGCTTCACAAGTACTTAAGCTAACTGTTGTTTGCTTCTTGCATGATCAATCAAACAGACCCTGATTGTACATGTAGCAAACTCCAGACGTACTTTTCCTGTCTGTAGTGTCACTTCCAAAACTTGCATCTGCAAATATTTCAAGACCACCAGACTTCTGACTGTTAAATCTCAGTCTGTAATGCATAGTGCCTTTCAAATACCGCGCTATGCGTTTCAGAGCTTTCCAATCCTTGACACTAGGATTGTTGACTTGTCTGCTTAGCAAATTACAGCTAACAGCAATGTCTGGTCTTGAACATCTGGCAATGAAGTTTAGCTTGCCTAGCACACTTCTGTACAGTGTAGTGTCAGAAAATGCTTCTTCAGTGTCATCTACCTGATAACCTGTTGTCATCGGTGTGTCTACAGGGTTAGCATCCATCAGGTTTAGTTTGCTTAACACATCAGCAATTTTCCGTGACTGGTGTACTAGAATGTTACCATCTTGATCTTTCTCTATTTCCAGAGATAGGTAGTTGTTTACCTCACCAAGATCTTTCATGTCAAAGTGCTCTTTCAGTTGAGCTAGGGCGTTATTGTACATTGCGACATCTTTCCAAAAGAATAATAAATCATCAACATAAAACAAACAGTACAGTTTCTTTTGCCCCTCCTCTTTGACAAATACACATGGATCAGCTTTCCCTTGCTGAAAACCTAGAGAAAACAATACTTCAGTGAGTTTTGTGTGCCAACATCGTGCACTTTGTTTGAGACCATAAAGGGATTTCTTCAGAGCACAAACGAATCCCTGTTTTACCTGTACGCCATCAGGTGGAAGCATATAAAGTGATTCATCCAGAGATCCGTACAGAAAAGCTGTATTAATATCATGGTGACTAATGTGTAGATTTTCCTCTGCAGCTAGCTTGAGCATAAGCCTAATGCTCTCATATCTCACTGTGGGTGAGTAGGTCTCGTGATAGTCTTCACCTGGTACCTGTGCAAAACCTCTGGCTACCAATCTGGCTTTGTGTCTGACTATCTTGCCATTTTGATCTGTCTTCGCTTTGAAGACCCATTTGCTTCCAAGCAGTTTCATTCCTGGAACTATTGGAACTAGCTCCCATGTTTTGTTCCTTCCTAAGGAATCAAGCTCAGCCTTCATGGCATTTAACCATGGCTCAGCTTCCTTTGAATCCAAACCCTGGATTTCTTGGAAACTTGAAGGTTCAAATACCTTCTTGGAGCTTTTAACAGCTGTTACTGCTATCGTAGCAAACTCATCAGCAAATCTCTTTGGAGGTTTGCCTTTTGTGGCTCTCTGTGACCTACGAATTAGCCTTAAGTCTTCAACACTCTCCTCTTCCTTCTTGGGAGAAAAACGACCTATTGTGAACAATGGTTCCTCCAATTCTTGATCAGAGCTTTCAGAGGGTCGCATAGAGGCTTTCGCACTCTTGAAATCCTCTGAATCACCCGATTCAGTTTCAGACTCAGACTCAGAACCTTCATCAGTGGGTGTGGGTTGTTGTGGTTGCTTTTGACTATCCTCAGTCTCATCACCGTCAGGATAACATTGGAAAATTCCCACATTCTCCCCCCACTTTGCATTGTACTCAACACATCTCGTGAGCTTAATTGTCTTAGAGTCAGTCATCATTATTCTGTAAGACCCTTTCTGATAACCTAGAAAGATACCATGCAATCCACGCTTGTCTAACTTGGAGTTTTGTGGTGAGTGAACCCACATGTCCGAACCAAAAATCTTCATGTGTTTGATGTATGGCTTCTTGCCAAACATCTTCTCATAGGGGGTACAACCAATCGCTGAAGATAACCTGCGATTGTAACTGTAAACAAAACAAGAGAGAGCTTCGGCCCAATAACTCTCTGGAAGATTGGCATCATGCAGCAAGGTTTTTAACCCTTGAAGCAATGTCTGATTTGCCCGTTCCGCAAGTCCATTCTGCCATGGCGAGCGAGGACTAGACAAATCGTGTTGAATTCCTTTCTCAGTCAGAAAAGCTTCAAACTGCTGAGAAGTGAATTCTCCCCCGCGATCACTGAAAAGAGTCTTTATCTTCTTACCATGCACATTTTCCAACCAAGCACAGAATTCCTTGAACCTAGGAAAAGCCTCTGATTTCTGCTTGAGATTATACACAAAAATATACCTAGAAAATGCATCAATGAGAACCATGAAGTACCTATTTCCACCCAAAGAGGGCGCTAGTGGTCCAACCAAATCAGCATGAACAACCTGGTATGGTTCTGTAGCTTGCCTACTAGACACCTTACCTTTCGCAGCCATTTTCACCTTGTTTGCTGCGCATGCTTTGCACTTCATGTGGTACCTGCAGGGTTTAATAGTCATACCTTCAACCAAGGCAGGCATTTTTGATACTGCCTCAAAATGCAAATGACCAAATTTCCTGTGAAAATCATGAATACATCCTGCATGCAAACTTTTGTTAGAACCTGCAATGCAACAAGTGTCATCCTTTTCAACATCATCATAATACAAAACAAACAAACGATCAACATATTCAGCATGCAACACATAATCATTTTTCTTTGTGATGATGCACTTCTTGTTCTTGAAGGAAACGTCAATGTTCCGCTCATTCAGCTGTCCAACGCTGAGCAGATTATGTTTGGCGTCTGGCACGTAAAGCACATTCTGTATCGATAAGTCCAAACTGTGAAGAACAACAGTTCCGTAGCCTTTACTGGGAATAGTGTGGTCATCCGCCTGGTGAATCGCACCTTCCTGCGGTGTAAAAGACACAAACAGTCTCTTATCGTTGCACATGTGGTGGGTTGCCGCTGAATCAACAACGAAGAAAGATCTAGACGTCTTCTGGACCTCTGCAACCTTTGGAGTGAAGCGTGAAACCATAGCCTTGTGCTGCGTTGTCCTGGACACCGGACCTTTGCCTTTGCCTCGGCCTTTTCCACGCGATGAGCTTTCGCTGCGCTGCTCTGTCTTGGCCCTGGGATATCTGCATTCCCTCTTCATATGGCCTAGACGTCCACTAGAGTAGCATTTCACTGCCTTCAAAGCTTTAGCGCCATCTGGTGGTTCCACTGCACTAAGGGACGACGTCTGTGAAGACTCCCCCTTGCCCATGCAGCTAGCACCCCGGCGATCCGCTTCATTTAAAATCACGGCAGTTACATAGTCCACTGTCAGCTGAGCGGTTGGTTGCACAGCTATCTGGATTGCAACAGACTCCCAACCTGAACCCAAAGATTGTAGTATCATGAAAGAATACACAGCCTCTGGAAAGTTGAGTCCTCTCTGTTGCAGCTCATATCTCAGATTTTGCATCTCCATCAGATGTAAACGCACATCTCCACCTTCAGCAAGAGCCATATTATGCAGCTTGTTAAAGTAAAACATAGTAGATCCAGCTTCTGTCCTTAAGTGAGCCTCTCTCAAAGCGTCCCAAATTTCTCTGGCTGAGGTCTTATCACGCAATAGACAGAGCTCTTCTGGGGATACTATCAATGTAAGAGTTCCCCTAGCTTTGGAATCTTTAGTTTCCCATGCATCTGTAACTGGAACTGGGGGGGTTTCTGTAATCACCTCAAACAAACCCTCTTTCCGCAGAATTGCCTCTGTATACAGAACCCAGTCGGCATAATTTTTCTTGTTGAGCTTAGGAATCCCACAAGCATCCTGAAGGGCCATCATGACTCTGGCATTAGCCTTCAGCGTCATATATGCTGCTTTAAATCTTGCTGCGTCACTGCTGCAGCTGCTTTATTCCAAAAGCGCACTTAAAAGTTACTTTCGATTTCCCCAGCATAGTGACTTGAGCCTGGGAGCCTTTTGCCTATTCCCGGCAAAACGGCTGTAAAAGTTCAAAGTCCAGCCATAAAGCAATTAACTAGTAGCCGGCAGGCTGCCCGGAGCAGTAGCACATACCTCATCAATCACTTTTACGCGCAGAGCAGATTCCGTTCCGATCTGTCCCTCTGCATTCCGATCCTTTGCCGGCACTCCGATTCGACTCCTGGGCCCATAACCACGTGTTGGTTTAAAGCAGAGTCTCGTGCCCAGCGGAAGGATGAGGAGTACGTGCTGCATACTCTATATTGCTTTTATTTACAGTTCAAAGCTGGTATATTACAGAAAAACATCTTGCCTCTGCCGGAGCAGAAAATGCATCCTCTCTCCTCAACAGCTCGGAGAGAATCACACAGTGAAAAACAGGAAACCAGTGTACGTCACATCCAGCTTCCCTTTCCCGTGAGAAACTCCAACAGTACGGACTGTGGAATGTAAACACCTGTCTCGTGACAAGCCCTTTCGCTGCACAGTGAAGGAAAGCAGAAACCAACACTCCGGGTATAGGGCAGTATATAAATTCAATCAACCAATCAATCAATAATAAAATAGCACTGCACCCAGCTATACTGAGGTGTACAGCAACATACAGATGAGATTTGAAACAGGGCATGGGGGTAGTGACTGAACTGTGTTTTAAGCCAATAAAATCCCAAGGGTCTTGTCAAAGTTCCTCCCCTCTTCTCCACCTCCACATGCCAATATTCCATTTCATTGGCTACCTCTGCGATGGGATGGCAGCCACATATTTTTACCCTTAAAGTCCTCTTTAAAGATCTTTCTAGCAGACAGTGTGTGTTGAGCTATATATGGGTCAATTTCCAGCTTCCTGGGTAGCCAGGAAGTACCTTTGCTGTTCTGATAAACATTTTCCCCTCCATTTTGAAGTAGAACTTTAGAAGTATTACCCTTATGACTTTTCAGCTATATCTTTCCTTTTAGAAGAAAAAAGGTGTGTGAAACTCTCCCACTGCAACCAACAGGTGTTTGAATTATTTTATTTATTCAGAACACTTCTTTTTAGGTTGACTCCATAAAAATCAGCAAAATGCAGCAATAAAAACCTGTTCCATTTAACAATCTAACTGACTAAAAACAGGACAATAGCTCCCGTTTAAACTCCAAAAGCTATTCTATAAAGATCTATTTTCAAAGCTTGCTTAAAGAAGTGGGCACTGGCCTAGGTAATTCCCCCAGGATCAAATTTCATGAGGAGTAGGTCAATGTAGAGAAGGCCCTGCTTATTTTACCTGCTAGCCAAATCTATTTTACTGACGGACATCGCAGCAGGGCCTGTATCATAGCTCTGAACCTACAGCCATTCCCCAAGGTAATCTGATCCCAAACCATTTAAAGCAGGGCTTCCCAAACTTGTGTTTCCAGCTGTTTTGGGACTACAATTCCCATCATCCCTGACCATTGGTCCTGCTAGCTAGGGATGACGGGAGTTGTAATCCAAAAACAATAGGAGACCCAAGTTTTGGAAACCCAGATTTAAAGCTTTCAGGGTTATCACCAATTGAACTGAGTCCAGAAACATAATGGCAGCCTTTGCAACTGGTGCAGAATTAGTATAACATGAACTGAAGTCATTGATGAATGTATGAATTACCCTGGATAAGTGCTGGACCATGCCCAGTGATGCTGAATTTGAGATGCTGAAGCCCATCAAGCTAAGCCTTGGGTCCAATCCCACCAAAGGTAAGCACTTTCAGTGGGAGAGTTAAACACCCATTAAAATCAAGGGGATTTTCACTATACTGTGCCCATTGCTAGCAAGGGTGTACATGCAGTATTTGTATTTAGAAGCTCCTGCATTTAGTTATAGGAGCATGACTGATGATTAAACTTTTATGGACAGCTCCTTTTATTTACCCTGCGTCTACATTTTTCATGACAACGAGCGAATGCAGCAAAGAGTATCATCTCCGAAAAGCACTAAGCCCACTAGTAGGCCAACAGAATCAGAAATATTAATGTTCTTCATGTAAATATTTAAAATCACAAGATTAACCCTTCCTTTTAATCATCTGTTGCCTGCCGTTAAGTTTTCCCCTCTGCAAGTCATGCGAAAACAAAGCCCAATCAAGCTATTTTCTTTTTATGAAATCCTGCAAAACTTGGAAATGAAATAGGAGGGGAGGCTCTAACAATACATTTGCCCCTTGGGAAATAACCGCAGCTGAGAGAATGTGCTAAAAGAGACGGAATGCATAAAATATGTCATTGGAAGAGCCATGAAACATCGCAGCCTGCCAAAATCATAGCGCACATGAGATTCTTTGGAGTATACATTCTTCACATTGCAATATATTTAGAAGAAATCAAAAGTGTAGCAAGACAATTAGCAAGAACCTATAGTCATACACACACACATACGTTCATTCTATGGAGCAAAAGTAATGTCATCATCAGGGGACGCTGATGTCATCACTGAGAGGGCATCCATTTAGATTTCCCAATCCTGAGAAGCATCACACTTCACAGTGAACTGTGCAACAAGGTGAATTTCTGACCAGTTCTGCATGCAAAAAGTTCAGACAAATCCCAAAACAAGAACTGAAGCACAGCCACTCTGGAATCTCTCTGAAGCAGTCCAAACCACAGCAGGAAGGAACTCCTGAGAGAATCTGGGTGTTTCAGAGATTTGGATGTTTTGTTTTTAAATGTATGTTTATTGATTTTCACATTGTTAACAAATGGACGACAACAAGAACAGCAACCTTCGGGTGCTTAAAAAAACTGCCAACACTGCAGACGTTGTGTCTGCAAAAAATCAAATGTTCTCCTTAAACTAGCCATATAAGGAAAACATCAGAGTGAAATGGGCTAGAAGAGAGAAGGAAGAAATTCTCTCAACAGTTTTGAGGCATGAAGTTCACTATTAGCAGTGGAAATAGTACAATAGCTTTCTTTTCTCTTAAGGTAGTCGTAGTAGTAGTAGTAATAGTAGTAATTAATAATTTTGCTTCTTTTGTGAGCAGCAATAGCAGCTGTGTTGACAGCCTGGTGGGCCCCATTTTGAATTCTTCATGATGCCTGGAAACTAGGAACATTCTAAGGCATTTTGTGTGGGTGAAGGTGGCTTCCACAGTGGAGAATATCTGGACACAATTCTGCAAAAGTGGCCTTCCTCTTTGTTGGAATGGTGAAAAAAAAGAAACGAAAAATCAGAAATGTGCTCCGTAAAAATGTCTTCCAAGAAATTTTGGCTCAGCTCTATGCCCTAATATCTGGCACTCTGCAGGACACTGTCTCTGAACCTGTAGGTTCTACATGTCTGACAGGTATTTTGACAGACACACCCTCCGTGAATCTGTGAGTAAATAAATTCATTACCACCAGATAGGTTAAACAGGTTTTAAACAGATAAACCAGAAGAAATCAACAGTGTCATTTTCCGTAACCTCATTAAGCAATTTCATGTCTTTAAATGACTCCCTCCCCCCACTTTTGAGATCCTTGCCTTAAAAATGCAGGTCCACTCCATTCACAGACTTTCCCATGTGTTGCTGTCAGCTTTGACTTAAATAGGCTGAGAGCATATTGTAGTTCTGTGTATCCATAACGTGCACTCCCTCCAGGCATTATAAATAATTTCCATGGAAACGGGGCTGAGGAGAATTGCTGCAAACCCAGGAGAGATCTCGATGCCACTCTCCATCTGACTTCTGCCCTTCCTATTTATTCATTTTCCTTCAGTAAACTGATAGTAAATGTGTTTATTTTTTTCTAAATCACGACACAAATGGGGGTTAAAGCTGCTGAGGGAACGGAATGAAGAATGAAGAGCTCGCGCAGATTAAGTTGCCACTCGGATGCTGCACCTTGAGTCTCGGAGAACGGATGGACTTCTTATATACCATGTTACACATTCGTACATAACTTTACACCAGGGCTCTGGGATTGGGGATTCGGAGGCGAGTGGAGTCTATCCCCTTCATCTCTCGTTCCCAGCAAAGCTAGGAAAGCAGTTGCTATGCCGAGTAAAAAGCATGCACTGCTTTCAAAAGAACACTCTAGACAACTATTTGTGCCCAGGAAATAGGCAGCGCGGACCTGAATTTTATTCATCATTATGTGCTAAAATGGCCCCATTCATGCCACTCGCGGTCCAAAGAGGATATAAGGGATGGCTGACTTTTGTCAATTTCCCACCCTTGTGACATTTGTTCACTAGATTCCAAGCACCTGGGGCTTTCGCATCTCTGAGCATGTACAGAGTTCTTTCTTTTCCCCAGTTAAAGTGAACCCGTGCACTCCGAATGGAATATTTCATTGCCTTTCTGGAGGCAGCCCTTGTGTGATGTGGGATCTGAGGCTCTGCAACTCACCCTCAGCCTTCCTGATGAGAGTGATGGAGGCCTTACAGGTGTACCTAGTCTGATGGCAGGTAGAAATTCAACTGAGGGCAGGAGAGAATGAATGACCAAGCATGGTTTTAATGTAAATTTGAATCACAACAAATCAGTACTTCATGAAGCTGGTGTTTTGTATGCACAAGATTTTGAAAGTACAGAAAGATTTTGAAAGTATGTACCTTGGGTTACATACGCTTCAGGTTACATACGCTTTAGGTTACACACTCCACTAACCCAGAAATAGTGCTTTAGGTTAAGAACTTTGCTTCAGGATAAGAACAGAAATCAGGCTTCGGTGACACGGCAGCAGCAGAAGACCCCATTAGCTAATGTGGTGCTTCAGGTTAAGAACAGTTTCACGTTACGAATGGACCTCCAGAACAAATTAAGTACGTAACCCGAGGTACCACTGTAATGGATCTGTTGCGGGGGGGGGGGTGTATGCTTAGCTCCGGTATCAAGATGATCGCAGACCTGCCCAAAAATGGTTTGGTGAGAGGAAAGAAAATCTTGTAAAGTTGACCTGAATAGTGAAATAGCCCAGGTGGGGCTCGGTAGCTTGGGAAGTAGGTGTGTGATGCCTCAGGTGGAGTAGGCTCAGGTGAGGGTTATATGCCTTGTAAAGCCCAGAGTATATGACAGGAAGTCCGTCCTGGCCAGGCCTGCATCCAGATGAGTTACCTAAGGGTCAAGCTGAATGGTACGAGTAATCTCGCACCTTTAAGCTAGAAAGCGGGGGATGTGGTGGTAGCCCAAAGGGCCACAATAAATGTGATAATGTGTACCCCTGGAAATCCTTGAGTATGCTTCTAATAGAGAAGTTATGGTAACCTGTTGCTTTATGAAACTGATGGTTTTGCAAGTCCCCCCCCCCCCGGGCAATTGGAGCAGGAATACAGCTAATATGTGAATCACGAAGATGCAGCTCAAAGCTAGAACATAAATTGCTGCATGGTTCTAATGGTTACATGTAACACAGGTTCCCAACATGCATACAGTGGAACCTCGTGTTACGGACAGGATCCGTTCCGGAGGCCTGTCTGTAACACGGAACTGACGTAAGCTGAAGTGCTACGTCTGCGCATGCGCACAGCGGTTCTGCACACACGCATAGCGCGATTTAGCGCTTCTGCGCATGCGCAAGCACGAAACCTGGAAAGAACCCGTTCTGGTACTTTCGAGTTGCCGCAGGACGCAACACAAAAACACGTTACCTGAAACGGACGCAACATGAGGTATGACTGTACTAACACAATGTAACAGATCACGGCGGGAATCAGCACTGAATTAGCGAAATTGCCAGTGCTTATTGTGCATGTGTATTAAATATGAAATGAGGTAATGATGTATATGATTGGTAAAATTGAAATGCTTTGTTTGAAACTTTATAAATACCACTGCCTGAACCATTGGGCGGGGTTGCAATTTTGCGAAACTATCCAACTGTAACCTATTGCTTTGCAATAAACCACAATGGACTCCTAACATCTCACGTTTCTGAATTTTTATTGGCATAAACTCAGGAGATAAGCCATTTTTGGCTTACAACCAACTGGCCAGCTAAACCAGGTGAGAGTAGTCAATGGGTCTTAAACCTTTGGTGAGTTATGGACTTCCCCTGCATGCGAAGACAGGCTCTGGTAGATTGAGTGGATGGGACCAATAACTGGTCCAGCAGTCAAGAAGACGTAGAGGGAAGTGATATGTGGATAGAGCCACATAATAGGAAGCATGTGAGTAAAAGGTAAAGGTAAAGGTAAAGGGACCCCTGACCATTAGGTCCAGTCGTGGACGACTCTAGGGTTGCGGCGCTCATCTCGCTTTACTGGCCGAGGGAGCCGGCGTACAGCTTCCGGGTTATGTGGCCAGCATGACTAAGCTGCTTCTGGTGAACCAGAGCAGCGCACGGAAACGCCGTTTACCTTCCCGCCGGAGCGGTACCTATTTATCTACTTGCACTTTGACGTGCTTACGAACTGCTAGGTTGGCAGGAGCAGGGACCAAGCAACAGGAGCTCACCCCGTTGCAGGGATTTGAACTGCCAACCTTCTGATCGGCAAGTCCTAGGCTCTGTGGTTTAACCCACAGCGCCACCTGCGTCCCTCTAAGCATGTGAGTACAAATCCCCAAACAGGGCTTATCTCTGCATCTTTCTTTGGCTTCAATCTTCTATCTGCTTACTTGCCAGATCTCCACCGAACTCAGTGTGACTGACTTCTGAGCAGACATGCAGAGGTCTCGTTTTTTCTCAAACGCAACAAACCACCGTCTGTTGCTTCTCCTTCCACAGAGACACATAGATTACATCATCATCAGCTGGGAGCTGGAGAGAGAGCTCTGCTTTTGCCCTATCCAAAACTCTTAAGGAAGACGTCTAACAATTAGTTCCCATGGAAACACATTCGCCTGTAGTTTTCTAAGAAAAGGATGTGTCTGGTACCTTTGATGTGAGGCTACCAAGGAATATTTTAAAACCGTTCTTGTCTGATTAACCCTTTTGCTGTCAACCCCCCCAAAAAAACCTTAACAATCAATAAACACACGGTGCATGCAGTCTTGCAAAATGTCCGTTGCAAAGAGATCCTGGAGACTTTCACAATGTGTTTGTGGAGCAACGTAAACATTGCCCTGATCTGGCATCCACGCATGGTATTAAATCAGGTGCTTGTTATTGATTTATTGTAACATTTACTAACTGCTCTTCAGCCTTGGCTCTTGGAACTGTGCACGGCCTGTGATATAATATACAACAAATGCTATAAATAAAACAACAGTGACAAATTGCGGGAACGGTAGATTAAAAAGTCCAGCACAAAATCAAAATACAAACTGTGGGAGAATACAAAGGTTTTCACTGGCACCAGGAAAAGAATCGCCATAGAACTGCAGAGTTGGAAGAGACCCCAAGGGCCATCTAGTCCAACCCCCTTGTGATGCAGGAATCTAAACTAAAGCATCCATAATAGAGACAGTGCCTGGAGAACCTCTCATAAAAACACAGGAATAACCCTGCTGGATTAGGCCAAAGGCCCATCTAATCCAGCACCCTGTTCTCATATTGGCCAACCAGTTAGCAGACAAAACATGAGGCCAGCCGCATCCTCCTCACTAATGCTCCCCAGCAACTGGTTTTGGGAGTATTACTGCCTTTGTTGGAAAGCAGTGTGGGGTGCCACAACTGAGAAGGCCCTGTCTCCCATCACCACCTACCTTTACATACCTACCAAGTGCCCTGGGGAAAATGGGACGTCCTGTTGTTTTGCTCGAGATTGCGGCGGCCATTTTGGGTGCAACAATCCAGCGCGCTTTCGCGCCTCACTCTTGTCCCCCCAAAAAGCACTTTGGGGGGAGTGAAAGTGAGGTGTGGGTGAGAGTGAGGTGTGTTGACATCTTTCCGCAGGGCCTGCAAGACAGAGCTGTTCCACCTGGCCTTTGGTTTGGACTCAGTCTGACCCTTATGTTGCCTTCCCCTTATGGTCTTGATCTATTGGCTACTTTTAAAATGAGGCTTGCATTTTGAATTGCATTTTAACCTGTATTTTAAATTGGTTTCCTCCCCCCCCCCCTTATTTTTTTTGTGATTTTATTGGTGTTAGCCACCCTAAGCCTGGCTCTGGCCGGGGAGGGCAGGGTATAAATAAAATTTATTATTGTTGTTGTTGTTTTGTTGTTTTGTTGTTGTTGTTTTGTTGTTGTTGTTAGACTCACCACATTCTGGAAGACATTCACACTGGTTTTGTCTGAAAAAGTTGGACAGTGTGCCTTTACAAAGGCACATAGCAGGACCTCTAAAAAAATGTTTAGGGGTACTCTCATTTTCCTACTCATATTGAAATACTGCCCCTCAATGAGACCAAACTTAGGGTCACAAAATGCTAAGGGGTATGTGTACCCCTGTGTCCCCCCAGGGGAAAAAAACACTGGGTGGGTCCATAGGGACAGGTGGTGCTTTAGGTTTGTTGCTCCCAAGCCATTTAGGACTTTAGAAGCCATACACCAGCACTTAAAATCATGTGCTCCACATGGCAGGGCCCACCCCAAAAAAATGTGCTGCTGCGTCTTCCACTATCTGCGATTTCCCTACCATCTTCAAAGGCAGAGCCACATACAGCTTTGTGTTGCAAAAGTCTAAATGAGGGTAGATAACTGTGGCCAGGCTGTTTCACCCTATTAGAAAAACCTACCCCTTATCAAAGGAAAACATCCTTTTGAAGTGTACAGTATTACGAGTAGTAATCACCTGTAATATCTTTGAAGTTTTCCAAGTTTGCAGTGAGCTAGTTTAAAGTGCAGGCATGTAAACAGACATTAACCTGATCACCTCTGGTGAGCAAGAACCACCTCCAGGCAATCAAGCAAAGAAATGTTTTTTAAAAAACCTATTTACACATAACCTCCTTTCTGGCTGGCAGTATGCCATATATCTAAGGAACATAAAAAAAAGCCTGCTAAATCAGGGCAATAGCAACTGTGGCTCTCTATCTGGGATGCAGAAAGCATTGCTTCAAGTCATCCATGCCATCATAGCCACACACACCTTTTGGATTACTCTAATGTGTTTCACATTGGACTGCCACAAAATATGGTCTATAAACTTCAACTACTCTTCAGTAGGACATATCCAGGACACTTTGACGGCAACGGAACACTTTTCACCAGTACCTTCGACATCTGCACTGACTTCCAGTCTGTTTCTGGACTCAGTTCAAAGGGGTGGTTTTAAGATTCATAGCCATGAGTGCCGTAGGGCTAGGCACCCTGACAATTGTCTCCTCTTGTTGTACACCTTTCGGTCTTTGGTCTGATCCAGCACAATGCTTCTTATGTGTTTATCTACCTTGAACCTGAGATTAAGGCCCTTTTCAATCAAGTGAGATGAAACCCTTTTCAATCAAGTGAGATTAAAAATGAGAGGCACAAATACAAGATGGGTGACACCTGGCTTGAGAGCAGTACATGTGAAAAGGATCAAGGAGTCTTGGTTGACCACAAACTTGACATGAGCCAACAGTGTGACGCGGCAGCTAAAAAAGCCAATGCAATTCTGGGCTGCATCAATAGGAGTATAGCATCTAGATCAAGGGAAGTAATAGTGCCACTGTATTCTGCTCTGGTCAGACCTCACCTGGAGTACTGTGTCCAGTTCTGGACACCACAGTTCAAGAAGGACACTGACAAACTGGAACGTGTCCAGAGGAGGGCAACCAAAATGGTCAAAGGCCTGGAAACGATGCCTTATGAGGAACGGCTAAGGGAGCTGGGCATGTTTAGCCTGGAGAAGAGGAGGTTAAGGGGTGATATGATAGCCATGTTCAAATATATAAAAGGATGTCACATAGAGGAGGGAGAAAGGTTGTTTTCTGCTGCTCCAGAGAAGCGGACACGGAGCAATGGATCCAAACTACAAGAAAGAAGATTCCACCTAAACATTAGGAAGAACTTCCTGACAGTAAGAGCTGTTCGACAGTGGAATTTGCTGCCAAGGAGTGTGGTGGAGTCTCCTACTTTGGAGGTCTTTAAGCAGAGGCTTGACAACCATATGTCAGGAGTGCTCTGATGGTGTTTCCTGCTTGGCAGGGGGTTGGACTCGATGGCCCTTGTGGTCTCTTCCAACTCTATGATTCTATGATTCTATTCTATGATTCTATGAAACAGATGGTCTTCTCAGTGGTGGCCCCTCATCTGTGGAATGATCTCCCTAGAGAGGCTTGCCTGGCACCTTTTTTGGGTAGTCCTATCAGCGCAAGGATGAAGACATGCTCATTTTCTAGGGCTTTTTTTATTATCTGTTGTATATTTTCAGTAGCAATGTGGTTTCCTTCTCTGACACTGAAATTTTTATGTTGAATTTTCTTGTTGAAATTTCTATCACAATCGAAGAATGGCAGATGAAGATGGTGGACTATATGGAACTTGCTGAACTGACCAGGAGACTCTGAGACCAGAGAGAAGAGACAGGGGAAGAAGATTGGAAGACGTTTAAGGAATATTTGAAAAAATATGTTAATATTTAAATCTTAGAATAGCTTTGGAAATGGATATAGGCGGAGGGTTAGAAGTAGAAGATAGTGTATTTTATAAGTGATAAAGTGTGAAGTTTTTTATGGTTAAAGTAAGTGTGATTTTTTTAAAAAAGTGATGGTTAGAAATTATGATATATGTAAACTGCTGAAGTAAAATGAAAATCAGATAGGTGGGAGTTGGGGAAGCCCACTTAACAATGTTTAGGAAAATAAGGATATGACAAGAATTTGTTTGTATTGTTTGTCTTTTCTGTTTTTTATTTGTGTAATAAAATTAATAAAAACATTTTTTTTGGGGGGGGGGGATTCTATCAGGATGCAAAGCAGAGACCAGTGAGGGCCGTGGCCTGTGGAGAGTGCCCAGACCTGAGGCACTCCAGTCCTGAAACAGGTCGCTTCAAGAGCAAAACCCAAATTAATATTGAGAAAAACTTTTTAACCCCCATCGTTCTGCCCGGATACTGAGGTCCAGCTCCAAGGGCCTTCTGGTGATTCCCTCCCTGTGAGATGTGAGGTCACAGAGAACCAGGCAGAGGGCCTTCTCGGTGGTGGCACCCACCCTGTGGAACACCCTCCCATCAGATGTTAAGGAAATAAACAGCTATCTGACTTTTAGAAGACATCTGAAGGCAGCCCTGTTTAGGGAAGCTTTTAATGTTAGATGTTTTATTCTGTTTTTAATCTGTTGGGAGCCACCCAGAGTATTATTATTATTATTATTATTATTATTATTATTATTATTATTATTATTATTTGATGCTGGTTTGGCAAGCCAAGAGATGGCAGCATTTATAGCCAAGATGGATCCACAGTCAATACACAAAAGTAATATATATCACTGTGCTGTAACTGTCTTAACAAAACTGTATTGGTATCTTAAGAAGGGATGGCTAAAAATTGCATCAGCCACAGAGAACTGTTCATTTTTAATCAGCAGATGAACGTGCCGGGTCAAAGATCCTCACTGACCCCACTGAGTCCAGCTACCTGCACAGATTCTGGACAATGCATTATACTTTCCCAAGTTTTTGCCAAGCACCACTTTCACTAAATATTTGGCTGATTCTGCCCCCTGGCGGGGATATGTGGCTTTGGCTTATAATTCATTGGTTTCTGAAAGAAATGCGTGGGGGGAATGCAGTCACGAACCAACTAAAAATATCCAATACATTACATCCGCAGCTTAAAAATCAGTTCAGGAGGAGGAGTAAGTGAAATAAATAATCCTCTTCTATTTGGTGAATTCTCAGGGGGGGGGGGGAGGTTGATCAATTTCCCAGATTTTTACTTCTTGAAATAAGGCAACTTTATCTTCTGACTCCTTTTATAATGAGACATTTCCACCTTTTTGGCAATGCAGATGTGGCCAATGTTCCTGAAGCTGACAGCTGCTGAACCAGGGTTCAGTGGGGTTGGCACCATGCATGGAGAATCAACATGATATCTGGCTCCATCTTTAACTGAGAAAGAAAAAGCGCTTAAGATAATAAGCCCAAAATACAGAGGACAATCTAGACAGCACCCCTGATTAATTAGCATGTTGCAGAAAGAGATGCATGTTGGACATTGCCCTTTGCACACACGCATCGTCTCTTCTGGCAGTTCTGAGAGAACAGTTGTTCTCCTTGTATCTAAAATTATCCTTCCCAGCAAAGAAAAGACAAATACAGATAAACCGTGTTTGTGGTGACATAAAGGGTAATTTAGTCCTCAAGCTAAGGGGGCCCAGGATTCTGTAAATGCTTTGAAAATCTGCTTAGGTTTTCCCTCTAACAGTTTGATTCATGTTGTCATTGGCAGGGCTTTAAAAAAATAATAAATCAGCAAATTAGAGTTTTTTAAAAAATATATTTGTATTGTAGAAATAATGAGACACGTCAGATCTTTAATCTGTTAGGATTTATCCAGATCTTTAATCTGTTAGGATTTATTAGAACTCCCTACAAGAAAACCCATTGGGATAACTAGATGTGAATGAGGTCAGGTCTTCTGCAGTGTAGAAGGCAGGTGTTCTACAGGTGTAGCTAGCCACTCAGAGCCCAGCTGTGCCTGGTGAAATCCTTTTTCCGACAGAACTATTAAAGAAACAAGAGGTTTGTCATCCTTGGCATACTCTGGATGCCATACAACAGAGGGGGATGATGCCCAAGGTCTGCGTTCCCTTCTGAGCAGCCTTCTCCAGGACCCCATGGCAGGAGAGATCCAAATCAAAAGTGGGAAGAGAAACAAATTTAAACTTTGCTTTTCAGTAGACTTGTTTCTTTGCACAGGCAAGCGAGAAGCACACCCATCGTTTAATGACACATTCCAACAAGGCAAAACGATGGTCAAGGGTGTGGATACCAAGCCGTATGAGGAACGGTTGAAGGAGCTGGGTATGTTTAGCCTGGGAAAGAGGAGACTGGGAGGAGATATGATAGCCATCTTCAGATATCTCAAGGTCTGTCACTTAGAAAATGGAGAAAGCTTGTTTGATCCTCAAGAGGGTAAGACGTCAAATGGCTCCAAGTTACAAGAAAGGAGATTTCAACTGAATGTCAGGAAGATATTTCTTATGGTAGGAGCTGCTTGACAGTGGAACGGTCTCCCACAGGAAGTTGTGGACTCTCCTTAGAAGTTTTTAAGCAAAGGTTGGATGGCCATCAGTCATGGATGCTTTAGCTGAGATTCCTGCAGTGCAAGGGGTTGAATTGGATGACCCTTGGGAGGCCAGGACACAGGCCTGTTACAGTGGTACCTCGGGCTACAGATGCTTCAGGTTACAGACTCCACTAACCCAGAAATAGTACCTTGGGTTAAGAACTTTGCTTCAGGATGAGAACAGAAATCGGGGGGGGGGCATTAGCCAAAGTAGTACCTCAGGTTAAGAACAGTTTCAGGTTAAGAACGGCCCTCCAGAACGAATTAAGTTCTTAACCCAAGGTACCACTGTATATACTCTGGGCTTTACGAAGCATATGACCCTCACCTGAGCCTACTCCACCTGAGGCATCACACACCTACTTCCCAAGCTACCGAGCCCCACCTGGGCTATTTCACTATTCAGGTCAACTTTACAAGGTTTCATTTCCTTTCCTCTCACAAAACCTTTTTTGGCAGGTCTTCTATAATCCTGATTCCGGAGCTAAGCACACAAGCCCCACCCCCACCCCGATCCATTACTTTCAAAATCTTGTGCATACAAAACACCAGCTTTGGGAAGTACTGATTTGTTGTGATTCAAATTTACATTAAAACCATGCTTGGTCATTCATTCTCTCCTGCCCTCAGTTGAATTTTTACCTGCCATCAGACTAGATGCACCTGTAAGGCCTCCATCACCCTAATCAGGAAGGCTGAGGGTGAGTTGCAGAGCCTCAGATCCCACACCACACAAGGGCTGCCTCCAGAAAGGCAATGAAATATTCCATTCAGAATGCCTGGGTTCCATTCTACAATTCTATGACTCAAGGAGAGTCTGACACAGGGCTAGTGAGCCCTACGACCTGGGAGAAGGGATGGCTGGGGAAAGCGGGGTGGCTTGGGGAGAGTCCCAAGCTCCAGACAGAGAGGTACAGAAGGCCACATTCATCCCCTAGGCCTGTGTCTACCAAAGTGTGGTACACATATGCCACTAAGACTCTTAGCAAACATGTACACCACAAAACTTTCAAAAAGGGTACGTGTTTAATGTAAGTTTGGAAACCCTGACTTGCGTCTGAGGTTCCGCACCCCTGCCCTATGGCCGGCACTGTGACTGGTGGGGTCCAAACAGGTAGGCGGAGCCAGAGCCAATGACAGACAAAACCAACAAATTTCAGTTTTGTCCCCAACTTCCTCCCTGCTAGAAGGGCAATTGAGGAGGAGGAGGAGGAAGCTGACACACTGTGGTACCTGGACTGGCTGTATGAAGGAAGGTAGGTGGGGGGGGGTCTGGGCGAGGGCAGATTGCAATTGGTCAGCCAGTGCCCCGTTTGCCCTCATGAAGCAGCCTGGGGTCCTGTGATAGAAAAGAACCCTGCTTGCCTAAGATCCTGGAGGGCTTTCGCCAGTCAGAGTAGACCAGGGTGGGAGTCTGTGGTCTTTTGGATGTTGTTGGACTCCCCAACCAGCCTGGCCGGTCAGGGAACACGGGATGATGGGAGCTGCAGTCCATTTGGGGGGTCACAGTCCAGTCCTGGAGTTGATAACATTGGGCAAGTCAGACAAATACAGTGGACACTCAGGTTGCGAACGTGATCCATGTGGGAAGCACGTCCGCAACCTGCAGCCGTGCATCGGCGCATGCGCAGGTTGCGATTTGGCGCTTCTGCACATGTGCAAAGCACGATTTAGCACTTCTGTGCGTGCGCGACCGCTGAAACCCAGAAGTAACACGTTCCAGTACTTCTGGGTTTTGGCGGTCTGTAACCCGAAAAAACGCAGCCTGAAGTGTCTGTAACCTGAGGTATGAAGTTAGGTCCCTGTCTTCCTAAAAAGCCTTTGCACTCATGAATATGTGTGTGTGTGTGTTCAGTCCAATCCCTTTAGTTCATCATATTTTTAAAACATCTGTTGGGAATGCCTGTGTCCCCTGCACAGCTGTATTTCAAGGGATGCATTTACACAAGTCTGCAGCCTGCTGTATAAAACAAATTTAAAATATTGGGATCTGCCCTTGATAGATATACAGCACAGTTAATTAAATATCACACTGGCTTTAGAAAAAAGGAAACACCAAAAGTGATGCCCAGGGGAGTTGCTCGGGCTCAGTTCAGTGACCAGAAATTGACAGCTAAAAGACCTGCCAGAAATCGACAGCTAAAAGACCTGTTGCACACATTGTTTATTTCTCTTTGTTTATCATAAACCTCATGCCTTGGGATCTTCTTCCCCTCGGCACATCTGAGTGCCACAAGCTAATATAATTTGGCAGAGATTTTATTCAAAAGTATTTTTGCTGCTGTCATCTCATTTCCTTTTGTGCTATAAAGTCACTGTTTCAGTTGATGTTTCGAATGGAAAGGTAAACAAAGAAATGCAGTCTGTAGGGGAAATGATGGGATTGAATTGTGAAGGGTTTTTTTTATTGTAATAAAAGACTTGCTGAGAAAATTGCCTCTTGAATTGGTGAAAAGAGGTACCATTTAGCAATCCAGAGGAGAACTACAGGCATGGGGACCAAGATCAGAGTTTATAAATGGAGCAGAATGTTAGGGCCAAAAGAAGTTGAGCAGTTAATGTATGCAACCAGTCACCATGCGCGTTCAGCAGACCTCATGGAGAATGCATCCATGGAGAGGGAACTGTGCACATTTCCTGGTCAATATGCACAATAACCAACAGGTATTGAGGATTTTGCATATATTGCCTGCATTATGCATATCTTGGCTGCATATATGCAATATACATATATTTCAATCAACTATTTGGGGCATCTTTTCCTAATAATTTTCACAATGAAAGTGGGTGAAATTTGTGGCTTAAATCCTTAAAATGCTGCTAGCGAGACTCTTAATCCCAGGATTTCTCTGCTAGAAAAAAGGGTGCCTGTACTGAGTACCCTTGAATACCCAAAAACCCACTACCCAAGATCTATGGTGACTCTGTGGGCACTATATAGTTTTGTCACTAGCAAACCCTCCCAGTTTCCCTATTTTCCAGGGACAGTCCCGGATTTACAGAAGCCATCCCAGTTTCTGATCTGATCCCAGAATGTTCCACTTTTCATTAGGATGTCCCTATTTTCATCGGAGAAATTTGGGGCCAAGGTGATAAGTAACTATACAACCATCAGAAGACATCTTAAGGGAAGCTTTTTAAAAAATGTTTTATTGTGTTTTTATGTATGTTGGAAGCTACCCAGAGTGGCTGGGCCAACCCAGTCAGATGGGTAGGGAATGAATGAATGAATGAATGAATGAATGAATGAATGAATGAATGTGTTGTTGTTGCTGCTGCTGCTGCTGCTGTTCTCACTATTATTAGTTGGGTATGGTCACTAGGTGACACAGGACTTGGTTGCATTACGATGGACTCAGGACTTTCCTGATGATTTTCTGTTCTTGAAAGAGACAATCAAATACTTGCCCTGCTTCCTGACTAGTGCGTCCTCTGAGCTTTCCATCACACAGAGCAACAGTTCTAAAGCATGCTCATAAGCATTAAGTCTGCCCTTTGAAGACATTTTATTCTGAGTCACCGGCCATCAAACTATTAGCCAATCCAACTGGTGAGATTAGAGTCTTTCAGTGCTGAGTGTAGCTGCACCTTACAGCTTTGTGTCTCGCTCCTTGGTGCAAGGAGTGACCATTAAAAAAAACCTCCCCTGTGGAGGATGAGTGAGCAGCCAGCACACTGCTGCTGTCATAGACTTGAATCAAATCCCAAAGTGCATGTAAGCAGCATCTTTCTAACAAAGAGCTCACCTTTCTGGCCAAGTCCGTTTTTAGCTCTGCTAAAGCAGCCACTGGTGAGAGCTCCTTTTAACGCACCTTCATCCGTACAGAATTTCTCCCTGCCTTTTTTGAAGGACTGGATTCCATGCCGATGCTTGAGTTTTAACACAGACATGAATTAAGCTTCAGCGTAACGGTCAGGGGTCCCTTTACCTTTTATGATGCAGCAAACTAGCATCCGCAACAAAACCTTGCGCTCCCAAGCAAAAGGGCAAAAAGGGAGAGAAGTGGTATTTTAAGTCCAGCACATAAGCAGAAAATGGCGATCAGTGCTGCAAAAACAAAGACATGGCTGTAAGACCTACATTATCATGCTAAGCATATTAGCCCTGTGCCTCTTTCCACTACTATACTGTAGCGTAAGCCTCTAATCCAGGTGAAGGATGCTATATTTGTTGACACACAGAGGGCTGGGAGGCCAGCTAGCAAGCCCCAGCTGTGCCATCTCCTTCCATCGGCCCGTGCTCCGAAGTAAATCAGCGACCCGGACTTGAGAAGCCAGGGCACGCTATTAGCAGAATGTACTGTGCACACAGAATAGGCGTGAGGCTTGTGAAGTCATACTATAGCTACAGATTTAGTAATCATAAATCAGGACAAAGAAACATGTTGTCTCTCTCTCATGTCATCTCAGAACAGCAAAAGCAAAAGCTATACACAAATGAAAGTTCCCAGCATACTGTGCTGGAATGTAAACAGACTTGTGACACACAACGTTTCTACATGCCTGTTCCTTAAGGTGGAATAGGAATGTCAACAGCATTTGTTTTTCCCACACCTAGCTATCACTAAATTAAAAACCATAAGGTATGTTCTTGTTAAAAATGCAATAGGCAGAAAAACACAAGAGGACTTCCAATGCAGCGTTCCGTAGCCCTTGACCACACTCGGTCCTCACTTGCCTCTTTGAGGGAGGGAGATCTTTTCTTTTAAGTATTTTTCTGTATTTTTGTAAATGGTCATGGTCCCCCTAGCCTGCTCTCACCTCCCTCTTGTCCATGGGTGGGCCTGCACTGTTCTAGTGACCTAAGCATTGGCACTTACCGCCTAAGCATCAGCAATGGGCTGATGCTCCCATGACGGCCATCTTTGCTTGCTGATGGCCTGGTCTTGCCATCACAACCTTCACAGATAAGAACTGGATCAGGCCAAAGGCCCATCTAGTCCACTTCTCAGAGTGGTGAAGCAGATGCCCTTGGTGTTAAGTTGTGGGTGAACATATCAGACGACACAGCGATTCTTCAAACAGCTCTTGTTTATTCACAGGCCAGGACAGAACTGAACTGAAGGGTTCAGTCACCCAGCTTATACAGAGCTCCAGTGCAATGTAACTGTAAAAATTTTCTAAAACTATCCAATCACTGAAGGCCACTTTCAATCCCTTATTTGCATAACTATCTACAGTATCCCCCTGCTGGCCCAGGGTGAGAACTTCAGTACATAACACTTGGGAAGTCCCCAAGCTGGACCTGTGCACAATGGCACTCTCCCTGCCTGGGATTTCCGGCAACTGCAACTCAGAGACGTACTGTCTCCAAGATGGAGGTAAGAATGGAGCCATTATGGCTAGTAGTCATTGCAACAAAGGCAAAGGCCCCTGACCAAGTGAACAGGCAGAGGCCACCCAGCCCCAAAATGGCTTTACCATGGGACATGCCCTGCATCTCCTAAGCTGGCCTCCTGCCTTCAGGTGTGGTAGAGGACACTGTTGTGCCTCAGATGTTGAAGTAGCCCAGCTGGCTTCTGTATATGGAATGGTTATTGAAGGGGCACCATATTGTCTTTCACCACAGGCAAAAAACCCCAAAAAGTCTGGAACTAGCCCTCACGTTTACTGAGAATGAAATTCCACTGTGTTCTGTGTGGGTTACCTCCAGTTAAGGTCTGAAGAACCCACCCATTTTGGTTTCCCTCCATTTCTCATTGTTCCAGGCTCAACTCTAGCTCACCACATTTCCACCAGTTTGATTTCTCCGTTTTTGAAACTCCTCATGAAAATCCATCAACATTTTTAGTGTGCATTTCTCCTTACAGGTGCAATTTTATGTGTGCAGATTTTGCTCACGACACACATTTCAGCGAGGAAGTTTCCCTAATGAAAGACATGTTTGTACTGCACGTTATTTCACCCATACAGACATATGCACACTTCTTTATTTTTTTGGCTAGAGAACTGCATCTCAAACTTTTTGAAAAGGGTGCGAGTGTTTCACTTCATCCATTGCGTGGTGCGGTTTAGGGTAGGATGACATTCAGGGATTTCTCACCCTTCCCTAAGTGAGCACAGAATTGCAGCCTTGGCACTACGTAACGCCAAGACTGGATATGTCAAAGATACCCATCCTTCCTTGCTTGCTTTTCAGGGAGGGGAAAAGTCAGTACTTTCAGCCAAGCAGATGATGAAATGGATGAGTCTTAATGCCATTTTTTTCTGTCTATTTGAGATCTATTTTTACCTCTGTCAAATGAACGCTTGCCAAGCTGTCTAGTACATTCTATACTGCCACCATCTGGCCTTTGCCAAATATGTGCATTTCTTAAAACCCAGGTTACCTAAAAGAAAACAACGAACTCCTGTGGGATTGTAAAGGCTTCCCATATGTCCATGGCTCCACTGTAGCACACCTGAAACCAATCCCAAGCTCATGAAAGAAGTGAATATCTCTTTTATAGGTGTGCTAGTTCCCCACACCGGCATTTATTTCCCCTTGTCCTCTTGTCAATCGCTATTTGCTCTGTGCATTTCACAGAAATGCCAGGTGCTATTTCTGCATCTGAGGGCTAGAAGCACTTTCATCAAAATTAAATGTTGCTTTGAGAATTAAATGTAAAAAATAATAATAAATAACAATTAAGGCAGACTAAGAATAGTTTGGTTTTTATAACAGGCATGCCAAATGTTCCATTTTGTTATTATACAAGCAGTTTAAGGGTGCTAGCAAAACAGATGCCATCAAGACCCCACCCACAAAGCCACTACAGAAGGAATCACTTGTAATTCACGATTTGGTTAACTTTGGTTAAGCTGACAAAACTAGTGCAGAAAGAGAGCAGGCAGGAGGACAATTATATTGCAGAGGAAACTCAATTCCCTGTATATCAGCCCATCTGCAAAGGTGATCAAGAGAGTCAGACTGCTTGGAGAAATTGGCAATGTTCCCTTAGGTTACAACAAGAATGGGAAGCCTGTGGCCCCTCCAATGGTGTTGGGCTCCCAACAGTCCCAGCCATTGTGGTGAATGGTCAGGGATGATGGGAGTTGTAGTCCAACAATAGCGTTGTATGCAAATCCCCCTAATGTACAAATCTTTGCAAAGCAATTTTTCCTCATAAAATGCCCACTTGTAGGCAAATTTCACTTACGCGTACATTTTTATGTGATCTTTTGCCCTAGCTTATGCATTTTTGGACACATTACTTGGCTGGAGAACTACACTGGAAAATTCAGAGAAGTGTGAATTTTGAAGGGTGGCTTTGTTTCAGTTCACACATTATTTCAGAGAGTGTGAATTATTGGGTTTGCCTATAAATGTGATTCAATTTCTCCCACATCTTATAATTTGTGACCAATCATCAAAAAACATACATTGATGGCATAAGAGGGGAAGTCATTATAGAGAAATATATTTTTCAGCCTCCCTTGTCTGATGTGGGTAGCCTCGCTGAAGGCAAGGAAACTATTCTACAACATGCTGTCTAAAAATTGTGTGACAGGTTTTATGGAGTATAAGTCTCCTGCAATATCCCTGCAGTGCTCAACACAGACACCAACATGTCCTTCATTCCTTGTAAAATTCATGATAAAAGCATCACAAGCTCAGCTATGTAGGAGCAACACTACATGCTGCTGCATAGGAGGCCTAACAGTCCATTCCATCGCTCCACTGGCAGTGTATGAATACCAGTGAATTCTGGCAACACAGACAAGGAACTGCTTTTGCAAGATGAGAATGGGCTCTGATCATACGATTGTAGCATTTGTTCTCCAAGGAAGCAATTCTCTCAGAGATAATTCTCATACTATACAGTAGCAAGGCAAGGAAGCCTAGCATTAACTTAACAGAAAGAAGAATGGTTTCTATTTGCACCTTACACACCTTCACATGATGTCTAGGCAGCTAATTTCACCCCACTATTTAATTTATAATGGAAGAAATTGGCCTCTTAGCTAGCCACATCTTGAGCAGGTTAACTAGGGCAGCAGAACAGTCATAACTAATAAATCTCAACTGGAAATTCTTTGTTGGTCCGCAACAAGCAGCATAAGATTTATAATTTTGGGTCACTTACTGTATATTCACAGTGACTCTTTCTTAATGGAGCATAATTCTGAAATATCTATTTGCCTAATACAGTTCCTTTAATAATATTAATAAAGTTCACTTTAAACCGTTTAGCTTTCTTCCAAGCTTATAAGAGATTTCCACTTTTGCAATCAAAGAAACACTTCCTATTGCCACTATGTATGGCAGAATCAAGGAGCAGAAATCACGGAATTGTAGAGTTGGAAGGGATCTTGAGGGTCCTGCAATGCAGAAATCTCAACTAAAGCATCCATGACAGATGGTTATCCAACCTCTGCATGAAAACCTCCAGTGAAGGAGAATTCGTCACTTCCCAAGGGAGTCTGTTCTACTGTCCAACAGCTCTTACTGTCGGAAAGATATTCCTGATATTTAGTTGGAATCTCCTTTCTTGAAACTTGAATCCACGGGTTTGTGTGCTAGTCTCTGGATTAGGAAAGAAAAAGCTTACTCCATCTTCTATGTGATAGTTCTTTAGATAGTGGTAGATGGCTATCATATCTCCTCTCAGTCTCCTCTTTTCCAAGCTAAACATACCCAACTCCCTCAACCGATCCTCATAAGGCTTGGTTTCCAGACCTTGATCATCTTGGGCACCCTCCTCTGCACACATTCCAGCTTGTCAATACCCTTCAATTGTGCTCCAGGTGTGGTCTAACCAAGGCGGAATAGAGCGGCACCTTTGATCAGGACACTCTACTTCTGTTGATGTAGCCTAAAATAGCATTAGCTTTTTTTGCAGCTGCATCACACTGTTGTCTCTAGCTTGTGGTCTACAAAAACCTCTAAATCCTTTCCACATATACTACTGGCAAGCCAGGTGTCCCCCATCTTAAATTTCTGTAGCTGATTCTTCCTGCCTAAGTATAGAACCTTACGTTTGTCCCTACTGAAATTATTTTGCTTGTTTGGGCCCAATCCTGCAATCTGTTCAAGTCAGTCTTCTTGAATCCTGATTCTGTTGTCTTTAGCTCCCAGTTGGTGTCATCTGCAAATTTCTTCATCCAAGTCATTTATAAAGACATTGGACAACAACGGGCCCAGGACAGAACCCTATGGCACCCCACCTATCGCTTTTTTCCAAGATGACGAGGAACCAATATCATTTATCAGTTTCAGGCAGGTCTAATGACCTTAAACTGGTCGTCACATAGTAGTTCAGGAATTGCCAATACAGTGCTTGCGAACACCACAAAAAGGTGTCAGTAACTATCTCATCAAATTTCTACAGTGAATGGGTGACGGTTTCATCTTCCTGCTCAGTTCCAGTTTTCTCAACCTCTCCTACACATCCTTCAATTATGTTCACTTCCATGAGACTGGAAAAGCAGAATTTAAATGATGAGATATGACTGTTCTGAAGAAACTGATTTTGGCCATTTGAGCTAGCCAGGGAATGTGCACTTGTACTAGGTTTGAACAAGACCGATTCAAACTGTTTTAGAATTACAAGCAAATCACATGAGTTGGCATATTGACCCATTTCTTAATGTCAGCGAGTTGGAGGTACGTAATAGCAAAACCAACACAGGCATTGAAGAATCAGGGCTTACCCCCTACTAAATGGCTAAAAGATTGCAGCCTAAATCAGGCTCAACTGATCATTCAGTATCACTAAAATGCACAATTAAATTTAATCAACAAGATCCACTTATTAAAAGGGAGTTGCTTGGTTAAAGGTGAAGCAACTATTCAGCTATCATTTACTAATGAAAAAGCTGGGAGAGACTTCAACAACTGACAGTGCAAGCCAAAACAAATCTACTCAGAAGTAAGCGCCTCTCGGTCCAATAGCACTTACTCCCAGGTAAGTGTGTAGAGCATTGCAGCCCTAATTTACTGACATAACCAGCTTGACAAACTCTTGCTTTATTTAGTTCTTCACAGCTCTAGTTCCTAATGTAGCTGAAAAGCTTCCGTCAGCTGTTGATGTAATACTGACCTCTACGTTTCCATGGTAGCTCTCATATTGCCATCTCTGTCAACAATCTGCTTCCAGTTCTAATTTGATCAGGCTCGTGCTATTAATAGAAAGATTCTGCAGGCAGCTATTCTATTCATCTTCTTTCAAATCCAAGGAATGGTTATTGCTGAAAATCAAATTTTGGTTAGCACCATTCTAGTCAGGTTTCAATAGCTCATTGTTGTTCTACTCTCAGGAACAATTCACACTATCCTTGGAAAGGTTCCTGCTCTCCAGCCTTGTGTGTGTGTGTGTGTGTGTGTGTGTGTGTGTGTGTGTGTGTGTGTGGTTTTCTCCACCCAGGTTCAAACTGCCTCTTTTTCCCTTTCTAGATACACACTCACACACAGAGCTCTGACAAGCTCATTTCGATTTGTCATCTAGGAACATCAACTGGCCATCAGGATCCATCAGTGTGAGGAAGATTTGATCCAACAAAGTTGTCCTGTTAGTACAAGAACTTCTGCCTGTACAATGGGACTCTCCTTGTGCACCTCCACCTCAAAAATCTGTTCTGGGGGGTTCCCTCTGGAGCAGATTGAGGGGGGTGCCAGGAAGAGGAGGTGGGTTAGAGGGTTGGGAGAAGGTTAGAAGGTTACAGAGAGGATAGGAGTAGCAAGTGATGCATGTAATTATCCAGAACAGGCTGGTTCGTCTTGGTAAGGAACAGATAAATGAATTGTATTATTTCCATGTTCTTTTTAAGGTTGTTTTTTATTTTACAGTGCATTTACAAGCAATTCTTTTTTTTCTGGGGGTACTCAAGGCTACACAGTACTGACACCTTTCCCCCCTCCCCCCAAAAAAATGTCACTTACTGTAACAATTTCATTGTGAGTACTGGCACGTTTTTCCTTTGTGGGGGGGAAGCACTGGTGGGTGGGTGTAATATTTGTAGCCTGCTTTGGAATCCCTTTGCCAACGAAGAGTGGGCTATACTTTCTGCAAATAAATAAATAAAACAGATGGCCTCTCGCATCTCTCTATCCTGTTTGTGTGTAGGAGAGATTGGGAGCAGCGTTTTGCTGAATTCCTCCAAAAGGAGGAGAATTTCAGCGACCATTTATCAAGATTGCCGCTCACTGTTCATGGAGGTAGCAGTTGGCGGAACATGGGATGGGCTCCCCTGCTGCATCTGCACTGCCCTGAGCTCCTCTCTGCCTTGCTTGCTCCTTCCCCTCTCCCTCTAGGTAACCAGCAGTGATGGACAACCTTGGGAAGTCAGGTGAGCAGTGTTGCAATGCCCACATTGCCTCAAATACTGCAAGGGCTGTACCACCATGTTGGCCACTCTTCTTTCCTAAGAAAGAGAGAGAAAGAGAGAGAGTTTGCTGCAGTGATGACAGCAATTATGCTAGATCCTCAATGATGTTCTAGATGTAGCATCGTTCCAGGGCAATGAGGAGGGGAAATAGCAACTGCTGCCCCCTCCCCACAAAAAAGAATCCAAAACCAGTGGAGAATATTCAAAGAAAATTCTGTAGGGTGGCCTTCTCTCTCTCTCTCTCTCTCTCTCTCTCTCTCTCTCTCTCTCTTTCTTTGATGAGTAAGAAAAAGAAAGAACTCTCAGAAAAAATCTATGGTGGGAAATTGTGGCTCAGCTTTGTTGTTATTTAGTCGTTTAGTCGTGTCCGACTCTTCGTGACCCCATGGACCAGAGCACGCCAGGCACTCCTGTCTTCCACTGCCTCCTGCAGTTTGGTCAAACTCATGCTGGTAGCTTCGAGAACATTGTCCAACCATCTCGCCCTCTGACGTCCCCTTCTCCTTGTGCCCTCCGTCTTTCCCAGCATCAGGGTCTTTTCCAGGGAGTCTTCTCTTCTCATGAGGTGGCCAAAGTATTGGAGCCTCAGCTTCAGGATCTGTCCTTCCAGTGAGCACTCAGTACTGATTTCCTGAAGAATGGATACGTTTGATCTTCGTGCAGTCCATGGGACTCTCAAGAGTCTCCTCCAGCACCATAATTCAAAAGCATCAATTCTTCAATTCTTTGGCTCAGCTTTAAAATCATATAACTGTAAGGGGTCCCAGGGGTCATCTAGTCCAACCCCCTGCAATGCAGGAATCTCAACCTGCTGTCCCCCATCCAATTTGAAACCAGACCGGACCCTTCTCAGCTTGGCAAATGTGCTCACATTTTCATTGCTGCACCAGGGGTGTTAACCATCAGAGAAAGCTCTGAGAAGATAGATCTTTCCAAAACTTAGAGATTCCTAAGTGTCATTAGAAGAAAAGAACACAAGAACAGCCCTCCTCAAACAGCTCAAACCACTAGCAGCCAACCAGGTGCCTGTAGGAAGGCTGCAAGCAAGATTCGAGTGCAACAGCCCAGCTGTGATTCCCAGCAACTGGCAGTGAAATGTACTCAGAGTCGAGAGTGGATTTCATGCTCTTTATTCAGCTCATAGCGGTGAGGAGGAATGGAAGTTTCCCCAGAATGTCTTCTTTATATACATTATTTATACAATGGCTAATTCCGGGATTCTCCTGTAGGCCAATCAGGTTGCGGATTCACTTCTACCTGAAGCTGGATTGGGTGGCTCCTGTGGACCAATCAGACTGCTGCATTCTGAATCCTATTGTTCTAGGACCAATCAGACTGCTGCATTCTGAATCCTATTGTTCTAGGGCCAATCAGACTGCTGCCTTTTGGATCCTATTCAACTCAGTACATAACAGGCATGTTGCTTCTGACAGTGGAAGGAGAACATAGCCATTATAGTAGCCATTGATAACCCATCCTCAAATCTTCTTTTAAAGTCATCAGAGTTGGTGACCATCATTACAACTTAGGGAAGTGAAATCCAGGGTGTTTTTTCAGCCAGAACTCACCAGAACTCAGTTCGGGGTCTCAGTGTGGCGCCATTGTCATTATGAGAAAACAAGGGAGGTGTTTGTGGTGAGTTCTGGCACCTCTTTTCCTAGAAAAATAGCACTGGTGAAATCCATAGTTCATCTGGAGACCATCTGCAAACCACAAATTCCTATTGAAGAAACACCAGCTGATCAACCTGAGCTATTAACACTTGGGTAGGCAAACTAAAGGGGACACGGGTGGCGCTGTGGGTTAAACCACAGAGCCTAGGACTTGCCCATCAGAAGGTCGGCGGTTCGAATCCCCGCGACGGGGTGAGCTCCCATTGCTCGGTCCCTGCTCATGCCAAGCTAGCAGTTCGAAAGCATGTCAAAGTGCAAGTAGATAAATAGGTACCGCTCCGGCGGGAAGGTAAATGGTGTTTCCGTGCACTGCTCTGGTTCGCCAGAAGCGGCTTAGTCATGCTGGCCACATGACCCGGAAGCTCCCTCGGCCAATAAAGTGAGATTAGCGCTGCAACGCCAGAGTTGGCCATGACTGGACCTAATGATCAGGGGTCCCTTTACCTAGGCAAACTAAGGCCTGGGGGCTGGATCTGGCCCAATTGCCTTCTAAATCTGGCCCAAGGATGGTCCAGGAATCAGTGTGTTTTTACATGAGTAGAATGTATCCTTTTATTTAAAACGCATCTCTGGGTTATTTGTGGGGCATAGGAATTCATCCATATTTTTTTTTCAAAATATAGTCCAGCCCCCCACAAGGTCTGAGGGACAATGGACCAGCCCCCTGCTGAAAAAGTTTGCTGGCCCCTGTATTAACAGCAACCCTTCTAACAAAGCAATGGTTAGGCAGCAACAGCAAAAGCCGTAGCACTCAATCTTGTCTGCTGCAATTGAAGAAAATGAACACCATTGAAAGCTTTCACTTTCCACAAGGGGGAGACTTCACCTCACTGAATATGCGTTGTTCATTTAAAATGAAACTTCAGTGATTTTCTGTGGAAGCACAACCAGAATTTTGAATGTATCAATTACAGGGCTTTTGATGTGACTTCATTAGTTTCCCAAAGAAACATCTGAAAACATGTGTCGCAAATTTGTCAGATATGAGTTTAGCTGCGTCTTAACTGGCAGTGCTGCAGTTGGATATCTCTGGGGTTAAAAGTGACTAGGCTACTCAAATTCAAAATCCATGAGTCATTGTTATTTCTGTTTTGGCAATGGGCCAGAACTTTCTGCACATCAAAAGCAAGATGTTAACCTTCCCTGGGTCTTTCCTGGGTCATCTCGCCTGCTGTTCCCCAGCCTTGACTCAAGATTTGCCCAGACATACATTCCCGTCAGTTCATGATTGCATTCAAACCCTAAATTTACCGAGGTTAAATATTTACTAATCTGGTTTAGAGTGCAGCTGTCATGTTGAAATCAATAACAGATTGGTGATATTATGCTTGCTATGCCAGCAGGTGCCTCTCCCGTAAATTAGATACTTACGTCAACAAAACCCAATAGCAGTCAGATGGTAGCCTTCATTATTACAGATTCGAACTTCCCTACGTACACTCTGACCCGATGCCATTTGCAGTGTGGCACCGATAACTGCTGCAGCAGTGCGAGGCAATTCCTTGGATTAATCACTGCGCTACGAAGGTACAAAGGTAAGAGATTTGGTGTTTCATGCTATTTGCAAAAAGAGAAACAGATGTATGGACAAGGTTTTTGCCTAGAGAATTCTACAGTATGACTCTGTATGAGGTTTTCTCATTTCTGTTGCGGCTGGGTAGCATAGCTGTCAACTTTCCCCTTTTTTAAAGGGAAATTCCCTTATTCTGAATAGGATTCCTCGCAAGAAAAGGGAAAAGTTGACAGCTATGTTGGGTAGTGCAAGACCAGCAGGATGTACCCAACTCATCGAGACTTTACTCCAGCTCTCATAGGCTGCCTCTGCGATCATCACCATACACACCTGTGACAGCCCATTCAAAGAAGAAATCTTTGGTAGACCCCCTACTCTGGATACTTCCTGGGAAGAAAAAAAGGATCCAAAGTAGGGGTCTACCCAAGCTTTCCTGCTGCCCCTGTTACATAAGAGTGTGAGGGTTCTCAATCTTTTAATGCAAATGATATAGGGCAGAAATCAGGAACCTGTGATCTTCCAAATATTGTTGGATTCCATCTCTCATCAGCTCCAGCCGGCACAGCTGATGGTCAGGAATGATGGGAGATGGAGTCCAACAACAGCTGGAGGACCACAGGTTCCCCATCCCTGATACAGTGGTGCCTCGGGTTACAGACGCTTCAGGTTACAGGCTCCGCTAACCCAGAAATAGTACCTCAGGTTAAGAACTTTGCTTCAGGATGAGAACAGAAATCGTGCAGTGGCAGTGGGAGGCCCCATTAGCTAAAGTGGTGCTTCAGGTTAAGAATAGTTTCAGATTAAGAACGGACCTCCGGAACGAATTAAGTACTTAACCGGAGGTACCACTGTACAGGGATACCGAGCTATATTTGTGACGATGCAGCCAGGATACACAAAGAAGGTGTCATACATATCAGGTGTCATCTGTAAGCAGGGTGCCAGCATGAATAAAATATGGGGGGACAGGTAAACCCCACACCACATAATCGATCACATGACACAGCACTCACCCACCATTTGAATGGCAATACCCATCAGCTGGGGGAGGGGGCTGGCCCCCTCAAATATTTTATGGGCGGAGCGAAGGGATCTCAGCCCCTAGGAGTTGGCTTCTATGTCTGTGAGATAAATATACATAGGTAAATAAAAAGTAAATACAGTGGTACCTTGGGATACGGATGCGTCAGGTTACAGATGCTTCAGGTTACAGATTCCACTAACCCAGAAATAGTACCTCAGGTTAAGTACTTTGCTTCAGGATGAGAACAGAAATCGCATGATGGCAGCGGGCGGCCCCATTAGCTAAAGTGGTACCTCAGGTTAAGAACAGTTTCAGGTTAAGAACGGACCTCCAGAATGAATTAAGTTCTTAACCCGAGGTACCACTGTACACTGTTTCATGGGCCACTATGGTTGTGACAAATACATTCCAAATACCATTACATTTGTCCATATATAACTTCCATCTGAAAGTGATCTGTTCATGGGTTGCAAGCATTGGCATGTCATCTATCCATTGATCGAAGGAGGCCGTCCATCAAAAGGAAAAACATGCATACTTCCCCATACCACCTTGCAACAAGAATATGGCATCTGCTGCTGAATTTTGCCGTGTTTTCTTTTGACAAACCAAGGGGAAATGGCCAGCGACTCAATGCCACCTGGAAGCTGGAATGTAGAAATCTAGTGCCTAAAGCTTTGCAATGGAGGGGTTGCTGCTGCTATCAAGAGCACTGTGTGTTAACAGGAAGGGAAGGAGGAACCTGAAAGACATATCACACAAGCTTTCCTCAGCCTGATACCCTCCAGATATTTTTGGACCACATCCCTGTCCCATCATCCCTGCCCACTGGCCATCCTGGCTGAGTCTGATGGGAACTGGAATCCAGCAACACCTGAGAGACACCAGGTTGTGGAAGACTGCGCGGCATAATCTCAACAAAGACAAAGGCCCGTATCTGAAAGGACAGGCTAAATTGAAAACCAATCTTAGAAGAACCTGAAATTCAGTCTGCATAATTTATGGTGAACTTTAATGGGCTCTTTTTCTCTAGGTGGCGTGAAGTCACTGAAATGAAATACATTTGTGGCAAGGATTATTTAACTGCTTTGCAATTTAAATTAAACCACGATATATGTCTCAGAAATATCCATTTTACTTGTGTCTGTTTAGCAGGCCTCTGTTTTATTATTTATTAGCTTAAAAGGTTTCAATTTTAACTTTCAATTTAAAAATTCAGAGTGGTTTATAATAAATCTGTTGTATCAGATGGGCATGGGATTATACTTAGGATTCTTGTGTTTCCCTTCTATCTTCCTTCCTTGCTCTGGTTCTTTATTATTATTTTGAAGTACATTAATTTTGCCCTCAAATCTATAATGATTACTGGGGAAGGAATAAAGGAACATCCTCTAATATGATTTATATTATTCAGGTATGTTAACAGAGCATGAACACAGTAAGTTTAGACACTCCTTTTATTATACACCCTTGGATGCCATTTAATACGCTTTCCCTCCTGGAATCATAAAATCATAGAACTGTAGATTTGGAAGGGACCACAAAGGTCATTCCCTGCAGTTCAGGAATCTTTTTGCCCAATGTAGGACTTGAACCCATTACCCTGAGATTAAAAGTCTCAAACTATACCAACGGAGCTCTCCCTATCCAACAGCATTGCCTTATATAGGCTTCTGACTATAAATGGAATGGCCTGAACTTCAGTTATGAGGACCACATGGGAGATGGCTTGGATGGGAGTTGGATGTACATTTGATACTATATGTGAGATACCCTCCACCATAAGTGGTATCTCTCAGGGACCGTGCTGAGGAGGGCTGCACTGAGGAGGAATGGCGGGAGCCTGCCCCTGCTCCTGATCAGGATCCTGAATCTTCCCAGGAGCAGGAGGACAGTATAAATTTGGAAGAGTGGCTTGCAGAAGGACATAGTTCAGAAGGCAGAAGCTGGGACATACAGTGGTACCTCAGGTTACAGACGCTTCAGGTTACAGATGCTTCAGGTTACAGACTCCGCTAACCCAGAAATAGTACCTCGGGTTAAGAACTTTGCTTCAGGATGAGAACAGAAATTTTGCTCCGGCGGCGCAGCAATAGCAGGAGGCCCCATTAGCTAAAGTGGTGCTTCAGGTTAAGAACAGTTTCAGGTTAAGAATTGACCTCCGGAACGAATTAAGTTCTTAACCCAAGGTACCACTGTACTGGAGGGGGAACAGCTAAGAGGAGAAGCACTGGGGGGGAGAGAGAGTTAACAGACACACTGTCTCTGGAAAGTGTCCATCCACTCAGCCCAAGGTCAAGAAGAGCAGATAAGGTGGCAGCACAGGAAAGCACAGTGGTTGTGAGATCAGGTTACAAGATGCGGTAGTGACGTGGGGTACCAGGGAGGAAGTGGGTGCACCTTCATTCCTAGGAAATGGATTCTTGCTGTGATCATTAAAGCTTCTAACTGGTAAGAAGACTCCTTTTGCTTTGTTCTGCTTATCTTCTGCCAAAGTGGGGAAGAAGCCTATTCCCTGAAGCCTAACATATCCATTGCCAATGACGGGAACATTGTTGTTGTTGTTGTTTAATCATGTCCGACTCTTCGTGACCCCATGGACCAGAGCACGCCAGGCACTCCTGTCTTCCACTGCCTCCCACAGTTTGGTCAAACTCATGCTGGTAGTTTCAAGATCACTTTCCAACCATCTCGTTCTCTGCCATCTCCTTCTCCTTGTGCCCTCCATCTTTCCCAACATCAGGGTCTTTTCCAGGGAGTCTTCTCTTCTCATGAGGTGGCCAAAGTATTGGAGCCTTAGCTTCAGAATCTGTCCTTCCAGTGAGCACTTAGGGCTGATTTCCTTAGGAATGATAGGTTTGATCTTCTTGCAGTCCATGGGACTCTTAAGAGTCTCCTCCAGCACCATAATTCAAAAGCTTCAATTCTTCAGTGATCAGCCTTCTTTATGGTCCAGCTCTCACTTCCATACATCACTACTGGGAAAACTATAGCTTTAACTATACAGACCTTTGTTGGCAAAGTGATGTATCTGCTTTTTAATATGCTGTCTAGGTTTGTCATTGCTTTTCTCCCAAGAAGTAAGCGTCTTTTAATTTTGTGGCTGCTGTCACTATCTGCAGTGATCATGGAGTGAGCCCAAGAAAGTAAAATCTCTCACTGCCTCCATTTCTTCCCCTTCTATTTGCAAGGAGGTGATGGGCCCAGTGGCCATGATCTTAGTTTTTTTGATGATGAGCTTCAGACCATATTTTGCGCTCTACTCTTTCACCCTCATTAAAAGGTTCTTTTAATTCCTCCTCACTTTCTGCCATCAAGGTTGTGTCATCTGCATATCTGAGGTTGATATTTCTTCCGGCAATCTTGATTCTGGCTTGGGATTCATCCAGCCCAGCCTTTCGCATGATGAATTCTGCATATAAGTTAAATAAGCAGGGAGACAATATACAGCCTTGTCGTACTCCTTTCCCAATTTTGAATCAATCAGTTGTTTCATATCTAGTTCTAACTGTAGCTTTTTGTCCCACATGGATTACTGCCTTGCTGTGGCGAAGGGGATTGAATAACTCAGAGAAGCTATGAGCTATGCCGTGCAGAGCCACCCAACATGGACAGGTCATAGTGGAGAGTTTTGACCAAACGTGATCCACCTGGAGCAGAAACCGGCAAGCCACTCCAGTATCCCTGCCAAGAAGACTCCATGGACAAAGATAACAGACGGGAACATTATTGACTGCATTTAGCCTCACTGCATTTGGAAGTTCCACACTTAAACTGCTGATAATTTCAAAGAGGATTAACTCTTGATATACTAATTGATGGGCAAAACAATACAACCCCATGATCGAGAGGTGTCCCTCTGCCCAGCTCCACCAGTGTGAAGGGTCCTGCTCCACCTGTAGAAAGATGAGTAGAAGCTGCTGTCAACAGTATGCCTATTAGCAGTAGCCTCTTGTATGCTGCCTCCATAGCTCACAGATCTAGTGGGATTCGAGACCAAATGGTTCATTCCTACTGCACAAATTTATCAGGTGGCGGGGATAGAAAAAAAAAATTCTCAGTTTCAACACAAAGTGGCCTGAAAAATCCAGGCATTTCAAGTCACCAGAAACAGATGAGTATCTGAAAAAGCATATTGGGGGGAAATAATGCATGTGTTCTCCAAATGCTACAGGCTCCCTGAAGGATCTTCAGCACAGCAAACATTTGATGTCTAGGCTGATGTTCTTATAAAAACAATTGGGTGAAACAAAAGGTGGGGGATTCCTGGGCTACTCTGCATTTTTGCTGCATGGAACCATCCATGTGCTTTCAGGAATTTCCATTCATGGCTATTTTGAACATTCACACACTAACGAAAGCATCTGTGAAATGCTACTGCTATGGAATGGAAGCAGGAAAACTATACAAGATGCAGGGCCTGTCAGAAAACAGTCAAATCAATAAAACTACTTCCATTTCTTTCCCTCCTTCCATATATTATTATCAGGCCTTTTTTTTAAGCCAGTACTCACAAGAACTCAGGTGGGCGCCATTGCCATTATAAGAGAACAAGGGAGGCGTTCATGGTGAGTTCCAACACCTCTTTTTTCTAGAAAAATAACACTGATTGTTATTATTTATTTTATTATTTAGCATACAACCCTTCACCCACAGATCTCAGAATGGTTCACAACATAAAAATATATATGATGATTTCAGCAAACTATCCAATGTAAAAATCAAAAACAGCAATATGCCAGTAGATGACACAGATAGAAAGAACAAGAGTGTTCCAATCCAGTTTGTTCAGATTTGAAAGTAGGGATGGGAAATGGGTTTCAGCCAGTGAGCCAAATCCTAATACCCCTCCCCCAATATCTATGTGGGCCACTTTGACAGGTGGGCAGAGCCTGTCAATCACCTGACATCGCCATGATGTCAGCCAAAGTCTTTACCTTTGCAGACCAGCTTTGTTTCAAGTCAGTCCACAAAGGGGAAATGTTCACTTGCCTGTCGGTTTTGAAATCAAGCTTCTTGCGCAAAGGAAGCATGGTTTGCTGCATGCCCACTCGGGGAGCTCTTGAACGGAGCCAATCCCAGTAGGGCTTGCATTGGGTGTGGAATACTTTAAAAGACCCTGACTGCAGACCTTGCTTGCCCAGGAACAACTGGGATTTGTTGAGATATGTGAATTGGGATATAGCATAATGTAAAGCAGAGACATCACCTTGCCAACAAAGGTCCGTATAGTTAAAGCTATGGTTTTCCCAGTAGTGATGTATGGAAGTGAGAGCTGGACCATAAAGAAGGCTGATCGCCGAAGAATGGATGCTTTTGAATTATGGTGCTGGAGGAGACTCTTGAGAGTCCCATGGACTGCAAGAAGAACAAACCTATCCATTCTGAAGAAAATCAGCCCTGGAAGGACAGATCAGCTCACTGGAAGGACAGATCGCGAAGCTGAGGCTCCAATACTTTGGCCACCTCATGAGAAGAGAAGACTCCCTGGAAAAGACCCTGATGTTGGGAAAGATGGAGGGCACAAGGAGAAGGGGACGACAGAGGACGAAATGGTTGGACAGTGTTCTTGAAGCTACCAACATGAGTTTGACCAAACTGCAGGAGGCAGTGGAAGACAGGAGTGCCTGGCGTGCTCTGGTCCATGGGGTCACGAAGAGTCAGACACGACTAAACGACTAAACAACAACAAAAATTATGTCAGTTACGGAGTAGATGGGTGCAGCTTGGGGAAAGCGACCTGATGGGCCAAATTAGGATCCCTATGGGGCCTAATTGGCCCCACAGGTCAGGGTACCATACCACTTTTTTAAGAAAGAAAGAAAGAAAGAAAGAAAGAAAGAAAGAAAGAAAGAAAGAAAGAAAGACAATGCAAAATAGAAAAGAAATGGGACAGACTTAGGCAGAAGTGATATGGACTGAAAATAGGTCATATCGTCTCCACCCAGAGCTTCCCATATGTCGGGGTAGTCAACGTGGCTCCCTCCAGATGTTTTTGGACTATGACTCCCATCATCCCTGTCTATTTGCCATGCCTGTTGGTGCTGATGGGAGTTCTTGTTGGCTATTCCTACACTGTGCTGTTCCCAACAAACCCACCAAGATCTAATCAGCTGTTATTTTGTGTTATGTATTGGCACCGTCAATCCCATCCAGCTCACAGATTCAGCACACTCTTTTTAAGTATTTATTCTTTTAGGACTTAGAATTTAGGTGAAAACACATACCAATGTTTAAATTCCTGTCTTTTAACAGATTAAAAATAGCACAGTTCCAATGACTTTTTGGAGACCACAGAAAGGGACTGTAGTTAAGTCTTCACTAGTGATAAATGGCAGAATGCTCACCTCCTGCTTTCGTAGCATGTTTTAGCTAAAGCCAGCTGGTTGGTGCTAGCATCCAGCAGGGACATGGGAAAATCCCCTGAGGGCCTCATGCCTACTGGGTGGTGAGGAGCTCACAGAAGCAAAGCGAGAGAGATAATTCCCTCCCAGAAATATGTGTGCGTTGCTCATTCACATGCAAATGCCCTGGATGTTCTGTGAGCTCCCAGCAATTGTAGGGAATCGACACTGTCCTAATTTTGAGAGCTGGCTGTATTCATGGTGAGCCTTTGTGTTCATTTTCTATGAAGAATGTAATTATGTGTGTTTTCCATAGAGCAGACTGGCAACACAAGAGCCTCCATTCAGCAGAAAGCTTTCCATTAGGGCGTGAACAGATAAAGTCAGCCGTCAGGGCCAAGGAAACAGTGAGTCAGAATATATAGCAGCAATTGTTACGTAAGGCAGAGAGACGTGGAAAGAGTCACGAGTGTGTTCCTGTCAATCTCGGAGGACGAGGGTTTGCACATCAACTGGATATCAGGTGCGAGGGCTGCTTGGTAGCTCGTTCTGTGTTTGCCGGTAAATATTTGCACACTACATCAATGGAATGCCATGCATTTGGCTTGCATGTGCAACTCGCCTGGCCTATAAGCTGCCTGAGCTCAAGTTGGACTAAAAAAGCATGCACAACTAATGAGATCATGCTAGAATTTCACTTAAGGACCCACAGATGTAAAAATGGCCAGACACCCATTCTTCTTCAAAGCAGACATCAAGCAGCCGTGAGGAAAGACTGAAGGACATCTGGGACTTATACAGCTCCAGGGAAGTCCAATTTATACAGGAAACAGTTGAAAGGATCCATGCACAGCCCATTATTTTCTGTGCAATGTACCTATTATGGCCCAAATGCATGTTCAGCCCCTCCTGGTGGCGCAGCAATAAAACTGCTAGCACATTTGCAAAGCTAAGCAGGGCCTGGTATGGTTTCAAGCTGGATGGGGGACTGCATGTTGAGATACCTGGACCCAGGATCCCTTCCAACTCTACAATTCTATTGTTCTATAGTTCTATCAGGGATGCGGGTGGCGCTGTGGGTTAAATCACAGATGAGAATAATGCATCTGCTGACTAACCATGTTTCTACAAAGCAGGTCTATACAAATGAATTAAAGGTGTGTAATGATTTGATGTAGGACCAAAAGAGGCATTGGCCCACAAGATACAGAAAAAGAATCAAGTGCTCTCGCTTTCTTCTCAGCAGCAGGCACACATGTCTGGGCATGCTGAATGGCAAAGTGGGGGGAAAGCTAGGACAGGAATGGGGAGGGAGTTCAAGTTGTTGTCTAGCAATCTTGTGACCTGCCAGTGAAATATACTGATCTGGCTGTAAAGAAAAGTGGACTTCTAGCAGAAGTTTAAGATGCTTATTGACTCAACTCAGAATGTGGAATGCCTTCTGAAGAAGGATCCACACAAGATTACAAGACTCATTTCTTCTTCTTCTTCTTCTTCTTCTTCTTCTTCTTCTTCTTCTTCTTCTTCTTCTTCTTCTTCTTCTCAGCCAGCTGGACTGAGAAGTCTAATCTGAAAAGACTTAATTTTCCTTTCACCGTTCAAAAGAGCCTATTGTGTTTGCAGTAGATTTATTCTAAAACATTTCCTTTTGGCTTATTGCCAGCTACATCTCTGAGTTATCCATTGCTATTCTCTTCATATTCTTATTGTTCCATCCAAATTAATTGCCAGAACACTTGGGATTCCCATTTAAAATTCATTGCATTTTAATTTTCTTATACTCGGCAAAATTTGTCAACATCTATTCTATGAATAACACCAAATTCTGAACCAAAATGGGAAGAGAGAGACAAGGGTCTTCCTGAGAAAGCTGAGAAACCTGAGAAAGCCCAGTTCCAACAGAGGGGCAAAAGGAGATGAGAAAAAGCATTTTGTGTTTAATAATGATACGTGCACATTTTTAGACTGCATATTTATAAAGATGAAGAAAGGGGAAAGAGCATTATCTGAAAAACAAACCTTCATGATATGTACAACGCCAGTCAACTAAAAGAACAGACGTTCTCTTGCTCCAACTTTCAGCCCTCCAGATGTTGATAAACTACAAGTCCCATCATCTTGGACCATCGGTCTTGATGGCTAATAGGAACCACTGAGAACAACATCTACAGGACCATAGATCAAGGCCACCACCCACTTCTCGTGGACATTTTCAAAGACAATCTTTTGTCTTCAGCCAGCAAACATCTTAGTTGGGAGCAGGGGCAGTGTCATAGAGTACGTGCATTACCTCACAGACATAACAGTGCTATATATGTTGTGTGCAATCACAATTTGGATGTACATTGCTTGGTAGTGTTTTATTAATGTTTATTGGAAGCAATAAAAATTAGTTTTAAAAACAGACAGACAAACAAATAAATAAACTACTTCCGAAGGAAAATTATAGAATACAGTGGTACCTCAGGTTAAGTATTTAATTCGTTCCAGAGGTCTGTACTTAACCTGAAACTGTTCTTAACCTGAAGCACCACTTTAGCTAATGGGGCCTCCTGCTGCTGCCGTGCCGCCGGAGCACAATTTCTGTTCTCATCCTGAAGCAAAGTTCTTAACCTGAAGCACTATATCTGGGTTAGCGGAGTCTGTAACCTGAAGCGTATGTAACCTGAAGCGTATGTAACCCAAGGTACCACTGTACAGTTTTATAATAGAGCTTCCAGGCCTATGTGTCAGTACAAAGTCTTAAAAGCTGATCCTGAAAATCAGGTCCTATTTGCAGGCGTGTTTGGAAGATAGCTGCTTCCTTTGCCCACTACACCTCTGTCATAAAGTCTGACTGTGCTTTAGATGCAGCCAATGACCTTTGGATATTGAGCCAATCTTCCAGTGCACTGAAAGCAAGTTCAGTAGGCTGCATAGCGTTAGTTCAATAGGCTGTATAGCAAAAGACTGAAACCAATGATGTCAATGAAATCTTAGGGGAGTTTACGGCAATGGAGACTATGCTTTACGCCTGGAATTTATACGTTCAGTTCCTTCCCAAAAATAAAAGCAAGATGTCTTGCAATTGCAGTAACAAGTAAAGGTTGGCATGACATCTGACACTTCTGTGAATGCAATAATAAATTGCTGATAACATCACATATATCCAAAATGGCCTTTGTCTTTTTTTAAAAAAAATGAAATAGTATAGTCATTGTTTAAAGAAACCACTGACTTGGCTGTCCCTGATTTATATTGTTCTACATTACAGAGAAAGGGACAGAATGTCACATAAACACATTCATCAAACGCACAGACCTTAGTATGACTCATGCTAAATAACAGACCAACGTATGTTTTTTTAAAGCCCTCAGTATCAGAAATCTCTAAAAGTCTCTTGTGATTCTCAGCATTTTTACTCATGAGATTTTATTTTATTTTTACTTTTGCCTGTTAGCCAATGCTCCAATAGAATCTCTAATATAGAATCTCCTTTCCCCTTGTTAGGACCAGCCCAAGACATTTTGCTGCCCGAGGCAAAGATGGCGCCTCTCGCATTGCATGTACAAAAGCTGACCAGACCACTAATTCAATCTTAGGTCAACTGTCATGGGGCAGTGTCTTCCACTGCACCTGAGGGCAGCCGGTTGGCTTAAGGGGCACAGGGCAGGTCACAAGGCATACACAGCTCTATTATCCAAAATCTTGCTCTCCCCTCCATCCCTCAGGAGCTGCCTCCCTTCTTCCTAACAGTAGGGCTGTTCCCATCCCATGTCAAACCCACTTTCAGAAACTAATTTCCAAGGTAAATCCACCCGAACTCCAACTCCCTGGTTTGTTTTTTCTCAGCTGATAAAAACATTTCTATGCTGGAATGCTTTTTCCACTGTCAAAATTATGTGGGCTGCTCTTTGACTAGCAACTTGCTGTTGAGTTTTGGTTTGGGGCAAACACCTAGATGCCATTATGTTGTAACGAATGCCTTTGGGAAGGGAAGGCAGCTGCCAAGTGTTCTAAATAAATAAGAGAAGCCTCTAAAAATCTAATTTGCAAGACGATCTTACAAAATCATTTTTTAATTATCTGGCCAGGCTATGGTTCTAATGTTTACATACCCACCCACATGAAGTAATCTGTGCTCAGGCATTAGTCTCTTAATTCTACGAGTTAGTGACACAGAACTGAACAGGGCTACTTCACATGTTATGAAGTGAGATGCTTTTTCATGGGGGCTAGGATCAATATGTAGGCCGTTTGATGGGGAAGTGTGGGCACATGCATGTACTTTTTCTGCACGCCTGTATACACATACAGTGGTACCTCGGGTTAAGAACGTAATTCATTCTGGAGGTCCGTTCTTAACCTGAAACTGTTCTTAACCTGAGGTGATTTACCCAGGGATAGATCATTGGAAACGCTTGTCCCAAATCTGGTTCTCTAAGATGAACTAGCTGGATCCACTGCTGTCAGTTCAGAGGGATGAGATATCAGTGGAAGATGCAATGGCTATGGCAACAAGATTTAGAGGACAGCAGTGTTCGAAAAACCCATTGTTCTTGGTGCATTTGGCGATAGGGAATGTCATTTGTGTGAGCAGTTTCTAAGCTCTGGGCCAGGGGTCAGCAAACCTTTTCAGCAGGGAGCCTGTCCACTGTCCCTCAGACCTTGTGGGAGGGCTGGACTATATTTTTTTTTGGGGGGGGGGATGAATGAATTCCTATGCCCCACAAGTAACCCAGAGATGCATTTTAAATAAAAGCACACATTCTACTCATGTAAAAACACGCTGATTCTCAGACCGTCCGCGGGCCAGATTTAGAAGGCGATTGGGCCGGATCCAGCCCCTGGGCCTTAGTTTGCCTACCCATACTCTGGGCACTGTACTGAGTGAGCCTAAGATTTCTGATTAAAACTGCAGAGTGGAAGGAAAAGAGGACCTTTTTCTGCCTCCCCACTTCCGGCCACTCTCTGAAGACTGGAGAAGAGACCCTCTTAAGACCATTAGGGGTTTGGGCAGGGGAAGGACTAGACCATGTGAAAAATGAACATAATATTTTAGCTGCAGTTTTGTATATTCTTGTTATAAAAAAGTGCACCTAGACATTCCATTGTTGTGCCCGTAACCTCGGTTTAAGGTGTCATTTAGCACCTAGCTTTCATATCTCAGTTTCTATCACTGGAGGAGATGGGAACTGGTGTACTATCCTCTTTCCCCTCCTCTGTGCATGCCACCCCACCCATGACCAGAGATTGCATGCAAAGTGCTTACACTGAGCTGCTAAAGCAAAGACTGGAGAGCCATTTGTCAGGGATGCCGCAGTTGAATCCTGCACTGCAGATCCTGCACCATGAAGGAAGATGAATTGGGCCAGATGACCTCCACAGTTCCTTTCAATTCTACAAGTCTACAGAAATCTGGCAATAATGAATTTTTTTAATCTGCAAAACGGTTGATGAAGCCCTGTTTAAATGATGCACACCAATGGTGAAACAAATAGTTTTGGGATTGCATGGTGTTCTTTCACAATTTGCGAAGCATCAAATCATGCGACTGGTGGCTGTGAAATGCTGACCACTCCATATCTACATGGGCAATGTAGATCTGCTTTTGAGAACTGCTTCCTCTGTCTCTGTCAGAACCACGGTCAGTTAATCATCTGTCCTATAGTCTCATTGCTGCTTCAGGCAATGGTTTAACAACAATCTCAGCCTGTCAATCCCTTGCCTTTATTGCACCTGATTCCACTGTCACTCCAATTTATTGCCTGCCCAGCAACTCACTTTATTTGTCAGAGGACGAAGCTCATCTATGCAGGCTGCCAGGGGAGCCAACCCAGCGATTTGTGGGTAAAGAGTGCAGAAATGCACAGCTATGTACCTTCTTCTTCCCCAGGAGGTTCCTCTTTTACAACTCTTAGCCAGTCTCTTATTAACAGGGGCTCTCTTTCCCCCCACCTCACCTCTCTTCAGCCTCGTTTTTTAGTTGGACTTACTTCCAAGGTCACATCTGTCACTGCTTAATGTTCCCTTTGACTCATTTTCAATAGATAGAACCACAGATCCAGACAGATCCAGACTGCCAAATGCATTTACAATTCTGTTGGCTTACTGTATTACTTTCCTAGCATTTGCTTGTCACCTTGGTATAGTCACTAAAAGCAATGTGGACCTCTATTCAAGTAAATTCTGATTAGGACTATGTGTTGGTTTCTCTGGGCTATGGTTTCAGGATCGCAACTTTCTTCATTTTAAATTCTGCAGCAGCTATATCTGGGCTGAGGTTATGAACTTGCTATGGCTGAACTTGACAGGGGTGCCATTCAAATAAGATAGCAGTCCCCCTTCCTTTTGTTTCGGATGAAGAAACGTCCATCTAGTTCAGAATCCTACAGAAATGGCAGCCACCCAGAAAATCCTGGGAAATTTACAAGCAAGGTGTGAAGGCAACAGGCCTTCCCTTTCAATTCCACTTGGAATCAGATGCTCAGAGGAACACTGCATCCAAACACAATGGATCCATTTAGCTGTATCATGGGTACTTGCTATTGACAAATTTATCCCCACCCCACAATTCTTTAATCTTTTTAGCTGAAACCATCCAGGGATGTGTACGCAGAGGAGAGGAAGTCCCATTACATGAGAGGAGCACCACTCGTGTTGGATACAAATCCAAGCCTTGTTTGTCATGGTCACACTACAGTGTGACAGAAGAAGGTTTATTTAAAAGATACGTATGTTACTAACATGCCCATCCAAGGGCATGTCTCCATCAAGCACTGGCACTGAATGATGTCCCATTATTTCATGTTAAGCATGCATTAGAAGACAGAAGACGGTCTCAAAACATTTCACCCACTTAATAAGAAGACAACAGGGGCTTTGATGTTTAATTGCATCCAACTAGCTTGTCTTGGTCTTTTGCTGAATGCAAAAGAATGTTTTCCAAATACATCTGAAGATGATTGTGTTGTCTGCAAAAGGTTTCTCCTAATACAAAGCCTCATGTCCATGTTTAGTTTGTTCTGAGCAATAAGTTCTGGAACACATACTGCACATCAAAGGCCTTCTTTTATCTTCATCTAAACTATCTCAGATTTAACGCAGAAGGCCTTGGTGGAATAAACAGCACAATGGGGTTGCTTTGCTGCGCAGCCTTCTATGGCATCATCAGAATGTGAAGTACGTATTGGCCAAAGCATCTCATCCTACCGAGACGTGACGCCTCATCTCTAGGAAACCTCTGTTCAAGAAGTACACATCTAAAATTTAACTAAGCTGGATTCCTGAATTTTACTTCCTTTGCACAGTACAGTGGTACCTCGGGTTAAGAACTTAATTCGTTCTGGAGGTCCGTTCTTAATCTGAATGTTCTTAACCTGAAGCACCACTTTAGCTAATGGGGCCTCCTGCTGCCGCCGCGCCGCCAGAGCATGATTTCTGTTCTTATCCTGATGCAAAGTTCTTAACCTGAAGCATTATTTCTGGGTTAGCGGAGTCTGTAACCTGAAGCGTCTGTAACCTGAAGCGTCTGTAACCCGAGGAAAGCAGCTAACAATCTCCTTTCCCTTCCTCCCCAACCTCAAACACTCTGTGAGGTGAGTGAGGCTGAGAGACTTCAGAGAAGTGTGACTGGCCCAAGGTCACCCAGCAGCTGCATGTGGAGGTGTGGGGAAGCAAACCCAGTTCACCAGATTACAAGTCCACCACTCTTAACCACTACACCACGCTGGTGTGCATCATTTAAACAGAGCAGAGAGGAACAGTGAGGCAGAAGCCTGAGAGGGCCAGGGGTGTGTTTCTGTTTCAAATACCTAAGGGGATCTCTATGACAAGTAGAGGGTGGTGGGTGTCATGGAACCATAGGCTAAGTGCAGAACACCACAGCACTGTTTACATTTGCACACTGCAAGGGAAAGCTCAAACACTTCGAAACAACAGCAAGAATTTCATGACGGATATGGAGCAGCCAACATCCAGCCAGTGTGCCAGAACTGGAACAAACATCCCCTCCACCCACACCAGAAGTAACAGCCAGGGCTTTGGCTAAGGCAGAACAGGAAACTGACATGGGAAACCCAAAACCTGATTGCTGGTTTAATTTTCCTGGCAGAAGCTGCTATTAAGTTATAAGCGGAAGAGGTTTCAGTGTTAAGCCTCCCCCATAAGGGCGTCTTCTGTGTGGATGGGAGGGTAAAATACAACAGAAGTGTTTTGGAGTGTTTTTCGTGATCACAGTCTCAACAGAAACATATCACAAAGGCCCCAGATATTCACAGTATTTGACTTTCCCTGGCAGCCATCTATAATGAGCTCTGTACATTTCCCCCTTAATTAATAATCTTCTAATACTATTTCCTGAGGTAGTTAGGAAAGGTAATGACATTCCAAGGGGAGTGTGCTATTCTGATGAGACTACGGGAGAAAGGCTAGTCTTAATTAAATCTGGTTTCAGAAGCTGCCAGTTCTTTATCACAAAAACACTGTGTGTGGATGTCAGCCCCTAGACAGCTGTTTCCTCCATCTAAGGTTGCAAGGGAAGGGAGAGGAGGGATGTCTCATTAAACAGAGAAATTGACATTTAAGACTCCAGGGAAAGCCAAGAAAGCTGCAAGAATCCTTTCAAAGGAGCACATGAGCAAAAATGCAGAAATATGTTACAAGCAGTTGTGAAATGACAGGGTGGCATTCAAGGGTCAGAGTGCTGAGAAGTGTTGTTTACATGAGCAAATGATATACGCTCTGTCAGAATGGCCTACTTTTGGTGACCACGGCAATTAAGCGATGCCAATGGCGCTGGAAATCATTGCAATATGCTGAGATTTTTCTCCTTCCATGCAGAAATGTAGGGCATCGTCCAGAAGGCTAAGATTAAGGTCATATCAGCACTGGGAGACAGAGATTAAAATGAAAGTTGGAGACACAACCATTTTGTTTTTGTCATTTAATATTCATCGGCACCCGACATTTCCTATCGGCCTTAACAAAAGGAAGTCAATAAAAGATACAAGACCAAAGAGAATGTTTTTAGATAACATTATTATTTGCCTTCATGGTGACGTTTTTAATGCTGCTTTTGTTTCTTGTTTGCTTTTCTTGTTTTATATTGATAATTCATATTTTTGATGGTTTTGTAACTTTTATTCCGTTATTTCAATATTGCAAAGCCACCTTTTGAACATTTTGCAGAACTGAAATGCTGGAGAACTTCACTCAGTGGGGGCCAAGCTTGTATACTAGCTTCCCCCTACCCCAGTCTCCTCTAGGCATTTAGGCTTTTTCCTCCAACACCCTGACCCCTATGGCTCTTATTGAACCCCCCCCCCCCCCACAGTCCAACAGCAAAATGTTTGCCTTTATGAGAGAACCATTACAGCCACCATTCTGAAATTTGGCAGGCTTCATCCCCTCAGAAGAGCTCACAATGCCTGCAAATTGTATGCCATTCTGGCAAAAAAAAAAAAAAAAAGTGTTATACGCCTGTCCTTGGGGTTTTTTTAAAAAAATAAATCAAAGTTGAAAGGTGCCCTAAATGAAAAGCCCTGGATTTATTTGCCCACAATTAGGCAGGCTTATACCACTCTGGAGGGGCTTCTGTGCCTGTAAATTTCTTTCATTTTGGCCAAAAGTGGGGAACAATGCATTTTTAGAATTCCCATTGCAGGGAACTGGGCACCCATTTTGTACAGGGTGGGCTTGGAATCAAGAGCACAAATTGAAGCAGAAAGAACAAAGTGTGACTCAAAAACAGATCAGATTGTTTGGGGGGGGATGTGTATATACAGATACAAAGTGATTCTTGGGACCTGTGCACTCCCCTTATCAAGTGCCCATTTATTACCCTGGTCCTTCCCCTGCAATGATAATTTCCAAGAAAGTGTCACCCCATGCATGAGGAGAATATTTCCAATACATATCTGGGGAAACTGCAAAAAACTTTCAGTTAGATTTCGGGTTGTCAGGTATGAGAACCATAATACAAAACATTTAAGTTATGCTTTGCTGGACATGCCAAATTGTAAACCAGCTGAACACAGATGCTGTCAAATATTTTGCTTGTAAAATTCTGAGGATAATTAGATTCAAGGAAATAGATTACTAATTCAATAAATGTACGTGTTTAACATGCAAGGGTTTATGTAAGCGGTGTCTTTTTGCTGATGAAATACTATTCGATTGCCGGAGCGATCGCCCCAGGAGCTTTTTCTTCCCTGAGCCAGCCCTGCGTGACTTTGCCAGGCTGGGATTTGATTAGATCCCAGCCTCTCAAAGCGGCTTGGGGAGGGCGGCATGAGAAGGACGCCATGCAGCCTTCAAACACAGCCTCTCCCCTGAGGGGCTGGGATCGAATGGCACATGACTGCTGCATCCTTCTCACATTGTCCTCCCTAGAGATCAACCTCAGAAAGCCTGACCCAGAAACTCCAGCGGGTGCAGAATGCCGCAGCAAGACTCCTTACGGGGTCCTCGCCACGGGATCCCAGGCCACAGGGAGGTTAGGCTGGCCTCAACCAGAGCCAGGGCTTTTTCGACTATGGCCCCATCTGGTGGAACGCTCTGTCACAAGAGACTAGGGCCCTGTGGGACTTCACATCTTTCCACAGGGCCTGCAAGACAGAGCTGTTCCACCAGGCCTTTGGCCAAGGCACAGTCTGACCCCCTCCTTTAGTAATCCTCATAGAACTCTAGCCCAATGGTTGCCATTAATCTGATTTGAATTGATTTTAGAATGAATTTCAATTAATTGATTGTGATTTTATGTAAACTGTGATACTTTTACTGTTGTTGGCCGCTCTGAGCCCGGCTTCAGCTGGGGAGGGCGGGATATAAATAAATTATTATTATTATTATTATTATTATTATTATTATTATTATTATTATTATTATCATTATTATTATTAAAAATCTTATGTCCAAGATTGCTGTTTTATTTCTGTATGAGTATGAGAAGAAAGAAAGAAAGAAAGAAAGAAAGAAAGAAAGAAAGAAAGAAGGAAGGAAGGAAGGAAGGAAGGAAGGAAGGAAGGAAGGAAGGAAGGAAAGAAAGAAAGAAAGAAAGAAAGAAAGAAAGAAAGAAAGAAAGAAAGTTGACTACATATAAAAGATCCTATATTTAAAAGACAGGAAGGGAACAAGTCTGCCACAAAACACACAGGCGACCATCATGGGACTGGTACATGCCAGTAACAGGTTCTTTTTTAAAGTATGTCACCATTTACAGAGACCAGAACAGTTTACAGACCAGAACGCTGCTAAAGAGGCCTTTTTCTTCAACTTAAAAGGTTTAACAGGGTGGTTATAAATAGAAATAGGAAGGCTGTTCCACCCAGAGGAACAGAGTCAAGGAAAGCTTTCTTCCAGAGGTTCAGGGCGTGGAACTTCTTGTACGAGGGAGAAAGACAAACAACATTTGCCACTTGCTACGGTGTAGGATTATCTCAGCAAATGTCCCAGGACAACGTCAAGAGAGATGTTCCCACTAGGCAGAGGGAGCTATAATCACTTAGTCCAAGGTTTTAAAATCATTTCTCTGAAAAGACAAAACAACTACGGCTGGAAGAATCTGTCAATTTCAGTTCGCATTTTTTCAGTTTTAAGTTTGTTACATTTCCACATCAGCTTGCCATTAGAAAGAGAGTCCTCAAAAAAGGGTCAGCATTTTGGTGTGCTTTTCTCCCAATACACCCATTTTGTAATCAGACACAACACAATGAAAGTTAAGGTGTTTTCTCATTAAATACATGAATTTAGTGTATTACTGTGGTTCACCCTTCTTGTTGTGCTGTAGTGTTCCTGCTATGGAGGGCCCCACCAGCGCTAGATTTAGGGAAGTGTTGGTGCAAAATTGAGAAGATCCATTTGGGGACACCAAATTTTGGCCTTGCACAGGGCGTCATGTTACCAAAGATTACCCAAGTCCATCCCTGGCCCACCAGCCCTCCCCAAATCAAGTGTCTCTGCCTCTGTTTACATACCCCTCAACTATTGCAGTAAAACTGGAATGTCCCATTTTTATTTTCATGTGAGAGTTTGGTGCCCATTTTGGGTGCCACAGTCTCACCTCCCAAAAAGCGTGTCTTTCAGGACCATGATCTCATGCAAGTCATGTGACTTGTGTGGGAATGCCTTTCTGGAAGACACGTGTCGCAGTTTTTCACCTCAACGTGTTGGAGCATATGTTGTTGTGGGAATGTTTAGGGATGTGGGGAAGGATATATTGTCTAAGATATCCCATCCCAACTTGTCTTTACAAGTTCAACAAAATCAGCAGAGTTAACATTCCCCTTTTATTTAAACATACGCATAGCAGATAGCTTGCTCAGCCTCGTTAGAGTCTCTGTAAATATTTCCTGGTATTTTCCACATTTGTTGTTGTTGTTGTTTAGTATTTAGTCGTGTCCGACTCTTCGTGACCCCATGGACCAGAGCACGCCAGGCACTCCTGTCTTCCACTGCCTCCCACAGTTTGGTCAAACTCATGCTGGTAGCTTCGAGAACACTGTCCAACCATCTCGTCCTCTGTCGTCCCCTTCTCCTTGTGCCCTCAATCTTTCCCAACATCAGGGTCTTTCCCAGGGAGTCTTCTCTTCTCATGAGGTGGCCAAAGTATTGGAGCCTCAGCTTCACAGTCTGTCCTTCCAGTGAGCACTCAGGGCTGATTTCCTTAAGAATGGATAGGTTTGATCTTCTTGCAGTCCATGGGACTCTCAAGAGTCTCCTCCAACACCATAATTCAAAAGCATCAATTCTTCGGCGATCAGCCTTCTTTATGGTCCAGCTCTCACTTCCATACATCACTATTGGGAAAACCATAGCTTTAACTATACGGACCTTTATTTTCCCCATTTAATCCCTCCTAAAATAAGACGCTACACAGTCTTCTGTAAAGTATAAAACATTTACTCACAAGTAATCATCTGTTCACACAAAGATTCCCAGAAGGGAGACTTATTAAAAGGTTAGAACATAGTTTAAATGTGGTGACTATCTCCTTGTGGGAGAAAGCCCCCCTTTTCTTCTCTTGGCCTGGAGCCAAGGGTGCATCTTAGTAGTGTTGTTGTTAAGATGGCATCGATAGAGACAAGAGAGACAAGATGGTCACCAGCCTGTGATTCTGGCTCTTTTACTTCAGGAGAGGCCACGCCCATCTCAAGTTACACATAGGAAGTTTCATCTCAGTCCTGGATAGCAGGAAGTTCCGGCTGGAGGACTGAGACAACCATCATGTCTACTCTAGCAATGTTGTGTTTGACTGCACCTGATTCTTACACCCCACAGTTGCAACGACTCCTCCCCTCCCTCTGGTTCAGTACCATCATAAGACGGTCTTGGAGCTCAGGCAACAGGCTTCCTGTTTCCTGAGGCCTGAGACCTCCTTGCAATGGTGATGAGGAAAAGGCTCCAGCATGGTCAATGGTCAGCACGGATGGTCCTCAGATTGTCCATCGCGGCTTAAGACAATTGCTCACCTTTGCCTTCTCCATCACTTTAAATGCAGTCCCATTTCCAACTGTGTGGACCTCAGTTTTTCCTCCAAGGATCTTACAAGGCAGTGAATGTGGTTCACTACCTCACAGTTCCATCATCTCAAGAGTCTTGGAAAGTGAGACTGAGAGAAAGTGAGTGGGCCACTAGTGAGCTCCCTGGCTGACAATGTAGTCCCAACTATGTCTACTCAGAAGTAAGCCCTGCTGAATTCAGTGGGGTTGGGCCACAAGACAACTGATGACTGAATGCCACTAGAAATAAAATAAATAATAATCAAAGCACCCACCCACAGAAGAGACTGTGCATCACTCCATCTCTCCTTGACTCATTGCCCTGGCCTTGCATTCTGCTTGGAGAGGGTGTGGAGATGCAGAAGGATCTGCCCTCAGAGGAGGCTCACTCTGCTATTTCTACATGAGTCTACATGCTTTGGGCTTCCTTTCTCCCACTCAGGCCAGGAGGCTTTCTCAGAACAGTGATTCATGGAGAAACCCGGAGGCTGGGCCCTGGTGTATGTTTGCGTGTGTTTATGTATTTTAAATGCAGCTCGGTGTTTCTTGTACGCCGCCTTGGAAGGATTTATATCCTGAAAGGCTGGATATGAATTCTTGCAATAAATAAATAAAAGCATGCCTCCAATTTTCATTCAAAAAAGAAAGTGATTTCGGCTCCTGATCAGCTCTTTAAAATTAAACACGTAAAAATAAAATACAACAATAATAATGTTTTATATCAGGCTTGCAGAATTGGGGGGAGCAGTCTTAGAAGATGTTAAAAGCTGTGGGTGGTGGGATATCAGGTGCAATTCTGATGTACTGGTACCAGTCTGTGCAGTTATTTAAAATTGCCTTTAGGATCAAAATATCCATATTCATGTTCAGCTGCTGGTGTTGCCATGAAAATCCCCTATGGGTTTTTTTAAATAATAATAATAATAATAAAGATTATCTAGTCTTCAAGAGCCCCACCCACTACCTAATGCAGTTGTTTCGATATTTGCATCATGAAAGCAGACTCCTGTGGTAAAAATAATCCATTATGAAATAGAACTGAATACATAAAGCATGCAGTGAGGGGTGGACCCCACAAAAGAATGCAATCAGCCTGCCAGATCAAATTGACTACAAATGTTGCATTCATAAGTCAACATCCGTTAGGTCAAAAGAAACGTTTGCTCAGTATCTGCTACAGAGAAACGAAGGTTGGAAACAGTTTTCAGTAGATCGTGCTTCCCAATTTGGACAACAGGCTTGGTAAAATAGCTGTAAAGGAAACTATTTTAATTGTCACAAATCTCACAAACTCTCTTCCAGGAATCTTACAGAGACCGTGCCTGTTGATGTTTCTGAGCTATCTGTATGTGATATCTTGGTTATGGCACCATCATAGACAAAGTGGGCTTAAGGCCAGACAAAACGACAGCTGGCCCATTTCTCCCTTTTGCCATGCAAATCCAGTTCAGAATTGGATTAAAGTAAATGGTGGGAAAGGGATGCGAGTGGCACTGTGGGTTAAACCACAGAGCCTAGGGCTTGCCGATCGGAACGTCAGTGGTTTGAATCCCCGTGACGGGGTGAACTCCCGTTGCTCGGTTCCAGCTCCTGCCAACCTAGCAGTTCGAAAGCATGTCAAAGTGCAAGTAGATAAATAGGTACCACTCTAGCGGGAAGGTAAACGGCGTTTCCGTGTACTGCTCTGGTTTCACCAGAAGCGGCTTAGTCATACTTGCCACATGACCCGGAAAAACTGTGCGGACAAACGTCAGCTCCCTCAGCCAATAAAGCGAGATGAGCGCCTCAACCCCAGAGTCGTTCAGAACTGGACTTAACTGTCAGGGGTCCTTTACTTTTTTTAAATGGTGGGGAAAGAAGGTACAGTATTGATTGAAGGGGGGAAAGTCCACCTAGCAACAAGTGAGGAAAACATTGAAGGAACTTTTGCAACATGACTCACTTGAAAAACAATGATATTATTCTTAGTCTGCAATGATATCTAGGCAAACTAATCTGAGCATAAGATCTACTGAAGCTATTAAGCAAACTTTGTGCTCAGTCTATGTTTCCTCATGTATACCTGACAGTAAAACATATTTTCCTCCCTCCTAAATATGCATGAGGACTGAAATATCCCTTCTTTAGCACCTGGCAGAGTGGTATGATGTTTGCAGAGGTAGAACGTGCCCTGATTGGCTGGGTAGTTCTAAGTGAGTTCTGTCCTCTGTATGTTTGATTCAGTGCTTCACTGCTATGTGCAAGGCCTAACGTAAGAAAGGCTTTGCTCCTTTCTCCTCAAATTATACACCAGGGGTTTTTGTTTCTTTGTTTCTGCACTCAAGTGTTACCAAATTTATTCTCTTTCTAGGCCTTGTCTGGATTATTTAAAAGACTTTGCTAATACTTACAGCCATGCTTGGTTTAAAAGAAAGGCAAATAACATAAAAATGGGGAAAGAAAAGATGCTGACTTGTTCACTGAAGATTTATAATTATCCAAAAGAAGGGCCAAGCAGATAGTCTATGATTTAGCACCACTAAGCAATTCACTTGCTATATAATCAGCTATGGAGTCAAAACAGAAATTTTGCAAGCAACATGTAGCAATTGGAACACCTTATAAAAGTGAGCAATTCACATACTCCCTTTTACAGGGGCAATACGAAATCATATTAATTCCTCTGGTTATTGTGTCTTTTAACAGGTGGGTGGTGGTTTTGTTTTTTGTTTTTTAAAGAAAAAGACTGGCTAGGTCTGAAACTATTCTGCTACTTAACTTTGGCAGAGCCAGAGACCCTAGAGGGAGGATAAAGCAGGAGTCTTCAAATGCTTAAAAAGTTCTTTTGTAAGATAAAATACCAGCTGTTCAGTATGACCAAAGATGGATAGGCCAAAAGTCTGGGCATCGGGTTACAGGGAGGACAAGTGTGGCCAATTATTTGGAAATTCTTTGTGCGTGATTTTGCAACAGGACTTTGACCTAGGTAAAAAAAGTAAAACTCATTGCTGGAAAACAATCATTTCCACTTCATTTTATTTATTTTGGGTATCAGACTAAGTCATACTCATGGTAGACTAAGTCATACTCATATCTGTATGATTTACTGTGTTCCAGCTTATAGAGTTTAATTTTAAATTATTTATATTTATATGCTTTTATTATTGCATATGTCTGTAATTCTGGTCTGTGACCATAATAAATCAGTCAATTCATTCATTCATGGTAGACCATTGCTTATTGACTTCTGTGGGTCTGCTTTGTGTTGGACGCCATCTTTTAAGTCTCTTTAGGCTTCCTTTTCAAGTAAGGTCCTCCTCCTCCTTGTTTTTATTATTATTATTATTATTAATAATAATAATAATAATAATAATAATAATAATAATAATAATAATAATAATAATAATAATACCCTGCCCATCTGGCTGGGTTTCTCCAGCCACTCTGGGCAGCTTCCAACAGAGGACTAAAAACAGAATAAAACTTCAAACATTAACAACTTCAATAAACAGGGCTGCCTTCAGATGTCTTCTAAAAGTCAGATAGTTGTTTGTTTCCTTTACATCTGATGGGAGGGCGTTCCACAGGGTGGGTGCCATTACCGAGAAGGCCCTCTGCCTTCTTTAGAAATAATTGTTCAGCCACTGACAAAACTTTAGAATATTAGAACTTGATTTCGTCTTCTGATCAGCTCTTTAATATTAAACACATAAAAATAAAACACAACAATAATAATGTAGTAAATTGCCTTATCTTTCCTTTGTGGTCATCAATCTGCATAATTTCAGCTTTGTGGAAAAGATATCAGATCTACAGCACAGTGCTTTCAGATAAATAATGTAGAATGTCACTTTTTGTAAACAGAGGCCACATTCGCACAATAAATTTGAAGTCCTGTTGTGCCAATTTTACAGTCTGCCCTAGAGAATCCTGGGAACTGTGATCTGGTAAGGGTTGTGAGGTGGCCTCAATTCCACCCCTCCCACTTCCCGAGCTACAATTCCCAGAGTTTCCTGTGAAGAAGGAGTTCTTGTTAAACCACTCTGGGAATTGTAGTTCTATAGGAGGTGGCCAACTAACAGCCATCAGCACTCTTAACAAACTACAGTTCCCAGTTCATTCCTCCTTGTAATTCAGATAATAAAGGCACAGAATCTATGTGCTATGGACAAGTGACACTGCTTTCCCTTCAACATTTCTCCGATAAAAATAGGGATATCCCATTCCATTACAACAACAACAATTTTATTATTTATACCCCCAGCCCCTCTGAGCTTCTTCCAACATATCATTCCCTCCAACATTTCTCGGATGAAAATAGGGATGTCCTATTCCATTATTATTATTATTATTATTATTATTATTATTATTATTATTATTATTATCATCATCATCATCATCATCATCATCATTATACCCCGCCCATCTGACTGGTTTGCCACTCTGGACTGCTTTCAACATAAAAACATAATAGAAGAAGAAGAAGAGTTTGGATTTGATATCCCGCTTTATCACTCCCCTTCAGGAGTCTCAAAGCGGCTAACATTCTCCTTTCCCTTCCTCCCCCACAACAAACACTCTGTGAGGTGGGTGGGGCTGAGAGACTTCAAAGAAGTGTGACTGGCCCAAGGTCACCCAGCAGCTGCAGGTGGAGGAGCGGAGACGCGAACCCGGTTCCCCAGATTAGGAGTCTACCGCTCTTAACCACTACACCACACTGGCTCACAATAAAACATTAAACATTTTTTTTAATAAAAAAAAAAACTTCCCTATACAGGATCCCCTTCAGACGGCTCAGGGGTCAGATAACTCCATACCCTCCAACATTTCTCCAATGAAAATAGGGACATCCTAAGGAAAAGCGGGACATTCCAGGATCAAATCAGAAACCAAGATGGCTTCTGTAAATCTAGAACTCTCCCTGGAAAATAGGGACACTTGGAGGGTCTGAACATATATAAAAACATAATAAAACATGAAACATTAAAAATCTTCCCTATACAGGGCTGACTTCAGATGTCTTCTAAAGGTTGTATAGTTACTTATTTCCTTGGCTTGGGGGTCGCATAACTCCATACCCTCCAACATTTCTCCAATGAAAGTAGGGATGTCCTAAGGAAAAGTGGGACATTCAGGGATCAAATCAGAAACCAGGACAGCTTCTGTAAATCCAGGGCTGTCACTAGAAAATAGGGGCACTTGGAGTGTCGGGCACGGCTTCACTGCACATTTTTCGAAACAAAAAAAAAGCATATACTGATTCCCATGTTCATCTATATTTGAAGAGATTGTGAAGTTACAGTTACATGATACCAAAGGTGCAGAACAATTTCAAACCAACTCAGATTACACATTGAAGAGATTTGTCAGTCTTTTTGCAACGAGCAGATATTATTTTTCATCATTCTACCTGTTTTGCAAGTTTTGTGTGTATTTTTAGAATGCTTGCCCTTTTCACTTGGAAGATAAAGAACTTGCTCAACGTTCTCAGCCGTATAAAATCACATTCAGCTTCACAGTTGTTGAAAAAAGCTCAGCTTTACTTTCAGAGTATGGAAACTCCCCTATAATGAAAGGGGGAACATTAATTTTCTATGTATAGAAAAGATCAGGTCCTTAATAATTATGAATTAACACTTTCTTCTTTTCTTTTCCAAACACTTTTAATTTATATCCTGCCCTTCAGTGTATGCTAAAAACTCCCAGGTTGCCTTACAAAAGACAACCTGAACACTATGAGTATGTTATGGTCCCATATACACAATGGAGCTTCATAAATCCATAGAGTTGGAAGGAACTTCTGAGGGTCATCTATAGCCCAACCCCCTGCAATGCAGGATTTTCAATATATGGTTCCCCCATCCAATTTGAAACCATAGCAGACCCTGTTTAGCTTTGCAAATGTGCTGGCGGCTTTTCTTTTCAATTGTTGCACCACTGGGGGACTTCGAAACTTTAGGGTCTATATATATTGCAAGTGATTCTTGCACCAGATTTCAAATTGTCAGCTCATAGCATTGCCATATTGGTGACCTAGAGAACCATTTTCCATGACAGACTGAGCTCCCATTGCTCTGTCTGAGCTCCTGCCAACCTAGAAGTTTGAAAGCACACCAGTTCAAGTAGATAAATAGGTGGGAAGGTAAATGGCATTTCCGTGCACTCTGGTTTCCATCACAGTGTCCCATTGCCCCAGAAGCGGTTTAGTCATGCTGGCCACATGACCCAGAAAGCTGTCTGTGGGCAAACACCAGCTCCCTCTGCCTGAAAAGTGAGATGAGCACTGCACCCCATCGTTACCTTTGACTGGACTTAACCATCCAGGGGTCCTTTTTCTTTTAATGCTGCCTCTGCAGAGGCCAAGGCATGACTGTGGCAGTACTTGTCTGCTTCTCTTCTCACTTACCCCAACCGCAAATTCCTCACCACACAGCAACCAAGGTAGGGGGTGGTTCTGTTAGCACTGTACTGCCAAATGGTAGCCACTGACATTAGTGCCCCACCTACACACAGCTGGTACATACATTGTACACAACTCTACAATGCCATAAGAACTTGCCTCGGGTTAAGAACTTAATTCATTCTGGAGATCCGTCCTTAACCTGAAACTTTTCTTAACCTGAGGTACCACTTTAGCTAATGGGGCCTCCCGCTGTACCCGCGCTGCCGCTGCACAATTTCTGTTCTCATCCTGAAGCAAAGTTCTTAACCCGAAGCACTATTTCTGGGTTAGCGGAGTCTGTAACCTGTGGTACCACTGTATAATTCTATCACTAGATTATAAAATGTTTTTAAAGCCTACATTTGAGTTTAAATTTAAATTTAAACTCAGTGGATAGGTCAGTTGGTTAGAGCATAGTGCTGATAATGCCAAGGTTGTGGGTTCAATCCGCATACGGAACAGCTGCATATTCCAGTGTTGCGGGGGGGGGCGTTGGACGAGATGATCCTCATCGTCCCTTCCAACTTAATTCCATGATTTTAAATTACCACACACAGAGACAACACTATGGGATGGCAGCATTTGGAGCTTCGTTAACTATGGAGCCCCAAATTTGGGATCCCCTCCAAACGGCTGACAAATTTTTGCAGGGTTTCATAGCAAAGAAAACACATTTTGCAACACATGCCCCCTCACAACTGAGTATTTGAAATTTCAGGGTTTGTGGTTAATTAAGCTAACATCTGGTTTAGTATAGCAGCTAAGGACTATGAGGAAAAGTTTGAAGCCAGCAAGAGAGAGCTCTGTTACGATTTAGGTTGTGATCTAGGTGACCTCAGGCCAGCTAATTCTTCGTAGCCTCGAGCCCTCATCTGTATTATGGGTACAAGTTATAAAGTCTTTCCTTTACAGGAGCAGCTGCACAGGTTACAAAGGAAAAGCTTTAAATACTACAAAACTGCTAATTATTCTGATGACGGCATCTCAATGATCATTAAATGAGGGGTATGGCTTAAAGATGTCAGGGATTTATATTTCACCTCTTTAAAAATAACTACTACCATTGCGCACTAAAGAACTCCAGCAAATATGATTTGCTGGGGGGGGGGGTTGGGCAGTTAACGGTTAATCTATGGCATGCCAAGTGTGCATATGATTACGACAAAGAATTGGCAGCTGCAGAAGGAAAAGGGCTTGTGTTCTGCCGTTCAAACTTGTCAGTCAACTCATGCCAGTATTCTGGATGTTTGCCTCCCTAGCACACCCTCATTACATGTGTCTGTCTGAGCCGACTTGCTCATCTGTTCGGAGACACACCACATAAGTCGGGAATTCTCTCTCCTCTGTGGGAATTAGATCATAACCCTTCAGAAGCATTTGCCTCGTCGCCCTCCTCCTCCTCCTCCTCCTCTTCCATACGGGAAACCTCTGTGCCTATGTAGTGTTTCTTTGTAGATTTCAAAACCTGTGTGTTTGTTTGATTTCTAGAATGGAAGAAGCTGAACTGCTGAAGGAAAGATTTCAGGCCATAACCGTAAGTACTTCTTCTCTATATCAATCTTTGTGTGTGTGTGTCTGTCTTGTAATATATATTTTAGAAAATCATTATGAAAGCTGCTTAGAGGTTACTAGGTGGCTGGAACGTCTCCCTGTTCTGTATGAAACCCTTCGTTTCTGTCCTTATTTTGTTCCGTTTTGTAGGCTACAAACTTTGGGCAGTCAGCAGAATTCTGCATATGACTTGCATTTATGGCATGTACATAAATTTGACCATTAGCTTCCAGGCACTGAATGCCAGAGATATAGGAGTCAGGCAATGTTTTATATCAGGCATATGTGATGCTGTCATTAAGACCAAGTGGCTCAGTGAGTGTGCCTCTGTGCATTAATTTGAAGGACACCAGGTCAGAAAGCTAAGAATGAACTGGAACAAGGAAATTCCATAGTTTAAAAAGAAAAGAAGTACCCTGGGCAATTAATCTTCTGCTTAATTAAATGAGTATTTGTTGGTAGTTCATGGGAACACCAACATTCTCTCTCTCTCTCTCTCTCTCTCTCTCTCTCTTTCTCTCTCTCTCTCTCTCTCTCTCTCTCTCTCTCTCTCTCTCTCTCTCTGTGTGTGTGTGTGTTTTAAAGGAGTATGATATGGGAAATTCAATTCAGTTCACACTATGGTGGATATATTTTATTCATAAAGAACCCAGCACTTGCAGAAAGTTGTCTCAGAACTGTGCTTTTCTTAAGAGGAAGAATGACAACTAATAGCATTGATGTCTAGCTCCCTATTGATCTGATCTAACCCTCATGCTCTCATCTCATGACAGGTTTGGGCCAGTAGATTAGTTCACTGGCTATTCTTTAAGGGCAGAGCTATGATTGGCTGTGGGTGGCATCATAGCACAATAATGATCATGTTCCTTCGGAGCTCTACTAAAGCTAGATGTAACATGCTTTGGAAGAATGAGAAAGCTCTTTCTGACATTTTTGTTTCATGCCTGTTCCCATTGCTCCCAGTGCTTCCCTTGCTTACACAACTAAAGAGCTGATGGTTAAAGAACAGAATAAGTAAATTCAGCTGTTCTTTAACTTTCAGGAGCTATTTATTTCACAACCCTTGGTTCAAACTCTTATTTTGTTTCTCCATGAATAGCAAGACTTCTCGCTGGTGAACTGGCATCACTATCAAACGACTCCATAGTCAGGCTTGCAAATGCAATGTACCCATTACCAGCTTAAACTTGGTCGTTCTTTTTCTCAATTCAGATCAAAACTGGTTTGGGGCAAAAATGCATCAAAACACAGTATTTCATAGGAAATGTCAGGATAGATAAAGGATAGTGGCTAATGTCATGCATCCATTGCTTCCCAACCCAGCTGCGAAAAGGCACTAGATGCGGGCTACTCACTTTGTAGCCCATGAATAAAGAGATCCGCTGCAGAAATATTTTCTTCCTCTTTGTTTAAGATGGAAGAGAGTCAAGCCTTCCCCATTCCCCTTTTCAGACCACAAGTGACTTAATTCACGGTGCACAAATATTTGCAGGCTAGTAACTTTTATGGGCTTGTTTGCAAGGTTGTTCACAAGAAACATTCCCGCATCCATAGGACTGTAAAGGATAAATGTTGCTTCCTGCTTTGAGCCTATAGCAGTAGTACAACACTAGACAACTCAAAATAAAAAATAAATCCTTCCAGTAGCACCTTAGAGACCAACTAAGTTTGTTATTGGTATGAGCTTTTGTGTGCATGCACACTTCTTCTTGCATGCACACGAAAGCTCATACCAATAACAAACTTAGGTGGTCTCTAAGGTGCTACGGGAAGGATTTTTTTAAAAAAAATTATTTTGTTTCGACTACGGCAGACCAACACAGCTACCTACCTGTAACTAGAACTAGACAACTCAGTTGGTCAAGCGCTGTGAATACAGTGCCATCAATACACATGGCTGCTTGATACAATACAAGAGGACAGGTCCCTGCCTTAGACAGCTTGCAGTCCAAAATTCAATATGGAGGAGACAATAGGGGAAAGTATAGGAAAAGGAGGCAGGGGTATACCGAGGGAGAATGCATGTTTGTTTCAATTACATGTATTTAGACTTGGTTACAATAGGATGCGGGCACTTGAGGTTGTGCCAAAGGCTTCATGGGAAAGCTGGGTGTGTTAAGAAGGGGTTTGAAGAAAGAGAGAGGGCCTCAAGAAGGTATGGGGGTTTTTTAGGGGAGGTAAGCTGGTGGGGGAAAGAGGGGGAGCTTTTTCGGGCACCCTAGAAGTAACTGAGGAACCTCACTACAAGAAGCTTGACCAGGCATCTTCATCCACAATCCACTGGAGATGAGAAGTTGGCTTGTTGATTCTGGCTGGTCCTTACATTGTTACATTTTCTAAGCTATTAGTCTCAACACTGGCTATGTTCTGGTACCATTATTTAGCTTGCTGCTTTTGAAAGATTTGTGCTTATATGGCCCTTTGGTGATAATAAATGCAAGTTAATATAGAAAGTGGTTCGATTAAACACATAGATTTCTTGCTAGAAATGAATGAAGCTTTTTTTAATTAAAAAAAACTGGCTGAGAAATGCAACAGCTTTTAAGCTTTAAAAGTGTGTCAACTGACATATATTGAAAGGGGATGTAATAAAGGCTAATGCATTAGTGGAACTTGATAGCTGAATAATAATTATTTCGTTGCTGGAAGAAGCTCAATTCCTTTCCTCTCACTGCACTGTCAAAGGCCTTTTACATATAATTTTTCTGTTTCGTGAAAGATTCATAGTAAGAAAGGCAAACAACAAGAACCCCCACTATGCTTCTAGAATTTTCTGTGACTACAAGCCATATCCATATAAGATCCCACACAAGTCATTTCAATGACTGTAATGAGATGTGGACTTTTGATTTAAACAACAACAGCAGCAGCAGCAGCAGCAGGAAGGAAGTTATTAGATGGAAGTTCTTATTAGAAGGAAGTTTCACTTGTTTCAGTAGGACATATTTTCTTCAGGGGGAAGAGGATTGCTTTAGCAGATTGCAATGGTAAAACTGGAGGTTTGGAAAAGTGGTATCCCAAACTGTGCTCCAATACACACATTCATGCCATTCCCAGCAGTGGTACCACATATATACACACACACACACACATACACACACACACACACACACACACACACACACATATATATATATATATATACACACACACACACACACACACACACATACATACATATATATACTTAGAATTCCTGCTCCATGATTGCAGTCATGGGATTTTTGTCTATCACATGACGGTGTATGTTTTGACTCCACAGAGTGGGAAGTGACAGAGACAGGATGTTTGTGTTACTATGTTCCGTGAAGTGGGACTATTGTCCTTTGTTCTTTTCTCTTTGCTGTCTGATGCTAGAGAGAAAGGGAGCCATGTTGCAGTGCTCCGTGTGTGTTTATATGTAAATAAAGTAGATTAGCCAAAATGCTGAGTTGCTGAGGTCTGTTACGCAAGCTGTGAAGACTCTGCAGATCCCTAAGTGTGCCGGTGTCTGTTGCCATCGGTCGCTGTGATGTTCGGGCTGAAGAAAGCTTTTGAAGCTCCCAAATGATCGACCAGGAGGGAGGGAACAAGCCAGTCGGGCATGTATCACTGCCAGGGTCCTACTCGAGAGTAGGACAAGATCTTAACATATATATGTGCAGGGCACTAGGGGGTTTTTTAGTTTATTTCAATTATTTATCCCTTCACACAACTGAAAGGAGTCCCAAAGCTATTTACAAGAAAATATAAAATTACATGATACAATATCCATAAGTATGCAAAAAAATAATAATACTAAAAGTCTTTATCCAGAATAATCAAAAACAAGAATATCACCTCCAACACACTGCTGTGAACTTCTATGGCAGGAGTCACTAATGGGCCTGTAGGCACACATGTCTTTCTCTGGCGCCCACTGAGTCCCTTCAACCGCCTCTCTCCTCACTGAAATTCGGCTTGAAAGAAGAATTCTTTGTAGCCGGTAGATTAGACTGAATTATGTGCTCATCTGTGGTACGTGTCTGGTGCCCACAACAGCTTCTCCAGTTTGAAAATGAGCCCACATGCCCAAAAAGTTTAACGGTCCCTGCAATACAAAGTAGTGGTAGCATTGCCTTACGGAAATCCCACAAAACCTGATGGAACACCTTCTGCTCTCTCTATATTGTACTCCAGTGTAAAACTCCACTACAAATTTATTATCACTTAGGGCATGTCCGGATATACTTAATAATGAGTGGTGATATGTTGCTATATATTCCAATACAGTGGTACCTCGGGTTAAGTACTTAATTCTTTCTGGAGGTCCGTACTTAACCTGAAACTGTTCTTAACCTGAAGCACCATTTTAGCTAATGGGGCCTCCTGCTGCTGCCGCGCCGCCAGAGCACAATTTCTGTTCTCATCCTGAAGCAAAGTTCTTAACCTGAAGGACTATTTCTGGGTTAGCGGAGTGTGTAACCTGAAGCATATTTAACCTGAAGCGTATGTAACCCGAGGTACCACTATATTAAACTCCACAATTAATCCATTACTTGATCAGATGCCTCATTTTCACTTTGGGAGGGACCAAATTTATGTTATGTGTGCAGTAAACTAATTCTGGAATTGAGCTCACCTTGTTTTGGTCAGACGTACCACCTTAGTTTAAGTGCTGAGCTCAAGAGAATCCCATTTGCCAAAAAAAGGGGGGCTGTGCACTGTTCTGATTGGTTGGCCCTCATAGTGATCTTCCCCCACACCCCCTCACCAGATACCCCTAATTTCCTTAGAAGGGAAGTCCAGCCTTCCTGGAGTCAGGAGAGTGAGCAAAGAGAAAAATTAAATTGTCCCTGGATTTGGAGCCAAGAATGTGCCATTCGTTTCTCGAGCGAAAGTGGGGGGAAATCTGAGATCCTTTTGCAGCATCCTGTGAAGGTATATCTGGAGGCATGCTCTGAGTTAGGAAAAAGAGCTCTCTTTGGGAGTTTGCTTTTAATCTACAAAGTCATTTTGATGACCTACTGCACCATTCATGGCCAAATTATTTCAAGGCCCTTAATATAGTGGCATTCAGAAGAAAGGAAGGCGTGAAGTTCAGAGACTGGCAGCAGGATGTTCTTGAAATCTGGATTAACTGAACCGTTCAAAATTGCTACTGGGGGCGTACCTTAGTAAACAAAGTTTAAAAATGGAACGACAACACCAGCTATCATTCTTCTCTCAGATATGTTCAGCTGTTTCTCTCAGCAAGATGCGGAAGTAGAAGCAGGAGGCCCTGCTAAAAGTATAAGCGTTATAAGGATACATGTAAATACAGGCTAGCAAACTATTTACATCCCAAATGCTGTTTATAGTTGCGTTATGGGATGTGTGCCAGAAATAACTCCTATCTGCAATGGAGATTATTCCAAGTCTCTAGACAATCATGGGAACAGAGCCCAACCTGGTTGCTAAATTTTCTGTAACTGAAATTACCTCAGTTAACACCACCCTTGCTGTTTCTCGCTTGTAAATATGTAAAGAAAACAGAGGCATATTTGGGGACTTGAAAGAATTGCCTCCTGAAATTTGAATTTGTTTCCCTGGCGACTGATAAATGAGGGGAAACAATCGTTTAATAGTTTTGCATGCCTAAACCTTTAATACTAGACACAGCTGGTATATACTAAAAAGAAAATGATATATGGAAGAAGAACCCTGAGATTTGTTCTCAGAAGATAGAGATGGATTTAAAACTATTTTAGCAATCCTTTCCTCTTCCTAGGGAAACCAGGAAGCTGCAGTTCTGTGAGGTGGCATTCTCTAAATTCTCACTAAACTGCCATCTCCAGGGTTCTTGAGGGAATCCACAATCATTGAAATGGTATAAAAAACCCTGTTATGTTTGTAGTGTAGATATACCCAGTGACTTCCTTTCCTTTTCATTTTTTCTCTTTGTTAAATGAAAGCAGAAAAAGTCAGACAACTCCCACATCCCCATCTCAAGCACTTCAAATAGCTTCTAAAATCTAAGACCTCATTTCTTACTGCACAAAGTTTTCATATTCCAAGATATACTGTACATTTTATTCTCTTTGGATTTCTACCATTTTTGTAATTCGCAGGACAAGAGGAAACTTCAAGAAGAAATCACTCAGAAACGCCTTAAAGTCGAGGAAGAAAAACTAAAACATCAGCACTTGAAGGTAACCTGCCCATGAGGAGACTCAAATAATTTTCTTCTTTTCTTTTTTGGAAATCCAATGCATAAAAATGTAAGAAATCATCAATAAGAGTACCGACAATTGGCTTATACAGGTGTGTACATCCCTTGATTTCTCTACACTGGATGTCTGTTAGCTCAATATTTGACCTGAGTTGATTGAAAAGCAGTCTTTCCCCAAGCAGGTGCATAAACACACACACACACACACACACACACGACTACAATTCCCATCAGCCCCAGACAGTATGGCCAATGGTCAGGGGTGATGAGATTTGTAGTTCAAAATATATGGAGGACATCAGGTTGGAGTATGTTGATATGTGGTGTCACATCTATATTGGCCCATTCACACATGTAAGTAATCACTTGACACATATGTATGTGTGAACCAGTCTGACACAAGTGTCCTGTCTAATCAATACAGGTCCAGTTACATACATTATTTCCTTCAGAAATCTAAACATTTCTTTAATTTTTGCAGTATGAATGTCATCTTTACTTAGGTGCGCAGGTGAATTTTGAGTTTTACTAGCTAGGAAACAGAGTGCATTAGTTAATAATTGTCAGCCTAGGCTCCTTTAAGAGGAAAGGCAATATATAATTTTAATTAATAAATAACAGCACTGGGCATTTCTTAAAAGACTTGAGTTGTTTAGTGATGGCCAGAAATAACTATTTAGTAGAAGTACAGCTGCACATTTTTCAGACAAATCAAGTCCTCCCTTAAAGAGGGCACGTGTTGCGATGAGACCTGTCAACCAAACCCTGTGTTGTGGGTGGGTATGGTTGGATAGCCACAACACCCAATTGGTAGGTCCCTTGATGCTGGGTTTAATCAAGCCAATGGGATGCAGGCTAAACGGATAAAGGGACCTATATATACCTATGCACGTGACCCAGAGCTTCCTCTTTCAGTGTGTGCATTGGAACACCCACCCACCTCTCCCAACTTTTAGGGTTTGTTGCGCTTGACCTTGCTATGCCGTCATGTGTCGTCTGTCATTGGGACAGGGGCACAGTAGGAATTTCCTCACTTGGCTGATTGGCTGTTGCCATTTGGGTTTTGCCTGCCACGTAGCAAATTGTCACAACTTGTAAGGTTGCAGATAGGCACTGGTTCAGGTGATAGGGATGGGGGAGCGGTCTCGCCATCCCTATGTGAAGGGTATTCTGTTAAAGGAATCCAGGGACTCAGTGGTTTGGTCAACCCTGTGAGGGGGTTGTGCCCGTGTCTGAGTCCAGGGGGAAATCTGGGTGGTGGACATAGCCTGTTCCCGGCTTTCCACCTAACGAGTGTTCACCCTAGGCTGACCTATGCCAGAGCCTATGCAACCACTCCCTTTCTGTAATCAATAAAATTGTGGCCTAAATTCTGCCAAAAACCAAACCAAAATTTGAGCCTTGTCTGAATTTATTTAAGGGGGAGGCTTAAAGGTCTGAACATGCAAAGCATTTTCAATTTAGTATTGACTATAGATTCCATAACAACGGGATTCACCAAAGCATTAAATAAAAGATTCTTCTAAAATCCTCAGGCAGTAACTTGGTGCATCTGCCAAATGTTTAGTCAATTAACTTAATGGTCCTACATGAAAAGATGTTCTGACCCTGCTTCCCACATACTACAGAAGCACCTACAGATGTCAAACTTGCCAAGTTCCTTGGTACAAAATCCCAATTACTGATGGATCAAATGGGCAGCCTCATATGAAAAGCTGAGCTTTTCAAGGACAGCTTGACATTGCTTGTCATATGAAGAACGAAACAATAAAAAGTAAAAACTCACAGTGCTCATTTGTTGACAGTAGTCAAAACAGTGTCACAAAAATCTTGGCACAAATTGTGTCCTGACTAGAGGCTTAGTAGTAGGACGTGGTTGTCGAGGTCAGTTAGAAAGTTCAAGAACTGCAGAAGTCACAAAAGTGATCTTCAGGTTCTCCATCAGTTCAGCAGTGAAAAGGTTGATGCCGCTGTGGCTGTCATGGCTGGGAGCATTGAGTGTATGCAGCATCACGTATATACAGTGGTACCTCGGGTTAAGTACTTAATTTGTGCAGGGATCTCAACTGTGAAGACAGAGCGCTCTGCTCATTCAGCTAGACATGCAAGGAACCTATCCAGGCATTCAGTAAACATGGGTAGATTGAAAAAGATGGAACCTGCTGCTCCCTATCCACACATGTTCACCGCACAGGAAATTTTAGTGTATGGATTAGAAGGGATAGGAGTGGGTAACATGTGTCCTCCAGACATAGCTTAACTACACTTCCCATTACCCCTGACCTTTGACAATGCTTGGTGGACCTGTTGAGGGCCAGAGGTTGCCCATCCCTAGAGTAGAAGAATGACAGCATAACACCTGAAAAGGACTTCTTTGTGTTTTCAGTTATGACAGCCATCCAGCAGCCACTACCCTACCCTTATTCATGGGTGCTTATAGCAGAGAAGTTGTGTCCTGCCAAGGACAAAAGGGCCAGCTGTTCTTCCTCTACTCAGAGGTCCAGGATATGGTTTAATATAGCTGTGGCACACCAGCTGCAGAATGATTGTTTGGGAGCCCTTAAGTTGCACATGCAAATGAGCAACGACGAATCTTTTTCTTAAGCCATTGAGAATCTGCACTGTCTTTAACCAGTGAGAAGGGGTGCATGGAGCACTGGAGCTCTAAAAACCAGGAAGCACGTTCCATCAAACTGGTACACTACTTCTTTTGGACAGCTTCTTGTTTAATTAACATACCCATCGTATAAGCTTGCTTCATCAATTTTTACTGCATCACTTCCACTGTTCATGACCCAGACTGTGTTATGTAGTAGACAGAATTACATAATTTTAACATCTTCTTGCTCTTAAATGAGGTTCTCACTGCTGTCACTCCCATGCTTTCCTGTTTTACCCCCATCCAACAGAGAATTTTAATAGTGTTATTGCTAATAAGTATGATTGCGCAAATTATTATACAGGGATTTAGATTCCATTACAGTATTTTGAGAAAATATAATTAAATAAGCTTGAGAGAGGCGTAATTAGAAAGTGATGAATCGCTGTAGGAGCAAGGGTTTTCGTGAGCACGCTGCTCTCTGTACTAAAGAAAGGGCACAACCACTTGCCTACAGATTGCAAAGCTGGAAACAAGGAATCTCCCACCAACATTAGGGCACATCTCATGGCTAGGTTCCCATGTGAAGTCTCCAAGCACACGAAAACATGCTCGCTTTTGTGGAATAATTCACATAACACGCTTAATGACTGCAGCACTCATTTAATGGGTGTGAGATACAACTAAGCCTCCTTTAATGGCAAATTATGTTCCTTGGATGCTTTGCAGCCACAGGGAAGTGTCGTCGCTGAAACTAGAAAAACCCTGGAGTGGGTCTAGAATATGGTCAGCTATTAGGAACGGTCAGTTGCTGAGCAAGAGGAGAGGAGGAGTTCATAATTGATTGCTAGTGCTCACAGCCCCAACACGACCTCTGTGAAAGGGACAAAAATATAGCAGGAGAAGAACAATGGAGAGGGCATTGCTTGGCTTTTGCTCTTGGAGTCTTTTCGCATATACAGTGGTACCTCAGAAGTTGAACGGAATCCATTCCAGAAGTCCGTTTGACTTCCAAAACGTTTGGAAGCCAAGGTGCGGCTTTCGATTGGCTGCAGGATGTCCCTGCATCAGACGTTCAGGTTCCAAAGAACATTCGTAAACCAGAACACTCACTTCCAGGTTTGCGGTGTTCAGGAGCCAAAAACATTCAAGTCGCAAGGCATTTGTTCAACCAGGGTATGACTGTATATCGTTTTGTAAAGGAGGGTTATCCAGTGTGTAAATGTGTAAATGAGGGTGGTTGAAATGGAAGTGGCATCATCTTTGGCCATATTTCCATGACAATTAAAAAGGTTTTTTATTCTCTCAGACTTCTAGTGGGAACTAATGGGACTGTGCTGTTATGATGTCGAGGAAGGCTTTGACATTCGCTGCAATATTTTGATGGGAATGGGCTTTGATAATTGCTGTCAGATGCTGCTTCATATTGTGTTTTATTGTATGTTGTTTTAGTTGTGTTATACTGCAGTTTCTTTTTAATGTTGTTACCCACTTGGGAATCGCAAAAAAATATATAATTGAACAATCAATCAATCAAAGCTCTTTACCAATGAATTTCAGGGATATGAGAAGGCAATGGTGAACATTATTATCAAACCAGTTGTTGGTTGACTGCCATGGCTCTGTTAGGCAGCTAAATGCTACATTAAGACCTCAGCTTTCATGGCTACCTTTCCCCAGTTTGAGAGTGGAGAGAGCTGGAATTGCAGTTGCTATGCAACTATGGAATACATTCCTTAACTCCTTCAGGGCAGCTCAGAGATGCTTAGAGACCATGTCCATTGGTTGCCCAGCAAACCCTATATGTGCTTGCTAAAAATAAATGAGAACTGTGCCAGGACTGAAACTCTGGCAGGAACAGGTTGGCATCACTAGTAAAAGAGAACAATGCTGCAAGGGAAAACAAAAGCCAAAAATACAGAAGTAATTATCTGTGATTCTAATGGCAGGCCAAGTCCAGGTGGCATATCCCTGGAAGGAGATGAGGGGAAATAGGCCTTAGGGATGCTATCTCCATTTTAATGACAAACAGGAGGGTCTTGCAGTATATTTTACAGGTCCTCTTCATTTGTTATGTCCTTTGTCCTAACTAATGAGTGAAATGTTCTCACTGAGTTCCAGCTCATAAAAGGAATGTACTTGACTCTCTTAAGAAATTGGTGTTGCGGCAGAAGAATCTGTCTAGAACCTTAAAAGGGAACCTTTTAGATATTTACCTCTTAAAGCACTGTAGGCACATGTGAAACTTCAAGCAGCATTTACTTCGCATTATGAAACGGTTGGCTCCTGAGGAAGTATTGTGGGAAGTATTTGTTTCCAGACATGCCTGGAACCTGATGGCAGAGATTCATGCTATCTAATGCCTCGGTGCCAATAATATGGTGGAATGTGAACCACGCTAGACAAATGTAGCATGCCATCACTGAGGCCATTCTGAGAATCTTATCCCATCATGCTGTGATAGTAGCCTCTGTTTGGCATAATATACTTGCAGCACCTAAGAAGCCACTCCATAAGAGAGACATCCTCTCTTTTTGAACCTCCTTTTTACAAGTTCCCCTAGATTCCTGGTTTGAGGGCCACCCAAGGAAATTCCTACAAAAGAAGCCCACGGTTAAGACTATTTCTGTACAAGTAGCCTCACATTGGAAAGGGGAGGAGAAAAGAGGAGGATGGCAGAAAGCAGGTTGTTTGTCATGGAGCAAGAATTAAAGATTAAATATAATCATTCAGATGATCTGCTCATGATATGAGCCTTTGGGTCATGTACATAGCCCTTTCAAACCTTCCTTTACTTGAGGTGGCAATCAAACCAGGAAGTCTCTAACCATAGTTTCCCATTTCATCCAAACCAGGAAACTATGGCTTCAGAACAGGATACCGAGCCACTTTCAAACCATGGGTTAATATCCTGGCTTGTTCCACACTCTTGACTACAGTTTCCCTGTGGAAATGAATGAAACAGGAACCTATTCGTTAATGGAAGGCTTCCTGGCTTTTTCACTTGTTCAAAGGGGTTGTAAAGGTAAAGGTAAAGGGACCCCTGACCATTAGGTACAGTCGTGGCCAACTCTGGGGTTGCGGCGCTCATCTCGCTTTATTGGCCAAGGGAGCCGGCGTACAGCTTCCGGGTCATTTGGCCAGCATGACTAAGCCACTTCTGGTGAACCAGAGCAGCACATGGAAACACCGTTTACCTTGCCGCTGGAGCGGTACCTATTTATCTACTTGCACTTTGATGTGCTTTCGAACTGCTAGGTTGGCAGGAGCTGGGACTGAGCAATGGGAGCTCACCCCGTCGCGGGGATTCGAACTGCCGACCTTCTGATCGGCAAGTCCTAGGCTCTGTGGTTTAACCCACAGCACCACCCACGTCCCCAAAGGGGTTGTATGCATAGCCAAAAGGCTCATTAAGCTGAATGAAACTTCTGAATGTCACCACTGAGTGACCACCGCTTCTTCAGCCTTGCAGATGCATATCTGGCCTGTGGTAAAACAATTTGGTTGTTCATCAAGGTGGAGCCAATGCATACTTGATATGGGAATTTGTGCCAGATGTGTGGCAGTTGGAGGAAACTGGTAATGAGATTCTTTTAAAATATGTTAATATCTGTAGAAAAAAGCTCTGCGTGAGAAATGGCTCTGGGATGGATTAAATACTCTGACTCCCAAAGAACAAGAAGAAATGCAAAACCAGAATCGAGAGGATCAACAACGGATGAATGAGCTGGAACAAAATATCCTCAGGTACGGCACAAATTCTTCTTTTTATTGCTCGGTTATTAAAAGCTATGTGATCAGACCACTTTTCTATTCTTAATGGAGATTATTGTCTCTGGGGCCAGCTATTTGCCTTCTGCTGTTTCAGTAATACAGCCAAATTTTTCCCCAAAAAACACCTTGTTTTAAAACATCATGTTATGGATATGCTGCAAGTGGGTGAGATTTCACCATGTTTTTAAAAATCATTACTTAAAATTGGCAGCAACTGAGCATTTTAACATTTCAAATGGCACTTCAGTCCCTGGTATCTTCAGGTAGGACTGAGAACAACTGCTTAAAATCCCGTAGAACCACACCTAGTCATTACAGAGAATGCAGAGTTGCATAGGCCAATTTCTGACTCAATATAAGGCAGCTTGCCATGTTCCTGTGACATTTCGGATAGGACAGAGTTTTTAAAATTCTGATGTTCAACTAACAATAATAAAACAAGGAATCAAAGTTGCCAAAACTGTTTCGACATATTTGCATTCCCTCTGTTGCAACACCCCTACTTCAGTATGAATGCTGGTATCGCAAAGTGTTGACATTCATATTGGTAGAGTAGAGCTCAAATCTTGAAGTAAAGAATTTGAAATTGTTTTTTTAAAAAAATTCTTTCTTCTACAGAATGTGGTTAGTTTCGAATTCAGCAGAAGTACAGTCATACCTCGGGTAACAGACGCTTCAGGTTGCGCTTTTTCGGGTTACAGACAGCCGAAACCCAGAAGTACCGGAACGGGTTACTTCCAGGTTTCGGCAGTCGCGCATGCTCAGAAGCTCTACATTGCACTTTGTGCATGTGCAGAAGCACCGAATCGCAACCCGCATGTGTGCAAATGTGCCACTGTGGGTTGTGAACGTGCATCCCACACGGATCACGTTTGCAACCCAAGCATCCACTGTAGTTATTTTCCATATTCCATTCAGTCAACTTTAAAGTGCACTCAGGGGTGTAGCTAGCTGCTCCAGCACCCGGAGCGGCGGGGGCGGGCAAACTGCCCACGAGGGGACTGCAGCAATCCGCGCATGGGGGTGCCGCACGGAGGTGCCACGGCAATCTGCCCACAGAGTCCGCCTGGTGGATGCAAGCCCCACAATGCCATTTCGGTCAGTGCAGGGGCCCGAGGAGCCACCACATCACTCCCAGAAAAGATGCATGGCTTGGGGGCGCTGCAGGCCAGGCCCTGCGGTAAGTGCTGCCCCCCCCACATTGCGCCATCTGGGGCTGCCGTTATCACTTTGTGGGTGGATATTGGACTTTTTGTCAGACCGCTCCCAGAGGGTTCGGTTGGGCCCTTATACCTCTAATATGCTTAAGACTAACACAGGAACACCACAGGGATGCGTACTCAGTCCGCTCCTTTATATTCTCTACACGTACGATTGTGTCGCTACTCACCCTAGTAATAGGGTTGTCAAATTTGCAGATGACACAACTGTGATTGGGCTCATCCCTGAAAGGGAGGGTGAAACGGATTATAGAGATGAGGTGGAGCGGCTGACAGAGTGGTGCAGAGCTAACAACTTGCTCATAAATACAAGGAAGACAAAGGAGCTTGTGGTGGACTTCAGGAGACAGAAGAGCAACGTCCAGCCACTTTTGATTGATGGGGTCTGTGTGGAGAAGGTAACAACGTTCAGATTTCTGGGCATTGAATTACAAGAGGATCTGTCCTGGAGTGTCAACACAAGGGGACTTGTGAAGAAGGCGCAGCAGAGACTGTACTTTTTGAGAATACTAAGGAAAAAACATCTTCCGCAGAAACTGCTGCTTGCCTTCTATCACTGTGCCATTGAGAGCGTGCTCTGTGTGGTACAGAAGCTGTACTGCCCAGGACAGGATGGGGCTGTGCAGGGTTTTTAAGGCAGCAGAGAGCATTGCTGGCTGCCCACTCTCCACCTTAGAGCAGATTTATGTCACAAGGTGCCATAGGAAGGCACTGGACATAGTAAAAGATCCATCGCATCCTGGTCACTGTCTCTTCGAGCTCTTGCCGTTGGAATGGAGATACAGGTCAATGAAGACAAGAACGAGTCGTCTTAAGAACAGCTTCTTCTCCAAAGCGATCTCGGCCCTGAATGGGAAGCCCAGACTTTGAAAGTCATCTAATCTCCCTTGCTGTATTATATTGTATTGTCTAATTAGTGTTTTTATGGAGCAGTCAAGTAATTTCGTTGTCCCCGAAGGGGGCAATGACAATAAAGATATTCTTATTCTTATATTGTCACCCCCCTCAAGGATGACACCCAGGGTGGTCCGCACCCCCCTTCCTACAGCCCTGAGTGTACTACCTGGTCTACATGCCTGAAGTGTGCCTCTCTGCCTGAGGTGCCCTAATCACCTCACAATCAACGCAGGTCTCTCAGCAACCATGGAAACTGGTTTCCCACATGCTGTGAGTAGGAAGGATTTGGAGCGTGGAATTAGCATCAAAAGAAACCCCTGTAATGTTGTTACCAAGGAGCACACAACAGCACCTGTTTGGATCCTCTGTGATCTTATTAGAACTTTCTCGGCAAATTCTTTAGGAAAGAATTCTTTAGAAGCCAAACACCTTAGAAACCTCAAATCCTATCCAAGGCTCAGTACATAACAGTAGGCAGAGCTGAAAACAACATTGGCCGACGCTGGGGTGATTTGGAGTTGCCCCACACATTACACAATGCATTTTCAGTCCTGTGCGTGTACATATATACGTGGCAGGAATTTGCGGCCGGTAGATGATACGAACAAGAGAAGATGTGTACCTGTTGTGAGCATGTGTTGCCTTTCTTACATGTACAGATTTAGGCCTGGATGAGGCCTCTACATGGCAATGGGAAGGGGCACCACCCACCTCCCTTCGTGTAGTGCTGTTTCCCCTCCTCACCCCAGCCTGGATGAAAGATTATTGACTTTTAAAACATAATTTGCTTTGTTTGCCAGCTCTTTCCTTTTTATTAATTTTTATTCTGACCTTTCACACGCAGGACTCCTCCAAATTGTTGTCACGCCCAGAAAGTCTGTTTTGATGCATATACCCCCCCACACACACACACAAAAAAAAAAAATAAGTACCCTGCCTTTTGTTGGAATAGATGCCAACCGATTCCCAACCAAATGTCATCCGTACAAAACCAGAAAGGTTATCTGACAAAAGAGATTCCGTTAACTCCTGGATACAGATAATCATGTAGCAAATTAGATGCTGCATGGGCTGGGGACAGGGACAAGCGAATACCACTTTACTCAGTATTGATTGCATCAGGCCCTGTTCTACTCTGTTGGCACATTTACCGTGACTGAATAACTGCTAACTCTTCAGTACTATTTCTCACCAACGATGCTGTGCGTCTTCTTTTTTTCTTAAGCAGCGTTGTCCAATCATCCATTTTCGGATTGATTTGGCTGCTAAAAACAAGTATTCATGCCCAAGCTGAGTGAAAGTATTTCTGTCCATTTCCAAGAGAATGTGAACTGCAACTCCTGGAAATAATACATTGTTCTTGACATTCAACTTTTATGAAGTACCAACCCGACAAAAAGATGCTGTTCAAAATACAAAATGGAAAAACCCTCTCCCTCACCGCACTGCTCCATTCAGTGTTACATAGGGCAGACAAGAGCAGAGCTTTCCAAACTGTGTTGTGCGACACATTGTGTCGGCTGCAGTGTGTAGGTGTGTCGCGCAAATGCTCCCTGCTCTCCTGGGGCTAGAAAGGAGTTAGTTTAACCTCCGGTCTGCTAGTAAAACTGAATTACCATGTTGCGAAATGATGCATTTCTGCAAAGTGAGTCACCAACATGAAAAGCTTGGAAAACTCTGGAATAAAGTGTGAGGCAATTGCATTTGATGACGCTCCATTTGAGTAGTTGGCAATGGAGGACAGCCCTGTCTCTTCATTATCCCAGCTCCCATTTTGAGTAGGGATGAAAGAAGGCAGCAAATTCCATTCTAAACTGCGTTCATAACAAACAGCACTGTTTCCATTCCACTGCAGTTTGGTTTCTGTCATATACTATGTTATCTGTCTCTCTGTCCTGCTATTTTACATAAGTTATGTAACTATTTAGGTAACTAATGTAACTTTCATTCATTTCAATGTAAGAGAAGCAACAAAATTTTTTAAACAATGTTTAAAAAAGCCACTTATTGTATATTGTTTGCGGAATTAAACAACAACATGCTTGAATGCTGATCATATTTGTTTGATTGGTTTCCGTTCCTGGTTTCCACTGACTAACCATGCGAATTGCAGAGATTTTCTATTTTCCTCAGAATTTTCTGACATCTATCACTTAGAGGGTCACTAATCTAACCAAGCTGATGTGACCCACAACAAAATGTGGCAGACTGTCGTGTTCCTTTTTCAGTGCAATTCTCCAGGATACTTCATTTCATTCCTCCTCCCACATAGTTTTCTGCAGTATTCAATGGTCACTGAGCATGGTCAGTCCTCGTGGGGATATTTTCGGAGATTTTTCGTAGCTTTACCAAACCTTAGATTCCCTCAGACCTGCCGAGACCTCCCTCTAGTGCCTGAACATCAGAAATAGGGGTAATGATGGGCTCGAAATAAAACCATTGTTGCACTGTCAGAGATTAGGTGGTACGTAGTATGTTTTCTCTTTATTGCAGTTGGCACCATTAACCATTGCTTCTCCAAATATTGTACATAATGCAGACTTGAAAAAGAAATTGAGGACCTTGAGAAAGAAGAACTGGCCATCTCAGCTAAAGAAAAGGCCATACTGAAGAAGCTTAAATCGGTAGAAAGAACCACAGAAGATATTATAAAGGTCAGTGTCTAATTTTAAAGTCCTGCTACTGATGTAATCTCTGTCGCTTTGCAAAAATAATCAATTGAGGGGGAGGCAGGGATGAAAGCAAGGGAATGTCACAGAGCTCCCAAGTGAAGTTCAGCAGGGGGAAATAGGAGCGACTAAAACTTACAGTGGTCAAGCCCCTCCAAAACATGCAGGTTTATCGAGATATGTTATGTTGTGTTGAGATATGTTATGTTATGTTGAGATTGCCACAGGAATGTTGCATCACATTTATACCCTAGTATTGGAATATTTGCACTTTGTGCTCTAAACTACAGCATTATTTTAGCATTAAAAATAGCTCAGGGTTAACTGTTGACTGTATATCTACGTTGGCAGAGTATCAAGAACATATGGAGGGAGGGGGGAGCCTAAACTCAGAGAGGAAAAATGCTCTCTATGTTTATTCACCCTTCAGTCAAAGACTGAACAAACACGCAAGCTTGCCAACGTGTCCTGAAAGTCAAATAGGCCCAAAGGGGTATTATGCAATCGCTTTTGTAGAGAGAAGCTACTGCCATCCATTGCCCCAGAGTGGTCTAATTGAAGATGCGGCAAGGCAGAGAAAGTCATAGACGAAAAGCTATATTGCAAGAACAGTTGTCATCACACCCAGGAATGATAAATATATTGACCAATTGCATATGCCTCATAGGAAGGTAAAATACCTTATTTAATAACCCAGCAAAATTATTTTTCTTTTTGATGTTTATTAAATTTGTATACAGTCCTATACCCACAGTTCTCAGGGCCATTCACAAGATAAAATCACAAAAATACATAATAAAAATAAATAGAAAAACAACCCAATTATCACCCCTCCCCAACACATTATAAAAGGGCATCAGTTGTCAATTAGCCAAAGGCCTGGTTAAAGAGGAATGTTTTTGCATGGGACCTAAAGACATGTAACAAAGGGGCCAGGCAAGTCTCCCAGGGGAGAAACTTCCACAGTCAGGGGGCCACTACAGAAAAGGCCAAGTCTTGTGTTGCCACACTCTGGACCTTTGGTGGAGGAGGCACACGAAGAAGGGCTTCAGAAGATGATCTCAGGGTCCAGAAAGGTTCATATGGAGAGAGGCGGACCCTGAGGAAATGTTTTATATATATGGAGGATATGGTGTAGCGATTTATAGACATATACACACATATATATATTCCACTGCCGCTACATATTCTGTGTGGTTGACAAGCTGTGACACTTTCAACCCTACTGGTGGTTATTCACAATACTTGCTTCTTCTTCTTTCTCAGTCTGTGAAGGTGGAAAAAGTAGAGACTAAAGAAGGTATGTTCACTCAGAAGCCCTGAATTTTACATTATTTGTGACTAACGTTAGAGGTAAAAAGGGTTATGTATTAACCATTCTCTCTTTTCACAGAGCCGCCTGACTACATTTATGCCAACATACCTGACCTTCCAAAATCTTTCAGGCCTTCTGCACTTAAAAGGACAGGGCATCTAGAAGCAGAGGACGATGAAGAAAAGCGAAAAGGTAAAATTCAGCAATGCAGTTAAAGAAAGGGTGTAGATTTATAATGGGGTACATCTAAAATGGGGTACATCTAAAAGGAAATGAAATGTGTATTTGAAATAAATAAGTATGCATAGATTAGATAGATGATAAATAGATAGATATATAGATAGATGATAGATAGATAGATAGATAGATAGATAGATAGATAGATAGAACACACAGAGAGACACAAATCTTTTTTTCTCCTCCATGTACCTCAGTATTGTCTACTTTGACCTGTAGTGCTCTCCAGGGTTTGATGCATTTGACTAAACAGACTTTTCTCATAAGATATATACAGTGGTACCTTGGGTTACATACGCTTCAGGTTACTTACGCTTCAGGTTACAGACTCTGCTAACCCAGAAATAGTATCTCCGGTTAAGAACTTTACTTCAGGATGAGAACAGAATCGTGCAGCGGCAGCAGCAAGAGGCCCCATTAGCTAAAGTGGTGCTTCAGGTTAAGAACAGTTTCAGGTTAAAAACAGACCTCCGGAACGAATTAAGTACTTAACCCGACGTACCACTGCATATATTTGAGGATGTGTGGCACTGGCTACACACAATGTTGTTTTGTTTGTTCTATTTTGTTTTGCATGAGTTTTGCCTGTGCTTCGTTTGCCAAGTAGAGTGTGATGGTGAGCACACTATTCTTCCTTGTCAAAGACACCTTGTTTCCAGAATACTGCTAGCTATATCTGTTCCATGTTCCCGAATATCTCAAATGCTGAAATGAGAGGATGGGCAGGTTCTTAATTAGCAAACATTTTGAAACGCCCAGAGCTTGCCCTAGAGCATTGGCAAAGACTGAACGCAAGCCAGTGCCTTCCAGATACCGACACAGAAATTCAAGCTCAACCCCATGGCTGATCTTTAGTGAGAGCCAAAATGACAAGCTGAAAGATGTTCCCTTAATCGCTCCTTTTGTTTCCTCAAACCTTGCAAGTTGGCAGAAGAACGTGAGGTCCAATGAGTGTCATTGTCTACCTTAACTTTATTGTGCTATATCAAACTTGCACGTTATCCCAGTAGCAGGAATGGAAATTGTTGTCTCGGCTCTGCTTACTCGTTGCCATGGGTGTGACAAGCTCTTGCTCTTCAGCAGGACTGCTTAAAAAAATAAGAGTCTTGCTGAATCATGCCAGAGGCCTATCTAGCCCAGCTGCCTTAAACCAAGTCAGATGACCGATTCGTCTAGTTCAGCATTATCTTCACTACTGCCAATAGCATTTTGGTCTTTTCCTGCCCTAACCTGGAGATGCCAGGGATCTAGTGGATACAAAGCACAGTCTCTACCCCTGAGCTTTGGTCCTTCCTGAGGAATTGGTGTTTCTGTTTTTCAGGCAATGCCCTAGAGGTGCACGTGTGCTCAGATAGGCTAGTAGAACGACTTCCTGTCTTGAATTTATTTGTAACACTGACTTACAAGCTCAGCCCTACTGCCACCAGAACACAGGTAACCCACCAACCTGTTCTGGCATTTCGCAGAGAGGGAAATGGTTGTTGTTTAGTCATTTAGTCGTGTCCGACTCTTCGTGGCCCCATGGACCAGAGCACGCCAGGCACTTCTGTCTTCCACTGCCTCCCGCAGTTTGGTCAGACTCATGCTGGTAGCTTCGAGAACACTATCCAACCATCTTGTCCTCTGTCATCCCCTTCTCCTTGTGCCCTCAATCTTTTCCAACATCAGGGTCTTTTCCAGGGGGTCTTCTCTTCTCATGAGGTGGCCAAAGTATTGGAGCCTCAGCTTCAGGATCTGTCCTTCCAGTGAGCACTCAGGGCTGATTTCCTTAAGAATGGATAGGTTTGATCTTCTTGCAGTCCATGGGACTCTCAAGAGTCTCCTCCAGCACCATAATTCAAAAGCATCAATTCTTCGGCGATCAGCCTTCTTTATGGTCCAGCTTTCACTTCCATACATCACTACTGGGAAAACCATAGCTTTTACTATACGGACCTTTCTTGGCAAGGTGATGTCTCTACTTTTTAAGATGCTGTCTAGGTTTGTCATTGCTTTTCTCCCACAGTATTACAGCAGCTGTTTGTGTGGACCTCCATTCCACACCCCATCCTTGCTTTAAACCATTGCAGGTAGCCGAACAGTAAGACCAAGAGCTGCCTCTCTAGTCTTTAAAGGACAGACGACATATAGCTCAAACCAGCAAGGAAAAGATAGGGAGGAGGCTGGAAAAGGGAGATGGAAAGCTCTCCGTATTGCTCATGAACTCCTCCTTAGCGCCTCCAATCCATTGGGCTCAAAATCTCCTCCCAAGTAGCAGTGTATTCTGCCAGTGGATCCTAAGATATCTGATGTCTTCCTCCAACCATCTGTGACCCCAGTTATCACGGAGGCTAACTGCATGTGACAGTGGCAAAAGCCATTTCCTGGAGCATGGGTTGTGCTGGACTTACATAGGGTAGGCTCAGGGTGATTGAAACCAGACAAGAAAAAATATAAGGGATAGAAAAGACGTGCTCAGTCTTCGTGCCTGCACTTTCCCTACTCCAAAACACACTTCCTAGGTGCAGCGGGGCTTGCCTCCAGTCTTCGAGCTCCATTAGGAGAAAAACAGTTGCAGGGAGAGCATTACAAGTAAGAAAAATAGCAGCTGGAGAAGAATCTATCATACCCTGCATCTCTGCATGCATTGCTTGAAATTATTCGACACGTTCCATAGGAAACTGCTGGTGCCCCATGTTCTAAAATAACCGCCTGCTGCTGTCATGTGCAAGTTCTTGTGACCTAGCATAATATTATTTTTACAGTGGTACCTTGGGTTACATACGCTTCAGGTTACATACACTTCAGGTTACAGACTCCGCTAACCCAGAAATAGTACCTCTGGTTAAGAACTTTACTTCAGGATGAGAACAGAAATTGCACGGTGGCAGCAGGAGGCCCCATTAGCTAAAGTGGTGCTTCAGGTTAAGAACAGTTTCAGGTTAAGAACGGACCTCCGGAACGAATGAAGTACTTAACCTGAGGTACCACTGTATTATTATTATTATTATTATTATTATTATTATTATTATTATTATTATTATTATTATTAACATTTGTCTGAGAGAGTGAAGTTGGTGTTGTTTCATCTCTTCAGGTCTTTGTTGATTTGTCGCCACAAGGAGTTGTAGTTGTGGAGGTACAATTTGTTGAGGTTTCTGCTTATTTGTACCCCTAGGTATCTGAACTTGGTGCGGCAAAGTTTTATCTTGGTGATGTTGGCGAATTCTTTTTGGGTATGGGGCACACAGCCTCCGACTTTGCAAAGTTTACCTGTAGGCCCGACACCATTGCAAATGTGTTGAGTTCTCTGATTAGGGAGGTTGCTGTATTTATGGGGTCTGGTGTTCGACCATTAGGTCGTCTGCAAAGAGCCCTAATTTATTGTATTATTGACATTTGTATATATCTTTAGCACTTGTGTTACTTTGCTTTATAAAGGACTCTTATTTCTTCCGTTGCAGCATTGTTCGCTATGGAAATTAAAGTTGAAAAAGACCTGAAGACTGGAGAAAGCACAGTTTTGTCAACAATACCACTACCGTCAGAGGAATTTAAGGGCGCAGGAGTGAAAGTGTACGATGACGGCAGAAAGTCGGTCTATGCAGTGTGTTCCAATGGAAGTGTCACAAACAAGGAAGTAGATGACCTTGCGCCTGTTGAAGTGGAGGACCTCTTGAGGCAGGCAACGGAGAAACAATCCAAGTCTCCCACTGAATATCATGAACCAGTATATGCAAACCAGTTTTGCAGGCCCACAACTCCCCAGAATGATAAGTTAGTCCAGGGACCAAATAGCCAAAAAGGAGCTCTTCAAAACAAGACAAACAGCCTGGACTGTTTTTATAAGGAACCTGCCTATAAAAAAGAGCAACCATTTAAAGAAAATGGCCTAGATTCTTCCAAGAGCTATCGGCACAATTCTCACTCTCCGGTCCTTCAACGAACACGAAGCCCACCACAGATTAGCCCCCCAAACAAGATGGCAACTAACGTTCAAAGAGAAATTCTACAAGAGGCTGTTGAACCCTATCAGAAGATGGGAGAGAACCAACAAGGTATAAAATTCAGAAACTCTGTAAGTACCCATGAAAGGCCTCCTTCAGGAACTCTGGAAAGTGATGAAGGTTCTAGTTATAGTGTGGTCCAAGCTGTGCCGTGTTACGTGGATGATACCGAACCCGTTACAATGATTTTCATGGGTTACCAGCATGTGGACGATGAAGAACTGAATAAAACTGTCTGTGGGTATGATGGACTTATCCATGCAGAACTCGTCGTCATTGACGATGACGGTGAAGAAGAGGACAGCAAGGAGGAGAGTCGAGCTGGAAAGCCTTTGTATCATCCAGTTGGTCCTTCTAGCCAGGTCTACCAGACCTCCAACCAAACAAGTGCAATTCCACAGACAAACCCCAGCAAAACCACCAGTGACGGTGTAAATGTGTCGCCTTATAAAAATTCCATATCGCTCAAGGAGCAAGAAGAAAGTCTAAGCTGTGCTACCTACAATGGTCAGATCGATAGCCGGTTATCAGGTGATGGAACAGAGGATCCCTCCTTAACAGGTAAAAAAAGGGGCAAGTCACGACACTGTTGCGCTCTCATGTGACAGACTGACTACTTCTCTTTCTCCCTTCGTTCCTTCCTTGCTTCCTCTTGGCATCTCTACACCTCAGAGCTGACTAATACAGACTATCTAACCCATTTCTCCCATGTTCTAACACTTTCATTCAAGTGTTAACAATGTTAACCATGCTACACTGAAGGACCTAAGTGCACAATGCAGCAAAAAAAATTTAAAAGCTCCAGATACGGATGGTATAAATCAGATACAGATCTTTGTACTTCAAGTGCAACTTGGAAACACTGATTAAAATGTTATCTCCTTGGTCCTATGGCATGTGAGAAAAATGGTTGCATTTCAGTAGTAAATAATAGCCTTTCTTCCTATTCTGCGTCTCCATTTCTGGAGCTCGGTCATGCCTCTCTCTGTTCTCCCGACTTTGTACTGTATAATGTACCTTTTACCTTAACACAGAAAGGCTGGTTGAACAGGTTTGCTTTACTTTAACCTTGATTTAACATTGGCCACTTCACTTGAAATGTATTTATGCAAGTTTTGATATCTTTTCTTAGCCTGCTTGATTTGGATGTATGTGGGTTTGTTTGTTTGTTTGTTTGTTTGTTTGTTTGTTTTAAAAAATAGTAAGTATGACTAAAATCCAATTCTTTTATCTAACCTCTGTCTGTCTGTCTTCCTTAAAATAAAAAGGTGTTACATTTTCTAACCTGTTTGCATGATTACTTTCACTCTGCTTTCACTCTCCTCCTTGCTAGAAGCTTTTTGTATTCTGTATGCTTCTTAGAACACAACAGCCTCAAATCCAAGTACTTCAAACTTCTGGTAATAGTTCTGTTGGGGGAATAAAGGACTGGGTTCACCAAACGTGGACTGCAACATATAGGCCTGATCCCCCAAAGAAGTAAAGCTGAATTATTTGGATTTATAATAGTTTACATCTATTGACTTAATTTAGGACTAATACTGTGAATATGCATGCAGTTGCACAAAGGAGATCCCACTAACAAAAATAAGAAAAGTATAAAGGTAAAGGTAAAGGTAAAGGGACCCCTGACCATCAGGTCCAGTCGTGACCGACTCTGGGGTTGCACGCTCATCTTGCTCTATAGGCCGAGGGAGCTGGCGTTTGTCCGCAGACAGCTTCCGGGTCATGTGCCCAGCATGACTAAGCCGCTTCTGGCAAACCAGAGCAGCACACGGAAATGCTGTTTACCTTCCCGCCGGAGCGGTACCTATTTATCTACTTGCACTTTGACATGCTTTCAAACTGCTAGGTTGGCAGGAGCAGGGACCGAACAACGGAAGCTCACCCCGTTGCGGGGATTCGAACCGCCGACCTTCTGATCGGCAAGCCCTAGGCTCTGTGGTTTAACCCACAGCGCCACTTCAATATAAATGGATTTAACACCCAACAGATTTATTTCAATGGGCTTTGAACTTTGGCAGGCCTGCACATGTATTGAAGCCTGCCGGTCTGTTTTACAAACTTCCCCCTCTTCGCTCCATCTTTGTTTTCAAGGCAGTTGACAAAAACAGAACATTAATCAAGCCACAGATGAGCCACCATACATGACATTGTGTTGTGTTATGGGGTCATGAGTCCTGCCTGTTTTATGTCTTCCAGCTTCAATGGCATTTACGGAGCCAGCTTTTCGTGATCTATCTCTTTGTGTTAAAATTTTGGAATGCATTGCAGCACATTCATCTCAGGCGCTCACCACCTGCCAATAGTACTCCTCCAAATATGAGTTCCATAGTAGAATAATGGAATTCATATTAATCTAAGCTAGCCTGGAGCACACTGTTCCCTGACTGCAGAACTTGTCCCCACTGCTGAAGCCAAGTAGTTCTTCTTGTTGCTTTGGTCCTCTTCCCATGCATTGTTACTGTGCCTCGCCACATACGGAGTAAGTGGAGAATGCTAGGAAATGAGTAATTTTCCCAAACAGTCTCCTAATTATCCTGCTTGGCCCCCAAAGAAAACAAAGCCAGGAAGACCAGCTGTAGGGCAAGGTAGCAAACAAACAAAGAGCTGCTTGTGAGAGGGGAATAGAGGCGTTCTCAAATCTATTTTATTTACTTGTTCCTTGTCAAAACCCATCTTACGAAAAGCCCTGAAGTCAGTGCCACCGTGCCATGTCAGGGGAAGGCCCAGTAGTCCAGAGAAGCATTCCTGGATGCCTTTCGCATTGGAGGAGGAGAGCGCTTAAAAATCTAAACAACAAAAAGGGACAGCCTTTGTAACCCGGGGGGGGGGGATAAGAGTTTCATACCAAGGAAGGAAAAGAGGCACAAGTGTCAACAGGCCAGAATGGAAATGGTGACACCTCCTGCAGTTCAGTCCATGAAGTTTCTAGCCTTCAAACATTTTCAAACCCAACTCCTTGCACCTGATTTTGGTTCTAGACTGTGGAGGTTTGATTTTTTTATTAAAGTAGATCCTACAAGGCCCAACGTGTAGTGAACAAAGACTGTATGAAACATTTCGTGGCTTAAAAAACACAGCAAGGTCACTCTTTTCCTTGACTTGGAATGAAGTTGGCTTGGTGGGCAAATGCCTTAAAATCCAGTATTTCATAAGAAACGGCAAGATACATATCAATCTAGCATTGTGCATACATCACTTCCCAAACCAGTGGCAGGAGCGCACTGCATTCAGAGTGAAGAGAATTCTCAACTGAGAAATTAAAAGGCATATTGTTTACTGTCAAATGTCCAGCAAGTTAGAGGGCAGATCAATGACCACTTTGACAGCCGTGCAAGAGGTTTTAGTGCCCATTTTTCCTTCACCTGCCACCTATGCTGTTGTCTCTCTGCACACTAATAACTTCTGATTTTTAACTCTACTAACACAATGCTCTCTTGGACCTAACCATTTGAGGTAAGTTCAATTCTCTTTAAAAGTTAGATTTAGAAGTGGGATAGCGCATGGAATTTGTGACTTTTTTATTTATTTATGTTGCAGCTCTGAGAATGAGAATGGCAAAACTGGGCAAAAAAGTCATTTAGGAGCTGCAGTGGTATAAATACTAAGTATCTGCTGGTGTGATGTGAAGCAGAAGAGGAGCTTTCTACATTTTGGACTTTGACGGCTTTCGCCTATTCGAAAGAAGCATACATAAGAATAATGGCACCCTGCAGGAAAGTGAATGGGGCGCAAGTTGTGCTTCCAGCTACTCAACCCAGTCCATATGAATTTAACTTCAAGTGCCTTCAAAAATTTCTGATAACAAATGGGACATTTCTAATAAATGCTATGACTATGTAATTGGAAGCTAAGAGCCAGTATCTTTAACAAGGCTGCACCCATAAGAGTCCCATTTATTGAGTGAGGGTTGGCTGTTTCCTATTCAGATCATTCTCTAAGCCCAACCACACAAGCAAGAATATATCTTCCTATTCTTACCAATTGTGGATGGAGTGTCACAGCTCATGATTTGTACATTCCCATAAATCACGGGATCTGAAGTGGGACTATGACACTTCAGGAGGTTTACTACTACCCAAACCCACCATCTTCCCTAGAGATTATCTCCATGTGCTCTTTTGGTTCTTGTTAAGGAAACTACTGGCAGCGTGAACTACATACTCTAACCAACAGCTTTTGTCAGGCCTCATTCATCTCCCACAGGGTGACTAGGGGTGCCGGAAGATAGATTTCTACTTCTGACAGTGGCAGGGCCAGTTCTCTGAACTACAAATAGCCTTGACCTATGTACAATCCTGGGACATGGGTGGCACTGTGGGTTAAACCACAGAGCCTAGGACTTGCCGATCAGAAGGTCGGCGGTTCAAATCCCTGCAACGGGGTGAGCTCCCGTTGCTCAGTCCCTGCTCCTGCCAACCTAGCAGTTCGAAATCACATCAAAGTGCAAGTAGATCAATAGGTACCGCTCCAGCGGGAAAGTAAACGGCGTTTCCATGCGCTGCTCTGGTTTGCCAGAAGTGGCTTAGTCTTGATGGCCACATGACCCAGAAGCTGTACGCCAGCTCCCTCGGCCAATAAAGCGAGATGAGCACCACTACCCCAGAGTCGGCCACAACTGGACCTGATGGTCAGGGGTCCCTTTAACTTTACCTATGTACAATCCCACCTGGCCCCCTATCACCAGCCTGCCAGCTGTGGACCACGGAAATGGCAAGAGCAGAGACTTTAGAAAGATATTTATATGGTTAACAGTACATGCCCAAGTGTGTTTGCAGCTTCAAAAGTGAAGGCATCATGCACATGTAAAACCCTACTAGAGATGGAAAGCGCTGCCACTCTCTGCTTATGCACTCATACTCAATGCATCCTGCATTGTGTCAACCCCATCGCATTTCCCCATTCAGAATTGGGGCGGGGGGAGGTCAAAAGTCTGTTATGGGGTGGGTGGGTGGGAGAGAGACCAACAAGCAGGGTTTAGGTGTTTCTTCCCACCATCTTATGCTTATATCCATCTGTCACTTTTCCACTCCATAGTTACAGACTCCCACTGACCTAGGAATAAGCCCCATTGAATTCAATGGGATTTACTGCTGCATAGTCATGGTTAGGATTGTGCCGTTAGCCACTTCAGATTAGACAGCGCTTCCCCGCACCACTGTGGTCATTTTTTCCTCCAGCGCCTCTGCTAAACACATTTTCAGACGGGTAGAGGTCTACATGGCCAAAGTTCTCAAAAAGTTAAGGAAAAAATCACAACAAATCATGCTCCAGCATAAGGATTTGCTGGAAGGAAAGTTCTCTGCTTCAGGACATAGCTATCTGCTGCACAAGAACTCAGCATGGGCCACAAATAGGACAGAGAGAAAAAATGGGCAAGACTCGCTGATTTGGAGAATTTCCGGAGACAACTGGCTGCATCATAAACAGTGCATATGTGTACAAAAAAATATTTAAAATAGTTGAAATTTTGTTTGGGCATTGTGCTTTCAAAGCACAGATTTCTATTCTGATAAAGATTTAGATTTGTGCTTGTGGGCTGTTTCATTTCTTTGCATTGGCAATCGTTTAAACTTAACCATGATTAAACTCTGAGCAAGAGCACCCCACAGTGTCTCAGCAGTAGAAGTGACAGTCCCAGTGGCTCGGCTGTGCATCCAAGAGTTTTATACGAAAATGCCAAGTGCAGGAAGACTGCATCTTCCCTACAAACAGGTCAAAGACAATGAGAGAGAGAGAGAGAGAGAGAGAGAGAGAGAGAGAGAGAGAGAGAGAGAGAGAGAGAGAGATTTGGCAAGCAGATTAGCCTGCTTCAATGCATAAGTAATACATATAGTTATGGTTACAGATAGGTAGCCGTGTTGGTCTGCCATAGTCAAAATAAAAAAATTCCTTCCAGTAGCACCTTAAAGACCAACATGCACACGAAAGCTCATACCAAGAACTAACTTAGTTGGTCTTTAAGGTGCTACTGGAAGGAATTTTTTTATTTTGACATATAGTTATGGCAGGAGGCCAGGGGTTCTCTTTAATTGCCCATTTCATTAACTTTCAGACAGTGATTCACGGACACCTGAAAATGCAAGTCCATGTGTGGATGGCACTTGCTTCTGGACAAACTGAGATGGCTTCTTCATTTATATATCGAGAAAAAAAGAAAAAAGTACGCAGAGTACACAAGGCAACTCTTTTAATTTATGCAATTCACACTTTCATAATAAGATAAAAAAATGAAGCACTGGAATGTAATGCACAAGTATAAAATCAGTGCAGATGGTCTCACACTTGATTTGTGCAGGGTGTAGCAAGTAGGGAAAGCAAGGAAAGGGTCAAGAGGACAGGGAGTAAGAAATCCAGTTATTTCAATCTAGTGTGGAAGACAACATGAACCACAATGGGTGGGATCCAATTGCATCCTTTTGCCCGTGGGAAGAGTTTTTCATCCAGCAGCAGCCTTTGCAAATGGATGAGGACAGATTATTTTTGCTCATTCTGCACCTCCCCCTCCCACCGGCAGCATCTCCCATGCTATTCTTGAGGGACCCACACCATCTAGAGCAGGAAAGGGATGCATTATCATCTGCCTCTGCTGTTTGCAGTGACATCTAATGGATAATTGGATTTCACCCAGAGACTGCAGGTTGACAGTTTTTTTTCATACATACACATATTTGTATATATATATATATGTGCCAATCATTCTTTAAACAAAAGTTGGCACTAGTTCTAGAGAGCTTTTTGGTACAGCTACTAGTTACCTGTTAAAGAAACTCAGAGTGAGGAGAGAGATGTAATCTACAGGAACACTGGTTGCTTCAAAGGAGAAAGGGCAGTTAGATCTCCACCAGAGCTGTTTCCCCCCCACCCTTAACACCACATAGTCTTCCAACAGAGCTACAAATCCAAGACCTTTGTGTCAAACACAGTCCTGGGGATCTCCGATGCCTGAAATAAGTTGTTCCAAACAATATCTGGCCCCTAACTGGCTTCCATTCTCGTTCCCTCTCGACTCACAAAATTGTTTCCAAATATAACTGCTGAAATCCCTATGGATGAGGCATCCTTAAAAACTAATGTCTTACAGTCCGTAATCCAGCCTTTAGTGGTAGACCATTATTCTTCATCACACTGAGACAATGACTATCTTCATCCATGCTCAGGTTAGAGGCAGGCCGGGGAGAGAGATATGTAGACCTTTAACCATCCTCTAGCTAGCCTATAGATAGACCATGAGCATATGGAGCTCGTATGTCATTATGGTGGTGGTTGCAGGTGGAGACTAGCTAGGAGTGACATGAACATGTTGACCTATTAGATGGACGGACAGACAGCTGATCAAGTGCAATGGCAGGCAGTCCAGTTCAAATCAATGGCAACCCTGGAACAAGAAAGGCCAACTTCTCAAATGGAAGCTCTCCCTTGAGCCTTGAAGTGACCGATGAATCTACAGGATCCAGATAGACAAATGTTGAAGGGAGGCGTTTAGTCATGCTGGAGACCAAGGCAGTTCTGACCAGGTTGGGACAACGTATTTGCCAAGAAAGGTCTAATTCTGCCCTGCATCGGCTGTATAACGAGGACCAGGTTTATATGAGGTTTCTTAAATCCCGAATTGGCAGTGTTTACGTTACAGATCGTCCTTCTGCTATGAACTTCAGCAAGACACGTCTCCAACAGTTCTATTGCAAGCTCTTTGGAGTATTAAAGGCTTCTTCTTTGTCATACTTTTACAATTGCTGTCAGGAAGGTGATGAGAAATGCCACATTGCCGCTAATGTAGATGAACAGCACTGTCTTTTTAAATGTGTGCCCCTGTAAAGAGAGAAAGGGAAACACTGGGAATGCAACCATTTGTGAAAATGCTGAGTCAGTTCAGAAAAAAGGCATGTGTCTACCAGTCTAGCCTTCTCCAGCATGGTGCCCTGGCAAAAATAAAGAGTAGAGAGGATATACGGCAAGTATGTGAAAACCATAGCTGTCAACGTTTTCCTTTTTTTAAGGGAAATTCCTTTATTGCGAATAGGATTCCTCACAAGAAAAGGAAAAAGTTGACATCTATGGTGAAAACTCTGGCCCATCAGATGCCAATTGTGGTTCGAGGACCCGATCCCTGCTTGGTGAAATGAAGACACGTAATATAAGGTTAATGGGCAAGAAAAGGCCACAACTTTATTGATTACAGCAAGTGAAAAGGTATTGGCTTAGGCATTGGATCACGACAATTGACTCCACCCACTTGAAGAGGGGTGAGCCTAAAAAGGGGGATTACATCCAACTATAAGCTCTCCCCTGATGTCACCAAGGGTCGTGCCATGGCCCCTCGCCACACAGGCATCGGACAGGATCCACGACCGCCGGATTCCTTTAACGGAATACCCAAAATTGAAGGCGTAGGCGATGGCCACACCTAGCCCTTCCACACACCACAAACACATTCCAGTGCCTAACCTACCCACCAATACCAAGAAAGTTGTGACGATTGCTACAAGGTAGGCAAAAAAAACCACAAGGCCTAATGCCAAATGGAAAAATTCCTACCAGGCCCCCTGGACAACCTGGGCGACCAACCTAAGATCCATAGCAAGGCCAAGAGAAAAAACCAAAACCCTGAGCTCTAAGGGAGTGGAGGGTGGGTGACTCACGACGGGAAGGTGGAAAATGAGGCCGCATGGCTGGCGCAGCAGCAAGTTGAGCTGCAAACCCGCCCCCTCCAAGCCACCTGATTGGGGGCTTACCTGTGGGCAAGGTGCGCCAGCCAGGTGAGTGGGAGGAGCAGGGGGCAACACCCCCTGCATGAGGCAGACATCGGGTCCCGCCCACAACCCCTCCCCTCTTTGCAAGAGGAGAGGCTCTTCCATCAGCCCTAGCCAGCAAAGCCAATGGTCAGGAGTAGGGGTAGACAACATTTCCAGTTGTCTCAGATTCTCATTTTTCCACTCTAAAATTGTCCCCATTTGGCACCAATTTGATTTTTTTTTATTAAAAAAAAACCTCATGAAAATTTATCAAAATCTTAGTATGACTTTCTCCTAATAAACACATTTTTATATGAAGGTTTGACTAACTTACACATTTTTGCAAGCAATTTCCCTTAATATCGTGCCTTTTTCTTTGTTATTTCACTAACATATTCATTTTTACACACACCTTCCCCCAGTCTATGTATTCCTGTAAAACATTGTTTGGTTGGGGAACTACATCACAAACTTTGGATAAGTGTGAATTTCGAAGGATAACTGCGTTTTGGTTCACACACTGCTTCAGAAAGTGTGAATTGGACAGATCCGGCTTTAAATGTGAACTGGGTTTAATTTCCCCTTCATTCCTAAATCAGGAATAATGAGAATTGTGGTCTGACAACATCTGAAGGGCCACAGGTTAGGAAAGGCTGATCTGGAATGTACCACTACAGGATACAAATGGGGGGGGGGGCAACATTCCAAATGCTTCCCCATTGAAAGAGAAAATCTCTGCACATGATACATCAAGGAGATGGGAAGGAAGCTTGTCCACAAGGCTAGCCAACCTATTGCATTAGCTTGCTTTTTGCTTAAAAGCACATGGGAGCATTCAAATGAGCTAGCCTTACACCCTGAAAGTAGTATAGTTCTTAGTAGGCAGCTCCATGCTCAGACAAAATATATATGCATATATTTATCCTCTCGCATTCTGTGCTTACCTGTGCCTCTGCCGTTGTAATAGACTGCAGAATCTGTATCCTGTCATCTTCCAACACTTGAACTGCAAAATAAAAGTTTCACAGTTAATTTTTATTTAGCCTGAAGCCATCAAAGCAATGTAGAAGATAAAAATATATAATCCCCCAAAATGCAAATTCTGAAATTAAAACTGTGCCTACAGATCTAGATCAGAGCAACACTCTACCCTTTAGGTTTCTGGTCATTTACCAGATTATCTTAAAAGACACCAGACACAATCCAGTGGACACAATAGATCTTTAAGCAGCCCTGCTTTAGATTGTGCCTGTTGAGCTTCATCCACCAGCTCAAAATAAAGGGGGTGTCGCTCGTTCATTTGAGATGAAGACACTGTTTGAAATGAGCATATTCTGACGGAGAAGTGGGAATGCTGTCCTTCACATAGTTCCATTCTGGAACACACTTTACTTATTCTAGTTTAAGACACCAGCTGTAGAGTGTGGAAGCTTTGACACTCCATTGGCCATGCTGGCTGCGATTGATGGGAGTTGGGGGGCTGGAAGGCCACAAGCTGGGAAAGGCTGTCCAATGGAAGATACAAGAGGGCAGAGGAGAGAAGTGTGGACAGAGATTTCCATTTGGTCCCAGGAGAACAGAGCTCAAATGCCTGCTTATCCATAGGCTTTCCTGGTGTCAGAAGCATTTACCATCTCAGCCTCAGAACCTGATCCATAAAGTAAACCAATCAGCAAGTTCTTTGCCCTTCAAACCCATGTCTCTTCAAACTGATAAGCAAAGGAGGTATGTGATGGGCTAGTTTCGATATACATCCCTCCTGCCACTTCTGCCACATTATTGCTCCTGAATAAAAATTATTTTATCAGGTATATCATGTTACATTTCTCCACTCAAATATGTACCTGGGGCTTTCACAGCAATTGTGAAAACTGCAAGGGGGGTGGGGACAGCAGATAAGGATAACGCAAACATGTACCGTATTTTTCACTCTATAAGACGCACTAGACCACAAGACGCACCTAGTTTTTGGAGGAGGAAAACAAGAAAAAAAATATTCTGAATCTCAGCAGAAGCTGCATAGCAATCCCTCTTGCTGTTTTGGCTTCTGGGATAGCTGCACAGCCTGCATTCGCTCCATAAGACGCACACACATTTCCCCTTACTTTTTAGGAGGGGGAAAAGTGAGTCTTATAGAGCAAAAAATATGGTATTTAGACAGTGAAAAGCAATCTCTTTCATGAGCCAGGAGATCTTCCTCTTGTTGCAACTGCACTGTGTTCAGTGCAAGCTAAAGTAGAGATTGGTCATAGTACCTTTGTGAATGAGGCAGTAGCCATGTATCTCCAGGAGAACATCGGTGCCAACATGCCAAGCTACAAATCCCATCATCGTATATGTATCCCATGGATCCGGAAGGTTGAGAGCTGGCAAGTCCATTCCAAGGAATATTACCACCACTAAAGGACAGGGCCAGGTTTACAAAACAGAGAGTAAGCAAAATTAGATCAAGTAATTTCAACCGGCAGTACTCTACTGCAACTTGTTGCTGCAGTATGGTTAGCAACATAATACATGATAAAAGTACAACCCAGAGTCCCACATAATTACAGGCTACCTGCTCACTTGTATAAAGAAATAGATTTCATACCCTCTGTGGTTTCCAATGCATAGACACTAAGGCTTCCTCCAGAACATCAGCATTTTGTAGAAGTCATTCAAGTGACCACTGAATTTTATATTTGTGGATTTAAAGCATTGTGGACCCATAACAACACATTTTTTTTTTTAATGACTCTTTGCAGTTTGGAAATGACAGGGAAATGCACTGACAAATGTCGGATGAACAAATGACTAATGGGAAGATGCAAGCAAATCAGAACAAGTGTCCAATAAACTTTGGACAAGCAAACTGGGACGAATACCCAACAAACAGGCTATTTAGAGGAGCTTTAAGCCTTCAGACACAATGTTTAGCAGTTGTAGTCTATGCACTCCCAGTGATGGTCAGATTGTGGTCACGGAACAACGTGCATTTATTTGATATTGCATGTGAAACCAAAGCAATGTCAAGTACAGTGGTACCTCAGGTTACATACGCTTCAGGTTACAGACTCCGCCAACCCAGAAATAATACCTCGGGTTAAGAACTTTGCTTCAGGATGAAAACAGAAATCGCGCGGTGGCAGCACGGCAGCAGTGGGAGGCCCCATTAGCTAAAGTGGTGCTTCAGGTTAAGAACAGTTTCAGGTTAAGAACGGACGTCCAAAACAAATTAAGTACTTAACCCGAGGTACCACTGTAGTCAGCAGGATGCAAGAGTGAAGTTACCACAAAATGCAAGATCTGCAAGCATTGGGCTGCCACTTGTAGAAAGCCACACAAATTAACTTAAGAAAAGCACAATCAATACCCATTGTTCCTAGCCATCTTACAAAGTCAACATTTTAGATAAGGCTAGAATGAATTATTCACTCACCTGCTAATATTCTAGCAGTTGTGCCCGTGCTCCAGTGTAACCAGTTGAAGATTTCTCTTCTGTTCCCAAAGAAAAAGAAAAAAAAAGTCAGCGCATGATTCCAAACACCATCAGTGCCCGGGATGTGAAAAGAGAAAGAGGATGGTTACATCACCACACATTCATTAGGGTTGCTGTAACTGGAGTTTGCAAGCTTGGTAGTTGCAAATTTCTGGAAGAGGGGGCAGGTCTGGGGTTTCCATACCCATTAACCACAGGATCATTGCCCTTTAAAACTCTTTTTTTTAATAAATATTTTATTAGGTTTTCAAATACAAAGTTAGAAACATAGAAGAACAAGAAAAAGAAGAAAAGAAAAAAAGAAAAAACCAACCATTCAACACATTTTTTATATAACTAACTGGACTTCCTCGCATCTCCCTTACCCTGCATTCTTTATAATAAAAATATCAGCAAATTATTGCCTTGTTTCGTGCCTTATTTTGTACTTTTCAAATACTATACCTCTAAGTTTGACATACTTTTCATCAATTACTTATATCTTAAATTAAACATAGTATTACCTTAGATTTTAACCTTTTCTTACTTAAAATATAATTTCATACTTCCCAACTTTAATTGCTGAAGCTATAGTTTCCAAATCGTGTAAATTTTTAACATTCATACAACTTATATTGTTTTTGTAAATAGTCCTTGAATTTTTTCCAGTCCTCTTCCGTTGTTTCTTCTCCCAGATCTCGAATTCTGCCAGTCATTTCAGCCAGTTCCATGTAGTCCATCAATTGCGTCTGCCACTCTTCCAGTGTGGGCAAATGCCCTTTAAAACTCTTAACCCGGCTGGTAATTCCCTCGCACTCTCATTGGAATATATTTATGTAACTTGAGCATGCAATAATACCTTGGTGCTAGAGGTGGAGGTCTGAAGCCTGCCATAATGGGCTGAAAGATTGCCAGTGCCATCACCGTACAGCCGAGATATGGATGGAAGCCTGCTTGCTGTATAAAAGATGGGCTTGGTTATGAACAACCCTCCAACAATGCTTTTTTGACAAAGACCACACTTCACAGCAGGATATAGTCATTGCATGGATATGCTATGCAAGTTCTTGAATACAGTGATACGTTGGTTCTCAAATGCCTTGGTAATCAGACAGCTTGGAACCCAAATACTGTAAACCCAGAAGTAAGTGTTCTGGTTTGAGAACTTTTTTCAGAAGCCGTAACATTTCAGAATGTTACGCTTCCGATTTGAGTGCCACACTTCCATTTGGAGTGTTATGCTGAGGTCTATCTGTTTTTGCTCTTTATTTTGCATTTTTGTTTTTGCGGCTCTTTCTTTTTGTTTTTGTGACTGTGTGGAACCCAGTTCAGCTACTGATTGTGTTACTGCAGTACATTGTTTATTCCTTTCATGGATCTATGGCCTCGTTGGATAGTAAAACAGATTAATCTGTTTTGCATTACTTTCTATGGGAAAGCACACCTTGGTTTTGGAACGCTTTGGTTTTGGAACAGACTTCCAGAACAGATTAAGTTGAGAACCAAGGTACTGCTGTACTTAAGGGACCGTTTCCCATGCTTAGAAAGCAGACTTGGGGAGAACTCTTTTATTTTATTTTTTAAAAGAATTACCATTATTTACCAAGTATCAGCGGGACGCGGGTGGCGCTGCGGGTAAAAGCCTCAGCGCCTAGGGCTTGCCGATCGAAAGGTCGGCGGTTCGAATCCCCGCGGCGGGGTGCACTCCCGCTGCTCGGTCCCAGCGCCTGCCAACCTAGCAGTTCGAAAGCACCCCTGGGTGCAAGTAGATAAATAGGTACCGCTTACCAGCGGGAAGGTAAACGGCGTTCCGTGTGCTGCGCTGGCTCGCCAGATGCAGCTTTGTCACGCTGGCCACATGACCCGGAAGTGTCTCCGGACAGCGCTGGCCCATGGCCTATAGAGTGAGATGGGCGCACAAACCCCAGAGTCTGTCAAGACTGGCCCGTTCAGGCAGGGGTACCTTTACCTTTACCTTTACCAAGTATCAAATAGAAGCGCACACATGCACAAAAACTTCAGAACAAAGAAAAGGCCCCAAAGCTACAAGGAGATGGCATAATAATTCTCTCATTGTGGAGCAAATTCAGAAGACAATTATGCTATTGTATTAGGCTGCATTCCTAACCTTCTTTGGACCAGGTTTTGGGGAGGGGTGGATGAAGACTGGCGCAGCAATTTACCTCCTTCACACAGACACGCACGCACACACACACACCTTCCACCCCAGCAATGGGGCTGCTAGTATGGTTGTGGCTTCGCTGCTCCATCCTGCCCCACCAATCCCCAGGGCATCGGACTTAAAGCATATTAGACACAATAACAGACAAGTCCCCAGATTTTTGAATCATTAATTGTTTTCCAAAATTATCACATACTGAGCTGGAAGTGTCCATGTACCATCAATCATTAGCTTTCTCCTCTCTCAAGGTAGCCATGAATATTAGCAGACAAGATAATGACTCCCAAACATATATATCCAAGCATCCCAGCCGCCCCAAGACTTCTGGCACTGAATTGTTTGTTTGTTTGTTTGTTTGTTTGTTTGTTTGTTTGTTTGTTTGTTTGTTTCAACCATCACAGCCATATCAACCACCGAAAAAAAGGAACATACATCCTATAAAATACAATGGTACCTCGGGTTACGAACAGTCCTGCTTACGAACTCCACAAACCCAGAAGTAGCTGTCCCGGGTTGCGAATTTTGCCCCGGAATATGAACGCAATCTGCTTCCGGGGCCGCAGGAGGCCTATGTAGGGAATGCACACCTCAGGCTAAGAACACTTCGGGTTAAGAACAGACTTCCGGAACGAATTAAGTTCGTAACCCGAGGTACCACTGTATATACATAGATACAACATTAAAACACAATTTATTTTTCATTCCCAGTTAAATCCTCACTGAACATTCTCCTCAATTTTTGGGCACCGACTGCAAATATCGCAACTTTGTCACAAGTTTGCCAAGACCAGACAGTAAATACAGTGGTACCTCAGGTTACATACACTTCAGGTTACAGACTCCGCTAACCTAGAAATAGTACCTCGGGTTAAGAACTTTGCTTCAGGATGAGAACAGAAATCGTGTTCTGGCGGTGTGGCGGCAGCTGGAGGCCCCATTAGCTAAAGTGGTGCTTCAGGTTAAGAACAGTTTCAGTTTAAGAACGGACCTCCGGAACGAATTAAGTACTTAACCAGAGGTACCACTGTACAGGATTTTTCACTTGGTCATCCACATCAGGTATCTTACATAACAAATCAAGAACAAACTTAGCTCTTGGTTCTGAACTTTGTGACTCTTTTATAGGTAACGGGAAATAACAGTGTCAGAACACGAAATTTTTAACATAGCCACACATGGGGAGTTACACTGTTGAATAAAAGCATCAATAATAATAATAATAATAATAATAATAATAATAATAATAATAATTTATTATTTATACCCCGCCCATCTGGCTGGGTTTCCCCAGCCACTCTGGGCGGCTTCCAAAAGAATATTAAAATACTGTGATACATCAAACATTAAAAGCTTCCCTAAACAGGGCTGCCTTCAGATCAAGCTTATGTAATGTCACTTACATCGCTCCAGCCTCCCCGGTATAAGAATGGAAGAATGAAAGATGCACTTGTAAACAGCACTGTCATCACCATTAGGGCACGATGGACCTATCGATAAAAAGTTAGGTATTTTAAAGAAAATAACTTAGTTCAATAGAAGCCAGAGACTCATTCTTATGCAAAATTCTAGTAACAAGGAACATGGTGGCAGAAAATCAATCTGTTTAGAATAAAGATGGAGCCTATGCTCTTAAGGAATACACAAAAGGATTTGAGGGAAATCTTGCAGAGGGTTGGATTGCAGGACCTTAGAGATCCCTTCCAGTTATTATGATTCCTAGCACATCACTTGAATAGAGACAATGGCCATCTTCTGGCTTTTCCTCCCACCTGAAACCAGATCTCTTCTCCAAACAGCAATGAATTAGGCCAGACAGGCTTGAAGAATCGGGCAATGATCACACCAATGCTAACGGTGGTCATCCATGCAACGAACATTAATGCACCTGAAAAAGGAAGACACAAAAGGTTCTTGCAAAGAACTATAAGTTGCAAAGTAGCCACAATTTAAAAATCAAATCAAACCAAAGTTCACTTTTATGGCTTCAGACATTCAAAGACTGCTTTTCGAGCCATTATGGTTTCTTTCATCCCCAGCCTGAAATATCAGAAGCTGTTCTTACACTGCTTCCTATAAAGATGGTATTATGTACTGAGTTGAATAGGATCCAAAATGCAGCAGTCTGATTGGTCCTAGAACAATAGGACCCAGAATGCAGCAGTCTGATTGGGTGGCTCCTGTGGACCAATCCAGCTCCAGGTGGAAGTGAATCCGCAACCTGATTGGCCTACAGGAGAATCCCGGAATTAGCCAATCACATGGGACCCATTGTGTAAATAATGTATATAAGGCAGACATTCTGGGGGAACTTCCATTCTTCCTCACCACTATGAGCTGAATAAAGAGAATGAAATCTACTCTTGACTCCAAGTATATGGCCCTTGTGGTCTCTTCCAACTCTATGATTCTATGATTCTATGATTCTTCCTCTGAGAAGCTTTCGTGTAGAAAACACAGGGTCTATAAGAGGTCCCATCCAGTGCATTCTGTCGTCCCCCCTAGCATCCCATACAGAACTGCAAGACTTTGAAAGTTCACCTGTTACAGATGCTGCAAGAAGACCCCGCCACCCCAGCTACAAGTCATTGGACCACAGAAGACCTATCCCATCCTTGCACATGAAACAGAGCATTAGCTTGCCATGGATCTTGATGAGAAGTGGGGAGCGGGATCCTCCAATATCCTTTGCCGGTCCTGTAATGTTAAACTTTCCGTCTGTGATCAGAGGCTGCCTGTAGTGTTTGTGGATCATGCCTCCTGTGCAAGAGATGAAGAATAGATGACATGTTAATGGCAACGGAAGGGTGGGGGAAATTATCTGCACCCCGCAAGGAACAGGGACTGCGAGGTAGGTTTGGCTAAGAAGTTAGCAATTGGCTCAAGATCACCCAGTGATCTTTGCAGCAAAGTAAGGATTTGAACCCAAGTTGGTGGACCTGTAAAAGGGTAAAAAGAGTATTGGGAAATAATTTATAATGAATTGAAAAAAATGTTAGAAAGTACTTTTCCAAAAAAAACCCACAACCCAGAGTCCTTTTTGTTGGGGATAATTCAGACGGAAATTCCCAGGTGTCAAAAAAGGCTATTTATGTATGCCACTACTGCACCCTGTGTTTTGTCAGCCCCAAAATGGAAAACGAGCGAGCTCCCATCTAAAGAAGAATGGCAACTCAAACTGATGGAATATGCACAGCTTGCAGATCTAACATATAGAATACGAGAACAAGAAGAACATACATTTAAAGAAGATTGGGAAATGTTTGCTGAATATATGGGGGAAACTGTGTACACTTGAAAACATTGGCAGCATTAAGATAATTTCAGCAGTCAACAAGTCTTGCTGGATATATTAATGGAATACTGAATGGTTTAGTTTATGTAAAATATGCAGGGATTTATGATATGCAGATTGAACCATGGAAAGAGAAGAAGAGAAGTCATTGATATTTTAAGGTTTAATGAATATTTTAAATTGCAAAATAGAAAACTTAATAAAAATTGCACGCACACATACAAATTTGAATCCAAGTCACTCCAGGAGGACTCCATTGCCTAACCACAGTCCATAACCAGTAACGGAATCTTAAGGATTTTTGTCACTTTTCCTTCAGTTCCAAACTTACCTTCACTGACTTCCCCATCTGCCATAAATATATAGTAGTTTGCATCAAGATTAAACCTCCCTTGAAGAGCAGGAAAGTGAATTCTCCTTCTGAAAGAGCACTGAATAAGGCCGTCAGCCAGCCTCCATGACATTTCATCCAAGGCAGGCTGTGGGGAAAATAAATCAATGCCAATTTAACATTTCTGCCTCCAAATTTGAATGACCACAAATGTAGCTTCTTCTTTTTACATGCCTATAGTGCTGTCATCAAAAGCTTACAGGCGACTGGGTTTATCAGAACAAACATTCCTGATCATGGGCGTAGCCAGGATTTTTGTCATGGGGGTGACAGAACCTCAGTTTGCTATGTATTTTTATTGATTGGGGGAGCAGCTGCCCCTTCCTGCCTCCTCCTTGGCTATGGTCCCATGTTCCTGATCCAAACTGGCTGGCTTTTAGGAAGCAACCACAGTGCGTTTGAGACAACCAATGTATTTCTAATGCTAAATTTGGTGTACCTACACAGCGATTTCTCAACATCACCCTACCAATAGCCATGGGGAACACAGGCAATTTTGAAAGCTCAGAGTCCACTACACCCATGTTCTGTGGGCAAGAAACTCTTTGCCATTATATTGGAATGGATGAGTTGAAAAATGTTTATTCAGATGAAGAATCGGAAGTTCCTTAGTTTCTTAACTTTTCTTTCTTTCTTTCTTTCTTTCTTTCTTTTATTATTATTTTACTCAGATTAACGTTCCAGTTTGGACAGAAAAGATATCTGATAATAATCTTTGTATCTCTCTTTATAAAATCTAGTAAAAAAATTATTTTTAAAAAAGAGAGGAACTCTTTGCCAAGCAATGGAGATCAGAGGCAAATAAAAGCTGGATCCATGTGCCAGTTTCACATGACTACCACACCACCCACAAAGGTGCCTCAGGCTGTGTACAGAACAAATATTTAAAGCACATGACTTGACCCAAAGAAGATTAATGTAATTTAAATATTGGTGTTAATTGCATTAACTCTGCTTAGGTCTGTCTCTCAAGTTGCCCTTGCCCTGGGTCTGATTTCTGTTCAGGGTTAGGATGCCAGCTGTGGTAGGCCTTCTGAAACAGCTTGAGGATGCAGGAATCTGGCATGACTCATCCCTCACCCCCTTTCTCACCAGAGGGAAAAGTGAGTTTGTGCATATGTGTATGTTGGCTGATATATATATATATATATAGCCAGAAGCAACCAGCAGCCTGCATGGATCTCTGTCTGGTTTGAGTCCCTTTGCCATTTTTACCTCAACCTCCTAAGACAAGGTTACTATACTTAGTTTGTTAGCAGTGTATAGGTTACAATGCACCAGAATCTCTTAACTGCATGTATGTAATTGTCTTGTTGATTTGCAGCAATAAAATACTTTGCTTTGAACTATGCGGGCAAAGAGTTTTCTTCAACGTCAACTCTGAAACGCACCAACAGCAGAAAAGCACAAAGATCCCAAAGCTTTGCTGTGTTGTTCTGCTAGTTACGCTGGTATAGGTGCGATCTTAAAACGTTACCGAAGAATCCTGGACACTGTAGTTGGTTAAGGGTGCTGTGAATTGTGAGTAGCGTACCAGTTCCCAGGATTCTTTGGGGGAAGCCAAATAAGCCAACATGTGTAGGAGTGTACTTGTCTATCATAGGAACATGATGGATTCAATCCTGTAATTTGCATTAAAAAAATAAAAAAGTGTCCATGGAACAAATACCTCTCTTTGGGAAAGAAAAGACGAGCTTGTTAAAGCCTCAGTGACAAACTGGGCAATCAGTATAGGACACAATATACCGTATTTTTCACTCTATAAGACGCACTTTCCCCCTCCTAAAAAGTAAGGGGAAATGTGTGTGCGTCTTATGGAGCGAATGCAGGCGGGAGGCTCTGCTCAGCGCTCCCTTTAAAGAGCGTGTGGAGCGGGTGTGCGGCTCTTGGGGGCTTTTCCCCGAGAAGGGAGACGGGGAAAAGGCCCCAAGAGCCGCGCACACGCTCCATGCGCTCTTTAAAGGGAGCTCGGCTCTTGAGGGAACCTTCCTCCCGCTGCCAGGGAGACGCTGCACATGGCTATCCCAGAAGCCAGAACAGCAAGAGGCTATCCCAGAAGCCAGATCCCTCTGCTGTTCTGGCTTGTGGGATTCAGAATAATTTTTTTGTTTTCCTCCTTATGGTCTGGTGCGTCTTATAGAGTGAAAAATACGGTGGATTTTAACCTCTGGGGGGAAAACTCTGGAAAAGTGACTTGAAGTTTACAGCATGCTATTCTTTGAAGGAGAACTACCTGAAAATGATTCACAGATGGTATTTAACTCTGAGTAGGCTTGCTAAGACGTATAAGTCTGAATCAGATTAAGTGCTGGAGATGCAAAGAGGTGGAGGGGACGTTCTTTCATATGTGGTGGACTTGTAAAAGGGTAAAAGTACTGGGAAATTATCCAAAATGAATTGGGGGAAAAATGTTTAAGAGTACTTTCCCCAAAAAAACAGAGTCCTTTCTGTTGGGGATAATTCAGACTGAAATTCCCAGGTGTTAAAAAAAAGGTTATTTCTGTGTGCTATTACTGTGGCCTGTGTTTTGTTAGCCCAAAAATGGAAAACGAGCTAGGTCCTAACTAAAGAAGAATGGCAACTTAAATGGACAGAATATGCACAACTCGCAGACTTAACATGTAGAATAAGAGAACAAGAAGAGCATACATGTAAACTACAGTGTAAACAACTTTTGATGGATGCAGTAACGGAATACTGAGTAGTATAGTTTTTGTAAAATATGCAGGGATTTATGATATGTAAAATGAACCATGGAAAGAGAAGAAGGGAAGTCACTGATATCTTAAGGATGTAAAATGAGTATTTTAAATTGCAAAACAGAAAATTTAATAAAATATATATATAAAGGTAAAGGTGCTCCTGCCCGTACGTGCCAGTTGTGTCCAACTCTAGGGTTGTGCGCCCATCTCACTTAAGAGGCCGGGGGCCAGCGCTGTCCGGAGACACTTCCGGGTCACGTGGCCAGCGTGACTAAGCTGCATCTGGCGAGGCAGCACCAGCGCAGCACACAGAAACGCCGTTTACCTTCCCGCTAGAAAGCGGTACCTATTTATCTACTTGCACTTAAGGGTGCTTTCGAACTGCTAGGTGGGCAGGAGCTGGGACCGAACAATGGGAGCTCCCCCCGTGGCAGAGATTCGAACCACCCTAGGCACTGAGGTTTTACCCACAGCGCCACCCGCGTCCCAGAAAAAATATATATATAAAGACTCAAATACCTCTGAATCAAACTCTGGATAAGCACGTCCAGTTAAAGAAGCTGTCTTGATGTCAACGTGGTGACTGTCACTAATGCAGAGATAGGCATCGTCACCACCACCCTGCAAATAACGTCAAAGAGATTATTAAATGGCATTTCCAGGGCAGGCAGCTCCCCGTGTCTGCACAGACCCTGGCTACACAGCCAAGACAAATGTAGCTTCATGAAAGCCTATCCAGCACTGGCTCACCATTTAAGGACACATTCACTGAAGTTCCTATTTTAACAACCCCAGGACTAGAGTCAATTCAGCTTTAACTTGCACAAGTAGTAAGGGGCTGCAAACTCTGGTAGCGACATGATGCAAGCCCCTAGGTCCTAGGAGTTTGGGAGCACATGCAAAAATGAGCTCTCAGGATCTGTGCTACCACCAATACAAGAATAGCACGTCGGAAAACTTTATTTGCCACTCTTGTAAAATGCCCTTCATTCAAGCAAATCCCTGGGTGCTATACAAAACAAAATCGATTTGATAAAGTATGTTATCAATGAAATGTGCTCTGTACATCTCATACTTATTCAGTACTGGTGTAAGCAGTCATGCAGTTGGAAATGTATATATGCCCTGGATACTCATGGAAGGGAACTTGTAGCTAATTGCAGCTCCCTCGCTCAAGTATATTCTGGCTTTTTATGGTTCATTCTTATTTCCAGAAGACTATGCAAATTCCCCAGATTGGCAGTAGGATCCGAATGGAAAATGATGTCTACGAACCATCCACTGGTCATGAGACAGTGCAAATGCAATATAGCCATCGCTAGGACCACTCATTTCCACCACAATCAAATCGACATGGTCTCGTTTGAAAGACAGAAAGAAGCAGTCGCGGGCTCCAGGATCACAGTCGGAAGGGTTTCTCACACAGAATTTGTTGCTGCCACAGTCCGATGCACTGAACTAAGGGAGACAAGAAGCCAAATTACATTACCTAGTAGATCACTACTTGAGAAATGGCTGACGTTCTGGAAAATGCACTCGCACTGTTGCAGGATTTTAACGGGAAACTGTTTCCCACAACCTCAGATTTCTACCCAGCAATTACAGTTAGTTTCTCTGGCCATTATTAAGCTGCAAGCCTCAAATCAACATCGTTCAAACTTTGTAATTTTGGGTGCACACTACAATCCCACTCTTGTCTTAGTCAGGCAGCTCTGTTAATTGCTCGAAACTTTGCATTAGCAGGAGTATAATTAAAGGCTTTCTGAATCATACCAAACTGCTCCAGATAATTACACAAGCTCTGTAAAGATTAAAAAGGAGGTCCCTATGGATTTTAATGAGGAGAAAGAATGAAATACTGTCTGTTCATTTTGCAGGAGGCCAAGTGCAAAAAAAACCAAACTACAGCAAATAATCATTTAAAGAGGTTACCCTAAAGTTCAGTATTGGAGGCAACAAGATTCATCTAAGTTTTTGAAATGGCGGGAATGATGGTTAATACAGTACTTGACAAGAGACAAGAAGACTGAAAGGAAATCTAATCTATAGCTGCTACCCAAAAAGGCGAACAAGATTCAATAGAAACCAGATGACTGATGCAATCGATTCATGAAGAGGATTAAAAGTGTGGTTTCGTGGTTTGAAAATCTGTGTAAAGGCTGGCATCTATTTCTGCACTTGCGTTTGAGCCAAGGATTAGGCATCGAACAGGGGAAAACGCTGAGCCTTAGGCATAAGACTCCAGATCACCTTGAGCCCCATTTGTCATGAAGATTCTTAACGCAAGAAATCTTATCAGCCAATACATAATTCGTGTGACCAAGATGTGACAAGGCCTAGTCATATTACCCACTCCTTCCAGTGACACATGTCCACCACCAGGAGTGGGAGGACATGCAGTTTGAACAAAATTATAGCCCTGGAAGCACATCTAGTGAGGAGTTATGGTGCATTCTGGCACCATGCACCAAGATGCAGATAGATATCTGGAGATATAAAAGTCATCTGGCTATGGTGGTTTGGAGCCAATCCATGCATTCCTTAGCACACGCCAGTCAGTCAGCTGAGAAGGCTGATGCAAAGTGTAGTTGGGGCTATCCTTCAGCATGGGTCCAAGGGGCACTTATAGGGCTGCCATACGTCTGGGATTTCCTGGACATTATTGGGATTTCAAAGGCGGAAGTGACGTTCGGGGGGAATTTCCAGAAAGTGGCGGCTTTTCCTGGATCTTCGGCAAGTAAACCGAGAAATCGTGGGGGGTTTGCGTTTTCGACAACTTTGGGGTCTTCCTAAAAAATGCTTTTGGGGTATCCTGGTTTTTACTTTTGGAAATATAGCAACCCTAGACACTTAGTGAGAGGGGAGTGTGTGACTGGATGCCCCAACTCTTTTTCAGGCTGCAATCTTCCCTGATGAAGTCACATTTCACTAAAATCCAAACAGCTTTGTCCACAAACTCAGCGCTACTTACTGGTTGGGTTAGATGAGAAACAGGCAGAGAAGTTCCAACAGTCACCTCAGTCACCACAGGTGTTGCCAAGGTTGGTATATTGGGCTGGGAGATTGTAGGACCTGGAATTTTTACCCAAAATACTCTAAATTTTTCTACAACAGTGACTCTGCAAACAAGACAAAAGCGAGATTTGAACCAAAATTGTGTACTGTTCTCTTCCGCATAGAACAAGTCCTTTCTGAAATCCAAAACAGACGTTTTGGGCCAGCTTTCTTTAACCTGATGCCCTCAAGATGTTGTTGGGGGTCCATTTCCATCTGTCCCAGCCACCATGACCAATGGTCAGGCATGACAGCAGTTGTCTGCAGTGCCCCAAGTTGGGGAAGACTGCTACATATTTATTCAGGTGTTAAGTTACCAGGAAATAATCTCTGACCTTATACCATTGCAAGAGAGTAATGGTTGCCACCAGTCATGGTGGTGTGGGCCTGTCACCCAGAGTTTCAAATTGGTGGAGAAGATAGCAGGTGTTTAGTTGGACAATGGAGAAGGATGTGCACACCGAAGACTTGGTTGGTACATTTCCCTGCAAATATTAGCAAGCTCTGTGTGTCAAACAGCCTCCACCATCCAAATGCTTTGGACTACAGCTCCCATCAGCCCCAACCATTGTGGTCCTGCTGGCTGGGCTTGATGAGAACTGTAGCTCAAAGCATCTAGACAGCACCAAGTTGGTGAAGGCTGCTGCAGAAAATCAAAACAAGGTCACAAGCTTGTCATGCAGAGGTTTCAACTAGCCTTGCCACACAGACAGGGAAACCCATCACCAATGGGCTTCATCCTCTGCAAAAGCAAATAAAAACATTGAATAAGTGGAGGTGAGCCATCTCTTAACATCTGAAACATGACAGCTTTCAGGAAAGAGAAGTCTAAAATAAATATTTTGAAAGCCACAGGAATATAGATGCAACAGTGGTTTTGGTGATACAACAGTAATGTTATTTTTTAAAGTCATATTTATATTGATTTCCTTTTAGAGAATATTAGAAGCAGGCTTTTAAAAGAGGGAAGCCCTGTACTCAGAACAGAAATATGTTCAAGACTTATAGGAACATAGGAAGTTGCTATTAAAAAGGTCAAGGTAAAGGACCCCCAGTCAAAGGGAACTATGGGGTGTGGGGCTCATCTCGCTTTCAGGCCAAGGGAGCCAGCGTTTGTCCACAGACAGCTTTCTGGGTCATGTGGCCAGCATGACTAAACCGCTTCTGGTGCACTGAGACACCGGGACAGAAACCAGAGCGCACGGAAACGCCGTTTACATTCCCGCCACAGTGGTATCTATTTATCTACTTGCACTGGCATGCTTTCGAACTGCTAGGTTGGCAGGAGATAGAGCAACAGGAGCTCACCCTGTCATGAGGATTTGAACTGCCAACCTTCTGATTGGCAAGCCCAAGAGGCTCAGTAGTTTAGACCACAGCGCCACCCGTTGCTATATACAGAGTCAGGTCATTGTTGTCTATGTTAGCTGACAGCAGCTCTCTTAAGATTTCAGACAGGTTTCTCTCTTAGCCCTACCTGGGGATTTTTTATATTATAGAGCACCTTGTGCTCTCCAGATGAAGGGTGCTACAAAAATTAGAAGAGGAAGAGGAGGTGGAGGAGGAGGAGGAGGAGGAGGAGGAGGAGGAGGAGGAGGAGGAAGAAGAAGAAGAAGAAGAAGAAGAAGAAGAAGAAGAAGAAGAAGAATAAGAATTGAACTGAGGACCTGCTACATACAAAGGAGATGATCTCCTACTGAGTCACATCTTCTTCATAGCAGTATTGCCATTTTTGTATACAGTGGTACCTCGGGTTAAGCACTTAATTCTTTCCGGAGGTCCGTTCTTAACCTGAAACTGTTCTTAACCTGAAGCTCCACTTTAGCTAATGGGGCCTCCTGCTGCCACCATGCTACCGGAGCACAATTTCTGTTCTTATCCTGAAGCAAAGTTCTTAACCCAAGGTAATATTTCTGGGTTAGCAGAGTCTGTGACCTGAAGCGTATGTAACCCGAGGTACCACTGTATAAGTTTTGAAAGGAGACTAACCTAAGAACACTCGGTCAGAAGATTCCAGCTATAGCTGAATTTGTCTTTATTATTCATACTTACAGAAATTGTATTCTCTTTGGTGCATCTCTAGGAGCAATCCAATAAGCATCTAGATGGCTTTTCTTGGATTTACTTGTATGGCTGACAGCTGAATTCTGTAACAAACAAATGCCCCATTTAAGCATTACCAGTGAGATAATGCAAACTACTCCGTTCATGAATCATCTAAATGATTAAAGCAGTCTACCACAAGTTGCATTTTAATATTTGGCTTGTATCGTAGGCTTATGAACATCGCATACTAAAGAGGTCATGAAGCTCAGTATGGATTAGAAGAAAAATATTTCTCTGCCAACACTAACTGCTACCAATGGCAGGAGAAAAATCTAGGTGTGATCATCTGGGGATCTTTATAATCCAAGCAAGATTTGAACCAAAGTTTCCCCACATCTAGCCATGACATCAGAGTAGAGTCACATGAATTTTAATTCATAGTACATTCACATAAGCTCAGTTCAGGCTTGGGGTTGATCTGCATACGTGTCTTACGAAATGATGAAAATAATGATTATTATAATGATTACTTAGTGGTCAAGGCATATGCCAGTTACCCCAGGAAGCTCCATGTTAGAAAAAGTTTGAAAACAATTTTGGAAGCAGTTTCTGGAACACCTTCTGAAAAAGGAAACCTAGAAATTTGTTGTTTTGGTTTTTTAATACATTTGTAACAAGATGGGCTGCTGTGCTATATATATTACAAAGGAGAAGTGACTTTGCTCTGAGGTCCACTAAGTTAATCTAGTTACATATGCTATGGGAAAGACAAACTAAAAGCTAAGTTTAAAAATTGCCGTCTAGCAGCAACCATTAATGCGCTTTCACATGGATAGCCCAGCAGGGGGAGTCCTAACATTTAATTGTTGCCAGTAAAGGAGAACATTCATCCCAAGCCAAACTTCTGCCAGTTTCATTTATAAATCTTAAAAGAAAAAGAAAAGGGTATTTTCATGCTCATACAATTTATTTCTCCTATGCCGTGCCATGCCAAGCAGATGCAGGCGGGGAAAAGTAGCAACAGCATATTCTGCTGCTGGGAGGACCTAATCCACTTGGAACTAATAGAGAAACCTGCTTGCCAAAGCCATCTGGAAGATGCAGGGACTCTTACCTTAACACGCCCACAGGTGAGGACCTGAGATCTTTTCCTGTCAGCTAGGGCAAAGGAGCCAATGGAAGGCCCCTCCAGGTTCTCAGCACTGCGGGCTTGTAGAAAAAATCCTTCAAACACAGGTCCAGACAAACTAACTGAAACCAGGAGAACGAGGGAAGAGATGGCTATTAATAAGCTCTAGTTATGTCGCCAGCACCTACCTGTTTCCAGGAAAGGGAGGAGCTGGGCGTACCTTTCTCCCTACCTGCTGTTAAGAACTGTGAGCTACTAGTCTAAGATTCCTTGTAAACGTTTCAGTACCTCATGTTCTTGTAACCTCCAGACTAGACTACTGCAATGCACTCTGCATGGGGCTTCCCTTGAAGGTGCAACTGATGCAGAAGCCAGGTTTGTTGGCGGGGCACAGCTTACCTAGTACCTTCCGAGCCCAAATCAAGATGTTTAAATTAGGATTTAAAGCCCTAAATGACTTGGCCTCCAAGTATACGAAAGCGTGCCTCCTTCTCTATAGAACCAGCACAGGCATCAGCTGAGGGAGCCGTGTTGGTAGTTCTGCTGCTGCAAGTGGTTTTCTTGGGGCTACTACTGACACCTTCTGGTAAGAAATATAATAATTATGAAAAACAACAGCCAGGCCACTGGATGCCTCCTGAGGCCCACATCACCACCAGTCCTCTGTCCCTGCCTCTGTCTCCTCATGTCTACTCTGTCTCCTCTGCCCACTATAAACAAGGCCAAGCGCAAGAGGAAGGAGCAGCTGCAGCCTCTAAAAAAAGTAAAAAGGTAAAGGGCCCCTGGATGGTTAAGTCCACTCAAAGGCAACTATGGGGCTGAAGCGCTCATCTCGCTTTCAGGCTGATGGAGCCGGTGTTTGTCCACAGACAGCTTTCCGGGTCATGTGGCCAGCATGGCTAAACCGCCTCTGGCACGATGGAAGCCAGAGCACATGGAAACACCATTTAGCTTCCCGTGACTGCATTACCTATTTATCTACTTGCACTGGTGTGCTTTCAAACTGCTAGATTGGCAGGAGCTGGGACAGAGCAATGGGAGCTCACTCCGTTGTGGGGATTCGAACCGCCAACCTTCCGATTGGCAAGCCCAAGAGGCTCAGTGGTTTAGACCACAGCACCACCCACGTCCTGCTGCAGCCTCTATATACCTTGCTCTCTCCGCCTAACAGTGGTGTGGATTAGTCCCTGACCAGGGCCGGATTTAGGTTTGATGAGGTCCTAAGCTACTGAAGGTAATGGGGCCCTTTATATGTCCAGCTGTCCTTTGTCAGAAACAATTTGTTGCTGTTTTTGTGTTGAATATATGCTATATGGTAATTTATGGACCTAACAGATATCCAGATATCTAACCAGTGATATTTTAGGGAGCAGACTAGCAGGCGGGGCCCATTACTTACATCATAGGAGCCTACACAACACAAAACACTGTTGCTGTATGTAGGTTTTATTTTGTTTTTTATCTTATATTTTGGAAATGTACATCCAGTTTTTTTCTTTACATTTTTTTGGGGGGGGGGGCCAAGCTATATAGCCATACCTCAGGTTACAGACGCTTCAGGCTGCGTTTTTTCAGGTTACAGACCGCTGAAACCCGGAAGACCAGAACGGGTTACTTCCAGGTTTCGGCGATTGTGCATGCGCAGAAGCGCTAAATTGCACTATGCGCATGCGCAGAAGCACCAAATTGCAACCCAAGCGTGCGCAGATGTGCAGACGTGGGTTGCGAACACTGCGGGTTGCGAACGTGCATCCCACATGGATCAAGTTCGCAACCCAAGCATCCACTGTAGCTTGTTTAGCTTATACAGTGGAACCTCGGGTTAAGAACTTAATTCGTTCTAGAGGTCCGTTCTTAACCTGAAACTGTTCTTAAGCTGAGGTACCACTTTAGCTAATGGGGCCTCCCTCTGTCACAGCGCCCCCTCCACACGATTTCTGTTCTCATCCTGAAGCAAAGTTCTTAACCTGAGGTACTATTTCTGGGTTAGCGGAATCTGTAACCTGAAGTGTCTGTAACCCAAGGTACCACTGTACGTAAATCCGGCACTGGCCCTGACGCAGAAGGAAATCAAATAGGCAAGAATGACACTGGCAAGGGGATGGGACTGGGGGCACTTCACTGAAGGGCCCCACCAAACCTGGAGCACCGCACCAAGTATCTGAAGAAGGTGGTGGCAGCAATCACAGAAGTGTTATGTCCTTCTTGCTGCAGACGGTAGCGAGACAAGAAGATCACAGTACCTTTCACGCGGTCCCCTGGCTTGAACTCCGTCACATTTACTTCAACGGTGTGCTTCGGGAAGCGCTGAGGCAAAGAGTGTCCATGTAGCGGCATCATAGTCTTGCACGCCTCTGTTACTTTGCCATTTGGGAAGCCGGTTGATGGGCCAGAAAGGCAGGCGAGGACCCAGAGCATCAAAGCTACTCCAGGAGACTCCATCTACAGAAAAGGAACAAAGCTTTAGTCCCCCAGAAACATTTCCAAAAGCAGCAGATTTATTTTTTAAAAGCCATGACTGGGAGAAACAGGCCATTGCTTTGCATCCCTCCCCTCTTTAAAGGAAGGAGCTTCGCCCAGCTACATTACCAGATCTTTTTCTAGAGACTATTTCTGCATCTTTGTGTGTCTTCACAACAGCTCTGCGAGGTAGGTTGGGCTGAGGAGGCGAGCTTCATGGCAGAGCTGGGATTTGAACCCAGGTCTCCAGAGTTACTCTAGACACTACACTACACTGACTCTTCAATTCCTTTGCCCACCATCCTCCCACACTTTCAAGATTTAGAGACCTAAAGTGGCTGTTTTCTTTAGTTGCCTGTAATAATTTTGAAAAGGTACAGGCGCTGCATGTGTTTTGAGTTGCATTATCTCCTCTGCCTATTAGCTATACTCCAAAGGAAGATCTGTTCTCATTTCCATTTTAATTTAATTTTGAAAGACAATCCATTATTCATCCAAATATCCAGATACTAAGCCAGTGCATCAGAACCCAAATTTCATGTGAATCTATTCCAGTGAGTGATGCCACGGTTACTGAAATTTATATTTCAGAGCATGGATAATTTTTAAACCAACTATTGTTTACTATTGGGGGGGGGGGGAGTTGGAAGCAGGTTTGTTGTACAAGAGCACCAAATCCTGAATATGTACAACTTGAAAATGCTGGTATGTGATGGAATTCCATCCACAAAACAGAGACAATTCGGATGCGACCATTAAGCGCTATTTTTTCTCCACTCCCACTACTGATAATTATGTCATGCAGAATGTAGACTGAACAGACTAAAAGTGTCACCTATAAATCCTTTTCTCCAAGCCCTTTCAGAGGTAATGCAATGGCATGGAATGTTCACACACATTTCAACTGCTGAGCAAGAGTATCAGCGACGAAATCCCTTCAGAGCTTCTTCTATACACAGTGAGGGACATGAACTTTTGGGCAGAAAAAGGCTTACACATAATGCAGGAATGGGAAATGGGTTTTTTTAGCTGTTCTTATTTTATCTGTGAGCTGCCCTGAGTCCCTGTCAGGGGGGAAAGGCAGAGTATAAATAAATATATAATAATTATAATAATATTTTGGCAAGAAAGGATACTAAACAGGTAAACAGGTTTAGAACAGGAGAGCCGGGTGAGGAAAATATCTGAGGAAACTAAGAACAAGGAGCTAAGATGCCCTGGGCTGTGGGCTGAGAAACAGAGGGGCTTCTAAACTGCTGTTGTGCACTTGCAATTCTATTACTGCACCAGTAATTAGTGCAGTACTTTGCACACTCCGAACTTCTGGCAAAAGGTTATTCCACTTAGAAAAGTAAATGCGGCAGTCTCTTTGCCTTCGTTCAAGATCCCATTGGCTGGTCTGCAGCCCTAAGCTCAAGGACTGCGGAGAACAATTTCAGAAAAATTTAGATAGAAGTACCAACTCATACCTAAGGAAACAAAGACATCATCGGTCAGGATACTTAGTCCAATGGAGTCGAGACATAAATATGGAGAGGAGTCAACGCTTCTTAGCTTTGAAGATTAGACTCCTGCCCTAGCAATTGCTCCTCCCAAGGCATATGGCGTTCAGGATAACAGCAAACAACTGTCTGACAAGCAAACCGTATCCAACTTGCCTTAAGAGACCCAAAATGAAAGCCAATCTCACAGTGTCTTGCAGCATCAGTGATACACCAGGAACTGAAGCTTTGTAAGCATCCAGCCTTTTAATATTAGCAATTGTTTCACACTCCTTGTTGAGCAATTCATCTCTTTCATTAGCAGGGAAAAGGTGACATGGTCTGTGACTACCATTCGGCCATTTAGCTGAAATTGTCACAAATTAATGAAACATAAAGGTAAAGGTAAAGGTACCCGTGACCATTAGGTCCAGTCGCAGAGGACTCTGGGGTTGTGTGCTCATCACACTCTATAGGCCGAGGGAGCCGGCGTTTGTCCGCAGACAGCTTCCGGATCATGTGGCCAGCATGACAAAGCTGCTTCTGGCAAACCAGAGCAGCGCATGGAAACGCTGTTTACCTTCCGCCGGAGCGGTACCTATTTACAGTGGTACCTCGGGTTACATACGCTTCAGGTTACAGACTCCACTAACCCAGAAATAGTACCTCAGGTTAAGAACTTTGCTTCAGGATGAGAACAGAAATCGTGCTCTGGCGGTGCAGCAACAGCAGGAGGCCCCATTAGCTAAAGTGGTGCTTCAGGTTAAGAACAGTTTCAGGTTAAGAACAGACCCCCGAAACAAATTAAGTACTTAACCCGAGGTACCACTGTATCTACTTGCACTTTGAGGTGCTTTCGACCTGCTAGGTGGGCAGGAGCTGGGACTGAGCAATGGGAGCTCACCCCGGCGTGGGGATTTGAACCGCCGACCTTCCGATTGGCAAGCCCTAGGCACTGTGGTTTAGATCACAGCGCCACCCACATCCCATTAATGAAACATAGATGGGCTGAATTTGATGTGCAGGCTTCATAAACTGTACTTGACCTTGGTTATCATTGGCCGTGGTGCAGCTAAGGCTGGACCTCAAAGCCAAGGACAGGATCCTTGAGCCCTGTGGGGCGGGGGGCAAATGACCCCAGAGAGCAGCTGATGGTGGGAGATCAGTGAAAACCTCAGTATATGCACCTGGGCCAGAATGGTCACATGACCCACCATGATCGTCCCTGGTCACCACAGCAGCCACTCTTCCCTCGTATTTTTAAATACAACTTTATAGTCAGGAAGCAGCCACTTAGGCCTCAGCTGCACTGTACATTTGAAGCATTATTTAAACAGCCTTGACTTCCCCCCAAAGAATCCTGGGAGCTGTAGTTTGTTAAGGGTGCTGAGAGTTGTTAGGAGACTCCCCCTGTTCACAGAACTGTAATTCACAGAGGCATTTAACAATCAATCCCTATTCATAGGAACTCTGTAAATCGTAGCTTCGTGGGTAGCAGTACCCTTAACAAACAACAGTCCCAGGATCCTTTGAGGGAAGCCATGACTGTTTAAAGTAACATTGTACTTCTTTAAATGTATAGGGCAGATGCATTAGGAATGCTTGTTTTATTATTTTTATGCTTAAAAAAAATCTCTTCTACAACAGAATGGTACGTATTCCCAACTAAATATATTTCAGATCGGAAAAGCAGAAGCAAACTCACTCTCTGCCCCCACCCCCCGAAGTAGTGATATGATTCACACAAGTTTAAAATGCAAAACTGCACATGCTCAGGGATATTCCTTTTTTATTTTCTTTTTTATCAGGACTAGCAAACTTTTGTTTTCCTTTGGTATATCAGGGATGTAGAACCAGTTGCAAAAGCATGGAATGGTGGCAGAGGGTAAAAGGGGAATGTTAATGTGCTGTCTAAAATACAGTGGTACCTCGGGTTACATACGCTTCAGGTTACAGACTCTGCTAACCCAGAAATATTACCTCGGGTTAAGAACTTTGCTTCAGGATGAGAACAGAAATCGTGCTGCGGTGGCGCAGCTACAGCGGGAGGCCCCATTAGCTAAAGTGGTGCTTCAGGTTAAGAACAGTTTCAGGTTAAGAACGGACCTCCGGAACGAATTAAGTACATAACCAGAGGTACCACTGTACACACAAAAAGACATGGCCATCTAAAATACACACAAACCATTAAGTCCATGGACTAAAGTTACCAAGCTGCATCACTGGTTGATAGCCGTGAGGTAATTATTTTTCTCCCTTACACAGAGACGCTCTTGTTCAAAACACAGATACAAACAGTCAAGCTTAGTTTCACATTTAATCTTTCCAAAAGATTTGTGAAAAGATGAATGGACTCACATTTTCGTGGCAAAAGACAGCCATTAATGTGAAAAACTATGTGTCACATAAATCATCAGGGTGGAAAAACAAAGTCACTTGGGAGACAAGGCTTAGGAATTCCCCATGCGGGGAAGAGTGTCAGCAAGGAAGCAAACCACTTACAACTGGTCCTGAAGAAGAAATTAAGAGAAGCTATGGGTCGCATTCAACTAACCTTTCCTCAAGGTAGATCCATTGAAATGAATGGACCCAACTTAGTCATGGACATTAATTTCAATGGGTTGACCCTGAATAAAAGTTAGTTGAATGCAAGCCCACACTGGCTTAGATAAGAATATCAACTTGGAGGTAGAAAGACAACGCATGATAGCCAAGGCTGTGTCCACATTCCCATCAACAGCACACTCACTGTGTTTCCCGTGCTGAGTTTTAAAAACATGTTCACATGACGTGATCTAACATGCATATGCATCCTGTACTTTGTTATAAGGTGCTACAGTTTCATGCATTGTTTCAAGCTTTTCCTAATTCACCTATAGCTGGGGTGTGAACTCCTTTGCATAGGGTAAAGATATCCCCATCATTTCAACGCCTTCTGGTGTGTGTACACAACCAGAGAGTCATGTCGATGTGGACAGCTAGGGCACTCTAAGTAAACTGACCACATCCTTAGAAGGAATGAACAATAACAGAAGTTTAACTATCACTTTAAAAATTACCATGTGATAGTCTAATACAGTGGTACCTCGGGTTACATACGCCTCAGGTTACATATCCTTCAGCTTACAGACTCCCCTAACCCAGAAATATTACCTCGGGTTAAGAACTTTGCTTCAGGATGAGAACAGAAATCGTGCAGCGGCGGCGCAGCTACAGCGGGAGGCCCCATTAGCAAAAGTGGTGCTTCAGGTTAAGAACAGTTTAAGGTTAAGAACAGACCTCCAGAACGAATTAAGTTCTTAACCCAAGGTACCACTGTAACTGCACAAATTCACATTCACAGAACTGCAGCAAGGACCTTGGCATGGGTTTCAACAGCAGGGTCCTTTCCCATCATCTAAGTAGTAACTTAAATCTAGACAGAATCCTAGGGACCTGCTTTGACACACAAAAAAGTATAGTCACTTGAGTTCATTGATGGCATTTGCAAGAGGAAATCCCATACCTATCTTGGTTCTCTCATCTATGCAAGATTTTTGCTTGAATGCCCTGAATGTGCCAGCATTAAATGCTTAATTAAAGGAGAACTGCCTTTAGAATAAACCTTTTCGTTCTACTACAAAAGAAAGAAAAGAATGGCATAATTGTAAGGAACGCTAAGCAACAGTGTGCTATGAATGAATGAATGAATGAATGAATGAATGAATGAATGGTAACACATTAAGAATGTTAAATAATGCTGTCATTTGTTTGCTACCAACAAATCCAGACTATTCAGTTATTGCAACACCAAGATGACCAGTTTGGACTTTGCAAACTAAGCTCCATACTCAAGGCTAAGCCACAGCAGAGTTTGACACCTGATAAGCTTGTGTAGAAACTAACAGGAGACAGTATTAGCTGAGCCTTTTAGAAACTTGGATCTAACTGAAAGTGGACCAGAAAATTATTGTACAGAGGTACACACACACACACACACACCACAAGAAGTGCATCAGTTTGTATTCAGGTTCAGCCTTCCAAGTTATGATTTACTGAGACCCAAACATTCATGGCCATTAAATCACAGTAACTATGAAATGCAAGGCTGTTAGTAGAGGTCTAGTGTTTCATTTATCCATCCACTGCATTCATATGCCTACCTTCCTCAAAGGATCTGAGTGCTGTGTATGGGTGCCTCCAGATTGTCAGTATTTTGCAGGACAGATATAAATTGCATACCAGAACTGCAGGTTTGCACAGCTTTTATTTTCCAGAGCCCGAGTGCAACAAATCCAGTTTATAAAAGGCATCTGTGGTTTGAAAAATGCATTGAAAACCCAGAGTTTCCAGTGGAATATTGTCCAACAAGCTAGATTAAAAGCCATTAATAAGATCAGCTCAGTAAATAAATAGCAGGGGGAAAGCTAAGTTTTAGCAATTACCTAGTCTATCCACATGTGACACCTAGGACAGGAAAGATTTAGAAAGCATTTGCAACCCAGAAAGTTCTCACAATGAGATTTTTCCAGCTATACAGCTGCAGTACTAAGCACGCTTGCCTCAGAGTAAGTACCGGTACTTCCTTCTGAGTAAATATGCAGTCACACTGTGAAAGGAGTAGCACATTCTACAAAGGTTTAGGAAAGATGTTTGGTGAAGCACAGAGATGTGATTTCTTACATTTGTGTTTTCATTCCAGACTTTCACCAGGTCATCTGTTTGATCTTTGGTCCCTTGCCATCAATGGGGTTTAACTGCCTGTATCTATGAACAGTCCCTTAAGGTCTTCACAGTCAGACATTTTGACAAGTTGTACACATGGTGCACATATTTTCTCCTCACTCGGTGCCAGAACTCACCATGAATAGCTCCCTCGTTCTCTTATAATGACAATGGTGCCCACCTGAGAGGTGCCGGAACGGAGTTCTGGCAAGTTCTGGCTGGGAAAAAGTCCTGTCCCCACCCATCCAACTACAGTGAAGAATTTGGGAGAATCTCACCATGTTGTGAAATATAGACAGCTTTGATTTGCCAGTTTGAGAAGCCAATTGTTTCAGTAACCACTTCCATCATGATTCATCTTTCCTATGACCTTCTCCGGGAACTTCTGCTTAAGAAACTTCCTACATTTTGGTGGCTGTTTTTAGAAAGGTTTGAAATTGCCACCACACTGTTTGACTTCTACGTATCTGGCCAAGATAATTTAATGTTTCTCACTGCTCAAGTGCACCCCTCAACTTACAAACTATGGTGTGTTTCATGCAAATACTTTACATGTGTTTAAATATATATATATGGTATGTAAGAATGTTAATAATTGTAACCACTGGTTTTGTTACAATAAGTCACAAGAAAATCGCAAACATATCCAGCAAATTACTATGTATCATATACTATCTTACTAATGAACCCAATAGCAAACAATTTAATGTATGTTGCCTCGATCCGTACACCATTATTCTTTCTTGTTTCACAATAAATGGGATTTTAGCCATATTGATACATAACTTCCCAGAAGCCATGATATCTTGTTAACATGTTGCTTTCTATTGAAAGAGGATACAAGTTCATATTTCCCTAACCCTGTTGTTGTCACACTATATTCCAGGAAACCCTCAGATAATCATAAGATGATCTGTAAAAGGAAAACAAACGTCCCCGCAAGGTTTGTTCCCGACTCCTGATCTTGCCTTGTGACAAACAACTGCAGGGAAATGTTGGGGTGTCCTCCAAGGTTCACCCTCATTTTACACAAATGAAGCAGCCTGACAGGCCAACCAATGTCTTTCCTAACCCAAGCGCAAACCCAACAACACACAGGAACTAGAATCCTCCTTGGAGCTCTGGAGTTCCTTGATTTACCTGTCAGTACAGAAAGGACTCCCTGAAGGTAGGAAGTTTGAAAACCATGGATCTAGTGAGCACATGTTTTCTTCCCACTGTCAAGTGCCCTCTCCTAGAGGTAAAGGTACCCCTGACCATTAAGTCCAGTCATGGACGACTCTGGGGTTGCACGCTCATCTCGCTCTAGAGGCCAAGGGAGCCGGCGTCTGTCTGCAGACAGCTTCCAGGTCATGACTAAGCCACTTCTGGCGAACCAGAGCAGCACACGGAAACGCCTTTTACCTTCCTGCTGGAGTGGTACCTATTTATCTACTTGTACTTGACATGCTTTCGAACTGCTAGGTGATATAATAATAATAATAATAATGGGCAGGAGCTGGGACTGAACAACGGGAGCTCACCCCGTCGCAGGGATTCGAACTGCCGACCTTCCGATCAGCAAGCCCTATATTGGTACACACCACTCTAATCTCTGCTGAGCAGCAGCAAGATTCAGGGAAGTTCCAAACACTCCGTTGAGAATTCAGAGGCTGTAGCTTTTTAAGATATATGGTTCATTTTACACCTGGATCTACATGGAGACGAATAGAGTTCACAGCATTGCATCTCCAGAGTGTCTCTCCTTGTTCCTCTCATAGCTTCGGCAAGCTTAAGTCCAGAGCAGCCAGCTATGCTCCCCAGTCTTTGGGTTGCAGCCTCTACAGTCAGAAACTGTCTTTGTTCTCCCTTCTTGTTCCCAGCACACCTTGCTAAGACCCAAGCCCACACTTTTCCTGTCACCTAGCATGCACACCCCATCACCTTGGCAACCTCTGTCTGCCCAGGCCCAAAGATTCCCCCTCAACACGGGCCATCAACACCTTTTGTCACATTAAAGACTTGGCTTATTCCTTGCTAGTTGTACGCAGATGTCTGGACTTGTGATCCTAAACTGAACAAAACAGTGCTTGGCTTAGTTTTAATTAACTAAACTTTGTGTACTTCGTGAATTTGCGAGTTGGCTAAAATTCTAGCTCTTTACTGACCCTAGAGATTATGGAGACAAACTCTCTAACATTACTTCCATGAAAATGGGGACATCCTATTCAATAATGATAACGATAATATTATTTATACGCCGCCCATCTGACTGGGCTGCCCCAGTCATTCCAGGTGGCTTCCAACATATATAAAAACATAGCTCAACATTTTTTAAAACTTCCTTGTATAGGACTGCCTTCAGATGTCTTCTAAAGGTTGTACGGTTACTTATCTCCTTGGCTCCGGGGCTGCATAACTCCATACCCTCCAACATCTGCTGAAAATAGGGACACCCTACAGAAAAGAGGGACATTCTGGGATCAAATCAGAAACTAGGATGGCTTCTGTAAATCTAGGATTGTCCCTGGAAAATAGGGACACTGGGAGAGTCTGTGGATAGTCTGCCCCTCCCACAAACTCATAACATCAAATATACCCACCCACAACTTTGAATATTTGGTTACATTAGCACAAACGGCACTGAAACAAAGGCAACAAAGTTTATAGATACAGAATCCGATCAAGTAAGAACTTTTATATTTAAGAGCTCCTTCAACTTTTCCTTAATTAACATAACCAATCTCTGCAATATATATTGGGATTTTTTTTAGAAAAAGAAGAAGACAAGGGTGAGAGAAGGCACAGGTTTGGCAAAGCCATCGAGCACACAGCCAGCCACAAAGTCCCCTCTTATAGGCTTCACACTGAACACAGTGTCTTAAACACAGCATAGACGCCCAAGATGCACACGCACACACCCTCTTAAGAAAGCAATTCATAAGACACCTGTTTCTTACCTTAAGGAACACGCTGCTCGTGCGGCATAAACGGAGCTGCTAGGTTTCCCCCTTTTACCCAAACAGGTTTTTTTCTTTTTTTTAAAGGGTGGGCATTTCTCTGGCAAGCAAGTCGTTCCGACTCCCTGCTGTGAGCATGGAGGCTGCAGTGAAGAAACGCGCTCTTATCTTGCAGGAGCCTCTTCCTGCTTTCAGACAAGCTGTATCGCATCTCTCAGGCGTGGGTGGAGCCAAGCAAAGTTAAGGCGAAAGCAAACTCGTCCTTGAAGCAGCTCTGGGGAAGAATTGGGTGGGTGGGTGAAAGCGCCGCTGGACTCAATGAGACTTACTTTTTCAGATCAAGGAAGAATACATAGACTCAAGCTGCTGGGCTCCTTTCATAGATACATCTGGGAGTGAACCCCAAGGGACACATCGAAGCTTGTGGGATCCACTTCCAAGTAACTGAACTTTAGTCCCTCCTGCAGCTCCTCCAAGTGTCCCTATTTTCCATGGTTTTACAGAAACCCTTCCAGTTTCTGATTTGATCCCAAAATGTCTCACTTTTCCTTAGGACATCCCCATTTTCATCATGGAAATGTTGGAGGATATGGAGTTATGTGACCCCGCAGCCAAGGAGATAAGTAACTATGCAGCCTTTAGAAGACATCTGAAGTATAGGGAAGTTTTGTAATGTTTTATGTTTTATTATGTCTGTATATATGTTGGAAGCCACTCAGATTGGCTGGGGCAACCCAAACAGATGGGTGGGATATATTATTATTATTATTATTATTATTATTATTATTATTATTATTATTCAATAGGACATTCCTATTTTCATCAGAGAAATGTTGGAAAGTATGAGTCCTGCTGAGAATAAGCACCCAGTTTTACAGCTGCCTTTTAACCAAATAATGAAGAGGCCCTGATCCTGCACTCACTTACTGCTAAAAGTCATTTGAAATCAACTAGACATCCTTAAGCACATTTGGCTTAGGATCATCTCCTTGCCTTGCTGCCACCTCAACTCCCTCCCCTCCACCTCACAATACCTTAAAACCCTCCAAGAGAGAGAAAACCAGAACAATTTCATAAATTGGTCAATGTTCAATCCATTCATAAAGTTCAGAATCTTTTTTTAACAGCAACAAAAAAAATGTGTGCGGCACTACATGCTTCTTAAGTATTTACAGAGCAAGGGCAGCAGAGACAACCCATTTTACTAGCATTTTTCCCTTTAACCCCTCAAACACTCATTTGGAGTCATTGGAACAGCTGCAAATACTTCTATTTCCAAGTCCTATTTACCTCTGCTCAGGATCAGGGAACAAAGTCCTGATATTGCCTCTTTCCTCCATTTGCTGACCTGTTCCTTTAGCTATTTGCTTGCACAAAGTTTGTCCAGAGGTTAATGAGCCCTATTTATTGAGCATTCGTTCTGATTTGGTGGCAATGGAGGTTATAAGACTTCCTGCGAATCAGCTGCGTTTCTCTGTTGCAAAACTGCATTTCTATGGGTCTCAAACAGGAGAGTGAGAAAGTGTCTCTCTGAAAGTATGCCTTGGCAGACTGCATGTTTTTAGCCGAGTTAATGTTAGCACTGGGTGGAGGAAGGTGGGCATTTGCTAGAAAAAAATCAAAGGATGGTGGTTTATCCTTCTCTTGCCTGCTAGTATCCCTTTAAGACTGTTGTTACTCTCATTGGATGAACCGAGCTGAAGGGAAGTGGTCAGAGAACGGGATATGGAGGGGACATGGTGGGCAAGGGAAAAACTAAGCCCCCTCCTGCTCTTCAAATCCTCTCACCCGCATTCATGTTATTAGTTTTACCTCATAATGAGTAGCTGTCAGCTGAGATGACAAGAGAACAGACTGCTTGGGAGAAGAGAGTGCTTGGAAAATCTTGGTAATTCTCCATGCGCTGCTTATCTGCTCATCTTATTATGGCTGGTGGCAGTTATTGCTTCAACCTCCCCCTGAACAGAAAGGCCAGAGAGTGGCTTAAAGCAAATCACCAACCCAGACCACCTGAGGCTCTTTTTTGTGTCCCTTCACCATGAGAGGTCCAAAGGGTAGCAACACGAGAACAGGCCTTTTCTGCAGTGGCTCCGCGTTTGTGGTATGCTCTCCCGAGAGAGGCTCTCCTGGTGCCTTCATTGCATATCTTTAGGCACCAGGCAAAGTCTTTCTTATTCTCCCAGGACTTTGGCTAATTAAACAATATATGGCCTTTTAAAGGGGAGGCATTATTGGTTTTGTTAGTTATTATTTTTGTGTTTTTATATTGTAAACTGCTCTGTGATTTTCAGATGAAGAGCATTAAACAGATTTAATTAATAATTATGATGATGATGATGATGATAACAACAACAGCAATAATAATACTGTAATGATGGTGAGCATGATAACTATGTACCAATAAGAAATGGAGCAGTATGTCTGCACCCAAACCATTGCAGATGCAAGCAGTACTGAAAGCGAAATTGCTTATAAATATCATCAGGAGCAAAAAAAATCACAATAAAAGCTGCCTTCTTCTTGTCACTTAGGCTGATCACAATTCCCCATCTCTTCTCTCTGGCGAAAATGAGGGGAAAGCCATGCCAGTTTCACCAGTACCTTCTGATTTCTTTCAATGTCTCCTGAAAGTCCTGTTTCAGGGATGCTGGAAGAATTTCCACCCCTTTTTTCCTGTCCCTTTGGGTTTCCTTCAACACTGTGTGTGCACCAGCATGTGTGGTGTGCCAAGTACTACTTTCAATCTTACTGGAGCACAGAGAGGGTGGTGAAGTAAATGGCTGTGAGGTGAGATGCAAGGATACCTCTGTTAGTATATTGATGTTCCATTTCAGCTAAACAGATGCGTGGAGCTGTTGTATGTCACATGTCTGTTTACATTCCAGCACAGCTTGCTGGGAACTTCCATTTGTGTATAGCTTTTGCTTTTGCTTCCTGCTCTTGGACATGAAAGAGAGCAGACATGTTTTCTTTGTCCTGAACTATGCTGAATAAACTGCTTGTAAATATGCTTTACATATGCCTCTGTCCGCCACTTCTGTTGCGTGTTATTCACTTTGCTGGTTAAGGCGTGCTCAAGTTTCTGAAGGCTTCTGAAGCTCTGAGTTGCTGTTTGATGCTGTTCCAAAGGACCGGAGTTCACCCGGCTGCTGGCCAGTGGGCTGGAGCCAGCTGGGGGCCTGCGATTTGCCCCCGTTCCCTTGGACACATCGCAACAACCCCTAGGTCTACATCCAAATCTAGTTTCAGCAGAGTTTATCGAGCCAGCTTTGGGTAGCCAGTCGAGTTAATGTCCTCTTCTGCACTAGCTGGAGCAGTTGTAGTGACATTTACAGTAAAAGTATCATTGGCAGACAGGGAAGGGCTTCCTGGTGATAATTAAAACATTTCAAAATACAGCCAACAAAACCAGTTTTATCAGTTTTCAGCTCCACCAGGAGGCATCCTTTGTAAGGATACTGGGCTTTGATTGCCTAATTCAAACCAAACCACACGGCTCAATCTCTTTAATTCCCACTTCATGCCTTCCAAGTGTCCTGATTTTCCAGGCACAGTCCCGGAATTACAGAAGCCATCCCAGTTTCCAATTTTGTCCCGGTTTTCCTTTTTCCTCCCCTCTGTATCTCAGAAAAGTATTAAAAGTGGTGTGTGGGGATTTGGGTGTACATGCAGAAATGGAGTCTGTTTACATGAAAAATAAAATCCCTAAACCAAATGAAGGAGATGTTGAAGCTGGGATATGGAGCCCTTCCTATAATTTTGAAGGAAAAGGCGTACCTGTTAATTTGCTCTGAGAATCCACATCTTTGCATTGTTTCCTGGAGAAACGCACAATGTTGGTAAGCTATCCATTCAGGAACTCATTTTATTGTTCTAGCCATGGCAGGCATAACCCGGTATGGAGAGCATCCTTGTGGCAACTATAATGTGTGCTCCAGTCTGGTAATATTTCTCCAGCTGCTTGTAACTTCCAACCTTTGCACCTGGCAAAGTGATCAATAGGAATTACGTCCCTGTGCAGCAGAGGCCTATTGATCTCCATAAAACTTCAGCAAATGCTGAAGTTGTGAGCTAGATTATGTTCATCCCAGCATGTAGGTAAACTCAAAGCTTACATTTCAGGGTTATAGATGGTGCAGAAGGCAGACTAGGTAATGTAATATTTTGTGGGACACAAAGACATCATTAGAAAAATTGATTCCATTTTGATTTTGTTACCGTCTTGAGAGCTGTAACACAGAGACACTCAAAACATTTAAGTTAAGCAAATCTCTCGGCATATTTGCAAAGCACACTGTTGCGCTTAACAGCTTGTGAAGAACCTTGTCCATTTTAACTAATGGTGTTCTGTTGCGCCAGAAGCGGTTTAGTCATGCTGGTCACATGACCCGGAAAGCTGCGTGCAGACAAATGCCAGATCCCTCTGCCTGAAAAGCGAAGATGAGTGCTGCACCCCATAACAGCCTTTGACTGGACTTAACTGTCCAGAGGTCATTTACAATGAATGGAGTATGGATATTGAGAATGCAAATCAGATACTGTGTAATTTCTATCCAGTCTTCTTTTTAATTATATCTTCCAGAAGCCTAGAATTTTAGCAGTACACAGAACTGTAATTATGCTCTGCAATGACCTATCTCATTATGTAGGTACTGGAAAATAGATATACCACAAATCCCAAACAATATCAGATTGCTAAGTCTGCTCAAGCTCATTTTATTTATGAACCTTCAAGACCCTAGGAGCTGCATATAACATGTACCAAAATGCAATATAAAACAAGTCCTTATTTTTCAATGAAGCCAGTCAACAGAAATAAAAAGGAATAAGCGAATAGATGCAAGATGAGGATAAGATAGGAAATCAAACACATTTGGAACTAGAATAAAGTTTTGGCCTGTTCCAGAAGGCTTTTCTTATGTCCTTATTGGGGCGAAAGCATGGTTTACAAATATCCTGTTCAAAGCCATGGCATCGCTGCTGCATACAAAAGTAATTGCTGCTGTTGTTTTTCTGATCCTGGAAAAAAGCTGTGATCTTCCTGCTGTACTGTTCATGTGAGGGGGGCAGTCATATGAGCAGTTAGTTGCACTTACAATAACCTAAGGAGGAATTCAGCATAGCGCTAAACAGATTGCTCCATTAGCCACTACTGCAGCAAGATCGAATGCAGGAGAAGTGATGCAGGGCACCAATGCAGCTCTTTGCCAAGCATGCAAGGGACCCTAGGTATGCCTCTGACTAGAACTAGAACTAGAGCCAATGGGGTCTAGTGGTTACTCGAGTATCAATCTAGGACACTGGTGGCCAAATCCCCACTTGGCCATGAAGCTCACTGGGTGACCCTGACTCTTAGGACTAAGCTACATTAGTAATATATATATATATATATATATATATATATATATATATATATATATATGCGTTATAACACTGTGACACCTGGTGGCGCTGTAGAGCTGAACGCTATGAAATTTTCCATTGTGAGCTTTATTATTATTATTATTATTATTATTATTATTATTATTATTTATTTGTAGCCCGCCCATCTGGCTGGGTTTTCCCCAGCCACTCCGGGCGGCTTCCACAGAGACCAAAAATACACTAAGATGTCACACATTAAAAACTTCCCTGAACAGGGCTGCCTTAAGATGTCTTCTGAATGTCAGGTAGTTGTTTATCTCTTTGACATCTGATGGGAGGGCGTTCCACAGGGCGGGCGCCACTACCGAGAAGGCCCTCTGCCTGGTTCCCTGTAGCTTTGCTTCTCACAATGAGGGAACCGCCAGAAGGCCCTCAGTGCTGGACCTCAGCGTCCGGGCAGAACGATGGGGGTGGAGACACTCCTACAACGTTTCCCCCCCCCCAGAGCATTTTCAGAGCGGTTTTTTATAGCTGTGTAGATGCAGCCTTAGCCTAACCTATTTCACATGGTTGTTGTGACAATAAAACATAGGAGGAAAGGAGGGAAAGTGGGATGTAGATGTTGTAAATAAGGTCATAAAATGGGTCAACGGCAGCTGTTGTTGTTGTTGCTGTTGTTGTTGTCTGCCTCGATTGACAATGGAGTGCCCCTCTAGGGGTGAAGAGGTGACCTCTTCAGGCTGCAAGCCTGGGCAGTGTGAATGGAGGTCCCGGGTTACACAGATGACAAGACCCCCTCTCAGCCTCACTGATGTGGTCCAAAGAAGCAGAGTAATATGTTTGGCAACAGCTTGGCTGCAGGAGTTGCCAGGAGTTGCCCGCAAGGCAGAGGAGGTGCCTTGCACAGTATGAGTGTCACAAAGCTAAAGGATGGAGAAAGGACCTAGCATAACTTTTTGTCCTTTTTTAAAACAACAACAACAACGTAGTATCATCCATTTTAATATCTGCACATGCTTGACTGGTATAATGTACAAATTAATATAAACACTGTACTGTACCTGAATTCTCCAGTTGGCATTTCCCCCCCTTTTTGCATAGGCTTGCAGCTGAACTTTTATCCTTAGTGTCAAAGTCCTTTAAGTTGAAATGTTACCTGAGCAAAAATAAACCTGTTTTCATGAAATGCAAACCACCTACTTCTTTGCAGTAAATATATAGCGCTGTTGTGCGAATCCTTCTGTGCACATAGTTTCTGAAAAATGCCAGGGGAGCGAATTCTGTGCAGCAAGCGCTCAGTTAGAAAGAAATTTTGGAGCGCATCCCCACTCATTACGGCACAAAGTGCCACTGTTTTTTTTTCTGAGTAAACTGTCACAGCACAGTAGCAAGTGCTGTGCATTTTGAAACTCGCGAATGACCTGTTTTAATTAGAGGCGATGGGAACTGGACTGCATGCTGACTAAATGGATGCCCCGGGAACTCTGCGGATGCCATGTTGTGTGGCCAGACTAATAAGGCATTCAACTGCCCGAGTCAAAGGACAAGAGGTTGCTCCCTCCCCCATTCCAGAAACTGACTGGACTTGCAGCTGGAATCTTATTTTAAGGTTGGCATTTGGACAGAGACTTCTGTTGCCCTTGAAGACAGCAGGGTAGCTTTGGGGATAAAGGGCAGGCCCCAGTGGAACATATAACCCCAGCATCGGCTGCCTGAGGTGGCTGCCACAGGAGACCTAGTAGCAGAACAGGCTCCGGAGCCTCTCCATTCCTTGCTTTGTGTGCTGTGCTCCAAAACAGTGCTACTGAGCAAGGTAGGTCAGAAATCAGGGGTCCTGCAACCCTTCAAGCCTTTCCACCTATCCCTTTTCGCAGGCTACTTGTCCTCCTCGGCCACACACCCTTTTTCCAGGCCACACCCCTCACCAGCTCTGTTTCGCCTCTCCCCCTCGATGGTTTTTGCCTGGCTGGTATTTGCCCTTGAACTCGTTTTGATAGTGTCAGTTTCTTGCCTGGATGGAGAATAGAGAGGGGTGTGCGAGTGTGTGTGGAAACCAGCCTACCACGCAGATGTAATATTTGCATTCAGTGCTCGACGTGCTTTTGCCACTGGCCCTACTCACCTCTGGCATGAGGCCCTTGAAAGGTTGCCCAGATGAGAATGTGGCCCTTCGGTTTCTCACATTAGAGAACGGGAAGGATGCCTAGGGGCTTATAGCAGGGCGAGAGGGTCATTGCTGCCTATGCGATAGGAGCTCATGGATTGTGGGTGTCCTTTGTTATTGAAGATGTCCTGGGGTTGTGTTCCTGTTAGCTAGCTTCCATTGACTCCCTCCATGTGAGCATCATTGCCACAACAGTCCCTGTTTGGCAGTGTCTCCATGGACACTGGACTGCAGCTGTGTTCTTTTTCTTCTTCTGCCATTTTGCTATGGGGTTTTTCTCATCTCACCTGGGCTGAGCATATAGCAACGACATATCTCCACCCGAACCGTAGCTAATGCAGACGACTGCCTGCTCCATCTTGTTCAACGTGTTTTGGTAGCCCCAGTGCTACTTAATCACCGTCCAGGCAGTCTTCCAATAGACCTGTATGGGCCTTCCTACAGCTCTCTCAAATATAGCTTCTGAAATTCCCTTACAAGTTCTAAAAGATCTTTGTGTGTATGTGTAGGTTTAAACAAAGGGAAGGGTTGCATTGGTTTTTTTCAGAAATACAAATGCAAAGCCTTACTGGATATACAGATTTAGTCATAGTTCTCTGGATTGCAAAATTTACTCATAGGCTAGCAAAACGCCAGTATGATGGATTGCTCAAGTGTTTGGAGCTGGGCAAGTCACCACAACTATAGTCTCCCATGGTAGCAGCCTGCGTACTTTCTCTCACAGAAGTCAGCAAAGGTCTTGGCAAACTGAGCCTATCCTTCTCTACATTCTCCCTTTCATTTACCTGATCACACCTTGGGTTCATTTCTTGCCCATGCTTCAGCCACTGATACAATAGCTTCATTTTATAAACAAGATACCCAAAACCCAGTTTCAGTAAAATTCGTACAAGTGCTTGATGTGCCCATATCATTCTGAAAAAGTATTTTTATTAAGGCACTGTAAAGTTGTGCTTCGTTTATTGATGCATTCTCAATTTTGTGATGATCATAGAGAAGATGGAGGGTCTATCCCTACAGGGAGGCAGCCCCATCAGTAGATATTTCGGCACACTTAAAAGTGTCTTTCTTTTTAATTGAACAACAAGGAGAGCACCAAGTGGATTTTCTGCCTCAGGTGCCAAAATGTCTTAGGCATGTCGATGCCAATTGCATCTTACAATATATTCTTTACTATCATTTGCCCAGAAAGAGATGCCCAGACATGTGTGGCTGCTATGCTCCAATTTTCAGCATTCTACCTGCAGCTTCTGGTGAAGAAGAGCAGGGTTTGGAAATATAAAACCATTCATGAGGTAAAAATGGCAGAGAGGGACATTTTAAGGGAAGAATCAATGGATACATGAGGAAGGTTAAAGTACCCACCTCTTGCCCACTGATTCTCCTCTACACACACACAAATTAGCAGGGCCCCACATTTGCCTAGTAACGTATAGCTCCACCTTGAGAATTTGTTTTTTTTACTGTTGGTAAGGCTTTGTTTCCATGGAAAGGCCACAAGATGGCACCACACGCTAGAATGATCACATTTTTTGCAGTAGCGGGACAAAATCCAACAGCAACTGCGAAGAACTGATTCAGGGCTGCCAAATCGAATAAAATATATGGGGGGCAGGTAAGCCCCACCCCACATAATCAATCACATGATGGGGTGTGCCCACACCATTTGAGCAGTAATGGCCATCAGCTTTGGGGGAAATGGCCCCCTCAAATATTTAATTGTGGGGGCGAAGGGACCTCAGCCCCTAGCAGTTGGCTCCAATGAACTGATTATTCATTCCTTATTTATCCCAACCTGCCTCCAAGCAACAAGTTAGAAGTGTTAGATCACACACACAGATATTCATCACCACAACAGCCCTGTGAAGTCGGTGAGACTGAGCAAGAGTAATTTGCCTTAGACAATTCAGTGAGCTTCTTGGCTAAGTAGGGATTTCAGCTCTGATGTCCCCAAAGTCTTGGCTGCAAGGATGCTGTCTGGCCAGGCTGCATTTTGTTCATGTATGCGTCGTATTCAGGCACAGTAAATTAACTGTGTGGTATTTCCCCCTCTCACACACTTGAGTACACTTTCCCCTCCCTCCTTCCGGACAGATGAAACTCTGCCCCGGGCTTACATTTCAGAGACCTGTCAGAAAACTGTTTGATGAGCCCGTTAAATTATCCACGCCTGCATACAGCTTGAATGAGTAATCGACGTTCAACACCATGTGAATTTGTGGGGGGAATTGTGCAGCCTTGATGTAAAATATTCTGCAAATATATTGTAATTATTCTTGTATAATTGTAATTAAGTTCGTGTGACAAATTTTTGCATAGTAACATTGATATGATCCTCTCTAGCAGAGGTGGTGTTATTTGAATGTTGTAGTAGTAAAGTACGACCACATGCAGATGTGATGTTCTTATACTCAAAGTGCTTCAGGTTAATCAAATTTATACCAGCAGAAGACCTAGGTTTGATCCATAGTATCTCCTTATCTATTTCAACTTTCTGATTTTACCACCATCTTAATTCCACAGTATGGTGTCCTTGCAAACATAAAAAAACACCTCACCAAAGTGACTGTAATTTGAGAACAGGGTGGGTTTTTTTTAAACACCTCTGAGTATTGAAAATAGACTGACCTTTGACTACTGACCTTCTCTGCAGAGTGTAGTTAAAAATATTTCATCACTGAGACACTTGTGAGCAACTGGACTGCTTCTGTTATAGGGCTGGCTGCAAATAGTAGGAAACTAGGGGTGCAAAGCTCTGAAAGAAGCTAAGTGGATTGTAGTGGCAAAAAATAATAATCAGTGTTTCCGATTACATAATTCACAGCAAGAAACTGAACAGAGGTATGTATTGCTCAGTATCCTGAGATGGTACATACTGTGGCAGTTTAGAAATGACTCTGCTGCAGCAAAAACTTTTAAGCTCTAATCTTGTGATTCCAGTTAGATTAGAAGCACTAGTGGTGTGCTCATACTACTTCTCTTAAAACACATTGAATTTGTTACCCCCTCCGCCCCATGCGTTGTACAGCTCTTTCCCCCCCTTACTGTTCACATCAGCATGGCTTCAATAATGTCAGATTCGTTTCCGTTTGTGGACACACCAGGAGGGTCTATGCAAAGTTGCTCATGCCTTGGCCAAAGGCAAATTGGGAATGACTTAAAAGACTCCAATCAGTGTCCAGTTTGAGAAACAATGCATCAAACAGCAATAAAGTGGTACCTCAGGTTAAGAACTTAATTCGTCTGGAGGTCCGTTCTTAACCTGAAACTGTTCTTAACCTGAGGTACTACTTTAGCTAATGGGGCCTCCCGCTGCTGCCGCACAATTTCTATTCTCATCCTGACGCAAAGTTCTTAACCCGAGGTACGATATCTGGGTTAGCAGAGTCTGTAACCTGAAGCGTATGTAACCTGAAGCGTCTGTAACCCGAGGTACCACTGTATGCATTTTGGATAAAGTCTATTTTGTGAACACAGATTAAGAACCCAGCATTGGAAATGCAATGAATGCCTAGTAAATTGGAGCATGAACCTAAACGTGTTGTATGGCTACTTTGAATGGGCCTATCATGATGAGATATTCAGGGTCACACTGTGATGATTATTCCATTGCTGCAAACGTTTCTTCTTGCCAGACAGAACTATCCCTTCTCCCTGTTATTCCCTCCAGAGCAGATTTGCACATGGGGGGGAGCCATATTGTACAGTGGTACCTCTGGATGCGAACAGGATCCGTTCCGGAGCCCCGTTCGCATCCTGCGCAGAATGCATCTGCGTGTCATGATTCGCTGCTTCTGCGCATGTGCGTGACGTCATTTTGAGAGTCTGCGCATGCACGAACGGCGAAACCCGGAAGTAACCCGTTCTGTTACTTCTGGGTCACCATGGGACACAACCTAAAAAGATTTAACCCGAAGCGACTTTAACCTGAGGTATGACTGTACTTGCACTGGCTTCTGCTAGCATGCTCGGTCAGACAGGACCAGTTGGAATTCAGGATTTGATAATAGACTGTCATTGACAGTAGACGGTTATTGCTGTTGTCACTGGGTCATCACCTTGCCGTGGTGAGTGGGCTTGCACATTCCTATAACCCTTGTGAGCGAAGCCGTGGAGAGTCTCATGCTCCCAGCAGGGTCACCCAAGGCAGTAAGGTCAAAGGGAAGGAGCTAGACAAAGAATGATCCAAGAAGTCCTCAAAGGCAAAATAGGTGGAAGATAACAAGCGGTGTATTACAACAGCTGCGAAGGCAGATGAAGGCCACAGCAGATAAGAATCTACTGGTCGCCGTGATACTCATGCCATCGGAATAGAGCCTTACTGTAAAGACTGTGCATTGGTCAGCATCAGGGACGCGGACTTATAAAAAATATTGGGGGGGCCCGGGAAAGTTAATGAATAATAAATAAGCTCATGAATATGCAAATAAAGTGGCGCCGCCTCCTCGTGAGCGAATAGGGGAGAGCGTGCTGCGCCTATTAATCAGCTCCGAAGGAAATTGGGTGGAGCTTTTGCTCGGGAGGGAGGGCAGGAGGCATGCAGCCCGACCCTGTGCATTTTGGGCTGGGGGAGGGGCGGCGATGGCGCTCTGCTGGAGGGGCGCCGGAGATTATTGGGGGGGGCGGAGCCCCCCCAAACAAATTTTTGAGGGGGCTCGGGCCCCCTCAAGCCCCATGGAGTCAGCATGCACTGACCTACAGACATAAAACAAATTCATACGTCTTCCCAAAACCCATCCCAAATCCAAACCCAAGAGAGTCCCATGGCGATCGGCAAATGGTAACGGGGACAGGACCGTGAAATCTGGAAGCCCCTAGTCATGAACCGGCACATGGGTGGTGGATACGGATTCAGATGAACACCTGAGAGCATCAGCACTTCAGAACTGCGAAGCCGATTCCAGATTTTAAAATGTGCAATTTTTATTGTATGGTTTTGTGCATAATTGTTGTAAACCATTTTGAGATTATTTTATGGGTAGTAGTAAATGAGTGTTTTTGAGTAAATAATTTTTTAAAAAAACACCAAGCAGGGTCTGCCAGAAAATGTTGCAGCAGAGGGCACCTACAAATATATACCAGTCTTCTGAGAAAGCATACTACACATCCTCAGAAACATCATATGGTTACTATTGTTGTTGTTGTTGTTTAATCGTGTCTGACTCTTCGCCACCCTTCTCTTCGTTGATTACTATTAGACTGCTGTTATTTGTTATTTATTACTGGCGGGTTTTCCCCCCTCTAGGGGAAAAATGCTTGAGATTTTATGCCTCAGCTGCCGAAATAACTTTGCTCACCTCTGGTACTATGGACCTTGACTATGTATAGGTGCTATTTTCTGCAACAATGACTTGGGCCAGCCCTGCGCACATACTGTATTTTAAAAAACTTCCGCACGTGCTCAGAGGCACTTATCATCCAGGTCCCGTGAAAAGGTAAGATACTCCATGCGTGTCAAAGAGTCAGATCATTGGAAACCACCAGAAAAATTTTTTTTAAGAAAACATTGGCAACACTGGCCCAGGCCAGGGTTCTTGCGTTCGCTCCCGCTTCCCACCACCTTCCCCACCTCTGTGGTTGAGAAAACACGGAATAGCAACTTAGTGCACAGCACGAAGAGCCACACTTCCTCAATCTGGCCATTTATCGGAGTCCCCGCCATGCATTCCCAATGCCAAGCACCGTGGCGCAAGGGGGAAATTGCAATTGCAGAGAACAGACGCGCGCGCTCTCAGCTCCGGACATTGTTGGACTCCAACTCCCATGAGCCTCCGCCAGCATGGCCAATGTTCGGGAGAAGGAGAAGTGTAGTCCGGCAATCGCAGGAGGCCCACAGCCCCCGGCCCGGAACCTGGACCAGTTTGGTGCCATCCTAACAACAACAACAACAACCACTTTATTACTTGTACCCCGACCTTGTGGCAGCCACTCTGGGCGGCTTCCAGCACATCTGAAAACATAACATGGCAAATGATCACGCCGCCTGGGGTTGAAGGAAGCCGGCAGCCGGGGAAATAAGAGCCTGTTTTGCAAGCGCCAAAGGGCGCATTTTGCAACGGCCTTTGCGGCGACTTCCCTCGGCTTCGCAGTTCCTCTTCCTCCTTTTTCCCTCCTCCTCCTCCTCCTCCTCCCTTTCCTTCGCTGCTAGAGCAGCTCTCGCTGGGCGTGGGGAGGAGGGCATGCCAAAGGCGAAGCCGAGCAACCCTGCGCCGCCACTGGACCCAGTCTCCCTGCACGGGGCGAGCGCAGCAGCCTCCTCCTTCCTGGAAGCCCTTCAGGCAGGCGGGGCTATTTGCTGCCTTGCAGAGGCCGAGCCTCCTCCCGTTTGGGGCTGCATCCCTCACTCTTCCTTTCCTTCCTCCCTCCCTTCCCTCTCTCCGGTCCGTCTCTCTTTCGACTCCCGCCTCCCTCTTTGCGCGCAGGAGCCGCGTCTCCGGGTGAGTGGCGAGAGGCCGCGCGCCGTATTTATAGACAATCGCAGGCGGGGATAATAGGGGCGGGGGGGGGGACTGGCTCTACAGTGGCGCCGCCGGGGCAGGTCGCATTGTGGTATGTGGGGCAGGTGGTTGGGGGGGGGTGGAAAGGAGAAAGAGTGACAGGCGCCAGCCCCTCAGGCCCCAGAGGAACAGCGCCCTCCTGCAGACCCGCACGGAGGTCCTCGGGTGCTTTGCAGCCTCGCCAGATTTGGCTGGGGGAGAAGGGGGTTTTTGCGCGCCCTTGGCAACCTTCCCACACACCGGCCCCCACCTCCCTCCTGCTCGGCCCTCTGACACCGTTCTCTGCCGAGTTGTTTTATTGCAAAGGGGGTGGGTGAAAAATGTAAGTGTCCCTGGGTCTAGGTGACTTCTTCAGGAGGACTTTCAAGGTGACCCCTGCATGCGCCCATCTCCTCCCTTGCCTGCTGCAAAACGCTGCTCTTTTATGTATTTTGTGTATGTGTCTTTTGCTTGCCTAGGAGCCACTCCTTTCTTTCCGAAGCTAATCTCTGTGGCCTGCAAGGGCGGAGAAAGCCAGGCAGCCAAGATGCCCCACGGTAAGCAGACAAGAGTGCTTCTTCTCAACGACATGGAAAAGCTGGACAAGACCCTCTTCCGGCTGGAGCAAGGTCAGTATCCCAGGCGGCTGCTTGTGTGTTCGGGTTTTTTGTTTAACAAGTTGCGTTGGATCCTTGTGCAAGAGGAAACTCAAACAGTTGTTAACTCTTCCATCTCGCCCTGTTTTCCTGTGCACAGAGATTGATGTATGCTTTACAGAGGAAAATATATATTTTTTTAAATGGAGAGGCCTCTGCCGCAAGCAGCTTACACACAGTCGTCAGCATGTAGACTGTAGCAGCAGAGGAACTTACTTCTGGGTAAATGGATCACATATGGCTGCCAGGAGTTAAGAAATGGGTCTTGTGAAAAAAGTTGGGTTTTGAGGAAGGCTTTGGAGGAAATGAATTAGGTGCATCATCTAGCTGGGACTATGAACACTGACATTATAAATAACTTCAATAAATAAATCAGGACTTTAACAGACATAAGAGGCAATGGGAGAGGTGGGTGGAACCATTTAAGAAATGAGAGTTTAGTTGGCTGAGGAGTATGCATTATGCATAAAGAAGTCAATATGATCCATTAATTTTTCTGAAGCTGCTCCATGCTTTTCAAATGGTTTATGAATATAGCATTCCTCTGAGTGGTCATAAACTGACTAATTATAAGTTAGGCTCCGGGCTTGCTGTGTTCTTTTTTAAAAAACAACAACGCTTAAGGGCTAAACTAAGGGTGTGTTGGCAAACAGGTCAAAGAGAACAGATCACTATTTCTTTGCTTTAAAGCAGTAAGCAGAGGTGCTCTCAAATTGTACTGTTCGCTGCATGAAACAGGGGTGGGTAGAGAATAGCTCAGGAATGGCAGGGGTACAATAAGCAGGGAAGTATTAACCACTTCTATCACTTCTGCCATACAAATTGTGCTTAGCACCTGCAGTTCGTTTTTGTTTTTCTGTTTTGTAATGGGAATAGGGTTAGAAATCACAAGTTTTCCACTGAACCCTTAGCATTGGAGGTATGGCATCTTAATGTGCCCTTAGTAAATAATTCCCAGTGAACACAATGAAAGTGTTCTTCTGAATAAACTTGTGTAGCTGTGTCTAAACATGGCTATAGTCCTGCAGTTAGTTGTAAATCTGCCAGTGTTGTCATCAAGGACATCTATTACCAAGGTTTCTGCTGTAATTCTAAGCAATTAGTGGGATTGGCTTCCAGCTAATTTTTCTTAAGATGGATGTGCCATCTTCTAACATGGGAAGAACGTTCTGACCCTGAAAATAAGATGCTAGAATTGCAGTCCTCAGAGGGATATACACAGGAACTGACCTCAGTCGGGCCCATCTGTTGTAAGAGGAAGTACAATGACAGTTTAAGCTGTTGTAACTTTGAAGAAGATTCTATTGAAAGTTTGGAATGTAAGGAAGGGCATTTTTGGATGTGGTAGTGAATGACATAGACTAGAAAAAAATTGGAATGCACTTTCATTCCCCCACAAGAGAGGGGGCATTAAATGTTATCATAGCCATACTGGAGCCGCTGTTGATAGAGGCTGGTGCGTGGGTTCTGACTGCAGAATTGGCAGCCAAGTCCAAAGAGTTGGCTTGCATAAATGTTATCCCAAGTGCTAAGCACCCACTTGCGGAAAATTGGTTACCATGCAGCTACAGTAACGTTTAGGACTGCAGGCGAATGCCCCAGTTAGCTGGGAGTGAGCCCTGTTCAGTCCAGTAGAACTTACAGTGCAATCAATCCTAACCATACCTACTCAGAAGTAAATCATATCCAAAATTTAAAAGTTACACCTCCTCTACGCAGGACGTGTTTCTGCAGTCTTGGACAGGGAACACACTAAAATAATACAGTGGTACCTCGGGTTACAAACTTAATTCATTCTGGAGGTCCGTTCTTAACCCGAAGCCGTTTTTAACCTGAGGCACGCTTTCGCTAATGGGGCCTCCTGCTGCCGCCATGCCACCGGCGCGCAATTTTTGTTCTCATCCTGGGGCAAATTTCTCAACCCGAGATACTACTTCTGGGTTAGTGGAGTTTGTAACCTGAAGTGTTTGTAACCCAAAGCGTTTGTAATCTGAGGTACCACTGTGGTACCTCGGGTTATATACGCTTCAGGTAACATACACTTCAGGTTACAGACTCCGCTAACCCAGAAATAGTACCTCAGGTTAAGAACTTTGCTTTAGGATGAGAACAGAAATCGTGCTCCGGTGGCGCAGCAGCAGCAGGAGGCCCCATTAGCTAAAGTGGTGCTTCAGGTTAAGAACAAGTTTCGGGTTAAGTACAGACCTCCGGAACGAATTAAGTTCTTAACCCAAGGTACCACTGTACTTCATTGACCGTGTAGGCTAGGAAATAGGTAGTTTGAAGCGTTTGTGCTTCCTGCTTCATCTGTACCATCTTGGGTGCTTGTTTCTACATTACCAAGGCTATCTGTTGCTCAGAAGGAAGCTCCATTCAGGTTAATGAGACTTACCCCCATGTTACTTGTAAAGCATGGAATCCCAAGTACACAAACTGGACAACAGGCTCCATAGAAAAGAAGTAAACATAAAGCATGGTTAGGTTCAGGCTGTAAGAATTTTAATTGCTGAATGCCGAAGAACTGTTGAAACCTCAAAATTTTTGAATTTTTATTTTCTTAAATTCCAGCTTTTCATTTATAAATTATGAGTCTCAAAAGTGGTTTCCCCATATACATAAAACAAAATCAATAAAGAACAGCAGTTAAAATTGACCCAAATAGTAATGTAATCTCAACAACTAGCCAGAACCAAAAATAATTCAACTGTGTTTAACAAATTATGCTCCTCTAAAACTAGGAATTTGCTCAGGTGATTTGGTTTTATAATTTGGAAAATGGCTAGGGGAGCACCTCAAGGACAATGCACTATGACAGTGAAGGGAAATGAAGCTAGTTCTTATCTGTATTTCTGCTCTGCAAGATAGAAAAAAACCAATTTGGGAAAAGTTCTAAAATAGAAAAAGCCATGCACTTCCACATAGCAGAAAGAACTAACAGATAGACGGTGTAACTAATATGAGCTATGCATTTTTAGTCTACATGGGTTTTAGGGAATAAGATATCAGTAGCAAACATCTCTGCAGTCCGATCTATGTTTAGCAAACTATAAACAAACTTGTCAAGCCTGTAGCAAAAGCACAAATGACCTGATCTTAGATTTATTTTTATAGACATTGTTATGAAGGCAAAGAACCTTAGGCTTAACAAATTATTATTACTATTATTACAATATTTATTAAATTGGTATACTCTATCAATAAATCTCAGTGCGGTTCACAACACAAAAACACAAGATTAAAAAAACCCGCAAAATGCATGATGAAAACAAGAACAAAAATAAACCACTAACCCCACAACACATTTAAGATGGTATTGGATGTAATCAGCCCAAGGCCTATTTAAAGAGGAATGTTTTTGCCTGGTGCCTAAAGTGTAAAATGAAGGCGCCAGCCAAACTTCCCTGGGGAGAGTATTCCACAGACAGGGAGCCACTGCAGAAAAGGCCTTTCCCAAAGATCTTCACGCTGCTTACCAATTAATTTCTGTGTCAGTAAATGAAGGTAACAGATGCAGATGAAATAATCATGGACTACTCATGTATATATTTGTACAACTTCATTCTGGCATTGCTTTTGAGCTGGCTCCATTCCATATCTTCTTTGAAACAGTTATAAAATGTTGCCCTCTTGTATAATTTCGTAAATTGTGTGTAGTACTTTATGAGCTTTGGAGGCCACAGTAGCCAAGGCTGTTTTGTTTTGGATGAACAGATACTTTGTGTGGTGTTGGTTTTTTTAAGAAAATAATCTTTGTTTGAGTGCTTTGTTCTTTGTTGTTCATGGCTCCCTCTCGCATATGGTTTGCAAGATCTAGGCCTTGGTCATTAGTGGCTCTTAATGAGTGAATAACTGTACCGTTCTGTTCATATCTGTAGCTCAATCGATGGAGCTGTTTGATGTCTTAATATTTAATTTCCAGCATTCATCTGCCCTGAGAGCTAATGCATATAACCACATTGGGGTCTTTCAACCTGTGCAGCCCTTCCTTTCCTCTGTGGATAAACAGAACCCACAGAACTCAAGGCAAACAAACCAGCCATTTCCTCAACAGTCCTTTTTGGCAGTTGGCTCATCGTTCCATGTTGTGAGAGCCAGTGTGGTGTAGTGGTTAAGAGCAGTAGTCTCGTAATCTGGGGAACCGGGTTCGCGTCTCCGCTCCTCCACATGCAGCTGCTAGGTGACCTTGGGCCAGTCACACTTCTTTGAAGTCTCTCAGCCCCACTCACCTCACAGAGCTCATACAGCTGCTGCCACTGCCTCATGTTTTCATCAGCTGCTCTTGGGCGCCACCAGCACTGGTGGCCAGAAGGAGGTACTGCAGGCAGGCAGCAGTTGGCATGCTCAAGTGACTTTCCCAGCGCCGGGGACTGGCTGGGGCCTGTAAAGTGACCTCCTATTTTTCGGATGATAGGGGCACCGATTGGTAGCAGAGGGAGAGGTGAAATGAGCCACCACAGAGAGTCTTCTGTAATGTGAGAGAGGTATCCTGAAGATGTTTTTGCCCAGTGGAGGGGGAAGAGAAGTTCCTCTTCCTCTTCTCCAGCACCATCATGAGAGCCAGTGTGGTGTAGTGGTTAAGAGTGGTAGACTTGTAATCTGGCGAACCGGGTTCGCGTCTCCGCTCCTCCACATGCAGCTGCTGGGTGACCTTGGGCCAGTCACACTTCTCTGAAGTCTCTCAGCCCCACTCACCTCACAGAGTGTTTGTTGTGGGGGAGGAAGGGAAAGGAGATTGTTAGCCGCTTTGAGACTCCTGAAGGGGAGTGAAAGGCGGGATATCAAATCCAAACTCTTCTTCTTCTTCTGATAAGTTTTAAGATACGGGTGTTTGCTCTCTAACCGTTGCCTGTCTTGCTCTGTTCAGGTTTTGAACTACAGTTCCGTCTGGGGCCTACCTTGCAAGGCAAACACGTTACTGTGCATACCAACTACCCAGCTTCTGGAGAAGGGTTCAACCGTCACAAGTTCAGGTGCCTGTCGTGGCACAACCCAACTGGGAAAGAAGATGACTCTGACAAATACTGCAAACTAGATCTCCAGATCTCTGGGTCATACCAGTATTATTTCAGTCATGAGTAAGTAATGGTTGGCTCCAGAGGACGATAAACTTGCATCGGTACCTCCTGTTTCTTATGCTGTCGTACCTTCGATCTCAGACGCCTTGGCTCCTGAACAAATTGGCTTCTGATCGTTTGAAACCTGGAAGTGAGTGTTCCAGTTTCCGAACAATTTTTGGAAGCAGCTTCTCTGGCTTCCGATTGGCTGCAGGATGCCCCTACAGCCAATCAGAAGCCGCGTCTTGGTTTTCAAACAGTTCCGGGAGTCAAACAGATTCCCAGAACACATTCTGTTCGAGAACCAAGGTACAACTGTATTGGGAGTCGTTCACATCTTAACCCTGCTGGCAGTCCTTTTTGTGTGACAGAGGAGCAGGCCGCAAACATTAAGATAGCCCAGGAGGCTGGTTCTTCATGCAGAGGTTTGTGTGTGTCTCCCCCCACATCAAAAAGAGATGGGGAACAGTCAAGCAGTTAGATCTATATGTGTATTGACTTACAGTGGTACCTCGGGTTACATACGCTTCAGGTTACAGACTCCGCTAACCCAGAAATAGTACCTCGGGTTAAGAACTTTGCTTCAGGATGAGAACAGAAATCGTGCTCCGGCGGCGTGGCGGCAGCAGGAAGCCCCATTAGCCAAAGTGGTGCTTCAGGTTAAGAACAGTTTCAGGTTAAGAATGGACCTCTGGAACGAATTAAGTACTTAATCCGAGGTACCACCGTACTATGTTGAGTGCCTCCTTCAGACATTGAGTTAGGCAAAGTTAGATGCTACCTTTCTTGTGTGGTTAGCAAACAACAATATATGTTGGTCATTACCCCCCCAAAATTAAAAATGCTAGGCGCAGTGGGGGCTGGTTCTCATTAGACCACAACATGTGAAAGCAGGAGGTTTTCCTCTCCAGTTGTGATCTCTCTGAAAATGTGCCCTTGTGCTGCAGTTAGCACTGGGGGAGAAGGAAATTCACATTGTCACAAATGGGCCTTTTCCCTCCCAGTGCTAACTGCAACACGGGGTGTTTTTTGTTGAGAGCGCAGCTGGGAGGGAAGAGTTAAACCTCCCCTCTCAATGTGCTGCAGGCCTAATGAGAATCCTTTTCCCACCCCTTCCCTAGTACTTAATTTGGGAGGGGAGAGAGAGAAAGAGACATGACTGCTAACCAGTCGAGGGAGGTAACATGTAGTTTGGCCTAAGATAATGTTTGACAAAGGCACTCCCCATAACAAGACTATATACGTAGAGACTAAATTTGCTATTTTGTCCTCTACCTCTTTCTGAGCTGAGAAGAGGCACACAAACCTCAGGTGTGCATTGCTGACACGTAAATTAAGAGAAGTTGCTAATAAAGGAAGACAAAGAACTCTGGTTTATTGAAAATGCAGTCCTTGATCTTGAAAAGAATTGGTGGCATATTCTTATTGCATGTGAATGTCAAAGAGGAAATGTAAAACCACATCTGTTTATAAGTCATTTAAAATAAGATCCCAGTACTGTTTTAAAAGTTAAATTCTCAGATATTGTTTGCTAGATTTGTCATATTGGGAGGCAGTCTGTGGTATTTACAACCTTTAGGTTTGTTTTCAATAAATGTTGGGTGTTAGTGCTGATCTTCAAATGCCAGGAAAAGATCAGTTCAGCGACTTAAGAGGTCAGCAGTTGTGCATGTCATAGTTATATGTGTTTTCCTTTTTGAAATGCCACAATAAGTTTTTAAAACCTGCATATCATCAGTGTGGCTTTGCCAGCCAAGCGCACCAATACTCCTGAGGTATTCTGCCTTTTGAGTGCAGGGAGTAGGTTCCAGACCAGCTCATTGACCTTGTCCCATTTTCTGGGCTTCTCTACTCAGGTTACTCTAAAGGCAGGGAAGTGTTCCTGCAAGTCAGACAGCTATGAGGATACAGTATGGGAAAATGTAATAGGAGACCCAGAATACAGAATACAGTTTCTCTGCAGGAAGATCCTGGAAACTTCTGTGCAGATTACAAGCTGCTTGCATAAATCTTCAGACGGAGAGATACTTCAAAGCGCACCCATGTTATGGTTGCTTTTTTTTTAGGAGAGACTCTGTATCTCAGTAATTTACAAAACAAAAAACCTAAACCTTTTACATCTCTTGTGGCAGAATGGGCAAGCCATCATGTCCCAGCCTGAATCTGCAACAAAGCCATAATAGCCAATATTTTATTTATTTGGGTATTTTTTCATCATTGCTTTTCAGGGCCAAGGGGCAACTCGGGGATATTCACAGTTAAGGATCATAAAAATATATAATTTAAAACAGTTAAATCATCCAACCACAAATAAAAGCAGTAGGAGTTAAAATTGTGGACAGCCGTCCTATTCAATTAAAAACAACTTGGAATAGTAAAATCTTTAAGGCCTGCTTGAACACAACTAGAGGGGTGGGGTCCAGAGGCATACAGGGCATATGAAGCATTTTGAACACTATCAGGCTTCCTCAAACTTGGCCCTCCAGATGTTTTGAGACTACAGTTCCCATCTTCCCTGACCACTGGTCCTGCTAGCTAGGGATCATGGGAATTGTAGGCCAAAAACATCTGGAGGGCTGAGTTTGAGGAAGCCTGCTATAAACTGCTTTATAATTATAATTGCAGCAGCAGGGAAACAGTCTCAGAATGTCAGGAAGGTCACAGGTGAATTTGAGATGGTTCCTGGGGGAAACTCCTCGATTCTTTATAAAACATGGGTTAAATGCATTTGACTTTCCTAGCATTCCTGTTTCAGCCATTCCACAGTTTTTATTCTATGTTTGGCTTCTCTTAAGAACAATTCTATGAATTCTATTGTACATAGGAGTAACATCCATTAAGTACAGTGGGGTTTACTCTTCCGGGCTAGTGAGTACAGTATAGACTTGCAGGCTTAAAGGGTTTTTAAAAAGCAGTATCTTTTGAGCTTCAAAGTATTGTAAATGCTTTCGGATTCCCTTAAAGACATTAAAATAATTTTAGAATAGCAAGCGAAAAATATCTTGTTAGGTCTTGGTAATAATAGGTGGTTGACTCCAGCATTTATTAGCTTTTGTATTGATAAAAGATGTGTGTGTGTTCTTGCAGAGATAAGAAAAGCGGTGGAGGTTACATAGTTGTGGATCCTATTTTGCGTGTTGGTGCTGACAATCATGAATTGCCCCTGGATTGTGTTACACTCCAGACATTCCTGGCTAAGTGTCTGGGACCATTTGATGGATGGGAAGATCGTCTTAGAGTCGCAAAAGAATCTGGTAATAGACACATTGACTCAAATCTCTGGTACATAACACTGATTGACTGACTGTATTTAAATTCCCTATTTCTTCCGGAGAGCTCAAGGCAATCCACACATGGTTCCCAGGCAAATCTCCCATTTGGATGCTTACCAGACCCAGACTTGCTTGGCTTCACCAAGCTTGCTGCATGCTTTTATGAAGGGTTGCTTTCAGTACTCAGCAAGGAGCAGGTGGGGCTGTGGTCTAAACCACTCAGCCTCTTGGGCTTGCCAATCAGAAGGTCGGCGGTTCGAATCCCCACGACGGGATGAACTCCCGTTGCTCTGTCCCAGCTCCTGCCAACCTAGCAGTTTGAAAGCACGCCAGTGCAAGTAGATAAATAGGTACCGCTGCGGCGGGAAGGTAAACAGTGTTTCTGTTCACTCTGGCTTTCGTCACGGTGTCCCGTTGCACCAGAAGCAGTTTAGTCATGCTGGCCACGTGACCCGGAAAGCTGTCTGTGGACAAACGCCAGCTCCCCCAGCCTGAGAGTGAGATGAACACCGCACCCCATAGTCACTTTTTACTGGACTTAACTATCCAGGGGTCTTTTACCTTTGCCTTCAATACTTAAGACTGCCCAGTCTACTATAAGTGTCATGTTAATACATTTCATTATTGCTTTGTAGGTTACAACATGGTTCACTTGACACCAGTCCAGAAACTTGGTTTATCAAGATCATGTTATTCATTAGCTGATCAGCTGGAAATAAATCCTGATTTTTCAACCCCTAACAAAAAGTGTTCTTGGAGCGAGCTTGGAAAACTAGTGGAAAAAATGAAAAATGAATGGAATATGCTTTGTATTACCGATGTAGTCTACAATCACACTGGTATGTTCATTTTTGCTATCATTTGAATTTAACCTCAAGGGTGAAAATGCATAGGGTGATAGTTTCTCTGTCTTATCCACTGCACTTAACAAATGCACACATTTGTATCCAGCAACTTTTGCATGCATGTGGAAACTTCACAAAGACCAGTCGTGTCCAGGAGTATAAAAAGAGAATTTTTAAAATATATTTTTAAGAATTAGTTCGAGCTAGGCAGTAAATTTCCCTCTAGGCTCTGTGTGTTGTTTAAAACTGTATTTTACTTAAATAACCCAGGGAAAAAATAGGGGATAGTGTTTGGTGGTGATTTTAAGATTTGTAACTATTCAGACATTTTTAATTGACTTGTTTTAAAAATGCTTTGAGGGTTACAGCTCCTGCAAGCATGAAATGTTGTGTCTCCATTACCCAAGAGAAGAAAGCCCTTCGTTTTTTCAGTTTCTGAAGTGGGGTTTGGAGGACATTTCCATGCCAATTTTCAGAACTGGGCAAAAGTATTGCATAAGTAGAAGCATTTGTGCAGCTAAGTAGAGACTGACGAAAGTGTCCAAGTGGAACGCAGCCTCATTTTGTCAGTTCAATTGGCTGGCTGCTTTTACCGCTGATGGCAGAGCTCCATGTTTATAAAGGTCAGACCTTCAGTGAAAAGTAAGATCTTCGTGGCTTTAGAATGCCAGGTTCTAAAGGATCTTGAGTTTCAGTGTTGGAGGACAGTTTTAGGTTAAGGAAGAACACCTTGCACCACAACAGAGGTGCTGTTATTCCCTAGACAGTTTTCTCTGTTTCCTTGATATCCATGCAAGGGCCAGGTTTTATTTTCTGCCACTTCTATGTGACAGAGAGAGAGAGAGCACTTATTGAATGCCCCCCTCCAGCAGGCATACTGAGACACACATGTACCTCAATGATGGGCTGGTGAACCTTGAACTGCTTGCATCGGGAGAAACTTTGGGTCTGGATGATGGTTTGATAGTTAGAACATCATCACTGGATATATTACAGCTATCAAGTGATGAATGCATATTTGAGCTTGCACTTATCCCCGGAGAACTGCACAAGTCTCACTCAGTGGAATAACCATTTTTTGAGAACTTGCAGAGTTCCTTAGTTCCTAAGTGTGGGTCCTTCAACATTGTCTCCTTTGATTACAAAATTTAATAAGCAATGCAATTTCAGTAGCTGGCAAAGTTCTCCCCAAAAAGGAACATAACTTGCGTGTGTGCTCTTCAGAATTTTGGGAAATGATTTTATGGCAGTGGGGAGGGGAGTGGCTAAAAATTAGTGTTGATGCCTTCCTTGACATTGCAAAGTATATATGAAGGACATCATTTAAACTTCTAAAGATCTAGGGCTGGATTCAGCTATAAGGTTCCATTAGTGGAAGCCAGTGCAAGGACTGCCACTAGTGCAATGGTTATCCCCATGTGTAACTCTGCATCTCCCCCAGTTCTGCTCTGGAGAGTCAGGAAAACCCCCAGATCATCCCATGATGGAAGGGAAAGATAGATCGTTTCTGCTTGCCCAAGAGAACGATCTCATTAGCACTACATTGAAGCCAATACTTGTGAGTGTTCGCGTCAGGCTGATTCATATAGAAAAGAATGACCAACAAATCTCACCGCTGTGGAACGAAAAGATTTATAATATCCCAGTAGTGAATCTTGAACAGAGCAGAATATATGTGCTCAGCTTCTTCTGAGTTTTTTACTTTCAGCAGTATTCCTAGACTTCTCTGTAGACCAGGCTTCCTCCAACTCTGCCCTCCAGATATTTTGAGACTACAGTTCCCATCATCCCTCACCACTGGTCCTGCCAGCTTGGGATCATGGGAGTTGTAGGCCAAAAACATCTGGAGGGCCGAGTTGGAGGAAACCTGCTGTAGACAGTAAGCAGTAAACAAATATGAGAGATGCCTTAGAATTCTGTACATTGTCGTTTTCTGCATTAAGAAATTAAGAAGCACCTTTAAAAAATACTAAATGTGACATATCCAATGTAAGACTTCCTAGTTTCCTGTCCATTCAGAATCTTAACTTTCATACATACACTCCATAGAGGTAATCGGCAGGATAATGGAAGTGCCATCCTGAGGTGCTATGTGCTTGATATTTAATTTTTTTCCCCTTGCTCATTGTGTATCTCTTTGTTTTCCCTAGCTTCAAATAGTGAATGGATAACTCAGCATCCAGAATGTGCATACAACCTTGTTAATTCTCCTCACTTGAAACCAGCCTGGCTTTTGGACCGAGCCCTGTGGCATTTAACCTGTAAAGTGGCTGGTGGGAAATGCAGCGACAAAGGAGTTCCTCCGCTGCTTGAGAACGAACATCACTTGAATGTAAGAAATAAACACATAATATATCGCTTGATCTAAGGGACGCGGGTGGCACTGTGGGTTAAACCACAGAGCCTAGGGCTTGCCGATCAGAAGGTCGGCGGTTCGAATCCCAGAGACAGGGTGAGCTCCCGTTGCTCGGTCCCTGCTCCTACCAACCTAGCAGTTCGAAAGCACGTCAAAGTGCAAGCAGATAAATAGGCAGGAAGGTAAACGGCGTTTCCGTGCGCTGCTCTGGTTCACCAGAAGTGGCTTAGTCATGCTGGCCACATGACCCGGAAGCTGAATGCCGGCTCCCTCGGCCAATAAAGCGAGATGAGCGCCGCAACCCCAGAGTCGGTCACGGCTGGACCTAATGGTCAGGGGTCCCTTTACCTTAACACATGCTGTCACTGAATGAAAGGGAAGTCTAATTTACAGTGGTGCCCCGCAAGACGAATGCCTCGCAAGACGGAAAACTCGCTAGATGAAAGGGTTTTCCGTTTTTTGAGCTGCTTCGCAAGACGAATTTCCCTATGGGCTTGCTTCGCAAGACGAAAATGTCTTGCAAGTTTGTTTCCTTTTTCTTAACACCGTTAATACAGTTGCGACTTGACTTCGAGGAGCAACTCATAGAACGCAGTGTACATAGTAGCCTTTTTTTGAGGTTTTTAAAGACTTTGGTGATTTTTGAAGCTTTTCCAAAACTTCTTTTGCAGCCATTTGGTAAGTTAAACTTTTAAAACTTTTTTTGGGGGGGTTGGGTTTTGGGTTGGGGTGTTTGGAATTCAAGGACTTGGTGTTGGGGAGGGGTTTGCAAGAATCTGGAAGCTTGTGTGTTTTTCCCCCCTGCATTTTTATGATTTTCTGTGACCATTGGGCCACTCTGCTGTTTTTTTAAAAAAAATTCTGGATTTGAATTTCTGTGTGCTGGGTGGCCGGGGGAACAGTTGGGGAGGGGTTTGCAAGAATCTGGAAGTTTGTTTTTTTCCCCTGCATTTTTATGATTTTCTGTGACCATTGGGAAACTGCTGTTTTTTAAAAAAAATTCTGGGTTTGAATTTTGAAATGCTCTTTACAGTATGTGTGACTTTAAAGAGCACTTAATAAACTATTGTTGTACCAAATTTGGCTTTGTTTGGACTTTTTTTGACCATAGGAACGCATTAATTGATTTTCAATGCATTCCTATGGGAAACCGTGCTTCGCAAGACGAAAAATTCGCTAGACGAAAAAATTCACGGAACGAATTAATTTCGTCTTGCGAGGCACCACTGTATAATCTGTGGAACTTCTAACCATTTCACTTTTCGGCTTGCCTTTCTGTAGGAGGACTAAAACTTCATTTCCTTCAGTATGGTAGTAGTCTTTTTATATAACAAAAAAGACGGCATCTGTATGCTGACCCTTTCTATTGTACTTCGTAATATTTGTCTTAAGTACAGTAATATTGGGCTAGATCCAATGTGTGGCAATTCTAAGGTTACCAGATTTTTTTCCAGTGAATCCAGAGACACTTTTCAACTTCAATGGATTTTGTATGGGACTGATTTGTAAATCCGGGGACTGTCCCCGGGAAACGGGGACGTCTGGGTAACCTTAAATTAGACTCCTGTTTGCACAGCAGGACTTTCCATTCCTTCCTTCCTGCTCTTGCCTCCTCAAGAGATGTCTTGTTGCACAAGGAGGAGAAGTGTTGTTCTGCAACAGGACAGGCTTTGCCCATTGTAGTTCCAGGGTATAAGCTTTTTTTAAAAAAGTTTTTCTTTCTGGCTCTGTATTGCAAGTGGTCTTGTCATGAATATTTTGTAGAATGTTGACCCATAAGTTCATATAAAATAAGTCATATATGTACTAGGGTTTAACTCAAAATTTTTGTTTGTTTGTTTGTTTTTCTAAATAAATAAAGTATTTGCTGCTTGATTCTGTGCTTTCTTTCCCGTGAAACAGTATAAATGCCTCCCAGAGTGTTGTGTATGTAATAAAGGAATGATGGCTCAGAACAGTTTTGGCACAGGAGCATTTATAATAATTTTTTGTATATGGCACTGATTTTTTTTTACCTGCCTGACGTGCTGCTTTTATTTTTGCAGAATGTCCGTAAAGTCATTTGGGAGGATATTTTCCCGAAGCTAAGATTATGGGAATTTTTCCAAGTAGATGTTAACAAAGCAGTCCAGCAATTTAAAACTCTGTTGACTCAAGGTAAAAAAAACCTTATAACTATCAGCACGAACAAACCCCACCTGGGATCCAGGTAGCCGTGGTTGGCTTTCGCTAGGCCAGTAGAACTTTTAACTACCTTTCTTGTAGCATGTTGCAAATAAAGCTACTTTCAAAAGTCCATTCCATTCCCAAAAGTAGCTTGTCACGGGGCAATAGGGCATTTTGGGGGAACAGGATTCAGCTGGTGGGGCAGATTCGGAGCTTCTCCGTCCCTGGCAGGCCACTTTGAGAGGGTCTATGCCCTGGTATCTGATTACCTATTCTTCTTTTGCAGTGTGGCCAGAGTTCAAGTGTAGAAAGTAGCTCAAGCTAAATGGGATGTGTCTGTGTACATATGGTTATACGTGCTGAGAAATGGCCATAAGTTACATGGGAGACGGGGCGGGCTGGTGTGGAGGACTCCCTGGTCCTGAATGGGGTAACTGTGCCCCTGAAGGACCAGGTGTGCAGCCTGGGAGTCATTTTGGATTCTCAGCTGTCCATGGAGGCGCAGGCCAGTTCTGTGTCCAGGGCAGCTGTCTACCAGCTCCATCTGGTACGCCAGCTGAGACTCTACCTGTCTCTACGGATGGTCTCGCCAGAGTGGTGCATGCTCTGGTTATCTCCCGCTTGGACTACTGCAACACACTCTATGTGGGCCTACCTTTGAAGGTGACCCGGAAACTACAATTAATCCAGAATGCGGTAGCTAGACTGTGTGACTGGGAGTGTCCGCTGAGACCATATAATACTGGTCCTGAAAGACCTACATTGGCTCCCAGGACGTTTCCGAGCACAATTCAAAGTGTTGGTGCAAACCTTTAAAGCACTAAATGGCCTTGGCCCAGAATACCTGAAGGAGCATCTCCACCCCCATCGTTCAGCCGAGACACTGAGGTCCAGCTCCGAGGGCCTTCTGGCGATTCCCTCCCTGCGAGAAGTGAGGTTACAGGGAACCAGGCAGAGGGCCTTCTCAGTAGTGGTGCCTGCCCTGTGGAACGCCCTCCCATTAGATGTTAAGGAAATAAACAACTGTCTGACTTTTAGAAGACATCTGAAAGCAGCCCTGTTTACGGAAGTTTTTAATGTTTGATCTTGTGTTGTATTTTTAATATTCTGCTGGGAGCCACCCAGAGTGTCTGGGGAAGCCCAGCCAGATGGGCGGGGTATAGATAATAAATTATTATTATACTATTATTATGCTTTAGGAGCACTGAAAGTGAACTTTTTGTGTGGGGGGGAATTTTGATTATTTTAGAATGGAAGGAGTCTGTCCACTGTGCAACAAGATAGACTGCTGGGTAGCATTTGGATCTGTGAGTTCCTTGGCTTTCAGAATAATAAAGAATTGACCAGTCGTGTAGGCAATAAATGCTTTTAAACTCATTAAAAAATATTCTCTTTCTTAAATCTACAACAGGTGGTTCTAAAGTTAAAACTGACCCCAATCAACATCTTGCAATTGTTCAGGATCCTGAATTCAAGAGACTTGGCTGTACTGTAGATATGAACATTGCATTGAACACCTTCATACCTCATAGGTATGTCCTTGCTCAAAGTATTTTTAAACACTGAAACATCTTGCTGGCACATGCTTTTCCAAGAGGGGAGAGTCAGACCTGTCATTCAAGGGTCAGAAAATTGGGTCTGCTCCATTCACAGAAAAACAAGGAGCCTAATAAATGCGCTGCAAAAACTGCACAGCTAGTGGCATCTCGTTCAGTCCAGCTGGCTGTAGCATTTGCGTAAAACACGCCCACTCAATTTGGTATGAAACAGGTTGCTTAGCACCTGAATTTTCAGTTCTCACTTGGAAGGCTCATTGGCTGGTATGTCACATGTTGTATGGTTCTTATAGAGTGCTGTTCCCTTACATATATTTAATGCAAAAGATGTACAGAACAAACTATTCCAGATTCACCAAAGGTGAATGTTTGATATCAAAGATAGCTTGAATGAGGAAAAGCTTACAAATAGGCCTTGACTGCCTTGGACACAGATGATTCATTTTGCATCGACTCAATGTTGACATTGGAGTGTAAGGAGACATCAACTTCCTCATGGTTGTGCATGAATTAAACTCAGAACTCCGGACACGTTTATTTGAGTGGCATTTCAATGTTTTCATGCATTGTTGCTTTCAGCAATGGGCCTGCAGCAATAGAGGAATGCTGTAACTGGTTCCGCAAGAGAGTTGAAGAACTAAACGGTGAAATGTACAGGCAGACAAACTACCATCAAGAGCAGGTTGTACCAATAAGACATCTTTGAAGTTCATGCTTGCATTCATTTGTTCATTATTTGTAGCATCCACTGAACTGTTAAAGCTGTGCTGAAATGACTGCTTTTACTGGCTTCCAGGCAGCCAATTGCGTTGTGGCGACGGTGAACTATGAACGACTGGCTGGGCATGGTCCTAAATTAGGTCCCGTAACCCGAAAGTTTCCTTTAGTTACGAGGTATTATATCTTCTACACTCAAAATAAAATGTCTTTGGTGATGGATAAAAATGGTTGGTGTTTGGTAATATGTCAGAAAGTATAGATTGTAGAACAAGACTCTGGCTTTGAGTACGTGACATGTGTATTTTTGTTTAATAAGCCAAGATATACACACACCCTCACTCAAACATGCGCACAGCCCCTTCTCTCCTTTTGCAGCATGCATGTGTTAAACCTAGATGTCTCCAATTAATCAATATGCCGGTGTGGTGTAGTGGCTAAGAGCGGTAGACTCGTAATCTGGTGAACCAGGTTCGCATCTCCGCTCCTCCACATGCAGCTGCTGGGTGACTTTGGGCTAGTCACACTTCTCTGAAGTCTCTCAGCCCCACTCACCTCACAGAGTGTTTGTTGTGGGGGAGGAAGGGAAAGGAGAATGTTAGCCGCTTTGAGACTCCTGAAGGGGAGTGATAAAGCGGGATATCAAATCCAAACTCTTCTTCTCAGAATACCAGCTGCTGGGGAATGTGAATGGGAGAGTACTAGCATGCTCATGTCCTTGCAGGCTTTCCTGTAGGTATCTTGCTAGCCATGTTGAAGATACAATGTGGAACTAGAAGAGCCTTTGGTCTGATCCAGTACCTATGTTGTAAACATAGCTTCCTGTTGCATCCAACTCTGGTAGCCAGGTTCAAAACAAAGTAGGATCATAAGACACAGCTTTTGAAGTCGGTTTAAAATCCTGGCTCGTTCTGGACATGTTAGCCACTGTTTCTTGGTTTGGGTAAGAGGTGGAACTATGGTTCATTGGAGACTTCCTCATTGAAATGCAGCATGTGACAAATGGAGGAAAGAAAGGACTTACCTAGGTACTCTGAAAATTTCATTCACCTGTGTATACTGAAAATTTCAGTCAAATTCTGTGGACATCTAAGATGTGCCACTGAATGTTGGCAGTCATCTAAATTTGATTGTGTGGCTTCACTTGTGCATCTGTTTTTGGATGTTCATGAAGTTTCACTGAAATGGTGAGCGTTCATGTGTGTGGCTATAATATATATTGCACAGTGTTCATCAATTAGAGCAGTGAAATTTGGGTCTTTTTGCAGGGGTTGATGGATGCCAGATTTGGGGGGGGGGGGCAGTCGTCAGTCATTTGACCCAAAGCCTCTTAAACGTATTAAAGACTTGAAGGCCTTTGGAGGTGCGGTTAGAAATTTAAACACACAAATAGTTTAAGTCAAGAGACTGAATTAAAAACTTGTGTTTCACTGTTTGGAAAGATTCGTTTTTAAAAGAGTGTTTACAAGTTTTGAAAGCCAGGATTCATCCATCTACTTGCTTTATATATGTGAAATTGTAGATGTAATATAATCTTCAGTGAGATTGCTGATATTCATAAAGTAGTGGGTTACTATGTGTGGGATTTGGGCCTCACGGTTTGCTAGAAGAGACAAAAAGCTCAACTCGAGACAAAAGCACCCAGTATTAAGCTGGTTGTGGCAGAAAGGGTTTACAATATTGTAGGGACGTCCATTATTAAAAACACTTTTTTTCTTTCTGGTACGAGGCATTTCAATTGTCATTTTATACAATCTGATGCTCTAAAATGGATGGGGAACCTGTGGCCCTCCAGATGTGGCTGGGCTGCAGCTTCCATCAGGCCTAGCCAGCATAGGCAATAGGCAGGGATGATGTAGCCCTCAAACATCTGGAGGCCCATGGGTTCACTACCTCAGCTCTAAAAAGTACTTTCCGTACTTTACAGCTACTTTACATACCCATTTAAAGAGCTAACCCTGGAAGAAGAAGAACGCATGTTGCATCAACCTGACAAAGCAAGTTATTTTATGGCCCACAACGGTTGGGTGATGGGAGATGACCCTTTAAGAAATTTTGCTGAACCAGGTGGGTGATTCTGAAAGTTGTATATAACTTTTTAAAAATGCCTTTCGCTAGCGTAGGTGAACAGGGATGTTGTGCCCATTCTCAGTTAAACTGCAACTTCTTATTGCAGTACCTTGAGTAGTCTCCTAGACGCCTTTCAATAAGACATTGGCTTCCTAAGAACCGTCTGCATTTCGGGAATTTCTTTGCCCAAGGATCAATTCACCCCTGTCCCCATAGCATTGCAAGCTGTAGGTGAGGCTGCCATTGCAGAGACTTTGGGGTGATGAAGTACAATATGTTGGGAACCAGTGCAAGTATGTTTTACGATCATGTCAATAAGTGCATAGGAAAAGTAAGTCCCCTAAACTGTAATAAATAAACTAACACATGTTAGCTTTGGAATTTCTGATCACTTAAATAGAGTTGTTGCTAAGTATGATGGACTTAGATTTGAACTGATATTATTTTTGTACTGTTGTTGTTCTAAAACATTGTATGTGTATTTAGATTGTATGTGCGTGGGTGTAGCCAGGATTTTTGCTGCGGGGAAGGCTTGGGGGGATCTGATTTGTATTGATTTGTATTTATTTAGGGGAGCACCTGCCCCCTCCTTGGCTACGTCCATGTGTGTACATAATACATATATAAAAATAATTTTAACAGTTGTAAATATATTTATTGAAAATTGCTTCAGGGTGTCTCATGGAAAGAGGTTCATAAATGAAATAATAAACAAATAAATAAAACTTTCCATTCTGAGTTTTGATGTTGCACAGATTAGTTCCGCATGTTTTTCTAGTTTGGCGTAAGTTGAAATGGCCTTTGTTTCTATCGCTGGTAAGAATGCTGAGAATCATAACTACAACATCATGGGTTAAATTAGTATCTCTCCCCATTTTTACAGGTTCCCATGTTTACTTGAGAAGAGAACTCATTTGCTGGGGTGACAGTGTCAAGCTACGTTACGGGAACAAACCAGAAGACTGCCCTTATCTCTGGGCTCACATGAAAAAATACACCGAGTTGACTGCCAAATATTTCCATGGAGTGCGGCTTGACAACTGTCACTCGACGCCTCTTAACGTAGCTGAGGTATAGAAAAATTTAAGCGTCTCCTTTGCAACTGTGTACACAAACACACAAGAGAGAGGAAAAACTTTGGAACCGTTTTAAAACTTAGGTCTGTTCCAGCCGATGTTCATCACAAATGTTTCATCCTGTTTCATTTTTCTGACTCCACGACTGCATGTGCAGGGCTTTTTGAACATTCTTTCTAGATCCTGGGTTCTTTTGGTCAGGTTAGCAGTAGAAAAGCTGCTGTTTTTTCCTCAGCTGCACAGTCCTGGGCATCTGTAAAGGTAAAGGGACCCCTGACCATTAGGTCCAGTCGTGACCGACTCTGGGGTTGCGGCACTCATCTCGCTTTATTGGCTGAGGGAGCCGGCGTACAGCTTCTGGGTCATGTGGCCAGCATGACTAAGCCGCTTCTGGCAAACCAGAGCAGCGCACGGAAATGCTGTTTACCTTCCCGCCAGAGCGGTATCTATTTATCTACTTGCACTTTGACGTGCTTTTGAACTGCTAGGTTGGCAGGAGCAGGGACCGAGCAACGGGAGCTCACCCCGTTGCGGGGATTCGAACCGCCGACCTTCTGATCGGCAAGTCCTAGGCTCTGTGGTTTAACCCACAGCACCACCCGCGTCCCTTTGTGGGCATCTTACTCAGATGTAAACCCCCAGCGTGCTAAGTGAGGCTTGCAACCAGGCAAGAGTGCAAAAGATAGCAGCCTAACAGTGCAACCCTGTGCATGTCTACTCGGAAGTGAAGTCCAGTTGTGCTCAATGGGCCGTACTCCTGGGTAAATGTCTGTAGGACTGCAGCCAGAGTCGTGGGTTTTATGGTGCAGCAGTTGGGAGTTGTTAGACTTGCGCAGGTACAACCTGCTCAGCTGAAATCTCTGCTCAGCTATGAAGCTTGCTGGATGATTTTCAGTTAGGTCACATTGGAAGGATGGAGCTATTTCCCAGGATTTCTGTGAGGTGACATAACTTGAATAACTCTATTGCCCTGAGAGTGATGGGATAACATAAAAAATAAGCAAAGGTTGGAAGTAGTTAACCTTGTAAACCGATGAGTTCTTCAGTAAATCAACTTGGAAAACACAGAAAAATAGGAGTGAGAATAGGGCCTGCTTGTGTACACCATGTTGCAATGTATATTGTAGGTTTTTCTCACTCGTGTGCTGTTTCATTTTCTGTTCAAGGGTTAAGATGAAAACGTTGCTCAGAATTTATAAACAACTTTTTGAAGTCCAGTTACAAAGCTAGCCTTATAAGCGCCGCTGAAAGCAGTTAGACTTGATGTCTGTTGTGATTAATTTGGCTATTGCCAAAAATGGACCTACTCACAAAGAAATATGTGAGATAAATTAGAGAGAAACAAATTTTCAATATGTAGGCTGAGCACATATTTAAGTTTCTAATTTGACATATTTGAGCTTTATTCTTCCTTCTAGGAATGAATAATTCCCCCCCCCAAAAAAAAACACTTCAGAGTGATAATTTTGTGTATAATCTTTGCAAAAGTTTATCCTGTTACGGGATCCACAGTTGCATTTCTGCACACAGTTATTATGGAACGGATCCAGCCAAGCTGGAGGACATTTTAAAGTCACAAAACTATTTCAGTTGAAGAGTTAAAAATTGGCAGAATCATGCCCACTCCTTGCACTCCCCCCCCCCACATTCTCATCTCTTTAGCTTGTTTTAAGAACTGTGCTGTAACTGGGTAGCATTTGTGCCATATGCTATTGGAAAGCACATGTTGTAAGGAAGCTGATTTTTTTAATATAAAAAAATGCATTATGATCTGTAGGAGATGCTGGCAGCAGCCAGGTCAGTCAGACCTAATCTTTACGTGATAGCAGAACTCTTCACGGGAAGTGAGGTCATTGACAATGTCTTTGTCAACCGCCTTGGGATTACCAGTCTCATTAGAGGTACCAAAACCATGCTTGAAAGGTTTGTTGCAGGATTGCTGTGTTTTGTATACATACATGAAAGTCAAAAATCTCTTTACGTGGAACTAACTTTGTGTTCTTATTTGCATTTATTCTTGTGTCCTTTTGCCAATTCAATGCCTTTCCCTCTTCCTTCTTTGCCGGCCTGTCGTGTGGGTTTTTGCCCTCTTTCCCGAATCCTTGGTTTGTGCGAATTTTTCATGCATCTCTCATAACTCAATGTCTTTGGTTCTTTAATCTTGGGCTTTTCGTTTTTGTCTCTTTGCTGTGCGGCATTTTCCCTGTTGCCCAAATCCATGCCTAGCCTTGCATCCTTTCTTTTCTCCTGTTCTGCCTTTCCCCCCTGTCTGTCGCTTCCTTGGCTGTGCTTTTCGCAGTACATGATGGACACGGCTAGAAAATTGCGGCCCAACTTTTATGTAGTGGCTGAACTGTTCACGGGAAGCGAGGAGCTGGACAATATCTTTGTGAATAAGCTGGGCATTAGCTCTCTGATCAGAGGTAGGCTTGCTTCGAATTGCTCTTCCTTTCCTTAACCCTGAATTCAGGCATGATACTCTGCGAGTGAAGGACGTGCAAAACACCAACTCTGCATCCGTTTATTATAAGCACATGACATTGCATTCAACAATATGGCTTCTTTGCATGATAATTGTAGCATTGTGGTTGTTAGGAAAGGGTATCTTGTGTATGGAAATAGTTGTGCTGGCCACCTCTTCAAACATCGCCGTATGAACTGGTGCCTGGAGAACCCATTTCTCATCTTCAACCTGTGTAGACATAACATTGCTTGACAACAGCAAGCCCTGGTTGAGAAGAAGCCTGGCGAAGTTTACATAACCCATCGTTAAAAGATCTGAGGTTTTCCTTACAATCTAGTGGTATATCCGTTTTCTGAAATAAAATAAACGCAGGTATAAGAGTGAGTGAACCAGGAGATGGTGAGAAGGGAGTGTGCGATTCTGTGGTATATCACCATGATTAAGGGACTGTCTTACGTTGTGCTCAGTATATGTTTAAGGGTTCAGCATAAAACTTTATTTTTATTTGTTCCTTCTTAGTACACTGTGAGACTCTAGACCTGTTCAGATTGTGCTTTTCTCATCCAGATGCAAGGACAAGGAAGCCTTAGGTTAATGCACACTCCATCCACTTCCACCATCTATTCCATGCAAGAAAGAAAGAAATGCCCAGACTGTTCATATGGGGGATTTTCCTGTCCTGGTGCAACCCATTTTGCCTTCCAGTCCAGGGATAGGATTGTGGGGTCACTGAATAACACTCGAGTGGCTTGAGTGTTGGGTTCTACATGTTGTAAAGAGATTGGACAAGGAGGGCAGCTGTCTCCCACTCATCATACCATATTGAATCTAGCCTCTCTTAAAAGTGTTTTTGGAATATCGACAGTCCTAGCTGTAAGTAGCTGGAGTGATTATTAAAGCATTCTCTATAAGAGTCCCACAGTCTTACCAGGTGTTCAGTGGATGATTCTTCGTATCGATGCTCACGTAAGGGCTTTTTCTCGTTCTCTAGAGGCAATGAGTGCTTATAACAGTCATGAAGAGGGGAGATTAGTTTATCGCTTTGGAGGAGAGCCAGTTGGGTCTTTCGTTCAGCCGCGCCTGAGGCCCTTAATGCCTGCTATTGCTCATGCATTGTTCATGGACATAACACATGATAATGAATGTCCAATTCAGGTAAGAAACATAGCTGCCTTGATTGCTCAAGTACTGTTTTAATGGCTTATTAAAGCTATATAGACACTATAAATGACTTTATTACATTTGTTAATTCATGAGAGGTAATTAATACTACTTTAAGGTGTATGGGATTTAAGTGTTCTTAATGTTTTAGGCACAGGTGTGTGTGTGTGTGTGTGTGTGTGTTTACACACACACACACAGTGGTACCTTAGTTTTCTAACGTCTCCATTGACGAACATTTCGGTTTTCTAACACTGTAAACCCGGAGGTAAATGCTTCGGTTTTCAAACATGCCTCAGAAATTGAACATGCCACGTGGCTTCCGTATCAAGGCTTCCATACTGAATTTCCAGTTTCCGAAAGTTTCGGAACTTGAATGGTCTTCCAGAACGGATTACGGTCGAAAACCGAGGTACCATTTGTGTGTGTGTGTGTGTGTGTGTGTGTGTGTGTGTGTGTGTCATGCTATCGAAACCTCAAAAACATAAAAATTACAATTGTCGACAGTTAAAATGTTAAATGCAGTAGGAGAAGTTATTTGATACCTAATGTTGAACTTTGCAGTGCTTTCCTACATATTCAAAGTAAGTTGTATTGAATCCTCTGCACACAATCTCTACAAATTCTGCAGAGCCACAGTGTGCCACTTCTGGTGCCATGGGTTGCATTCAGTTTTATGGAAGTAAAAGTTGATCCATGTAGGTATGACTCCCTCTCCACCTCCCCCCTCACTGTAGCCCCATGCTGCCCCCCAAAGTCTCTTTTAAGGGAGGGGGGAGTCCTCAGGAAAGGTCTGGGACACAACATATGAGCTGCTGTGGGAGAGGGAGAATTGCTTTAATTCGGAGACACTGAGAGAATGGTGCCTTCCCACTTGCGTGCAAGGTGCCTTTGGAGTGAAAGTCAGATTTTTCTGTGTAAAAAAAACAAAACCCTAATCTTCTGGGCTTTACTTAATTCATACACACCCTTCTCGTTGTTAGCATCGGTCGGCATATGATGCCCTTCCCAGCTCGACTATCGTCTCCATGGCCTGCTGTGCCTCAGGCAGCACTAGAGGATATGATGAACTAGTACCACATCAGGTATGCATGTTAGCAGTAGGTTCCTCTTTCGTGTCATTGGAGTTATTCTGGCATGTTTTTCCATCCACTATACCTGAAGGAGCGTCTCCACCCCCATCGTTCAGCCCAGACACTGAGGTCCAGCTCCGAGGGCCTTCTGGCAGTTCCTTTACTGCAAGAAGTGAGGTTACAGGGAACGAGGCAGAGGGCCTTCTTGGTAGTGGCGCCTGCCCTGTGGAACGCCCTCCCATCAGATGTCAAGGAACTAAACAACTATCTGAGTTTTAGAAGACATCTGAAGGCAGCCCTTGTTTAGGGAGGTTTTTAATGTTCAATCTTTTATTATGTTTTTAATATCCTGTTGGAAGCTGCCCAGAGTGGCTGAGGAGACCCGGCCAGATGGGTGGGGTATAAGTAAGAAATTATTGTTTTTATTATTTATTAATTATTCAGAGTTTTGACTGGCCCTGTTCACTCAGATCGTATCTTGCTACTTCTTAAAATTTCTCCAGCTTCCTGTTTTAAATTCTTTACTAGCTTTGATATTTTAAATTCTCCACATTATAATTGCTGCTCATGTGTTCTTGTTCTTCTGAGTGTATTTGTTAGTTTTTGTAAACCACCTTGAAATATTTAATGGAAGGAGGTATAATAGATGTTTTAAATAAAGCGTGGCTACAGTATTTGGAACACAGTGCTGCAGAGCCTCTAAGAAGAAGTCAAAAGTTTCAATTCCTACTAAATGCACCATGCGTGTAACTTCTGTGAGCATAGGGAGAGAGAAACACTGCAAATGCTATTTTTGTAACACATTTATTCACAGATTTCTGTAGTCACTGAAGAGCGGTTTTATCCGAAGTGGAATCCAGCAGCGACACTTTCCACACCTGGTGAAGTAAATCTCAAAACCGGAATTATAGCAGGAAGGCTGGCTATCAACAGATTACACCAAGAGCTAGGAGCCAGAGATTTTAACCAGGTAAATGCTGGGCCAGATTCACAGGGCACCAAAATGAGGCATTTGTCTGGGGTGCTGAAGGGAACAAGAGAATGAGGCAGGGCTTAGGAGATTATTATTATTATTATTATTATTATTATTATTATTATTATTATTATTACCTTGGTTTAAGAACAACCCTGTTTATGAACTATTTGGTTTACGAACTCCGCGAAACCGGAAATAGTGTCCCAGTTTGTGAACTTTACCTCAGTCTAAGAACAGAATCCGAATGCTGGAAGGGCACCAGCGGCGGGAGGCTTCATTAGGAAAAGCGTGCATCAGTGTAAGAAGGGTTTCAGTTTAGGAACGGACTTCCGGAACGGATTAAGTTCGTAAACCAAGGTACCACTGTATTTATATATAACGTGTATGCATGTGCACACACACAAATCTTCAGCCCACTTCTGGTTCTTGGCCTGCTTGCACGAGACATCTGAGCAAGCGACTTTGGAGTACTCCCCCTTTATCTTATCTTTCAATGTGGGTGGTGTTGTGGTCTAAAACCCTGAACCTCTTGGGCTTGCCAATCAGAAAGTCGGCAGTTCAAATCCCCACGACGGAGTGAGCTCCCATTTCTCTGTCGCAGCTCCTGCCAACCTAGCCGTTCGAAAGCACACCAGTGCAAGTAGATAAATAGGTACTGCTCCGGCAGGAAGGTAAACGGCGTTTCCGTGTGCTCTGGTTTCCATCATGGTTTAGTCATGCTGGCCACATGACCTGGAAAGTTGTCTGTGGACAAACACCAGCTCCCTTGGCCTGAAAAGCGACATAAGCGCTGCAGCCCCACAATGGCCTTTGACTGGACTTAACCATCCGGGGTCCTTTTCCTTTTCCTTTTACTCCCCCTGTTTGTACTCCACTTTGTACTTTAGAGTACTCCCCGCTCCACCAACCCTTATCCAGGGCCTCCAAAAACCCTGAAGCCTGCCTTAACATGCCCTGGCCAAGAATTTTGACATGGTGATTATTAAATCTTAATTATAGTATAATCTGAATAATAAGAATCTCTATCCACTTTTCCCACCCAACCCCTAAAAAATGCCCTCCTCAGGTATATGTGGATCAAGTTGATGAGGATATTGTGGCTGTGACGAGGCATTGTCCTAACACGCACCAGTCTGTTGTCGCTGTTTCCCGAACAGCTTTCAGAGATCCCAAAACATCCTTCTACAGCCAAGAAGTTCCCCAGATGTGTATTCCAGGTAAGGCTACCCCTCTGCGCGGGTGGCACTGTCGTCTAAACCACTGAGCGTCTTGGGCTTGCCGATCAGAAGGTTGGTGGTTCAAATCCCCGCAACTGGGTGAGCTCCCATTGCTCTGTCCCGGCTCCTGCCAACCTAGCAATTCGAAAGCATGCCAGTGCAAGTAGATAAATAGGTACCACTGGTGTTTCACCCTTCTGTGCACCCTTTCGCTTTGTCTGGAGCAACTCAGAGGGGCAGGGCATAAGTAATAAATTAATACATCTATTATTATTGTCTTGTATGTTGGGTACCATCCCACTCCATGACTACACAATTCCAGGTATGCCCTCTCAGAGCTATGCACTATTGAACTGAATGGTCCTTATTCCCAGGTAAGTTGGTGTAGGATTTCAACAGAAGCCCAAAAGTGCTGACTTAGGGACAGGACTGAAGCATGAGCACCCCCAATGCTGATAGCTGGGCGACGTGATCTCAGTTATCATCATCCCTGACTGCTGGTCCTGCTTAGCTATGGATGATGGAAGTTGTAGACCAAAAACAGCTGGAGACCCAAGTTGGGGAAACCCTGAGCTAAATGCAGCCAGTGGTCTGACTCTGTATAAGGTTGTTTCCTATGTTCCTACTTATAAAAAAAAATAAAAATGCTAGCTGTGGTATTGAGAGTTGTCTGGGGTTTTTTTCCCCCTCTTCCACAGGCAAAATTGAAGAGGTGGTTCTCGAAGCGAGGACCATCGAAAGAAGTGCTCCCCCTTATAAAAAAGACGAGCACTCAATCAATGGATTGCCTGATTATACAGTTGAACTCCGGGAACACATCCAGGTAAAAGCTGTGTCCCTTCCTCTCGTTTGATTAGCCTAAAAATTTGACTCCTGAGATTAAAGTGATTTACTGAATTCATCTGAATTCCTTCTCTCGGCAGCTCAAGGAAAGTAAAATAATAAAGCAAGCTTCAATCGCTACGAAAGGCCCTAATGAATTCGTACAAGAGATAGAATTTGAAAAGCTGACACCGGGAAGTGTGATCATATTTAGGTAAAACGTCATTACTTTGGTTGGTGTGGAAAATGGCAGACAGAGTGATGATTAATAGAGCAATCTCAAGCCACTTGGTGCTGGGCTGCGGGTGGTTTGGGTTGAACAGAGATGTCCGTCCACGTAGCCCTACCAGCACAGAGCTCCCCTCTCTGCCTTCCAAAGTGGGGCAGCCAGCCTCCAAACTGCATATTCTAGCAGAGGGGAAGGGACTAAACTGGCTCCCCTGGGCATCATTTTAAGTACCATATTTTTCCGTGTATAAGACGGTGCTTTTTGCTTTTAAAAAAATTAGGCAAAAATTGTGTGTCGTCTTATACACGGATAGTGAATGCAGGGGGGGATGTGCGATTAATGGCAGCAGCAAGCAGGAGATTGGCAGTGGCGATTGGGCGGGTGATTGGTGGCTGTGGCTAAGCCTTCTGGCGATTGGCTGTGGCAACTGGGCAGGCGATTGGCGGCTGTGGCAAGTGGGTGGGTGGGCTGTTGGTGGCAACGAGCAGGCATACAGTTGGCGGCTGCGGCAAGGTGTGCGATCGGCAGTGGCTGTGGCAAGTGATAGGCAGTGTCGGGCAGGCAGGTGAGCGATTGGCAGAAGGGACCTCCCTCACCCACCAAAAATGCTAAACAACTTAATTTCTTAATTTGGGGTTTAAAAAAATAGGGGTCGTCTTACACATGGGGGCATCTTATACACGGAAAAAATGCGGTAATTGTGTCCAATTCAGCCCCAATCATTCTGCTAGCTCTGCATTAGCCTGCCTCCCCATCCACCTCCCTTGGCCAGCTTGCTCTGCAAGGCTGCAGATGGGATGGTGACCTTGAAACTTCATTAAGCCCCAGCAGGCAGCCAGGTTAGGATTTCACCCTTTGCCTCTTCTTCCCCCACCCCCCATTGACATTTTGTTTTGACCAATCTTTGCAGGGTAAGCCTTGACCCGAAAGCACAAGAGGCTGTTGGAGTCTTGCGTAACCACCTGATTCAGTTCAGCCCTCACTTTAAATCTGGAAGTCTTCCCGATGATTGTTCAGAGCCGATACTCAAGACGCCCTTCTCAACGTAAGTTCGCCATTCAGTTGAAACCTATGGGGAACAATGCAGAGGCGATGTAAGAGATTCACTTCCGCAGCTGCCTCCTCCAAAAGCAACCTGTAGCCAAATTAGCTCTGAAGATTTAATACCCCAATAGCCTCTTCGGTAGTGTGCAAGCTGTCTGTTTTTGTTGGGAGTGGTTTGCTACTTTCAAAACAGAGAAGCGACTTAAGATGCAATCCTAGGCATGCCTACTCAAAAGTAGGTCCCACTGAGATTTTTGCAGCCTTGCACTTAAGGCCATGTACCCTTTCATATATATATATATATATTGTTTTAAATTATTCTAAACCAGAAATAATTTTTAACAAAAGTTTTTTGTTTGGTTTTTTAACCCGGTCAGTGTATCTCTGTCTCTCTCACAGTATTGCATCGAAATTAACCTTGGCAGACCTAAATCATGTATTATATCGGTGTGATGCTGAGGAGCAAGAGGACGGTGGAGGGTGTTACAACATACCAGACTGGACACCCCTTAAATATGCAGGTCTTCAAGGTAAAAATTGGTTTGAGACAAATGTATTATTATGTACATTAATCAAATTTTAAGCACCTGTATGCCTTCTCTCCTAAAGTCAAATGCAGGCCAGCCGTGTACAGTGGTACCTCGGATTAAGTACTTACTGTATTTTTCGCTCTATAGGACACACTTTTCCCCCTCCAAAAATTAAGGGGAAATGTGTGTGCATTCTATGGAGCAAATGCAGGCTCCTTGGCTTCAGCGATAGCAACGGGAAGCCTCCGAAGCGCAGAGGGAGCGCTCCCTCCACGCTCCAGAGGCTTCGTGTTGCTTTCACTGAAGGCTGGAGAGCGAGAGGGGTCGGTGCGCACCTGAAGATAGCCGCCTGAAGCCTTCATAGTGCAGCGCGAGTTCCCTCTGCGCTCCGCAGGCTTCAGGTTCCTTTCGTTGAAGCCAGGAGAGTCTTGCTGCGCTCCACAGGCTTCAGGGATAGCCGCCTGAAGCCTGCGGAGCACAGCGCAAGTTCCTGCTGCGCTCCTCAGGCTTCAGTTTCCTTTCGCTGAAGCCAGGAGAGCAAGACTCTCCTGGCTTCAGCAGAGAGCTGCGCAGCGCCCCTTCAGCCAAGCGGGAGGAGAAATGGAAGGGGCTCCGTTTCTCTTGCCGCTTCACTGAAGGGGCGCTGAGCCGAGAGGGGGAGAATTTTTTTTTCCTTGTTCTCCCTCTCTAAAACACGGTGAGTCCTATGGAGCGAAAAATACAGTAACTCGTTCTGGAGGTCCGTTCTTAACCTGAAGCTGTTCTTAACCTGAAGCACCACTTTAGCTAATGGGGCCTCCCACTGCCACTGGAGCACGATTTCTGTTCTCATCCTGAAGCAAAGTTCTTAACCCGAGGTACTATTTCTGGGTTAGTGGAGTCTATAACCTGAAGCGTATGTAACCTGAAGCGTATGTAACCCGAGGTACCACTGTACTTTGGACTGAGGGCACTTGAAAAGCATCCTCATCTCAGTTGGTTTGTTTTTAGCAATTCCAAGCAGACAGCAAAATAGGATGTTCCTCAAGACCTGGTAGCTAGTAGCTCGTCAACCGTGTTTAGTTTGCCATGCCAGACATTGGTTGTCTTCAAATGCTGCATTCTGAGCATTAGCTCTAGATTCTAAGTTTCAAAAGGCAGGGAAATACAAATATCTTTTAGCAAGCAGTACAAAGAGAAGGTCAGAGAAATGTTGACAGTAAGTTCAATAGACTCAATTTCGACTTCCCTCCAAACCCTAGTTTATGCTAACCTTGGTTAAGCACCCCACACACCATCACTTGAGCTTCTAGGCATATAGCAAGCAGACCGTACTTCTGAGCAACTTGTCCGCTTTTATTTTCTTTCTGTTCAGTACTTGACTTCGTACAATTGCTTGCTTCTCTACGATGCTGCAGCCACTTGAGGTGAAGCGATGGCCCTAACGTCACTTCATGAATCTGAACATAAAGCAGGCCACAAGTAGCGCAAACCGTGGTTTGCAAACTCAATTTCAAATGATAATTTGTTATCCTTGTTTAGTAGCTGCTTACAAGCTGGGGTTTGCAACCTTGCGTCTTTGTACATAATGCCAAACCATGGTTTGCCTTCTGCTTATTATGCATGAAACTCATATCATAGAACGCTTTCAAAGCTGAGCCTCAAGATAGGACCTAACTAAAGAATATGCAAGTTAGTGACCCACTTTATGGTTTTGTTAAACTCACTCGCCTAGGGTGAGCAGTTGGGCAGCATCTCACATGGCACAAGACTGGAATTAGCATGAGCGCCAAGGACAAAGGACAGTAGGTTTTAAAAAACTAATCAGTCTGCACTCTAGTATGTCTGCAGAATTAAACTCACCTTGATTTGGGTTTCTGGCATTTTCTGAATATTATTTTGCAGCCGTTGCCTTCTTTTTAGACACTCAACCTACTTTTCGTGATAGTTTCTTGACCTGTAATACAGAACCATATGGTCTTTCAGGAATAATGTCAGTGATGGGAGACATACGACCAAAGAATGATTTGGGCCATCCTTTCTGTGGTAACTTGAGAGCTGGGGACTGGATGATTGATTACGTGAGCGATCGGCTAATTGCCCGTTCTGGCGCCTGCTCAGAAGTAAGTCAAGCAATGCAAAGAGAGAATATTTCCCTCTCAGATAGATATGTTACATGGTCATTTTTGATAATTCATTTTAATTCATTGCAACAATTTGTTTCCCATGAAATAACAATAGGTTGGCAAGTGGCTGAAAGCAATGTTTGTCTACCTGAAGAGGGTTCCTCGTTATCTCATTCCATGCTACTTTGATGCCATATTAGTTGGCGCATACACGTCGCTGCTTGACTTGGTTTGGAAACAGATGTCTAGGTATGTTTGTCCATACCCAAAAAAATGTGGTTTCATGCAAACACAATTGTATACATGATGAAAAAACACCCCCTAAAACAGCAATTTAACACAAATTTTACTGTTTCACGAGAGTATTAATCCATAAAATGCAGGCAATAATCAATGCACTGTACTATAAAATAAATAAGAAAGATAAAAAAATTAAAATTTATTTCCAAACTCACTGTTTGGAGGGGGCTCAGGGTCCTCTTCCACAATCACAATCAGCTTAGCTCCCGGCATTCGTGGAGGCCTCAGAGAGCTCCTGCGGCTGGAGCCCAGTCGCAGAGCCTCTGTAACCACCATCAGCGGCGTAGCGTGGGTTGTCAGCACCCGGGGCAAGGCAAGTAATTTGCGCCCCCTAACCCCTAACCTGCCGCCGCTGCCAGCTTCTTCTTGCTGCTGCCTGGGCTGGTCTGGTGTGGTTCTCTCCCGCGCTCAGCGCTGCGCTGGGTGGCTGCTGCACTGTCCCTCCCCCAGATAGTCCCTCGCTCTCTTTCCGCACTGCACGCCTGGCACCCACCCCCTCCACAGTGGACGGCGACCCAGCGGCTCGGATCGGATTCGCACAGCCAGCACTGCAGTGAGAGAGAGTGAGTGAGCCAGGTAGGGGCAGAGAGCTGCGAGTGCGAGCGCCCCCCCCCCCAGATGTTGCGCCCGGTGCGGCCGGCACCCCCTGCACCCCCATGCTACGCCACTGGCCACCATGGATGTTGGGGCTTGGCTCCTGGCATTTGTGGAGGCCTCCAAGAGCTCTGCAGGCCCCGCCAATGTCCGGGTTTGCCTCCAGGCAGCAGCAAGGCCTCCGAGAGCTTGGACAACTTACTTCTGGGTTACAATCGTTCGTAACCTGAAAAAACGTAAGTTGAAGCATTCGTAACCCGAGGTACCACTGTAGTCTGTTTCACGTGCTTCTGTCCCTCACATAATGTCTCATTGCTTATCACTCAGTGACTCAGCCAAGGGCGTGAAATGTGTGCCCCCAGTCATTCTTGGAATCCGATTCATAGCAACCCCAGCCAGGATAGCCAATGATCAGGGACACTGGGAGTTGTAGTCCAGCAACTTCTAGAAAGCCACAGTTTTCGCATCCCTGCTTGGATAGTGTAGCATGTCAAATATGGTATTTAATTGTGCACATCGGCACACGAGGAGTGGGCATGGTGAAGCCTTCTGCATCCCTGGGATCATGCCCGGTAGAAGATCATAGAATCACTTGCAGATTTGGGTGGTTGGCAGATATTTGCTAGATCAAAAAAGAAAACCCCAGTCCACAATTCTGGTGCAGATCCAAGCAGTTTTGTCTTGAATAAGAACATTTATGCTCATTTCATGAAATGCAACTGAAATGGGGTTAGCTATTTTTGTATCATGTCAGTTTTGTCAAAATAAAAATGAAGGGCAGTACAACAGAACCATCTGTATGAGTTGTGGTATTGTCCATATACCTTACCTCATACTCTGAATTTTTCAAATACCTTGAAGCCACAGAGGATCCAGAACATTCCATAGATCTCAACAACGCATGCGTTTGAAATCAGCGCTGCTGGTTGCATTGATCTTGGAAGACTGAAAAGAGGGGAATGTTTGTAGGCTTGAGAAATAAATAGTGTTGCTTTAATTGCAGCTTTGTTCAGAATGGATCGACGTTTGTTAAACATCTCTCCTTGGGTTCAGTCCAGATGTGTGGAATAGGGAAGTATCCGTCCTTGCCCCCTCTGTCTCCTGCCATTCAGGATGTTCCTTATAGGCTGAACGACATTACGAAGGAGAGAGAACAGAGCTGTGTTACTTTAGCAGCTGGTAAGTAAAGAAGGAAAGAACATTTTGAATTTGAATGTTTTGAATCCATTCCAGGTCACTGAATTGGGTGCGCTGGTGCTCTGCAGAAGTTTAGGAAGGCCGGGAGACTTTGCGGAGCAAATATGAGCAGCCTTGCTAAAAACTGTATCGATGGGAAAGGTTGTGTGAACCTAGTAACAAATGCTGGGTTCATTCCCCACTGTGTGCCTGTACTTTGCCTGTCTCCCACATAGAAGAAGTGGGTAGCACCTGGAGGCCCTGAACAGGTAGACAAGCACTGTTAACTAGCCAAGACAAGTGTTAACTAGTCATAAAGGTCCATTTCAGTTGACACACTAACACAGTATTTCTCGAGCTTGGGTCCCCAGCTGTTGTTGGACTACAACTCCCATCATCCCTGACCACTGGTCCTGCTAGCTAGGGATGATGAGAGTTGTAGTGCAACAACAGCCAGGGACCTAAGTTTGAGAAACACTGCCAACCTAGGAGCAACATGGGATATTGCATGCTTTTATTTGTGTTGATTGATTAATGGTGGAACAACGGTGATTTAGTCAAGGTGTGTGCGTTATAATACAGGTGGGGAGCTGAGGAGGGATCAACTATAAACAGAAATGAGAGCATGTTTGGAGTACCATTAAGTTCTTAAATACATATATATTTACTGTTTTAGGCTTACCTCATTTTTCATCTGGCATTTTCCGCTGCTGGGGAAGAGATACATTCATTGCGTTGCGAGGTCTGCTGTTAGTTACTGGACGTTACTTGGAAGCAAGGTGAGATCAGGTTCACATGTCCGTAGTGACTAGCTGACGTAGCTGTTGGTATAAGATTATGCCAGTGTAGCCAAGAACTCTTTTTTATTTTATTTTTATTCACTCTCAGGAATCAATTATGTTCTGGTGCTGTAGCTCTTAACATTTTCCTAACTGAAGAAAATATAAACACACATAATTTAAGATTAAAGAACGGGGGAACATTGTGTATGTATCAGTATTCAAGGACTGTTAAATAATGGGATCTATATTGTTCTAAAGAGCTTACAGCTCTCAAAAGTAATTTTGTGTCCCTTGTGTTCCAATTATCTTCATTATTCTAGTCACTGTTTGCACTATTTATCTAGTTTTTTGGAACTACGTGTAAATGTGAATTTGGAAACATGTCCTTTTCTTTTCCCTCCCTCCCCCAATTTCAGGAACATAATTTTAGCGTTTGCTAGTACGCTGAGACATGGACTCATTCCCAACTTGCTTGGCCAGGGCACTCATGCCAGATTCAATTGCCGTGATGCTGTCTGGTGGTGGCTACAGTGCATACAAGACTACTGTAAGGTCGTTCCAAATGGCACTGACATTCTCAAGTGTCCTGTATCCAGAATGTATCCCACAGATGACTCCCCTCCTCTGCCACCAGGTCAAAAGGTAATCTATAATTTGCCCTTCTCTTCAAGTTGTGGCTTGACTCGCTTGCTTGCTTGCTTGCGTGCATGCATGCGTCACGGGCGTACTAGCTCTGGGGACAAATCTTCCCATCATGTACCTCTTCCTCACTCGTGGCACACTATGGCCTTAGACTGATCTGCCAAGGACTCTTCTGCCTCTACTGTTGGAGGCAGGATGTCTCTGGATACCAGTTACTGGAAATCACAAGTTCGGGAGGGGGCTGTTTCTTGTAGCCTCCACATAATCATCTGGTTCTCCATAGTCAACTGGTTGGCCACGGTGAGAACAAGATGCTGGTTTAAATGAGCCTTTGATCTGATCCAGCAGAGATGCTCTTACGTAAACTAATTTTAACCGAGCTGTGACTGTCTCCACAGTTGAAACATAAAACCTTTTTTTAAATATAATTTTGTGATTGTGTAACACAACTTTGGTACTTCTGTTGTGTTGTTTCAGAGGACAAAATGCCAAATAAATCTCTTAAGTACCATAAAGTACTGTGGCTTCATTCTGTTTTTAAGGGTGGATGTACACACAGAGAAATTAAATTGTTATAACAAAAGAAAGAACGCAATGGAAAATTGCGAATATTTTTTATTTTATTTTTGCTCTCCAGCACTATCTGGTGTTGCGTGTTTATAACGCATTCAGAATACTGTTTTTTCACTAGTGTAGCTGAGTCCTAAGTGTCTGGCTTAACTTTTTTTGCTGTTCCCATTTCTTTTCTTCTTGTATATTTGAACCAACCCAAATTCAGGACCAGCCACTGTATGAAGTGATACAAGAAACCATGCAGAGACATATGCAAGGCATACAGTTCCGCGAAAGGAATGCTGGTCCGCAGATAGATCGGAATATGAGAGATGAAGGTAGACTCTGATCCATCAATTTATTTTCTGCACCAGTAAAAATAAAATTCTTCCTTTTTAAACCACCCTAAACGTTACTTTCGAAGTGTATTGTATTTGCTTAGACGATCTGTCCACACACATTACAGGCGCATAAATGTTTAAATGTATCTTTAAGGTCTCTCTTGTTCTGGAAAGAGATATTTCGTTAAATGTTAATTGTACTGCACTAGAAATCTTACTTAGTTTTGGCTGGGGTGCTTCTCGGGTCCTGTGTAAGATTCCTGTCTCTTTCGTCTCTGTAAGTCTTTGCAAAACATCTGATTTTCACCGTTGGTAGGTTTTAATGTGACTGCGGGTGTGGACATGGAAACTGGCTTTGTCTATGGAGGGAACCGTTTTAATTGTGGCACATGGATGGATAAGATGGGAGAGAGTGACAGAGCTCGCAACAAAGGAATTCCAGCCACTCCGAGGTACAGTATAAAGATTTTACAGCATTATTGACATCTTAATGGGTATGGCATAAGTACATAGTGGCTGTTTTTAATTCCTCAATAAAAGTGTGCCAAACAATATTTCTTTGGACCTGCAAAGTTATGAAGAAATGGTGTATAGATTTTCAAAACTGTATTTTCAGACCCTATTAGCTGAAATCAAAATGTGTAAAGTGCCCGTTTTGCTCAGTCACACTAGGTACAATTTAGCTAGTCATTCATCCACAACTTCTGTAAGGGCTTATGCACGCAGAACTTTGAGTGCAGGATTTGTCCTGCTTCTGGATTCCAACCCAGTATGTTTAAGGAACCAAGCTGCTTTTCCAAAACATCAATTAGTAGCATAGTTGTGTTCTTCAGCTTAACACATTTTGCCCTGTGCTATTCATTTAGCCTTGTGGGTTGAATAATTATATTTAGTTATATGTGCAAGCTGTCTCCTACATTTCAAAGGCTGCCTGGTTTGCCCAGCTTTTCCATTTTAATATGCGGACATTTCATGAGGCCGGGTAGGTCAGATCCTGAAGACCCACTTCCAATTCCCTCCATGTATAAGAGATCATCAGCTTTCTGGTGTCTGAACCAACCCTGTCATCAGCAACTTCTGCAACAATATTAAGCTGCAACAATATTAATCCATGACTGTTCAGATCAGGCCTGCACATTGAAGGGAACCTCGGAAGTTGCCTTAGTCTGATACAATAAGGCATTGTGGCCGGTCCCTCTGTAGTCTAGTATTGTGTATTCTGTATTCTGACTGCCAGTGGCTCTCTGGTGTCACCGGCAAAAGTCTTTGGATCATTTTAACAAAAGATGCGGGGACTGAACCCCAGACCTTTGAGCATGCAAAGCCTGCTGTCCTACTTGGCTAGCTGTCCGGCACCCTGAGAGAATTCTGCTTGCTTGTAACCTTTTCCCATCGTAGTGGCAATAGCTGAAATATGCCCAAGCCCATCAGAATTGCAAGGAGGGTTAGGAGAATGTCTGCGTCACAAATTAGGCATTTCTCCTCTTTTTCTCCTGGATTTGTGTGTTGAAATCGGTTCCCAGTGTTTCCCAAACTTGAGTCTCCAAGTTTGTTTTCAGACAATAGTTCCCACCATCCCTGACCACTGCTCTTGCTAGCTAGGGATGATGGGAGTTGTAGTCCAAAAGCAGCGGGAGACCCGAGTTTGGGAAGCCCTGTCCTAGCCCTTTGCAGCCAGCCATGCTGCACAGCTCATCCGCTGGTACAAATTGCTGGGAGGGCGAAGGCCTTGTGTGCTGCTGTTGGACAGTTCAATGAGGTGGAAATGAGGTGGGGGAGACAGAAAGCAAAAATAGGAGGCAGAAGAAAGGGGGGTCACTGGGAGGTCATGGGTACAGATGTTTAGAGGCACAAAAAAGAGTAGCAAGCTCTGTGGGGAAGAGTGCATACCTTGGGGAAAAACAAGGGGTTAGTAGAGAATGAAGGAAAAGAGATGTCAAGTTAAAATGGTAACAAAAATACTGGATGCAGCCCCAATTAAAACCTACAAAAGTGGTTCTTGGAGTGATCTGAGTTGTATTCTTGGTTTAGACTCTGAATACATACTGATAGAAGGAATCCTAGAGCAGTGTCATTTATAATCTTGCTTTGTAAATCTTGAAACCTATATCTCTCGTACTTTTAGAGATGGTTCCGCTGTGGAGATAGTTGGTTTATGCAAATCAACAGTTCGCTGGTTACTGGAGTTGTCCAAGAATAATATATTTCCTTATTCTGGAGTTACTGTCAAAAGACATGGTAGGTAGTCTCATCTGCAATGGGAACAGAGAAAATTCAAACCATTTCACATGCATTATTTAGTTACAGTATTTACAACAACTCTGCAAGGTCAGTCAGTATTTTTACTTCAAAATCATAATTATTATTAACTGTGCTGCACCCAAGGATAATGTTCGGAGTGCGAAGCAATATTTTTGACAGTGGTTTTCAAACTTTCAAGCCTCAGGAATCTTGTTGACTACCAGTGAACACCAAGCCATAGTACAGTGGTACCTCGGGTTACAGACGCTTCAGGTTACAGACTCCGCTAACCCAGAAATATTACCTTGGGTTAAGAACTTTGCTTCAGGATGAGAACAGAAATCATTCTCTGGCGGCATGGCAGCAGCAGGAGGCCCCATTAGCTAAAGTGGTGCTTCAGGTTAAGAACAGTTTCAGGTTAAGAACGGATCTCTGGAATGAATTAAGTTCTTAACCCGAGGTACCACTGTACTTATATATAGTATATTTCAGGTTCACATTTGTCTTTGAAATTAAACCAGCACAGGTCTTTATATATATTTTTTCTGTTGGCACTGAAGCATTATCAAAATCAGTCTTTCACATTACATTGTTTTCCAGGGAAAGAAGAGACCATAACGTATGATCAGTGGAACAGAAAAATCCTGGCACACTTTGAAAAGCTGTTCTTTGTCTCTGAGAATCCAGCAGATCCCAATGAGAAACACCCAACTCTGGTTCACAAGCGAGGCATCTATAAGGACAGCTATGGAGCTTCAAGTCCTTGGTGTGATTATCAACTAAGGCCAAATTTCCCTATAGCAATGGTTGTGGTATGTATTGTGTAAACGTACTTTTCAAACCATATAACTATTTTCGCTTCTTTTTTTAAACTCAACTTCTATTACATAATTTAGGCTGCAGTCCTAACTCTACTTACCTAAGAGAAAGTTAATAATAATAATAATAATAATAATAATAATAGTAGTAATAATAATAATAATAATAATAATTTATTATTTATACCCCGCCCATCTGGCTGGGCTTCCCCAGCCACTCTGGGCAGCTTCCAAAAAAATATTAAAATACAGCAATACATCAAACACTAAAAGCTTCCCTAAACAGGGCTGCCTTCAGATGTCTTCTAAAAGTCTGGTAGTTGTTGTTCTCTTTGACATCTGGTGGGAGGGCGTTCCACAGGGAGGGCACCACTACCGAGAAGGCCCTCTGCCTGGTTCCCTGTAACTTGGTTTCTCACAATGAGGGAACCACCAGAAGGCCCTTGGCGCTGGACCTCAGTGTCCAGGTAGAACGATGGGGGTGGAGATGCTCCTTCAGATATACTGGACCCAAGGCTGTTTAGGGCTTTAAAGGTCAGCACCAACACTTTGAATTGTGCTCGGAAACGCACTGGGAGCCAGTGTATCAAGACCGGTGTTATATGGTCTCGGCGGCCCCTCCCAGTCACCAGTCTAGCTGCCGCATTCTGGATTAGTTGTAGTTTCTGGGTCACCTTTAAAGGTAGCCCCACATAGAGCGCATTGCAATAGTCCAAGCGAGAGATAACCAGAGCATGCACCACTCTGGCGAGGCAGTCCACAGGCAGATAGGGTCTCAGCCTATGTACCAGATGGAGCTGATAAACAGCTGCCCTGGACACAGATTTGACCTGCGCCTCCATGGACAGCTGTGAGTCCAAAATGACTCCCAGGCTGCGCACCTGGTCCTTCAGGGGCACAGTTACCCCATTCAGGACCAGGGAATCCTCCACACCTGCCCGCCTCCTGTCCCCCCAAAACAGTACTTCTGTTTTGTCCGGATTCAATCTCAATCTGTTAGCCGCCATCCATCCTCCAATCGCCTTCAGACACTCACATAGGACACTCACATTAAATTCATTAATTTCTATTAAATTCAATAGGACATGCCTCTGAGTAGACATGTTTAGGACTGTGCTTGTAGTTTAGCTTTTCTTCACTGGCGCTTTATAATCTATGATGAGCGAAATATGATTTGGGGGAGGAATCCCACTGAACATTACTTCTGAAATAACCTCTCCAAAATCTGATGGGTCCGTTAACTCGTTATCATTAGCATGAGCATTTTGCAGGAAGGGCTCTTGATTCCTCTGCTACTGGAGGAAGAAATGAGAAAGTCTTAGGACCCTGATCCACAATTCTGCTGTGTCATGCAGTAGCGTCGGATACTGTGCTATGTTGATCCCATCCCCTTTAGCCAACAAATTCCTATGAATCACTGTATGGAGTTGGAAGGGATCCCAACGATCATCGAGTCCAACCCCCAACCCAAAAATGCATATACAGTGGTACCCCGCAAGACGAACGCCTCGCGAGACGAAAAACTCGCAAAACGAAAGATTTTTTCGTTTTCGAGTTGCCTCGCAAGACGAATTTCCCTATGGGCTTGCTTCGCAAAACGAAGCTTGCCCCGCAAGCTCCGGGGACAGCGGGTCTTCCCGCTGTCCCCGGACCTCTTTTGAAGCAAGGGGTGGCGGGGAGAAGCGATCTTCTCCCCGCAGCCCCAGGTCCAGGGACAGCGGGAAGCGCTTCCCGCTGTCCCCGGACCTCTTTTGAAGCAAGGGGCGGCGGGGAGAAGCCTGCCCCCGCCGCCCGGCTTCGGAACAATGCTCCGAAGCCGGGCGGCGGGGCGGGAACACCTTCTGAAGGCAGGCGGGGGGCGAAAGTCTTTGCTCCCCCCTGCCTGCCTGTCCCGGAGGGCTTTTGAAGGCAGGCGGGGGGGAGCAAAGACTTTCGCCCCCCGCCCGCCTTCAGAAGAGGTCCAGGACCTCTTCTGAAGGCTGGCGGGGGGCAAAAGTCTTTGTCCCCCCTGCCTGCCTTCCCAGGGGCTTTTAAAGTCCTCCGCTGTCCCGGGGCGATTTTAAAATGCCGCCCGCCAGCATTTTAAGATCGCCCGGACAGCGGAGAAGTCCTCCGCTGTCCCGGGGTTTTTTAAAATGCTGGGGGTGGGAAGAAAAGCCCTTGTTCCCCCCCCCCCAGCCTTCAGAAGAGGTCCGGGGACAGACTGTCCCCAGACCTGGTCTGAAGGCGGTTTCCCTAGGAACGCATTAATTGATTTTCAATGCATTCCTATGGGAAACCGTGCATCGCAAGACGAAAAACTCGCAAGACAAAGAGACTTGCGGAACGAATTAATTTCGTCTTGCGAGGCACCACTGTATTAGTGCAACTGTATATTAGTGCACAGAAACAAATGCATATACTGCTAAAAACCAAGATGCATTATATTAGGGAAAATGCATATGGGTCTCCATGCTGACTTTTTTAAAAGATGACAACGACGATAATGATTATAATAATAATAACTTGTACCCCTCCCATGGCTGGTATGCGGGTGTCGCTGTGGGTTAAACCACAGAGCCTAGGACTTGCCAATCAGAAGGTTGGCAGTTCGAATCCCCGCAACGAGGTGAGCTCCCGTTGCTCGGTCCCTGCTCCTGCCAACCTAGCAGTTCGAAAGCATGTCAAAGTGCAAGTAAATAAATAGGTACCACTCCAGCAGGAAGGTAAACGGTGTTTCTGTACACTGCTCTGGATCACCAGAAGCGGCTTAGTCATGCTGGCCACATGACCCAGAAGCTGTATGCCGGCTCCCTCGGCCAATAAAGCGAGATGAGCGCAGCAACCCCAGAGTCGGCCACGACTGGACCTAATGGTCAGGGGTCCCTTTACCTTTACCCCTCCCATCTGACTGGGTTGCCCCAGCCACTCTGGGCAGCTTCCAACATAATAACACAGCAAAACATGCTCTGGGTGGGCGCATAATCTATTTGCAAACTGGTGTGAAAATTGCCTGAACTGTGATCAGCTGTGAACTTAAGATTGGGAAAATGAGAAATGAAGAGAAGGCCAAGTTCTCAGATTCGTCCATCCTTTAGTGAGGTCTAGACTCAGCAGAGTTCATCTGCCATAGAACAATCACAAATGCCCACAAACCCCGCAGAGAACAGCTGCTAGCCTGTGATGTTCAGTTCCCCATTGGTGAGGTGCTTTGAAATATTCCCTCCAGTCCCTGCAATTCTGGTGGTTTTCACATCAACTGGGTTCCAAAGTCTCTGGGCTCAAGTTTCCCTGGGCTCTGCTTCCTTCCCTGGCTCTGGGGAGTCAAGAGGAAAAGACAACACTGGCAACTCGGAATATTTGCGAATTGTGCTCTATTAAAAATTAGGCTATTTAAACACTGGTTTTACATTGAGATTTTAGGTTGCATTGTGGATATACAGGAGGGGGTAAAATATGTGTGAAAACCAGGATGAGGCTTGTTCATTTAAATTTCCAGGGTTTTGCTATTGGTTTTTAAGTGGGTTTTTCCCCTTGGTTTTTTTGTCAAGGCACCTGAATTGTTCTCACCTGAGCGAGCGTGGAAAGCACTTGAAATGGTAGAGGAGAAGCTACTAGGTCCACTTGGCATGAAAACTTTGGACCCAGAGTAAGTGCGATAGAAGGCTGATTAGATCTTGCTCAGAATTAGGAGCTAAATTCTGTGCAAGGCAAACACCGAAGTCTCCGTCTCCAGGGCTTCTTCATTAACAGAAAAATGGACTTCTCTTCCATCAAATATAAGATTCCTTGACAGAGAAACTTTGTTCAAAAACTCCCAGTGGGTAGCATCTATCTTTCCAATATTTCCCATCTCAATCCAGCTAATATGATTTCCCCTGTGCTTTAATGCAACCACATTTTGAATACATTTGCCAGGGGGGAAAAGTTAACTTTGAACATGTAACTAAAATGGTGCCATGCTCCATGGCTTAAATAAGTTTGTGTCCCCATCAGTGTGAAAATAAATCTTTTGGAAGAAAAAATTAAATAACCATGCCATTTTAAAAGCAGTTTGGAAGACCATGCTTCCCTGAAGAGGGAATTACGCAACTTGTTGCCACCTCTGAAAATATACGTGCAGAATTGATCTGTGTAATGTTGCTTACAAATAGCGGGGGGGGGGGGGTTAGACGGGGGAGGAGATGTTGGAAAAGTTTTGATTAGAATTCTTTTGAATTGAGATCTATTCTCCCTAAACAATTCTGTATCTTTTCATGCATCTTTCTATAAATGTATTTATTTGCCCTTTGTGATTTTTTTTTCTACAGTGATATGGTTTACTGTGGTGTCTACGACAATGCCTTAGACAATGATAACTACAATGTGGCAAGAGGATTTAATTATCACCAAGGACCTGTAAGTTTTGTGCTTCAGCACTTTCCCCCCCCCCCAACAGATTTTGGTTGCCAAAAATGTGTGTCCTTAATTCTGCTTCTCTTGCCTTTTTTATTTTATTTTAAGGAATGGCTGTGGCCAATTGGATATTTTCTTCGTGCCAAGTTGTACTTCTCCAAGTTAATTGGTCCAGAGATCTATGCGAAGACTGTCTATTTGATTAAGAACGCTCTTTCTCGCCATTACGTCCATCTTGAGAGGTAGCTTTTCATTTAAGCAGCTTGAAGTATCGCTGTTTGTTTTGATATTTCTTCCAAAATAATATGGCTCTCTCATCTTGAATACTTACATACACACTGCAGCCAAAAAGGGGGGGGAGAGGGATAATGAAGGAAATTCTTTGCAGAAGAATTGCAGAGGATGTGATGGCTGTTTTTATGAGACCTATAAAATGGAACCAGGGCTTTTAGCTAGTACCAGTGTTTCCCAAACGTGGGTATCCAGCTGTTTTTGGACTACAACTCCCATCATCCCTGGCTAGCAGGACCAGTGGTCAGGAATGATGGGAATTGTAGTCCAGAAACAGCTGAAGAGACCCAAATTTGGGAAACCTGAGCTGTACATTTTAGACAAGAGTGAGACCGCAAGTGTATCACGAGCCATTATTAATTTGTTGTGATACTTTCATGCCTCAACCCTAAAGCCTTTTAAATTGGAGAGATCTACTGGCCTAGTCCCATCAGCCGTAACCTGTATACAGAAGTAGGAAATCACTTGTGAATCATTGCATACAAGACATACCTTTCTGTGTGTAGGGATGGGGATGGAGAGTAGAATGCCCACATCAGGCAAGTACCGTATTTTTTGCTGTATAAGACTCACTTTTTCCCTCCTAAAAAGTAAGGGGGAATGTGTGTGTGCGTCTTATGGAGCGGATGCAGGCTGCGCAGCTATCCCAGAAGCCAGAACAGCAAGAGGGATCGCTGCTTTCACTGCGCAGTGATCCCTCTTGCTGTTCTGGCTTCTGAGAATCAGAATATTTTTTTTCTTGTTTTCCTCCTCCAAAAACTAGGTGCGTCTTGTGGTCTGGTGCGTCTTATAGAGCGAAAAATATGGTGCTTTGCTTGCTTATCATGGTTGCCTGGGAAACTGCAATAACAGATTATCCTTGCAATAGGTTGGAAAGTCAGTTCTTGGTTGGGGAAAGATGTTAAAGTTTGTGGGTTGTAAATCCTTTGACCCACTGAGTCTGCTGCAATGGCCCTGAAATAAATTTTATTTATTGCCACTCCGACAAACTTCAATGGCGCCCACACGCTGCCACTCGCGCTGCCACTCTTCTCAGTTGCCGGATAATAGCAGAGTTCACACGCAGCGTAAAATGGCTTTGTCTGTGTCTGCGTGGTGTCTTCAGTAACTCAGCTCGACACCAGTGCTTCTACTTTAACACTCTTTATTTAGAAGCATAACAAACAGAAAAGAAAACTTACAGAATCTAGCTGCATGTTCGCAACTTTCTGTCTCTAACAAAAACGAAACTACCTTGCTCACATTCTCAGACAGACTGCTCTCTGCAGCCCCCAGAGAGCATAAAGGTAAAGGGTAAAGGGACCCCTGACCATTAGGTCCAGTCGTGGCCGACTCTGGGGTTGTGGCGCTCATCTCGCTTTATTGGCCGAGGGAGCCTGCATACAGCTTCCGGGTCATGTGGCCAGCATGACTGAGCCACTTCTGGTGAACCAGAGCAGCACACGGAAACGCCGTTTACCTTCCCGCCGGAGCGGTATCTATTTATCTACTTGCACTTTGACGTGCTTTTGAACTGCTAGGTTGGCAGGAGCAGGGACCGAGCAACGGGAGCTCACCCCGTCATGGGGATTCGAACCGCCAACCTTCTGATCGGCAAGTCCTAGGCTCTGTAGTTTAACCCACAGCGCCACCCACGTCCCCAGAGAGCATAGATCAAAGGAAAATGCCCAGGTCATGTGGGCAATGCACCCAGTGAATAAGAACACTTCCTGGAGTGTTAACTCTTAACTGTCCAGAACCATAACAAAAGAGAGAGAAAATGCAAGGAAGGGGGCAGGACTTGGTCTGGGTGCTCTGTCTTCCAAAAAGTTTTTGGTTGCATGCAGGAATCCATCATGATCTCAGTGTTCTTAGTAGTGGCCAACCCCCGTCTTATCAGATGGGCACCGTGAGACACTAATGTTTTCCTTCCCCAGTCTTTGTTGTGTAGATTGTCACTGCAGTAACATGCACACACTGTTCTCTGGGTCAAGGTTTATGCTTTTTGGAAACCAGCAGGATTGTTTTGCTTGGTCCTTGTGTACTGAATAACACAGGCTATTTCACTGAAGTACCAAGACAATGAATGTAAATGCAAGCCCCAGTAAAGGGGAAATTGGGCAACAATGGAATGTATACACAAAGTCATCTTAATAATTTTCTCTCTGTGTCCAGTGATTGAGTATAATTGATAGCATTGTTTTGTCATTAATATAGAGTAGAGCAATTTCAGTCCTCGACTATTATTTTGCATCAGCCTGATTCTCTATTTTAGAGAATCTTATTTTGATTTATGTGGAAATCGTTCCATTTGATTGTGTACTTGGGATGCTTTATTTATTTTTTATGACTATTTGTTATATTTGTAATTATATGAGTTTTTTCATGTTGTATGCTGCCTTGAGCATGGTTTGAACTATGGAAAGGCGGCATACAAATAAAATTATATTTGTATGTAAGAGGCTAGGAGTGAAATTGCTAGTTTTAAGAGTGCCCCTGAGGAAGAACTCATTTCAAAAGGTAGTGCTTTTTTCGGGGGGGGGCACAGGGGTACGCATACCCCTAAACATTTTGTGAACCTTTGTACTTTTGTCCCTTTACTGTATTTATTTTCCCCGATTTGAACTATAAAATGGTGATTTTCTTGAGTCAAAATGAGAGTACCTCTAAACATTTTTTTAAGAAAAAAAAGCAATGCTGAAAGGCATTGGGCTTAGTAAAGTTTTGTCATCTAAATCTGCAATTCTCCTTCATCTTTTCCACAGCTGGGAGCTTCCCACTTTTTCTAATGTACATTAGACTTTTTTAAAAAGGGGGGGGGATTTGAAATCAGAGCAGTTTGCCAAATAGTTATAATTCCTGGTCTATACTCTTTCACACACACCCATGTGTGCTGTCCTTTATGTGAGATGGGTTGCTTTAATATATTAAAATACTCAGTAATTCCAGTAGTGATGCATTAACTTTTGGCTTGTTTGTTTTGGCAGATCACCTTGGAAAGGTCTTCCAGAACTGACTAACGAAAATGGTCAATACTGCCCTTTCAGCTGTGAAACACAGGCCTGGTCCATTGCTGTGATCCTTGAGGTTCTCTATGACTTGTAAACGTGTTTGCCTGCCTTGATGAAACTGCTAGCTTTGTCACGAATGCCGTAACCATGCATATCCTGCTTTAGTAGTGGACTGTGCCTGCACTGGCAAGACACTTGTTAGGAGCATATGATGCCCATCCTTTGAGAATCACACCATGGTATTTGTTTTGATTGCGAGGACTAGGATCAGAAAAACTTAAAAGAACCATCACTTGAGAATATAGTCAGATATGTTTAGATTAAAAGTATTACACATTCTACAGTAACAGGTTTCAAACTCGGTATCTCTCTTTTCCTCAAGGTGACAAGCTAATCAAATGTTGATGTGTTATGTGCATACCTATAACATTCAACCAAAGCTGGTTTCAAGTGGTGAATCGGTGCTCTGGATATAGCTTGCAGAGTCACCTTGAAGGGAGCTGGTTACCTCCTATGGCAGGCATAGGCAAACTCGCCCTCCAGATGTTTTGGGACTACAATTCCCATCATCCCCGACCACTGGTCCTGTTAGCTAGGGATCATGGGAGTTGTAGTCCCAAAACATCTGGAGGGCCGAGTTTGCCTATGCCTGTCCTATGATAAGTGTTGGTTTTCCTCAGTCAGCTAATCAAGTAAAAGTCGCAACACTGATTCCTGCTTTGCACCATGGAGCCATCATGTTAAGTAGCTGCATATCAGTTTTTAAATCTCGTGTTGCAGAGGCTTCCTCCATGTGACAGGCTGCTTATCTAAAGCAACTTGCTACAACCATAGGGAAAAAATATCTTCTTTCACCCAAAATGCATTTGATCTGGATCTCAGTAGCCTGCATTCAGCTGTGCCATTATATCAGTGCAATTAATTAATCAGCGAGAGACAGATTAGGCAAGGATGTCCCCTTCTGTTGCAAAAAAAAAAAGGAAATGGCTTAAAATTTACTGTGGTGACAATTAAATTTCACTGCCTGTTTCTTTAATTTGTGCCTGTACTAGTAATACTTTATTGATTTCAGTGCTTTTTTTATCACTTACCCCCAAAGCAAAAGCATAGTAGTTAGAGGTTTATCAGAGAACATGCTGATCATAGAGGCAGCTTACTTGTATTCTCTGTTTTTAGGAACAGAGAATATACAGTGCAGACAAACAGGTTGGAGAATATACTATGCTGCAGCTATATTGTGATACGTATCACTTTCTAAAAGCACAATATAGTTAATTTGTCTATATAGGCACTTTAATACTAAGAATAATTTAAGAAATCTGAATGGTTGATACTTAGACTATGGCTTCCATTTGATCATAATTATGTCACTGAATTTCACCTAATATTTTTTGGTAGGATTTTTTTCATCAATAAACAAAAGTTTATATTGTTTTGACATTTCTAATCATTTACAATTATAGTAATGGGTGGTTAATTAAAATATTATGTATCTGATTATTATTATTATTATTAAGACTCTTATCAAAAGGACTTTGAGTTAGCCTGGTATATATTTCCTCAATCTGTTGGGAAAATTTCCTAGCCTTAACATATCTCTTGGCATTTAAAATAAATTTCATTAAAACAATTAAAGCTGCAATCCTATATTCATTTGCCCGGGAATCAATCCCTTTAAACTCAACGAGGCCAAACTCTGAGTGGACTGCACTGTTTCGTTGCTGGAAAACAAGCTACTGAACCCAGAATCCATTTCCTTTGAAATTAGAGCCAATTAATATGACCAATTTGTGATAAGTGTTACTGAAATTGCTACCTTGAAGAAATTTATGGATATTACATCTGCCCTTGTAATAGCTCCACCTAGATTACCTTTCAGCAGGCAATGAATCAATAATACTGACAGTTGTTAGAGACTCTCAGGCAATTAATATTGTCAGAAAAGCGAATTACTGTCATAGCAACATATTTCCATGTTGTGCTATTTAGTATTGAAATCCCTTGGTGCTTGGAGTCAAACTTTATATGAAAATGGCAGCTCTCTTGCATTTTTGCTTCCAGAACGCCACTATCAGGTGCAATTCAGTCACATACTTGCAAATTCACATTGCACAAGTGGTTTTGGCGCTTTTGCACAGCAAACCTTTCCCCCACCCCACCCCAAAAATATGGCTTATTGCAATAAGGAAAGGGATGGGGAAATGCGCTGAAAGATATAGGATAACAGCTGCTTGATGCTACATCATATAACCTCACAAATCGTTAGACATTGTATAACCTCCATGCAGATTGTGTGCAAACAGATCTGGATGAATGCTCAAAAGCAGGTTATCTGGAAGTGACCTGTATTGAGCCCTGTGCTGTCCTGACTGCATGGGAAGGTGGGTGTCTGATTTTTAATAGCAAAAGGTTTGTTCACAGCTTAAAATTCAGTTTGCCAAATTGCATTTGTTACTAAATAGATTTGCACATGGTTTGGGCATTTCACAACATTGAACAGGAAGAGTGAGTTGTCAGTGTTTTCTGTTCTGTTGAAGTTTTTCTTAAGTTGCACTGCCCTGTCTGAAAACAACAGACATTTTCATGTTAATATATTTCTTATTTTGCAGTGGTGTTAAAATGCTTAAATACATTTCCGTTTTTCACCTGTACAAATAAATAGCATACCTTAAGATTTTTGAATTATGCTAACTGTTACCAAAAAAATTAATGTTTTTAATGTCAATTGAAATGCCTTAATTGCGGGGGTGGGAACTAAGCATTATTTTACCAACAGTGCTGTTGACCTAAATTTCACTGTCCAAACTTGGTTGGGAAGAAAGGACACTTTTGTACGAAAATCTCCATTCTGCTATTTAGCCAGTGAACTCAGGCATTCATGATCTTTGTTTCTGTCAAGATGGAGAATAGAAAAATCTGTGGAACTCATAGTTAGTATGTGCTTGGAGAACAATATTTAATAAAGATAGAGAGACTTAACAATTAGGAGATACTAGTATCTTATACTACTGTGCATCTTAAAGCAGTATGCAGGTAACTCGTAACCTATGCAAGGATTTGGCCGTTGGGTTCCACACATAAGTGCAAAAAGACGTAAAGCCAGGAACCCCCGGGACTGACCCCCCCCCCCAAGTTGGAGGGCTTGCTTGGTTTTGGGGAAAGGCTGGAAGGGCTCTAGGACCTTACCAGAGCCCTCGTTCCACCTTCCCAAAAGCTGGGTAAGCCTGCAGTTGTAGCTTTGATGGGAAGGTAGGAAATAAGCAAATGGAGAATGGATTTCTTCTGCTCTCCATTTCCCACCCACAAATGCAAAGCTACAATCGTGTAAGTAAAATAAGCCTGTGAGTTACCTGTACACAATGCAAGTATAAAATACCACTGAAGTTTACAGCTTGTTCTAGCAGACATTGCAAAGCCAACAGGTTGATGCCAACAACATATGATTAACAATACTCTCTGTAGGTAGACCGAAAAGGTAACTGCATATCTTCCACAGTCTTATCTTCTGCCATGTATCCTAGCAATCAGTGTTTCGTTCTCTTTCAAACAATAGAGCAAAAGCCATCTGGGTATCTCATCTGTACATGTTGCTGCTGCTGCTTAACTGAAATAGCGATGTAATTTTCATTTCAGAAGGTACTTACCAAACCTGAAAAACAATTTAAAAGGGAATCATAGTTAATGCTGCATGTCATATGATGAGAAGTGCAATTGTTGCACACGTGAGTCCTGTGTGTCTTGTCCAGTACAGTTATTTTTGTTACATGGACGATTATTTTCTGCAGTTATGTGAGTGACATACAATAAAAGTCTAAGAAAGTTGCGTGTCCCTTCATTTATTAAAATATAATCATAACCGGTGATCCTAGCAAGGGATCATAGTGGTCCAGTGAGAGTTGGAACCTTTTATTAGAAAACAAGAGCCAAATTTGGCATCTCTGGCCAACTGGTGTTCAAAAGAAAATGATGTTTCTGGGCAGGTCAAAAAGGAACTTGATGCTGGAGTGCCTTTTGCCTGTAGTCATTCCAGGAGTTTGCCCTGAACTCATTTTGCAGGAGTCAGGATGATGAGTGGTAAGTGTACACCGTCTCAAATCATGTATTTAGATGATGACCTTGGTTGGCAAGAATAAACTACTTTCAAGAGAAAGCCTAAGCACCATGAGTTTAATAGGGCTTGCACTTTAGTAAGCACCTGAAATCCTGGAAAGTCACTGCCTGTCAGTGTAGACAATACTGGGATAATGAACCAATGGTCTGACTCAGTCTAAGGCAGATTCCTTATAGCAGAAACTAAGGGCCAGGGGCAGCTCACCCATGAGGCAAGGTGAGGCAACTGCCTCAGGCGGCAGAATCCACAGGAGCAGCAGATCTGGCCTCTGAGAAAGTCCTCGCCCACTGCTGCTGCAATAACGATGACTGTGGTACACTCCTTCGAGGCCAGATCTGCCACGTCACCCCCCAATGCCACCTCTACAGTGGCCTCGCAACAAATAGGAAGCGCTGCTGGTCTCCCACCCCTAGAGAGGAAATGGCAGGGGCTGCCCTCATGGAGCTTCATGATAAAGAATCTTCATGGGATGGGGGTAGGTCAAGGTTTTGAGAATGGTATAGCCGCAATATACTCTGAACAAAAAGCTAAATTGATTGTAAATAATGTAGTGACGGAGGAACTTAAGATAGAAAAAGGAACACGACAGGGGTGTCCAATTTCCCCATTACTTTTTATCTCAGTTCTGGAGGTGTTGCTGAATATGATAAGGGAAGACCAGCAGGTTAAGGGAGTGCAGGTCGGAGCTAAACATTACAAGCTAAGAGCGTTTGCAGATGACCTAGTATTGACTTTGCAAGAGCCAAACACTAGTTCGAAAAAGGTTTTAGAAATAATACAACAGTTTGGCCAGGTAGCTGGATTTAAGCTGAATAAACAAAAAACCAAAGTCTTAGGAAAAAATTTAACAGAGGCAGAAAAGGAGAAGTTTCAAGAGGAGACAGGGTTGACACTGGTTAAGAAGGTGAAATATCTAGGGGTCTATTTGACATCTAAAAATGTGAATTTGTACAAAGACAACTACGAAAAATGTTGGTCGGAAATTAAAAAAGATCTAGAAATATGGTCAAACTTGAAATTGTCAATGTTAGGCCGAATTGCTGTGATCAAAATGAATGTATTGCCTAGAATGTTATTTTTGTTCCAGACCCTGCAGATCCTGGATAAGATGGAATGTTTTAAGAGGTGGCAGAAAGATATCTCGAAATTTGTCTGGCAGGGCAAAAAGCCCAGAATTAAATTTAAAATATTGACAGATGCTAAAGAAAGAGGGGGTTTTGCCCTGCCGGACTTGAAATTGTACTATGAGGCAGCAGCATTTTGCTGGCTGAAAGAATGGATGCTCCTCGAAAATACAGACATCTTAGATCTGGAAGGTTTTAACAATGCTTTTGGTTGGCATGCATATCTATGGTATGACAAAGTTAATAGTGTCTTTAAGAATCACATTGTTAGAAAAGCACTGTTTAATGTTTGGAGAAGATATAAAGATCTGTTGGAAAACAAAACCCCTAGATGGGTCTCACCAGTGGAGGCCAAGGCAGTGAAGAAACTCAATATGGAGGTCGGATGGCCGAAGTATTGGGAAATTTTGGAACAGGATGGAGATAAGTTGAAATTGCAAAGTTATGAGAAACTGAAGCATAAGGTACAAAATTGGTTTCAATATCATCAAATAGTGGAATTTTTCAAACAGGACAGGAAAATTGGCTTCCAGATGGAAAAATCAAAACTAGAAACTGAATTGTTAGAACCTAGTACTAAGAATTTATCTAGAATGTATAACTTGTTGCTGAAATGGAATACACAGGAGGAAACAGTCAAATCAGCCATGATTAAGTGGGCACAGGATGTTGGTCATAACATTATGTCAGATGACTGGGAATGGTTATGGAACACCGGTATCAAATTTACGGCATGTAATGCCTTAAAGGAAAACATTATGAAAATGGTATACAGGTGGTACATGACCCCAGTCAAGCTGGCAAAAATTTACCATCTGCCCGATAACAAATGTTGGAAATGCAAAGAGACTGAAGGTACCTTCTACCACCTTTGGTGGACATGCCCGAAGATAAAGGCTTTCTGGGAAATGATCTATAATGAAATGAAAAAGGTACTTAAATGTACCTTTCCTAAAAAACCAGAGGCCTTTCTCTTGGGCATTGTCGGCCAATTGGTGTCAAAGAAGGATAGAGCTTTTTTCATGTACGCTACAACAGCAGCAAGAATACTCATCGCAAAGTATTGGAAGACACAAGATCTACCCACTCTGGAAGAATGGCAGATGAAAGTGATGGACTATATGACATTGGCCGAGATGACAGGCAGAATCCGTGACCAAGGAAAAGAGACAGCGGAAGAAGAATGGAGAAAATTCAAAAGTTACCTTAAGGACTATTATAAACTCAATGAATGTTAGAGTGTTTTGGTTCTTAGGAACAAAGGGATACAGTGACATAAGGTTAGAATATAGAGATGACTAAGATGACTGAGGTTGGGAAGTAACAACTGGGAGTTGCTATAAAATTATGGACATTGGGATGCAGAAAGGGGGGGTATGGGGAAGTCCCAGAAAAGAGGTTTATGGAAATATGTTACAAAATTATACGTGTATGTTTGTTTCTTAAGTGTTTGTTTGTTTTTTAAAATTTGTAAAACCAATAAAAATCTTATAAAAAAAAAAAGGGGGGGCTGCCCTCAGGGGCGGACTTTGGTAATCTGGCACCCCGAGCGTGGTCAACATTTGGCACACCCAAATGGAGCTTCTCAGTTTTCTGCCCCCCTCAGCTCGGTGCCCTGTGCAGGGGAGACAGTGTTCAGACCACCCTAAATCTGGCGCTGCTGGGGTCTCCTGAACCTGCCCAGTGTGATTCAGAGTATTGCCCTCCTGTGACAGCCTTTGATTCTCACTTAAAACATCAGGTAAGGCCGATTTGATTCCCCACATGTATACCTTCCCTGTGTATATAATACTAATAATAATAATAATAATAATAATAATAATAATAATAATAATAATAATAATTCAATTACATATACCCCGCCCATCTGGCCGGACCTCCCCAGTCACTCTGGGAGGCTCCCAACAGAATATTAAAAACACAATAAAACTTCAAACATTAAAAACTTCCCTAAACAGGGCTGCCTTCAGATGTCTTCTAGAAGTTTGGTAGTTATTTTTCTCTTTGACATCTGGTGGGAGAGCGTTCCACAGGGCAGGTGCCACTACCAAGAAGGCCCTCTGCCTGGTTCCCTGTAGCTTTGCTTCTCACAGTAAGGGAACCGCCAGAAGGCCCTCGGCGCTGGACCTCAGTGTCCGGGCAGAACGATGGAGGTGGAGACACTCCTTCAGGTATACTGGACCGAGGCCATTTAGGGCTTTAAAGGTAAGCACCAGCACTTTGAATTGTGCTCGGAAACGTACTGGGAGCCAGTGTAGGTCTTTCAAGACCTGTGTTATATGGTCTCGGCGGCCGCTCCCTGTCACCAGTCTATCTTCACTGAATCCTTTGTCCCTGGCGGGGAGGTGCCATTTTGTGGTTTGCCTCTGGTGCCAAAATGTGTTCAGCAGGCCCTGCTCTGGGATGTACAAGGTAACTACCTAGACCCCAAAGCAACCACTCAAGGATCTCAGGATTGTGAGTTTGAGCCCCGCGTTCATCAAAAGATTCCTGCATCGCAGGAGGTTGAACTAGATAACCCACAGGGCTCCTTCCAACTCTACAATTCTATGGTTTAATGGCGGCCAGAAACTGCATTATGCTGCTACATAATTTATCTGAATCCCTTGACATGTTGAGAGGGTGGTACTACTTCTGTCATAAGTGCGCCATCGTTTTAGAGTACGGATTGCTTTCTTTAACAGTCTGCTAATGGATGCTTTTTGTCATGCAGTTGCATTATGTTTGTATAACATTTAGCGCATTCAAGGCTAAGCACCTGACCTGGGCCGTCTAAGCAGAACTGGAATGCAAGTAAGAAATAATGATTACCACTGGAAACTTAATCTCTTAAGGATCCTGCCAGTATTTGCTTTTGTGCTGGCATGGAAATGAGGCTCTAAGCCTATGATGTGTCAGAACATGTATTAAAAGTATGTTCAGTTTTATGAAAAATTCCTTGCATCACAAACGTAGTCACACATCAGCCCCGGTGGGAAATCCTTAAGGAAGCAAACCATAATATACCACATCAGTACAGTGGTACCTCAGGTTACAGACGCTTCAGGTTACAAACTCCACTAACCCTGAAATAGTACCTCAGGTTAGGAACTTTGCTTCAGGATGAGAACAGAAATCATTCTCCAGCGGTGCAGTGGCAGCGGGAGGCCCCATTAGCTAAAGTGGTACCTCAGATTAAGTACAGTTTCAGGTTAAGAATGGACCTCCAGAACGAATTAAGTTCTTAACCTGAGGAGCCACTGTACTTTAAATCATGATAAATATTTGTCCACTAGCACAGTGACAGCAGCAGTTCTTTTTTCAGCAATTTACATTGGTGTGCATTAGAAATCCATATTCTGTTAATGTTCCATGTCTCTCTGCCAACATCATGACTCAAGGCCGAATGTGAAATTTGCTCAGTGTGCAATCTGTACCTTGCAGCAGCAGAATATTTTACTCACTGTTACGTTCAAACACAGATTGTGTTTTTACATCTTGTTTCAAAGACTGCGTCCCCCAGAAGAGCATGCGAGTGGAAGGGGTTTCCTCTGGTAAACTAGATTCTAACGCACTGTCCCTTAGTGTAAAAAAGAAAAACCTTTAAAAACCTGGACGGAATTGAATAATGTGAAAGATAGATATAGATATATCTATCTGTAAGATTGATATATCTATATCTGATCACCGAAGAAATGATGCTTTTGAATTATGGTGCTGGAGGAGACTCTTGAGAGTCCCATGGACTGCAAGAAGATCAAACCTATCCATTCTGAAGGAAATCAGCCCTGAGTGCTCACTGGAAGGACAGATCCTGAAGCTGAGGCTCCAGTACTTTGGCCACCTCATGAGAAGAGAAGACTCCCTGGAAAAGACCCTGATGTTGGGAAAGATGGAGGGCACAAGGAGAAGGGGATGACAGAGGACCAGATGGTTGGACAGTGTTCTCGAAGCTACCAGCATGAGTTTGACCAAACTGTGGGAGGCAGTGGAAGACAGGAGTACCTGATGTGCTCTGGTCCATGGGGTCACGAAGACTCGGACACGACTCAACAACAACAAATCTGTAAGATTACAATCCTGCCAGTTGTACACACTAAGGGCAATATTAAACTTGGTGGTAGTCTACATTAATAGATGAACACATTATGCAGAACATACATCGCGGAAGCAATTTAAAATATGTAGGGAAACTAGAAAGGCCACCATATCTCCATCTCGACCATCTACAGGTAGCCAGTGTCTTGGAACAGAGTTTGAAGCATGTACATTTTGTTCCTGCGGTACAGATCAGCAGCGCTCATGATAATAACTTGTTCACATCTAACGGCTGTTCCATTTGTGCCATTCATTCATTTGCCTTGAGGGTTATATATCCTAAAGACTCAGAAATCCTAGCGTCACAAAGAATCCACCCAGCGTTTTCCGTGCCATGTGGTGGTGTGCCAGAAGCTGTTTGCTAAACTCCTTATACAGCATTTGTTTTTGCCTTCCCGACCCCCCCCCCCACCTGCAGTTCTCACGCCCCCAAATGCTTCCCAGAATGGTTATTAAAGCAAAACAAGTTAACATCTCCACACAACCAGGTTGACTGGCAAAAGGCTGCTGTTTCATTTGCAGTAAACGTAGTCTGGTGAGAGAGAGAGAAAAAGAGAGAGAATGAGAATATATGTATAAACATTAAGGCCAGATTTAGTTGTCAAAGAATGGTCACAGTGGGTTTAGAGTCTTAGATAATTACGGTCAAAGACCAGCTCAAATAACACAACAAAAACAGTGTTCATAAAGGTAAAATATACAATCGGAGCAGATTGCAGCAATAGCTCATGAGTTAAAATTGAGATATATACATACACCCGTACAACTGAGATTTGGGCTACCATAAAAAAATTGACCCTGAGGCGCCCCAAGGGCAACTTCAGCATTTCCCTAGTAAGCTATTTTATTCTACAGCAGCCTTTCTCAACCTGTGGTTCCCCAGATGTTGTTGAACTACAACTCCAATCACCCCTAGCTAGCAAGGCCAGAGCTCAGGGATGATGGCAGTTGTAGTCCAACAACATCTGGGGACCCACAGGTTGAGAACTGCTGTTCTAGAGGATGATAAGTGCCTACAAATCTGGGCACAGAATCTAGCTACCAGCCAGGTCGTCTTATGATCTTTGCCTAAGAGGAGAGAATTAAGCTTAGACTTGGGTCACAGTGGGTTCTTCACCCAAGGCAGGGATGGAAACCTCTAGATATTGCCACACTACAACACCAGACATTCCTGACCGCTGGCAGTGCTGACTGGGGCTGCTGGAAGCTGGAGCCCAGCAACAGTCAGAACACCACAGGTGTGACCTGATAAAATTGTTCGTTTAAAAGAAAAAAGAAAATGCTAGAAAAGGACAGAGCAACACAAGAATACTCTTCTAGTCCCACTTCTGGCCTGCTAGCAAGAGCATGCCAGCTCCCTTTGATAAGGCAGATGGAGTCCCTTCCATTCTCCCCTCACCCCACCCACAAGCTTAGGATTGCAGCCTAAATAACTTTAAACTGCTCCTCACATTTAACCTTTCCTTCTCTTACAATCCCTTATTGTTTCCTTGGGCACACCACAACGTCTTAGCATCCTGGTTCAGTGCTGTGACACCTGATATATGGCATGATCCGTCCCCTCCCCTTAGGACTTACTCCTTGGCTTCCCCTCTGAGCCCCTGGCTGGGTGCAGACGGTGACGTTCCCAGCAGCTCACAATGGCCTCATTCAAAAGATCACACGTTAGTTGTCTGATGCAAGGACCACATTTTGTGCCAAGTACAGGGAGTTAAGATAAGGTCTGTACATGCTGCCCTGTGGAATGCCCTCCCATCAGATGTCAAGGAAATAATCAATTATCTGACTTTTAGAAGACATCTGAAGGCAGCCCTGTTTAGGGAATTTTTTAATGTTTGATGTTTTATCATGTTTTGAATATTCTGTTGGGAGCTGCCCAGAGTGCCTGGGGAAACCAAGCCAGATGCGGGGTATAAATAAACAACAACAACTACTACTACTACTACTACTACTATTATTATTATTATTATTATTATTATTATTATTATTATTATTATTATATATTTTACAACATTCCCCACAGGTGATGAAACCTTTGTTTTGGTTGACAGGTGGTTGGAGCATTTGCTGTGTAAGGTAAAGGTAAAGGGACCCCTGACCATTAGGACCAGTCGCGGATGACTCGGGGGTTGCGGCACTCATTTTGCTTTACTAGCCGACGGAGCCAGCGTATAGCTTCCAGGTCATGTGGCCGGCATGACTAAGCCGCTTCTGGTGAACCAGAGAAGTGCACGGAAACGCCGGAAGGTACTTGCACTTTGACATGCTTTCGAACTGCTAGGTTGGCAGGAGCAGGAACTGAGCAACTGGAGCTCACCCCATCACAGGGATTCGAACCGCCGACCTTCTGATCAGCAAGCCCTAGGCTCTGTGATTTAACCCACAGTGCCACCCACGTCCCACTGGATAAATCTGAGGAGGAACCTGTTCAGACATCACGAAGGAGTGTCAATATTGCAGAAATTGTGTCCTTTGTATTCATCATCGCAACTGCAACGGATCAAGAATCCCACCCAAAGGAGTCCATCATTTTGACAACCAAGGACCCAACCACCTGTAACAGACCCTCCAAGTGTCCCTATTTTCCAGAGACAGTCCCAGATTTACAGAAGCCACCCCAGTTTCTGATTTGATCCTGGAATGTCCTGCTTTTCCTTAGGACTTTAAAAACGTTGGAGGGTATGGAGTTATCCAACCCCTGAGCCAAAGAAAAAAGTAACTATACCACCTTTAGAAGACACCTGAAGGCAGGCCTGTATAGTGGTACCTTGGGTTACATATGCTTCAGGTTACATACGCTTCAGGTTACACACTCCACTAACCCAGAAATAGTGCTTCAGGTTAAGAACTTTGCTTCAGGATAAGAACAGAAATCGGCCTCCGGCGGCGCGGCGGCAGCAGGAGGCCCCATTAGCTAAAGTGGTGCTTCAGGTTAAGAACAGTTTCAGGTTAAGAACAGACCTCCGGAACGAATTAAGTACTTAACCCCAGGTACCACTGTACAGGGAAGTTTTGTAATGTTTACTGATTTGTTATGTTTTTTTATTTGTTGGAAGCCACTCAGAGTGGCTGGGGCAACCCAATCAGATGGGCAGGGTATAAAGAAAATGGTGGTTGTTGCTGAATAGGATGTCCCTATTTTCATTGGAGATATGTTGGAGGGTCTGCTGTAATGGACACTCACTGCAATCATGGTATATTCCTTACTATAAGAGATGAGCTGTATGCTCTTTGGAAGCCCCACCCTATAAATACAGCTCAGGAGATGCATCTTAAGGCTAGCAATGGTTGTGGAACTTCTTAAACATGAGGGCCACATTCCCATCTTGTCAACCTTCAGGTAGCAGGGGCACATGTCAGTAGTGGATGAGACCAGAGGCAAAAGTAGGAGGGGTGATTAATGTAGCGGCGGAGGCAGGGGTCTGCCAAGGAGGCAGCAGATCCAGCCTCCAAGGTGCATGTTACAACCATCACTGACCCAGTAGCAGCAGCAGCAGCAGGCAATGCATTCCTTGGAGGCCAGATCTGCTGCCCCTATGGATCCTGCTGCCTGAGGCAGTCACCTCACCTTGCCTCATGGGTGGGCCGGCCCTGGTGTGGCTGTTGATTTTAAAATCACCACTTCCCCTGGGTCCATGCTGACATAAGTTCCACCTTTAGGAATAGGGATCCGTCTGCTTTTGTTTTTAAAAATAGGAGGAGGGTGTGGGGAGAGGCTTGTGTAGCCTGCCCTAAGCCACTGTAATAGAGGAGGCTATAATGGAGAAATAAAATACAACTGGAGAACATAGAGGCAGCTTATTAATTACTGATGAACCCAAGAACGGCATTATAAATCATTGCCCGGATGCTGCATAAAATGCATCCTGTAAATAATCCCATTCAAATAAACTTGGTTTGTTTCTCTCAGGACTACCATTTTGCATGACATATGCTTTCAAAGGTTGTCCCTTAGCCAAAGCAATTATTTAGTAAAATGCTGAAAGCCACAGAGATGCTAGCAAATTGAAAGCCTGTGGATTCATTCCGAAAGCTTTTATGGCCCATTAATGCACCGTTCTCTTCAGTATTGATCCTTCCCCTTCCCAGTAGCTATTCAGAGTGTGTGGTTTGTTATTTTAAAAAATCAGGATGATATTCAACTAAGCTCTATTCATGGTAGACCTCATACCTGCCAACATTCCTCCGATGAAAAGAAGGATCTCCTATTCCATCATCATCATCATCAAATTTATACCCTGCCTATCTGAGTGGGTTGACCAAGCCACTCTGGATAGCTTCCAACATATATAAAAACATAATAAAACATTGTTTTAAATTCCCTGTGCAGGGCTGCACTCTGTGACTGATGCTATTGTTATGATTATGATTATTATGATTGAATTTATATACCACCCTATACCAGCAGGTCTCAGGGCAGTTCACAGAATAAAATCAAAATATCAAACCACAAAATACATAATCAAAATAAAAACAACAACCCAATACCCCCCCAAAAAAAGAATATTAAAAGGGCTTGATGCTATATGCACCAGAGCTCCCATTGTCTCTGACCATTGGTCATGCTGGCTGGTGCTGATGGGAGTTTTAGTCTGGTCTACAGGTTCCCAAACCCTAGCCTATAGAACGTTGTGCTTTTTGGTGGGTATTTTTCATTTATTCATCCATCCATCACATGTGAGCACTTAGCACTTTTGCCATAACAACACTTATCCCCTGTATACAAATAAGAAGACATCAGAGCATCCAATGTAATTAAAATTGTTTATCAACTTAAGCTCACATTTTCTAAAAAATCCTGCATAAACATTTAAATAATTCATTTTGTTTTCTGGCTTCTTTGAATGCTTTCTGCATCGAAACAAAGTTAATCACAGTGATTTTCTTTTAAGACGTAAAGCAGTATTTAAAATTCAGATGCAACAGAAGAACCCAGGAAACTAAAAACATTTTTTAAAAAAGAAAAACAGGAATAAACTTCATGTGAAATTACAGGGATATTTTTGAGCTTGTCTCTGTCAGAACAAATTACAATATCTCATTTAGATGCACTCTCTGCTCACAGAAGAGATGCAAATTTAAATGTATTAAGGCTGATTATCTTCATAGCATAACTGCAGCTGCAGCACCAAAAAGTAAAGCCTGCTCTCAATCATCACTCTTCATAGATGCATAAACAGAACACACTAAAATGTTAAGTTTCTAAATATAGGAAGCATGGGAAATGGAATGACAGTGCATAGACAAGCTATACATTTCTAAACTCCTACAGAATTACTATGGCTTCTCCTTAGTCAAAAAGGTAGGCTCCTTTAATGAAATATATTACATTTATTTGCCAGGCTTCACACCTGGAATTAGAAAACAGCATACTTTAAATTTAAACACGCTGAAATATGGCAGCAATTTCTGAATTCAATACATTCTGAAACTAAATAGAGCTTTCTATGCAAATGTAAACAAATGGTCCCTTAAGCTAGTAGTGGGTCTGCCGAGGATGTTGTTTTTATTTCAAACTCTCCCAGTTATTAAAGGTTTAAAACAATGTAAAGAATGGCAGAGAGCCCTGATGAAATTCATCTGGCAGGGGAAAAGACCAAGGATTAAAATGAAAATATTAACTGACAAAAGGGAAAGAGGAGGCTTTGCTCTCCCAGATTTGAGCTTATACTATGAGGCAGCGTGCCTACTCTGGCTAAAAGATTGGATAAAATTGGAGAACAGAGACCTATTGGATTTAGAAGGTTTCAATAATTGGTACGGGTGGCACGCATATCTCTGGTATGAGAAGGTGAAAGTTCACAGGGCTTTCTTAAACCATATTTTTAGGGGACCAATATATCAGGTCTGGGAAAGAAATAAGAATCTTCTTGAAAGAAAGACACCCTGGTGGATCTCACCGGTAGAGGTCTTAACAATAAAAAAAAACCAACATGGAAGGGAAGAATGCCACCTATGAAGATTTGGTAAGAAAAACAGAACAAGGGCTCAAACTTAAACCTTATGAGGAAATAAAGGATCTATTTATTGGTTGGTTACAATATCATCAGGTGAATGATCTGTTAAAAGAAGATAAAAGGAAAATGGGCTTTGAGGATAAAAAATCAAAATTCAATATAGAGATAGTAGAAGGTAAGAGCAAAACATTGTCTAAACTATATGATATATTACTGGAATGGCACACAAAAGACGAGGAAGTCAAAGAGGCAATGATTAAATGGGCAATTGACTTTGGCTATAACATCGAGTTCGAAAAGTGGTTGGAATTGTGGAATAAAAATATTAAGTTTACGGCCTGTACAACTTTGAGAGAAAATGTCTGGAAAATGCTCTATAGATGGTATCTTACGCTGGCGAAACTGGCCAAAATCTATAGATTAAAAAATAAGACATGCTGGAAGTGTGGTGAAGTGGAGGGAGACCTCTACCATATGTGGTGGCTATGCAACAAGGCGAAGGTTTTTTGGGAAGCAATTTATAACGAACTTAAAAAAAATTTAAAATATACTTTTCCCAAAAGACCTGAGGCCTTTTTGTTGGCAATTATGGATAAAGAAATAAAAAACGAAGATAAAATTATTTCTCTATGCCACCACAGCTGCAAGAATTATGCTGGCACAAAATTGGAAGACAGAAATTATACCTAATATAAGTGACTGGCAGGTCAAAATGATTAATTATGCCGAAAATGACAGATTAACAGGCAGAATACGAGACCAAGATGACCAGAAATTCCAGAAAAATTGGAGCAAATTTTGGAAATATATTGGAACGGATATATAAGAAGAACTGGCGGGATTAGAGTAATTCTACCAGCAAATAATTACAAATTTAAAAATTAAATACGCAATCAGGGATTTTATTTGATACTTACCAAAAGGGTGAAGGGAAGTCAAAGGCTCGGTAGAGCCTAAAGATTATGTTTTTCTTCTTTATGATTGTACGTTTATTTTTTGTTTGCATAGCATGGAGAATAGGATGAACAATCTATGTAAAAATGTTTATTTTTGTATTTGTTTGTTTTTTATAAATTCTGAATAAAAACTTACTTGCAAAAAAAAAAAAAAGCTAGTAGTGGGTCTGTATTTAGGCTGGGGTCAGATGGGGCCTTGCCCCATTACAGAACCATTCTGGGGCTTGTCCACACTGGAATTTACTGTGTGGACAAGTAAACTATTTGCAGCTGATTGCATTCCCATTTCATTTACATAGTCCACATAGCACTCTATCCACAAACACCAAGATCAATGCTTCCCTCCCTGTAAATTTGGGTTTTCCCAATATGGGGGTAGATTTGATAAACTGGGGGGAATCACATTCCAAACCACTCCACTCCAGGTTGCAGATTATCTGTTTCATTGTTTTGGGGGGAGGGTGGTTCAGTTTTCACTCCCCCCCCCATTCCCTGCTTTCCATTCCCACTACCTTTCTAGCTGTGCTCATAACTAATTCCAGTGTGCTCATGAATAGAGGATTCCCGCCCCCCTTCTGATCCTTCAGAGTTGCACAAAACTGGAAAAACCACACAAGCAAAGCACATTAATAATTTCTCTCCTGGATATACCGGGCAACAATCTGAAACACGTGTGCTGAGAATTTAGAATTCCTTTTCATTCTTCCCCAGCATGCTAGCAAGGGCGAGTTGGGAGCTTATATTCATTGGATCGCTCAGATTTGCACAAAACTAGAAAACTGCACAAGAAAGTTTACAATTGCCTGTCTGTGTGTTTTTGCACATTTCTTGGGCAGGGATTTAAAGAAGAAGAAGAAGAAGAAGAAGAAGAAGAAGAAGAAGAAGAAGAAGAAGAAGAAGAAGAAGAAGAAGGGCCCTAGAGTTCAACTCCAGTTTTTGTGACCTCTCAGCATTTCTCTCTGAGCCCAGAAAAAATATCTGTAATTACTTAAGTAGATTTGCTCTCTTAGGAACATAATAAATCTGCATTTTGCTGTACGTTATAAAATACAATGATAACCTATTCAGCACACAGCTTTCTTGACTGCATCTCTACAGCTATGGACAGAGAGAGAACGCAGTACTTTAAGAAGAATTGATACAACAAATCGCCCTGGCTGGAATATTCCATTTCCAGTGACAGAACTCTCTCTTATGCTTGCAGAAAATATTTTAAAGAGAACATTGGGAATCTACTTCTCTCTATCACTGGATTTAATAACTCTAAGGCTGCCCTAGAGAGCAAAAAAGGAGCAAAAAAGCCTGTTAGTTACTCAGCAGATAGGTACTGTATCACCAAAAGTGTGATCTGAATAAACCAGCCTTCTTGTTCATAAAGTGTAACCTTTTGAATAAAATGCTGTTCTGCGTTCGTGTTGTCAAATGCCCAGCTTCCAAATGCAACTCTAAGTAGGGTGTCAGAAGCAAGCCATCACTAAATCACACTGTGCTGGTTGGAGTTAACTTTTTATTAGCAAAAACACAACTGGCCCAGGCTTGGTGGAGTGCCAGGCCTAATGAGTGCAGCAAATCATCTCCAGGAAGTCTTGCCCCATGAAGCAATTGCTGAGGCTGAAGGTCCCTGCCCCACCACAGCTGCCTAAGTCCCCTCATCTCCAGGGTTTTTTCCCAAGCAATCAGAGTCTATTCCTGCCTGTCCATCTTTGCTCCTTCCGCCTCTGCCTCTTCTGGGTCTGGGCATCCGGAGGGGATGAGAGCTTGTCCCTGCCAGAGGACGAGGCACCCGTGACTCTTCACAAACCTGATTCAACTCAGCCTCTCGACCTCCCTCCTCTCACCCTCCTGCCTCAGCAATATTTCGTTTCATGGGACTCAGCTGCATTCTCCACTGAAAAAAAATGGCCGCACTTAATAGAGAACACTAATTTGGCTCTTCTCCCATCTTGTGGACAGGCCAGATTCCCATTTGTTTCCACTAAAATTAGGTCATTGTCATGCCACAAACATCCTGTTTTGGACTTTACAAAGAATTCCTCTAATTCGGAGGAGCCAGCAGTTTCTTTTATTTGTTCTGCTGGTGATCTTTCAAACCGAACATTGTCTGCCAGGAGTAGGCAACGAAGTGTCTTCCAGATGTTTTGGACTTCATCACCCTCTACCATTAGCCGCGCTGGCCGCAGCTGATGGGAGTTGTAGCCCCAAACATCTGGAAGACATCACATTAGCTTGCCTTGCTGTAAGCTATTCTTTAGGGGAGAGCAGCCTATGAATAAATAAATCTGCATGGCTTTTACAGAGGATTGCTTCGGCATATTGGCATGGGAGGGGGGATGTAGTCGCCTGTGATGCGCAGAAACCGAGAAACAGCCATCCTTTGTCTTCTCAAGCATTTTTGTCTGCTGTGTTTCTAACGGCAAGAAGTATTAAATGAACCCTTAATAAGTATTAAATGACACTTTTATGCCATCTAATTCCTTAGTAATTTTTACATTAATACTGACTATCATAGGTAACGAAGCGGCTCTGTGCCTCATAAATTTGTAATCACTCTATTAATATTTTACATTTATTTCCTCTTCAGTGCCAAATTAGCCCAGAGGTACTTTAAATTATGTGTCTGGGAATTAAGTAATTGGTGAATAAAAAAAGCCAACCTCTCAGGAAGAGGGCAACATTTAGACTGTGGCAGCAGTGCGTAGCCCACTTTTTAGGCAGCCTCAATCAGCTGAATATATTGTGCAAAATAACGCAGGCGTTTCATATGTACACACCGTAAGCTCGTTAGGAATGGGGTGGCTGAGTGCTGTGCCTTAAGCCTAGGACCAGTGCTATTTTTCTAGAAAAAGAGGTGCCGGAACTCCTCATGAACGCCTCCCTTGTTCTCTTATAATAGCAGCGGCACCAACCTGAGGAGTACCAGAACTGAGTTCTGGCAAGTTCCAGCTGAGAAAATGAAATAATCTCAGAGTCGAGAGTGGATTTCATGCTCTTTATTCAGCTCATAGTGGTGAGGAGGGATGGAAGTTCCACCAGAATCTGCCTTATATACGTTATTTACACAGTGGGCCCCACGTGATTGGCTAATTCCGGGATTCTCCTGTGGGCCAATCAGGTTGCGGATTCCCTTCCACCTGGAGCTGGATTGGGCGGCTCCTGTGGACCAATCAGACTACTGCATTCTGAATCCTATTGTTCTAGGACCAATCAGACCGCTGCCTTTTGGATCCTATTCAACTCAGTACATAACAGAAAAGAAAGCCCTGCCTTGGACATTATGGCTTGCTGGTTGGGCAGGGCAGGGATGGGGAACCTGTGGCCTTCCAGATGTTTCTGAACTACAGTTAGCAACAGATTTATGACTAAGGTTCCCACCTTCATTCTGGCAAAATACAGGACAGGGTGGGGGTGGGGCTGATATTTTTCCCCCATCTGGTGCTGCAATGACTTCAAAGCAATCCATTACAATCTCTTGCGACCTAACAAGATGGCCCCTCTGGAATTTGTCACACACGCACATACACGAACACATGAATTTGTAAATCTGTCTGTGCTTGGCTACCCAGAGCTTAAATGCATGGCCTTTCATGCACCCGTTCAAACACATGCATTTGGAAAAGATCCCCAACTCGGCTGAGAGAGAGAGAGAGAAGACATGAAATATAGGACAAAACTATCATTACAGGACGAAGCATTTTACATTGAAATATGGGACAATCCTGTATTATACAGGACAGGTGGCAACCCTATGACTGAACAGATATCTATGTGATCGTGGAACTGACCAGAAGTAGACTGCTTCCTACATTCCTAAACTGGTGTATGACATGACAGTTTTCCTCACGGAACACATGGCAAGCTGTGTGTTGTTGTTTTTAGTGGGGGTGTCACACCAGGACTGAGGCTCCGAGAGAAAGGATTTAAAAACCTGCCACATACCGTATTTTTCACTCTATAAGACACACCAGACCACAAAACGCACCGTTTTTGGAGGAGGAAAACAAGAAAAAAAAATATTCTGAATCTCAGAAGCCAGAACAGTAAGAGGGATCGCTGCGCAGTGAAAGCAGCAACCCCTCTTGCTGTTCTGGCTTCTGGGATAGCTGCGCAGCATGCATTCGCTCCATGCATGCGCGCACACATTTCCCCTTACATTTTAGGAGGAAAAAAGTGAGTCTTATAGAGCAAAAAATATGGTACACCACAATCCCAGTCCTGATCAGCTCCTCCATTTCCCCTCAGCTGCTTATTTTTGTTAGGGCTCAAATTAGCTGGCACGCCATGTATTTAAAGCAGAAGCTTTCCAAAAATGGAGACCGGTTTTATTTAAGGGGAGTTGCTTTCCCCTGCTCACTAGGCATCCTCCTCTGAGATGCCAGGAAGCTCAGCACATTTAGCAATACTACCTGGTTTGTTTTTATGTGAATCGCAGCACATTTCTTCCCTTAGGCAAGTTTGTGGAAGGAGTGGCAGCAGCTTTGAGCAGCTCACCGGCAATTAAACAAAAGGAATGTTTATTCAGGCAAACATAAAAAGCGTCAACCCTCGGATCCTGTCTAAATGGTAAGCAAGAATCAGGATGCACGATCCCACCGACTCTCCCACTCAAAACCATTAAATTAATTCATCAGTGGAATGTCCCACTGAAAATCATGTGAGCTGGCCCAGGATTCATTTAAAACAAAACATTAGAGCCACAGTATTTATCAGTGTTATAATGCACAAAGCAGACCTGTCTACTAGCCTGGCAGCATTCGCTACAAGAATGTTGTGTCCAATTAGATAGTCAGTGAACAATGACCATGTATGAGACAGAAGTCTCTCATAAACAAAAGAATTCCTGTGACGGTAGTAGTGTGCCATAACAACTCCATGTGGGGGTGAAACTAGACTGGGTTAAGTACTCAGAAACAATGGGTATCTACCAAAGGCCTTAACTTTTCCCTAGGAAGATTTTCGTTTGAAGACTTTCTTGTTCAAGGATTTCAGTGTCCTATGGATGTCATTGTGACAATTCAGGCTTAGACTTTGAATGAGCCTATTGGCAGCCCATACTCCCTTCATGGAGGGAACAAACAAACCAGGAAGTATTCCATTAAAATACCGGTAGTTCCCCATGGATTAGTTTCAGTAGGATGTTGATTAGTTATTTAATTTCTATACCGTTTAATATATTTAAAAATATCTCCAAGCAGTGTACAAAAAACTGAAGCAGTGACAGACAACCGAAACAAAATATTACAAAAATACACAGCCACATATAAAATATCACCTTAATAATTGGTATATAATATCAATCAGTATCAATTAATTTTCCTTCTGATGCAGTCTCCTTCTCAGACCCCGGGTTCTCACCCTAGGTCCAAATAAACTCTCAGCTCACCCATAGAAGTATCACAACGAGAAGAGTTCCTGGAAACAGCAGATGTCACCCGAGAGTCAGTCTCTCTCGCTCTCTTTTTTCTTTTTCTTGGATGATACTGTGGGATGTAATATCACCAAAGCAGTCAAATACAACATTTCCTGTTTGCCCAGAGTGGACACACAGGGGAATGTTGCTCCAGCCAGGAGGACTTCCTGTCACACCTGGTCTGGAGCATCCTCCACTTGACCAGGTAGATGGGCGTCACCGTGGCAGACCCTATAAAGGGGCCAGTCATACAGCCATCTTCCTCTTGACTCTCTTGATCCCATCTCTTCTTGATGCCTTTGCTGTGTGCTGGCTCTCAGCCAGCAGCACATGCACTCATCCCACACTTTTCTCTGTAACTGTAACTACAAGCTAATGCCTGCCTTCAGGACCATACTGTGTCATTATTGTTTCTAAGAGGGAACTAAAGGGGATTTAAAGGGACGTGGGTGGCGCTGTGGGTTAAACCACTGAGCCTTGGGCTTGCCGATCAGAAGGTCGGTGGTTTGAATCCCCGCAACGCGGTGAGCTCCCATTGCTTGGTCCCTGCTCCAGCCAACCTAGCAGTTTGAAAGCACATCAGAGTGCAAGTAGATAAATAGGTACCGCTCCGGCGGGAAGGTAAATGGCGTTTCCGTGTGCTGCTCTGGTTCACCAGAAGCAGCTTAGTCATGCTGGCCACATGACCCGGAAGTTGTATGCCGGCTCCCTCGGCCAATAAAGCGAGATGAGCGCCGCAACCCCAGAGTCGGTCACGATTGGACCTAATGGTCAGGGGTCCCTTTACCTTTAAAGGGGATTTACCAGGAACAAGCCAGACTGGATTCTAACTGGATTCAGACTGGGTTCTAACGAATCCATCAACTAGCTTCCTGCAATGTACAATGGAATGTGCTCTGCTACTAGCTCACTAGTGTGAGTGGAGAAGGATAATATTTAATCAATATATCATCTCCTACTATCCACAACATTCCCACAGATACTTCCTCAGCCTGCCCACAACTGTGACCCATTCAGCTGAACTCTCCACATCCATGTCCAGCTACAGCAGGTTTGTTGTGTTTCCCTGGGGTACAAAGGATGGGGTCCAAAGAGGGGGCCCCTCCACTCACAGCTCTTTCTTCACCTTCTTTCCTCTCCTCTTCCTCCAGCTTCTTTAAGTCCAAAGCATGGTTCCATTGGGGTTTTATGGCAAATCTCTCTTTTTTTTAGTTATGCATTATGCTTTACCGGCTCTCGGTTCTATTGAAATTAGTCACATTTTTATGCTGTCGAAATGGCTCGTGTTTTAATTGTATTATATAACCTGTCCTGGTATTGTATGGTGAAGGATGGACTAAAAAAAACCCCTTAATTGTTATTATTTTAAAAATACAATTCATCCGACCTGGGAAACGATGGCTAACAGCTTCAGAGTAAGCCAGGTTGCTAAGCCAGCTTCAAACTAAGCTGCAATTTCTTTCACCATCTAATTCCTACACCTTCCAGCTGAATGTGTAAAACAGGCCTCAAAGAGGGAGCTGATTCACAAGGGATCTGTTCCTTTTCTACACAGGTCACCAGGGAGCCAATTAGGCTCCCAGCATGAATATGCCTTAGGCTGGCTAAGAGCAGCTGGGATGGGGAGCTTTATCCAACCCCCCCCCCTCCTCTAGTTTCTCCCAAAACAACAGATAATAAATCTGATCATGGATCACCAACTTCTTATCTAATTTGGCACTTAGACTGGGAAAGACAAAGGTCAAAACATTATTAGCTATGAACTATACATGATAGTTAAAGGTAAAGGGACCCCTGACCATTAGGTCCAGTCATGATCGACTCTGGGGTTTCGGCGCTCACCTCGCTTTATTGGCTGAGGGAGCCGGCGTACAGCTTCCGGGTCATGTGGCCAGCATGACTAAGCCGCTTCTGGCGAACCAGAGCAGCACACGGAAACGCCATTTACCTTCCCGCCGGAGTGGTACCTATTTATCTACTTGCACTTTGACATGCTTTTGAACTGCTAGGTTGGCAGGAGCTGGGACCAAACAACGGGAGCTCACCCCGTCGCGGGCATTCGAACCGCCGACCTTCTGATCGGCAAGCCCTAGGCTCTGTGGTTTAACCCACAGCGCCACCCGCGTCCCCCTATACATGATAGCCTTGGTCAAACCAACTATTCTAAGTCTAAACTACCTAAACTGGAATCCTGTGTCCAATTCCAGGCAGCACAATTTAAAAAGGATGTTGACATGCTGGAGCTTGTATGGAGGAGAGCAACCAAGATGATTCAAGCGTCTGGAAACCAAGCCTTATGAAGAACTATTGAAGGAGCTGGGTTTGTTTTGCGTGGCGAGTTCCCGCCCCCCACCAAGATAAATAAACACACGAGACACCATAATTAAGGTTAATTGGGCGAATTAGGCCACAACTTTATTGAATTCAGGAATGAGAGGCATTGGCTTAGGCATTGGTCCTAACGACTATCCGGCTCCAGCCCATTTGCTGGAGACACGGTGAAGGGTTAACACTGATCGGGGGAGTCTCCCGCTGAGGCACGTCGGCTAAGAGCTCCCCCGGGTCACCGCTCTGGGGCGTGCCTTTGGCCCACACCTCCATAGGCTTCGGACAGGGCCACGCCCCCCGGAGTCCTTTAACGGACCACCCTTCGTTCACTGGGGGGAGGTGATGGCGTTCCTCCCCCCCACACATCCTCTTAACCCCTTCTTACCAATGCCTACCGCCAATGCCGAAGAGTTGTGACGAGTTGCTACGAGGTAGGCGAAAAACCAAAAGGCTGGAAATTGCCAATTGGGAAAAATTCCTACCATGCCCCTTGCGGCGACAGGCCGAAGCCCATAGCAAAGTCAGACCTACCTAAAGCCCAACTAAAGGGAGGGAGGGTGGGGAAACGTGGGGCTAGCCGGAGAAGAGAGGGCGAGCCCCCTCCGCTCCGGCCCTAAATAGGGCAAGCCACGCCCCCTCCAGCCAGCCGATTGGCTGGCCGGGAGGCGTGGCCGGATGGGATTCCCCTGCTCTCGCGGGGGCTGAGACCAGCCCCCGCTCACGTGGGGAAGGGCGTGATGCCCGCAACCCCACCTCCTGGGGCAGGCCCGGAAGTGGCTTTGCGTGGCGAGTTCCCGCCCCCCACCAAGATAAATAAACACACGAGACACCATAATTAAGGTTAATTGGGCGAATTAGGCCACAACTTTATTGAATTCAGGAATGAGAGGCATTGGCTTAGGCATTGGTCCTAACGACTATCCGGCTCCAGCCCATTTGCTGGAGACACGGTGAAGGGTTAACACTGATCGGGGGAGTCTCCCGCTGAGGCACGTCGGCTAAGAGCTCCCCCGGGTCACCGCTCTGGGGCGTGCCTTTGGCCCACACCTCCATAGGCTTCGGACAGGGCCACGCCCCCCGGAGTCCTTTAACGGACCACCCTTCGTTCACTGGGGGGAGGTGATGGCGTTCCTCCCCCCCACACATCCTCTTAACCCCTTCTTACCAATGCCTACCGCCACCGAGCAGCCGCTCGCCGCCAATACTCTCATGCCTGAATCCACTCCCTTATCCCCTTAGCAATATCCATCAGCCAAACATCGTTACCCGCATCCGAAAGATGCACGCCTATTGAAGGAGCTGGGTTTGTTTTGCCTGGGAAAGAGGAGACTGAGAGGAGATATGATAGCCATCTTCAAATATCTCAAGGGCTTTCACATGGAAGAGGAAACAAGCTTGTTTTCTCCTGCTCTGGAGGGTAGGACTTGAACCAATGGCTTCAAGTTACAAAAAAAAGGAGATTCTCACTTAACATCAGGAAGCACTTTCGGATGGTAAGAGCTGTTCGACAGTGGAATGGATTCACCTGGAAGGTGACAGACTCTCCTTCCTTGGAGGTTTTTAAGCAGAGGTTGGATGGCCATCTGTCATGGATGCTTTAGTTGAGAGTTCTACATTGCAGGGGGTTGGACTAGATGACCCCCCCGGGTCCCTTCCAACTCTACCATTCTATGATTCTGCTTCATGGAGTCACTGTGAAGATATAGTGTGATAACCCCAGGATTGCCGCCCCACTCCAAACACCGTAAAGGAAGAATAAAATGTGAATGTCATAAGTAAATGACAGCAAGGAAGTACACTTGAGAGGATGTTCGTTTCATAGATTAAAGAGGTGTGCGATATCAGATTACTTTTCACTTTTCTTTTTTTTACTGCGAGCTATTAATGAACCACCTTTTAACCTTCTTTTGATAACCTACTTATCCAGCTCTTCTAGTGCCTCATAATATAGTGCATTTTACAGCTAATCAATATTTTCCATTGCTCTTCTTTGAAACCTTTGCCATTTTTCCCCAATATCTTTCCAGGAACATGTTCACATAACAGAAGACATGGGGCAAGAATAATCACTTCCCAGTATCTTAAAAGGGCTTAGAGTAGCTATATTTTGCTAGACAACTACCCATACTTGTATCTATGCCAAATAACAATTTGTGCATCCCTTGAACTGGAATCTAGTCACTGCATGCCGCAACATCCTTGGGATGTTCCTATTTTTATTGGAGAAATGTTGGAGGGTAGGGAGTTATCTGACCCCCCGAGCCGTCTGAAGGCAATCCTGTATAGGGAAGGGAGTTTTTTAAAATGTTTAATGTTGAATTATGTTATTATATATGTCGGAAGCTACCTAGAGTGGCTGGGGCAACCCAGTAAGATACATGGAGTTCAATTATCATTATAGAATGTGACGTCCCTATTTTCATTGGAGAAATATTGGAGGGTATTCTATCCCTTCCCCTTTGTGCTTATGCGCTGGCCTGGTGGCAATGCTGAAATCGGCTACTCAGCACCACTGCAGGGAAGTGGGGTTGCAATTCACTGATAAGTGCAGAGCAGGGAGCATCTACGACAGCTTGCCCAGGCCCTGCCCCCAAATCTGGATGGGAAATCCAAGCTGACAAAATAACTGTAACAGAGAAACTTTGTGTAATAGATAAGGATATAACGCAGTGGAGGACATTTGAGCAAAAACACTGCAGAAGTGAGTGTGGGAAGTCAGTTTATGAAACAATGTAACCATTTGATATGAAGATTATTGTGAAAATGTTTGGAAAAAATTATACTACCCCCCCCAAAAAAAACCACCCGCTAACCCATAAATCCAGGTTGGGAGCCTGTGTAAGACTTGCCCAATCAAAACCACACACACAAACACAAACAGGAGTAGTTCCAATGACATATTAGTGGAGGCAACAACAAATATGAACTCTTGGTTTGAGGAAATTCCTCATTCCCCCCTCCCCCCCCCCCCGTGTCAGGCAGCCAAGGATCCAACCCCATGGTAGGTTGCCAGGAATGGATAAGACAAGGAAGTTCTTACCAATTGCTTTTTATTCAATGTTCACAGAGAGAGGCTTAGAAATTCAGCCTCTTGGAATAAGGACATTGCTACAAGTGAGTCTCCACCCCCTCCCTCTCTCCCATTATGCGTCATCACTATGGTGCTGAGCAGTGCCCTTTGCCTCTGAGCTCTCTGCTCTCCTACTTTCAATGCCTGCCAGATTCTGGAAGAGGGGGTCTGGACTGCTTTCTAAAGACACTGTGTCCATCAGCTGTCCATCCCCCCCTCTGGTGCGTCTTCTTCCTCTTCCTCCTCTCCCATTATTTTCCAGCTTTCCCCCTCATCTGCCTCTGAGCTGTGGTCTCCCTCAAACCCCTGTCGTAATTCTGAACTGTCTTCTTTTTCTCTGGAAAGGTCAGGCTGGGGAGGCGGTCTCCACCATTCCTCCTCTGCCCAGTCCCTGACACTCTGTTGCCACAAGACTTTGCTTTACATTTATCTCTCTGCTTTCGGAGATATACTGTTTTTACCTGTTCCAAATCAGCCACAGGTGTTTTCTCCCCCCCCCCCAAAGTGCCAGAGAAAAGCAGTTCGTGGGATGTTTGCTTTGGGGTTAGTTTGTTTTTCTCCAAGTGCAAACGATTGAGTTAAGCATCTCCTCACCACACTCCCCTCAAAGCCACAGCTTCCTGAATCTGCATGTAGCATCTAGCTATTAAAAAGGTAAAGGGGACCCCTGACCATTAGGGTCATTCGTGTCCGACTCTGGGGTTGCGACGCTCATCTTGCTTTATTGGCCGAGGGAGCTGGCGTACAGCTTCCGGGTCATGTGGCCAGCATGACTAAGCCGCTTCTGGCAAATCAGAGCAGCTCACAGAAACACCGTTTACCTTCCTGCCGGAGTGGTACCTATTTATCTACTTGCACTTTGACGTGCTTTTGAACTGCTATGTTGGCAAGAGCAGGGACCGAGCGACAGGAGCTCACACTGTCGCGGGGATTCAAACCACCGACCTTCTGATCAGCAAGTCCTAGGCTCTGTAGTTTAACCCACAGCGCCACCCACATCCCTTTTGCATCTAGCTGTACTCACTGGTATTTTGAGTAATTCCTTTGTGGTTGTATTGTTGGTATATATACGTCTCCTTTAAAAAAACAACAACAACTGAGGAACTGCTGCTGCATTGCATTGCCCTTATGTGTTGCTTAACTATGTTTCAACCCAGCTCAGCAGCCTTGGAGAAAAAAAACAAACAAACAGAACTTGGGGGTGAGAAGATGCATGCTTCTTCACAAACAGCTCGTGCTTGCACTCACCCTCCTTGACCTTTGCTGCCTAATCCTTGCCCTTTCCCATTTGCAGTGGTCGAAGGGCACGTGCTGATCATCTTAATTGCACTCCGGAATTCACTGTAGCTGACATAATAGGGTCCTGTGGCACATTAAAGACTAGCAAATCTATCACAGCGTGAGCTTCCATTGGCGAGAGCCAACTGCATCTGTGAATGTACTACCTGATGCTCTGTCCCTGCTCCTGCCAACCTAGAAGTTCAAAAGCATACCAGCGCGAGTAGATAAACAGGCACCACTGCGGCAGGAAGGTAAACGGCATTTCTGTGCGCTCTGGCACTCGTCACGGTGTCCTGTTGCTCCAGAAGCGGTTTAGTCATGCTGGCCATATAACCCAGAAAGCTGTCTGCGGACAAACGCCAGCTCCCTTGGCCAGATAGCGAAGATGAGCCCCGCACAGCATAGTCAAGTTTGACTGGACTTAACCATCCGGGGGTCCTTTCACCTTTATCCCAAGGGCAAATTAGGCTACACTAAATGCACTGCTGCTATTGGAAAGAGCAGTCATGTGTCTGGCTCCCTGCTCTCCCTCCTAGTATTGGCTGGCAAGGAAACATGGAGCGTCATGACACAGGGAAGTTGGAAACAGTGATATGGCTACATTTGGTCCCTTCAAAAACTGTGGTTTCATAATCACTGCATCATGGTGACAGACCTGATGGCGAGGCAGAGTATCAACTTGGGATTTCACTTTTTATGCCCAATTTAAGTTTTAGCGGGAACATACTCTTTTCTTTCATGCAATGAGAACCTTGCAATCAAAACTTGTCTTGGTGCCTCCACCAGTTCTCAGACGCATTTATATCAAAATGTGCATAGTGCAATTCAGCAACTTGTGAAAAATGAACTCGGCTTCAGATCAGCACAATGAAGGCAAGCTTTGAGCTTTGCCAACAGATAAAACAAAGACAGATGGCCCGGCTGGCTGGCTGCCTGGCTGACGGATGGACGGACTGTGTTTCCAGCATGGTTTAAATTCTCCAAAGTAAGAACTCTGCCATACTCCCAGCAGTCTCAGACAACACTTCAGGAAGGGGAATCAAACATCGCATACACCTGCCGGTATGTGAAGGTCAGAGATGGAAGCAGTTCAACTACTTGCAAAATCAAGGTGTGTTCAAGGTGTGGGCAAGGAGGAAGCCAGCTCATGTTTCCTTAAGCAACTACTGCACACCTCCATAAAAGGGTTTGCAAACACTAGACTTCATTAATACATTGTTTAGGCCCTGCCTGTTGTATAAACTTGCCTTATCCCTGGTACCAATACACCACTCAGGGCAGCTGACGACGATTAAAACCAACAATAAATAAAAATCCAAAGGAATGCATTATAATAAAAAGCAGATACAAGACCAGCAGAAAAGAAAATTGAAGCCTCAAGCAAACACTTATAAAATAAACACCTGCCTAAACAGGAAGGTTTTTACTACAGGGTGAAATACCACAAGAGAGGCAAGGCAACTGAGCCTTTCAAGGTACAGAATTCTACAAAATGGCTTTGAATAATAATAATAATAATAATAATAATAATAATAATAATAATAATAATAATAATAATAATTTATTATTTGTACCCCGCCCATCTGGCTGGGTTTCCCCAGCCACTCTGGGCGGCTTCCACAGAAACCAAAAAACACTAAAATATCATACATTAAAAGCTTCCCTGAATAGGGCCGCCTTAAGATGTCTTCTGAATGTCAGGTAGTTGTCCATCACCTTGACATCCGATGGGAGGGCATTCCACAGGGCGGGCGCCACCACCGAAAAGGCCCTCTGCCTGGTTCCCTGTAGCTTCGCTTCTCGCAATGAGGGAACCGCCAGAAGGCCTTCGGCGCTGGACCTCAGTGTCCGGGCAGAACGATGGGGGTGGAGACGCTCCTTCAGGTATACTGGGCCGAAGCCGTTTAGGGCTTTAAAGGTCAACACCAGCACTTTGAATTGTGCTCGGAAACGTACTGGGAGCCAATGTAGGTCTTTCAAGACCGGTGTTATGTGGTCTCGGCGGCCACCCCCAGTCACCAGTCTAGCTGCCGCATTCTGGATTAGCTGTAGTTTCCGAGTCACCTTCAAAGGTAGCCCCACGTAGAGCGCATTGCAGTAGTCCAAGCGGGAGATAACTAGAGCATGCACCACTCTGGCAAGACAGTCCGCGGGCAGGTAGGGTCTCAGCCTGCGTACCAGGTGGAGTTGGTAGACAGCTGCCCTGGATACAGAATTGACCTGCGCCTCCATGGACAGCTGTGAGTCCAAAATGACTCCCAGGCTACGCACCTGGTCCTTCAGGGGCACAGTTACCCTATTCAGGACCAGGGAGTCCTCCACATCCGCCCGACCCCTGTCCCCCAAAAACAGTACTTCTGTCTTGTCAGGATTCAACTTCAATCCATTAGCCGCCATCCATCCACCAACCGCCTCCAGGCACTCACACAGGACCTTCACCGCCTTCACTGGTTCTGATTTGAAAGAAAGGTAGAGCTGGGTATCATCTGCATATTGATGGACACCCAGTCCAAACCCCCTGATGATCTCTCCCAGCGGCTTCATATAGATGTTAAAAAGCATGGGGGAGAGGACGGAACCCTGAGGCACCCCACAAGTGAGGGCCCAAGGGTCTGAACACTCATCCCCCACCACCACTTTCTGAACACGGCCCAGGAGGAAGGAGCGAAACCACTGTATAACAGTGCCCCCAGCTCCTAACCCCTCTAGACGGTCCAGAAGGATGTTATGGTCGATTGTATCAAAGGCCGCTGAGTGATCCAGCAGAACTAGGAAACAACTCTCACCTTTGTCCCTAGCTCGCCGGAGATCATCAACCAGTGCGACCAAGGCAGTTTCAGTCCCATGATGAGGCCTGAATCCCGACTGGAAGGGATCCAAATGGTCCGCATCCTCCAGGCGTGCCTGGAGTTGTTCAGCAACCACACGCTCAATCACCTTGCCCAAGAATGGAAGATTTGAGACTGGGCGATAGTTGGCCATACTGGCCGGGTCTAAAGATGGTTTTTTAAGAAGCGGTTTAATGACCGCCTCTTTCAGCGGATCTGGGAATGTTCCCTCACAGAGGGAAGCATTCACCACCCCGCAGAGCCCATCGCCCAGCCCTTCCCGGCTTGCTTTTATTAGCCAGGATGGGCAAGGATCAAGGAGACAGGTGGTTGGTTTCACGCGTCCAAGCAGCCTGTCCACATCCTCGGGGGTAACGGATTGAAATTGATTCCATGCAACTTGACCAGACAGGGCTCTAGCACTCTCCGGCCCCAGCCCTGCTCCCACGGTGGTGTCTAGCTCCTTCCGAATATGAGTGATTTTATCTGCAAAAAACTTTGCAAAATCGTTGCAGGAGATCTTGGGGTCTTTACAAGGCCCCGGTGGTAAAGTTGGTTCCGTTAAATTGTGGACCACCTGAAAGAGTCTCCTGCTACTATTTTCTGCAGATGCAATAGAGGTGGTGAAGAAAGTCTTCTTCGCCGTCGCTATCGCCACTTGGTAGGCTCGACGTTGAGCTCTAACCTGTGTCCGGTCAGATTCGGAGTGAGTTTTCTGCCACCGACGCTCTAGCCGTCTCAGCGATTGTTTCATCGCCCTCAGCTCCGAAGAAAACCATGGGGCTGTCCGGGCTCCATGCAATCGGAGAGGGCGCTTCGGAGCCAGACAGTCGATAGCCCTGGTTAACTCCGCATTCCAGCGGGCCACCAGGGAATCAGCTGAAAGGCCATCAACATGGGATAAAGCATCCCCTACCACTCTCTGGAAACCATTTGGATCCATTAAGTGGCGGGGGTGGACCATCCGAATTGGTCCCACCTCCCTGCAGAGGGGAAGGGTCGCGGAGAAGTCCAGTTGCACCAGGAAGTGATCTGACCATGGCACTTCTTTGGTTTCACTTTTACTTAGTGTCAGATCACCCACGTCACTAGAGGTGAATACCAGGTCTAAGGCATGTCCATGACTATGAGTTGGGCCCAACTTATTCAGGGACAGCCCCATGGAGGCCATGCTTTCCATGAAGTCCCGAGTGGCCCCTTGTAAGGTCGTGTCGGCGTGGATGTTAAAATCCCCTAGGACAACCAAACTAGGTGTCTCCAGGAGAACATCCGCCACGACCTGAAGCAGCTCGGACAGGGAATCCTTGGTGCAGCGGGGAGGTCGGTACACCAAAAGGAATCCTGTACTGCCCCTATTGCCCAACTTCCAGAACATGCCCTCACTTCTGGCTTGCCAATGAGTGTCCATTGGATAAGGCAGCTGAACCATCTGTGGTCCTTCCCTCCAGCCTTGGGAGTGCAGCTGTGGTTGTGTGTTTGCTATCACCTGGTTTGACTTTAAGCTTACTTAATTTGCCAGACCTTTAATAGACATTATAAGTATAAAAGGTAAAGGGACCCCTGACATTAGGTCCAGTCGTGGCAGACTCTGGGGTTGCGGTGCTCATCTCGCTTTATTGACCAAGGGAGCCGGCATACAGCTTCCGGGTCATGTGGCCAGCATGACTACGCCGCTTCTGGCGAACCAGAGCAGTGCACGGAAACGCCGTTTACCTTCCCGCCTGAAAGGTACCTATTTATCTACTTGCACTTTGACGTGCTTTCGAACTGCTAGGTTGGCAGGAGCTGGGACTGAGCAACAGGAGCTCACCCCGTCACAGGGATTCGAACCACCGATCTTCTGATCAGCAAGTCCTAGGCTCTGTGGTTTAACCCACAGCGCCACCCGTGTCCTACATTATAAGTATAGACCATCATAAAACATCCATATATAATTTTTTAAAATATATACAAATAGACAGCCATGCAAAGTATATAATGATGAGGATTTTCACTGTAAGAGATGCTATTAGCTTTAAGCTTATGAGGACTCTGTGCCCTATCCTTTGTGTTGGAGAAAGGAAGGGAGGAAGGGAGGAAGGAAGGAAGGAAGGAAGGAAGGAAGGAAGGAAGGAAGGAAGGAAGGAAGGAAGGAAGGCTGTATGTATGATATGAAACACAGCATAGGAAAAAGACCACATGTTAGGTAAGTTAAAAAGTGGTTTACTTACAAACTTTTGAAAAGTCAGTTTCCTGTGCTTCAGAAAAGCTGTGAAGGTGGTAAAACTTGGCTTAGTTACAAAGAGCTAAGCATTCCTAGAATGCAAGAGTGGCTTGTGAGAGCCATATGGTTGACCTGGAGCAACTGGCTCAAACCTCTTCGCACACTGAGCTTCTCAGGTAGACTGAAAGAGAGGAAAGGCCTGATTACCACATCCTCCCAAGGTGAGGGGAAGTGAATATAGCTAAGCCTGGCAGGACAGCTTATTCTGTGGTATTAACTCCTTCATGCATTAATTTGACTTAAGCATGTTGGTTATATAAGGCTGTTGATCGCACACTTTGGATCTGAGTTCCACTGTTATGGGACTGTTATCATTCACTATCTTTGAATCACCTTTCTGACTTCAGAACCTATACCTCTTCCTTCCCCTTTCTGTCTCTTCACCCCCAGTTCCTTCACACATTTCATTATTGGCCCAGTTTTGGTAATATGCCCCATAAATAGTGTTTAAAATAAATAATAAAATGAATCTGCATACTTCCTTTCTCTTTTTCAGTACAGTAAAATCAGCATGGCACTCAGCATTGTTCGGCGATTCTAAGAAACCAAAAAGTCAATGCAGTTTTGAAAGGTTCAGTTTGTCACCTGGATTCAAAATATCATCCAAGACAAAAAGTGTTTTACTCACCCGTTGGGTCAATCCATTCTGTTTAACTGAGATTTTAGTCTGCTGGGATTCGATGGCATTTTTATTCTCGCTTCTTTTTTGCATGTGCTTTTTAGAGAGATGGTCAAGCGCGTGGTTCTGAACCGCTGTAATCTATTGCAATGTTCATAGCAGGGTACAAAAGGAAATGTACATAAACAAACATTTTGAACCGTCTTCTTTCTGCTGTGCTGCGCAACATCCCACTCTGTGCTCAGACTTCTGCGAATATGCTAGAAGAAAACACGAGGAACAAAAAAAGAAGCCCATCTGGACTTGCTGATATAGGAAAAGAACATCCTCAACGGCAACACTTTTTTGCTCTTACCAAAGCAGAATATTTTTACTACGTTGCTAGTCGTTTTGCATAATTTACAGTGGCTTTGCTCCTGAGGAATTCTAGCGCTCAGTGTTCCTAATCAATGTAGGACACTGTACACTCAGCAGAATCTTTGGCATTCTGACTTCACAGTGCTACTCAAATTCTAGAATTTGTTTAAGAGAGCATTTTTCCACAAGGACAATGGCTATATACTGTAGAAGTCAGCTTTTATCCAAGTAACAACATATCTTAATGAAAATCAGTCACACCGGCTGTTTAATTTTTTTATTTTTTTAAAAAATACTTTATGCAATGAAACACCACCACAATCCTGGCATTTTGATCCTATACACATTTGCTCAGAATTAAGCCCCTCTATGTTCAACGGGCTTACTCCATGCATATTGCAGATGATTGCATAGAATTGTAGAGTTGCAAGGAACCACACAAGTCATCTAGTCCAACCCCCTGCAATTGAGGAATCTTTTACCCAACAAGGGTCTTGAACCCAGAACCTGAGATTAAAAGACTTGTGCACTGAGCTACCAAGTGTACCTTGCAGTCCAGTCCTATGCATGTTTATTAAGGAGTAAGTCACATCCAGTTTACTCACAAATAAATGGGCATCAGATTACAATCTATTCTCCGGGCACATTAACCCAAAGATACTGAATTTATGGGGATGTTATACTTGCCTCTCTAAGCAAATGTGCGCCATCTGTTCTTGTCCCAAGCAATGATCCCAACTTGTCCGAGGAGGGGCGTATGCTAGGGGCCGAGTCAATGGACACCAGCACTAATCCTGTTCCCAAATGTAGGAGCAAAGTCAGTGCCTAATTCAGCAGCATCAGGCAAAACAGAGATTGACCTTCCAGAGAGAAAGAAGCTAAGCTTAGACTTGAATATTACTTTGACAACTAATAAATCCAGAATGAACCTTAAACAGGACTGCAGCTTCCTTTGAGCAGCGGGTCCCACTCTTGATGGGTAAGTGGTTGGTGGGGGTGGGGCACTGAGGTTGTGTTATGGCAGGAGTAGGGAACCTTCGGCCTTCCCGTTCATAGAACCATAGAGTTCGAAGGGACCTAGAGGAACATCATCCAACTCTCCCTGCAATGCTGAACTTAAACTCCCTTCATCCTTTGACACTGGCCATTCTTGCCAGGTCGATAGGAGTTGTAATTCAGCAACTTCTGGAAGGCCAAAATGTTCCACACTCCCGTATTATGGTCTCCAAGTGGGATTCTCAAGGAATTGTGACCTCTTGGGTTCCTGCGGCGCTGGAACGCTCAAGGAAGCAGGGATGGTAAAGCGTGATTCAGAGGGGTACATCTCCCCCTAGTCCATGCCCTCTACCCCTTGATGATGGGGTCAGAGTCATTGCTTTCTTGAATACCTCTTCCTCCCCAGAAAATAGACAACAATTTTATTTTGCCATTTAATCAAGACATATATTTCACTGTTGTGATGCTCTGTATGTTAGTGGGAGATATGGGTGGTACTGTACTGCTTCTCAACCTTTTATTTATTGCACCTCCACAGTTGCATTCAATGGGCTGCTGCTGATGCTCCCTCCCTGCCTGCGTTGTTTGCGTGCACGCAGAGCCAATAGGGTTATCATCTGCTCTTGCAACCTTCCTCCATCCACCTTGCTTATGGGTTCTCTTGCCCCCTTCCTTCCTTCCTTCCTTCCTTCCTTCCTGTCTTCACTCATTTTCACAAACCTATTCTCATTTCTAGAGTTCGTGTGAGGTTTCTGCCCCAGCCAAACTGACAACTCTCCATTCACGGTGAACTTTCTGACAGTATAGTCCCTGTGTAGTTGAAATGTTGATGAACGTTCCATTCCATCACATCAGCTCAATCACTTGGCATGATAGACTGAAGCGGCAGTACTAAAAACCACTAATCCATTCTGCAGGTGGAAGCGTTATTCCACTGGTGTAGCTTCATCTCTGCCAACAAAGCTGCACTTCTGCTGCTTCCTAAGGTTGCTCAGTGAATCTCCACTACAGAATTGCATCCTTAATCCCAGATAAGTGTGCATAGGACCGCTGCCTTAAATTTACCAGAGCGCACCATTCTCCTTTGACACAGAAGTAACATTTTACAAATGAGGTGTGAAACCACTGCTAATTCACTTGCGGTTACATAAAGCCTGTCATGAACTGCCTGCTTAATTGTATTTACTGGTGATGTAAGAGGCTTGTGCTGTGACACATATGAGGATAGAAGTGTAATTTTATTCACCCATCAGTAAACCTCTTGTTGTTTTTCTCTGTCGTGCATTGTGACTAATCATCCTAATGTCTATTATTAATGGAGAATTGCTGGAGTGAAAGCAAAGCCCACATCTGCTTTGAAAAGAATGCAGCTATTTAGGATTTGCATCAGAGTCACTTTGAAAGCATGGATGACAGATGCCCAGCAGTGTCGCCCAGTGAATTCAAATAAAGGCAAATCAGAGAACAACATAGAACCACGGAAGCCACTTAATAGTGGAGTATTAGGGTTTTACTAGTTTGTTTCATTGTATTTATTCTAAAAATATATATTCTGCGTTTCAGGACAAGTATCCCCAACAAACTGGCATACAAAGCCAGTCGTAAAGACTTTAAAAGCAACAATTTTAAATCAACAGTAAGATCATGCCCCTTTATAAGAAGCAGTAAAAACATCAGTAAGATGCAGCTAAGGGATCCCCGTGTTTTTTTAATGTACACTGTTAACTGAGAAGATACCAGTTGATGATGTGTGCCTTGCAACCTTTTTTTGGGAAAACCTGGGCTGGAACTGCTCCAGACTTTGGTGAAACGGAACACTGGTTAAATTCTCTTAACATTACAGTGATGATTATAGAATCATCAAGTCGGATGGGACCCCCAAAGGTCATAGGTCCAACCCTCCACAATGTAAGAATCTAAATTTGCTATCTGTTGGTGCTAGAGCCACTTGCTTCTGGATTTTTCCCCTTGGCGTTTTGGTAAAAGAATTAGCAGTGGTTTTGTGTATTATGCGGCTGACCAGCAATGACTAGAAGTCCTACTCAGAGCAACCCCCATGGAAATGGATGACCTAAGTTTGTCATGTTCATTAATTTCAATGGAGCTACTCTGAGTAGGATTAGCATTGGCAACAAACCAATAAGTTTATATTTCAGACTGAAGTCACTGCCGCAGAATCATTTTATTAAATAAGAACAGAGCATACTCGTTGGGAGGCAGAAATACTCATTGCATGGTCATAACATTTATTTCTATGGCTCATAATTCTGAATCCCATCACCCCCTGCTCGATTTAAACCCCTTAGGCTGTTATCATGCTTTGATTGGATAGAATATTACCTGACATTTTATTTCTAAGTCAATTGGCAAGTGTCTTGTATTGTGTTTTTTAAACTACTGAAACAAAACAGCCCACCAGAAGATCTGCAGACCTAATTTAAAACTCCTACTCTCTTCCACAGGCTCATTGCGTGGTATTACCCGAAAGTATAATATGAAACACAATTATACCTCAGGAAGTGAAAAGCAGAAAAAGAATAGAGAAAGATAAGAGCATGAAGAAGAACAGATACGTTCATTGCCTTTTTGAAAACTTGCTCTTCAGGGTCATGATGCATCAGAGACAATGGAAGAATCAAGCTCTAGCAGCAGCAGGTATTGAAGATGTAAAAACAAGTGAAACACTGGACCTCAACTTCCCACAAAAGATATGACAGATTCAGTCACTTTTGAAGGTAAAGATGGTGTGGAAAATGCAACTAAGTGATGAAAAATGTACTCCAGTCAAAATAGAAGACAGCATATATTTTAGAGAGGTTCGTTACATTAGCGACATCGCTTTGTAGCCTAATTCTCTTTCATCAGATATGAATGCAACTGATAAAAGATCATTCAACACCCTTAAAAGAGTCAAAAATTACTTACATTCTGCTATATCTCAAGAGCATTTAATGAGTTTAGCAATTTTAGCAATTGAAAGTTCTGCATAGCAAGATGTAAAATATGACAAGTTAATTGACAATTTTGTGCAAAGGAAGTGTAGAAGAAAACATGTATAAATTTTATATCTATAAATATTTCATGTAAATCATTGAATTTTCATCCATATTGTTCCTTTAAATAAAGTTCATTTTCAAGTGAATAGAAGTGTTTTCTTTTTTCTCTATATACATATATCATTAATTAGAAACAAAAAATACCATTTAATAGCAACATGTTATTAGCTCCATCATATTTTCAGCTCCCTAAAAGGGCTGTGCACAAGACCCAATGGATCATATACCCACCACTGATCCTGAAGGACTTTTTCCATTATGATTTAATATTAAATCTAAATACTCTGATGAAATTGGTTTGCGTGACATGGGTGTCCAGTCTTCAACACACACCGCTTGTTTGCACTGCACTCCTAGAAATAATCACAGCCTCATGTACCTGGCTGTGGCTTGTTGGGAAAGTATGAGCAATAAGAACAGGAGAATAAGGGCATGGATCAGAACCAAAGGCCCATTCAGTCCAGCATGCAGCTCCACAGTGGTCAACCAGAGACCTGTGAGAAACCCACAAACCAAACATGAGGGCAATAACCCTCTCTTCCTCATAGGCGCCGACTCCATGGGGCTTGAGGGGGCTCGAGCCCCCTCAAAAAAATTTTTGGGGGGGCTCAGCCCCCCCAATAATCTCGGGCGGGCGCCCTTCCAGCAGAGCGCCGCCGCCGTCCCCCGCCTCCTCCCCACCTGCTCCTTCGCCAGCCAGCCAGCCAGCCGCGCGCCCTAATCGGAGAGCCCCGGCCGTCCCCCGCGAGATTAGGGAATCCCCGGGGGCGGGGGCTCCTGCCTCGCTGCTTCGCAGCACCACCGCCACTGCCAAGGCACTGCCGGAAATCCCGCGAGAACAGGGGAATCCCGACTGGCCACACCTCCCAGCCAGCCAATCGGCTGGCTGGGGGGCGTGGCTTGCCCTATTTAGGGCCGGAGCCACTTTATTTGCATATTCATGAGCTTATTTATTATTCATGAGCTTTCCCGGGCCCCCCCAATATTTTTTCTAAGTCCGCGTCCCTGCTCTTCCTCCTGTTTTCCAGCAACTGCTTCCCAGCATATTCCTTCTGATCCTCGATGCCATAAATGGCCATTGTGACTAGTAGTCCTCTGTAGCCTTATCCTCCAGGAATTTCTCTAATCCCTTTCTAAAACCATCCAAGCTGGCAGCCCTCGGGACATCTTGCGGTAGCAAATCCCATACTTTAACTATGTGCTGAGAAGAAGGGCTTCCTTTTAAGAAGGAAGTTAACCAAGAACTATGGAACTCTCTCCCTCCCGTAAGAGGCAAGCGGCGACCACTGACTTGGATGGCTTTAAAAGGGGCTTGGACGAATTTATGGAGGATACAGCTACCCATGGCTACTTACTGGCCGTGATGGCTTTGCTCTGCCTCCACAGAGGCAGCATGCTTCTGTATGCCAGTGGCTGGGGGGGGGAAACAGCAGGAGGAAAGAGTGCTCACAGGGGTTATCTGGTTGGTCATGGGAAGAATGACCAACTGGGCTAGATGGACCATTGGCCTGACTCTCCTGATGTCCCTTACTTTGATAAAGTTCTCCCCATATGTGTAGCTGTGTGTGTGTGCTTGTGCAGCTGGGGGGAAATGCAGAGCACTCTAAACATGCCCAGGGGCAACCTTCTATAATAATAATAATAATAATAATAATAATAATAATAATAATAATAATAATAATAATTAAAAAAAAATAATAATTGTTTATACCCCGCCCATCTGGCTGGGTTTCCCCAGCCACTCTGGGTGGCTCCCAACAGAATTAATAGAACATCAAACATTAAAAACGTTCCTAAACAGGGCTGCTTTCAGATGTCTTCTAAAAGCCAGATAGTTAATTTCTTTGACATCTGGTGGGAGGGCGTTCTACAGGGCGGGTGCCACTACCAAGAAGGCCCTCTGCCTGGTTCCCTGTAGTTTCACTTCTTGCCGTCGTGAGGGAACTGTCAGAAGGCCCTTGGCGCTGGATCTCAGTGTCCGGGCTGAATGATGGGGGTGGAGATGCTACTTCAGGTATACTGGTCCGAGGCTGTTTAAGGCTCTAAAGGTGAGCACCAACATTTTGAATTGTGCTCAGAAACATCCTGGGAGCCAATGTAGGTCTTTCAGGACCAGTGTTATATGGTCTGGGCGGCCACTCCCGGTCACCAGTCTAGCTGCCGCATTCTGATTAGTTGGTGTTTCCAGGCCACCTTCAAAGGTAGCCCCATGTAGAGCGTAGTTCAAGCCAGGAAACACCGCTTCACCACCAGCAATGTTGTTGTTTAGTTGTTTAGTCTTGTCTGACTCTTCGTGACCCCACGGACCAGAGCATGCCAGGCACTCTTGTCCTCCACTGCCTCCCACAGTTTGGTCAAACTCATGCTGGTAGCTTCGAGAACACTGTCCAACCATCTCGTCCTCTGTCATCCCCTTCTCCTTGTGCCCTCAGTCTTTCCCAACATCAGGGTCTTTTCCAGGGAGTCTTCTCTTCTCATGAGGTGGCCAAAGTACTGGAGTCTCAGCTTCAGGATCTGTCCTTCCAGTGAGCACTCAGCGCTGATTTCCTTCAGAATGGAGAGGTTTGATCTTCTTGCAGTCCATGGGACTTTCAAGAGTCTCCTCCAGCACCATAATTCAGAAGCATCAATTCTAGCTAGGCGGGGAATAGGCAAGGGTTCCTAAACTTAGGACACACATAGGGGTGCCAACTGGAATAAAATATTTGGGGGGGCAGGTAAGTCTCATCGCTTAAATGCACACTATTATTTGAATGGCAATGCTCATCAACTGCAGGGTGGGGAAATCAAATATTTTATTGGGGCTCTGGGTGCTTAAAGGACCTGATCCTCCAGGACTTGGCTCCTCTCACCCTCCCACCCAGGGCCACTGCCGCACTGGAGGGCGATGCGGCTGCCGGCAGGGGAGATTCGGGGCTGCGCGCCACGTCGCCGCCCTCCGCAACCGGAAGCCTCCCCGCCCCCGCTCCGACGCTGAGGGGGAGAGAAAAGAGGAGGCGCCACCGGGCGGGTGTCGGTGGCAGAAGCGGCGCCTCCTAGTGTCCCTCAGGTCCCTTGAAGGCTGAGGAGAAAAAGCCGCCCTCTTCCCTCCCTCTTCTGACAGTTGCCAAGCGGGGCGGGGTCGGGAGAGCCGTTGCCGCCTCCCCTCTCCCCCGCCCCCTCCCTCCCCCCGGACTCGGGCACGTTTCGTTGCCTCGTCGGTGGTGGCAGAAGAAGGCCGGCGGCCCCCTCGGCCCCCTCAGCGCCGGGCGGACGCAGGGGAGAGCGGGCGCCTCTCTCGCCGCCCTCCTCCAGGGACTCCGCCGCGGCCCGCTGCGGGGATGTGCCATCCTTTACCATGGCGAGGAGGCTCTTCGCGGGGGCCTGGCTCAGGAAGCCCTATTACAGCCAGGTGAGTCCGGGGTGGGCCGGAGACCGGGGTCAGGAGAAGGGGCTGCGGCGGGTCGAGGAGGAGGAGGAGGAGGAAGGCGGCGTCGGCCGCAGCGCCGGAGGGGAGGGAGCGAGCGAGGCCGGCAGGTGCGCGAGGCGGGGGCGGCGCACCTGGGCGGGAGGAGAAGGAGGCGCGCCGGGCTCCGTTCCCACGGGAAGCAGGGGAACGCGTGTTAGGTCTGTCGCCGCTCAACGAACCCACCACCCTTTTCTTTTCCTTCCCACCCCGCTCCGTTGGATTTTGCCCCTTAACAAGCCTACCTACGCGGGTGCCAACTTGAATAAAATAATTGATTTTTGGATGGGGGGGGCAGGTAAGCCCTGTCCCGCATAATCGATCCCATGTCACGAGCTGTTGCCACACTGTTGGCATGGCAATGCCCAAAAACTTGGGGGGGGGCGAGGGGGGGTCTGCCGCCCTCATAGATCTATAGATATATTGGGGGGAGGGAAACCCCCTCCAGGAGTTGGCTCCTATGCCAACCTTCCAGGCGTTGTAATGGAGAGATGGAGGTAGTAACATAGGAGCCAACTCCTAGGGGCCTGAGGACCCTTTGTGCGCCCCCCCCCCCAATAAAATATTTGAGCGGGCCACCGACCCAAAAGTTGATGGGCATTGCCATTCAAACGGGGTATGTGTGCCAAGTCTTGTGATTGTGTGAAGCAGGGATTTACTTCTCTCTCCCCCCCCCCCAATATTTTATTAATGTTGGCGCCCCTGGTTGCCCAAGCTTTCTCCACTCTTCCGCTTCTCCTCCCTCCCACTCACTCCTTCCCAGTCCCTGCTGTTTTTGGAGCGTTTTTTGCTTAATCTGGTGGTTCCGGGGCTCCTCAGTGGTTCTGGGGTCCTCCCTATGTAACTTGAATTTTTTGAGTTTGCACAATGAATTTTGTACCGTTTTTCCAGATTTCAGATGTACCTGGCTGGTTTCTCACCTCCACAATTCAACAGTTTGAATCTATATTATATATATAAATTCAACAACAATTTATATGCCACTTGATTTTAGGAAAGCCTTATGCAGTTTACAGAAAGATATTGCACTGAAAGGCTGCAGCTTCATGTCAGCTGCAAGATAAGACACAATGTTAAAAGGCAGAAAATGTGCTTTAGAAAGTGTTAATCTTGTTAGAGAGGCTAATACAGAAACAGCCAGATGTACTAGTTTTACGCATGTTCATCTGCCTTTGGTTATGCACTAGTTCTTTGAGAGCACAAGTGAGAAGAATATTGTTGCAGTCATGTCCTGCCTATAGACTTCCTGTATAAATTTTGTTGGTTGTTGTGAGAATGGGATACTGGCCTGATCCAGCAGGACTCTTTGACAGTCATATGTATGTATGTGTGTTATGTATAAATCTGTATCAGAATAACTGTGGAGGAAATACTGTGCTTTTTATCACACATCCATGTACTTCACTTATCTAACCCAACCCCTAACCTCCCTGGGGGAGAGCATTTCACAGGCAGGGAACCACCACAGAGAAGGCCTGTTCTTGGGTTGCCTACCTCCAGCCTCTCATGGAGGAGGAACATGAAGAAGGGCCTCAGATGATAGTCACAAGGTCTGGGGTGGTTCATATGGGGAGAGGCGATTCCTGAGGTATTGTGGTCCTGAGTCATTTAAGGCTTTATAGGTCAAAACCAGCACTTTGAATTGGGCCTGGAAACTAATTGGCAGCTAGTGTATTCAGGCCAGGATTGGTGTTATATGCTCAAACCATTTTGGCCAAGTGAGCAACCTGGCCGGTGAAGTTTCTGAACCATCTTCAGAGGCAGCCCTTGTATAACATGCTGCAGTAATCTAACCTAGATGTTACCAGAGCACAGACAACAGAAGTTAGGCTATCCCTGTCCAGATGGGGGCACAGCTAGGCTACCAGCTGAAACTGATGGAAGACACTCTGTGTCACTGAGGGCACCTGAGCCTCAAGTCATAGCAATGGACCCCGAATTACCCCCAAGCTACATACTCACTGATTCAGAGGGAGTGTAACCTCATCAAGAACAAGCAAACTCCCATTCATCCGGTCTAGGGAACCACCCACAAACGGTGCCTCAGTCTTATCAGGATTGAACTTCATTTTGTTGGCTCTCTTCCAGTCCATTACCAAGGCAACACAACAGTCCACTGCCACACCAGCAGATGTAAAGGAGAAGTGTGTCATCAGCATATTGCTGACAACTTACTCCAAAACTTCAGATGACCCCACTCAGCAATTTCATGTAGTTGTTATAAGTGATAAAATTGAACCTTGAGGGACCCCATATTGAAGGCTCCATGGGGCTGAAGAGCACTCCCCAAGCATCACCCTCTAGAAATGACCATCCAATTAGGACCTGAATCATTACAAAGTGGTGCAACCCACCCCTAACTTGGACATCCACTCCAGAAGGATACCATAGTCGATGCTGTTGAAGCTGCTGAGAGGTCAAGGAGAATTAACAAGGATACATAGGTCAGCATACAGGAAGATCGAAGCAGTTTCTGTGCCAAAACCAGGCCTAAACTCCAATTGAAATGGATCTAGAAAATCAGTTTCCTCCAAGAGGACCGGCCCAAGAAAAAGAGATTGGCAACTGGCCAGTAATTACTTAGATTTTCCAAATCCAGGGAGGGTTTCTCAAGGAGTGGTTTTACTACTGCCTCCTTCAAGCAGGCAGGGACTACTCCCTTTCACAAGAAGGCATTAATCACCTCCCTGGCCCAGCCAGCTGTCCCATCCCTACCAATTTTTAACAGCCAAGAGGGGAAGGGTCCAGAGCGCAAGTGATCGCATTAACTGAGCCAAGCACCTTGTCCACAGCCTCAAGCCTTGCTAACGGAAACTCATCCAATATAACAATAGTAGACAGTTCTCTGGTTTCATCTGCTATAACACTGGAGTCAAGAGCCTGGTGGATGCAAGCTGTTTTATCCTCAAAATGCTTTGCAAACAGGTAACAGTGAGCTGACACCAGTTCAGTCACCTCCTTTAGACCAGACTGTAATTGAGGATGCAATGGAGGCAGCAAAGTATCCTACAAAGAATAATAACTTCCTCCAAGGAAATTAAAGTTCTTAACCATATTCTCTTGAATGAAGAATACCAGTCATTCCCGGAAGTTGTGTGTTTGATTTAATTCATCCAATGTGCTGTGTATTATTATTTTTTAAAAATGTTTCCTACATGTTATGCACAATTCTCTGCTTAGGCACTGCAGACAGTTACCCCAGTGTTTTAAGTGAAATGTTTGTTTTATCGGTATTTTTGTAACATGGTCAGTGTGGTGTCTGCTTCCACTTTGATTTTTTAAAAATTAGTATTTATATTGATTAAAACCTATATGGCACAAATGAAATATTGTTCCTTTGCCAACCTGTTGGTTCCTGGGTGTTTTGGACTATGATTCCTATCAACCCCAGGCAGCATGGTGCTGGCTCCATTGATAGGAGATATATTCTAAAATATCTGGAGGGCACCAAGTTTGTGATGGTGTCTTGAAGGTGTCTTGAAGGAAGCAGCTAAAGGCTGGTATAAACTGAGCTGGTATAAACTGAGAAGAGATTGGTTTGTTCCTTTGGCTGGTGAAGTGAGGATAGAACTTCAGGTATCTTGTTGGTTCATCTGCAATTTTTAAGATATATGTTTAAAATGTATTTTAATTCTCTGTGTTGTAAAGCAGAGAATTATGTACATTTGGGGGGTGTCTTTTAAAAGAAGCACAAGAAGTTGGAAGAATTGCTTCCTGGAAAGACTGGTGCTTTTCATTGTCCAAGCTGGAAACTTGAACAACTTCATTGATTAGGAATGTATCCCAAGCAGTCAGAAGTTACTCATTTTAAGGCACTTCAGTGATACTTTATTGAACCGGGTGTTTTACTGGTGATCTGTATCTGTTGGTATTTTTTTGCTATTTTGCATTTTTGTACATGGTTGAAAACTTATATTAGTACAATAGAGCTACTTTGGATAAAATTGGGGCTCTTTGTTGTGCAGACTTTTAGGGAAGCAAAAGCAAGGAAGAGCAGCATAGTCTTTGTCCTTAGTTTGCCTTGTGTTTTCAAATAACTACGGTATCTAGTAGCAACATGGAACACAGAAGGGGTTAATGATTAGGAAGCCTGTTAACTGTATTCTGTTTTATTTTTATTTAAAGGGTATACTCTGCCCTTCAGTAAAAAAAAAATCAAGGTAGCTTACAAAGAAATCAAGATTATGATAACAAAGGCAACATCATTAAACATTTCAGCCAGTATTTAAACTAATTTTGGTTAGGGTACATTGGGAGAGAGCTGTGCAAACATTCTGCTAAACAGGGTGATGTGGCTGCTTGCAAGGTCAGACAAATGTAACTCTCTGTCTAAGGTCAAGATACTTCAATATTTTATCTTTGTGTATGTGTGTAAGTCTGTCCTAAAAATAAACAGCATTAACAGGGATCTATATTTTGCTCTGGGCAAGAACTATATCTTGTTTCTGTATCAGATGCTTCTCACTCAGTGTGTGTTCATGTATATTTGCATATGGTGTAGGCAGCATAGAATATAATTTTATCACTGAGCACATGCATTTTCCCATTTGTAAAGCAGAGGAAATTGCCTTGTTTCTTATTGTGGTGAAACATAACACCTGCAAAGTATAGGTATATTACAGTTGTGCCTTTGTCCTACATTTCTGCTTCAGAGGTTGCTCTTCTTCAAACATAAATTGTAAGCCTTTCCCCAACACAATCCAACACAATTGCATCTCCATCATGCCCCTTTCTTCTAGCTTGTCCTCAAATCTTTGTGTCCTTGGAATAGTTCCAAGCCCCATCGTTTTCCTCCTCCACAAGTAATTCTAGAAGCTATCTGATTCAATGAAGCACATTGCAGCATCATTGTTCAGTTCCAGTACTTGAATATGCTTCCACATTCAAACACTTGTTAGAGATTTATAATTGATAAATGCATATGGTGCCATATTTGTAAGCTGCTTTCTATAATACATACATTTCTGATGTATCCAGTTAGCATCTTAATCTTATTCTAACTTAGTACATATTCTAACTTAGTTCTATAACTTTAGTGAACCCCCCCCCAAAAGGAACAGAGTATAAAATAAAGTAAGGAGTCTTTTTTTTTTTTTTTTGAGGAAGGGAAAGCAACTTTTAAACTACACAGAGCTGCTCTTAGGAATGTTGTTTTCAAAAGACATCATGATACAGTTGCCTTGTGTTTGCTTTGTGTGGATGTTAAAAACATGGTTAATAGAAATAACGACTGACATCTTTTATGACAACAAAATTATATGGAGGACACTAATGTTTTCTGATTTGTTTACCTGTGGTTGAAGATCTGACATCTTCAATTCTAGAACTTTGTTTATAGTAGATGAAGTTTGCTGCCATACCCTTGTATTGCCTTGACAAAGAGAGGAAGGAAGGGAGTTGTTGTGGGGTTTTTTTTAAAAAAGACTTACATGCTTTAAGTGTTATAGGGATCTCCACTCTCATGGGTTAGTAAGCCTTGTAGGAGGGCTGATGGCTCCCTCTTAAAAATGTTTAAGAGCTTAGGAGGTAGCCTCTAGAATGGGTACTTGCTGTACTGGCTTCTCTCTTGGCATTTAATTTCTGTCTTCTGCCTTCAATATAATTAGGGGATGTGCTGGCACTGAGTTTAACTGTGGCTGCATGTGGTTAAGATTCCCATTTAATCTGGATTTTAAATCTCATGGGCTTCTGTAAAAACACTGAAGCTAGAAATCCACAGGAAGCCACATATTTCAATTACTTGATTTGGTTATTTGGCCAAACTACAATATTAATTGCCGGAAATTTGATAGAACTGCTAGTTTAGAATTACTGTTCATGCTCTGTGCAAAACAAACATGATAAACAGGTAATAAAACACTTTTTTATTTTACCAGACCCTGTTTTACTTAAAACTAGCCTTGTAATTACAGCTTGTCTGGGGAAGCAGAATTTCCCTAACCCCGTGAGTGGCAACTGAATAAGCATGTCCGTCTCCTGCCACCATCTGCTTCCTTGTGCTGCTCCTGGCAACCACAGCAGAATTGTTGTGTGTGTTCCTTAGCCATGCTATGGGACTTGACTTGTTGGCTATCCCTTATTTCAGAGAGAAAGCCAAGACTTGCTGTATTCAGAAATCTCTGCTGTGTTTTCCCTGGTTGTGGTAGTGAGGGGGAAAGGGGTGATTATGAAGCTCCCTGGCTGTACCTTTTTCTAGTTCCTGGCAGCAGGACAAATCTTGTATGCAACAGGGAAGGCAGAAGATGAAGGATCTGGGGAACTAAAGCAAGGAGATATGGAACAGCAGAAGGCTGCTTTAAACTTCTTTTGTAGCCCAATAATATTAAAATACAATAGCTCAAAGCACTGCATCTTATTCATCATCATCTCTGACTAGGTCGGTTTCTAGTATCAATGTGCTCTGGAACCTTTCCAGGCTCAACTTTTGCCAGAAATTGTGCTGTTTGAGATGCATCTCACATGGTGAATAACTAATTACCATGCAGTTCACACTGTTTAACAGAATATTGACTCTGTAAATGCCTTGCTAGGTGTTGTCATTTGCGTTTTTTCTTTCTGTGGTTTTTGGTTCATTTCCAAGAGGATTAGTGGGAATGAGAAAGGCAATAAGGGAAAGAAAATCATTTGCTAGCTCTGAAACAATTTTATTCTGATGTCACAGTCCCCCCCCCAAAAAAAAATGCTTGTTATTTTACTTTGACTTAGCATGACTAGTTAAAGCTTTGTGGGGAACTGATGCAGAGTTGGCTTGTATATCTGTAAATAACCTCTTATCACTTAACAAAGCCATTTTCTTTAGTATTCGTAGATGTGTAAGTTTTTATATTGAACATCTAATTATTTTAAGGTCACATCAGTGGAAGTGCATTTTGCCAGCTCGTTTCCATGACACCTCCTGGATATTTTAATTTGTTTTGTTTTTCATAATTTTTATTAGCAAACAGAAAAGTTTCACAGTACTCTTAGTTACATTTAAGATCTTTGTGTGCATTAGATCTTTGTGTCAAGAAAGATTATATGAAAGTGAAGGAAAGGAAAGGCATTTCAACATCCTAGAGAAAATAAGAATTTGACTTAAACAATTATAAAGCTATTACTTATTATAGTTTTTTTAAAGTTTTTATAATTAACATAGTACAGTGGTGCCTCGGGTTAAGTACTTAATTCGTTCCGGAGGTCCGTACTTAACCTGAAACTGTTCTTAACCTGAAGCACCACTTTAGCTAATGGGGCCTCCTGCTGCTGCTGTGCCACCGGAGCACAATTTCTGTTCTCATCCTGAAGCAAAGTTCTTAACCTGAAGCACTATTTCTGGGTTAACAGAGTCTGTAACCTGAAGCGTATGTAACCCAAAGTACCACTGTATAGTCTTTGAATCATTTGAAAAGAAAAGAAAACTGTTATATTCACATTAATGTAGAAATGTAAGAAAAGAAGTCATCAACCATATCAAAAAACATTTTTGTGGGGCAGTTTGTCTGGTTATTTAGATTCCAGAATGCAATGGCCAGAAAGTGACTTCGGGTGGCTAGCTGTACTAGTTTCCAGTTACTTGGAGCGTCTGAAGATGCTTTTTCTGTACTCTTAAAATAATGACATTGTTTGAACTCTGGTCACCTGCAGAAATATAGGAAGCTACCTTATACCATGTCAGACGGTTGGTCCATGTAGCTCAGCATTGCCTACACACTGACTGGCAACAGCTCTCCAAGATTTGAGGCAGGGTTCCCTCCCAGCCTTAGCTGGAGATGCTAGGGATTAAAACTGGAACCTTCTACATGTGAAGGAGATGCTCTACCTCTGAGTTATTGTAATCTACCATATGCCCTCCCCACACAAGCGTCATCAGGATTGTCTGTGAAGAGCTTTGGCTATGGGTGTCCCATCTATCACAAGGTCAGAGCCTCTTTAGCAGCAGCTTCCTGCTTAAAGAAACCCCTGCCCAGTCAGTCTGCCTTTCTATATTGAGGACATTGGTAAAAATAGACCTTTATACGAATTTGGGTTTATTCTAAATTATGATGGGTTTCACTGGCTGTTGATGCTATCTGCTGCTAATTAGTTGAATTTATTTCAATGGATTTTATTGGCTGGTAACTTTGACATTGTAGCTTTTAAACTGTTAGTCTTTCAAAGCACACTGGGAAGTAGAATATAAATAAATGAAGTCTTGTGATACTGGCAAACATGAAATTCTCTGTATTAGTAATACTATTGGCTATAACTTTAATTGTGCCATAAATGTGATTTTCAGTAGGCTTTTTACACACAGTAAATGCTATGCTGAGAGTTTTCTTTAGCAGTATCTGTTTTTCTAATGTTAAGAAATAAACATTCTGTCTAATTCTTGTTGATATGCACTTAATAGGCTTGAGTTTAGTCTGCAGTTTTATTGCTCATTCTTGCATGCCATAGATAGCAGTTGAGTCTTTAATCTGACATCCTTCATAACTTTCTTTTGTGGGAAAAGGGAATACAGTCTGGTGTTTGGAGATTACTGTTCTGGTTATTATGGGTTAATTTCCTTTCGCCATAAAGCCTCTTCTGATGCTGGACCAATTCATTTTCTGGAGGAAGTACCTTCCCTGTGATATCTTTGTAGGTGAAGGCAATGAAAAGTAGATAAGAAATATTTTAAATAAATAATAAACAAGAAGGATGCAAACAATATATTTAGCTTGTTGAATTCCATGTTTTGCCAGTGAGCCCTGCTTTGCACATAAGAATGGCTTGATCCATCATACTTTTTTTCCAGTAGTGGCCAGTTGACTATCTCCTAGACCCCATAAAAATAACCAGGGCACACTGGCTTTTCTATGATTGCTCATAAGTGTTTGGCCTCATTGTCTGTGGATGTTTGACGCCTACTAAGACTTATATCCAATATATCAATTTCAGTAACTCGTATTTAGTACAAAACCAAATCCAAGACACACAAATATAAGCCAAAATTAGACTATACAATAAGAGAAAACAGGTCCATCAACTTCCTGAAAATTCTTCCTTTTTAAAATGTCTGTACATATGAATTGATAATCTCCAAGTGTCTCTATTTTCCAGGGACGCCCCTGATTTGGAGAAGCCATTTGATCCCAGAATGTCCCACTTTTCCTTAGCATGTCTCTATTGGAGAAATGTTGGAGGGTACGGAGTTATCCGACCCCTGAGCCATCTGAAGGCAATCCTGTATAGGGAAGGTTTTTTTTAATGTTATTGTTTTATTATATATGCTGGAAGCCGCCCAGAGTGGCTGGGGTAACCCAGTAAGATGTGTGGGGTATAAATAGTAAAATTATCATTATGGAATGGGATGCCCCTATTTTCACTGAAGAAATGTTGGAGGGTATGTGAATGCCATCCATGTCATGGGTTGTGAGTAGACTTCCGCTCTCCTGTTTTGTAACTTCTCTCTTCTCATTTCCCTTCTTTCACAATGCTGCATATTGTTAAATTTCAGCCAGTTGTATAAATGTAAATCTAAGACTATGCTAGATCCTTACAACAGTACATCTGGGTTAACAAAAAAGGGCATTATTAATCAGGATCTGCTGTCTAGTCAAGGAATGCAGTGTCACCTGTATTGTTGTCTCCAAGGAACAGCATCGGCATTACAAACAATTGCATGAAAATCCTTTTTTTTTTTTTTTTATAAAAAATTTTATTGCGTTTCTTTCCTTAGGTTAACAGATTTGTTTACATAGCAACATGCAAGAAACATTTTTTATATATGAAGAAAAGTAAGAAAAAGAAAAAAAGTTAAGTAACTTTCACAACGTCCTTCAACAGTTCGCTTTCTTTTTGGACCTCCTCACATCCTCTCAACATTGCATTCATTATTCTAGCCAGTTCAGCAATTTGTTATCTTGTTTCCCATCTTATTATACCTTTGAATTTATTATGTTACCAATTTCAGAAATTTGTAATTTAGTTTTAACACTCTTAATAAACATAATATTTTGTTTCTAATTTGTCTCGTTTTTTTCCATCAATACTTACTTTATCATTTACTTAAATAAATTGCAGAAGCATAACGTTTCTTAATCGTGCACAATCTTAACATTCAAACAACTTATAGTATTTTTGCAAATAGTCCTTAAATTTTTTCCAGTCCTCCTCCATTGTTTCTTCGCTCAGATCTCGAATTCTGCCAGTCATTTCTGCCAACTCCATATAGTCCATCAGCTGAGTCTGCCAGTCCTCCAGTGTGGGTAGATCTGGTGTTTTCCAGAACTTTGCAATAAGAATCCTAGCTGCTGTGGTTGCATACATAAACAAGGTTCTGTCCTTCTTTGGCACCTTCCGGTCCACCATGCCCAGGAGAAAGGCCTCTGGTTTCTTAGAAAAGGTATATTTAAATACCTTTTTCAACTCATTATATATCATTTCCCAGAAGGCCTTTACTTTCGGGCAGGTCCACCAGAGGTGAAAGAATGTCCCTTCTGCCTCCTTGCATTTCCAACACTTATTATCAGACAGATGATATATTTTAGCCAACTTGACTGGGGTCATGTACCACCGGTATACCATTTTCATAATGTTCTCTTTCAAGGCACTACATGCCGTGAATTTCATACCGGTGTTCCATAACCTTTCCCAGTCCTCAGACATAATATTATGTCCTACATCCTGTGCCCATTTTATCATAGCAGATTTAACTGTCTCATCCTGTGTGTTCCATTTAAGCAGCAAGTCATACATTCTCGAAAGTACCTTAGTCTTTGGTTCTAATAACTCCGTCTCCAGTTTCGATTTCTCCGTCTGGAAACCCACTTTTTTATCCATTTTAAATACCTCTTGAATTTGAGCGTAATGTAACCAATCTCGCACCTTACTTTTTAATTTGTCCTGGCTTTGGAGCTTCCAGTTGTCTCCGACTCTTTCAATTAATTCCCAATATTTTGGCCAGTAGGCCTCCATATTGGGCCTTTTTTTAGAAATCTTGGCTTCCACTGGTGATAGCCACCTCGGGGTCTTACTTTCTAGTAAGTCCTTATACTTCATCCAGACGGCAAAAATTGATTTTCTGACAATATGGTTTTTAAACAGTTTATGAACCTTCGCCTTGTCATACCACAAATATGCATGCCAACCATAAACATTGTCAAACCCTTCCAGATCTAGGACATCGGTGTTTTCCAACAGAAACCAATCCTTCAGCCAGCAGAAGGCTGCAGCTTCGTAGTATAACCTTAAATCCGGCAGGGCAAACCCCCCTCTTTCTTTTGAGTCAGTTAGTATTTTGAATTTAATTCGGGGCTTTTTGCCCTGCCAGACAAACTTAGAGATATCCTTCTGCCATTTTCCAAAACATTCCATTCTGTCCACGACCTGGAGGGTTTGAAATAAAAATAACATTTTTGGCAAAACACACATCTTTATAGCTGCGATTCGGCCTGACAAGGTAAGTTTCAATCTTGACCAAATATCCAAGTCTTTTTTAATTTCCAGCCAACATTTTTCATAATTATCTTTGAATAGATTTAAGTTTTTGGTGGACAAAGATACCCCCAGGTATTTCACTTTTTTAACCACACTTAGCTCTGTCTCTTTCTGGTACCCCTCTATCTCTGTAGGCGTCAAATTTTTGGCCAAAACCTTAGTTTTTTGTTTGTTTAGCTTGAATCCCGCCACCCGACCAAACTCCAAGATAAGTTCAAGAACTCTTTTTGTGCTAGATTCTGGCTCCTGTACTGTCAAGACTAGGTCATCTGCAAAAGCTTTCAGTTTGTATTGTTTCGCTCCGACCACTATACCCTGCACCAACTGGTCCTCCCTGATCATATTCAGCAATACCTCCAGAACAGAAATAAATAACAGAGGGGATAGAGGGCACCCCTGTCGTGTCCCTTTTTCAATTTGGAGTTCCTCCGATACCACATTGTTCACTATCAGTTTAGCTTTTTGTTCTGAATAGATTGCTTCTAATCCATTTTCGAACCCCCGTCCCACTCCCATCCCTTTCAAGTTTTTCTTCATAAACATCCAAGAAATGTTGTCAAATGCTTTCTCCGCATCAATAAAGATTAAAGCAGCCCTTGTGTTTCTAATTCGCAACAGCTCCAATATATCAATAATGTTCCTGGTGTTGTCAGACATGTGTCTACCAGGGAGAAAGCCTGCTTGGTCCTTGTGAATTACTTCATTTAGTACATTTTTAAGTCTATTTGCTAAAATGTCTGCAAATATTTTGTAATCCACATTCAGGAGTGAGATGGGACGGTAGTTCTTAAGCTGGGTCTTTTCCCTTTCTGACTTGGGAATCAATGTGATGAATGCTTCTTTCCACGTTTCCGGTGCCTTCCTCCCCTCCATGATCTGGTTACAAACCTCCAACAACGGTTGTATCAAGAACTCCTTCAAAGTCTTATAATATTTGGAGGTGAGTCCATCCGGGCCTGGAGATTTGCCCAGCTGCATATTTTGGATGGCACCTTCAATTTCCTGTTGAGTTATTTTGCTGTTAAGGATTGATCTTTTATCTTGACTTATTTTAGATAATCCATTTGTCCTCAAAAATTGATCTATTTCCGATTCTTTCTGAGGCCCCTGTGCGTAAAGCTCTTTGAAGTATCTGTGGAAGCACTTTCTTATTTCTTCTGGTTTCTGAACTATTTTTCCTTGAATCTCCAAGTTTGTAACCGTATTTAACTTTTGTCTTCTTTTCAACTGCCAAGCTAACAACTTTCCACATTTATTTGCTGATTCAAACGATCTCTGCTTCATTTGTTTAATTTTCCACTCAATCTCTTGATTGATCAATTTCGAATATTGTGCTTGATGGAATTTGATCTCTCTTAGCACCTCTTTTGACTTCGGTTTAGTTCTCAACTTTTTCTCTCCTTCACTTATTTTCTCTAAAAATTTTTCCTTTTTTCCATTCCAAAATTTTCTCTTTATTGTATTCTGTTGTATCAGAAACCCTCTCATTACAGCTTTACTTGCATCCCAGATTGTTCTTTTCTCCACCGTAGTGTTCAAGTTTATTTCAAAATAGTCCTTTAGCGTTTTTTGGGCCTTCTTAACAATCTCTTGATCTCTTAACAAGGTGTCATTCATTCTCCATCTGAAGGATCCAGTTGGGAAAAGTCTCAATTCCATTTTTAAGGCATTATGGTCGGAGCAGGTTTTTGGGCAGATTTCCACTTTTCTTGTTTTCGGGGCCAGCCCTCTAGATATCCAAATTTGGTCAATTCGTGTCCATGACAAGTGGGCCTCAGAGAAGAAGGTTCCTTCTTTACCCAAGGGGTTCCTTGTCCTCCAGATGTCAATCAAGTCCATATTGTCTGTCATTTCAAAAAAGGTTTTAGGGAGTCTGCCGTCTGTTGTTAAGTTTTGATTTTGAGATTTGTCCATATTTGTTGACACCACCCCATTCATATCTCCCATCACAATAATGTTAGAATAGTCCAAATAGTCCATCATTGTCTCATGCAGCTTCTTATAGAATTCTGATTTTCCATCATTTGGCGCATAAACTCCTAATATCAAAATCTTTTCCCCTTGTGTTTGAATTTCAATTGCGAGAATTCTTCCATGATCATCTTTGAATAGAAATTTTGGTGACAGGTTCTCCTTTGCATAAATTACAACGCCTCTTTTTTTAACTTTGTCTGATGAGATAAATTCTTGGCCAAGTCTTTTATTGATTAATACTTTCCTGTGGAGCCTAGTCACATGTGTTTCTTGAAGGCATATTACATCCAATTGTTCTTTTTTTAGGATATGAAATATCCTCCTTCTTTTTTCCGGAGAATTCCCGCCATTTATATTCCAACTAAGTAGCTGCAGAGACATCCTGTTCTATTTAAGATGTTCTTAGGATGAGGTGCCTTCCTTTTGCTCAGATCCCGAGGGTGCGGGCGTTGGCCCGCTTCCAGGCAGTATTGGTGCTGGTAAGACTGGAAGCCAATCTACTCCTTTTTGGAGATCTTCTCCGTGATCGTGAAGGAACTTTTGGTTATCTTCAGGAAAATCCTTTTTTTTTTAAAGGCACCTTTGGAAGGAACAGAAGGAAACAGAGAATCAGCAGGCATGGGTGCTCAACTCTTTCCCCTGCCTGTTGCACATCCACTCCTAATTCACCCTTACAACCACTCTTCCTCCCCGGCCCCCATCAGACTCCATACATGCTGTGGGTGAGGCAGTTTTGTGGGATGATTTGAAGTTGTAGTGGGGTGGTTTGAGCAGAGAATTGTGGGGCAGCCCTCTCCATTTTGCTTCTTTTTGAAGTTGACATGGGGAGAGAGGGTAGTTCATTATATAATTTCACATGAAATGCCTGTTTCAGCCTTAGACTTAGATGTCTGGGAATAAAAAGCAACTCTTTCTCACAATATTTTGATGGAGTGTGGAATGGAGTAGTTTCTTTCCTCTCTTCAAAATCTACTTAAAAACCTAAGTGGTAAACCTTTAAAAGGAGCCAAAAAAGAGTGACGGCATAAGTAAGCAACGTATGGATGAATCTTACAGAGAAGGAGATACCACATTCATTCTGTGGACCAAAGTCTGCCAATGTTTTTAAAAAGGGGGAGTAGTGTAGCAAGTCTCACTTTCTTGCTGGCGGGGGGCGGGCAGGGAGAGAAATGCATTAAAAGCCTGTGGAAGTGAGGAGTAAACACTCCAACTAGTTTGCCAGGCAAAGTCAAATTTGACTCCTGTTAACTTCAAACAAACTTTTATATATGAATAATGGTGTTTTTTGTTTGTCTCTTCATATAAAGGAAACAAGTCTGTTTGTTCACAGGTTGGGTACAATACAGGCAGGCAAAGAATGAGTTTTCTTTTACTGACCCATGTCTGACCCGAAACTTGATTTGAAGGGATCATCTTTTAAGGATAAAAGGCAATTAGGTTTTCTTCCACATGCCTCTGATCTACACCTTCCTGAATTGGGGCTTTTGATAGTTTTGTTACTTGAGCAATAATATTGCATACCTTTTGTTTGAAAAAGTAGGCATAGCATATGCACTATAGAGTAAGTGGTGAGTGAATACCTCTGAGACATATCTGGTAGCTGGCTTCCCAGGCCAATAAAGTGGGAGAGTAAAGAAATATTGGTACTGAAGCACTTTGCAAAGGGGGTTAACCTGCCACCCTTTGCATTCTTTTCAAATGTGGTATTTAATCAAAAGTGGCTTGTTACATGAATTCCAGAGCTAAACTTATGTATAGACATAGATATTGGATCATCTAAAACATTGGTAGTGCCAGCTGGCTAGTTCCTGTGTCAGGCTACTTCGAATACTGTTGTGATAGCATTACTACTACTACTACTACTACTACTACTACTACTACTACAGTTATCGCCCACTTTTCCACCAAGGAGCTAAAGTGGTACACATGGTTCTTCCCTTCTCCAGTGTTGTCCACACAGCAACCCTGTGGCCCAAGGTCACTCAGTGAGCATCATGGCTCAGTGGGGATTTGAATCTTCATTCCCCCAAGTCCTAATCCTGGTCATGATAGTACGTAAAACTTCCATTGAAAACGTGTGTGTGTGTGTGTGTGTGTGTGTGTATAAAATCCTTAAATTCTTAAGTTCAGAAACTGCCATTTCTTGCTATTGCTGGTGCTGACAAGTGAGATATAAATGATAAGATACTTTCCCTACTCAGGTGAAAATAAAAGAACTACCTCTTCAATTCTGTGTTATTGGTATATATCAATCTGAATAGATATTGGATTATTCTGGACCAGTTTTAACAAGTGGTGATTAATTATTACTTTCTAATTCGCCTTCCAGTTACTCCTACCTACTTCACATGGTGGTTATATGACAGGCATAGGCAAACTCGGCCCTCCAGAAGTTTTGAGACTACAATTCCCATCATCCCTGACCATTGGTCCTATTAGCTAGGGATGATGGGAGTTGTAGTCCCAAAACTTCTGGAGGGCCGAGTTTGCCTATGCCTGTTATATGAGGACAAAACTTGAACTCCCAATGGTTCACCCAGAGGCTTCTGGAGAGAACTGAAAATAAATGTAATTGAGTTTGCTTTCAATGCTGTGAAATAAAATTCTCTACTTTATTTGGATTGAAGCTAATGCCAATTTGCATTTTATTTACTACCAAAGCTATTACTTAGCACAGTGAAATTAGGTTATGCAAGATGTCATAAAATACATCCCATCCCCTCTTGTTTGTCTCTCTACCCTAAAGGTTCGCTTCTCTTACATGCGGATGAAGTATCTCTTCTTCTCCTGGCTAGGGGTATTTATTGGCAGCTGGATTATTTATGTTCAGTATTCATCTTACACAGAACTTTGTAGAGGGCATGATTGCAAGAAAATAATAGTAAGTACGTTTTTAAAATATTTTAATTATATATATATATATAATTATTATTATATATATAAAATAAACCAATGTTATCTTTTGCTATTGCGTATAGTAAATAGCCTGGTGTGCTCTGATCCATGGGGTCACGAAGAGTCAGACACGACTAAACGTCTAAACAACAACAACATAGTAAATAGCACAATTTTCAGCAATTTGTTATTATGCACTACTGTGTATCAAAATGAGGTGTAGGCTCAAACAATAACTTTTATTCTGTGCACTCAATATTTTTTCAGATAATTAACCCAGATTAATATAAGAACATAGGAAGAGCCCTGCTGAATTAGGCTAAAGATTCATCTACTTCAGTGACATTTTGTCACAGTGGCCACCAGATGCCCATGGGAAGCTTTTCAATGTGACATTAGTTTCCATACTTCTGGCACCCTACAACTGGAATTCAGAATCATGCTGCCTCTAACAAGGGAGGCAGAACATAACCATCATAGCCAACAATAGCCTTGCTTCCCATGCATTTGCCTAATCTTCCTATCACTGGATCTTCTAGAAGAGCATTCAGTAATGATGTGAAAATGTTCTTTCTTTTGTTTTGTTGGAAGAGAATAAAATGGTTAAGGCAGTGGGAGCAGATGGTGGACAAAGGGAGACTAGAAAATGAAAATAGAAATAAAATGTCTGGAATCTTGAGACCAAAGGAACCTTTAAAGTGAATCAGGGTGGTTGGGTCCCCAGGATACCCGATCATTGGAGGTAGAAAATGTATTGATACTCATATAGTGGTCTTCTCTGCCATTTTTTCCAGTGTGATAAGTACAAGACTGGAGTTATTGATGGATCAGCATGTAGTAGCCTATGTACAAGACAAACTCTGTATTTTGGAAAATGTTTGTCAACCAAGCCCAACAATCAGGTATGTCTGCTCTATATTTTTGTCAAGTTCATAAGAACATTAAGCAGTGACAAATCTGGTAATTGGACAACTTTGGTATATTACTGTCAAAAGGACTTCTGAATAAAATACAGAAGAAATGCACTCAAAAATATTCATGTTATATATACTGCCTCATGATTTAAAAACGCTGGATACTGGCAGCATCATTTCTTCTAATACTGAACCTGGGTGGTAAATTTGGCAGGAAAATAATGTCACCTGAAAAATAACAGTTTCTGCATATTTAGACTACGTCAGTGTATAAGTTAATTCATTTGTAAATTTCAAAGAAAATTAAACTTTTTAAAACAACAACAACCACCACCCTGTGTGTGTTCAGTGACTTGCAGGATTTATGGGATGTCGAAGGTGTCATTTGAAGAGTTGGGAGACTGGCCATTTTGAGCACCTTATGGATATTCTGGCTAGAGGACTAGGATTTTGGGAAGTCCTCTTGTTAGCTTACACTAGTTCTATATTATACTAGAATGCTTCAGGAAAGACATATTAGCTTAGTATGCTGAGCTCCCCCAAGCCCCTCACTGTACAGCAAGAGGGCACTCTGGTTTGGCAATAGTAGCCTTAACCCTTTAACATTTTATAGCACTAGAGAGAGTGGTGACTGGGAAGTTATGTCTCCTGACAAACAGGAAAAGGGCACACACTCACCTTCCAGAAACCCCTTAGTGTGACATGTTTAAGGGTGGCTGGACCACAGAACAAAACCACCTGTAAGGATTTGGGTTTCACAGCATTTTGTTTCCCTTTTGTTACCATCTAAAAGGAATGTGGCTAGAATGGTTTGTAATGTCATGCAGTTCTATTGCAAATAAAAGAAATCTGAATCGCCAGCCAGTGGAGAACATTATGACCCCAACCCAGCTACTTGTGATTATCATTGAAACAGTGGGTGGTATTCAGATAAGATTTACTTGGATTAGATCCATTAAAATTAATGAACATGACTAAGTTAGGTCCATTAATTTCTGTAAGTCTACAGTTGAATACCACCCAATGAAATGAGTTCTGTTGCTTAGTCACAGTTAAACTTTAGCTAGGTCTAGATCTTTTTATGGAATAATCTATTTTTAATATACTTTAGTAATATGTTGTAAGGCTAATGCTTCAAACTAAGGTTTGGCATTTGGATTTGCTTTACATTCAATACGTGTCTGAGCTTGTCATCACTCATAGTTAATGGAAAGAAAATGAATATGGCAGAATTTTAAAACAGTGATTTAAATTCAATGCTGGATTAAAAGAATGCATATTTAAACTTCTGTAGATGGATTTATTTGATACAGACTACAAAACACCCCTCTTTTCATTATTTTCTATGTAGGAACTTCAGCCCTTCAAAAAGTATCTCCCCATAAAAGTGGTAGAATATAGTGCTCACTTTAAAAAGTGAGCATATCACTAAATATGCTTGTTTAGTATGTCACTAAATAACCATCTGGGTGGTATAGATAGTGTTTGCATTCCAGTGCAGTACATTTTGAATATCTATCACAATCAGTGCAAAATGAAGTACATAGTTGAGAAACAGAGATCCTTATACATGACATGAGTTTACTGCTAGACTACTAAAAGCTTTGGATAGCTTTTAAATACTATGTATCTTGTACTTTAACAGTCCCATCCCTGATACACAGGCAGTTACCCTGAATCTGCCTTCTGTTAGCCCCAAAGTATTATACTTAGCAGGACTGTTACTAAGTTAAAGAAATCTTAGACAATAGTTTATCTAGTGTAATGTGACTATTCATAGGCATATTTCTATTGTTTTAAAATCACTAGTCCTGAAGAAGAAAATGAGTGTACCGTACTTTTTATGATTCATGCACCCATCTCAGTAGGCACTACCTTGTCAATGGCATTCTCTTCTGTGCCTGAAAAGAACAGGAACGTTTCTAAGAAATCACTTGCTGCCTGCGCTACTTTTGTTATTACTTGTATATAAACATTAAATCTGTCCAATTAATAGAGGCACCATGCTAATGTAAGTTGTTTCATCAGTTAAGCTGGAAATTTAGTCAATTCCAGAATCTCTATCTCTCCTGTGTTGTGTAGATGTATTTAGGAGCCTGGGGCAATCTACAAGGTGTAATAAAATGTCAAATGGAAGAAGTTGCTCACATTGATCTCAGAACTGAACTAGAACCGAGAAAGAAAACTATTCTGTTTGATAAACCAACTAGAGGAACTACAGTTCAGAAATTCAAGGAGATGGTCTATGGACTCTTTAAAGTGAGTATTTACTCTCACCACCTACCTCCAGTGGTGGCTAGTGAGCTCAAAGTACTGGTGATGTCCCTAATCCCCTACTCACCACCCAATTTTTACATAAGCCAGGGATGTGGAACCTTTTTGGCCCAGCAGTCCAGTTCCTGGTGATGTAAGGTGTTGACCTGTGGAGGTGGGCTGAGGGGTTTGCTTTGCCAGAACATTCCCTGCATAGAATCCATGGGCAAAATGCACCAAGCAAGGCTGAACCCTCTGATTGCCAGCTGATAAGTCAAAGGTTTGATTTGATTTGATTTATTATATTTCTATGCCTCTTTTCATCCAAATGAATCTCAAGGCTTACAAACAATAAATAGCAATAACATGATAGAACATAATGGAACATCACACAAATACAGCATAATCATATTGAGGAAATAACAAATCATCAGTAACACAATTACAGTCTATGGAACATTGTTAACAAAGCAACAAGTAACAAAATAAGCTGAACACACAACAAATCTATACAGCATATATAATCAATAGAACATTAGCAACATTAACAAAATAGCAACCAGAAGACAAACTAAGCACTGTTAAGTTCATACACACATTCTCCACGCCCCCATGACGCATAAGTTTCAATCCAGCTGGCTGCTGAGGTCTGCTTTGCCATCATGTTTCCCATGAAGCAGTGCTCGGCAGAAGTGACACCCCCCTGCCTACCAGCTGATGTCACTAACTGATGGACAGATACAGTGGTACCTCGCAAGACGAATGCCTCGCAAGACGAAAAACGCGCAAGACGAAAGAGTTTTCCGTTTTTTGAGTCATTCCGCAAGACGAATTTTCCTATCGTCTTGCGAGTTCTTGTGAGTTTGTTTCCTTTTTCTTAAAGCCGCTAAGCCGTTAATAGCCGCTAAGCCGTTAATAGCTGCTAAGCCGCTAAGCTGCTAATAGCCGTGCTTCGCAAGAAGAAAAAACCGCAAGATGAAGAGACTCGCGGAACGGATTAATTTTGTCTTGCGAGGCACCACTGTAAGTGGGATTTGGGAGAAATAGCCTCACTGGCCAAGATTGGCTCATGGGCCTGAGGTTCACCACCCCTAATGTAGGTATTGCTTCAGGACTAGACCGCATGATGGATTATTTGAAAACCTAAAGGCCACCACATATTATAAAGTAAGTGGTGAAACTTCCATTTGGTGGGTCATTGTAAAGAGGTTTTGGAGTTCTCTTTTAAATGGATAACGGGACAAAATTCTGTCTGAAAATAAGAGTTGAGATTTTCGAATTCTTTTGTGACTGTAAAAACACCACCTCAGTTATTACAGAACAATACAATAATGCTAAAATGGCTGCACTACTTAGCACAGAGCACTGTGGCAGTAATAAACTTTGTTCCTAAATGCCTTTGAACCAGAATAGCCTCCCTAACATTACTAGAAACAGGAACTGAGAATGAGAAATACGCACCAGCATTTACAGCACTATGTTGGTTGTTACTTTTTTTAAAAAAAACAACATAATTTTATCATCTATCTTTTGTTTCTTTTTAGGCAAAACTAGGAGAGCAGGGGAATCTTCCTGAGCTGGTTAATCTCATCTTGTCTGTTGCTGATGGGAACAAAGATGGTCGAGTTTCCTTGCCAGAAGCAAAGTCAGCTTGGGCGCTTCTCCAGCTGAATGAATTTCTGCTCATGGTAATTCTCCAGGATAAAGAACATACTCCCAAACTGTTAGGTTTTTGTGGAGATCTATATGTGATGGAAAAAGTTGAATATACCTCTCTTTTTGGAATAAGCCTTCCGTGGATCATAGAACTTTTCATTCCCTCTGGATTCAGAAGAAGCATAGATCAGTGGTTTACTCCATCGTGGCCTAGAAAGGCAAAAATAGCCATAGGGCTTCTAGAATTTGTGGAAGACATTTTCCATGGACCTTATGGGAATTTCCTTATGTGCGACACGAGTGCCAAAAACCTGGGTTACAATGATAAATATGACTTAAAAATGGTGGACATGAGAAAAATAGTGCCAGAAATGAACCTGAAAGAACTAATTAAAGATCGTCACTGTGAGTCTGACCTGGATTGTGTTTATGGATCGGACTGCAGAACTGTATGTGACCAAAGTAAAATGAAATGTACCACAGAAATAATTCAGCCAAATTTGGCAAAGGTGTGCCACTTGCTCAAAGATTACCTGCTTCGTGGGGCTCCTCTGGAAATACATGAAGAGTTAGAGAAACAGCTGTACTCATGCCTTGCCCTGAAAGTTTCAGCAAACCAGATGGAGATGGAGCATTCCTTGATACTCAACAACCTGAAAACTCTACTGTGGAAGAAAATATCTCATACAAATGATTCTTAGTTTATTTTTCTCGGAAGAACATTGTTGCTGCTGTAGGAGCTGACTACTTTTTTTCAAACACAGCTTCAACGTTGAAAAAAAATCTTTATTTAGCCTCCTCTCTCATCAATGCTCCTTCAAACACAGCCCCACCACAGTGATTTTTTTTCCAGTTGGAAAATGTATGTTCTCTAAATATCTGCCTGGCAGAGACTACTGAAGCCATATGGCTATAACACTCCCATTAGGGAAAGAATACAGGTTACACATTCTCCTCTTGCCCTTATACACCTTTAAGATAATTTTAGAAGAGCAGAATCAAGATACTTTTCTCTTTTTTTTAAGCAAAACTTGCCTGTTGAGGAAAATATTCACACGGTACAATTCTAGATGGCCTGTCCTACTTCTGAATACAAATCACGTTCAAGTACTTAGGCACTTCAGATACTCCCTGCATGTGCAAATGTGGCTTGTCAAAGAAAGGGTTGTAAAGTAACCTTCAGCCTGAGATGCTAGCTGTTTGCATCCTGAGAGGTTTTTGAAGCAGAGTGCTGAAGAATCCCACAAGCCCAAAGAAGGCTGCAGCCCTTAAACAGTGTTGTAAGTTACTCTTTTTCTTGCTGCTCCCTACCCCTTCTTCTCTCGTCACCCCCCCAAATTACAAAATGGGTTGTAGTGCTTTTAATTTTTCCTTTGAGGACTTTTTGAAAAGTGAAAGTAACTTTACAAACATTGGCCACAGGACCCACCACTACTAGAAATTAACATGGTAGAATCCAAGCTACTGTTTATAAATGAAAATAATATTTTTGAGATTGTTTACTAATTTTAGCATGGCAGAATTTGCACATTAGTGATTTTTAAGAAAGAAACTCAGTGTGACAATTGAACATGTTTTAACTGGAGGTTTTTGAAACCAGAACTTTTTGTTACATTTATACATTTGTATACACATTTACCTCATGTGTACATTGAATGTTACTAAGTTGTTGAAACTTCCTAGTTAAAAGTAGGTGTTTTCCCATGCTAGCAGTTGATTTTAAGCACCCACACATCTTGTAGTAGCAATATTTAATGACACTAAACTGATAAATTGCAATCATATGGGTCTTAATGTAAGCAGATGTGTAACTAAAGGTATTACACAGAGTTGTGGGACACTAAAACTGAATTTTATACATGAGATGGCAAACTCATAACTTTAGTGCAATTAATAACTCAGCTGTGGTTTGTCTGATAGTAAAACGTTAAAAACCAATCTGGCCAAAGGTAAGGTAAGCATCCAGCAGCCAAATTCTGTCACATGATTATTCTGAAGTAATTCCATTACAGCTCAGCAACTCCCAAGTGTGTCAAAATATAAGCCAAGTCCTGTCAATTTCTATGGTTAAGCATTGATATTGAAGAAACAAATATGCTTAATATTGATCTCACCCAGCTGTGTTCCTGAACCAAGTAAGCCAAAATTCTTGAATGCAAACCCATTCATCCAAACGTTGTATAAGTTAATTGCTCTGGTTTTGTGGGTCAAACTTACCATGTTACTTTGAAAATCTTGAGTATTTTGAAGTAGACTCTGGAACACATTATGCAGCTTTTTCTAGAACATGTGGCAAACTGGAAGGAAATTGCATTTAATGGTCCTGAGTTGTAATGTTGCTCACATCACAAAATAGCAAAGGGAAGCAAGACAATGGTAGGGTGTATGTTTAGACCACCCACCACAGTTCTGTTTTCAGAACTGTGTGGTACTTTTAAATCTCTATTTTATATGGTCTTCTAGGGCTAGGGGCACAGTCCCCAGTTCTGAATAAATATGGAACACATAGCTGTTTGAACACATAGCTGTTATTTTACTTTAATTTCTTGTTGTTGACATGTTGCATCAAACAATCATCCACTTCTACCTATTCAAATGACATTTGTCATTGTTTTGACAGAGCTCTTCAGTGTATTCAACTTGACACTAGTTCACTCTCTTCACCCTTCACTTGATTCATTGGTATTTCTGTTATAAGAGGGAGAAAATGATGAAGTCTCTTATGTTAATATATCTCTTCATCTGGGTTTCTTGTATTTAACATGCTCTTTTGTCAACAGAACTTAAAATATTTTTCCCCCACATAATGAACATGCACTTAACAAAGCAAACCCATCTTTGTTCCCTGTACAATGTGTAAAGTGTTAATAATTTGCTCTAGAATCTTGCGCATTTTTGCCTTGTGTAAATATTTTTACTAACAATGTTCTTGCACAATGTCCACTTTGTTTTTAAATTAACAGATGTTATTTAAGAGGCAGCATTTAATATTTGCAACCACTAAACAAATCTTTTATCTTACTAGGCATATCCATGCTGGATAAACCTGAATGTCAATATTGTTAAAGTCATTGCTCAGTGGGAAAAAATATTGAGCCAAATATTTCTAGATATTTGAAATTTTCGAATAATGGAACTTGTCAGCAATGCAGTTTGTACTGTATTTCATTTTGATTGCTGTTAAATCACCATCTCCAGGAGACTTCATTTTGAATATGAATTGTTTACAATAAACTGGAATTATTTCCCCATTCTGGCAGTGGTGTGGAATAACTTCTAATAGAGTAGGAGGGAAAAGGCCTCAATTTTCTGTTGAAAGTAAAGTATTCATGTTCTTCATAAGATAATGGAAATGACAAAAGGTTAACTGCTTCTTGGGCATGAAAGCTAAGCACTCATGGATCCATGTGTTCTAGTTGGTCCCTCCAAATACAGGAAACCAAATGGGGAAGATAGAATGGACAAAACTGGTCCATTTGTACCACCAGGTTTCCATTTTATACCTGCTTAATAACATCTGCTTATTCCTTTTTACAAGGCCTGATAAACTATATAATTGCATTACCCAATCTGGTAGTGAAATAAAAGATCAAAGTCTAAACTGCTTCACAGTAGACCTTGCCAGTTAATCAATGGGAACCCTGAACTGCCATGAAATCCATTGAGTCAATATGCTACTTTGCCTCTCTTCTTCAAAGATCAACTTAAATTCTTGTCATGACTAGTTTGTACTGCCCCCTAGTGGCCCAACCATTAATCTGGACAGGGGTCCCCTTGCCTGGGTAGCATCTGTATTGGATTATTGCAATGCACTTTACATGGGGCTGCCTTTGAAAACTGTCTGAATGCTTCATAGTGCAGATGGGGCTGCCTATCGAGTTTTGAGGTGAATGGATTATAGACCACCAATTGCAGCTATACTGGCTGCCTGTATGCTTCCAAGACCCATTCAAAGTGCTGGTTTTAACAGATGTATGACTCAGGACCTCTCTTTTCTGGAATGTCCAGCATGAACCTACCTGGACCCTTAGATCCTCAGGCCCTCCACAAGTCTCACCTCTGAGGGACACTGGGTGTGGCAATAAGGAGAGGGACTTTAGTTGTGGCTCTCATCAATGAAATGATCTCCCCAGCAAGGTCTGCTTGGCCCCTTTGATGACATTTCAGTGCCAGCTGGACTTACCTTTTATATTAGCACATAGTCAGGCTGCTGCATGGAGTTATCTTCCCAACTGAGGCTCTGAGATAACAATTTGCTCCAGGAACAAAGAGGGCAAAGTAGGGACTACACGCAAAGTCTCATGTAACATCACCTATTGTGTCACACTGCTCACCTTCAGCATCAGGGATGAGGTGGATAAGGCAGGTCTTGCTACAGAGAAATGTAGAGGGAATGTGATACTGGGCAAGTTTCTCAAATCTATCTGTGTTCTTCCAGAAGAAATTTGATAAATCTGCTAGACGGCTGGGCATTATGTCTGGTCTTGGCACATCTAGCCATTAAATCTTCTATCAGATTATCCTTCCTGCATCTTAGCAAATGCTTCCAACATTGGAATTTCTTCAAGGTCTAACAGCACGTCATTCTTTAGTGGAACATGTAAGGAAGTAGGCAGGTTTTTCTAACACTTTTGCTTTTACAAGTATTTACAGCACAACTTTCCTTTTGTCAGGCCTGTGGATTGGATTCAGACATAGTCATACTTAGACCCACTGATCCTTGCCCATCCTGGCTTATAAAAGCTAGCCGGGAAGGGCTGGGCGATGGGCTTCGTGGGGTGGTGAATGCTTCCCTCCGTGAGGGAGCATTCCCAGACCCGCTGAAAGAGGCGGTTATTAAACCGCTTCTTAAAAAACCATCTTTAGATGCGGCCACGATGGCCAACTATCGCCCAGTCTCAAATCTTCCATTCTTGGGCAAGGTGATTGAGCGAGTGGTTGCTGAACAACTCCAGGCACGCCTGGAAGAAGCGGACCATTTGGATCCCTTCCAATCGGGATTCAGGCCTCATCACGGGACGGAAACTGCCTTGGTCGCACTGGTTGATGATCTCCGGCGGGCTAGGGACAAAGGTGAGAGCTGTTTCCTAGTTCTGCTGGATCTCTCAGCGGCGTTTGATATCATCGACCATAACATCCTTCTGGACCGTCTTGAGGGGCTGGGAGCTGGGGGCACTGTTATACGGTGGTTCCGCTCCTTCCTCCTGGGCCGTGTTCAGAAAGTGGTGGTGGGGGATGAGTGTTCAGACCCCTGGGCTCTCACTTGTGGGGTGCCTCAGGGTTCTGTCCTCTCCCCCATGCTTTTCAACATCTACATGCAGCCGCTGGGAGAGATCATCAGGGGGTTTGGGCTGGGTGTTCATCAGTATGCAGATGATACCCAGCTCTACCTTTCTTTCAAATCAGAACCAGTGAAGGCGGTGACAGTCCTGTGTGAGTGTCTGGAGGCGGTTGGAGGATGGATGGCGGCAAACAGATTGAGATTGAATCCTGACAAGACAGAAGTACTGTTTCTGGGGGACAGGAGGCGGGCAGGTGTGGGGGATTCCCTGGTCCTGAATGGGGTAACCGTGCCCCTGAAGGACCAGGTGCGCAGCCTGGGAGTCATTTTGGACTCACAGCTGTCCATGGAGGCACAGGTTAAATCCGTGTCCAGGGCAGCTGTGTACCAGCTCCATCTGGTACGTAGGCTGAGACCCTATCTGCCTGCGGACTGCCTCGCCAGAGTGGTGCATGCTCTGGTTATCTCCCGCTTGGACTACTGCAATGCGCTCTACGTGGGGCTACCTTTGAAGGTGACCCGGAAACTACAACTAATCCAGAATGCAGCAGCCAGACTGGTGACTGGGAACGGCCGCCGAGACCATATAACACCGGTCTTGAAAGACCTACATTGGCTCCCAGTACGTTTCCGAGCACAATTCAAAGTGTTGGTGCTGACCTTTAAAGCCCTAAACGGCCTCGGTCCAGTATACCTGAAGGAGCGTCTCCACCTCCATCGTTCTACCCGGACACTGAGGTCCAGCACCGAGGGCCTTCTGGCGGTTCCCTCCCTGCGAGAAGCCAAGTTACAGGGAACCAGGCAGAGGGCCTTCTCGGTAGTGGCGCCCTCCCTGTGGAATGCCCTCCCACCAGATGTCAGAGAGAACAACAACTACCAAACTTTTAGAAGACATCTGAAGGCAGCCCTGTTTAGGGAAGCTTTTAATGTTTGATGTATCATAGTATTTTAATATTCTTTTGGAAGCCGCCCAGAGTGGCTGGGGAAGCCCAGCCAGATGGGCGGGGTATAAATAATAAATTATTATTATTATATAGTGCTGCCATCTGACACTTCCCACTCTCCACTCGTATTTTAAAGAGTACTGCTTGGTTTAGAGGAAGGTGCTGCCATCTCTCTCCATGGCTCGTACCTCAAATGTTAGAACTGTGCCTGCTACCCTACAGAAGGGAAGGCGTTTGTTTTAAAAAGAGAGCCAACATTCTTCTCCAAAGTGCCTTTTCTGCCACTTTGACTGAATTAGACAAGCAACACGGAAGATGCTTCATGCACACATACGGCAAGCATACTTGCATGCCAGTTCCATTCTCTAAAGCCCACCCCATTTTCCTCCTCCCCTACTGTCACCATGTCATTTAAGGCTTGGGAGTGATGCTAAGTTCATGGAAAAACAACTACTGTTCCTAGAGCTGAACCCAGTTGAGGGATTGGGGTTGGTTTGTATTTCCAAGACCTGAATGGACTAAGAAAGTGGACTTCGAATATCCAAAGAGGTCCTCAGTTGAGCACCAACGGACTCCATGATGGAGCAAGGGCCGCTCTGAACTGCATCCCTCTCAAGGTTCCATTTTGAGAAAGCCCTAATTTAGGCAATGGAAGTTGGACAGAACAGGGATTCTGGTAGTGTGCCTTAAAGCTCCCCCCCCCCCAATTGGCTCAGAAATCATTCTCCATAATTAATCTGTATTTGATAAGCAGGAGCCCAACACATGCAAAAGAAGCAAACTCCAGTCTTCTCACATGGTCTGAAGGCCACATGAGACCACCACTTTCCTGAAGCTAAGCACTTAGATGGGTTAACTGCCCAGAAACCACACTTATGGCACCTTGGACTCCCTGACACAAGAAAAGAAGGATATAAATGCAAAGGGATGGAATCTGTATTTTAAATAAAAGAATAAAGCAGGTAAAAAGAAGAAGCCAGCAGGTGTTCAGTTATCCAACAGCAGCTATGATGTAGCATCAGTAAGTCAATGCTTACAACATTGGTTCAATAAGTTTATTCTCTTTTCTGACATCTCCATAGAAAATTATGGAAGGCCTCTTAGCTATCAGCCACACGCTCCTGGGCCCTTAGGAAGCTAGCCTTCTTTTGGGCCACACGGTCTTTCTTCTGGGCAAGGGACAACTTGGGACGGTTCCACCTGCAAATAAGAGATTGTGTTAGTGTTGCTGATGCATTAAGCATAAGGCATGAGCCTTTGTCTTTCTTTTTTTTAAAAATGGAAAAACGTGACCTCAACCTACTATTTCAAAGTGCCACTCTACAGGCTACCATTGATTTTGTTTACCTTTTAATCCATCACTCTGCCACTCAGGGCTATAGTCAGGTATTGAGAGGCAGTGACATTCTTCCCAGGAATGTCAGATCATTCTAAACATGTCTGTATGCTATAACTCCAACAGCAAGTATATGACATCAATACAGTCCACCCTCAGAAGGCAGGATTATTATAACTCGGCATCAAATGCTTACGGCAGAGGATCTACCATGTCACTGTCTCTCCCCCCCCCCCCCAATTTCTGGGGTTATCAGTTCTGCAGTGGCTTAATTTTCCTACTATATTTAAGTCTACCTGATGTGAGTCTTAACATGGAAGGGAAGGGGAAGTTTTCTTATGCGGCTGCATAAAATAATTCAAATCACTCAACTCTGGCCAAGGTTATAGCGCAGAGATGGGGAGCCCTTGTTTGCTGTGCTGAGAACCAAAGATCACCTAACTGGGACTTTTGAAATTTAGCCAAATATTGCATGTAGCCCTAAAGCCACAGGTTGTTCACATGTATGACTGCCTCCCTCAAATACCCTTCAAGACCCTCAGGGAAAGATGGCCCCATTCCATCACTCAAGTGTTCACTGCTAGATTTGCTAATTTATACCAAATACAGACTGGCAGGTCCACCAGGAATACATCCAAGCTCTGTGAGATTTACACTCACCACTAACTAAACTAGGTAGGCAAATGAACATGGCTGGGACCCGTGAATGCTTTACAAGTGCCTGTGGGAGACTCCTAGAAGAGTAGCATACGAGGTGATTTAAAAGTTAAGATGACATTCCCAGAGCAAAAGGTGTTCTATTAACTTGAAAACTAAGCAGCCACTGTCCTTAACTTTCAACCAAGAATGGAAAACTCTGTCATACCAAAGAACACTAATAACCAATGAAGCCAAAACACCTCTGGCCTATGAAGCAGGCCAGAACCATCATAGGAACTAAGTGGAACTGCTGCTTTTCTCCTGCAACCGAATTAAGAGCAGCCCATGAAATACATGTTAAGTGATAACGAACGGAATGAATTGTTATCAGTTCTGTTCTACAGCTGCTCATATTCAAACTGCCAGTACTGCCATTTGTAAGATCCCTTTTTTAAAAATCTACATTAAGCAGAGATCTTAAGGTCCATAAGCAGCACCCAGCTTGCAAAGGCAGAACTTCCTGCCGGGACCAAACTCATGAAGGAGGCTGCAACACAGGAGAAGCTTTAGCAGCTTGGATGTAACCCTCAAGCCTAAAACCATCTAGCCCAAGCTGTTAAAGCACACAGGGCTTTAACACTAAGCTTCCCAATAAGCAAAAATGTTTCTGAAAATGCAGATTCCTGCCACAAAACTAAGAAATCTTCCCATCCTAGTATTCGCCAATTTTCAGTGTTATTGCATTTCAAAAAGTTTCAGTGGCACAGCACTTTCAGTAACAAACATTTCTTTATGGCATATCATCTTGCAGGAGGAGAAAATGACCATCTCACCTCTTCTTTTTGACTTCCCTCTTGGGTTTCTTTTCGTGGACTGGATTTTCACGTATTCCAGCATGGGCTTTTTTATACAGTTCTTCCATCTGAAATAAGGATTTTAGAGATCAGTTTTACATTTTGACCAAAATTTACTTGGCACTCCCGCCCCCGCGCTGTAATGTACTATAGGAAGTAATGTTTTAAAACTAACTCATATACAATATTGTCATAACTACATACCCCAGAATTATTCTAGATAAGGACACAGAATGAATGCACAAATCAATATGGAGTTCATGCGTATGACCTTTCTTCCAACATTTAAGTAAGTATAAAAGAGACCCACAATTAGAGGAACTTGGGGCAAATTCACATTTGGGATAAGTGGGAGGCAGGAAACCCCTGTGTATGAACAGCCATCATATGCACAGCACTAGTTAGTTTTTACAATTTTCAGTACTCAAGCAGGCTGGGACTATTGACCACTGACCATTGAGTACCAACATCCCTCACATGAAGCAGTCAGCCACTTTGCCACTTGAATATTTTGATTCCTTCACAGAAGCAAAATTAGCGTTGTCAGGCTCTAACTTCACACACACAAACAGAGATCTATGTGGTCCAGAGGTTTTCAGCCTCCTCCAAATCAACGGAGGGGGTGGGGGCTAACATCTCCAACTAGGAAACTTGCATCTTACTTTCAACAATAAATTATGATTTTGCAAATGTGTGGACATCTGTTCTTCTGCCTAACCACTCTGAAGCAGCCAACCTAACAGTTTCTTGGTTACCAGCTCATGAACTCAGGCAAGCAAAATTTCCACAGGGGCTCTGGAGTTCCCTAGTACACCAAATGGCTTAATACTACAAATGCATTTCCTCTGAAGGGCAAATTATGCTAAAAATTTATCACAAACCAAAGTGCTCATGGTTTAAAGTAGCCTTGCATATCAGCAATTTTATCTGTGACTCACAACAAGAGTGCTGGTGCTGGATGAGTGGCCACCTGCAAGGCTGGATTTAATAATAATAATAATAATAATAATAATTTTTTATTTATACCCCGCCCTCCCCAGCCAAGGCCGGGCTCAGAGCGGCTTACAAGCAATAATAAAAACAAGATGAGTGATTACAACTTAAAAACAAAAATAAAATACATTAAAATAATGGAACATTAAAATATTAAAATGGAGCCTCATTGCAGGAGAAGGAAAAGAAAAAAGAAAAAGGGGGCGGAGGGAATCAAATTGGCTCCAATCCAAAGGCCAGGCGGAACAACTCTGTCTTACAGGCCCTGCGGAAAGAGATCAGATCCTGCAGGGCCCTGGTCTCATGAGACAGAGCGTTCCACCAAGTTGGGGCCAGTGCTGAAAAGGCCCTGGCTCTGGTTGAAGCCAATCTAACTTCCTTAGGGCCTGGGACCACTAGGGTGTTGTTATTTATGGACCTTGAGGCTCTCCGTGGGGCATACCAGGCGAGGCGGTCCCGTAGGTACGAGGGTCCTAGGCCGTGAAGGGCTTTAAAGGTCAAAAGCAGCACCTTAAATCTGACCCTGTACTCCACCGGGAGCCAGTGCAGCTTGAAAAGCACTGGATGAATATGCTCCCATGGCAGAGACGCTGTGAGGAGCCTCGCTGCAGCATTCTGTACCCGCTGGAGTTTCTGGGACAGCTTCAAGGGCAGCCCCGCGTAGAGCGAGTTACAGTAGTCAAGCCTGGAGATGACTGTCGCATGGATCACTGTGGCCAGGTCGGGGCGGGAAAGGTAAGGGACCAACTGCTTGATGCGGCGAAGGTGGAAAAATGTCGCCTTGGCTGTTGCTGTGACTTGCGCCTCCATGGAAAGGGAGGCGTCAAGGATTACACCCAAACTCTTAACGGAAGGCAATGGCACTAATTGGGCCCCCGCAAGAGAAGGGAGTTGGTCCCTCATCCCCATGCTATCCCGACCTAGCCATAGGACCTCTGTCTTCGAAGGATTTAGTTTCAATCGGCTCCCACGAAACCATCCAGCCACAGCTTCCAAGCATCTGGTCAGTGTGTAAGGGGCCGAGTTGGTGTGGCCATCCATCAGTAGATAGAGCTGAGTGTCATCAGCATATTGATGACAGCCCAGCCCAAAGCTCTGGATAATCTGGGCAAGGGGGCGCATAAAGATGTTAAAAAGCATTGGGGAGAGAATTGCGCCCTGCGGCACTCCACACACCAAGGAGTGGCGTGACGACATTTCCCTCCCTAGTGCCACCCTCTGTCCCCGACCAGAGATAAAAGAGCACAACCAGTTACGGGCTATGCCCTGTATCCCCACGTCTGCAAGGCGATGGTCCAGAAGATCATGATCGACCATGTCAAAGGCTGCTGACAAATCTAAAAGGATCAGCAGTCCTGACCCGCCTCGATCCAGTTGTCTACGGATATCATCTGTTAGGGCAACCAGAGCCGTCTCCGTCCCAAAACCAGGACGGAAACCGGACTGATTTAAGACTCATTTCCTCATATCCAATTAGCAGTGCAAGAAAGAAGGAATTCATGCAGCTCTGACTGTTCACGTCCAACTGAATTCCCAGTGCTTTCTGCCCCCTGCTTCCCAATCCAAGGCTACTACTATCAAGATGTTCTCTCATCAAACAGGAACTCCAAAGGTCTGAGCAAGCTTTGAGCCTTTTAAACAGCAGAAAGGAAGACAATTTAGGAGTTAACCAGGGAATTTACAAGCAGTCAGGAAACTGGACACGTATTTGTGGTGGATTTACAAATGGAATGATAGGTCATTATTTAATAAGATGTTTTCAGAGATGTGCAAAGCTCATAACAGAGATACTAGGCCTGAGATCTGAAAGATCCCAGATACTTGCTAGTATTTTCCCATAAAAGTGTCCATTGCCAGCAATATCAGTTTGACACACTCCTAGTACTTGCTTTTTCAATCACTGTGAACAGCAAGCATCTTACCATATCAGGCGTCACGTTGTTCTTTATATACTGGGAGAACTGTTTCTTGTAAGCATCTTCATCTTCCTCCATCAAGTAACGCATGTAATCGGCAACATTCTGGCCCATGATGTGCTTGCGGTGGACCTCTGCGTTGAATTCTTTGCTCTCTGAGTCATAACCAGGGAAACGTTTGGTACTGTGAGACATGAATTGAGGACCCCTCGTTAACATTTGGGAGAAAGCATTTCTTAAGCAAAAATCAGTCAAGACCAGCCAGAAATTTCAGCCGCCATCAGTCCCGTCTTGAAACACTGAGCTCTCTCATACACATGCCAAGGACCAACTACAACATGTTCAAGTCAGTGGGACATCATCACATAGCAGCCAGATTGAAGACAAGAAGGAAAAAAGGTGAATTATTAAGGAGGACTGTAATAAAGGGTTTTTTTGGTGGGGCAGCAGAAACGACAACCTGTTTTACTCTTCTGGGTATTGCTTGTACAATCTACTGCTGCTGTCAAAGTGATGAATGGTGGTAATTATCGTATAAGCCATATCTCTGAGCGTCTGGTGTGTGGAAGACTGCGGTAGAGAGGAGGCGGCAAGTGAAGTCCGCAATGGGAATATCATACCCAGTGCAGCAAGCAGCATTAAGCACCACCACCACCAATGGCGAAAGTTAAATACAATGAATTTAAATTTCAAAACAAAGACATCTCCATTTCTAGAGGAAGTGCCTGAACTATCAGTCGGAAGGGGAGGGGGGAGGTTACCTGTGTGGAATGGAAAGACCACCATCCACAGCTCCTTTCAGAGCACCGAAAACTTTGTTCCCAGTGGTAGTGCGAGCAAGGCCTGCGTCCAAATAGCACGTAAAGGCACCAGGTTGCCCATCCACGCTTTCTACATTATACTCATCACCCGTCACTTCAACTTGACCTTCGTAGATCTTATCAAGGCCAAATTTGTTCAGAAGCTGCAACGAACAAGGCAGACAGGTCTAAGTTCTTCTTCATATATCTACTGCACTGGAGACCAAAACAGGCTTTCGGTGAAACATTCCACATATCATGAGACAGAAAGACAGGCAGCTTGCAACCCACTCCAAGGGCCAGTTGTGACCAGAATGGTAAGCTATTAATTTTCAAGAAATTAACTCATGCACCAACAATCTTTTAGGAGTCAATCGCGTGCACAAGTGATTCTACAGAAGCAACTTTTTGAGACCAGTCAGCAAAATGTTTTCCAGCCCATTTTCAGCATGGGATTTGCCATTTGGATAACACCCTGATGCGAGAATTCTAAGTTACTAAATGTAAGTTGAACTTGCCATGCCTCTACCACATACAATGCAAGGAAATCTTTAAAGCCATGGCTGAAAGGTGGGAGAACATAACAAGAGCTACCGAGGAAGGAAAATAGAGCCTTGCAGTAAAGAAATTCCACTGATATAAGAATTCTGCGAAAGTAATTTTACTTTCATCAAGTACTAAGGAATAACTGGTGGCCGATATGCTGAAATGACAGAAGCACAGACACACACACCCCCAAACCCAACGTTCTGCCATCTTCTCTAACCCAGCATTTAAGCCACTTTAAGCCAGTACTATAAAACCCTTAATTTCCATTATTTGTACATTGTGTGTCCCAATTTGTGTCAAATAAGCTGGTGCAGATGTTATTCTGATTTTTCAGAATAGATACATACCCTGCGGGCCAGCAGCAAGCCTGTGCAATAGGCAGCAGCGTAGTTGGTCAAGCCTACTTTCACTCCGTACTTTGGCAGCTCGTGAGCGTATGCAGCACAGACAATCATGTCACCTTCAATTCTGGCATATGCGATCTGACAACAAAAGCAAGGTTAGTGGGCGACCTCCAACCAAACAGCTGCAATATTAATTCACCACAGTCTTCCCTCTATTTGAGAGGAGTGCCATCGAAGTCAGCAGTCCTGTAGTGCCAACCTTCCCTCATACCAGTGTACCCACAATGTCTGTAAACACTGTATATCTACCTAAGAAGCATGAGTGAGTAAAGCACATATCAGCGACAGCTAGATCTTTGTCGGAATAATAAAACCTTATAAAAGACACTGACCAAATCATTCTCTCCCTTCATCATCTGCTCAGTTCCCACCTTGCCCCCTACCGTTGATCTATTGATCCTGCTCCTCCTTTCCCAGGCCCTCAGAGGGACATGTTGAGACTCTCTTGACTGTGAAGGACTACTGGTACTTTAAGCCAGACAAAGGGAGAATACGCATACACAGTAGCTACAATAGTCCTACATTTTAGTTATTCAACTAAAAAGAATGGTGGCAGCAGCAGCAATAAGGGCAGTTAGGCAAGTGCTGCTATAAGACCAGGACAGTTTGCCACTCAGCTTCTCATCCAGGACAGCTGGTTCCTCAGGACTGTATGGCACATGATTAACCTTTTCCAGGTTTTCCAAGGCATTCCAATATGAAAATATAACAGGGGAAAGACTGCCAGTGATGATATACATATTTAGTCCATTTTTTTCAGTTTTTGCACCCCAAATTACAAAGACTTTTGAACACTGTTGTCAAAAAGTAAGAGATGTGTAGACTAAATAAACCTGTTTCATTCATAGCTTTGGAAATCAATAGTACTTCTGGAGATTTGCTTAGCACATGGCAATTTCCACGTAAAAGGGTCTACAACAGCAAACCATCAAATGCAACTTTGCCAAGTAGAATAGAAGCATTGCCACCCAATCCTACCCCACTCATCATTTTCCCCCTCCACCTCTTTCCCCCTTTTCTTCCTAATGTAACACTAATGTCTCAACAAATGAAACTGATCTGTAGAAAATGTAACCTGAAAAAAAGACATTGCATACTTTTGTAAACCAAGAAATCTTTAATATTTTTTAAAAATGCAACTTTGCCAATGATATTGAAGTGAGTTTTTTTTAAAAAAAGCTGTCCAGCAGTCCTGTCTTCCAGATTCATGTAAATTAAGCATAAAATCTCTCTCTCTTTTTCTCACACACACACACACACACAATGAAAGATCTACAGCTTTGAAAACCACTGACATACACTTATCCAAGATCAGAAGTTACACTCAAAATGGAATTCTGACAATTTCTGTGTCAGTCCTTACCAAATTCAGAAATGCAACACATGCAGTGTAAATTTAAAACTGATTTTACACTAGTTTAAGTTATGGCTTCCTCAAAAGAACCATGGGAATTCTAGTTTGGGAAAGGCACTGAGAGTTATACTAGTGAATACTAGCCCTTTTGCAAAACTACAATTCTCAGTGCTCACTTGTTGGTAGCCAAGCCAGTTAAATAGCTAAGAAATGTCTAAGCAATTTGTTCCCTGCTTCTTTTCTACATGATTCTCATAAGCAGGAAGGGTCAAGGGAAGATTTTTAGAAGAACTAATAAAAGAGTTAAAAGAAAATGCCACACAAAGATTTGTGAAAGAATAATTTCACCTTCACTCTCAGCATTTTCTACAGGCTGGTAGCTCTTTTGTTCCTGATGAAAGCATGCTGAACATTTTGAGATGCAACATGTATCTTTGCACAGAGAAGCACATCAGAAATTAAGTAGCAGAAAGCAGAGCTTGTTCAATAAGCTCCTTTGAGCCAAAAAGTAAATGTGGATATGAAGTAACATATATAGCTGGCAAAGAATTCCAGGGAATGAAAAAATGTTTTGAGATGGTAACATAAAGGGCCTATTTTGCTTATTTTAAAGATTTCTTCTTAGAAAAAACATTCAAGACACTTCCTCAAATTTATCCATTACCAAGTCTTGCTTTCCTACAAAAGGAAGTATTGTCACAGGATATGGCCTATTCTAGAGTTTAGAATGGTTTCTGCCCAAGAACTACCTTAGAAAAATACGAAGTTCTTCTCTTCCTTTATAAAGGCTTATGTACATGTTACATAGGCATTTCTATGAAGGAAATTTGTGAAATGCAAAGCAGCTCTCTGCAGTACAATCAAGGACAAAAAGGAGACCTTACCTGGCAAATGATATCTCTGTTGGTGACACGTACAATCATCCTATATTTAGGGGTGTTGTACTTGTTTTTATCTTGAATCACCAAACGTTTACGAGCATAGTAATCAGTCTTTCCCTCTGAAACAGAAAGGTGACATTTGAATGTATTTAGAAACTGCAGGTTCAAGGCTACATCCATCTAATTTATTGAAAGCTTGCCAAGAAATAAAACATACCTCTCCTTCTTCGGAATTTGACTTGATACCTCTTGAAGTAGGCCTTATTCTTGACAACTTTCACGAACCCCTTGAATAAATGCAACACAGAAACATTAATGTCAAAAATGTTTGCATAACAATCTTGCAAGTGAAGATAGCAGGAACTTAAGTCAACAAGGAGAAAAATGGAAATGTGTTTGAAAAGTGCACACACTTATTCAGCCACACAGCCTAAAAAACACATATTATAAACTTAAAACTTCTTTATGGCTGTGATGCAGAGGAAAGCAAAGTCTTCAAACTTGATCAGTAGCAAAGTGCTTAGCACCCATTAATGACACCTTCATCTTCAATGATAAAACGCTTACTGTTTTAATATAACATGCCATTGAAAGTTTCAAGGCTTTCCAGAATCCACTAACTACAATTGGACTATGTTAAAGCATTTATGGTAATGATGGAAAAAATACAGTAAATGCTAAGTTTAAAAGTAGCAAGGTGTCTGGATGGCAATGTGGAAATCGAAGACTTCCCAAAACTGAAGGATTTCTGCTGACCATCCACTAGAGGGGAGAAGTTAATAAAACTATCCCACCAACGCCTTGCCTTACTTCAAACAGCCATCACACCTTGGCATCATTACATTTTCCTATAGGCAACAACGAGACAGGTCCACAGGCCCGGGGTTGGGATGGCAGCTAAAGCTCTAGGACCTGCCTTTCGGCAAGTTACACACACGCTGGCAAATCCAGCTTTGCCAGTGAAACGTATTTGACAAAGTCGGGATGAAACTGATGTACTGTAGATGTTTACACGCGGTGAGACATGTGGCTCTTCCAAGACAGTCTTTAAACGGGACCAAAGGAGGCATCGCCTGACCCCCCCCCCAGGACACACAACACAGCGCAAAGCTTCCAGAAACGAGGGGCGCTGCTTTACGCGAGACCTGCGATTCGAGACTCTCCCCTCCAATTCCCCGCAACGCCTTCAGACGGGTCCTGACCTGCAAGTTATCCATCACGCTTCCCCCACCCCCCCCTTCCCGATCGCGCAGCCATCGTGAAGACAGGCCCGGAGTCATGTGTGCACGCCTGGGGGGGGGAGGGATTCAGACACGCAAGGCCCGAACCTTTCGCCACTGCTGCGCTCAAGGGCCGGAAGATTTTGGGAGGCAGGAGGAGAAAATGCAACCAAGTCGGAGAGCGGGGGAAAGAGGCGCTGTGCGGGCGGGACCAAAGAAGGGGAATGCAAACGGAACCAAAACGGGGGAACCCGAGGCGGGGGGGACCCCAAAGAAACCGACCCGGGGAGGCGTGTTTGGGGGGAGCACCAGCCGCGGCCCTTCTACTGGCAGCGGCTTAACGGCGGCTGCTTGCAGCCATTAGGCCACGCTGGAACTCGCTTCCGCAGCCGGGCCTGCCAGCTGCGCAATCCGAATCCATCCGGCCGGCAGCGGGCGAGGAAGCGGACAGCCGGGGTTCGAGAAAGCGGAGGAGACTCTCCCCTTCCCATCCTGGCCCATTTGGTGCCGGTACTGACCATGGTTCTCGGTTCTGTCCGCTTTCGCTAAGGCCGCGGGCCGCGCAGCGAAACGTCCGCAAGCCGTAGCGCTGGGGGAAAAGGCCGAGCTCAGCGCGCAGGCGTTACACGTCACCTGGCCGACAAGGCAGAGAGAGATTCCCCTACCCGCCCCCAAAAGGAGGGAGCACTGCCCCCTGGAGGCTTGGAGGGGAAGTGCCCTCATCCTCCCCCCCCCCCCGCCCGCCGCTCGCTCTCGCGTCCCTTTTCCTGCGCCGCCAGCGATGACGCCAATCCATGTCGTCGGAGCTCATGGTGTCCTCCGCCGCTCTAAGTGTGACGGCAACGCGCTCAGCAGAAAGCCGGCGGGTGCGCCACCTAGTGGCGCCTCGGTGCTAAGCGGCTTTTGCTCATACATTTCAACGCGGATTCTTCAATACGGAGAACTGGGATCATGTGGTCCTCCAGACGCTGCTGGACTCCCTTCAGCCCCAGCTGGCTTAGCCAATGCTCGGGGGGGGGGGGTTGGGAGTTGTAGTTCAGAAGCATTCAGAGACCTGTAGGTTCCGTCAGCTGTATGCTATTTGCATATTTTTTTTAATTTGGCTTTTGAGAACCACATCATCTCTCATTAATGCTCACTCTCTCGGTGGGAGCATTGCTGGGAGTGGGAATTATATTCAGGATGATGTGTTTGTAAAGTTCAGCCCATTTCACATAGAGGATGATTGGTTGGCCTTTAGGGACCTTCCTCCAAATGACCATAATGAAAGAACTGCCCCCTTGATCAAAACTGGGAATATGTGTCCCATTGTGCTGCTGGAAGAAGCAGAGAATAACTTCCAGCAGCAAGAATGTGTCCTACTCTTTTGCTGCAGAAAATGTCTAAAAGGACTTTCTTAAAAAGGGAGGAAAAATACACCAGTATCTTACTCTTCGATTAAAGGAAGCCATATGTGGTTATCCCATTTTATAGTCATAACAACCCTGTGAGGTTAGTTGAGGTAGATTTTTACCCAAGGAAGGCTGCTTCCTCTCAATGAGTTTATGACTGAGGATGAATGGATCTTCTCTGGCCAAGGCCAATACTGCACTATTCCATAACAGAACCACTCTCAGTTGTTTCCCTGCCTGTCAAATGTTAGTTTGTATGCTTTTAGAGACAGTGATCTGTTGAGGGAGGAGGGTTTTTTTAAAATCTTATTTCAATTATGTTGATAATAAAGCAAATATACAACACACAAAAATATACTACAATATAAAATAAATATACAATATACAAACAGTGTGAAACAGAACAAAACCAGAAATCGAATCCTGTGGTCTCCTGATTAGTTTTTAAAAGTATATTTTATACATTTGATTCATTTGTCATTTTCACTGGAATTATGAAGCCTGAGCCCATAATTTCAGAAAGTTCACTGCTGGTGTAGTGCTGCTTAATCCAGTTTGAGCTGGGAAGGATTCCTATGCTCAGCACCAATCCAACTCACTAGTAAATTTCAAGCAACGTGAAATGAGGAAACAGCTAGAGTCTCTCCCCTATAGACAGCAGTAATTGTGACGTGCCCATGAATCACAATGTCCATCACAATAGTACAATACATCCACCATTCATAACACTGCAAGTTTTATACTACAACCAGTTGTAAAGCTATTTCAGTGCTGTACATCCACCAGACATGATACTCTTCCTGTGCCCCATTCAGGATGTTGAATCTATACTGTAGTTTGTCACACTGCCACATCCATGTTACACTTACAAGCTGAATAAGGTAAAGGTAAAGGACTCCTGGATGGTTAAGTCTAGTCAAGGGAAACTATGGAGTGCGGCACTCATCTCACTTTTCAAACCAAGGGAGCCAGCGTTTGACCGTAGACAGCTTTCCAGGGTCATGTGGCCATCATGACTAAACCACTTCTGGTGCAACAGGACACTGTGACGGAAGCCAGAGTGCATGGAAACTTTTACCTTTCTGCCATAGTGGTACCTATTTATCTACTCACACTTGAACTGCTAGGTTGGCAGAAGCTGGGACAGAGCAATGGGAGCTCAAGCCATCGCGCACATTTGAACCACTGACTTACCGATCAGCAAGCAGAAAAGGAAATAGCTTCCCTGCTTAGTGTAGTCCTTTATTGTTTAGAAATACTTCAGGAGTTGGCACGTATATGTCAACCTCCTGCCCAAGCAGATATCCTGTTCAAAAGTCCAAGTCAAAATTTACAAGCGTGTTCAGTAGAAATATAGCAATTTTGCAAAGGAAAGATGCAGGGCTACAGGATTAACAAAGCAGAACTGACGGGAGTAGCCTACTAACAAGGATGCCGCAAAAGGAATCTAAGTACTGTATTCCTCCTCTCATCTCTCTCCTTTGCAGAACATTCCACCACACAAACTGTTACATGGACTATTATTAAGATGGTCTGAGCAGAAAGACCGAGGCCCAATTCTTCTGCGGAGGAACTTGTCACATAAACATTCTACATGTAAGCCTTCTAACCAGAAAGAGGTTTCTACTGATGCTGTTTGATCTTCCTGTAAACCCACTTTATAAAAGGGCAAGCAAAAATGATCAGGCAGCTGGAGCAAAGCCTCTGTGAGGAAAAGTTACTACATTTTGGGCTTCTTCTTTTGTTGTTCAGAAAAACATGGACACATAATGGAGGTGTACAAGATAACCGTATGTATGTAGTGGAGAAAGCAGATAAGGGAGAAATCCCCTCTCAAAATGCTAAACCCCAGGGACCCTGAAGTGAAGCTGAATGTTGGGAGATTCAGGTCAGACAAAATACGCTACTTCTTTATACAGCACATAGAATTTGCTCCCACAAAAGGCAGTAAAGGCCACCAACTTGGACAGTTTTGAAAGAGGACAGGACAGATTCAGCTACAAGAGCCTAAGAGACTCACCGCTCTGGTATTGCCTACTGCAGTAGTTTAAAACAGTGCTGTTTTGCTCTCCTGGGCATGCAAAGCAAGGGAGGCTACCACATAACAATGGTATTACGTTGATCACCTCAAGGGAGATGAAGTTGTAAATCATTATTGCAGGGAAAATGTAATACAATCAAGACAACATTGGAATGTCCTCTGGAGATAGGCCCATTCAATCAAGAGTCTAAATTTAATTATAGTCTTTCAAAGACTGTATCAAGGCCGAAATATGGTTTGAAGCTTTTGGGTAGAAAGCCAAATAAACACAGGGCTTCAGGGACCTTGGTTCTGCTGCTCCAATTCTATGCTGATTACAGTTCTGTCATAGGATGCTGAAGTTGTCCTTTGCCCAAAAAATCACTTTGCTACCTGAACATCTGAACTCTCAAGACAGAACCCAGAGCCTGACTCTGTTTCCCCTCCTGCTTTTCTTTCCCTGCCTCTGCCTTCCTGCCTCTCTGGACCCCCACTAGCTGAAGCAGTGGTCCTTACTCCAGCTGCTCAAAAGCTTTTCTCAGCACTCCCTCTTGACAGCTTTCTGTCAATGTTCCCTCCTCACCCAGGAATTTCAAGACTCTGATCCTAAACCTCCAACGCTTTGTGGGATATCTTTGGGAGAAGAAAAGGCTAAGCGTGTCTATGTGTGTCTAAAGGTAAAGGTAAAGGGACCCCTGATCATTAGGTCCAGTCGTGACCGACTCTGGGGTTGCGGCGCTCATCTCGCTTTATTGGCCGAGGGAGCCGGCGTACAGCTTCCGGGTCATGTGGCCAGCATGACTAAACTGCTTCTGGCAAACCAGAGCAGCGCACGGAAACGCTGTTTACTTCCCGCTGGAGCGGTACCTATTTATTTACTTGCACTGGTGTGCTTTTGAACTGCTAGGCTGGCAGGAGCAGGGACCGAGCAACGGGAGCTCACCCCGGCCCGGGGATTCGAACTGCCGACCTTCTGATCGGCAAGTCCTAGGCTCTGTGGTTTAACCCACAGCACCACCCGCGTCCTTATGTGTGTCTACTCATAAGTAAATTTCACTGAATTCCCACTCTCAAGTAAATATCAATCCTATTATCTTTAAACACCTATTATCCTGTAATCTGTTAGACCTCCCCAACCAATGCTATGCTGAACAGAGCAGGAGACAGGATTATTCCATATAGGAGGAATCCAGCCAAGTCACTAGCTCCACCTCTTCTGAGGGTGGGAGTGAGTTATCTATATAAGCCCTAAAGCCCCTTTTCCGGGGTGTGTCATTTAACATTGAGAAATGCTCGTTTCTTCTACTGTGGATACTATCTCCAGGCGCAGGAGTTTCAAGGCGGTAGTAAGCACAAAAGTATTTTTTATAAGCTTTATGCATTAAAGTCCTTAAAATGAAACAGAGGGGGTTTTTTGTGCCCTAATGTTGGTTGTAGTCAACCAAGTTCTACTCAAAGCCAATGAACTTAAAGTAATTATGTTTGCTAATTTCAATGGTTTTATTCCGAGTATGACTAATGTTGGATACAACCCAGTTAGCTAGTAGTTGCTGTACTCATATTTTTTTTAAAATAATTGTATACAAGTCCAGTATTAAAGGTTCTGTGAGAGGGCAACAAATAACCTACTTAAAGTGGTTACTTCAGAATTACTTCCTAGTGAAAGTTTAGAACCAAACTGCTTTGAGGGTTTGTTTGTTTACAATCAAACAGTATACAAATTTTATGAAATAAGTAGTTACACACTTACATGGTTGGGTTTTATTTACTTTCATAAATATGGTTCTGTAGAATATAGTTTTATTGGTTATCAAACAGTTTAAGGCCTGTTCTGATACTGTTATTGCTAGGAGTGATGCTTTGTGTAGTAGTATAAATGACATATTCAAATAAGTTGTACTCAGCGTATGCTCATTGAAATCAATTAACATGGCTAAGTTAGGTCCATTAATTTTAGTAGGTCTACGCTGGGTAAAACTTAGTTGAATACTTAGTTGAATTCAGCTTAGTTGAATACCACGTTTCATTTCGTTTCACTACTGGCATTGAAGCTAGGTCAACTAATTTATATAGCTCAATTCTCTGATGAATTGAGCATCACTAAGTCCTTCTTAAATAAAAAGGCTGACTTGTGCTTTGGCCTTTTTAAACTGTGTCGGGGCGGTTATTGTTTCGGTTTGTTATTATGGTATGTATTTTTGTATTTTTATATTGTACACTGCCCCGTGATCTTCGGATGAAGATGGTATAGAAATTTAATAATAACAACAGAGGCTAGTTTATATTGCTGACTTATACCTCGTGCAATGGCTCCAGGTTGTTTTACAGTAACTTGAGTGGAGGTACCGTATTAAAAGATTTCCTTGACATGAAGATAGATTCTGTAGCAAAAAAGGTATATATGAATTTGTGTTGTTGGGGCTGTCACTACACTCAAGAAGTTTAGCCATTTAACGATCTGGCTTTTAACCCAAACACTAATTAAACAATTAGAACTTTCAGTTTAACCAATCAAAGCTACTTCCCATGTTGGAAGAAAAGGCTACCTTTAATGTTTTCATTTTCTTATGGTAACATACCAAAAGCAAAATAGTTAAAAAACTTAAATATGCATGCCTTTAATTAGAGTCGCCACGTTTTATCAACCCCTCTGCTCCTGAGTCTTTAAATGCATTTAACATTAGCAGGTGAGGCTTACTCCCTTGTCAGTTCAGGATTCCTGCCTTGTTTATGTGGCTGGAACCGTAGTTCCTACATTTTTTGGACTAGGGGGAGGTTGAGGTGTTGTTTATTTGTTAATTAGTGGGCATGAGTACTGCTTTATTATTTGAGTGTATATATTTCCTCAGGACGCCCCTGTTTTCACTGGAGAAATGTTGGAGGGTATGGTAGGACGTCCCTGTTTTCATTGGACCCCCGAACCGTCTGAAGGCAATCCTGTATACGGAAGCTTTTTTAATGTTTAATATTTTATTATGGGAGCAGTATACAAATTTGAAGAAGAAGAGGAGGAAGCAAAGGAAGGAAGGAAAGAAGGAAGGAGAAGAGGAAGAAGTATGGTTAGGAAGAACCCATGTGTTATGACAACACAGTTCCCATCATAGATCTTGTTTTCTCCTAAGGAGATAGTGCCTTTCCCCCCGCTGGGAGAAAGATGAGAATCAAGTTAGCATTCAAGGCAGCCAAACCACGCGCGAGAAAAGCTGCCCGGCTGCTGGATGCCGCGCAGCCTGCATTATTTCCTCGGTAGGGAAGGCAGCCCCGCCGAGAGGCCGGCCTTCCTCGCCAGCCAACCCGCGGGGCGTTGCAGCCCGGCTGCCCGGCGGCGTCCCTTTCCCCGCCGTTCGCCCTCTCGTCCAGCCTCGAGTCGCCTGCCCCGACGGCGGAGGGGGGCGCGTGCGCCTGCGCGCGGGTCTCTCCCAGGGACGTGGCCCGCTTTCTCGAGGCTGGAGCTGCTGGAGAAAGGGTGGAGAGAGAAGGAGGGAGGGAAGGAAGGAAGGAAGGGGGAAAGAGAGGACGAAGAAAGGCGGGACGCCGTCCGGGCGGGGAGCTCCGAGGCAGCAGCAGCAGCAAGCAGCGGCGGCGGCTCCGGGCCGGGCTGGCTGCCCAGGAAACTGATGTTCTCGCCTCCTCTCCCCGGCAAAGGCTTCCAAGGTGAGCGAGAGGCGCCCCTCCTGGCCCCCATCGCTCCTTTGCACCCCAGGGGGGAGGAGGAGACCCCATGGGAAGAGACCACCCATCCACCACCCCGGGGGAAAGGGTGCCGGGGTTGGGGAGCCCGGTGGCCTTGGAGAGGGCCAGGGCGCACGGAGCCCCCTCGCCGCGCTGCGCCCTGGAGACGCGAATGACAGGAAGGTGTGGGCGCCCCTCTCTCTCTCTCTCTCTCTCTCTCTCTCTCTCTCTCTCTCTCTCTCTCTCTCTCTCTCCTCGGGCCTGTTGTGGCCTTACAAAGAGGGCTGCTCTGCAGGCTCTCCCTTCCCCGCGTCTTGCAGGCGTCTTGCAAAAGGAATCGCAACAGATCAACATCGGAGAGCGCGCTGCTTGCGCTGCTGCGGGATTTCGTCGGGGTTTCCTCCTCCTCCTCCTTTCCACCCACCGGATTTCCTCTCTGCGGCGGGGAAACGACCCCTGTGTTGTGTGTGTCTGTGGTTAGTCTTTGCGGCAACGTCCCTTCTTGGCTCTCCCAGGCTGAGCACCAAGCTCCAAGTGAAGGGACCTGATCCGGCTTTATCAGACAGGGCATAATCCCTCAGAGATGCGACCGGGTTTTCCTTACAGATGCTCAGCCATCAGCAAGAGTGCCCCTGAGTACGGGCAGAGCGCTTTCTGCTTAACCACAGAAAGGTTGCACTCGCAGATGGCGTGACACAAAACGTCAGCCTTCTAGCTCACTTGTTGAAGATTGATTTCAACCCATGGGATGCATGTACGAGAAGGGGGATATATAGTGGATGAAACTCCCCCCCAACCTAAGAACTGAGTGGCCCCCGCTAGTCCGCACTAGGTCCACGAGGGGCCTCCACAATCTCATCCCAACCACATTTGGCAAAGAAGAATTTTTCTTGTCCTGCGTGTAATTCTCTGTCAGAGGTGGAGGTGTCTAAAATCAGATGCGCCCATTTTGGAGATCCGTTTATGGCAGCGGCAAGCTACATACATGCACACACGATGGCATGCATTTTAAGATCTCTGCATTCTCTCCTGCAAAACAGTTGGTTGAGATGGGGAGGAGGGAAGATCCCCAAAGGAGCTCAGGCGTGGAGTTACCGTAGTTCCTTAGAGAAGCTTAAGTATGTCTGAGACACTGTTTTGGAAAAAAAATAAGCTCTAGGCCTCTGGTCCTTTTGACTTGGCTTGGTTGCACCACCCATTATGGAGACTGGTATGTTTTCCCTGTTTAAGGCTTGAAACCATTTTTCCTGAGCTGCTTTTTCCCTTCCCTTCGCCCACCTATGGTATCCCATAGGACGCTCTGGGATAACCCCAAGGTTTTATTACTGATACTGCTCATTCTCATAAGAAGATTCCATTACCCTTGCAGCAGAAGAAGAGAGATTCTGTTGATATGTGTGGATCTTGCCTGGGGGAGTGAATTACCCAAGACATCTAGTTTGAGCCCAGTGGCCTTTACAAGAGGTAACATGTTGATTTCAGCTGGCTTGCAAGCACCTAACAGAATCAAACTGAAACACAAGTTTCTACATGAACCATGTTAACTGATGCCTATCTCTTACTTAAATGGCAGTAGAATAAGTTGAGGTGGTCCTTAAGAAGATGCTAGATATTTATTTAAAAGTGACTGATCCTCTTGCATCCCTGAGGCATTGGAAATATTGATCCGTCTGTTTAAACTTTCATGAGTCTCTGCTTGCTAGTTCAAAACAAGATTTTGTCCATTATAAATACTCATGTACCAAACATTCTTCTGCCAAGCTGCAATTTGGACAGACATTAACTTCAGATTGACTAATTCTAAACCAGAAGGCTTGCATAAGAGTGATGAGCTTGCATAAGGATATTGTCATTTTTCCACAGAATCATAACCCACTTCCTGTAAAAAAAAGTGTTTTTAAAAAATCCCTGTTAAGTCAGCTATTTGTATACTTGGCATGCTGAGGTTCAGTCCAGGATAGCTTTCCGGGAAGTTCAGTTTGCTTTTAGAAGGAGTTTATGTTTCCTCGAAAATTCACCCCAGAAGATACTGTGATGAAACTTTTGAGAGAATAAATGACGTTTAAAGCAGAGGTGCATGCTCAGATCTGCGACGGTTGCTCAAACCAATGGTGGAGGCTTGGGTGAAAGTGCATCATTCAGCATAGCCAAAAACTATGCACTTCTGAATCTATGGACAGAAAACTATGCACTTCTGAATCTAGGGACAGCGTGTATTCCCCTCGCTATTCCCACTCTTGATTTGCCTGTGGGGCTTAGCTGATCCACAAAGATGAGGGAAAAGCTGCAGACAATGAGTGTTTGGAATTCCCCCATGGAGTAGCGAGTGGAGTGGGAGGAGGCCGAAATCTTATTTTGTGCAGGCGTCTTTGTAGGGAGGAGAAAGCTGACCTTGAGGGAAAAACAAAAGCTTGCTACAGTTGGAACAACTATGTTTGTTTGCGGAGTTAAAGAGAGAGAGAGAGGGCTATCCACTTAGGATATCCAACTTAAAAACTCTGGGAGATAGGCTGAAGGCCAAGCCACACATTACAGTTGGTTTATTATATCACTGGTCTCATTTTGTCTGTACTAAATATAGTTGGATTGGGCAAAGGGGTGGGGGTGGGGGGTGGAACTGATTTGATTCCTCAAGTGGTGCCAGCGTGGAGATGTTTAACACTTTCCCTTGCACAATTTTCCCATTCTAAATTGCTTCTCTCACGCTTCTATCTGCTCCACAGGGAAGTATATAAGTGCCTGTATCATGGCTGCATTCCCTCCCTCCCTCCCCTTGCAAATCAGCAGACAGTATTTTTGGGGAAGGGTTAATTTAAATTGAGGGAGGTAACCTTCCTCTTCCCGCTGCATTTTTTCACTGCTGCTTTACTGATCAAATCAGCGTCTTCTTCCCCCGCATGCAGATGTATTTAGTTAAAAACAAACAAACACCAGGAGATCAATCAAAGATTTCCCAGCATAGCATGCAATTTGTCCCTAAGGCAGCTCAGCACTTGTTACCTTCTTGCGGCAGGCTACTATGGCCTAGTTTGAGATTAAGATTTACTTACATTTTGACACTATTTTTTCGTTTTTCTGATGGTTGCTGGGATTTTGAGCAAGGCCAGAGAAGCTGACATCAATGTGGGGGAGTGGCTGTCAGGTGCATATTGAAAAGTCAAGGGGTATTGTGCGTTTTCCCCCTTGATTCCATTTCCTCACCTTCTCCCCATTGTTTGATGCTGAGGCCTGGTGTTTGTGGTTAGAGGAAAATTACATGGTTTTTCCAGCAGATGGCTGATAAGTGTATAGAAACGCAGGGCTTGTATCCAGGAGGTTCATGAAGACTAGAGGAAGACTAAGAATAGGCAATTGGTGCATCGTTTTCTAGGATTTTGTGTTTTTAATGTGGACAGTTGACTTTACCCCAGCATAATTCCCTTTTCTTTATTTTACAAATAGGTGACACGCTTAAGATTCTCATTTGCCCTTCAGTTTTTCAAGCTCCTGCATACTGCTAACTGCATTTAAACAAAATCTCTTCAGGAAATAAAATCTGTAAGGTCTGTAAGGACCAGGTACTAGGGCTAGGGTTAAGCTGACACTAGTGGGTTGTGGGAAGAAATAACAGGAGTAGAATCTCACTCTTTTAACAACTGCATTTTCCCCACTGAAAGGAAGGGAGGGAGACCTGCCACTAGCAGTAAAGTATTGAGATAGCTTGAAAGTAAATGCAGTTAAACACAATTGGACCTCTTCCCAAATAAATGTGAGGGCAATGTGTATCTCTTAGGTCTGTCTCCTAAGGCTGCTTTCCATATTTATTTATTTCTTTTTTATACCAGTGTACAAAACATTTAATATATACACCCATAAACTGTAGCATTCATGAGGTAAATGTGTATATATCCCATTGGAGCAGGACCGAGGAAACCCAAAAAGCAGTTGCTCTTTGTTGCTTGTTTAGCTGGGGGAAACTGCAATCTGCTGATAAATAATGGGCAGTGCAGCCTTAATTTTTACTGGCTGATCCCCATGTAAAACAACCTTGAAGCATACAGTTCTGTAGGTTTGGAGATTTGTAGAAGGTGATGAAAGATAAGATCTACTTTAATGTAAGATGAGCATAGGGTTAGCATAAGATTAGCATCTGTTACTCCTTTAAATTGTTTTTCCATTCTTGTGTCCTGATCCTAAACTTTCTATGTAAATAGAATGGATGTTTCACTGGTACCGATAGAATTTTCATGGAAATATGATTAGCATCCTATCACACAAGCTGGGTTATAAACAATCAAAAACTGTCCTCTACTGAACTTTTAAGACTAGAAACATTTTTTAAAAATATTGGCTGTCAGACAGCTCTTACTGTCAAAGTTCTTCCTGGTGTTTAATTGGAATCTCCTTTTTTTTAACTTGAAGCCCTTGATTTGATTCCTACCCTCCAGAGCAGGAGAAAACAAGCTTGCTCCATCTTCCAGGTGACAGCCCTATAGATGTTTGAAGATGGCTATCCTATCTTCTCTCAGTCTTCTCTTTTTCCAGGCTAAACATCCAAACTCCCTCAACTGTTCCACTTAAGGCTTGGTTTCCAGACCCTTGATCATCTTGAGTGCTCTCCTCTGCACAATTTCCAGCTTGTCAATATCTTTCTTAAATTGTGGCACCCAGAACTGGACAGAGTACTCTAGGTGTGGTCCGACCAAGGCAGGATAGAACATTACTACGATTTCCATTGATCTGGGCACTAGACTTCCGTTGATGCAGCCTAGAATAGCATTAGCTTTTTTTGCTGCAGCATCACACTGTTGATTTGTGTTAAGCTTGTGGTCCACTAAGACCCCTAGATCCTTTTGTCATGTGCTACTGGCAAGCCAGCTATCTCCCATCTTATATTTGTGCAGCTGGTTATTCCTGCCTAGGTGTGTAGAACCTTAACATTTGTCCCGATTGAAATTATTTTGTTAGTTTTGGCCCAGTTCTCCTATCTCTTAAGGTCATATTGAATTCTGATTCTGTCTTCTGTGGCATTAGCTACCCCTCCCAGTTTGGTGTGATCTGCAAATTTGATGAGCATCCCCTCAATTCCTTCGTCCATGTCATTTATAAAGACGTTGAACAATAACGGGCCCAGGGCAGAACCACCCCACTTCTCACTTTGTTCCAGGATGATAAGAAACCATTAGCGAGCACTCTTTGTTAGAGAGCCAGTGTGGTGTAGTGGTTAAGAGCGGTAGATTTGTAATCTGGGGAACTGGGTTCGTTTCCCCGCTCCTCCACCTGCAGCTGCTGGGTGACCTTGGGCCAGTCACACTTCTGTAAAGTCTCTCAGCCCCACTCATCTCACAGAGTGTTTGTTGTGGGGGAGGAAGGGAAAGGAGAATGTTAGCCGCTTTGAGACTCCTGAAAGGGGAGTGAAAGGCGGGATATCAAATCCAAACTCTTCTTCTTCTTTGGGTTCGGTCAGTCAACCAGCTACAAACCCACCTAACAGTTACCTTGTCCAGCCCACGTTTTACCAGCTTTTTCACAAGAATAACAAGGGAGACTTTGTTAGAAGCCTTACTGGAATCCACAACATTCCCCTGATCCACCAAGCTTGTAACTTATCAAAAAAGAGATTTGTCTGGCCTGATTTAATAGTTTCATTCAGCAGGTGCACGTCAAAGATAGGATTCCGTTGTAAATCTTATTTCAGTTCTTGTTGAGTATAAATTGTTTTCTGCTTGGCTGCTTTCCCATCTAACAAGAGCTATCTGATGGTTATAGTTGTTATAACCTCTTTTGCTCTCCCTGTTTGTTTTTATTGGTTGGATATTATCTTGCTTACCCTGATAGCGCAGGAAAAGGAAAGTTAAGTACATCTGTAGGTCATTGCAAATATAAGACTATGCCAATTCTTATCTAAAACAGTAATTTTGTCAATTCATGTTATTTTTAACAGAAGTTTTTTTCTTAAGGGTTGGGTTTAATAGCTCCATTCACTACAATCCACTTACGGAATAAATAATATTCAAAGAGAATAAAGTAAAATATATTAATATATGATAATGGTTGGTCATATTGAAGAGCTGAATGTGAGAAGGAGTAACTTATACAGTATCTTCCATCTCGTTTTTTAAACAGGATATTCAGGACCTTGCATTCCTGTAACTTTTTAATAACATTGCTAGCCAGCATTTTTATTGCAATTTGAATATACTTATTCTTAATTGGAAAATTCATTCTTAATACATATTAGTATTCCCTGTCTTAGATTATCTCTGTAATCTTTCTGAAGGACGGGATTAACAAAATTTCTGAATGATTTCTGTTTTATGGAAAAATGCTATAAAATTGTGAAGTCTTAAAAACATCATTTGGGCTTGTAGTCTTCTACTTCCTCTATAATTACTTCCCACAAAATAATACACATTACCGTCTTGCAAACACCTCATTTAGACATTGGCCCCCTGTTAGAATTACAACATAACTTATCGTAGCATAATATGTAAGATACTGGCTATCATTAAACAGCAGTAAAGTAACCATTAGTGTGTTTTATGGTACACGAAGGCATTAAGTAAGTGTAGATTAGTAATGTCCATGGCTTAGAACCTGGCAAATCCATTTTCCATTCTGCAGTGGACCATAAACTTCACAGTTGGCTTATGATTTGGCTACTGTACTTCCATTTAGGAATAAAAAAAATATTGCCACTGACCCACAGGAGAAGCATCATTAGCACTTAATGGGGGAAAGAAATAAGGTGCAAAGGTCTAGCCTTATAAGAAGAGTTTGCTCAGATAATAAATTCCCTGTTGTGTGGCCTGAGGGCCATATTGCCTCCAGGGGAGATTAATTTCTAAGGCTGCCCTTTGTTGGGGTGACTGGTACATAACAGATATAGTGTGATACTATTTGGAACCATACTGCTCAGTATGGGGTGGGTGTTGCTGGCAAGTATCAGGGTCCATCTTTCATCCCTGTTGTGTCTTCCTATTTTTCATAGATTACCAGCAAATATACAGTGGTACCTCTGGTTACGTACTTAATTCGTTCCGGAGGTCCGTTCTTAACCTGAAACTGTTCTTAACCTGAAGCACCACTTTAACTAATGGGGCCTCGTGCTGCCGGAGCACGATTTCTGTTCTTATCCTGAAGCAAAGTTCTTAACCTGAAGCACTATTTCTGGATTAGCGGAGTCTGTAACCTGAAGAGTATGTAACCTGAAGCGTATGTAACCCGAGGTACCACTGTATAGGAATTTCCTGGGTGCTTTGAGATGAATTGAAGGGCAAACACTTTAATTTTCGTTGTTTATTATTATTATTTTAACCATTGCTTGGTTTACGCGCTGGGAAATCTAGGTGATATTTTTTTCCCCTCCAAGGTGTGCTTTTCTTCCTTCGCATCTCATCAATTCAGCTGTCCTCACTTAGGTTCGAATGCATTCACACTTGAGTTTGGATACAAAAGCAATGAATTTTGAGGTGCGGATTCCAGTAACCTCATTAAGTCATGAAAAATCTGACACGCTTCGTATAAGTCAAGAAAACGGTATTGGAGAGCTAGTGATTTCCGGTACAGGTTAGCGAAAAGGAACAGCCATTGGCATCTCTCTGTCTCGAGAGACAGCGGAGTGTGCCTCCAGGGTGAATTCGAACCATTGCACCGAATACCTTTTCCGCGGGACACAAGCCTGGGCAGTGGGTGTGAAGGTCCTGGACTGCCCAGAAGACAAGGCCTGCCCCACCTTGTCCTCGCTGATGTGGTCCAAAGAAAAGCAGAGCAATGTGTCTGGCACCAGTTTGACTGTAGCAGATGCAGGAAGGAGGTGTAGAAGATGCCAGGCAACCGTCTTAGGGACTTTACTCCGGAATTGTGAGGGGTTTACTCCTCAGCACTTTCTTCTCCCAAAGATGTCCCGCAAGGCAGCGGAGGTTTAGGACCAGAGTTTTCCTTCTCTGAGATTGGCTGCTTTCCCAGGTTGATGAGCCCAACATGCCCCTCACTTCCCTCTACAGCATATACAATTTCTTGGCCAATAGACTTGCTACTTGTCTCGTCTGCTCAACCTGTCTCCACGTTCAGGGGAAGTCCCTAACTCACCAAGGGTTTGAGACCCGTTGGCTATCCCCACATGGTTTAGCCAGCTAGTCAGAGTCATTCCAGCTGTTTAGGGCTAGCTACCCCAGAAGGAGCACAGTGTGTACTTACACGCTTACTGCTACCCTGAGTGGGAGATGGGTGGTGCTGTGGATTAAACCACAGAGCCTAGGACTTGCCGATCAGAAGGTTGGCGGTTTGAATCCCCGCAATGGGGTGAGCTCCCGTTGCTCGGTTCCTGCTTCTTCCCACCTAGCAGTTCGAAAGCACATCAAAGTGCAAGTAGATAAATAGGTACCGCTCCAGCGGGAAGGTAAACAGTGTTTCTGTGCGCTGCTCTGGTTCGCTGGAAGCGGCCTAGTCATGGTGGCCACATGACCCGGAAGCTGTACGCCGTCTCCCTCGGCCAATAAAGCGAGATGAGCGCTGCAACCCCAGAGTCGGCCATGACTGGACCTAATAGTCAGGGTTCCCTTTACCTTTACTACCCTGAGTAGACCTGTTGAATCAATAGACTCTAGTTCATTATTAATTCATTGAGTTCATAGACTTGTAGAGATGGAAGGGGTTCCAAGGGTCATCTACTCCAACCCCCTTCAATGCAGGAATCTGAACATATTTTACCCAAATGCATAATGTACATTGATTTCCTTTAAAGCTATCCTTTAAACATTGTATTCTGTAACATGTACTAACAGGGGTAAAAAATCAAGTTTACATATATGTACAAACACACAGAGAGAGTATTCGGTACTGTACATGTATTAAGTAGATTAAATTTTACAATAATAGGGGTATGTCGGTGAGGAAAACTAAATATCTGTCACCAAGGGCAACCTCTTTTCAGCTGACTCCAAAACCTGGAGTGAGCAAATCTGGGCAGAAAAGTGCTTGAGGCAACAGAAGGGGAAAGTAAAATTTTCCTTCTCCATGTGCCCTTTTAGTTGTAAATTTTTTTTAAAAAAATCCCTCTGTTTAATGTGGGTTCAGATAAGACATGTGAATAAACAACAAGGCTGCCTCAACTTGTCTGATTTGGCCCTTAAATGAAATCTCTGAAGAGCATTTTCAGTAGGTTGCTGTGTGAAACCTGGATATATTTGTGCTCAGCACTTGTATGAGACAAACTGGAAAGGTCAAGCCTACCTTGACATGTCCCTTTCTTGCTTTTGCTAAACATGGCGATTGTGTTACCTGAGAAACAAAAATGCTAACCTGTGCTGGCATTTACAGGTACATAGTGACCGTGTTTTGCAGTTCTGCAGAAGTATTTCAAATTAAAGCGTCAACAAGTCATGCAAATTAGAAAACCCCTGGGCTCAGACCAGACAACATTTTCAAGTTCTCTGGAAACTTGCTTTGTGGGGAAATAAATACCTGTCATTGCTTTAAAAGAAGAGGGAACGTTTGCTGTTCTTTGAGGCTTTGTGGGTTTTTTAGCACGTTAAAATTATGCATATTTACTTCTGCAGTTTTTACTTCTCCTTTCAAGTTCAGTCAGTGGCTATTAAAAAAATAACAACCTGGTGTTTTTGGGTTCCACTAATGTAGAAGCACTTTCTCGGAGTGAAAGTTTTTCTCTTTTCTTGGCACAGAGCAGTTTCTGCCTTGCTCTTGGTTGCTTCCATTGTGCCAAAGAAAACAAATGTCTTGGCTTGTGAAGTATCACCAACAAGAAGAAACCTCTTGCATGTAAATACGGCTGGCAAATGAGATAGTTGGTTCCGGGTTGGCATTGTTCTCTGTATTCAAATTTATGGAGGTGAATCAGAGACAAACATTGGCACCAGAGGCCTGCAGGAGCAAACAGGGGCGCAGGATGAGTACAGCTTACCCTGTAGCAAAGCAAAACAAAAAATCCAACATCCTTGATAAGGGGAGCCCTGTTGACTCGGGTCAGCGGTTTATACAGTGGTACCTCAGGTTACATACGCTTCAGGTTACATACGCTTCAGGTTACAGACTCCGCTAACCCAGAAATAGTGCTTCAGCTTAAGAACTTTGCTTCAGGATGAGAACAGAAACTGTGCTCTGGCGGCGCGGCAGCAGCAGGAGGCCCCATAAGCTAAAGTGGTGCTTCAGGTTAAGAACAGTTTCAGGTTAAGAACGGACCTCCGGAGCGAATTAAGTACTTAACCTGAGGTACCACTGTATAGTCTAGCAGCCTATTCTCACAGTGACCAACCAGATGCCTACAACAGTGGTTCCTAATTGGTGGTCTGCAGACCCCAGGGTGTCCACGTGACCCACCCAGGGGTTCTGTGGCACATGCCCTTCAACTGTTTGGGCCATCCTGTTGGGGCGGGCAAATAATAATAATAATAATAATAATAATAATAATAATAATAATAATAATAATAATAATAATAATATATTATTATTTATACCCTGCTTATCTGGCTGGGCTTCCCCAGCCACTGTGAGTGGTTTCCAACAAAATATAAAAATACAGCAATGCATCAAATATTAAAAGCTTCCCTAAACAGATGTCTTCTAAAAGTCTGGTAGTTGTTGTTGTCTTTGACATCTGGTGGGAGGGTGTTCCACAGGGCGGGTGCCACTACCGAGAAGGCCCTCTGCCCGGTTCCCTGTAACTTGGCTTTTCGCAGTGAGGGAACCGCCAGAAGGCCCTTGGCGCTGGACCTCAGTGTCCAGGGAGAACGATGGGGGTGGAGACACTCCTTCAGATATACCGGACCGAGGCCATTTAGGGCTTTAAAGGTCAGCACCAACACTTTGAATTGTACTTGGAAACGTTCTCGTGTGAGAGCTTGGCGCCCAAAAAGTGTGAGATCACAGCAAAAACGCAGGTCACGTGACTTGCATGAGAGTGCGGCTTGGTTTTGTGCTGGGACATGTTGGAGGGTATGGTGACACAGTTCACGTAACAAAAACTACCTCAGAGAGATCAATATTTTCAGAAGTAGACAGTGCACATTGGTACTGAGGCAGCACCGGTTGTTTAAATTTTGCGCCCCTAATGATTTTCAACCCGGGGCAACCGGGTAGTATGGAACACAGTATTCCAAGTGTGGTCATATCATAGATTTGTATAATGGCATTGTGACATTGGCAGGTTTTTTCCAGTCCCTTTCCTAATGATCCCTGACATGGAATTTGCTTTTTCATAGCTGCCACACACTGGATCAACAACTCCATTGATCTTTCCACTGTCTCTAAGGATCTAAGATCTCTCTTCTGGTCAGTCACTGAAGTACAGACCCCACTAGTTTATATGTGAAGCTGGCCAAAAAAAAAAGACCCAGTGTGAATCACTTTACATTGAATTGTGCTTGCCATTTTAGTGACCATTTTACTGATTTAGCTTTTCTGGAGCTCCCTGAAATCCAATTTTGTTTTAACCAAGAATGATTTCATGGTTAATCCTGCAGCAAACCTGGGTTTCTCACTGCTCGTCATCTCAGCAATGCTGAGAAAAAATTATCACCCATCTGCTACTGTAAAAGGTATTTAACATACATTTAAATCTCTTAATTATCACCTGCTGTAATTTTTTGCCTTCCATTTCCCACCTTGATTCTTTTTTCTTCATATACCTGCCAGCTAAGATTTCACTTCATGCATCTAAAGAAGTAGGTTTGAGTCAGCAGAAGTTCATGCCATTAAAAAATGTTAGTCTTTCAGGTGCTACAAAACTCCTTTGTTCTTACTGTAAATGTGAAATAGCACTGGTCATGGGTATAGCCAAGGGAGGGCTGGGGTGGGGGCAGCTGCTCCCCTTAGATCCACAAATATTATTGAAAGTAATCACTTATCTGAGGTTCTGCCCCACCCCCAGCAGAAGCCCCACCCCCAGCAGAAGCCTGCCCTCTGCATTGTCCTATTTATGAGGTATTTTTACCCATGATTTCCCCAAAAAAGCTCAACAACTTAGATTTCATTAAAAAAAGAAGCTCAAAAATCCATTGCACTGGTTCTCTTCTTTGTTAATACACAAACTACTGGTAAGATATCTGTGAGCAGACCAGCTAGTAAAATTTGGCTGTGGGACTAGACATTTTTGCGGAAGTCTTATTAGCAAGGCTGACGTACCTGCAAGCTTTAGATGTCGCTTTTTCAGAACTTGCAAATGCTCGCTTTTCTATCAGTTCTTTCTTCTCATTAAATAAAAGCGCCGGTGATCGTTAATAGATACCTGAGATGATTCTATGTGGCTGAACAAATTACAGTTGCATGGAAAGGGAAGGAGAAAAAACAAAGGGGGTATGTGTGGAACCACTGGAGGGATCCAGCTAAACACCTATGGCTATGTGCTTGCCATTCCTGACCAGGGAGCTGTTAAATGCCTCCTTGTATGCTTTCCTCCTCAGGTGGCGACAGACAAGGTTACAGGGAAGCTGAGTTCTACTCTCTCATGGGTGAAGAACACTGTCAGTCAAATGGCCAGCCAGGTGGCAAGTCCATCTGCTTCATTACACACGGCATCCTCCTCTACCACGCTCTCGACTCCAGCGTTGTCTCCTTTGTCCCCCGCGGAATTGAGTCCCGATGACTTAGAGCTCTTGGCCAAATTAGAAGAGCAAAACAGGTGAGTGGCAGCTTAGCTTTCCTGGCGGTGCTCAGGTTCGGAAATCGGTTCCAGTGGCGGGGCATGTCTTCCAGCTTATTTGTCTGGCCGTTGGCCGCGAGCCGTATAATTACCTGGCAAGGCGATAAGCTCAGCTTGGAAGCTATCCAGTAGCCTGCGGCGTAGCCATTCTGTCATATGCGTCTGCTGCCAGGTGAGTGAGTCTGGGCAACCTGTGGCATGTCGAATTGTGCAGGTGGGTGGCTTGGTTTTAAAACAACAACAACAGCAGCACGTTCCTGTGCTTTCTTGGAAAGCTAAGCTAGTGTGTTCAAAGATGTGGAACATATAATTGCCTTTAAATCTCCCAAGTTTCCATCTGGTTTTTCAGAAGAATTCTTAATCAAGACTTACATACCTTGCATTCCGGTTCAGTTTCATATTCCTCCCCGACCAGACGGACCATAGCTTTTGTCACAATAAAGGGTTGTGACACTACAGCCTTACCTGAATATTGTACATAAGACTGCAGTACAATTGTGTTGTTGTTGTTGTTTTTAATGCCTTCTTGATAGGCTTGAATGCAAAAAAGATCACATTACGGACCTAAAAGTACAATAGTTATAAATACAACTGACTTGAGCAGCGTCTCTTCATCAAGGTCCCTGTGCTTTGGCGTTTTGTGTTCTGACTTGGCCTTGTCCACACGGCAAGCCAAACCATGGCTTAATTTGTGATTGTGCCTCCCCCCACCCCCACCCCCAGCTGCTACATGCAGCACAAATAGTTCCCCCTGTTTTGTGAACCCAGATCATAGTTCACTTGCTTGTTGCAAACCAACTTGTGAGTGCTAAACAAAAAAAATAAGCCAAGAACAAACCTTGACTGGTCATTCTAGTTTTCCACGTGTAGTTTGTTTGAAACAGATAAAGCATACCACGATCTGGGGCCATGCAACAAGACAAGCTAGACTATGGTTGGTTTGTGACGCGTGTGTCACCCACAGGGACTGGCAGGAAGAACATTCACAGTTCAAAGCAAGCTGTGTATGTAGTTGTGGTTGATTGCTATAAACAGTGCAACTACAGGAGTGTTACAGGTACCCATTGTATACCAGCTGTCCCTTATCACCACTGTCAAAACTATCCCTTCTATGTCATTGCCAAAGTATTTTAAATTTTAAATTACTATTTTTCTTGATGGAATACGGTCTTGCTGTGCTAAAGCTCTAGTTTGGTGGTTTTTTTGTTTTGTTTTGTTTAAGAAGCTGGTGTTTCATGTTTCGTGTATTGATTTGTGACCTTTTGATGGCCGCTTTCAACAATTTTTGTTTGTTTCTTAATTTGGTTGTGAGTCTCCAAGAGACTGTCCTGTGTTAGGCAAATAAGATGAATATATTTTCTTCTAAATCCTCTCTCCCTGTAGCACTCAGCTAGAACAGTAGTTATCTGTCCTCCTAAAAACAAGTCATGAATGCCAGCAAGGATATATCCATGTGCCTATCTTTCTAATTTTATACACTTCAGTAGGTTTTGTTGTTGTTGTGTCCTCTTTTTCTTTTAGAGTGCCTTTTGTGTCATTTCATTTTATCACAGATCTCTCCTAGTCCATCCATTCTCTGTTTCACTTTTGCTCTCTTTCTCTGTTTGGGTAACATATTCTTCGGAAAACGGAAGTAACTATTTTCAGGTGCTTGTATGTGTGTGTTCTTAAAATGGGAAATTCCTTTAGATTTACTGTAATCCTAAGAGATCAAAGTGGAATACCAGTGTTTAGAAAGCCTTATTGAAAACGTGCTTAGAAACCTGAGGAATTGCCTGCTTTCACTCACGAAATGTATGAACCTAACAGTTCTTCAGAGCTCTGCAGGATTCAGATTACACATTCCGTCACTGTGGAAAACAAACTTTGACCTGAGCATGTGCAAAAGATTTGACAAAAACCGGAAGTGTGAAAAAAAGGAAGTAGGGAACCTTTCTCTGGACAAGTACTCGGTTTCTTTATTTTTTTAAGTCACACGGGGTTAAGTTCCCCTCCAATATAAATTGGGATGGTTCATTCTTAACCAATCACGAATCTGTTTGAGGAACGTAAATCATTGATGGAAATGAAGTGGTTTCTTTTCTACTGACTGCTTACGTTATCATAAACTGCAGATTCTGAATTAAAAAGGAGCCATGGACTTATCAAGGTAAGGATTACAGCAGAGAATTAGGATAAATACTTCAAAATACAAACGTTTGCCCCAGTCCGGGTTGCAAAATTATGACTTGTTATGGTGAAGTATTTGTTTCATTCTTCAAGAGTAGACAACCGCGCTTTCTATGCTTATCTGGAGTTTGGACTTGTTTACTGCACTGCTTGTAAGGGAAAGGTTTTCTTTGTGTTTTGCAAATGTAAGGAACGTAGCAGTTTTGCCTTGTAGGCCAAGTTGGGTAAGAAATTATTAAATTTCATGAGCCATGTCTTAACATTCGAAAAGTAGTCCATCACTTGCACACTGATGGTAAGAGTTCCAGTTCCAAATCTTGTATTTGAGCCTTGTGATTCCTTTTCTCCCTGCTTTCCCGTCCTGTGCCCTACCCTAATTTTTAGTTACGGATAATGCTCATGTCTTGCCTGTTCAGGTAAATAATTGCTGTTTTAACTGAGTTCAAGGTTGATTTAAACATAAACAGTGACAGAAAAGCTATTGTTACAGCTGATTCATAAGCTTATGATGATCTTAAATGCTAAAAAAGCTAAGGAAGTAGAAATGGAGCAGCGCCTGCTGTAAGTCTCCCTTCCCGCCTCCAGAACATTAATTCTATATTCCCTGGGTTAATGTTAAGCCATAAAGTGGTCTAGTTCTATCATAGGTGGCTCATTCCCTCAACAGTTTATGAGAATTTGTCGTTCTCTTTGTTAACTGGCAATTTTCATTAAGCTAACAACTGGAAATAGGGATGCGGGTGACGCTGTGGGTTAAACCACAGAGCCTAGGACTTGCTGATCAGAAGGTCGGCGGTTCGAATCCCCACGACAGGGTGAGCTCCCGTTGCTTGGTCCCTGCTCCTGCCAACCTAGCAGTTCGAAAGCATGTCAAAGTGCAAGTAGATAAATAGGTACCGCTCCAGCGGGAAGGTAAGCAGCATTTCTGTGCACTGCTCTGGTTCGCCAGAAGCGGCTTAGTCATGCTGGCCACATGACCCAGAAACTGTACGCCGGCTCCCTCGGCCAATAAAGCGAAATGAGTGCCGCAACCCCAGAGTCGCCCGCGACTGGACCTAACGGTCAGGGGTCCCTTTACATTTAATACTTAGCTACAACTTGTTCACACATCAAGAATGGAATTGCCAGCAAACACATTTCCCCTAAATGTGTGTATTCTATTACTGCAAATATAGAATGGGGAAACATGGGCAGATCAGGAGCAGGGGATATACTTGAGCTTTTCAATACCTTCTGATTCTTCCTGGCAAATGCCCCCTTTCCATTTTTGGAGTCTGGCTTTGACACCCATCCACACCCACCTGTGTGTTCCATTTCTCCCCTTAATAATTCTACCTTTTGATTTGTGAGCTTTATTAAATACTCTCTTACCGGGGGGGGGGGGGAACCATTTCAAAGAACAAGGTTCTGATTCCAGTGCTAAAATATTTAAACTTGGTTTGTTTGTTACTTTGTTTAGTCTCAAAGGGTAATCAAGGAGGTAGTGCAAACAAGCGTGCTTAAAGTTTAGTTCATGGCAGAGCTGTCAATTTCAAATGCAAAATCTGGCCTGTTCTTTTCAATACGTCCAGAAGATTCAAAGTGTTTTGTGTTTACCGCAGATTGTTGGAGACCGACAGCAAATCGCTGCGCTCCGTCGATGGGTCAAGAAGAAACAGCGGATCCTCACTTGTTTCTAGTTCATCAGCTTCTAGCAACCTCAGCCACCTCGAGGAAGATTCCTGGATCCTTTGGGGAAGAATTGTGAATGATTGGGAAGATGTGCGGAAAAAGAAAGAGAAGCAAATTAAGGTTTGTTGATTGGCAGTGTTCAAAATCATTAGTCGTTGGCAGTGTCCGCATTTAGAAATATCACTCTCTAAAATCTGGCGGTTCAGAATGTGATGCCTGGCATCGTAGACTGTGATAGACAGTAAAATGTAATTATGTTCAATTACGTGTTCAATATTATCCTTTTTTGCCTTTTTTTGGTCTTTCTGCTAACACATCCTTCTTAAAAAATGAGAATATGTGCGCATGAATATGAGGATTTTTGTAAACTGCACGCTTTGAGATTATTGCAAGTAGAGCAGTTAATAAATAAACACTCATCAATTTATTTATTTTTTACGCTCTAGGAACTTGTTCGAAAAGGGATACCGCATCATTTCCGAGCAATAGTTTGGCAGCTTTTATGCACAGCTCAAAATATGCCAATTAAGGATCAATATTCGGAACTCTTGAAAATGACTTCACCTTCTGAAAAGCTTATAAGAAGGGACATTGCTAGGACATACCCCGAGCACGACTTTTTTAAAGAAAAAGACAGCCTTGGGCAGGAGGTTTTATTTAATGTAATGAAGGTAAGTCAGCAGCTCATATCAGATAAGTAATTGTTTTAAGCAAATATTTGCTTTGAAACTGCGATTTTATTTATATTTTGATTTAAAACTGCCGTTTTATTTATGTTTGATAAAGTGTAAGTCCATATTTTAATGGTTTTTTAAACGTAAATCATAAATCTTAGACTCTTTCATGGATTAAGCAGTATATAAATATGAAATGTTCACGCTGACACTAAACTTAAGCCGTGACACCCAAGCTATGTCTCTATATACTGAGCATATTGTTGCACGGCACCCCAGTCTCCAAGCAGTGCATGATTCCAGGGGTTCCAAGCCTTGGATTCAAACAGAAATCAAACATTGCCCTGTTTTTCTCTCCCCCAGCATCAGTGTTTTTCTAACTACAGTGGTTGTTGTTGTTTAGTTGTTTAGTCGTGTCCGACTCTTCGTGACCCCATGGACCAGAGCACGCCAGGCACTCCTGTCTTCCACTGCCTCCTGCAGTTTGGTCAAACTCATGCTGGTAGCTTCGAGAACACTGTCCAACCATCTCGTCCTCTGTCATCCCTTTCTCCTTGTGCCCTCCATCTTTCCCAGCATCAGGGTCTTTTCCAGGGAGTCTTCTCTTCTCATGAGGTGGCCAAAGTATTGGAGCCTCAGCTTCAGGATCTGTCCTTCCAGTGAGCACTCAGGGCTGATTTCCTTAAGAATGGATAGGTTTGATCTTCTTGCAGTCCATGGGACTCTCAAGAGTCTCCTCCAGCACCATAATTCAAAAGCATCAATTCTTCAGCAATCAGCCTTCTTTATGGAACTACAGTTCTTAACTTGAAGCACCACTTTAGCTAATGGGGCCTCCCGCTGCCGCCGCACAATTTCTGTTCTCATCCTGAAGCAAAGTTCTTAACCCGAGGTACTATTTCTGGGTTAGCGGAGTCTGTAACCTGAAGCGTATGTAACCTGAAGCGTATGTAACCTGAGGTACCACTGTACCACCTAGCCATTTGCCATCTCACACAGATCCACTTCCTTCATTCCCCTAAACAGCCCATCACCCAGACAGATCACTAAAACAATCTTTTACTTAATAACAATTTAAACAATTTATTTAACTAAAACAATAACATTATAGCATATGTATCCATGTTTGCTAACTGATGTGGTTAAACTTTTTTTAAAAAAAACAAAACCCAAAAACCTTAGCACACGTGAAAAACTCAAATCCTTATTTCCTGATGAATAGCCTTTGGACTATAATGTGACTTAAATAGAAAACTATCTTTAGATTTTTCCTCCAAAAGCAATTTAAATCCGATTTTTAATTTTTTTTAAACCATTAATTTTTAGCCACCCTGATCCCTTGGTATAACCTAGCGTAAGACTCACTTTTTTTACACTTGTGTACATACATGCACATGAATTTACCGTATTTTTCGCTCTATTGGACGCACCGGACCACAGGACGCACCTAGTTTTTACAGGGGAAAATCAAGGAAAAAAATATTATCCCTCCCCCCCAGCCCCAAAGAGCAACGGACAGGCTGCGTGCAGCCTGTTTGCTTCTCCCAGAGCTTCTCGGGGCTGCGGGGGAAGCCCGGGTTCCCCCACCAGCCCCAAAGAGCAAAGAAGCCAAGACAGCGCACGGGATCCATAGCCGCGCAACCTCTCCAGCCAGGAGCTAAACCTCTCCAGCGCGGCTAAAGAAGACAAGGCAGTGAGCGCGATCCATCCCACTCACTGCCCTGGCTTCCTCTTTAGCCTTGCGCAGCATCTTTAGTCTTGCGCAACGGGATGGATTGCGCCCGCTGTCCACCGGGGCTGGACTAGATGACTCCTGGGGTTCCCTTCCAACCCTGCAATTCTATGACCTCGGAAGGTGTTTGGGGTCTCCACCACTGGAGGCTTTTAAGCAGCGGTTGGGGGACCATCTGTCTGGCGTTCTTTAGCTGTGATTCCTACATTGTGAGGGGGCTGGGCTAGATGACCCTCGGGTGGCCCTCCCAACTCTATACAGTCCTACAGTTCTGCAGCAGGAGATCCACAGCCACTTAGAATCATAGAATCATAGAGTTGGAATAGACCACAAGGGCCATCGAGTCCAATCCCCTGCCAAGCAGGAAACACCATCAGAGCACTTCACACAATGCCCACACCATCAGAGCACTTCACACAATACCCACCATCAGACCACTTCACACAATGCCCACTCCCAATTTTCATCTGAGAGACATGTGGCTTCAGTGTCTAGGCAGGTACCCCCCTACCTGCCACACTTCCCCCACCCCACTTAAGCTAAGGGAATTCCTGCCCAGAGAAGCTCCCAGGTGAGGCAAGGGTTAAGATCTACCTCTGATAGAGGCACGCAAGGCTAAAGAGGAAGCCAGGGCAGTGGGATGGATCTCGCTCCTTGCCCTGGCTTCCTCTTTAGCCTTGCGAAGCCTCCTCCCCCCTCCCCCCCGCTGGAGAGGCGCGCAAGTCTAAAGAGGAAGCCAGGGCAGCGAACGGGATGGATCGCGTTCCCTGCCCTGGCTTCCTCTTTAGCCTTGCGAAGCCTCCCCCCCCCCCCAGAGGCGCGCAAGTCTAAAGAGGAAGCCAAGGCAGCGAACGTGATGGATCGCGTTCCCTGCCCTGGCTTCCTCTTTAGCCTTGCGAAGCCTCCTCCCCCCCCCCAGGCGCGCAAGTCTAAAGAGGAAGCCAAGGCAGCGAACGTGATGGATCGCGTTCCCTGCCCTAGCTTCCTCTTTAGCCTTGCGAAGCCTCCTCCCCCCCCAGGCGCGCAAGTCTAAAGAGGAAGCCAAGGCAGCGGACGGGATGGATCGCGTTCCCTGCCCTGGCTTCCTCTTTAGCCTTGCGAAGCCTCCTCCCCCCCCCCAGGCGCGCAAGTCTAAAGAGGAAGCCAAGGCAGCGGACGGGATGGATCGCGCTCGCTGCCCTGGCTTCCTCTTTAGCCTTGCGAAGCCTCCCCCCCCCCAGAGGCGCGCAAGTCTAAAGAGGAAGCCAAGGCAGCGAACGTGATGGATCGCGTTCCCTGCCCTGGCTTCCTCTTTAGCCTTGTGAAGCCTCCTCCCCCCCCCCCAGGCGCGCAAGTCTAAAGAGGAAGCCAAGGCAGCGGACGGGATGGATGCGTTCCCTGCCCTGGCTTCCTCTTTAGCCTTGCGAAGCCTCCTCCCCCCCAAGGCGCGCAAGTCTAAAGAGGAAGCCAAGGCAGCGAACGGGATGGATCGCGCTCGCTGCCCTGGCTTCCTCTTTAGCCTTGCGAAGCCTCCTCCCCCCCCCCAGAGGCGCGCAAGTCTAAAGAGGAAGCCAAGGCAGCGAACGGGATGGATCGCGCTCGCTGCCCTGGCTTCCTCTTTAGCCTTGCGAAGCCTCCTCCCCCCCCCCCAGGCGCGCAAGTCTAAAGAGGAAGCCAAGGCAGCGAACGGGATGGATCGCGCTCCCTGCCCTGGCTTCCTCTTTAGCCTTGCGAAGCCTCCCCCCGGCTGGAGAGGTTGTGCAAGGCTTTTCTAGAGGAGGGAGAAGGGACTGACTGGCGGTGTCAGTCCCTTCTCCCTCTCGGGGAAAAGCCCGCAAGAGCCGCGCGACGCTTGTGTGGGGCTCTTGAGGGCTTTTCCTGCCAGCCTCCCCCCTGCATTCGCTCCATAGGACGCACAGACTTTTCCCCTTAGGTTTTAAGACGGGAAAAGTGCGTCCTATGGTGCGAAAAGTACGGTATATTTATGAGTATTCATCGGCTGTATGTGTACTCCAAATTAGAAGGCAAAATGGGGTAGTTGGCAGAAGGTTTTTGCATTTCTGAGTCAGATCCCATCATTAACAAGGTGTTTCATGACAGATGAGGACTCCCCAGTCTGCTACTGGGTATCTCTGTGGTTTGGCTCTACGGAAAAATTCGCCACCCTAAGCAATGAAAACAAGTTGACTGGTAAAAGTCCCAGATCTTTGAAGGGAGAAAGGGAGATCTTTTTGATGGCTAAGACTAGCTTTCAGTCACAGTGAATTATTTTCCTATGGTGTACCAATCACAGTGATTTAAAGGTAAAGGGTAAAGGGACCCCTGAGCATTAGGTCCTGTCATGACCGACTCTGGGGTTGCGGTGCTCATCTCGCTTTACTGGCTGAGGGAGCCGGCGTACAGCTTCCGGGTCATGTGGCCAGCATGACTAAGCCGCTTCTGGCGAACCAGAGCAGCACATGGAAACACTATTTACTTTCCCGCCGGAGTGGTACCTATTTATGTACTTGCACTGCATGCTTTCGAACTGCTAGGTTGGCAGGAGCAGGTACTGAGCAACGGGAGCTCACCCCGTCGCAGGGATTCGAATCGCCGACCTTCTGATCGGCAAGCCCTAGGCTCTGTGGTTTAACCCCAGTGCCACCCGCGTTCCTCATAGTAATTTAGGGGAGGGCTTAAAAGTTTTTTGTTTTAAAACAAAGGAAACGTCCATAACTTTTGGTTCTCAAGCAGCGTAGCATATAAGCCAGTATATCGTAGATCTCGACTGCTCCATTTTCTTCCATCTGCATTTTTCATCTTTCAAAGACATTAACTGCTGCTAGATTGGGTCCTGCATATCATATGGCTCATGTGAGTAAGACTTCCATGAGAGAAATACTGGAATGTAGCACGTGGACTGACCTTTGGGAAATTACTTGGGCTCATCAATTGCAATTAGACTTTCTGACAGCGAAGGGAAGAATTACCCTGTTGTTGCAAGTTAGGCACATCTGTTGTAGACATTCAGCCAGCCAAGAGAATGAGCTCATGTTGAACTGTCAATTGACTTTTTCATACGAATGCACTCGAAACATTTCCTGCTGATTGCTGTTTCCTTTTGATTGGAAGTGTGGTGCAGCTCGTTATTTGTGCATTGCGCAGCACATCAGAGGTGGTATACGTAATCAACACGCTTTCCTTTTTTAATGCCCTGGAATATAAAATATGCAAATATACAGCTGGAAGGGTGGGGATAACCAGGAGACCGACACTCATATCTCTCAAATCAGAAACCTTAGAAAGGAAGATCTCAGCTCTGTTTTGGACATGTATTTAACAGCTATAGTGGGAGTTCTTGTACAGCATGGAGGGAAGCCTTCTTGATTTCAAGGATAAGTTCAGCCTTCTGCCCCACTTTCAACCAGTAGCACACATGCAAATGTTGACCGCCTACCAGTTAGGATTGCTGGTTTTTCACTTAGCACATTGGGGGGTAGCAGAGGGGTAAAATTGCAAACATGTCTTGCCTCTACACTCCTTCGCACAATCTGCACACAGCTCCTTCTGTGCTTATGTCCTTATACCAGCCCTACTAGTACAAAGGTTGAGAAAAGAGCCCATTAGGCAAATTTCCAGGTACATCTGTTGCTCACCGTTCTTTTTTCCCCTTTTCCATTCCTCGTATGCCATTCCTGTTGCTGCCTCCAGTCTTCCTTCCTGAAGCCCTCTGCTTCCTTCACTTCCCCACACTTTCTATGAGTGCTCATTTGACCTTTGGGTACTGTACTTTTCCTCCGACGTACAGATCTGCTTCCATTATACTAGCACCGCCACGTAATTGATTGCCTCTTCCTCTTGCCATGTGTTTGTGGCATCCTAGCATCTCAGCCTGTAGCCAGGATCCTTGCAGGCTAGCATGCATAAAACCTCTGGGTTTCAGTAGAATGTAAACTTAATTCTATATTAGCAGAACCTCTGTGCACTTCTTGTTTCTTGTGTTAAAGAATAATAAGGATGCTATTGACGGTGATGTGCCCAAGAAACCTGAAGTCTACAACCTGTATGAATTAAAGGGTGCCAAAATGACTTCTCGTCTTCCCCTGAATTGGCTCTGGAGGGTCTCTCTTCGGAGCAGATTTTAAGAGGCACATGGCAGGCTGCAGGGGGAGGAGATGAAGGGGAAGTTCCTTTCCATGTCTTGGCAGCCATTCTTGTGCATGAACACTATTGCATACGACCCTGTGCACATTGATCAAATTCGAACCATTTCTTTTGGCTACTTCTGCATTTACTGCTCAAGACAGGGGCAGTGATGCGGGGGCAGAGATGGAAAACCGTATCCAGCGACTTCTCTGAGTTTTGAAATGTTAGCAGGCAAGTCCCCACATGCTTCTGCAACAATAAGAGCTAAAAACATGCTTGAAAGGTAATAGGTAGCATCCTCGAGAAGCAGAATTTTGTGACCGCCACCATATTCTGTGCTCCTTTGGATATTGGAAGTGGTTTGCCTTGTAGTGTAAACCAGAGTGGTGTAATATTTGTAGAGTGCGGCACCAGAACCTGGGAGGGCAGCGTTCGAATCCCCCACTCAGCCATGAACCTCACTGGGTGAGCTTGGAGTCAGTCACCAACTCTCAGTCTATCCTACCTCACAGGTTTGTTGTGAAGATGAAATGGGGGAGGAGGAGAACCATGTATGTACCCCACTATTCTTTTTTGTGGCTTAGGGCCCTTGTATTTATGGGACCGCCTCTCCTGGTATGCCCCGCAGAGGACCTTAAGGTCCATGAATAATCATAGTTTAGAGGTCCTGGACCCTAAGGAAGTCAGATTATCCTCCACCAGGGCCAGGGCCTTCTCAGTGATGGCTCCAACCTGGTAGAGACCATGAGACCAGGGCCCTGCAGGATTTAATTTCCTTCCGCAGGGCCTGTAAGACAAAGCTATTCCTCCTGGCTTTCAATTTGAATTTAGCCTGATCTTTTATTCCCCTTCCTTCCCTCCCCCTCCCCTTTTTATGAAGATTACCCGCTCTGGGATCCCACAGCTAATTCTCCCCTGGTCTCCTCACTGGCCCAAATAGAACTAATTTAGCCAGCTAGCCCTGGTGATCATCTAATGTTTATTGGATGAATTTCCCCTCTAAATTGATTTTTGAATTCCAAATTTATTGTTATTCACGTTTTATACTGTATTTTATGCTGTTTTTGTTGCATCAATTAAGTGTTTTAAATTTGTTGTTAGCCACCCTGAGCCCAGTTTTCTGAACCAGGAAGGGCGGGGTATAAATAAAAATTTATTTATTACTTATATTTGGAAGAAAAGTTGGTATTTAAATGTGATGGGTTTTGGAAGCAGATGTGCTGTGATTTCTGCTGTTTGGAGTCTTACCAGTTTTAAAAAAACATTTTCTAGGCTTATTCATTAGTGGACCGCGAGGTTGGTTACTGCCAAGGAAGTGCTTTCATTGTTGGATTGCTTCTCATGCAGGTAAGTAAACCACACGGCTTCGCAAAACTATATATTACTTTGGAATTTTGCTTTGTCCAAAGCAGTATGGGATGATGATAAAGCGTAACACTGGATCCACGAACTGGGGCTCTTCTTGTGGGGTATCTTAACTGGTCTTTACCACAGACTTTGAATGCACATTGTTTTACTGTAACAGTTCAGAAAATTCTAAGCCCGGGCTTAATGTGAGTCAGGCTGGAGCCTTGCTTCTTGTTGATCTTCTGGTGGCTAGCCCCTAGAATGTAAATGTGTATTTGTTCCCTGCTTGTTAAAAGAGAAATGTTTGGCCACACGTAGCTTTCCCCCTGGCCCCAGGCACAATGACGTTCATTCTGCAGAGATGTGATAGAATATAGTAACAGAAAACCTGTTCTACGGGATAAAAATTCCTGGACAGACTTCCCCAGCATGGCTTTCATAACCCACTAACTCTCCTGGCTATTATTTTTATTATTATTTAATTTTAAAAACCCTACTGCAATGTTTAACATTGGCCAGAGGTTGCAAGTGTTTGAAGGCAATGACAACAGTCAGACAAGCAAATCTCCGTTTAATAAGCCAAGTTATGCCTGATCTTCTTTCGTGCAAATGCTTCATTCTTCCCTTCACACAAGACTCAGGACAAGCCAGGAAACTTAACTATGGCTTGCCTTTACATCTGAACTAGCAGCTAATGATTTCCACATCCGAGCTTGCTTGGAAGCCAACTTCAAGCCCCAATGGCATCCTGTTCTGCCTGTTTGGAAGCCATCGGCCATAGTGCCCTGGTTTAAATGCAACGATGAACTATGGTTAGCTTGCAGCTTCCTGACTTGTTCCCTCCCATGGAGAAGCAGGTGAAGCAGCTGTGTGCAGGAGCCAAAATCTTGTGCATGCTCATGAATCCGAAAATGGATAATCCAAATATGGCCAGTGCTTCCAAACCTGGGTGTGAGCTCGTAATGTAGGGAGTATCTACATTACACTGAGGTCCAGCGCCGAGGGCCTTCTAGCGGTTCCCTCATTGCGAGAAGCAAAGCTACAGGGAACCAGGCAGAGGGCCTTCTCGGTAGTGACGCCCACCCTGTGGAATGCCTTCCCATCAGATGTCAAAGCGATCAACAATTACCTGACATTCAAAAGACATCTTAAGGCAGCCCTCTTCAGGGAAGTTTTTAATGTGTGATTTTAGTGTATTTTTGGTTTCTGTGGAAGCCGCCCAGAGTGGCTGGGGAAACCCAGCCAGATGGGCGGGGTACAAATAAATAATAATAATAATAATAATAATAATAATAACAACAACAACAAAACAACAACAACAACAACAACAACAACAACAACAACAATAATAATAATAATAATAATAATTTATCTGCAATGCTTTTTCCATGTAACCACAACTGCCACAGTGAGACTACCAAGCCACGAGGACTTGAGAAACAGCAGTTCTCTTTTCACTTGTTCAGATACTGCAATAAAAAAGAGCTACAGATGAAAATTGGTTGTGAAGGGCTAGGAAACATCATTTCTCCCCCCCCCCCGCCCCCCGGATGTATACCTGTATGATTCCTGTAGCCACGTGGTATTGGAAACTTTGGGGGCTTTTTTAGGGTGACTATGACAACGAGTAATGAGCTCCTGACTTGGTTCTCCTTCGAAACAGATGCCCGAGGAGGAAGCGTTTTGCGTGTTCGTTAAATTAATGCAAGATTACCGACTTCGAGAACTCTTCAAGCCAAGTATGGCTGAGCTTGGCCTTTGTATGTATCAGTTTGAATGGATGATACAGGTATATATAGATATATATGATATCGTTTACCAGATGCATGCTTTGTAGTTCATTTATTTTTGTTTTTAAAATTGCAGATATTTCCCACTTTCTCAGCAGTGGGTTAGGAGAACTGGGTGGCAGAGAGGTGGAAGGCCGTAAATTAAAAGCACTTCCGAAAGGAATGGTGTGCAGAGAATTGGCCAGAGTTCAGGAAGTGGAGAGCAGCGCTTCAGTCTATAAACCCTGCTGAACTAAGAAAGTTGAACAGCTTTGTCTCCAGTATTTTGTTCACACTCCCTTGTTATCCCTATTTTAATACTCTCAGTAAGAGAGAACATCAGTGCTTCATAACCATTAGATGGGTATTGATGCTTTCACACAGCAAAATGCAGAGCAATTCAGTCTGAGGTAAATTACAGTGAACTCTAATCAGTGTGTGGCCTTCAGATGATATAAATCATATTCTTGAAAGAGAGAGACCACCATTTCAAAGTGTAGTCCTTTAAATATATAGATAGATAGATGCTTATTTTATGATTTATGAAAGTCTTAACTAAAAAACCCCAACAACTGTAAATTTTCTTTCAGGAGCAACTGCCAGAGCTGCATGTACATTTTCAAGCTCAGAGTTTTCATACCTCTATGTATGCCTCGTCATGGTTCTTAACTATTTTTCTTACATCTTTCCCATTACCAATTGCAACAAGAATATTTGATATCTTTATGTCTGAGGTAAGCTATTGTCTAATGCCTGTTGTCACAATCAAAACACTGTATCTCCCAAGGCAACTCTTTCTGATGTAGACTGTGGTTGTTAGTTGGGTTCAAGGGTGCCAACTTGAATAAAATATTATAGGGGTCCAGGTAAGGGCCGCCCCCACATAATTGATCACATGACACAACACATGCACACCATTTGAATGACAATGCCCATCAATTTTGGGGGGGCGGTCCCCTTAAATATTTTACTGGGGGGTGGAAAGAACCTCGGTCCCTAGCAGTTGGCCCTATGCTTGGGTTAAACTTGACATTATGTGTCAATCTAAGAAGAGCTTCATTTGTTTTAAGTGCGGCGCTGAAATCTGTCCATATTAATTTTGTCAGTATTCAGCTAAATGGGAAAATATATTTATATTAGATATCAGAAATGCTTACCTGAAATAAAACACATACTTTATTCCTAGGGTTTGGAGATAGTGTTTCGAGTTGGCTTAGCACTACTCCAAATGAATCAAGCAGAATTGATGCAGCTCGACATGGAAGGGATGTTACAAGTAAGCTAAATGTGACGTCGACATATCAAATTGCTGGAATGTTTGCGTATAATGTTGGTATTAATTACCGTGACGGTGTGCTTTGTTTTTAGCACTTTCAGAAGGTCGTTCCGCGTCAGTTTGATGGTGGGCCAGATAAATTAATCCAAGCAGCTTACCAGGTCAAATACAATGCAAAAAAGATGAAAAAGTAGGTAGTACGTTTTGCATAAAATAGCATCTGTGCTCTAAAACAGTTGCTGGGTTTTGAATTGCTTTAAAATCTTCTTAATGTGCTTCCATTTAAGAGTCTCGGCAGTTTCTTTGCCAATGATACTAACTAGAGTACTGTGTATCACACTCGGGGGGGGGGGGGGAATACATCAGCCACCTTGGCCTATGTTACTATGTTATCATACCTCATGTTACAGACACTTCAGGTTTCGTGTTATTGGGTTGTGGACCGCGGGAAACCCAGAAGTACCGTAAGGGGTTACTTCTAGGTTTCACTGCTCGCGCATGCGCAGAAGCGCCAAATTGCGCCTGCGCAGATGCGGCGCTTCAGGATGTGAACACTGCGGGTTGCGGACGTGCCTCTGTCATGGATTACGTCCGCACCCCGAGGTTCCACTGCATGCAAAAGCATTGTTAGCAAAGTAACTTTATCCAGATCAACTGAAAATCACAAAATGGCAAACTAGTTATTGAGCTTCAGAAATTCTTCAGGCAAAACAGACAAGTGTGCCACTGAAAAAGAGCTTGATGGAGATTTGTGTATCAAAAGCTACTGTTTAGGACCTGATGGGCAAAAATAAAATTAATATCTGTTTTTGGATAGTATCTATTCCTGTTGTTGCATTCATGGAAACCTTTGAGCCGAGTGGAAGCTTCTGTTTTTGCCTGTGCCCTTCTTCCCCTCTCAGCTCTTTAATTCATATAAGTCTCCACTGGATCAAAGAATCTCCGGGGAACTAAAGGGGTCCCATTAGATATAAAGTCTTAACTTCCTTTCTTTTAAGAAAAACAATCTTAGCAGATCTACTGCTAAGGCCCTTTTTTGTTTTGTTTAGAAATCAATCTTAGCACACTGCACTTTAGCTATGGGCTTTTGAAATGGGCTTCACAATTCCCATTTATAATTGCTTATTGAAAGCAGTACAACTTGGTGTATGTTTTCTGTTGAGTTCTAAATGAGGCCTCAATTGCTGAAGCATGGGCACTTAATTCATGTATCGACAATTTCACGCAACAGTTTTCCTACAAGTGGATAGCTCAGTTGGTTAGAGCGTGGTGCTCATAATGCCAGGGTTGCAGGTACTATCCCCGTATGGGACAGCTGCATATTCCTGCATTAGAAGGTCGGCGGTTCGAATCCCCATGACGGGGTGAGCTCCCATTGCTCGGTCCCAGCTCCTGCTAACCTAGCAGTCTGAAAGCACACAAAAAATGCAAGTAGATAAATAGGTACCGCTCCGGTGGGAAGGTAAACGACGTTTCCATGTGCTGCTCTGGTTTTGCCAGAAGCGGCTTAGTCATGCTGGCCACATGACCCGGAAAAACTGTCTGCGGACAAATGCCAGCTCCCTTGGCCAGTAAAGCGAGATGAGCGCCGCAACCCCAGAGTTGTCTGCGACTAAACTGTCAGGGGTCCTTTCCCTTTTAAGGATATAGATAGGAAGAAGAGGTTTACCTTGTTGTGTGCAGATTTCACAAGTTTTCTTTTTGCCAAGCACATGCTGGCAGGTATTGCTTTCCAGCAAGTAAACTTACAGCAAAATAGGCACTTGTGTGAACTACTCCATGGTGATGTTTTGTGTGGTTTTCTTTTTCTACTTCACTATGTGTGTTAAAACAAAACCTCATGTACCTTAAGACCATAGACATGGTGAAAAGAATGACAAAGAATCGTGCCTTTTTAATGGACTTACAGTTTCAGGGTAAAGGAGAGGAAAATCAGGTTAAGTGAATGTAAAACAAAAGCTTTGGTGGGAGTCAAGCAGAGGAATATTGACAGACAATCTGCACATTACTTATTCTGTTCAGCACATGCACACAATACAGTCATACCTCGGGTTGAATGTGCTTCAGGTTGAGCATTTTCAAGTTACGCTCCGCGGCAACCGGAGGTAACAGAGCGTGTTACTTCTGGGTTTCGCTGCTCGCGCATGCGCAGAAGCGGCAAAACACGACCTGCGCACATGCAGACGCACAGTCGCATCTTACGTTCTATTCAGGCTGCGAACGGGGCTCCGGAATGGATCCCGTTCGCATCCCGAGGTACCACTGTACTAAAAAAAAGTCTTAATTTTTTTTCTTCAGGTTAGAAAAAGAATATACCACTATAAAAACAAAAGAAATGGAAGAGCAAGTTGAAATTAAAGTAAGTGGCATTTTGTGCGAGAGTGTTGTAACTAATGTGGATATTTTCAATCCTTACCTGGGCAGCAGGGACTATATGCATGCTGTCCTGAGGTTCTTGGAAGAAAGGCAGGATACGAAGGTAATGAATAAATAACAAGTCTTTTGTGGAGGCAAGTGCCATATTAACTTTCCATAGTGCATCCTCATTTATTATGGAAAGCTAATATAGTACCTGTAACTTTCCACTTTTCAAAGGTACATTTAAAACAAAGCTGCAGTGAAAGATGTGTGGGCTGGGATATGATCGTTTTGTGGAGGAATATGTAAGAAAATAAAACACTTATGTGGCAGGCTCCCTCAGTAAAGATGCGAGCGAGGGAATGTGGCTGGGTTTGGGGTGCTTTCAAAGTTAGACACTCCCTGGGAGTAACGCTTGAGAGGTCTGAGCTTCTCTGTACGTTGCAGGGTTTGCTAATATTGATGATGTGAAAAGAAAACCCGTGACCATTTATCCCTCAAAGTAAGGATCGGAAGCAAAACTGGAATTTTACTTAAACACACTCAATGAGGATTAAAGCCTAATGGTGACCCTGATAAGGCACAGAGCTTTTGTTCCAGTCAGAAATGCTTTACAGAAATAACTGAGAACTTTACTTAAAACTTCCACTTTAGAACTGTTTCTAATTAAACAGATTCTGCCTTGAATGGCTGTTTGTCCTGCCTGTAAGAACTCTTCCAGCCCACTTCTAGGATCCTTTCCTTCCCCTCAGGGAAATACCCGTGAGTTGCCCTGCCTAGCAAAGCCCTGTCCACCCATCCCAAGTCCTTTCCAAGCACTATCTCACAGTTTTAACTGTCAGCTTCTCTCTTTTAACTCTCTGTTCTCTCCTGACTGGTTGACACTCCACCCTGCTGTTTGCAGCAGCGTCACCCAAAGTGACCGTCAGACCTTAAACTTAGCGTATTTTTTGCTCTATAAGACTCACTTTTTCCCTCCTAAAAAGTAAGGGGAAATGTGTGTGTGTCTTATGGAGCAAATGCAGGCTGCGCAGCTATCCCAGAAGCCAGAACAGCAAGAGGAATTGTTGCTTTCACTGCGCAGCGATCCCTCTTGCTGTTCTGGCTTCTGAGATTCAGAATATTTTTTTTCTTGTTTTCCTCCTCCAAAAACTAGGTGCGTCTTTTGGTTTGATGCGTCTTATAAAGCAAAAAATACAGTATTTTTCTCAAGGGTTCCACGTTCCATTCCAGCAAGGTTTCTTTTTTTTCTTCCTTTTTTTTAAAAGAAGCTATCTGCGTTGTGATAGCAAGCAATTTAGTAACACTGATAATTTCAGAAGGCCTTCTACTGATCTGAATTAATAGGCGGCATCCACAGTCTTGCTTTCAAGGAAATGTGGTCAGGATTTAGCTGGGCATTGGGCTGTATAACTTATACTTGTTCAACTGACCTTCCAATATAACAACATTCATAGAAGCATGACTTCGCCACAAGTGTGTGGAATCAGTACTCTAAAGTAGAGGCACCATGCATATAAGGTGATCATTGGGACTTCTCAATTTAAATTGCCCATCTGCTTTGAAATTCTTATAAGGGAATAATTAGGGGAGAAATCTAGGCTGTTTCCATGTAATGTTTACCAGGTGATATTGTATCTTGTAACTTCAGTGGGCCTTGAAGGTTACTAGATTTTTCCTCTCTCCTCACTGCATTTAGGTCTCAGTTAATTTTGCTTGCTTTTCAGAGATTACAGACAGAAAACAGACTTTTAAAACAGCGCATTGAAACACTAGAAAAAGTAAGTCTTCTAGTCGCCATTATCCTGTATTCGATGACAAATTTTACAATACCGGTGCAGTTCTGAATAGCTGTACTAATATGAATAGCATGGCAAGCACAACACTGCTAATGTCTGCTTTATAGCAGTGTCATGATGCTTCTTCATAATTAGACAATTTAGGATTCTAAATTATGAGCACTTGCTTTCCGTACAACCGTAACTAAAGAAGTGAATTCAACAAAGCGTTCTGTGCCTCCTTAATAATTAACGGTTTTATTGAAGAACAAGGCATTGGGTTTATGAAAAGTCAGACAATGAAACTGAAAGATGTATGTCATGAATTTTGGATGGAAGATCAGTGTCCTTGGACAATCTCCTTGTTGGAAGGAAGCTGGGACAAAGTTTTGCGCCAACGTTATTTTGGTTCTTTGCATCACCAAATGCACTGAAACATTAAACCAGGTGTCTGAAATGATTTCACACTTTGCATAACCACCATATAGAATATATTCAGAAACCGAAAGCAAGTTTCTATTTATTTGTTTTTGTTCAGCACACCATAGAAACCACAACACATATACAGCTTTGACTTGCAGTCTTCTTCCTTAATTCAGTGGCATTCTGTTCAAGTTCAATCCCTGGACCGAATAGTACGATGAAGTTGAGCGAGCTCATTCTTAATTTAGGTTAAAGCAGATATCTGTAGCAAAGTGTGGTAGATAAGGGAAGGCTCTTAGTTTGGATTATGATTTTTGTTCCCAAGCAGGTTGAGAGCAGAACACCCATCTTTCTTACTTTTTTCACCAAAGAACTGTGGAAAATAAGGGCTTCTCACTGTTTCTATTCTGCCTCATCTCAAACTGTACCTGGAAACATTTTCTTCCTTCTGGCAGTTCCCTCGCTACGAGAAGCCAAGTTACAGGGAACCAGGCAGAGGGCCTTCTCAGTCGTGGCACCCGCCCTGTGGAACACCCTCCCACCAGATGTCAAAGAGAAAAATAACTACCAAACTTTTAGAAGACATCTGAAGGCAGCCCTATTTAGGGAAGCTTTTAATGCTTAATAGGTTATTGAATTTTAGTGTTTTGTTGGAAGCCAGCCATATGGGCGGGGTAGAAATAAATAAATAATAGTAATACTTCTTCTTCTTATTATTATTATTCTCCTTCTTATCTTAAAGCCATTAGAGCTTCCTTCTTCTTATTCCAAGCATGTGGACACTACTGATCATTTGATGACTAGGGGGAAACAGAACTGCAGGGTGCCAGAATCAGACAAACTAGTGATAGACAAAACAGTCATCCCTTGGGTTGTTGAATGGTGGTGCTCAAACACTTCTTGAAACAGGAGAGTTGAGCATTTTATATTGTCATTTTTTTTCTGAATAACTGAGACGGGTGTAATAATATGAACAGTTTATAAAGCGCCAAGGAATGTATGCTTTCATTATTATTTTTTTAAAAAATCCCAAGTGTTCCATTTAGTATAGGCAATCTGTTAATTTGAGTAGTTGCAGAGGCAGCGTTTGAAGCAAAAAACTGAACTGTGTTTGTACCTAGCTGTGTTGTGGGCGGGTGTTTTGGACGCCTTGGAAGAACTTCAGCTCCATTCTTTCAGCCTCTTGAAAATATTCGAGTATATTTGTGGCACTGGTGGGAAAACAGTCTTAGGAAGTCATCCTCTCCTGAGGATCTGTTCTTTACATGTCACATTGGCCTTGACTAGACAATGGGGTAGCAAGACTGAGGCAGCATGTTTGTCCTCTAAGATGATCCTCTCATTCAGTGTTGCTGCTTTTTTTTAGTCCCACTACCATGGTAATACTTTGATCACTCAGTTCTTTCAATGGGCAAGGGCAGTTGGAGGAATAGGAGATCCCATTATCTTTATTTTCTTTTCGTTTTGCCTTAGTGATAGGGACGCGGTTCTCTAAAAAGAGGAGGTTTCTGTAACATTGTCCTGTTATAGTCTGAGCAAGGTTGTGATGTGTTTTTCTTTATTGTTCTGAATTCCAAGACAGTACAGAGTTGTTCTCCAACAAAATCCACATTGATTACCTTTCCAGTGCCCAGGAAACGATGGCATCCAAACAGTGCAGGTGATGGAAATGTCTAGTCCAGATCTAACCCAGTCCTTCCAAAGGTTCTATAGACTGTTTTCCAGTCTGTTGCAATTGCCCTTAGCACCTAGAGACCCTGACAGCCTGACAGCCGCCTTCTTGCCAATGTGTCAACCTTACAAGACTTTAAGCTTGCTGTAGCACAACATATAAGCTTCTGGAGACTGATACTCGTTTGTTAACCATTGTGAGAGTGGCTGGCTATCCTTTTGGTAGAAGGCAAGCTTTCCTTGATCTCTAATACAGGTGCTTCTTCTTCAAGCATTGGGGCAACTCTGAAAGGGCAGGTTTCGTGTTTTTCTACACCCAAATCACTTTCTCATGGTTTTTCTTTGTCATATGAAAATTTCCTTCTGCCCAGTAATCTTATGATATTGTGGCCTTTCCCCTTGGCTCTAGAATACTTGTTCCCATTAATTGGACTAAAGAATACGATGTCTATCTCTAGTAGATATTGGATAGGAATAGATTGGATTCCTGTTTCTGGTATTTTTTTCTAGGCCTTCAAGCCTTTTACAGCTATAGCTTCCTAGTTTTTGAAATTATAGTTGGCAGAAGTCTTCATTTGTGACTTAAAAGAGGAGTTCTCCCTGTGTGGGGAGTGAGGTTTGGTCTTTTCCCATAAGCGTGGAAAGTGAACTTTTTCCAATGTGCATTCCTGGTTCCAAGGGGAACAGAACGGCCATTACTGTCATAAAACAAAAGCAGGAAAGCAAGATGGAAATTCTGTTCTTAAACAAATCTCACTTCAGAGAACAATTGTGGGTTCAGCTTGAAGATAGTTTCCACCTAATTTATGCCAATTACAGTGGTGCCTCGCAAGACGAAATTAATTCGTTCCGCGAGTCTTTTCGTCTTGCGATGTTTTTCGTCTTGCGAAGCACGGTCTGTCGCAACTGCGCTTCTTCAAGCGGCTTTAAGAAAAAAGCGAACAAACTCGCAAGACGTTTTCGTCTTGCGAAGCAAGCCCATAGGGAAAATCGTCTAGCGAAGCAACACAAAAACCGAAAAACCCTTTCGTCTAGCGAGTTATTCGTCTTGCGGGGCACCACTGTAATACAGTTCTACTTCGACTGATACAGCTTCATTTGGCTCTTTGATGCAGCAATTTTCATGTGGATGTGTTAACAGTTTCTGCCCTCTCTGTGAATTTATAAGTGCATTAAGGGAGGTGTAAACTAACTGATGCGTATGGGTTAAATTGTACCTTTCCAGGTTGAAAGCTGCCTGGATTGTTAGATGCTGTGAAGATTCTAGTTTGCTGCAAAATCAGAGCAAGGGAAGATTAAACTGTAATAGCGTTAGTGATAAGAGTTGTCCAAAATCAGATCAGATATACTTTGCATATATTCGCTGTTCTTCGTGCCTGACACTTTGCATCACTAGACTCCTGCCTTTTAAATACTGCTGTTGTACAAATGGCTCTGCCCCTTCACTAGCTGAACTTTGAAAAGTGCTCAAATTATACCTCCTTTCACTTCTCATAGCTTGATCAAGAGCTCTACATGAATTTGCATATAATGCTTGCTCCATTCAATAAACTGCCAACTGAAAGTTAGACAGCTTACCCTCTTTAAACGAATATTGTTAAATTTGAAGCTCGGTGTTATTTTTCTGAATTAAGTCTTCTGCCTGTGCTCCTGAGATTTGGCTGTTAAACTGTACCACCTTTAATGGGTGAAAAAAAATGAATATTTGGGAGTTCATTGCATATGGAAAGTTGGTAGAATTTGGGCATAATTCTCCACCATTGATTTTGTCACTTGGTTTTCCTTTTTTTCTCTTACTCCTATCTGATTTTTTTCCCTTTTTGTAGGAAAGTGCTTCCTTGGCAGATAGATTGATACAGGTATATACTTCTTTAGTATCTCACTCTTTCCGATTCTAAAAAAAAACAACAGCTTTCTGTTTTTAATGCATGCATTAATAACTACATGCATTTTTACGACTGAATATCTACCCTAGTAAATGTAAACAACTGTAATTTAGCAGCTCTGTGTTAGAATAATATTTAGGCGTATCTCTGCACGCTCATTCTAATGGCGCCTGAAATTCTGAGTAATTGCTGGGCTCTAATTCTGTTTCAGCACTAATTCTGTAGACCAGCTACAAAACCTCTAACTGATGTGCATGCACAATGGAGTAATATATGCATGAACAGAGTTCTGCTGAATGCAAATACACAATTGACCTTGCTGGCGGATACTAAAAGCGTTTAATGCGATGCAGTGCTAAACTGCCTTTACTTCGCTAAATTGATGTACTGGCTGTAACAGTTCTGTGATGATTTGCAAGATTTTAACCATATGGCAGAATAAATATGTAAAACTCTCGGTCTTCCCTGGATCGGTCCTCCAATTGCTTTAAAAAGAAAATTGTGTCCTAAGGGACAAGTGACAAGGGCCCTGGAGGCTGAGGAAAACTACCTCATAAAACGGGAGCTGGCCACCATCAAACAGCAGAGTAATGAGGCCATTACTAAACTGGAGCAAGCTGAAAATACCATCAGGGAGCTCCAGCAACAGCAACAAGGGGTAAGGTACCTGATAGTAACCTAATCTCTTATCTTTCTCATTCACTTCTGGTTATTTCTGTTGGACATGGCATGATCTCTGTTCTGTTCCTCTTAAATATATTGCTTTCTGTGATATATGCATGGATAAAAATTAAGCGAAAACGAATTAGCCTGTTTTTAATAATTAGATTAAGGGGTTCCTAACCCTCCGGAGGTTGTTAGACTCCCAACTCGTATCACTAGCAACCAATATAGCCATAGAGATGATGGGAACTGAGAGTCTTGGTGATGCATAAGGAACTTGAACAGAGGACACAGTTCAATGCAAAACAGGGCTCAGTTGGGTTGGAATAACCAAACCTTAAATCTGCTTAAAGGTGGATTCCTCCTCTATCCTTAGCCTGAGCTTGACGGCAGGCCTTTAGGTTGATCATCCTTAGCACAGTTTTCAAAATTTTAGGGCACCACCTAGTGGGAAAAAAGAGAAATTAAATTTGACCACTTAGGCAGTAAGGCGATTGAACTTTGTGTGACTGACAGGTGAATGTGCTTAAGATGATGCTGCACAACCAATAATTTGATATTTTTATTTATTTATTTTAAATACATACCTGTGGTTTCAATCTCATACTTTAAAATACTGAGATAATGTCAGTATGATTGTTTCCTTGGGTAAAACATGTGCTCTCAATTCGCCTGGCCGTTGTTTAAGAAAATATTGTGTGTGTGTGTGTGTGTGTGTGTGTGTGACTTCATTACTGGAAGAAAAGTAATTAATTATGATAACATAAATGTTCCTTTCTAGCCTGCCCTGAATAATAAACTTTATGTGAAAGATCATTGATCTTCGTAGCTCTTAATTTTGTTCCATAATTTGTTTCTCACAAGTAATATTATTGGAACCCAACCAAAACTCGAAACTGCCTACTTTGTTCTTTAGCTTTCTCGTAATCAATAGATATGTATGGAATAATCCCAAATTTTATTTATGTGTTGAATATACGTCTTGTAATGAAATGTGGAACTAAAAACGACATTTTCATAGGTATTAAAATATACATGTAAATGAATACATCTGATGGGGGACAGGGGAAGGAATAGAAATATAGCTAGTCTGAATAATTGATTTGGATTACTATAGTGTTGTGTTACTATTGTGTTGGAGACTGTTGCACAAGTGTAAAGACAGAGGCTGTATTCTTGGGGAATCTAAGGGGAGATTATTATACTCACCAAATTTCTAGGCTTTGTGTTTCTTTTCCCATTCTTGGTGGATGATTGTTACCATGAAATAATTTTGAATTGCTTGGTATTTGAAATATTGGGGTTGCAGCTCCTTAGTTATCTATGAATCAAATGCAGATGGCCTTGGATAAGTCACTGTCTCAAAGTGATTGGGAGAATAAGGAGCTTAAAAAGCAATTCTTACATACAGTGTGGATTGAGGTATAAAACAAAGAACAAGAAGAAGGGCCAGCATAGCTTTTTAAAAACAGCAACACAACAACACTGAGATTCTGAAAAAGCCCAATTTTTGGAACCCTTCCCACTCTTATCGCACACTTCTCTAAAAGCAGGCTCATTAAGCTTAGTTTCCAATGAACTGACTCTCAGACCTTCTTTCACTTGGGAGTGTATGCCACTGAAATTTCATTTAAATGGAGATTCAAGGTAAGAATTGTTATCTACTTAGGTGGCACTGCGATCTCCGCCTCCACCCCTGAAGCTCTATGAAATATTTTCTCTTTTGGAATGAGTGAAAAGCTTTTTGATATGAGACTTTATTCACTCAAAATGAATCGTAGGAACTTTTGTTTTCAAATGTAAGGCACTCCCCACAGCTTTAGAGAATGGTAAATCCTGGGTACATTGTAGAAACGCAGGTCACTCAGCTCTAATATGCATTTCTACATGCAGAGAGTGTTGCTGTTTTCACGAGAAAAACAGACAGGACCTTTTGTTTTCTTACGATTTGCTGCTTAGAAGCGTGTCTGCTGCACCTCCCCGTACCTTTTGCTTGTACAAAAGAAACCTCACTCTGAAATCCTGTGCACCAGAATTGGAAAACCTCCAAATGTTGTCCTCCCATCAGCGCTAGCCAGCATCGGGGGGGGGGGGGGGGAAATGGGCCTTACTCCAAGTAGGCAGGTATAGAATTGCAGTGTCAAAGTTAGTATATTTTTGATGCTGCTGTCTATACTTACCTGGGCCTAAGTGCCACTAACCGAAAGTAGGGTCTTCTGAGCAAACATCCTTAGAATTTGTCTGTAAACATAAATCAACGAAACACGATTCTATATGCTAAGTTGTGGACGGTAGTTTTTTGTTTAAGCAGTAAGTTTTAGTTTGCCAAAATAAGCTTTGCATATTTAAACACATTATTTCTCTCCTCCCTGCCCTACGGGGAAAACCAGGAAGAAAATACTTACCCCCATGACTTACATGCCTTTGCTTTTCATACATCTTTCCACTAACCTATAGTGTAAAAAACAATGTGCTATTATACTATTAAATTGTTCTATGCATAACCCTTTGGGATTCTGTCATTAAACTCTCTGGTTTATTGGCTGCGATTTGCAGGAAATGGTGACATCTTGAATGCGGCGATGGGGATATCGCTGGTGAGAGGCTTGAGGGAGATCCATTACAATAACCTTTTAGCTAGATCCTCAGCAACAGAGGCGCAAATGCAGATCTGTTGCCATGAAGAGTAGTTTCCAGGAAGTGTTCCGTGAAGCTCCATTGTGCTCTGAGGAGAATAGCTCTAGCGGCTTTGCCAAATAAAGATGGCCTGGAATTGCAAGGCCCAGCCTTTCATTAGTCACCACAGCAGACTGGCTGACTCAACATGAACTGTACTTGGGAGAACACAATGACTTAATGGCTAGCTGGCAAAGTAAAAATATTTAATCCTTAAAATAGCCCCTGTTGTATCTTGAAGATTGGGTCTAGTTTGTCAACAGGGACAAACTTGCAGTGGCGCCACAAAACGCTGAAAAGTTCTGACTCACAGGATGACCAAAACAAAACCTCAGAAAACTGGAGGTGTTTCCACAGCTTTAAAAAAAGCAACCTGCTGCACTACTTAAACTTCAGGTTTGGGGTATTATAAAAATCACTGTAAAATAGGACTGGTTCCTAAGTTAGCAGGTTGTTGCTGTTTTTTAGTGTCTGCTTCCTAGTGGGAACAAACTTTGTGTGTAAGTCTGAATGAAAATGCCTGAGGGGGGGAAACCTTCATAGTTCACAGCAGCAGCACCCCTCCCCACTGCATCCTCTTGCTTTCTGAGCACGCTTGCACTTTTAAGGCCACTGCTTCCTCTCATTTAATGCTGAACTTACTCCCTCCATATAGCAAAAGTGCAGCTCCCGCTATAGTGAAGACTTCGTCCTGCAGCTGGAGAAAGAGTTGGTGCAGGCAAGGCTGAGCGAAGCAGAATCCCACTGTGCCTTGAAGGAAATGCAAGATAAGGTTCTTGAGATGGAAAAGGCAAGTCCAAACCAGAATGCTTTGCAGAGTGGTTTTAAGTGAATTTAACATAACATTCTGTAAAACGTAGGTCCCTTTTGGCACAACTACATTTAGCATGGGGAGAGTGTGTGTCCTACTCAGAAGCACAGTTGTTTGGGGCACAAAACGAGGCTTTTTCTATTGAAGCTGCCACTTTCAGGAACTCTCCCTAGAGAGGTTCTCTCTTTAAACTTCAGGCAAGCTGCTTTTAGCATGGACTATCGTTCTGCCTGCCTGTTTTATCCATATTGAATTCTTGCGTGCTGCTACCGGGCCAAGTTCAAGGTGGTGGTGTTGTTTATTGAATTTATATACCGTCCTAAACTCCGGGGGTCTCAGGGCAGTTCACAGAATAAAATCAAGATACAAAACCACAAAATACCTAATAAAAATAAAAACAACAACCCAATAGCCCCCTCAAAAAAAAAAAAAACATTTTAAAAGGCCATAGGATGTAAATCAGATCAACCAAAGGCCTGCTATTAGTATCTAAAGCCCGTAGCAACAAAACCGCCTTACCCCACATGGGCCCATTTGACAGAATCGGCACATAAAACTGTTCCGCATTTGTAAGAACTCGGGTCGTTTTGTGTGGCAGCACCTGCACTTCGGAACTCCCTGCCTATTGAGATCAAGCAGTCGCCTTCGCTTTACTCTTTTCAGTGCATGCGAAAAATGTTATTGTTTAGACAAACCTGCCTAGATGGTAGATAGGACGCGGGTGGCACTGTGGGTTAAACCACAGAGCCTAGGACTTGCTGATCAGAAGGTCGGCGGCTCGAATCCCCATGACGGGGTGAGCTCCCGTTGCTCGGTCCCTGCTCCTGCCAACCTAGCAGTTCGAAAGCACGTCAAAGTGCAAGTAGATAAATAGGTACGGCTCCGGTGGGAAGGTAAACGGTGTTTCCGTGCGCTGCTCTGGTTCGCCAGAAGCAGCTTAGTCATGTTGGCCACATGACTCGGAAGCTGTACGCCGGCTCCCTCGGCCAATAAAGCGAGATGAGCGCCGCAACCCCAGAGTCGGCCACGACTGGACCTAATGGTCAGGGGTCCCTTTACCCTTTACCTTACCTAGATGCTTAGAAAGCTGAGATAACTTTAACCCGTTTTACTGTTTTAAATTTTGTATGTCTTAGAGTAGGTTTGTATTCCCCACCGCCCTTGATTTTTATTGTTTTGTCTTTTTGTAAACTGCTTTGAGTTTTTACTTTTATTTTTTTACAATCAAGCAGTGTATAAATTTTATGAACTAACTAACTAATAGGCTAGCATGTCCCTATTCCTTATATAATGATCCTGCTCAAGATAGAGAGTTTTGTTTCACCGAAACTTTAAGCCCATTGAGCCAACGCATTTTCATTTGTGAAGATTTTAATGTCCTTCAAGTTTGGGGGGTTCTTTCTGTGCTTTGTATTTCTGAAATGCCACCTCAAACGTATTATGCAGTTGCAAGAGGTTTTAGCTAGATGACCCTTGCGTTTCTTTCACTTACGTCACGTATCGTTTAATGCAAATAGCCTGCCTTATACTCTTGGTTTCTTAAGAGCTTGCTTTGTTTGCAGAGGAACAGCTCTTTCCCTGATGAGAACAATATTGCTAGACTTCAAGAAGAATTGATTGCAGTGAAACTAAGAGAAGCAGAAGCTCTGATGGGTCTAAAAGAACTTAGACAACAAGTTAAAGATTTGGAGGAACACTGGCAGGTAAGGCTATAGACCTAGGGCTAAAGTTGATTCAACAATGCATTGTGTAAACTGGACTTGCAGAGAGCTAGTGTACAAGAGGGATGTTTGAAGAGGCTGGGGATCATGAGAAGAGACAGCAAGTGAATGAGTTCTAGTTGCAGAGAGCCATTCATTTTGATCCCCTGTTTAGCAAATGCAGGTTTTTACATTTGCCTCTGCAGCTGATATAGCTATAAACTTTCTGCGAAATATGCAGTTTTCTGTGTTAGCAGAATGTCTTGAAGCTTATTTACTCAGAAGTAACTGCCACTGGAGGGACGAGGGTGACGCTGTGGTCTAAACCACTGAGCCTAGGGCTTGCCAATCGGAAGGTCGGCGGTTCGAGTCCCCGCGATGGGGTGAGCTCCCGTTGTTTGGTCCCAGCTCCTGCCAACCTAGCAGTTTGAAAGCACATCAAAGTGCAAGTAGATAAATAGGTACCGCTCCGGTGGGAAGGTAAACAGCATTTCCATGCGCTGCTCTGGTTCGCCAGAGCATGCTGGCGAGATGAGCGCTGCAACCCCAGAGTCGATCATGACTGGACCTAATGGTCAGGGGTCCCTTTACCTTTACCTTTAACTTCCACTGAGTAGTTCAATGAGAGTAATGCCCAAGCAACTACAGTGGTGCCTCGCAAGACGAAAATAATCCGTTCCGCGAGTCTCTTTGTCTAGTGGTTTTTTCGTCTTGCGAAGCAACCCTATTAGCGGATTAGCGCTATTAGCGGTTTAGCGGCTATTAAAGGCTTAGCGGCTAAAAGGCTATTAGTGGCTTAGCGGCTTAGAAAAAGGGGGGGAGCGAAAAAAATCGCAAGACTCGCAAGATGTTTTCGTCTTGCAAAGGAAGCCCATAGGGAAATTCGTCTTGCGAAGCGCATCGAAAAACGGAAAACCCTTTCGTCTAGCGGGTTTTTCGTCTTGCGAGGCATTCGTCTTGCGGGGCACCACTGTATACGTTATAATCTTAGAGTAGCTTTTAGTGATCAGTTGCCAAGGATTTCAAATAATGCTGTCTTAAGCAATTTAAACCTTATTTAGGAGTGAGAAAATATGAGGAGACCGTAAGTATTTCAACGGCTGGGGAATTTTTTAAATCATTAACAAAAACATTCAAGATATTGATGTGCCTTTTTGTCCTTATGAGTATATGTACAGTTTAGTGCTCGGCTGCTGAAAATTTGCTGCTTTTAATCTCCGTGTTCCATATTTTTCCTGCTTTTGGTTACTCAAGTTGAATGAATTCTCCTGCATCCTTATGCCAGTTGAAGATTTATTTTTTATTTTAATTCAAGTTGGGGGATTTTGTTAAAACATAGCAATGTTTTTAGCGCCATCTAGTTCGCACTACTGGGAGGTGGAAAGACCCCCCTAAAAAGAATGCTGTAAATGAATTGCAAGATGAACTGATGACCGTCAGGCTCCGAGAAGCAGAAACACAAGCCGAGCTGAAAGAAGTAAAGCAAAGGATGATGGAAATGGAAACACAGGTAAGGTCACTCGTCACCCAGAGGAAACTGAATGTCAGGTATTGCATGGAAATAATTCCCTAAGGGCAAAGTATGAAAATTGCTTGCATAGCTAAATGTAGTATGTTGGGTTTGGAACTGGGAAGTATAGAGCTCTGTCCATTGAGAGCAGACTCAGTGAAATTAATGGACATGACTAACTTGGGTCTATTAATTTCAATAGGTTTACTTTGAGTAGATCTTATTCAGATCCAGTGTATTAATTCGAAGTGCTACTAATGTCTGAAGGATGCTGGTAATGACCAGTAGAGAAGAGAAATCTTTAATGATACTATTGTACTTTCTAACCTGTAATAAATAGTGTGTGGAGTTTGTCCAGTCTTGAAAATGTGGTGCCACTTTTGAAGTCACTTAGAATATAGTGAGGTCAGCCTAGATAGACTGACACTTATATCATACCTAAACTGATCTAAAAAAATTGATTAATGGGTGGAAATATGTGGATTCTTAGGCAATATGTTTTGTTGGCATGAAACTGTTTTGATCCAGCTTCTCCTGCCAGTATATGCTCTCTGGCAACAAAAGCGCTGTCTAAGACTTATCTTCCATATAAAAGGTAGCGAATAACCGTAAGGCAATACATAAAAACCAAATTAAAGTAGCAGAAAACGAGAAGCAGCTGTTAAAACCATTGAGCAGCCTCCATCAGTAAAAATAACTGTATAGTATGTTAATAAACATCAGTACCGAAACTAAAAACCCATCTATTTAATATTATTTTATCTGTTATGCAGCAAAAAGTCACTGGTTTCCACAATACTTTCAGCCTGTAGGGGGTGCAATTGTTCTATCTGATCACATGTGCAATATGTGTCATAAGAGAGATGTGTGTAAGCCCTTAATGTTGAGTACAAGTATCTTGTTTTGAATAAGCAGCACATTCATATAAGCAGCACACACACAAAACAAGTACATCAAAAATACTGCTAAGTGTAACTTTTCGTTCTTGAGTGGGTACTAGTACACCACTGAGTGGGGATTGTTATCCTCCACTCGCCTGAAAGCAGGGAAAAAACACCAACGCTTAGAGAAACTTCTAAGTTGCTCCTCCCTTAAGAATAACAGTTGGGTTTTTTCCTCTGCCTTCCTTGAAGTAGACCTTTCTTTCCACTGGTGCTCTTCTGACTGTTTCTGGTTTATTTGTGTGATTGTTGTTTCTGTTTTGTAGTGAATCCTGTTTTTTTGTGGGGGGGTTTTTGAGGTTTTTCCTCTGTGCGAGTGAGTCTGTTTCCCCCCCTTGGTGTCTATCTTTTCTTCTTGTTGTTGTTGGAATTAACTTTCCATCTATTCTGACCCTTTTCCTCAATTAATTCACTGTTACTGATTAATTATACCCCCCCCCAAAGAAAGGTTTTTCACAGTTAATAGATTGGGACTGACCAAACTGTTGCAGAAGCAAGTAAATGATCATTGTCTTGCTTTGCTAGTGGAAGTTACAAGCCTTAGGTTTGCACTAGCTTTCACATATTTACTACTGCAAATGTATAAGAAGACTGAGGTCAAGGCTAACGTAATCCCTCTTTCTCCCCCTTGTTATCGCTCCTAAACATCAGAACCAGATAAATAGCAACCATTTGCGGAGGGCGGAACAAGAGATTTCCAGTTTGCAAGGGAAGGTCCAGTATCTGTCCGCTCAAAACAAAGGACTTCTGGCTCAGCTGACGGAATCAAAGCGAAAGCAGGCAGAGATTGAATGCAAGGTAACCCAAAACAGAAATGCAGTGAACACTATCTGTGTACTTTAAAAATCAAAATATCTTGGAGGACTAGCAAATTCTACCTGCCAGCTTTCCCAGGATGGATATTTGATTTATATTACAGAATTGTATTAAAAAAGCTGACATCACATTTGGTTTTTAAAACCCTTTCACTTTATGATTAAGAGAGTTGTGTATTTCTGTGCTCAGGGTGTTTGCCTCATATTTGTAAAATGCAAGTTGTTCAGTTCAATTTCAGGGTTTTGATGGATTACAGAATCCATTGTCAGCAGAGGTGCCATAGGCAAAAATCTAAGGACATTTGGTATTTCTGGCACCATTTATCATCCTAAAACTAGTCATCGCCTTACATTTTAATCATGCACTGTTTGTAAGGGGACTTCCCAGGAGTGTGTATATTCATCTGATGGGCCATGATAAAGAGACTTAGTGGTTGTTAATGGTAGGTGATGTTGCTGTGTTGTATTATATTATCTTTGTACATCGATTCATTTCTTGGAGTTAAGAATAGGACTAGGATAAATTGTGTTCGTTGAGCCCGTATTTTATACAGTCTGTATATGATGTTTGTTTGTTAATGTGTGGTGTGTTATGCCTAATAAAGGATTTTGATTTTGAATTTGTATATTCATCTGCAAAGACTGGGTCTAATGTACAGTTTTATAATATACCTTGAGGGCTAAGCAAATGCTAATTGGATGCCTGTTTATGTCGAGGATGTGCCTCTGAAGACAGGATGAAGATTGTACAGTTCGTTTCCTGTTTTTAATTATTTGTCCCTTTTTATTGTGCTTCTTGTGCACATACCCTCACACAAATGGGAAAAGCAGAAATGTAACACGTAGGGGACAGACCGGCTTTTACTACTTCAGACTGCAGAAGTGCAGAGCAGGGTGTATCTTCAGCATGCATTAAATTTTCTTATGTTTTGAATGCTGGAAAGAGAACAGCAATGGCAAATGTAACTTTAGAGGCTGCCTTCAGTTGCACATTCTCCTTGGCGATAGAGCGGCATCATTCAAAGATGTTTTATATATCCTTGTATTCACAGACTGACTATCCTTGCTTACTAAAACCTCACAGGTCAAATTGTTTTAAAGGGGGGGGAATCTTGGGGGAGGAGAGTCCGCAACAGCAATAAATCATTAATATTGTTGTATTTATTTTGATAGTGTGGTCAGTCAGTCTCTTGAAGTAGCTTGTTGAATGAATTTAGAGCAAAATGATACTTCTGGCTCAAATCAGTTTTTCTTGCAATGTGAGTCAGCTTGCTACCCGTAACTTATTTGGAATCACTTTTTTTCCTGAACTTTTTCTATTCCCTCCTCACCCCTGTTATTCCTAGAATAAAGAAGAAGTCATGGCTGTAAGGCTCCGAGAGGCAGATAGCATAGCAGCTGTGGCAGAGCTCCAGCAACATATTGCAGAACTAGAAATCCAAGTAAGAGTGTAAACCGTTCTCTTTGTTTTGTTTTTTCACTTCCTACCACTTTGTGTTTTCACTCTTTTCCCCTTCAGTTTGACACACATTGGGTAACTCTTTAACATTTCCTCTCAGTGTAGACATAATTCTGCCTGCCCTTTACACTCGTTTACGGAATTGGCATCAGGGTTCCATTGCCCTTATGTGTGAGCTCCCCTTTAGATGCCTCACTTGCATTAACTATCGGTTATGCTGATATTGAAGGACACGGGTGGCGCTGTGGGTTAAACCACAGAGCCTAGGGCTTGCCGATCAGAAGGTCGGCGATTCGAATCCCCGCGACAGGGTGAGCTACCATTGCTTGGTTCCTGCTCCTGCCCACCTAGCAGTTCAAAAGCACATCAAAGTGCAAGTAGATAAATAGGTACCCCTCCAGTGGGAAGGTAAACGGCGTTTCCGTGCGCTGCTCTGGTTCGCCAGAAGCGGCTTAGTCATGCTGGCCACATGACTCGGAAGCTGTACGCCGGCTCCCTCGGCCAGTAAAGCGAGATGAGCGCCGCAACCCCAGAGTTGTCCACGACTGGACCTAATGGTCAGGGGTCCCTTTACCTTTTTTATGCTGATATTATTTATTTATTATTAAATTGATACCCTGCCCAAAGGAGCCTCGTAATCATTGTTCACTCCTACCCTACAACTTGAATTCTGCTTTATTAAAAATAAAAAGTATAATACATTTTATTTTTATTTACTTTGTTTCTTCCAAAATGCACACGGTTTTCCTTCTCCGTTTTATCCCGGTAACCACCCTGCCAGGTACATTTAGCTGAGAGAAGAGGGTGACTCTCCCAAAGTCACCTAGCCAGCTTAAGTGGGGATTTGTACCTTGTCATCCCAGGTCCTAATGTTATGTTCTAACCATGCTATGCCACACTGATTCACCGACCACTTGGAATACTGCCACAGAGAAGTGCTTTTCAGTGGTCTCAATTAAGACACTTGACTGATGGCTCAGTAGTCAAAAGTAGGCAGAAGTGAATGGACTTGCATATAGGTATGTTCAAGTCTTCAGAGTACGTTAAACATAGCATTGGGGCTGTACATACACAACTGATGTACAGTGGTACCTCGGGTTACAGACGCTTCAGGTTACAGATGCTTCAGGTTACAGACTCCGCTAACCCAGAAATAGTACCTTGGGTTAAGAACTTTGCTTCAGGATGAGAACAGAAACCGCACAGTGGCAGCAAGAGGCCCCATTAGCTAAAGTGGTGCCTCAGGTTCAGAACAGTTTCAGGTTAAGAATGGACCTCTGGAACGAATTAAGTTCTTAACCCGAGGTACCACTGTAGTTCTTTAGCTGCTGGGGTGGGAAGACTTGCTGTCCAGTCTAAGCATGACTATGTACATGAAGTGGGCAGGGCCTATTGAGACATACACTTGGGACATGGGTGGCGTAGTCTAAACCACTGAGCCTCTTGGGCTTGCCAATCAGAAGGTCAGCGGTTTGAATCCCCGCGTCGGACTGAGCTCCCATTGCTCTGTCCCAGCTCCTGCCAACCTAGCAGTTCAAAAGCATGCCAGTGCAAGAAGAGAAATAGGTACCACTGTGGCGGGAAGGTAAATGGCGTTTCCGTGCACTCTGGCTTCCGTCACGGTGTTCCATTGTGCCAGAAGCGGTTTAGTCATGCTGGCCACATGACCCGGAAAGCTGTCTGTGGACACACACCAGCTCCCTCAGCCTGAAAATGAGATGAGCGCCGCAACCCCATAGTCACCTTTGACTGGACGTAGCCGTCCAGGGGTCCTTTATTACACTTGCTGACTGAGAAGACATTGCTAAACTGTGTCTTAAAACACAGCACTTAATTTGATTATTAATAATAATTATTATAATGTTGAGAGTATAGCATTGACTTGCCTCAAAACAATTTCTCTGAGGAAGCCACAGAGCTTTCCTTTTAAGTCAAACTTCTGTGAAGATTCTGAAACCAAAATCCTGGCGGCCACTTCCTACCCTGCCAAAATCTAATTGCTGCTTCTACATAAGCATAAGGAACTCAAATCCCTTCAGTGATACACGACTTCAAGTCTTATAAAATTGCAGCAAAGTACAGTGGTACCTCGGGTTAAGTACTTAATTCGTTCCGGAGGTCTGTTCTTAACCTGAAACGGTTCTTAACCTGAAGCATCACTTTAGCTTATGGGGCCTCCTGTTGCCGCCGCGCCACCGGAGCACAATTTCTGTTCTCATCCTGAAGCAAAGTTCTTAACCTAAAGCACTATTTCTGCGTTAGCAGAGTCTGTAACCTGAAGCATATGTAACATGAGGTACCACTGTATTTTATGTGCAGTGTGCCTGCTGCTCAGAAGCCTATAGTTCATAGCTCTTTCTTAAAACTGTTCCAGATTTATTCACTTGTTTATATTAATAAAAAAATACTCATATACTACTTTTTTTTTTAAGGCAAAGCTGTGTACAACAAACATATATGCACACACGATAAAAAGATTGCAATTGAAAACACAAACTGCTAGCTAACTCCTTGGTCGGGAGGCATACGAAAGATGCAATGGAAAAATAATTGTATCAGATGCATTTCTTCTTCAAAGTAGTTTTACTCATTTGAGAATCTAGGAGTTCCACTTTCAGGGTCAGAGCTGGGTCATAGCAATTACCTTAAAGCATACAGCTTTCTGTGAAGAGTTTAGGTGTAAGTGTAAGACACGTTGGCATTAAACATCTAAAGTGCCCCTAGTATTGCTACACCCACATTACTACTGAAATTACAATCAAGTCCCTAATTTAAATCAGTTTGGAGAGGTTGTCGGGGGGATTAGCTAAAAGTGTTGGGTTCTCCCCCCCCCAAAAAAAAGAAATCCCAAGCAAAACAAAGGTGAGGGTTTAATTTATGCTTTATGTGGATACAACTAACATGTCAATCTCTAGCAGTATTTTCCGAACTTGGGTCTCCAGCTTTTGGACTACAATTCCCATCATCCCTGACTGCTGGTCCTGCTAGCTAGGGATGATGGGAGTTGTAGTCTAACAACAACTTGAGACCCAAGTTTGGGAAACGCTGATCTATGGTAATTTTAATATGTTCTTGCTCTAACTACCATATTTTTCCATGTATAAGACACCCCCAAGTATAAGACAAGACCCTATTTTTTGAACCCCAAATTAAGAGGATTTAATTGAGAGTATTTACACTGATACTAGGATCTCAATCTTTTTCTTCTTTTACATATATAAATTAGTCAAAAGTGTGTGTGTGTGTGTGTGTGTGTGTGTGTGTGTGTGTAATCTGTTAATATGTTTTTTCATGCTTTTTAAAGTACAAAAAGTTAAACTTCACACAAGAAATCTGCTGTTGCTTCTGTTTGTCAGTGTTCAGGTTTAGCATGTTCTGCAGAACAAATTTATCTGTGGCCTCCAGCATTCACTTTTAAGGAAAAACTGAAGGCACCTTCCCAACAGTAAACTCTTACCTTTCATGGGAAGAAGCCTGTCTTTATATCTTATAGCACCTTTCTTTAATATCCAGGACTTGCAGAGTTCTAAAGAGAGAATTTCTATTTTTGCAATTACAGGAAACTCTTGTTGTACTCTTCAGCAGTGTGATGCGTTTTCTGAAAACCTAAAATGAATCATCCCTGTCACCAAAAGGGCATGCATCCCCCACAACTGCCCTAATGAATAAACTTAATTTATGTCTTCAGTGTAAAATGTCATCACCGTGTAATAGCAAAAGTTCATAAAGCAGACCAAACTGAGAAAAAGGCTGCAAGATAGCTTAACTTCCACAATCCATTTCCCCCCACTTAACTATGGATAATCCGATTAGTTAGATATGAAATAAGAGTATGTCTGTTTTCCCCAAAGGTGAGCATGATTCATGTGCCACCAAGCTTTCAGAAGAAGTCAGAATTCCCCATCTCTCATAGCCAAGCCTTTGGCAAGCAGTGTCCCCCCGTCCCCCCCGCTAAACCTATATAGAATCTCTCCTTTCTGTGGCTTCTGTGGCTACCAAAAACAGAAGCATACAATTAAGTATTTGTGCACTTTCTAAAAATCACATTTTGATTAACAAACCAGACTTATCCTGAGGGATCAGCGTGCTTGGTTTCAAAACCTATTGCATATCGGAGTTGTGGCCATTGATTTCAATGGATCTACTCTGAGTGAAAGGTAGTTGATATTCCACTCTATTCTGCAGTGGCCAGACCACACCTGGAATACTGTGTCCAGTTCTGGGCACCACAATTTAAGAAGGATGTTGACAAGCTGGAACGTGTCCAGAGGGGGGCAACCAAGATGATCAAGGGTCTGGAAACTAAGCCTTATGGGGAGTGCTTGAAGGAACTGGGTATGTTTAGGCTTCAAGCTGAAAGAAAGGAGATTCCAACTGAACATTCGGAAAAACTTTCTGACAGTAAGAGCTGTTCAGCAGTGGAACAGACTCTAACAAGAGGTGGTGGACTCTCCTTCCTCGGAGGTTTTTAAGCAGAGGTTGGGTGTCCATCTGTCATGGATGCTTTAGCTGAGATTCCTGCATTGCAGGGGTTTGATGACCCTTGGGGTCCCATTCAACTCTGATTCTATGAACACTAATAATGTAACCCAGCTATATTTCCGGAAAGTGTAAATTACTTCCAAAATATGAAAACAAGTCGGAAAAGTTTTAAGGTTTAGATGGCATTAAATAAAGAATGTTGGTTATATGAGGCTGATCCCACAGATTTGGGGCTAATTAAAATACATTGTGTTTTTTCGCTGTGTTGAAGTCAGGTTTGATAAGAATAATTGATTACTATTCTATTGTTAAAAGGTTTTGAAATAGATTCTTTCTCCCAACCACTACCTTTTTACTTTAATTTTACTTTCTACTCCTTTTAAATGTGTTTATGGGAGGTGGCTGGGGATATTAGTTGGTTTGTTTTTTTGTTCCTGTTTTTATCATGTATTTTGTGCTTTTATATAGTTTTTTTGTGAACTGCCCTGAATTCTGCGGGTGAAGGGTAGTATTATTATTTCTGAAATAGAATGCGTGTTCGTATTCTGTTTAAATTCTGTTTTTTTAATGTAGTTATAAGCATGGGGTTTTTTTTAATAATAAAGAAAACAAAGGTAATACAGTACATTATATAAACCTGGAAAGCTCTGGGTGGTATCCAGTAAGTCATACTTGGAGCAGATCTGTGGAAATCTATAACTTAATTCATTGATTTCAGTGGTGTATTCTAAGTATGATGTTATCTTCTGAATCCACCTTTCTGAAATAGTATAAAAGGGAATATAGTATTACCTGATCAACCTGTGTTTTTTTTTTTTACATCTTTTCTGGAACAGAAAGAAGAAGGGAAATTTCAAGGACAGCTTAATAATTCCGACTCAAGTCAGTATATCCGAGAACTGAAAGATCAGATAGCAGAGCTCAATCATGAGGTAAGCCAAAGATTATAATTTTTGCTCAGTTTGGTTTCTTTTAGTTATCTTGAACCACTTGGTTTATGTGGGGCTTTTTTGCTGATCGTAGGTAATTACTGTTTCAGTGTTTTTAACATTCTTCATTTAATGATTCCTCATGACTTAATAACATCCATAATCTGACAATGTTTTGGAACATCTAACCCAACTGAATTAAGAATTATGAATTGTAAGAATTATGTGCATTAGAGGTGTAATAGTCCAGTAACATTTGATTTATTTAGATTTTTCATCTTAAGAGGCAGTTGCCTGTATGTGAAATAAATTTCCATAAGTTCTTGCATTGAAAATAAAACAGCTTTTAGTTTTTAAATGACTTTACTATTTCAGTCCTAATTTTTTATGCATTTCCACTCTTAGCGTGAATGTTCATCTATCTGTATTCTTTCCTTTCTGCCATCAAGAAACGTGATATACTTGTAGAAATGATATATTTTGTGCAAAAATATCACTGTTCTAAAATGTAGCAGCAGTACATGTTGTCAAAAACATGAACATAGTAGATTTCAACAGAAGCAGCTGGGAGATGCAGCTTTGTCGCTGATGTGTATGAATAATCATACAAATCAGCAATCATTCAGAGGTGCCTGGGACTTCTGTACGGCCCATCTCACTTGAGATTATAGCAGAATTCCTGCTTTGCCTTTTTATCAACAGCACCTTTAACAATCGTTAAACTCACTTGAGAAATCAATATCCAACCATCTTGCATTAAACATTTATACTCCAATCCAGCTAAGGACATCTGTGCATACAAACAGCCTACAGGTGCATATCACTTGCTGGGGGAATCGGAACTGTGGACATACAGTAAAGATTCAGATATGCATCTGAAATGAATTTGCATCCATGTAAGGATGCAGTCTAACTGCCCTGCCCTGTTGTGAATGGGGTCCATATCCCAGACGCCCATTCTAATACAGTGGTGCCCCGCAAGACGAATGCCTCGCAAGACGGAAAACTCGCTAGACGAAAGAGTTTTCCGTTTTGGAGGTGCTTCGCAAAACGAATTTCCTATGGGCTTGCTTCGCAAGATGACAATGTCTTGCGAGTTCCTGCTGGTTTTTTTCCCTCCCCCCCCCCTTTTCTAAGCCGCTAAGCCACTTATTGGCTGATCCGATCAGCAGATAAGCCGCTAAAAGCCGCTAATCCGCTAATCTGTCAATGGGCTTGCTTCGCAAGACGAAAAAACCGCTCGACGAAGAGAATCACAGAACGGATTCTTTTCGTCTTGTGAGGCACCACTGTACTGGGAGTTGCAGGTTAAGAGCTTATTTTATGTGCGAGTTCAAGCAAATGTTTGCAGTCCAGTACCTGCTTGGAAAGCAATTTGTAAAATTTTGTAAAACAAAAGACGGTGAATTTTTTCACGTGGTGGACATGTTAAAAAAAGGAAAAAATATTGGGACCTGATATATAACGAAATGAAAAAACTATTTAAATACACTTTCCCAAAGAAACCAGAAGCAGTTTTGCTAGGGATAACAGGGGATGAATTAAAAAAGGAAAATTACAAACTATTCATGTATGCAACGACCGCCGCTAGAATCTTAGTGGCTCAGAAATGGAAATCCCAAGAAATCCCAACTTTAATGGAGTGGCAGACAAAAATGTTTGAATACATAGAATTGGAGAAATTGACCTATAAGATTTGAAACCAAAAAGAAGCAAAGTTCAAAAAGGATTGGAGTAAATTTGTTGAATATATACGGAGTAATTGTAAGAATTTAAAAACTGTAGCAGGATTAATGTAAATCTTGTGATGTGGATGCAGTGTAAATAAGAAACTGTAAGAAAAGATTTGAGACATGAAAACCGTTGAAGGGATGGAAGGAAGTCCGGGCGCAATAAGGCGTAAATAAGAAGACATACAATTTTTTGAATGTAAGAGTATTTGTTTTATTTGTTGTGTTACAAAAAAGCAATAAAGAGTATTGGGGGGGGGGGAAGGAAAGCGATTTGGGCTGTGGGGGAGAGGTATTTCCAAATGTATACAGTGGTATATCGGGTTACAAATTTAATTCGTTCCGGAGGTCCATTCTTAACTTGAAACCATTCTTAACCTGAGGCACTCTTTCGCCAATGGGGCCTCCCACTGCGCCGCAGCCGCGCGATTTCCGTTCTCATCCTGGGGCAAAGTTTGTAACCCGAGGTACTATTTCCTGGTTAGCGGAGTCTGTAACCCAAAGCATTTGTAACCCGAGGTACCACTGCATAAGAATTGCAGCCTACATCCTATAATTCTGTTCTTTTGCAGACTATTTAATTTTTTAAAAAACCTCCTAATAATTGAAGAGTAGTTTGAGAATAAGGAAGAATAGTGGTCGTGTCCCATTGTACAGTGTGGTTTATTCCCAGATAAACAAGCCTAGGAACGCAGCTTTTTCGTCAAATTAATACTCTGCTTCTGTGATACTCTGTGGAAAATTAGGACCTGCTAATGTTTACACTTCACTTTTATTTTCCTCTTTTGGAGTTGTTCAGCACTTCAGGATGACAATACACATTTTTCTGCGTTACATAAACACCTTATATTGAATCTTAATGCAATTTTGGGATTCCAAGAATTTCAGACCTGACTTATGTAAAGAGGTATAAAATTTATAGATCGTCTTTTGAAGTCTCTAAACCCAGAGGGAGAGCTAGAAAAGACATCCTAGGCAGATGGATGAGGGCAGTTATGAGTTTTACTCAGCATTCCATCCCAAACATGGCAATGTTCCCCTGAGACAACGAAATGTCACAACTTCAAAGGGATGTAATTTAATTTAATATATTTTTAAAAAAATATCGAAGCAGGAATTTCCTCAGAATTGCACTCTGACTTGTAGTGTGTATCTTACACAACTCTATACTCAATAAATTCAAATTAAAAAAAAATTGCCCTCCAAACGATTAATGGTCCCTCTCACTTTGCTTCTCTAAACATTCATAGGCATGCTATGGTTAACCTTGTAAGCTAATCTTCCTTTGAAAGTTGTGGCATACACAATGCGACCACAACCTTTTGGCCAACTGAATGAGGGAGACATTCACAGATGACTAAGCAAAACATGGGAAAGAAATAGAAGTTACTTTAGTGTGCATGCCTGCAATTTTCAAGTTTGAAAGACAAATCAATGTATGGTACTCCTGATCTTGAAAAAAAAACCAAAACCAAAAAAATCTGGTCCTGTTTATATTTTAAGCTGCTATAAATAGGATACATCAAAGTTTTACCTGTTGAAGATCTGCCCTAATGTGTATTTATATTATTATGAGGTGCTCCGCTTAACAAGTCACATTAACACACACACACACCGAGCTTCCCCTCCCACTCCATACAACTACTAACCTAACTTTTCACCTTCCCAACCCTATTTTTGAAGCCACTTCTCTCTTCTGTTCTTCATCCCTTCACTTTTGGACAGGCCTTCACCAAAATCTTCACTATAAGCAAAATTTGGTTGGGGTGGGGGTTCATTTAAAACATTTTATCCAGCCTTCCATTAAAATTTTCCCAAGGCACTTAACAAATTTAAAAAAAAAACCAAAAGAAGAAATTGAAATGTTTGTAATACAAGAGTTACAACAATGTTTAAAAACCAGCAGTATACAGCAGGTAGAGCATTTATTTATTTATAAACTGCTGACCCAAAAAGTCCTAAGTGGTCGTTAAATAAAGTTATAGATAAAGCACGGCTAAAATCCACAAAACAATAAAAATAAATATATATAAAAGTATCATCATTAAAAGCAAAGGATACAATAGATAAACCTTTAAAAATAATTATAGGTGACTAAATCATGTGTTTGGATGGAGCTGACCTAAATGGAAGTTCTTAGGAAGACCAAGTGAATATCAATTTTGCACCTAAAAGTTAGCAAAATAAGGCACCATGTGAATGCCCCAGATCATGAAATAGCCTCTGTTAAATAATTGGTGGCGAAATGATACCAGTGGTGCCAGTAGAGTAGGTGGTGCCTGTGAAAAATTGGGAAGGTCTTTGGGCTTGAACATGGCTTAATAAGGCCTGCCCTTTCGCTTGCCTTTCCAAAATTATATTCAGTAGATGCAAAATAATAAGATGACTGTGTGTGAGGGCTTTCTGTCCTGTGTAGTGCAGACTAGAGTGCCATTATCTCATGTTTTGGACTAACAAATCTTTTTGGCCAAAAGATTGGCTAATGATTTCCATCTACTCTTAGGGTTGTCACACATCCGGAATTTGGCCTTCAGAAACAGTGTACGGGCGAAAATCTCTGAAATATCCTGGAAAATCCAGACATAGCCCATGTCGGAAGTGTGGATTTTTGGCAGATTTCATTTAAAAAGTAGCTCAGAAACTTCATTTTTTAAAGATTTTGCAAAACAAAAAAACACCCCAACAGCTCAACAACTTTTGTTTCTGGATTTTCACTTTTTGAAATATGGCAACCCTACTTAAGATGGCTTTCCACTTGATGCAGAACTGTTCTTGGCCACTATTATGTTCTACGAAGGCAAGGCCACAACTGCTTTGAAATGGTTGTTGTTTATGAGAAAGCTGAAGAAGGGAGGGATACACAAAAGGAGCACCTGCTTTTTGGGCTTCCTGCTTGACATAAAGGTCAGGCATATTGGCTTCATTGCCACTTTTGTTCCATGCGTAGAAAGGAAGGCGCATTGGAACCATCATCAGTTCAAATTGGGTCTTGAAGGGGTCAGCGGAACAAATATCTAGACAGCCTCATCCAGTCTGGACAAAAATAAACTGTTGACTGTGTTAGAGTATATTCTCTCACTGGCATTAGTTCCCAGTTCATACTAATTGATTTATAAACTGCCTAAACTGCCCGGTGGGGTGGGGAGTGGGGAGTTCCTGTTGCTTCTTTATATGCTCTGTATTCCTAAACAGTTGTCTTGGCTTCCTGTTGGATGTTGCAAGGAACAAATGTGCAGTGTAGATTACAAGAGTGGTGCGTAAGATTAGAACTGATAGCCTTTCTCACACAAACTTAACAGACCACAAAATACTTTGGGAGCCAGAAGCAAGGAATAGTGGCTTCTAGTTGTAGAGTTGAAGAAGAACTTTGGAACTGTGTAAAAAAAATATGTTTGTGTCGTACAGTTTTCTGTGTCTGCTTTAGTTCCACAATATGCAGATTCTGACCCTTTCCGTCTCCTGATAACATTTTCCCATACAACAACATGCAGTTTCTGCATTGTAAATCTCATGGCAGTAATACCTGATTTATAATGCTGAACAACTCTTCCAAGGGAGAGCCAAAAGCAAATTGTTTGCTATCGTGCGTTTTTGCAGAATTAATTGAACCTCCAGTTTCAGATGGTGAAGTAGTTGAGGCTCCGTCCGAAACCTTGTTCTGAAAACTTTTCTATTCTGAAACAGCCCCTCCTATATTTTTCCAGTTCAAAAATTGTTGGATTCTGTGATGTCCTCAATTAGGATTGAGTATTGCATGAACTGCGTGCAGTATTTTCCCCCTGCAATTAAATGTAAATATTATTTACATATCAGTATTGATATTTATAAAAGTAAGTCTATGTTTACTAATATTTCACACACTTGTTATCATTTCTTGTGAGAAGAGTAACTGCATGCAATAGACCTTGTCTAGTCTTCCTCCTTTAGCCTGTGCAAGCAATAATAGTGATTTAAAAGTAGTTCCCGGCTGTAGAAAAAATATTCTTGCTGGTGGTTCATATGCTCTCACCCCAACCCCTATATGCACAACACAATTTCATATAATCAGCCCCAAAGAATCCCCTATTTATGGCCCCTTGATGCCTTTGCCTTCTTTTGCTCTCTGGCAGCTGTCACATAAGGGGAGATGAGATAAGCTGGGGCCCAAAACTGCTCAGGTAGGGTCTGTGATAAGAAGGGAATGCTTTTTAGCTAAATAACATGTAAACAATCGTCGTCGTGTGTCATTGACTTTCAACCACACCGAAAACACTTGCTTGGCTTATTCAGATAGGAAGTTTTTCGCAAGAAAGAAAGATAGATTGCACTTTCTTCTTCTCCAGCATCAGAGCTTGAGGCTCATTCTTGCTATCTTCATGCACCTTATGCTCCAACCCATCTGATATTTCTGTCCTAACAACCTAATGCAAACGGTAACAGATTCTGATAGAGGCGCTATCTCGCCTTCAAATCGCGCTTCTCTTGAACTAACTCAAGATGGACTTAATGAAGATCGACATTCAGCTGCAGATCAAATGCCCTGCTTTTAAACGATTCGGCTTGTAAAAATGAAATCGTAAACACTAAGTAATTACTCGTGGATAAATAATTCAGGCCATATATGCAAAGGGCCACCTTGGGCCGAGGCTGAATAGTGGGAGCATATGTAGGGACTTGCTTTCCTGATCTGGTCATGGTGACATGCGCCTTAGTTACATCACACTTGGGTTTGTATACAATATACATAGGGCTGCTTATGAAAAGAGCACCAAAACTATATAAATGGTCCAGACTGTGGCAGCTGTTAACAGGGAGCATATAACTCCACTATTGAAGCAGCCGCCCTGGCGCCCAGTTTTGTTCTTGATGAAGTGCTGATGAAGAGTCTTAAAAGCTCTCCATGGTTTGGGGCCAGGGTTTCCAGAAGACCTTCCACTCCCATACAAGCCTGCCCATGTATTTAGATCTTCATCAGATGCTGGAGCAGCCTGCCTGGAGAGGTGGAGCCACAGCTATGGCTTCCTGGCAGCGGAATCACTGCCGCTTAACAGTGTCAAGCTCTGGTCTGCCAGGTTGGCTCCACTGGGGCACTTGTACTGTATTTCCAACATGGTTGTTTTTCTCGTTCTTCAGTAGTGATACTACTGCTGGAAAGCTGTTGATGGCAGCTCTGCCTCGCTGGGCAAGCTGGTTATGACCAGAGGTTTTCCTATGTTTCCCCAGAAGTGTGCTTAGTTGGGAGCAGGAAAGGACCTTTTACAGTCACTGCGCCCAGGCTCTGCAATTTCTTTCAAGGGAGGATCATCTTCTCGCCCATCATAAATTGCCTTCTACTGGTTGGCTAAACATTTCTGTTTAGAAGGCTTTTGGGGGCATGTATGGTTTTTACGCGGGTGGCGCTGTGGGTATGACCACAGAGCCTAGGACTTGCAGATCAGAAGGTCGGTGGTTCGAATCCCTGTGATGGAGTGAGCTCCCTTTGCTCGGTCCCAGCTCCTGCCCACCTAGCAGTTCGAAAGCACGTCAAAGTGCAAGTAGATAAATAGGTACCGCTCCGGCGGGAAGGTAAACGGCGTTTCCGTGCGCTGCTCTGGTTCGCCAGAAGCGGCTTAGTCATGCTGGCCACATGAGCCGGAAGCTGTACGCCGGCTCCCTCAGCCAATAAAGCGAGATGAGCGCCGCAACCCCAGAGTCGGCCATGACTGGACTTAACTTTACCTATGCTTTTTAAGTTCCTGTAGTGATCTCCCCCCCTTTTTAATAATAATAATAATAATACATGTACTGCTGAAAGATGCCAAGGTACATTAATATCTGCGTTGCAATTTTTTTGTTCCACTTTTAGTAACTTGATCATTTTGTTCTACTGAGTTTGATTTAAGAGTGCTGACTTCCTTGAAAAAAGGGCACAAATGTGCTAAATAAAACTTAGACTTCAGGAAATAGTATTCTAGAGAACTAACCAGGCTTACCCAGGAAACTGAATTAAAGGAATCTCAGTCAGAAAAGTTACTAGCAGAATAAATCTTAAATAAGTGGAAAATCCCATCTAGATTGAGGTTCCTAATTTTATTTTCCACAGAATGACTTCCCTAAGTCAAAGTTAAATTACTTGAGACCTTGCAGAATATACATTGGACAAAACACTTGAATTCCAGCAGTTTTTTTCCTCTTTAACCAGAGAACAGGCTGATCCAAAACAGAAAATATTGGGGCAACATGGCTCCCTGTAGGGTAATGATGTTCTTCGAGCATGGAGAAGTAAGATAACTAACACCACCATGGTTAGGCTATATATTATTGTATTTGGAAGAGAATGGGTTGGCATTCGTTTCCGGTCACCTGACAGGTATTTGCTTCTTCAAACTGCCACTGTACTGTAGGAATTCTCTTTCTTTAAAACATGTAAGCCTATTGGAAGAGATCATGTGCTGGCTAAATTGAACCATGGTCAGCATAAGGATTGCTGCATGGTGTCTAATCCCTAGAGTTGGGGCTGAAAAATGCTATGTCAGTTGTGCTTCGCGAACGAAGCCATACACATCGTTGTCTAAAGGGGCGGCCCCATAAGATCTTTTGAGTCGAGAATCTAAAATTACATAGCCGCACCACTGCCTGCCACGGTCTGCCCATTGTTAAAACCAACAATGGCCTGTTGTCAGCACAAGAAAATTAACTTAAGCAACATAAATAGCAATATATAGCAATAGCAAAGGCTAGTATCCAGCAAAGTGGCCTCTGGCTGCACAACAGAACTTCCTCTGCCCGCATGCCCCCTGAATCTGTTCTGGGGGTTCCCTTTACCCTCCAGATCAGATTTGGGGTGGGGGTGCAAAAGGAGAAGGAGGATAAGCTCCACTTCGTAAATGGAAATCCTCATATACCGGTAAATCACCTTTCTATAAACCAAGCAAGCAGAGCTGCCAAACCTTTCTAGTGAGAAAATTCTATAATGCCAGTGTTAATTGAAGAAAATACCCTTTCCTTTGTACAGGACAGTCTAAGACTATGCTGGCATCTGTATCGGGGGCCCATCCGACGACCTAAGTGCATATGAAAGGAACCATTCTCTCCAATATTTTCTGAGCCGTTTTATTGGTTAGAGTAAACAAGTTGAATTAGGTCCAGAAGCTGATTGGGAACTGATTGGTATATGCTGCCGCTACCCAACTCCTACCTACATGCAGGCTGCCAGAAAAATACATTCCTGGCTACAATCCTTAGCTGAGCTTCCAGAAGCACCCTGAAACTATGCAGGAAGGGTGCAGCCCCATTCAAAACAGGGTTATTTAAACTACCGGCCAATGACATGTTGGTTTGGTCTATGTTAGTTTCAGTTCATTTGCTGATCTCCAGCCTACCTACACCTCCAGAGCTTCTCCAACTTAACTTGGTTCAGATGAAAAAAGAGGAATGGGAGATAAATGCCATCTGCGTACTGATGGCACCGCTTTCCAAACCTTTTCGATAATCTCTCCCAGCCTCTTCGTGCGGATATTAGAGTAAAGGAAGATGAAACCATGTCGCAGTTTCCTTGAAGTGGAACAGCCATTCCATCCAGCAGACCATCTTAGGAGACCTTTCAGACTGGTAAGAGTGAGCTACTGCATAGCAGTAGTCATCCCACAAGGTTGCCATGGTTGATAGCATTCATAGCTTCTGATTGCTGAGCTACAACTCCTCATCAGCCCTGGCCATTGACCAGGCTGGTCGAGGTCGGTGGGAGTTGGTGTCCAACCAACTTCTAGAAAGCCACAGGTTCCCACCCCTTCGGTAATCATGGTCTGTAATGGAATTCCATCAGCTTTGTGGGTCTATCATAGCATTTTGCTGTTGTCTTCATCTGCCTGCCCTTGGGCTCATCAGCACACGCTGCCAGAGTGATGCTTGTCAGGCTTTCACGAGCAAAGCTTTTTCAATACACTGAAGTGCAGCCATTGTGATAATCTTAAGATAAGCATTTAAAAGCTTTGCCTCAACTCGGAAGATTAAGGGTGAGATTTCCCCCCTCTAAATAAATAAGTAATACGACATTTACTCTAGGTAGAATTTTTTAAAAAAACACAGTGCAGCATTGTAGCCCAAATCAAGCATGGGAGAGAACGCAAACCTTTTTTTCCTTCTTTTTTTGCCCCATAACCCCCTGACATGAAAAGGAAACATGTTAGCTCTCAGATTTAAAATGTGAGTTTTTCAACTTGTGGTTGAAGCTTACAGAGCAATAAATCATGTGCTTTCCTTACATGGTATCTTGCAAGTGCAGTTAAGACAAGACCACCAGATTTGCCCTCCCATAAGTCAGCGCAGCTATTGGACAGCTAGAAAGTTGCTGTTTTGCTAGTACGTGTCAGATACTGAACCTCTATGCTGGCGGAGTCAGATTTCAATAGTTGTGGTCACTCTGAGGAAACTGTGATGTGATAAGATAGCGCTTGTGAGGTCATGTGGTTAACAAACACCCAATCTAAAATAGCAGCTTAGTGGACCTTAAGTTAAAATAAGTATAGTTCCTCAGCTGTGTGTGCTGTGTTTTGTGCGTTCTTAGACCCAGAGCTGCTGTTGATGCTGAATAACCTAAAATTGAGGATTCAGTAGCATTTTTCATAATAGGGTCTTGCTCCATACTTTTTCAACCTCATTCTTTTATCTTAGTGGTGAACATAGGTATGTGGGAACAGCACAGTGTTGGTGAAACACTACAGAATTCTAGAAAATCAGGTTGTTCATGTTTGTTAATGAGTTTAGCATCCCCCCTCAAAAAAGGAGTACTTCACTTTCAGAGCTGGTGGTTTCCTTCTCAATAATGTTTATTGCCATGATCTAGTGGAAGAGATGACTCTTTTGCTGAACCTCTAAAGCACATACAAATGATTTGGGTTGTTTTTTTCATGAAGTCATGAGACATCCTTAAGAGGAGAGATGGAGAAAGAGAGGAAACCACTGAAAAATATATCAGATCAATATATACATTTAATAGAAAGTTTTGATAGGCAAATAACATTGAGAGAAAGGCAGAGAGAAGGGAGTTGGTTATAATCATCCCACTTCAGAGAAATTGATGGAAATGGGCCTGTATTTTGCAGATTTCTAACTTCAGCATTGAGATGTTGGAATGAAATACTGAATGAAGTCTGGACATAATTTTAGCTATGGTTAGATAGGGCTGAGTGGATTTTTCAGTAGATTACTGGATGATGCTGACACATAGGTGAACAAAATTTTCATTTTCTTTTCTTGGCCCAGTTATAGACATGAAGGCCATAATCTGTCACCTTAAGCAACCTTTCCTTTCCCAGCTGTTTACTAGAAAAAACTTGGATTGAGATCTATAAATAGCCTCAGAGCTATTGATTTAAAATAAACCATGGCACTTGAATAGCTGCCAAGGATTATAATCCTACATTTAATTTTTGTTGCCGATTTCTATATGTCACCCTAAAAAGGAGAGGGTTTTGTTGTTGTTTTAAGTAACTTTCTCTCTCTTTTGAAACGTGTTGCTTGAAAATGGCACCCAAGGGCCAAATTCACCAAAAGGCTTTTAAATGTATTTACGACATACGAGAGAAGTAAAATTTGATGGTGCAATTACATAGTACGACATGGAAGCCTGTTCTTCTGACTACTTGCTATCTTTTCAATCACGTACTTTCTATTAAGATTTCAAAACTTTTGATTATATGGTAATACTCTGATCAAAAAGTCATGACCTTGCCTGATCAAGTTGTTTCTTTCCTGTTCTGACATGAAAGCTTCTGGTCTCAGTGTGTCGCTAGTTTTGATCTTTGTCATGTAAGCAGTACAGCTGCCCTGCCTCAGCCTCTTGTTTCCTTTCGGCAGTTTTGCTCTTGATAACTGCTAAAAGCTGAAAACCCCAACCACTACCACCTTGATTTTTTTTTTTAATAGAACAAAGGAAATTTAGAAATTCAATATTAAGTCTTTTACATAACCTTAAATATATAGCCTTCATGCTTCTGTATTCTTGCCAACTGCATAACCTAGGGAGGTTTGCTGTGACAAAGCTGCTTCATTACAGTGGACTGTTGCGTACATCACAGTAAACTATGGTCCTGAAAGACCTACACTGGCTCAAAATTCATTTCCGAGCACAATTCAAAGTGTTGGTGCTGACCTTGAAAGCCCTAAACGGCCTAGGCCCAGTTCACCTGAAGGAGCGTCTCCACCTCCATCGCTCAGCCCAGACACTGAGATCCAGCTCCGAGGGCCTTCTGGCAGTTCCCTCACTGCGAGAGGTGAGATTACAGGGAACCAGGCAGAGGGCCTTCTTGGTAGTGGCTCCTGCCCTGTGGAACGCCCTCCCATCAGATGTCAAGGAAATAAACAACTACCTGACTTTTAGAAGACATATGAAGGCAGCCCTGTTTAGGGAAGCTTTTAATGTTTGATGTTTTACTCTTTTTTAATATTCTGTTGGGAGCTGCCCAGAGTGGCAAGGGAATAAATAATAAAATTATTATTATTATTATTATTATTATTATTATTATTATTATTATTATTATTATTAAAACAAATGTGAACAGGGAGGAATCACTCTGATCCTCAGGCTCACATGCTCACTCCATGCCTTTCCTCTCATGTGGTCAGGAGAAGGACTTCAGCAACATTAAGCTTCACTTCACCCTAGTTGCCTTGTCCTGTTATCCAGATCATAGACTCAAAGAACTGTAGAATTGGCAAGGACCACGAGGGTCATCTAGTCCAGCCCTCTGCAGTGCAGGAATCTTTTTGCCCAATGTGGGGCTCGAACCACAACCCTGAGAATCTCGTGCTGAGATATTTTGAGATCTGGGTTAAAGGTTTAAAACAAACTCCAGTTGAAAAAAGGCACGTTTTTGAAGTTGGCTGGTTTTGAAAGTTACCAGAATTTGTTACAAACTGTCCACATGGCACAAAAGGGGACAGGGAAACTGAGGCTTGTGGTTGTCTGCATCTCATGAAACCTTGGTTTAGTGTGACATGTGAACTGTGTTGATATGTTATATACATCAGGGGAACTTGTGCCCCCGCCCTCCCCGTAAGTTGCTGGTTTCCACTTCCTACCATCCCTGCATATGGTGGAAAACGCCAATGTGCAGCTAAGAGCAGCTTGAGGGAGAGTAGTTTAGATCAGGGAAAGACAGGAGAAAGAGTTAAATGCTAACTGTTCAAAAAAGCAGAGATCTCTAATAATTCTCAGAACCACCACAAAGCTGCAGTTCTGCAAGATTCTTTGAAGGAAGTAATAACTGATAAGATTTTAACCTTTTATATTTGTGGTAATGGAAGTACCGTAATTCTAAAGATCTTACTTTCAAAAAGTGCATGTTTGATATCAAGGCAATACAGCTGGCTTCTTCACGAACTTTGACTTAACAACTGAATTTTGCACTAAATGTTTACAGTTCTACACACACACACACACACACACACAGTCTTAACAAGGAAATGACTATAGAAATTAATACTCTATTTCCCCCCAGAAAAATCAATCTGCCCTTGAAATTAAGTTGAGTTGATTCAAGCAAATATTCATATTTTAACATGCTACCTTAGTTTGCGCGTTTTTAATCTGGATTATTTAGGAATGTTTTAAACCTCTAAATTTTTCTCTGCTGTCTTTTTCTTTTTGCTTATGCTTGGGCTGACAGTCAGCAACAGGTAAGAGCATGTTATGAGAAAGTTCAAGTGGAATGAATTTGACTACCTTTCTAAGCATGGCTGCTTTGTGTTCTCAAATATAATAATCCACAGCCTAGTAAATAACAAGTACATAAAGTGTAAGTACAGGGTGAGTCTTTTAAAAGAGGCCCCGTGGAACAAGTGTACTCTGTACCCACTGGGCCTCTAAATCAGGTACAATGGTGCCCCGCAAGACGAATGCCTCGCAAGACGGAAAACTCGCTAGACGAAAGAGTTTTCCGTTTTGGAGGTGCTTCGCAAAACGAATCTCCTATGGGCTTGCTTCGCAAGACGAAAATGTCTTGCGAGTTCCTGTGGGTTTTTTTTCCTTCCCCCCTTTTTTCTAAGCCGCTAAGCCGCTTATCAGCTGATCCGGTAAGCCGCTAATAGCGCTAATCCGTCAATGGGCTTGCTTCGCAAGACGAAAAAAACGCTAGACGAAGAGAATCACAGAACGGATTTTTTTCGTCTTGCGAGGCACCACTGTACTTTGAGTCACTAGTCAATTCTGCTACTTTCCACCGTCACTGGAGACCATTAATGATGGGCATTGGAATTTTTGACAACACCATAAAAGCCATGGGATAGTTGGGACAGTAGCCAGCATGCTATGGTGTCTTATATTTAAAATTGGCAGGATCTCTTGAGAATTTCCATTCCTTAATACTATGCGCTGTGGATCAGCCCCATGTTCTGATACCATGCTTCTTCCATTAAACCAAATTAAAGGGGGCTTGAGTCCACATATCTATTTAGAATGAATAATTCAGATTTATGTCGGTAACACAAGAGATTTTCTGCTGCTTTTTAGTATTAACAAGAACGTTCTTCCGTGGTCAGCATCCCTAGTTCTGTTCCGTCAAAAGAGATACAAACAGAATGACTTGTTCCGGTTCTGGTTTTGAAAATAGACCCCTCTCCTGCAGTTGGAGCTGCTAAGACCTGGAATGTTCTTCCTTAGTTATAAGCTGGGAAATGGCACCAGCTTTCTGTGTGATGTTCAAACAAGTGGAAGGCGGGTGTCAAGGACTGGAACTAGGGACAAGAACTATTGATCAAGTGTCCTCTATCTGGAAGGTCACAGTACTCTTCCCCATTTTGGAATGTGGTGCCACTTAGGGTAAACTCATAGCCAACTTTGTTGAGTTGGAGAGAATAGCTTCCTTGTCCGTTTGCTGAACCTCGCTTTAAAAAATTTTTTTTAGTCTAAAGCCTATGGAGCCTTCCTTAATCCTGACACATACTGAACACTAACCATCTCATTAACTCAAGAGCCCGTCATGGACATGTTGCATCATTGCACGTTTCAGCAAATTTCAAACCCCTAGTACTACAATAGCAGCATAAGGAGAATTATAGAACTGTTGAATTGGAAGGAACCACGAGGGTCATCTAGTCTAACCCCCTGCAGTGGAGAAATCTTTTTTTTATATATAAAATTTTTATTGGGTTTTCACAATTTATATAAACACACACAATACACAATATAGACATACAAACACAAAAACAAACACATATAATTTCAAATCCTTAATTTCTTAACCACTTTCCCTGACTTCCCCACACCTCCCCTTCTTGCATCCCAATTCCAATAGTTAACTCAGCAAGTTCTTATCTCCTACTTTTACCTTATTAATATTTTACTTAATTCTTCTTGATTAACCAAATTTAACTTATAAACCTCGATTAAACGACAATACCCATCTTTTACGTCCTTTTCTAAGGTCGACCCAAGTTCCCTTCCACAAATTTCCCAGTTTTATATATTAATTACAAAACATAATAACCGAAAACAACATACAATTATACACCCTTTGGATTCCAAAACTCTCGCCCCCCCTTTCCCGGTTTCGATCCCCCCCCAAAAAATATCCATCAATCTATCAGTTCTCAGCCTGGGTCCCTCACATCCGAGGCCCTCAAATCTCTCTCAGTCCCTCTCTGCCGGTTTTGTTGGTAGTCCTTTATGTCGGACATCGAGTCTCGGAGAAGCTCTGTCCCAATAGGGTCTATGTTTCCTCCAACCAGACCTCCATATTCAAAAGTGGAGCCCAAATTATGTTTTTTATTCCTTTTAAGTCCAAATGTCCCAAATGTCCCAGAAGCTCCAACTTTCGTCTTAATCAAATTTGTAATCCATAGGTCTTCCGATCTCCCCATGGGGAGATCTCTCCAATCTTCATTCTCAAATGAAATCTTTTGCCCAAAATAGGGCTCGAACCCACAACCTTAAGAGTCTCATGCTCTGCTGACTGAGCTATCCACAGGGATTTTGCTGTTCGTTTGTTCCTTTCGGTTATACAGTGGTGCCCCGCAAGACGAATGCCTCGCAAGACGGAAAACTCGCTAGACGAAAGAGTTTTCCGTTTTGGAGGTGCTTCGCAAAACAAATTTCCTATGGGCTTGCTTCACAAGACAACAATGTCTTGCGAGTTCCTGCTGGTTTTTTCCCTTCCCCCCTTTTTCTAAGCTGCTAAGCCGCTTATCAGCTGATCCGATCAGCAGATAAGCCGCTAAAAGCCGCTAATAGCGCTAATCCGCTAATCCGTCAATGGGCTTGCTTTGCAAGACGAAAAAACCGCTAGACGAAGAGAATCACAGAACGGATTCTTTTCGTCTTGCGAGGCACCACTGTATTACTGTGCTGTTTTTAAATATTGCAAGGTATTCAAAAGGCGTGTGGGTCACTTTAAGGATCATTTGGATGCGAATATGTCTATTTTGAAACTGAAGAAAGCTTCAAAATAAGATGTTGAAATTCGTCCTAAGGTGGCTGGTTTATTCATGCTTAAAGTTGAGAAATGTCCCAAGCGGTGTCTTTCTGTCTCTCTCCCTCTTTTTGTCGTAATGCAGAACCAGAAGGAGGAATTCTACAGCTCTGCTTGTGAATATTTACACAAGATCAGGTTTAGAGAGGGCTCCTAGTTCTGTCAGACACCATTGCCAGCTGTAGTGGACTGTCTCACAAAGTGTCACTTGCGAAATATTCGTGAAATAAAACTCATAGCTCAATATGTGGCTTCAGCTTGAGTCAGCCACTGTGCATAAACTTCATGCAAAGCAGCCATGGCAATTTCAGTTTGTATAAGGGCTTCACTCAGGACCGGGGGAACTTGTGGCCTGGGGGCTGCACGTGAACCACAGCCTAATTTCAAAGTGGGAAGAGAAGGGGAAAGTGGGGAAAGGGAAATACCGTATTTTTTGCTCTAGAAGACTCACTTTTTCCCTCCTAAAAAGTAAGGGGAAATGTGTATACGTCTTATGGAGTGAATGCAGGCTGCACGGCTATCACAGAAGCCAGAACAGCAAGAGGAATTGCTGCTTTCACTGCACAGCGATCCCTCTTGCTGTTCTGGCTTCTGAGATTCAGAATTATTTTTTTCTTGTTTTCCTCCTCCAAAAACTAGGTGCGTCTTGTGGTCTGGTGCATCTTATAGAGCGAAAAATACAGTACATTGCCAAACATCTGCCTTTTGCCTTGCCCACCTCCAGCATGCCCCCCAACAAAGTACCCCCACAAAACACACCCCTCAGCAGAAAAAAGGTTCCCCGCCCCTGTATAAACATTGATTTCAATTCAGCAGTCCCTCTGTTTACAGTGTAGCATCTTACTTAAGGTGTTCTGCATGTAGGAACTGAGCATGTCACCCTTTGGCTTGAAATCTAGGTTATTCCATTTGCAGTTATTGAAATGTATAGATCACTGCACTAACAAAGCGCTTGTTCAACAAGCTGGCGAAATGGCTTTCGAAATCTCTGGAATGCCTCTTTTCCTCAGTCAATGTCTCCCCCCCCCCCATTTTTTTAAAATAGCAAGAGTATTTGCTCTCTGTTTCTAACCATTACACTGTAAATTCTAAGAATGGGCACCAGGAGTAGAATTTAATTGTCCGGTCAATATGAACAGAAGATGGTGCATTTAACATGAATTTTAAGTAAATTTGGCTATGTTTATGTACTCTGCTGTTTATCAAATGCTATAGTGAACTAAAGGTGTATTGAGGGTGACGGTGGAGTATAAGTGTGACTTCACTAGTGAAAGCTTGCTGTGCTTGTGTTCTGTTTTTTATTTTCTCTAAGGGGAAAGTACTTCTTTACTATAACACATTCTTTTCTGATCTTTGGCCTTTGCACCATGTCGAATCCCAGATTTCCCACCCCCAGCCTCATGCCGTGTAATGCTGTCTAGGAAGCAATCCCCTCTGCCACCAAAAACTAGAGGATTGGGGTACTTTCCTGAACAGTGGGGGGAAGTATTGCTGGGGGTCACAGGGGGGAAGGAGGAATTGGCAAAAATCACCTCCTATCTTCAGTCAGCAGGAACCTCTGAACGCAGCTCATGAAAGGACAGACAACTTGGGATCATTAGATATGTATACACACATTTATTTTTATTTCTGGTGAGGGTGAGCAGTGCTTTTGTGTACACTCAAATGCTACTCCTGTCCTTATAACTTGCGGATGTACTTTAAGATATAAATGTTTAGTTGAATATGGGTATATTCTCCTTTCTTGAGCTGAAATGATAGGCCTGTCGGCTAATGTTTATATGTGTCTGTCCTTTCTTTTTACAGATCAGATGCCTAAAAGGCAAGAAACCCTTCCCAGGCCCACACACCTTTGATGGGATTCATATTGTGAACCATTTGATAGGCGATGATGAGTCCTTGCATTCGTCCGACGAAGACTTTATATCAAACCACGTTCAGGAGTCTGGGGTCCATTTTCACTTGCACAGGAGGACTGGTCCGATGGACTTGACTCCAGCCGCAGCAAACAGTAGTGACAGTGATATTGAAAACACTGAAACACCAGACACCATCGTTCAGAAGGAAAATAACCAAAAAAGAGTGGAGTCTTACTCTACTACTGTGTAACCACTGTGAATGGTATTGGCCTTCATTCTCTAGGACCTTATTCCACGGTCAAGAGAACTATCTTAAAGTTCTTGGACTTGACTGGCTCTTACATCTTATCTGACGCGTGATGTGTTGCACCTTACTATTGGCCTCTGTATTTGCCAAATCTTTTATCTCCAACTTGTTGTTGCCATAGAGTAGGACTGGGAAGAGGTTGGATGGATGAGAACTCTAACAGTATTAATATTTCCCGTATGCTTCTCATGCTAGAAAATGCACACTCACAACTTCTTCCCACTCAAGGACCATACTACAGTTTGTAAACATGGGAAGTCCTTAGTCTTCAAAGGAAAAGTGTACTTGTGCAATATTTAATGCTCTGTGAACAAATGTGTTCTTTTTACATAAACGGTTTGTGATCACAGTGGATGTATCAGATACGACATTTATCTGGTTGAGTGTCTTATTTTTAATTAAAATAACCTCTATTATTGGAAACCACCAAAGTTTCCAATCTAAAGCCTTTACTTATGCTATTTTATATAATAATTAATGGTCACACTTCGTTCTAAAGGATTAAAGAAAACCTTTTATTAACCATTCTCTGCATCTGCTTTTGATGTGTTGCTAATGGACCTGATCAGAGTATGTTAACTACAAATAATGACTATTTTGTATATATTTATATATCCTTGGCCCTGCATAAAAATGTACATTGAATTTTGTATGGGAAGTGTAAATGTCACCATATGACTGGTCTCAGCATTTTAAAAGGAAATGAAATTCTGTTTAAACCAAGTAAAATTGGAAAATGTTTATGAGAAAAATGGCAAAAACACTAATTTTAGTTTTAAGACCTCTGCTTACCAAATGACCCACAGATTCATGCCCTACTGAAATGTGTTCCAAATGACACTATTGACTGAAATTTTAACTTTGTGTATATGTAACTATATAATAAATTTTTTTCATGATTTAATAGATGCTAAACAGTTACTTGTTCAAGGGTTTCTCAAAATACAGTATTGGTTACTATATTTTATTAAAACAGCTCAACATTATTACCCTTTACTACATAACAATAAAATCAAGAAAAAAATACAACAATAGTACAAAACATACAAAAATGTTTACTAACAGGAAAATACACTTAGGAGATATATGACAATTATGAATAAGAGAAGGAAAAGATTGCTTTTGTTTATATACTGCTTTCGGTTTCTCTGTCTTAAGCTAAGTAATCAGGAGAATGAATTTTATGCCACAGATGCTCTGCAGAGTGAATACAAGGAAGAGAGAAACCTAGGACTGGTTGCAGGAAGAAATGGAAAAATCTAGAAGATAATGGGGTAAAATGCTATGCGAGAAACAAAAATGCAGAAATTACTGATAAAACTGCTGCAGCAACCACAGGAAGCAGATAAAAAAATCTAGGGTAGAAGAAGAGAAAAATAAAAAGAAACACTTAGAGGGACACACAAAAAGATGTGGGCCACAGGAAGAAAAAAATGTGAGCTCCATAAAGGAAAAAGTGAGGATGGAGATCAAAGAAATGGTTGCTGGTGGTACAAAAGCCCTGCCGAACTTTAGGCAGGGGAAAACACTGCTGATAATTCAGTACAATATCTAAGGAGAAATAAGTATTTAGGGAACTCTCTCCCATGAAAAAGATGGCATATTTTCTATACTCGGTGCATAACTTTCTTATTTTCAACTCTCAAATACTGTCTTTCCTGACACTCAGATACCCTGGCTAACACACCACCAACTACACACCTTCTTAAACAATCCAGCAGTAAAATCAGCAGCCACTAGGCCCTTGACCAGCTTCGAAAACCACCTCCCGACAGCAGAGGGACACAGCAAAGAGATGGTATCCACAATATACAAAATGCTGCTCCAAAATCCCACAACCCCCCTTGATGCAATCAAAGAGCAACAGAAGCAAGACACAGGCTATGAAATTAATCCCATCCAATGGACTAGACTCCATCTCAGCCAAAAGAAGGGAATTCAACTCTGAAACTCATCTAAAGATGGTAACTAACACCACGGAAACTGGCGCTGATACACCTAGGAACCTCACCAAGATGTTGGGGAGGCTGCACCTCCACAGGCACATACCTCCACATGTGGTGCGAATGCCCCAAAATCCAACTCTCCTGGACAGTAGTCCTACAAGAGATATGCAAAAAAACCCCAACCTAAACAGGTATTAGAATTCACCCCAGAACTGACCCTGCTGAACATTTTCCAAGATAATAACAACCACTCACTTTATAAAGAGCTTATAATCCACCTGCTCTTAGCCAGAAGCATACCTGTAACCCGGTTTGGCTTCCCTTTATCACATACGCAGCCCAACAAAACAAGACGAACCCACCAACAGCATACAAGTCAATATGGCTTACTTGACCCAACAATCCCTCCCTCTCACAAATTAACATACCTCACTGCAGGTATGCCCACACCCTGGGCCCTCCTAATCCCTCTCACTACCAAGGAAATGTAATAAGTGAATAGAAAAAGAAGCTACCCAGTTGACGCTGACACAACCCCACACGTACACTATAAAAAATAGGTTTTACCATCCCACCCCTCCTCTTCCCGCTGTCTTCTTCCCAACCTTATAGTGTACAAAACACTAATGTCTCATATCAAATGTAACTGATCTGTAGAAAAGACTTTGCAACCTGAATAAAGAGACAATGCACGTAATTTTGTAAACCAAGAAAATAGTTAATAAAAAATATTTTAAAACAATAAAAACAACTACAACAATAACCTGACAGCAAGACCATGATATGATGTTTGAAATAAAGTGGGGGGGGGTTATCTTTCCTAATTTATGATGGTGATGCAACTATTCAGGAGAAAACAGATTGGGCCAAAATTATGTAATCTGGAGTGAGTTTTCAGATTGAGGCTGAAATCCTATGCACAGTCAGCTGGAAAAATGCGATGTACTTTCAAGTGAATATATATACACAGGTTGTATGTGTCCTCAAAGCAACTAGTACAAAAAGTTATGAAACACATCTGTACTTTTTAAAAACTGGTCCCGTTGGTTTACTCTTGACTGTACATTTCATGAGAGCACTGATGTACAATCCAGCATGTATCATCATGCTGTTCAACTTTTAGTATTTACACAATTATTTTAAAAAATCTTGCAAAAGTGGACTTCTGCTAACGTTGTATGTAACAGCAATTTTTGCTGAGTGCTGCTTTGTTTTGATGAATACTGGCTTTATCAATATGCTCCTTTTTATATTGTAGCTATTGTAATGTTTGATCATTTTTAATGCTACTTTCATTGAGTCACTCTGGGCTGAACATTCGTTGTGAGGAAAGCTGAATACAAATATTAAATCAAATCAAATCTCTTACCTCTTACCCAATACCCTGATTCTAATTATATGCATTCAGAAGTTCAATTGAATCCAGTACAGTGGTACCCCGCAAGACGAATGCCTCGCAAGACGGAAAACCCGCAAGACGAAAGGGTTTTCTGTTTCGGAGGCGCTTCGCAAGACGAATTTCCCTATGGGCTTGCTTCGCAAGACGAAAGCCCATAGGGAAATCTCGGGGGACTTGTTTTAAATTGCTGGCAGTCGGGAGCAAAGACTTTCGCCCACAGCCGGCCTTCAGAAGAGGTCCTGGACCTCTTCTGAAGGCCGGTGGGGGGCAAAAGTCTTTGCTCCCCCCCGCCAGCCTTCCCGGGACAGCGGAGACTTCTCCGCTGCCCCGGGCGATCTTAAAATGCTGGCAGGTGGGAGCGAAGCGTTCGCTGCCGACCCCCAGCATTTTAAAATCTCCCCGGGACAGCAGAGAAGTCCCGCCCCGCTCGGGATGGCGGCGCAGAGCTGTCTGCCGTGCCGGGACAGCAGGCAGATCTGCGCCGGCATCCTGAGCGGGGCGGTAAGTCCCGCCCCGCTCGGGATGCCAGCGCAGAGCTGTCTGCCGTCCCGGGATCAGCACAGCTCTGCGCGGCCATCGGGAGCCGGGGGCGAAGTCCGCCCCGCTCCAGATGGCCGCGCAAAGCTGCCTGCAGTCCCGGGACTTCAGGCAGATGTGTGCCGCCATCCCAAGCGGGGCGCTAAGTCCCGCCCCGCTCTGGATGCCAGCGCAGAGCTGTCTGCCGTCCCGGGACTGCAGGCACATCTGCGCCGCCATCCCAAGCGGGGCGCTAAGTCCTGCCCCGCTCTGGATGCCAGCGCAGAGCTGTCTGCCGTGCCGGGACAGCAGGCAGATCTGTGCCGCCATCCCAAGCGGGGCGCTAAGTCCCGCCCCGCTCTGGATGCCAGCGCAGAGCTGTCTGCCGTCCCGGGACTTCAGGCAGATCTGTGCCGCCATCCCGAGCGGGGCGCTAAGTCCCGCCCCGCTCTGGATGCCGGCGCAGAGCTGTCTGCCGTCCTGGGATCAGCGAAGCGTTCGCTGCCGACCCCCAGCATTTTAAAATCTCCCCGTGTCCCGGGGAGATTTTAAGATGCTGGGGGTCGGCAGCGAAGCCCTTGTTCCCCCCCAGCCCCCCCAGCCTTCAGAAGCCCTTGTTCCCTCCCCCCCAGCCTTCAGAAGAGGTCGGGGGACAGACTTTCCCCGGACCTGGTCTGAAGGCGGTTTCCCTAGGAATGCATTAATTGATTTTCAATGCATTCCTATGGGAAACCGTGCTTCGCAAGACGAAAAACTCGCAAGAAGAAAAAACTTGCGGAACGAATTAATTTCGTCTTGCGAGGCACCACTGTAAATCTGACTTCTTAGCAAAAGTGCTTAGATTTGCTCATGTACCTGGGAGGAAGCCCTTTTAAATTAAATAAAAGTAAACATTTCAAAGATTGGATTGCATGTCAGTATTTCTGAATGGTATCTTTTGATTGCTTTAGTTCAAAGGGTCAAAGTTCTTAATTTACTAACACTACTCCTATGCATGTCTACTTGGGAATAAGTCCCACTGAGTTCAGTTGGGTTTTCTTTCAGGTAAGCATACACAGGATTGCTGCCCAAACAATGAAACCCAATCAGTTGCAAATTGCAGGGGAAGAAATAGGTTTGTCTGGAAGGCCTGCTCATATAAATAGATGGTATCCAGGAAATTCTTAAACAACCTTATGAGCTGCTCTAACTTTCAGGGTTTCGCTATTTTTATCAGCATACAGGAATCATTGAACTGCATTTCTCCGAAAAAGTGTTGATGTTTCACTGGACTGCGGGGCGAATGTTGCCCCCATTCAGATGTAAAATGATGCCGTTTCCCAAAAGCAAAAAATAGTTTCTGAGTTCTGTGTCTAGTTTTCTTTGTAGATTGCATCTGCTTTACCTTCCCCAGAGGGAATCCAAATATAAGCAGCTGACAACCTCTGCACCTGGTGCTGGGCAGCTGAGGTTGCCTAGAAAGTATCTGCCTGTCTATCGTTAGCAGCACCAGCTGCAGGTCTCTTTGCAAAAGCAAAGCTCTTTAGTCGGTGGCATGAGAAATTCAGTTGAAAGTTGGCCATAAAACACATTAAACAGTGAAGTGCAATGATCTTGCAGTAACTGCCATATTGCACAGGTGCTTGTGAGGGAGACGGAGCGACAGGCTGTATCTCGGAGTTTGCTTTTACGTGGAAGTAAATGTGCACCCAGAGCGTGCCCACTTTTGTATTAAGCTGCAATACGTTCACAGCGGTAGGGGGAGATGCTTAACTCCCATTTCCCCTGTCAAATGTGGCACATGTCCAGCTTTTCGCCCCACAGAAGAAGAGAGGGATTTCCCCCACCCTCGAGGGAAAAATAAATTTTGCAGGGGGTGGATTTTTATAAGAAAAAAAGGGCACACAGGGAGCTAAGCACCTGCTTGCCTGTACAAACCTCCGCTCTCAGTTGCAGCTTCCCAGAACCAGTTTGGGTAAATGCAGGCACACATTGGAAGGGGTGACGATAGAAACATCCTCATAACAAGGGAGCACCATGTGTGGTGTTTGGCCCAGAAAATGAATGGATTCAGGAGGACAAACAGTATTAGGGTGGCTTCGAATGCATATTTTAAGGACAGAACCAGACCACATATGGAACTCAAGGCTGCCACCCAAAATGAAAAACTTGTCTCAAGAGGTGCCTCCCATGCTCCACAGTATATCACAAAGTTTACCCTCCGCCCTGCAGTCAGTCATTATATGATGTATTCGCTTGTCCCTGTTGGCATCAACCAGTGAAGTCAGGCAGAGATGCATTGTGTATTGATGTCAAGACACTATGGCTGAGTACATGCCATGCATTTAAAGCACTTTACTTCCCTTAAAGAATTCTGGGAACTGTAGTAGACCCCTAATAAAGATACAATTTCCAGAATCCTTAACAAACTACTATTCCCATGATTCTTTTTTGGGGGGACGGGGACGGGACAGTAATGCACTTCAAATGTGGTTTAAATGCATGGTGTATTTGCATGTTGTATTATGCATCCTGGAGTAAAAGGCAATAACTGAACACAGAGCTTCCATTCTCTACAGCAGATCCATGTTTTTGGTAATAACTAGCTCTGCCCTCATGTTCAAGCCCATAACTGTGTGTGTGTGTGTGTGTGTGTGTGTGTGTGTGTGTGTGTGTGTGTGATGCTTGCTCTGTGTCTGTTTCTTCAATTAGGTTTTAAGCCAGAGGCAAGGCTCTCCAGATGTTGCTGGAACAATTCCCACCAGCTCCATCCAGCACAGCCAATAATCAGGGATGGAGAAGTCCACCAATCTCTGGAGGGCCACAAGTTCCCCACCCATGGTTTAAACTCTCTCCCTTTCTCCCTCTCTCTGCTTCATATGGCCACAGAGAACTGTCTCTGGCAAGTTAAATCATCACGCAGAGCTGCCCACACTCTCCTGCATTTCAGTTTGCTGGTTGCATCCACCTGTCCCTCTCCTGCGTACCTGTGAATCTGCAGAGATCAAGGAGCTAGAAGAGTTCTAATTAGAAGAGTTGTCAGTAGTGACAACTGCAGTGCCACATTAGGGTTCATTTTATGCTTCGTTTAGAAGCTGGGGCAAAAACATCCAAAGTTCTTTCTACGTCACCTGATTACAGAAGTGAATAAAAACATTGTTGCTCCTATAACACTAACGTGCTCCTTGTAACTGTGGAATCAGATCTGGAGACATGGGCCAGGCCCAAAGTATTTGCTTGGGTGCGCACAACGGACACTGCAGAATGTCTTTGTGTTTGAACGGCTGACATATCTCTCCCCATCAAACCATGCCATACTCTAAACCACTTTGAAATCCCCCTTGGTTTCACAATAGCTAGACGTGCAGCCTGGAGGTCAGACAACAGAGGCCAGGCATTTCTAGGGATCAGACAGCTCATTTTGTGATTCTTTCAATCCTACCCACGAATTGGTAAGACTGGTAAGATTAGTGTCTGCTTGCTGGGTTATGTGTTGCCCTGATCTTGTTCCAGATAATGAAAAGCAAAACTCTTACTGTATTTGGAGTGATTCAAAAACGGCATCCGGATAGATAATGGTTATGAAACCTGCTAATCAAATGATCGGTTGCGCCATACATCCCATAATAGAAACTAGGAAACCTTAGAGATAAGTACCTAAGTTGCAGTGACTTTACTTTTCAGCGCCTGCCCTGCAAAGTGCCAAATGCTGTCTATAAATCGCACTGGTGCAAAAAGCCTTTTTTCAGCATGCTTCTCCTGTTAGCTACAGACAGGCATTAAGATAAGCCACTCAGGAAGAAATAAGGTAATTTACTGCCAAAACTTAACACCTTGGTCCTCTTTGCATTATCTAATTTAGCAGTGGAGTCAAACAAATACTGACTTAGTGGAAATGTTAGAATGAGATATTCTGTCAAGAGCGGAAGTGACTAAGACTGCAACCTTATACACATTTACCTGGGGCTTACTTCTGAGTAGACATGCATAGGACTGCAGGTTACCCAACTATTTCTTCAATGCTTGTGTCTACATAACTGCTGCATGCTATTCATGAAGGATAAGCCTGTCAATGGCTTTTAGTTATAATAGTTAAAGTTTTAGTTTTTGTTGATTTTTGGACATTCGTCACCATTGTACCCAAGATGGCATGTATTGTGGCACCAAGCTTTAGAAAGGTGGTTGCCCCTCATATTTCTTCAAACCATACTAGGTCTGGCACTCCCTGTTTTCAGAATGAAGTCTCCCGTCTATCCCTGAGTACCAAGTGCTCAGATTGAGCACAGCATGGCTATCCCATCTTGTCCAATTTGTGAGCTTTTTGGTGACCTAAATGGTCTGATTCAGCAAGCCAGTTATTATACGTCAAATCCCGAGAAGGCAAATCCTTCCGTCAGAAATAGTGGAAATGTAACCATTTTCTCTTTAGGTATGTGGTTCTGTTTTTCAAAACTCTGTGGATCTAAGAAGGCAAACCCTGTTAACAGTTTCAGAACTATCATCACCTAAGGACTGCAGCTGTGCCTGCTCAGACTCTCCTGGAAGAGCTGATATGTCATACTATGGTAAGCAGAATAGGCAAGCACACAGTCTTCCCTACAACCATGAAACCCAGAGACCTTCACTTTATTAATCTAATTTATTGGTGATGAATAAATAAATTTATGTAGGCTTGCAGTTGGCCAAAAACATTGCCCAACGAAACAAAGATCTGGTGTTGCTCCAAACACTTCTAAATGCAACACTTTGTGTTGCCTTTTTCTGTGACCCAGTTCTAGAATTCTCTGTCTCTGCAAACACTTTCTAGCACTGTCATAATAAACTCAGGCATCTATGTCTGTTCTAAGAACCCTAGAATGTGGCCATGGTTTCAACCAGGACTCTATAAACAGATTTAACAGATCTTTCGCATTGCAGACACCAGTCTAAGGGTCTACCTCGGCGAGATATTCATTTCATCAACTGGTAGGTTTGCGGGAAAACAAACAGAATCCCATCATCTTTCACCTCTCCTCAAAATGCTATCTTTCTACAGCAGCTTCCATCAACCTGGTATCCTCCAGATGTTTCCAACTCCGATCAACTGTTCTGGCTGTGGCTGATGGGAGTTGTAATTCAAAGCATCTGGAGGGCATCAGGTTGATAAAGGTTGTTCTGCGGTCAATAAAGTATCACATGAATTCCACAGCCACGTTTTCTGGAAAAGGGACAGCTAAATATTTCTGTATGTTCCCCAACTTGTGAGATCTCTGGAGGTGTATCTAGAATGCAGTGAACTTAAAGGTAAAGGTAAAGGGACCCCTGACCATTAGGTCCAGTCGTGACCAACTTCGGGGTTGCGGCGCTCATCTCGCTTTATTGGCCGAGGGAGCCAGCGTACAGCTTCCGGGTCATGTGGCCAGCATGACTAAGCCGCTTCTGGCAAACCAGAGCAGCGTACAGAAACACCATTTACCATCCCGCCAGAGCAGTACCTATTTATCTACTTGCACTTTGACGTGCTTTCGAACTGCTAGGATGGCAGAAGCAGGGACCAAGCAACGGGAGCTCACCCCTTCACAGGGATTCGAACTGCCAACCTTCTGATCGGCAAGTCCTAGGCTCTGTGGTTTAACCCACAGTGCCAGCCGTGTCCCTGGCGCAGTAACATTTGCATGCTGCTAACTACATGAATCAGTGAGACCACTGACTACCTGTACTGTGTTGTGTGGTTCGGTGTAAAGGGCCAATTAGAATGGGGGTAAAGATCAGGAATGTATTGGAAGTTATAGTAAGGTTAAAGGTAAAGGTAAAGGTACCCCTGCCCGTTACGGGCCAGTCTTGACAGACTCTGGGGTTTGTGCGCCCATCTCACTCTATAGGCCGTGGGCCAGCGCTGTCCGGAGACACTTCCGGGTCACGTGGCCAGCGTGACAAAGCTGCATCTGGCGAGCCAGAGCAGCACACGGAACGCCGTTTACCTTCCCGCTGGTAAGCGGTACCTATTTATCTACTTGCACCCAGGGGTGCTTTCGAACTGCTAGGTTGGCAGGCGCTGGGACCGAGCAGCGGGAGCGCACCCCGCCGCGGGGATTCGAACCGCCGACCTGACGATCGGCAAGCCCTAGGCGCTGAGGCTTTTACCCACAGCGCCACCCGCGTCCCCATAGTAAGGTTACCAGATTTTTTTCAATGAATCCGGGGACACCTTTCAACTTCTTACTAATCAGTTGAGTTTTGTTAGGGTACAGATTTGTAAATCTGGGGACTGCCCCCAGGAAACGGGGATGTCTGGTAACCTTAAGTTATAGATACAATGGACTTCAGGAAAAGGCTGTGTATATACTAAGTTTAAGGGAAGCTGAGCAGTGCAGAAGGAGACAGAACTTGTAGTTCTCTAGATGTTGTTGGACTCCAATTCCCATCAGCCACAGCCAGCATAGCTGTTGTCCAACATCAGGAGAGCTACAGGTTCCCCATGCTTATTGACTTTAGACTCCATACACAGGATTGGCTTCAGTCCATTTCTATGAACCAGCAATTACCTTGAAACGGACATTACAAAACACCTGTCACAAAATAGCTGCAGAGTTACTTTAGCAGCTTGCTTTGACTGTACAAACAGTAACTTGATTTATTTTTTGTTTAAAAAGCGTTAGCTGATTGTGGATACCATAGCAATGATATCAGAACTAATTTCCCACCTGGCCCACTCTTCTTGCATTTAAAGTGACTGGCATTTGAAGTTTTTTTACAACAACAGCAGCAGCAACACCACAAACAAGCAAGCAAAACCTAGCTTTAAGTGAAATGCCGCCATATAATATGATGCCTGGAACAATAATAGGAAACAGTCTTACACTGTCAGACCATAGGTCCATCTAGCCCAGAGCTTCCCAAACTGTGCCACGACACGTTTGTGTGTCAGCTGCAGTGTGTGGGTGTGTTGTGCGAACACTCCCCGCTCTCCTCCTGGGGCTGGAAAGAGGTTAGTTTAAGCTCTGGTTTGCTAGTAAAACTGAATTACTTTGTCACGAAATGATGAATGTCTAAAAAGTGTGTGTCACCAACAAGAAAAGTTTGGAAAGCTCTGATCTAGCCCCTGATCATTCGCTTTGACCGCCACCAGCTTTCCAGGGTGTCCTGCAAAGGACTTCCCCATCAACTGCCATCTGATTTTTGTTCACTGGAGATGCTGGAGGTTACAGCTGGGATTTCCTGCATGTACTCTACTGGCTGAGCCATGACCCTTCCCACACTCCTGAATGTTGCTTACGTGTTCATATTTCTAAATTTATTTTCTAGCCCTTGGGTGGGGCAGACTAATCTCCCTGTAATAATCTGGAACACCTTTCAGAAGGAAGCAAATTGTTAAGTTGTGGGTAGACATAGCAGACGCCACAGCGATTCCTTCAAAGCAGCTCTTTATTTGTAAGCTGGAACAGAACTGACTGAGGAGCTCAGTCAGCCTGCTTATATAGAGCTCCAGAACAATGTAACTGTTGCCATTTTCTAAAACTATCCAATCACTGAACATCACTTTCGATCCTTCATTTGCATACAAACTATCCAATCACTGAACGTCACTTTCGATCCTTCATTTGCATAACTATCTACAGTATCCCCCTGCTGGCCCAGGGTGAGAACTTCAGTACATAACACAAATGCCCTTGGAAATTCTTAACCAAACGTCTGCAGGGCTACAGAGATAATTGCCTGCTCACTGAGTGAGGTGAGCTGGGACCCCGTGAACAGTTTGCTAAATGGTGCTACAGCACTTGTCCGTAACCATGTGCAGAAGGACCTCCTATGAGTAAGAGAATGACAATACTTCACAGGATTATAAAGCATGCTGTCTGTACCTTAAGTGCTATTTACAGTACTAAGCTTAAAGATACTTTGAATGTCTATCTGATTATTATTCTAAATCCTCATATCCTTTTGTCCCTTCCCCAACTTGTCAGCGGAGGTTTCCAAAGAACAAAAATGTTGCTATTAATAAGTTGCTCAAATGTGATCCTGGAACGTCTTTGCTTAGGGCTACTGCCACCTTCTGGGGCAGGGCACCTGTTCATGTAAACGCTATAAAACATGCATAAATTCAGCAGGCGCAGATTTCCCTGGCATTGCGGGGGGCGGTGTGTGTGTGTTAATGATGGATGAGGCTTCACCTATTGGTTTTCTTCCTGTATTAGGATGGGAGCATAGCCTGATAGGAAAGTACATGCATTGCATGCAGAAAATATATGGTTCAAGTCTCAATCTCTCCAGTTAGCAGGGCATGGAAAACAATCAAAAAGACTTTTGCTTGAGACCCAGGAAAGCTGCTGGAAATCAGCATAATAAGCGGACAAGAGTTGTGCTTTTGTCTGATTTCATAAGCTCTGTCCAAATTCATTTTTCTGTACATTCCATTTTTGTTTTACAGTGGTACCTCGGGTTAAGAACTTATTTCGTTCTGGAGGTCCATTCTTAACCTGAAACTATTCTTAACCTGAGACACCACTTTAGCTGATAGGGCCTCCCACTGCTGCTGCTGCGCCGTCGCCGTGCGATTTCTGTTCTCATCCTGAAGCAAAGTTCTTAACCAGAGGTACTATTTCTGGGTTAGCGGAGTCTGTAACCTGAAGCGCCTGTAACCTGAAGTGTCTGTAACCCGAGGTACCGCTGTATTTTTACCCTGGCTGTCCCTGCCTCAGATCATATGATGAAGGGTGGACCAGACGTATATAAGTATACCTATAGAATACACTAAGTTACGTGATAAATTTTAAGTGCATTTTAATTTTTTAAAACAAAAAAAAATCCCCATATTGTACATTAACTTCCCACAACCCCACAGGATATCTTTTTAAATAGTAAAAAATTAAGTCTCACCTAGCGTAAGTCGGAAACAGGGAATCTGGTGCTAAGCTTGGGCTCTCGCAATGTCAGCAAGCATGACCGATGGTCAGGGTGGGAGTTGTAGTCACTTCCTAGGATTGTAGAGCTACCTAAGGGTTACTGCCCGGCTTAGAGTTTGTTTGCACTGAGGAATGAAAAGGGAGGATGTCTACCTGTCACTTACTTGTTAAACATCATAGAGTCCCTGTCCAGCAATGGTGCTCTGAAGAATTTGGGGAAAACCTTGTCCCTTCCCCCCTCCTTTCCTGTTGTTGTTATCTTGGGGGGCCGGGGGGGGCGGTCCGAAGGCCTCCTGCCTCCTCTCGTTGGAAGCCATTTGAGTGCTGCAAATGGAAATGTTTTGAGTGTGTGTGCATGTGTGTGTGTCTGGGTTTTTTTTTCCTGTGAACTCTGTGGTTTCTGAGCCCTCTTTCTAATTTTACAGGCGGTGTGATTTCATGCATGGAGTTAACCAAAGCTTTGCTAAAAACAGGGGTAGTCATAACGATACAGTCACGGCTATGTGTTATGCGCGCGCACACACACACACACACATACAAACACACAAAGAGAGAGGCTGCCAGTCCCTTCTCTTCTGTCTCCAGAGCCTTGCTGACTTTGGCTGGGCTCCACAGACCACAGGCACCTTTGGAGATTTTGCAAATTGTGTCCCCGCAACACCACTAGGCCCCAGAAAGGAAGGAGAGAAAGGAGGGCAGAGAGGCTTTTCTAAGCCGTGGTTTTGCTTTCTGCAGGGACTCGCTTGCCCCCCCCCTCCTCCAGTGGACAAGAATCCCTCCATAGAGGGAAGGAGAAAGCCTCCCACCATCTCTTCCAAATTTATGCATTACCTAAGTTCCCAGGGGAAATGAGCAAGCCTGGAGGGGCAGGGTGGGTGCCGAAGTATTTCCAGCCATGTTTATCCCCACAAAAGTTTCCACAACAAGCTATTAAGAGGCCAGGAAACGGCCGCAAGCACCATGCAGCCTGTCACCTTTGTGCAGGCAGATAATCAACAGGTGAAGCTCTCACCATCACCACCCTCCAGAAAGCAGCTGCGCCCATTATAATGTCTGCCTGCCCTGCCACCACTGAAGGAGCAGGAGTTATTAGTTATTAGTTCTGTCCCACTTCTCCTCTAAGGAGCTTGGAACAAGGGTTGCCATATTTCAAAAAGTAAAAACCAGGACACCCCAAAAGTTGTTGAGTATTTTTTGTTGTTGTTTTTTGGAAGACCCCAAAACTGTTGAGCTTTAGGACAAAACATACACATTTTTTTAAAGAGGTGTTTGAAGGCTAACGACCATGTTGCCACCAAGTGACAATCCCTTGGCTGGTTAGTGGTGACTCCTTGGAAAGTCTTGAAAGATTGCCGGGTCTGTGCAGGGGAAGACAGCCTGCTAGTTATTTTGAAGTAAGCTAGCAACGGGACCTCAAGGGGAGCGGGCTCTCAGACTGTGCACACACCATACATTGAAAAGCACTTGACTTCCCCAAATAATCCTGGGAACTTCCCCAAATGGCGCTGGGAAATGTAGCTGTGTGAGGGGTAAACTACAGTTCCCAAGATTCCTGGGAGGATTATATGCTTTAAATGTGTGATAACAAAGTGCCTCAGTCATGGTAGGTGCAAAAAATGCCTGTTTTACCCCCCTACCACCGAGTAGCCAAATATTTGGGGAGAAGGGGAAATCTTCCCACAAATCTGGAAAGAGGGTTTTATTATGGAAAAACTGGTTTCAAGTAGGCTTCAGCGCCACGGCTGCTTCTTTCAAAAGCCAGCTGTACCAATTACAGGTGCAGGGTTGCCATATTTCAAGAAATAAAAATCAGGAGACAATAGTTGAGCTTTTTGGGGGGATTTGCCAAAAAAAAAAAAAAAGGCAAAGAGTGATACTCAAACACACACTTCCTTGTTCTGTTGTGCACCCAGGCACTAATTTCACTGCTCAATTCCTAGACACGATCGTGAAATTCCAGATGCATGGCAACCCTAACATTGGGGTTCCCCCTCGTGCATTTATGACCCCTGCAAAACCTACATTGGCGAGGAGGTGTGATTTCAGACACCTCTGCTTTGAACTATTTTCCAGTGACATTTAAATGCTATATTCTTGATGCTTGTATTGGTATCAGCTTTGCTAGAGTGCACAGGTTTTTTTCCTTCTCTCCAGCCCACATCAGTAATGCGTTACATGTGAATGCATATGGTTTTAGAGAGGTGAAAAGGTGCTATTAATCTCATGGGTGTGGGGGAAAATATTGAGACAACAATGATCCTTTCCTGGTGGAACTACTACCTACTACTGCCTAGTAGTATAAGGCTGATGGACGTGGGTGGCGCTGTGGGTTAAACCACAGAGCCTAGGGCTTGCTGATCAGAAGGTCGGCGGTTCGAATCCCTGTGACAGGGTGTGCTTCTGTTGCTTGGTCCCTGCTCCTGCCAACCTAGCAGTTTGAAAGCATGTCAAAGTGCAAGTAGATAAAGAGGTACCGCTCTGGCAGGTTTGCAAGAAGCAGCTTAGTCATGCTGGCCACATGACCCGGAAGCTGTACGTAAAGCGAGATGAGTGCCGCAACCCTAGAGTTGTCCATGACTGGACCTAACAGTCAGGGGTCCCTTTACCTTTACGTATAAGGCTGAACCTTGCCAGCCAATGAAAGGGATGTGACTCTCCTTGCTGCAGTGTGGGATCACCTGGGGGTACAGTTTTGGAAGGTGGCTGATTGTGGCATGTAGCAAGTGAGGTGTTTTCAACTACCAGACAGAGTTGACCCTCCTTTCTGTATATAACACAGACAAGCAGTAATGTGGGTAATATTTGTCGGGGATTGGAGATAGACTTGCTGAACATGTGAGGAATTAGTGGCATGCCTGATTGGCACAGGTGTCATGGGCATCATCCAGTCACTGTCAGCAACACTATTACTGGCATTACCTCCACAGGAAAATACCCAGTCACCCATTGCACTTACTCACTTGCAATTCTGGTTTCTTGCCTGCTGGTAAACAGCAGCAGAGTACAATGCATCCTACTGCTTCTTTGCAAAACCATGATATGTGCATCATAGCCAATTTCAGCCGTACGGTGCACAGCTACTGCAGCCAAGTAGGCAAATGCAGGGTGAGGGCTGGAATCAAGAGGCCTAGCTAGTAGCTTCTGTGTCCAGAGCAGGGCCTGTACAAGAGTTGAATGTTAATTCAGCACTGTAACAGGGCACCATCCTCCACCACACCAGAGGGGGCAACAGGCTGGATTATGGGGTGTAAAGCAGGATGCAGGGCACACACAATTACCGTATTTTTCCATGTATAAGAGTTTTAGGTGGGGAAACAATGTCCAAAATTTGGGGGTGTCTTATACACGGGGGCCATCTCCCCCATTTTCTTAAACCAGAGTCTCCAAAAATAGGGGTCGTCTTATAGACGGGAAAATACGGTATGTCCTCTCCAGTCCAGTACCTAACTGACATTGCCAACCCTCTCCCCACAAGCCCAGCATCCGCCACTTGAGGCAATTGCTTCATTCTGCCTAATGGTAGGGCTGGCTCTATAACAAAGAGTAAACTAAAAAAATCAATCAATCAGAAACCTGTGTAATGTGAGAGGACTTTGCCATGGTGTATGTAGTTTTGTTCCCTTAGACAAAAATATGTGGAAAGGATTTGTTGAGGGAAGGAAGTTTGAAATTCACCAATGTATAGGTTAATTTCAGTATCACACACTGTTCTTTGCTGTGCCAATGGGTTGGAAGAAGGCATTTGACTTGAAGGAGGAATGCTGTGTAACGTGAAAGTCTGCATATTCATCCATTCACAGAAGTTTGACCACTCAGGCTGCACCTACTTGGGAGTAAGCCAATTCAGTTCAGTGGGACTTATTTCAAAGTAAGCACATCTAGGACTGTGCTGTAAAAGAGATGGAACATTAATCATTCCCGCCTACTTAGATTTTTCTGTCTTACAAGGGCCAGCTATCTGGGCCAGCCCTACTGTTAAGGCAGGCAGAGTGAAGGTGGCTTGCCTGAGATATCAGAGATTGCAGTACTGTTAAAGGCAGTGAGTCATCAGTGATTTACAGTGCACTCCAACCATGTTTACTCAGAATTAAGTTCTATAGAATTAAATGGGGCTTCCTCCCAAGTATATAGGGATAGGATTGCAGCCTTAATTTGTACATATGGGTTATATCCTGGGAAGTTGTACTCAAGAGTAGACCCATTGCTAAGAGTAGGCCCATTAATTTCAAGGGTCTGCTCTAATTTAGTTCAAGGCTTACATTTATCACAAGGATCTTAGGTTATCTTTGATCTATACACAAAAACATTGCCATTATATGAAGATGAAGAGTGGTATGCAACTAAGATTTACCCAGAGCATAACCAATTGAAATTAATGAATGTGACTAAGTTAGGCCCGTTAATGTCCATGGGTCTACTCTGAGCAACACATAGCTACCACCCAAAATAAACATGGTAAAATTAAATGTTGAAGGGTACTGCGTCCTGTGTTAAAGGACACGGGTGGCACTGTGCGTTAAACCACAGAGCCTAGGACTTGCCGATCAGAAGGTTGGCGGTTCGAATCCCCACAACGGGGTGAGCTCCCGTTGCTCGGTCCCTGCTCCTGCCAACCTAGCAGTTCAAAAGCACGACAAAGTGCAAGTAGATAAATAGGTACCACTCCAGCGGGAAGGTAAACGGCATTTCCGTGTATTGCTCTGGTTCGCCAGAAGCGGCTTAGTCATGCTGGCCACATGACCCGGAAGCTGTACGCCGGCTCCCTCAGCCAATAAAGCGAGATGAGCGCCGCAACCCCAGAGTCAGCCATGACTGGACCTAATGGTCAGGGGTCACTTTACCTTTACTGTGTCCTGTATTTTTTCGACCCTGATTGGATCTGCAGCCCTTCCTGCTAGTGGAAGCCAGATTCTGAGGGGTAGAAGGAAAGGAGAGCCAAATGAACAGAAGAACCCATCATGGCCACTTTGGTCCTGAGTCCTGGCTGACTAGACACACCTATGTAGCAGGGCTACCCTAAAGGCCAGAAAGGAACGAGTGAGCTGGCCGAGCTGATTTATTTTATTGTCATTTTATTTATGTTTCGGGTCGCCTTTTAGAGAGAGGAGGAGGTGAAGAAGAAAAGCAAGATTTTGGTGGTATTGCAGCAGCAGCAGGCTCACTAACGCTCAGGAAGTGGAATTTGTGGTTTCAGGGGCTGAGCTCAGAAGGGGTGTTTAGAAAGAAAAGGTCCAGCGCAAGACACCGATTCTTCAGAGACGACGACGAGGAGGAAGAGGGGGCTGTGTATTGAAGGTCCCCGAGGACAAGCAAGAGTCAGGCAGCAACCGTCTCCTTCCATCGCCTTTCTCCATGGTAAGTGAAGCGCTTCTCCTCCTCCTCCTCCTCCTCCTCCTCCTCCTCCTCCTCCTCCTCCTCCTCCTCTTCTTCTTCTTCTTCTTCTTCTTCTTCTTCTTCTTCTTCTTCTTCTTCTTCTTCTCCTCCTCCTCCTCCTCCTCCTCCTCCTCCTCCTCCTCCTCCTCACTCACCTTCTCCGCCTTCTTCTGAACCCGGGAAAGTGGGGATGACGGACGGGCGAAGGACTCGCGCACCCAGATTTCCGTCTATCGGAGGGCGGCTCGGTTCTCTGCGCCACCCACTCGTGTTTGCGTCGCTGCCTTCTTTACGCACGTGTGAGCTGGGGAAACGGACTCTGCTTCTTCCCGGAAGTGGAGGCATCATCACACCCCCCGCCCCTCAAAAGGACTCGTAAGCTCAGCCTCGGCGCCTCTTCTGCTTGCAGCCTAGGAGCTTTGTGGCTGTTAGTTCCTGAGCAAGTGCAGAGTGTGTGGCTCCTATTCCGCACTCCGCCTCTCCACAACCCTGTTCTTGTACGATCACAATCAGCTCTGGGATATGATAGGCTGCTCAGAAGGAGTGTTTTTTCCGGGGCAAGCTTCAGGCCTGGCCCTTCTCATCGAAGAAAGAAAGTAAATTAGTGGATGGGTGCAGAGCAGAGAGAGAGAGAGACTCCTGGGCGCTTCGCCACCGCTGCCGCTCTCTCCACTGGTTTCTTTGTCTTTCTGGGTTTGTTTGGGAGGGGTGGGGCAGGGTCTGGGTGGGGCAGGGGCAGGTAGGGCTGGGAGAGGAGCCCCCATCTGGGATCCCGGACAACGCCGAGCTAGCAAAAGGAAGCTTCCTATATCCAAGCAAGCTTTTTTGCAGTTCGGAAAGGCAGCAAACTCTGCCAGTCATGGAATAATAGAAGAAGACTTGGAAGGGACCACGAGGGCCATTCTAGTCCACCACCCCCCCCCATCTAGCACCCAGACTTCAAATCCCACCTTACTCCGGATCAGGCTGCCGATGAAAGGAATTGCCTTCCTGGATTCTAAAACCCTAAAGTGGTTGGAAGCTCCAACAGCACCCTAGGCTTGCAAGGTGGAGGGAGCTGGATTCGGGCCACGTGCCACCCGACCCATCATACATACACCTCCCACTGGCCACACGTTACAGGCAAACGCGTGCCACCGCCAGATGCGCGTCTTCCAGGGTCTTTTTTCCCGCAAGCAGCCCTAGGCTTGCCTTACTCCGAAGAAAGTCCCAGGTCACTGTGTAAGGGGACTGTGAAGCCTGTGTATATTTAAGAAAAATAGGGAGGGACGGTGGTGGGTTGTTTTTGTTTTGGAGAGGGGCGATTTAGAGCGGTGAAGCTGTAGAAAGGAGGGTCCTTTACGCCTGTTAGCCGGTTGCCAACAGAGAGAGAGAAGGATTACAACGGCGGCGAGGGCAAGCCATATTTTCCGCACCCAGGCTTCTCCTATCAAACCTTCCCAACTTTGTTCCTGGGCGCTGCTTCCATTTAAACGATGGTTTGTGCAATGGCGAAACTGGACGAGGGAGCCAAGAAGGAGTTGTTTTGTTTGAAACCGAAATCCAGCCGCAGGGTGCGGGGTGAGGATGCGGGGCGGGGGCTTCCCTATCAGCAGGGGGGAAAGGTGAGGGGGGTTCACCACAGATCCAAATTACTCAGCGCCGAAGGTGGTTCAGTGACAACAGCCTGGGGAATGAGGTTTCGTGTTAATCATTCCCATGGACTGTTGCTGCCCAGACATTTAAATACACTGCATATAGCAGGGTAGCTTCACACCCGAAGCTTCTCTAGCCTATTCTTTTATATATACAGTGGTACCTCGGGTTAAGAACTTAATTCGATCCGGAGGTCTGTTCTTAACCTGAAACTGTTCTTAACCTGAAGCACCACTTTAGCTAATGGGGCCTCCTGCTGCCGCCAGAGCACGATTTCTGTTCTCATCCTGAAGCAAAGTTCTTAACCTGAGGTACTATTTCTGGGTTAGCGGAGTCTGTAACCTGAAGCGTATGTAACCTGAAGCATATGTAACCCGAGGTACCACTGTATTTCTAAAAGGCACGGGGAATGTTCACACGTGTATGACACATTCGCGTTCGCCCTTGTAGCTTCATGCGTGCCTTCCCGTTGAACCAGTGATTCAAAAAGGAAGGTTAGGTGGTCCGAGCACACTCGGAACAGCTGAAAAAAGATGTGGAACGCTTTGTCAATGGATTGGATTAGCTCCCCAGCCCTGCGCTAAGCTGGAAACGGCTCTTCAAAGACAATGGAATCCAAGGCGCACGCGAGACCCCCTTCCCCATAGATGCCGGGGCCCTGGGTGCCCGAGCACCCACAAAATTCCCCATGTAGGGGCCGGGCACTCACAAATTTCGGCGCCAGGGCAATGCACGCTGCATGGCACCCACGGCCCCGGGCACCCACAGTCGTGGGACCAAGCTAACACTCCTGGCCGGTCCATTTTCCTACCTAAAACGTTGCGCTCTCTCTCGCGCGCTCTCGCTCTCTCTCGGAAATATCTAATCTGGCGCGGCTCCTGCTTTTCTTCCAACGAATCAATAGAGGGCAGGGGCGAGGGAGGAGGAGGCTGGCGCAGATAAGTCAACCAATCTATCAAGGCGCTTTGATTTTCGGTCCCCACTTTCCGCTTCTGCGTCTCCTTCTCAAGGATGAATGGAGAGGCAGGTGGAGCGACCGGGAAATTCTCCCACCAGCAGTAAAACGGCAGCAGAAACAACAACAACAACAAAGCCCGTGGATCCGGCCTCCCAGCTGCCTTTGATGCCTCCCTTTTGAAATGGACAGGATGCGGCCAGCTCCTTCCAGAAGCGCGAGCTTGCAGCCACACCGCACACGCGCATATTACATATAGATGCGCGTAAACGTTGGTGTTACCATCACGACCAGCCAAACTAAAAATATAAAATCATGTTTAAAAGTTTGAGCAGGAACGAGAGCCGCGCAAAGCAGGTTACCTGTGATCTGGCGGTGGTTTGCAAATATTGCACTTTTGGGGGAAGTGCAATCTAGTATATCTGGTGTCTTAGGCAGCACCCGCGCAGTTCCCAGTTGGATCTGTGCCGGAGGCCAGACTTTCCCAAGCGGAATGGGCCGCCTGGACTTTATTTTATATAATAAAAAATAGTTCTTGTGGGTAAAAGGTTATCCTCCATTTTTTATTATTTGCAAAAGCCTGTTCGGGACTCTGCACATATATAATAGTGACCAGCGTTTGTCCTGCTTCAGGCATTCAGATCACAAGATCCAGCATCTTGCAGTAGCCTAATCAGTCAGGGCTGCTTTTCTTCTTATCATTATTTTTCCTGGGAAGGAGAAACCCTTTCTTAGAAGCCGGCGGAAGGGCGCATCCCGCAAGCGCATCACCCAGCTCCTGCAGTGGGATCTGCGCAGAGGGGAAGTCCCGCGGTTCGTGCCCGGATGCACTCAATGCAAATGCGTAATAATAATAATAATAATAATAATGGAAATACGCAGCCATGTTTTACTTATGAGACTCGTTTTCAGGTAAACGCGCCTAAGTTTGTACTATCCTCCTGACGCTTGTAGTTAATTCAGCTTTTCTGAACCCCTGAGAGCTCGGCACTTTGAATCCAGCGACTTTGGCCAAGTCTAGATTTCATAGAAAAGTCCAGTTGGAAGGGATCCCCTAGTGCAGTTCCTAGCAATTTCATTCCACCTGCCACAAACCCCCTAAAGACAAAGCGGTTGCATCTGGATAGACACCGTGCGCGCTCAGCACACGTTCATTTATTTGCTTAAAATCAAAAGATCGAAACGAAACTAGACAGAAAATGCTCAGGAGCAGGGCAGTGGCGAATTGCGGGGACGTGGAGGCGGAACCAGATTTTTACCGCTATCTTCAAACTAAACTAACTTTTCAACTCCAGCAATTCCTTTTAAACCCCTCCTATTCAACAGGAGATAATAAACACTGCGTGATGTTTCGATGAATTCGAGGCTGACTTTGGGGGGACTCTCAATATTTGACGCTTCCTTCCCCCGCCTCTCTGCACCCCCTCCCCGTCCTAGCTTCTGATTCAATCCTGATTTAGGTGCCCATGGAATGAAAACTTTGCCCGGGCATCCGATCTACGTAACCAAAATGCTGGTTGGTTTCCATAAAGTACATGCCGCGAATCTGCCAGTTCCTGCGGGATACCAAAAGCGCGACTCTTCTACAATTCCCGCCCCCTCCCAAAAAAGAGAAAGAGTTTGATCGTTTCTCGAGGTTCCTCTAACGGTTCATGTTCCCCCAAGGTCCCTAAATCCTAATTTAAGTCACTCCTCCGCAGCCTTCAGCCAACCTATTTTGCGTTTCACCCGCAGGCAAACTGGATGAAGTAATGAGTTATTACCCTTTCAATCACTATTTCTTATCAGAGGAACATAAATAAATAAATCATGCAGCCCACGTTTATTTTTGGTTGAGGGAGCGGTGGTGGTTGCGCATTCATTTTCAGCCAAAAGAGAAGGATATTTTTCCACCAGTAGAAGTTGGCAAGGGGAGAAAAAGCCCAGCCTTGTGAACGGTTGACCCTGCATTCTCAAATGCAAACTCGGGAGCAAAAAACTCCACGGAACAGTGAGTCTTACTTCCGAGTTAACGCGCGTTAGGATCGAACTGCGTGGCTCACTTGGGGGCTTCAGTAGGGACACGAAATCCCAATTCAAAAATAATCTGCAGAATCAGCTAAAGAAAGGACACGTCACCATTGGAAACGCAGCTTTAATGATGGGAATCAACTGGCTCGCATAACTTTGCCTCCAGAGAGGAAAAAGGCGGTCAGACGATCTAGCCAAAGTTTACAGTGATTTTAAAAAGAGAATTCAAGGTGTCCTTCATTAGACTAAATGGCATGTTTAAAATGTTTACTTGCTTTTGCCTGGATCTTGCCCATGAAGTCTGCTTATTTGCTATTAGGATTCATATGCCACCTTTCAATACAGTTATCAGGGCGGTTTACAATAAAATAGTTGAAGCACAATAATTATTGGTTGGAATCTGAACAGCCGCAAGTGTGGGAGGAGACAGATTTATGGCACAATAAAATGTTGTTTGTAGACATTGCCTTTGTAAAATCAAAAATCAAAATTCATTTTAAACGTCAGATTCCCTCCGCCCCTTCACTCTGCTCTGAATTAGAACTAAGGTCTACGATACAACAGCTGTTCAACGCTACATTGAATTCCACTTTTTGAAAGCAAATCCCAGGGGGAGGTTAACTGTACCCGCTTTAGGATCGGAGTGCAATAAATAAAATTGTTCTAGTACATTTAGCAACTGCAGTTTATAATATGCAATTTGTAGCAGAGCCGGTTGGCAGGGGAATATTCGCGACTGTGTTCCGGGTGTTGTTGTTTTTCAACAGATCAATCACAATACTCATTGACAGGCGATCAATCCCTTTTCTACCGTTCCTAATGTATAATATTCGTCCTCGTCCCCTCTGACTAGTTTGTTAGCGTTGTCACCCCTCCTGCGTGGGCTGCATCCCAGGAAAGTTTACGACACGCAATAAATGCGATGTCTTTAAGGTACCATGGGGTGGATTTTGACTCTTCGGTTGCTATTCTGAGCTCACCTCTCTGAGGATCAAGGCCACGAGACTTGGATTGCTTTGCATCCAGACACGTTCGGTCAGCGTTTAAAAGCCAGGGCGCAAACTTTGGAGCTCGACACTCCTCAACAACTTAAAAGATGCGGAGGAGATATTCCCCATTTTGTCCCGCATGGTCCGTGCCCGACTTTTGCTCCCCTCATTGGAAGGATTGAGCCCCGCCCCCCGCCAACACCCCCCCCCCAATTCTGGATCTCCCCAGAAATATCAGCCAACTCTCTGGAAGCTCTTGCGCAGAGATGTTCACTGCCTCTTTGGCCAGCTGATTGTCTCACCAGAGACCTCTTGGGGGAATCCGTGTCAGCCCGCTGGTTTTAGGAGAGATAGGCTAAACTAGACGCGTAGAGCACGAGGCACTTAATATCAGGGTCGTGGGTTCGAGTTCCACGTCGAGAGGGAAATCATGCATTGTAGAGGGTTGGACTGGATGACCCTCAGGGTACCTTCCAGCTCTATAATTCTGTGATTCTATGCAGCCCACCGGGAGCAAATTGCATTACGAACAACGAGTCTTGCTTCGGAGCGGACTTGACTAATAGGATCGCGGGCAGGTACTGGCGCGCGCGATTCCCCCTGCCTGCTTTCTCGGCCAAAAGCAGAGGGGGGGGGGCTCGCCCACGAAGACCTACCTCTTGAAATGAGCGGACCAAAGTTTGTCCATTAATGTCAGGGCTCTGAGGATGACTGAGCCTTGGTTGCAGGAGAGAGAGAGAAAGAAAAAGGAAAGAAGGAGAGGGAAATCTGTTTGATTAATCATGAGAAAGGGATAGCGATGTTTAAGCCCTTTTCCTCGGCCACGTTGCTAGAGAGTTTGCTTTTACCGCGCGCGAACCACAACCAATGTTGGGCGGCTGATTGAATTTGAAACACGGGGGAATTCGAGCACGGGATTGCTCGCACCGACGTGACAGGCACCCCTTGATGAACGGATTCTGTACGGCAGCGCTCCCGAGCTATTTGCGCCACCAAAGAGACAGAGACAGAGAATCGGGTACTGCAGAGTTTAGATAAGTGGTGGGGATCCAAACTTTGCGGTTGTTTCTTTGAAGATCTGCGTCAGCCACCGCCTCTTGGGCTTTTTGCGCGCTTGAACCTTGCGAGGAGAATTTGGCCCTCTCCCGCAATAGCGCCCCACTCCTCCCCACATTAACATGTGAAGTAGCCTTCGGGGGCCAGGCCAGAGAATCAATGAATGAATGAATGAATGAATGAATGAATATTGAGGGAGAGGAGAAGAGAAGAGAAGGGAGAAATCATACTTCCTTTGTCTCGCGCGGTCGATTTCTGGAACAAGTCGCAACCTGTAGGAGAGCACGCTTAGTGGTTGGAGTGCCGCAGCAGAAATCGGGGAGCGGGGTTCGAATTCGGCCAGGAAGCTCACGGGTGCCCCCCCCCCGCTTCTTTCTCAGCCTCACCTCTCCCGAAGGGTTTGTTTGTGTGAGGATGAAATGGGAGCGGGGAGAAGCCCGTGCGTCCCCTCGAAAAAAGCAGGGCTACTGCGGTTGACAGGTGAGCCGGCTGCCTGACCACCTGCGCGAATGCCACCTGGCGGAGGGTAGAGGCGTCCTCTTTCCGTCGCAGGCATCCAGCCCGTCAGCCACGCTCCTCCCTCCCTCCCTCTCCCGCCCCCTCCAGCATATTCCCTGGTAACCAATGGCTCGCCCGACCTCTTCGCAGAGCACTTCCCGCAGGACTGGGGACGACTTGGAGAGAGCCGCCGCCGCCGCTCGACGGGACGCGCCGAGGCAGCCCGCGCCGCGGGGACTGGTGGCCCGAGAAGCGTGAGGAGGAGGAGACGGAGTCTGAGCACCGTCCACCCCGCGAGGCACCATGCCCAGGTCCTTTCTGGTGAAGAGCAAGAAGGCGCACAGCTACCACCAGCCCCGAGCCCCCGACGGGGAGTACAGTCTCAGCCTGGAGAGCGTCCTGGCACAGATCTGCGCAGGTGAGAGCCAAAGCGGTTTCTTTGGCCCGGATTCCTCGGGCGCCTCCGGACCGAGGGGCAGGGGCGGGTCAGGGTTTACTTTCGACGGAACACCCAAGTCGCCGGAGGTGGTGGTTATAGGCAAATAGAGATGATTTTCCATTTGACGCCTGATACGCAGGCATGTATCTGTAGTTACCTCGTGCTTTTATTTAGTTTGTTTTATCTTACTGCATTATGAAAAAAAAGTCTTAATCTTATTTTGAAGTGTTTTTTTGTTTAGATTAGTGTCCTTTTATCTTATTACCTTCAGGAAGAGTTTTAATAATATCTGCTTTTTCACTACCCGGTCTCCCAAATCCACTTTTTCACAGGTAGAACAAACGGATAAAAGGGCAGCTACCGCGTGATAAATATATCTATCTATAGTTATCACGGAGTAGCTGCGCTTTTGATCCAACAGGGGAAAAGTGGATTTGAAAGTAGCGCGTAGGTTGGCTGGCTTTCTCTTCGGGCACCTGTAAACGGGGATTGTGCGACGGGGCGTACACGGGAAAGCAGGCTTCTCACGAGATCTTTCTCCTTCCTCTCTCTTTCTTCCTTGGCAGACACTAAGGTTCCGGGGCAGATGCCTCTGAGCCTACCGGAGCCCGAGCCCTCGCAGGGCCGCTTCTCCCCGGAATCTCAGCTGCCCGACGGGGCGGACGGCACCTCGGAGTCGGCTCCCAGCTGCGAGGGCAGCCTCTGCGACCGAGCCGCCGAGCTGGAGGATTTGTGGAGGCCGCCTTCTCCCTCGGCTTCCCCAGGTAGGAGCTGTCGGAAGGGCTGGGTGGTGGACGCGTTTCTGGGCTGCATTGGGACAGGATCCGAGCGTTTTGTGGCCCTCGCTTCACAGCCCAGTCCTGGCAGTCTCGTTGCGTTCAGCAGGGTTTACTCCCAAGGATGTGTGTAAAAGATCTCAGCTGCCCACTTCACTGTGTGTGTGTGTCCCCCCATCTTCCCTCCTTAAATTTCTCCCCTGGCTCTCAAGTTTTAATCCCCACCCCCACCCTATCCCGCATCTCCGACCATTGCCGTGAGGATGGGGAAAAGAGAAACCTTCTTTTGCCTGCAGACGTTCGATGATTTGCGCGCACGGTTCATAATGAAACGCGATTTCAGACGCCCCTGTTTACCTCTTAATAATAAGGCAGGAGGAATCGCAGAACAAGTCCGCTTCTTGCTGACCCAAATTGTCCCCTTAAAAAAGAAGAAGAAGAAAAGAAAGAAAACGCTTCCTTTCTTAAATTCAGCGATTCAGGCTTAAAAGGTGTGAGAATCTCTGGATTTCCCCAGCGGATTTTTGAAAGAGCCAAACTATACCTGAGTAATTTCTCTTTTAATATATTTGAAAAGGGCAAAGTGGGGGTGGGAGCCACAGGACGAGCGCGAAGTCGATCTGGATTAGTCGAGGGGATGGGGGAGAACACACCCCACCCGCCCCGGTCTCGGTAGGGAGCTGTTTTTGCCCGAGGGAAGCGGGGCTGACCAGTAAGGGATCCCTAGCAACGAATTCTGCGCTCCAGTTCGAGGGCGGAGAGATTAAGCGCAGTTGTCTCCGAGCGGCTGCATGAAGGATCGGGACAGAGCTCAGGATCGGGCCCCCGGGGCAAAAGTGCAGAGCCGCACTCAGGGAAATGAGCCCCCAAATGCAGCCTTACATCATTGTCATCATCATCAAAAGCTTGATTTTTTAAAAAAATAATAATCTCTGAGCGGCAAGAATACGAGTTATACCATCCCTGCTAGTGGATCCCCGTTAAGACCAGATGAAGTCCATAGTGGGGGGGGGTCTTCATCTAATTAGTAGAATCCCTTCCTTCCTTCCTTCCTTCCTTCCTTCCTTCCTTCCTTCCTTCCTTCCTTCCTTCCTTCCTTCTTTCTTTCTTTCTTTCTTTCTTTCTTTCTTTCTTTCTTTCCTTCCTTCCTTCCTTCCTTCCTTCCTTCCTTCCTTCCTTCCTTCCTTCCTTCTCTCTCTCTCTCTCTCTCTCTCTCTCTTTTTTCCTTCCTTCCTTCCTTCCTTCCTTCCTTCCTTCCTTCCTTCCTTCCTTCCTTCCTTCCTTCCTTCCTTCCTTCCTTCCTTCCTTCCTTCCTTCCTTCCTTCCTTCCTTCCTTCCTTCCTTCCTTCCTTCCTTTCCCCCTCTCTCTCCCTCTCTCTCCCTCCCTCCCTCTCTCTCTCTTTCTCTCTCTCGCCCCTTCCTTCCTCTCCCTGCCCTGGACTCGATCCAGGCGCACGGCGTCTCCTCGAGAGCAGCGCAGCCTCTGGCTGGTTTCTCCTTTCCCTTTGATGTGGTCGGCTCGGAGAGGAAGCTGAACTCCTCACTTGGCGTCAGTCGCCCTGATCGCGTTGAGAAACACAGCCCGAGCAATTTAGAACAATTTGCTGGCGTTTCTTTCTTTTCCTTTTAGGAACGAAGGAGTCATAGAAAAGCGGATTTTTTAAAAAAACAAAAAAATTTAAAATAACCATAGTTTTAAAGGCGTTGGCTTTAAAGCTAGAGGGAGATCACTCCTAGGTCTATACTAGCAGCATAAAAGTGGAGAATGGGAGCAGAGAAAACTCTCTGGCTGAAAAGAAAGCAGAAAAATTGTGCTGCTGCTGTTTTTAATATATCTCACAAGGCTTCCTTACTAAACAATTCTTACTAAACAATCCTTACTAAACAATTCTCCCTAAAATGACTGTAGTTGTGCAGTAAGAAAGACGAGGACGCTTGACATTGTATTGATAAAATAGGCTGTATCTTATGCTGTATATCTGGGGAAATGAAGATTAAAAAGGTATAAAAGAAAGACAGGGAAATATATATATATAAAATAACACACACCCCGCGCCCCTTCTCGACCCTCTTGTTTGCAAAGTAGTTGTTTGCAATTTGAACAGGTTGTGAGTTCAAGGAAATGGAAAGAAAGCGATTCGTTCCTCCGAGGAGAAGGTTGCCCTATAAAATAGCAAAGGAAATGGGTGATAGGTTTTCTGAATCTTGCCTGCCTGAAAGCTTAGGCATCTCCTCCCGCCACCCCCCAAAAAAAATCACCACTTGTTTCATAGGCTACAACAAGGGACTCCGGGTTGCAACATTTCTGCGGCACTTCAAGCCATCACAACCAAAAGGAACCTGTCTAAGCTTATGACATAAATGAGCAACAGCATGATTTCAGAGTTCTCTGCACACTTTGCCATTTTAATGTTTGATGTTTTACTGTGCTTGATGTTTTAAGTTGTTGGAAGCCGTCCAGAGTGGCTGGGCAGCACATAAATAAATTATTATTATTATTATTATTATTTGGAGTTCAGCCCCATTGAACACAGTGGAGTTTATTTCTCAGTAATCTTGCCTAGGATTGTGATGGGTAATATACAGATGTAGATACACATTCTTGTGTATGCTTTATGTATCTATATATACATTCCTATTGACAACGATGATTGCATTCATCTGATGGTAGGAACAGCTGAATAGTGTAGCGATAATGATGGAGTTGTATTCACCTCACTTTATCCTTCCAGACTTTTATATATTACTTGTTAGGCTATGAAAATCTTTTATGGCTGTTCAGAAGGAAGGATGTGTAACCCACCGTGATACTGTTTACTGTTTGCTTTCATGGTGCGAAGGAATAGATCCTTCCAGGGATCCACAGGAGGAAAATGAAGACTCAGCTCTTTCTTCTGGTCTCCCACTAAAATACAATTTAGAAATCTATATTTACATTTTTTAGCCTGCCTACCCTTCCAGGACCTCCAGGTGCCATACATGCTTGTACCCACCCTTCCAGGACCTCCAGGTTCCATTCATGCTTAACCCCAATTTTATCCTCACAACATCCCCAAGAGTTTGGTGGCATCACATGTCTTTATTTAACAAAACACTGCTTGATTGTGGATCATACCTCCAAGCAGTGCAAAACACTAACATTGTCAATAAAGGGCAAAGTTAAAATCAAGTATGAAAAAAAGCAACCTCCCAAGTAAAATAAATAGTTCAGCAAAGAACTTACTAAAACACATGTCAACTTCTACATGTCTAGCTTGCCCAAGATGTTTTTAGCAAGTGCCAAAAAAAGAACAGTGAAGATGCCAAAGTTTAGGAGCTGCCACACTAAAAGATCACTTTCTTATGAGTGAATTAACAAATATTATGTGTTACCTGTAACAGTGCCAGTTCCGTAGATCAAAGCAGTTAAGTGGGCATATATGGGATGAGGGCATCCTGGAAGTAAAGGCAAATGAACTGAAGGCATACAACTGAGAGAAAATGTGTGTGTTAACAGCAGCAGCAGCAGCAGCAGCAGCAACAACAACAACAACAGTACTCCACCCATCTGATGCACACAATGCATTGATTTTCCACATATAGTTTCTCCGTAGATCTAGTTCTGTGGCTTTTTGTTTCGTCATGTGCCTGGATGTCATTGATGTCTGCGTACAACTTCTACAAAAATTAGCATCCTTGCTTGTCCAAAATAATATCCATCGAGAGCATTCAAGAGCCCTTTGAAAGCAAGAAGGCCAGCCTAGAAAATAACAAAAGTAGTTGCAAGGGGCCAAAGTCCAGGACTGAATTAGGAGCTTACAAAGCTTAAGATTGATTAAGATAGTTTCTCTTAGAGACTGACTGCTTGCCAGATCAGACTGTCAGCAGCTAGCCTTGCTGTGTTGCTCGCTCATGATCAGAGATAGAATATATCTCTGGTGTACTCCTGGTGATGAGATTCCCAGTGTTTGAGCTCCATCCTAAATGGGTTTGCATCCGACATCTCTAGTCAGCTTGCTGGGGGTCCATATGGCGCTGGCAAAGCAAGCTGAACTTTTGGCCCATTCGATAGAAAGCACAACAGTTGTGCAGTTGTGCAGAAAGCACAACAGAGAGCAGTTCATTTGGACTTTTTGTGTAGTGTTTGTTTTCAGTTTTGCTCAGAAACGGAAATTGCTGACAGCATTTCCACTGATGAAGTGACGCTGTGGTGAATGCTGAGAATAGTAAAGTTGCCACCTTCTGGTTTTTTCCCAACAAAATAGATCTTGGGGGAATGGGTGTGTGTGTGTGTGACATCTCACCAAGGTGGGTGTTAGACTTTGCTTGACTTGTTTTTTAATTCTGAATTTCAAATCCTTTTTACCCACCCTGGGACCTGCTGGAGAAGACTGGGCAATAAATGTAATAATAATAATAATAATAATAATAATAATAATAATAATAATAATAATAATAATAATAATAATAATAATAAACCAAAAAGGAAGATACATATGATAACCTTCTTAAAATTGGAGGTAATGTAAGACGTTGTTGTTTCTTCAGGCAAAATACTCAAACAGTGCCCACTGTAGAGGTAGAAATGTAAAAATGTAATGCAATTTATATTATTAGATGTCAATTTAATAATTAACTCCTTTAACCATACCCCCAAATCTGACACTGAGGGCTGGCTTTCTCTTTCTGCCTAGTGATTGGCTTTTATTGTACTGATTTATTTGAAGAAGAGCATCCCAGTGCCCCAAACATTCTCTTCATGGCACTAACGGCTTAGCCCCCATCTCTCTCTCTCTCTCTCTCTCTCTCTCTCTCTCTCTCTCTCTCTCTCTCTCTCTCTCTCTCTCTCTCACACACACACACACACACACACGCACACACACACCATGCTCATATGATCAAAATGGGACGCAGTGGGTGATCTGCCTGAGTGTGAGAAAAATATCGCTACTGCAAAATTGTTTTTGTCGAAGCAGAGCACAAACCTGAGGCTGTAATAAACATGTAACCCCCCCCCCAAAAAAAACCTTGCTGGCTCAATCAATTCATACACCTTTCCCTTTTGATTCTATTTTGCTCTATTCACTTGTAAATACATTGCTTAAAGTTTTAATTTCTTCTTCTTTAAAAAAGCCTCTATAATTGCTTTATTACCGTACCTTTTCCTGTACAGTACTTGCAGAAAGTGCTTTTTTAACCTGTCTTTTTCTTGCCGGGGTGTGTGTGTGCAGGTAGAATATTATTAAGCTACGGCCATTTTTATTTTTACAATTATTTTTATTCTCAGTGGACTTAATCACATCTCTCCATTCCCCTCTCTATTAAACCGTTGATTATATATTGTTATTGAATTATCAGTCTGATAAGCAATAATTGAGGAGTTAGTTGATGGTTTCTTGTAAACTGATTATTCTACTGCAACATTTTATCTTGTATTTTTCCTATGATTATTACTTGTGTGCATGTGCTTTAAATATGCTCCTTGATAAAATTAGCTAATAATGTGAACTACAAGGTGTTGGGGGATTTGAAAACACAATTAGATGTATCTCTTACATGTAGCATTTTAATTTTTATTTTTTACCTGAAATGGAGTCAGATAACATATGGCATTTGATTTTACTCCATTTCATGTAAAACTTAAGAAACTAGGCTACTGTTAATAATATAGGAGTAGTGTGTGAAATCTGTAATAACCATAGCTGTCAACTTTTCCCTTTTCTTGTGAGGAATCCTATTCGGAATAAGGGAATTTCCCTTTAAAAAAGGGAAAAGTTGACAGCTATGGTAATAACCCCCAATGTGTATTTTCCCTTTAGCTCAAAACATATTGCAGGCATGAACAGAAACAAAAACCTCAATGCGTTCTCACCTTAGAGGCCATAACAGCACAAATATATATTTTCGGCTGTGGTTCGCCTTTTCCTATGCAGCGTAAACCCACTAAAATTAATAAACTTAAGCTGGTCACATTTATTAATGTCAACCTAACTACTCAAAGTAAGGCTAGCATGAAATATTTATTATTTATTTATTATTTATTAAATTTATATGCCGCCCTTCATCTGAAAATCTCAGGGCAGTTGACGAGATAAAAAATACAGGATAAAAGCACAAATAAATAAAACAGAAAACAAAGCAAAAAAACAACAATGCCCCCTCCCACAAACACTATTTTTATTTATTTATAATGAATGCCTTTTGATATTCAAATTCAGAGTTTGGGTCGTGGTTAGGCACCAAATATTTCGATGTGTAGCCTTATATTCCCAGCCTCCTTTACATTTTAATTGGGAGGGTCTAACCAACGCGAGTGGCGCTGTGGGTTAAACCACAGAGCCTAGGACTTGCCAATCAGAAGGTCGGCGGTTCGAATCCCCGCGATGAGGTGAGCTCCCGTTGCTCGATCCCTGCTCCTGCCCACCTAACAGTTCAAAAGCACGTCAAAGTGCAAGTAGATAAATAGGTACCGCTCTGGTGGGAAGGTAAACGGCGTTTCCGTGTGCTGCTCTGGTTTGCCAGAAGCGGCTTAGTCATGCTGGCTCCCTCGGCCAATAAAGCAAGATGAGCACCGCAACCCCAGAGTCGGCCATGACTGGACCTAATGGTCAGGAGTCCCTTTACCTTTAACCAACACAAATGGCATTTCAGTAAAAACCCCTCTGTTAAAAATAAAATAAAGTCACAAGGTGACAGGGCTTGAAACATTACAGAACAGTCGACCCTCTGATTTATTGATGTTAAAAACATCTCTTACTGTGTGTGGCTTCTTTCCATGTAAAATACGTCCGACTGCTAGGGAATACACAGGGCACGAAGTGGCGCAAGTTAGGTTAAAAAATCACCTCAGGCAGTGCTCCCCCCAGGGTACTCAAGGGTACGCAGTACCACCCTCCCAAATGCTAAAAGTGTGGGGCATTTACTGTAACAACTTCATTTATTTATTTAGTTTTAAAAAGCACTGATCACCTGTATTGGTGTGTGGGTGTGTATAGGGTGGGAGTCAAGTATAACCCCAATGTACACTTTGCCCAAACCAGTCAATACTTGCATATTCAAGTTATGGAACTGAGGTACTGCTGTTATGCTGTGGTGTGTGTGTGTGTGTGTGTGTGTGTGTGTGTGTGTGTGTGTGTGTGTACATGATTCTTGCTGCGAGAGAAGCTTTTTTGTAGATAAGAACAGGACAGGCTTTCACTAGCAACACCACATGAGCCAACAGGCGCTGGTAATAGCCTGCAATTCCACATGGCTTTCAGAGTAGCAATTGGTGTACTACCTAGAGCAGAGGTTTTCAACCTTTCTGAGTCCACAGCTGCCTTGACCAACTCCATTCTTTCTGCGGCACCCCCCCTGTGGGGCTCGGGAGCCCAGTTATGCCACCCTTTGCCTGCAGAACTGACAGCCCCTCACCCTTTTTCAAACACCCTCCCTTGTGGAGTGTTCCCTCAGCCTCCTCTCCTCTCCCCTCTCCTTGGGAGTCTTCTGGGCAGCCGCTGCTGCTGCTGCCCCTGGTCTCTGAGCTGCCCGCCCTGCCCCAAAGAGAGGTGTCTCCTCCCACTGCCCCACAAGGGCCTAGGAATCAGCCCCTGGCCAGCCCTAGAGGCACTATTTGTCTGGGGAGCTTGCAGCCAGGGCTGCTGCAACGAACTGCTGTGCAAGCCTTTAGGAGGCAGAGAGAGGGCATCAGAGGAAGGGAGGGAAGGAAAGAGGGACAGAGGCCAGTGTTGCCCGCGGCACCCCTGACCATCATTCAAGGCACCCCAGAGTGCCATGGCACACTGGTGGAAAACCACTGAGCTAGGGGAAGAAGCATTCAAGGCTTAGAAAAAAATAATTTATCTATGACAGAAGCACAATAGGAGAGCTGCATCTGGTGCCACAATTGCTATGCATTTATTTAGCTAAGACTGATCATGCAGCAGACACGATCTTGTGGAGTCACAGGGCAAGAACCTCTGGGTAAGTCAGGCAATGCCATTACTGGGCTGGTTACGATTTAAAATGATGCAAGTGAACTTCTGCGAGACTTCAATGTCACGCTAGAAGCAAAATTGTTGTTGTTTAGTTGTTTAGTCACGTCCGACTCTTCATGACCCCATGGACCAGAGCACGCCAGGCACTCCTGTTTTCCACTGCCTCCCGCAGTTTGATCAGACTCATGCTGGTAGCTTTGAGAACACTATCCAACCATCTCGTCCTCTGTCGTCCCCTTCTCCTTGTGCCCTCCATCTTTCCCAACATCAGGGTCTTTTCCAGGGAGTCTTCTCTTCTCATGAGGTGGCCAAAGTACTGGAGCCTCAGCTTCAGGATCTGTCCTTCCAGTGAGCACTCAGGGCTGATTTCCTTAAGAACGGAGAGGTTTGATCTTCTTGCAGTCCATGGGACTCTCAAGAGTCTCCTCCAGCACCAAAATAGAGGCATCCAGATATGCCCCCCCCCAAATCAGCACCAAGTGGTCAAAGCTTCCTTGGCTGCTGCTGCAGGTGGGAGGCTGTCAGTGCAATACTAGGCTCATCTACTCAGAAGTAAGGCCACCTGAGATCAGTGGTCTCCCTGCCATGTAATTTGTAAGCTGCCCAGAGACCATTTGGTAAAGGTTATAAACACAAGTGATAAATGCATAAGGGATGGGAGCCGGAATGTTTGAACCCTTCTCCTACAAATAAGCTTCCCACAGGTAGAACACTAGCATGCCAAGGAGAAGAAGCACCTTGTCTTCCTCAGGGACATTCTAGTTTTCAACTTGCTGATTTCAACCTCACGGCAAACCAAGGGGAAAAAACATGCAACCCCCTTGCCACGCCTACAGCTTAAAATGTTGTGGTCTAGGAAAAGTTTGACCTCTTGAGTCACCTGGTCATAAATAAGGGAGATCTTTAAAAAGCAAACCATGGTTTAATATAGCTATAACTACTGGTCTTTTTGTAAGAGCAAGTATTCTCTTCCCTTACTGTCTGAGACCTTATAATCTAGCTTGGCATTTTCAAATGTTGCCATTGATTTGGGAAGTTGCATCCCCTTTTCTCCCAGAGGCTTTCAGTATCTAAAACATCTCCCTTCCTCTGCCAACCTGGACCTTGGGATCTGCATGGGGAGGCCGTTCTCATGGTCCCGCTGATGGGACAAGGTCTTTTAGCTGAGATTCCTGCATCACAGGGGGTTGGACTAGATGACCATTGGGTCCCTTCCAACTCTAAGATTCTCTGATTCTCTGTGGCAGCACCCTATTTGTGGAACTTCCCTCTACTGGAAGTGCATCAGTCATCTTCAACATGGAGTTTTCAGTGCCAGCTAAAGATGTACTTGTCTCCCAAGGTGTTTTGCGTGGTGTTGGAGTAGTTGTTTGACTTGCTTGCCATCACCCTCTTCCTAGGAGCTTACTTTCTTGGGCTTCTACTTCATTTTTCAGGGTTGATGAACTACATACATTTATTGCATTTGTTTTTATGATGAATTGTGAATCACCCCGTGATCTTTATCAGCGCAGGGTGGTTTATAAAGGTGGGCGGAATTACCAAAATAAATCTGACGTGGTTGAAAGCATCTGCAACTGTGCAAATTCTTAGATTGTCTCCAAAATGAGATCAGCGCCTTGTGTTATGTGTTTTTTTTTCCTTTCCAAAATGGTGGTGCTGTGCTCCTAATCACTCATATAACTGAAAAACGGGGGAAATGATTCACTCCTGAATGATTTTGCAAGGAAACAGGTTTGAGATGAGACTCGCGAATGACAGAATTAGCCTCACTGTTCCCTAGTTTTGTCTCAGAAATCAGGGCGAAGAAGAGAACTATCCTTTAATCTCAAATGTTTATGAACTGGACGGCGCAGAGCGTGAATTTTAAAGTAGCTTTGTGCGTAGCAAAATGAAGATGTAAAACGTTTGGCTGTTCCTTGCAGCCACTGCCACTAAACTCGTGAAAATCTCCAGTGGTTTTTAAAATGAGCCAACTGTTATGAAGCTGTTGTTGAAATGCTTGACTAACAGAGCTTCTTGTTATTGCCTATTCTATTAGGGCTTGCTTCCTTACTGTTGCATTTTAATTTTGACAGAGCTTTTAGGCTAATGACAACAGAAGTGTATTATTGTTTGGTCAAATACATCTGAACTTATTTCAACCTGTGGGTGAATGGGAGGGAGGGAGTAGTTCTCTCACACATGAACTGCGGCCGTTAGTGACTGTGGGTGCTTCCAGGCAGGCATTCAGTGCGAAATGTGAGCTACCCATGCACACAGGTGTGTTTTTTTACACTGTTCATACAAGGATGCCACCAACAAAATCCCAGCCCTGTCCTTATGTTGCTTTGTCTTATCTGGATTTTCCTCTTCCACGGCAAATATGATGAGTAAAAACAACCCATTGTGCCTCTGCAGCAACTGCTGGTATGGAAGCTTCTTAGCACTAACCACAAAATACGTAATAAAAATAAAAACCACAACCCAGTTACACCCCTCCAAAAACCCACATTTTAAAAGGACATAGAATGTCAATCAAATCAATCAAAGGCCTGGTTAAAAAGGAATGTTTTTGCCTGGCGCCTAAAGGTGTATAATGAAGGCGCTTGGCAAACTTCCCTGGGGAGAGCATTCCACAGACAGGGAGCCACTGCAGAGAAGGCCCCTTCTTATGTTGCCACCCTCCGAACTTCTTGAGGAGGAGGCACATGAAGAAGGGCCTCAGAAGATGATCTCAGGGTCCAGGTAGGTTCATATGGAAAGAGGCAGTGCCTGAGGAAATGTGTGATATATATGGGGGATATATGGAAGAGAAGTGATTGGACCAGACAAGAGGGCCTTCTTGGTAGTTGCACTTGCCCTGTAACACCCTCCCATTAGATGTCAAGGAAATAAACAATTACCTGACTTTTAGAAGACATCTGAAAGCAGCCCTGTATAGGGAAGTTTTTAAATGTTTGATGTCTTACTGTATATTAATTTGTTAGAAGCTTCCCAGAGCAGCTGGGGTAACCTAGTCAGATGGACAGCATATCTTCTTCTTCTTCTTCTTCTTCTTCTTATTATTATTATTATTATTATTATTATTATTATTATTATTATTATTCGGGACAAAGAAACTCAGCCCAGACACATTCCATCAAGCTCCACCCCGTGGTGTAGATGTCGGGTGGTGGCATAGCAGTCAATAGCATGACTGGAGAAAATAGAGTATGTAGACACTAATGTTGATCATGAACAAAGAGAAACAGGATCTGCACAACCTATTTGTAAGATAAGCCTGGAAGCACCCTATATACTAAAGAGCTAACACAACAAAGAGGTCGAGTGCGTGTTCTGTGTGAACCCCGTTTAACTGCCTCCACTCAATTTGTGTCTCGACAGCCTCTGAGCGCTCCATCTGCCCCTCCTTGGATGAGGCTCCCCCCTTCTCGGTGCCCTTGAAGCCCTATGCCTGGAGTAGCCTTGGGAATTCTGAGCTGAGACATTTGGTCCAGAGCTACAGGCCCTGCCCAGGTCTGGAACGTAGCTCATCCCTCGGTCTCTTCTGCGAGAGGGGATCTGAGCCTGCTCTCTATGGATCGGAGCGCAGCTCAGCGCTGGGACTCTATGGTGACTTTGGCTCCTCTGGACTCTTTGAGCGGCCAGCAGCAGCACCCGGGATCTACGTGGAAGGCCCACCTGGACTCCAGCAGGAGAAGAGTGCAAGTAGCATCAAATTGGAATCAGAGCTCCTCTGTCGCCCCCTGTTAATCAGCACTGGTTCCTACAAGTGTGTCAAATGCAGCAAGGTATGGATCATATTCTATGATTCCCCTTTGGTGGTATTCCTCTGTTCCACCCTACTCCACTCAGGGTGGGAGTTATTTAGGGGTGGTGAGGTCCGAAGGCTTGGGCAAGGTTGGTCAAGGCAGAGACAGGTCCCTCTTTATTGCTTAATTTAAGGATGTGTGACTAGGAAGCTTGTACGGGGAAGGTGGAGCCATGGCATTTTAATTATTCAGATAGCTCTTATGAACATAAGAAGATTCTTGCCCATGAGCCCAACATCCTGGTTCCTACAGTGGCCAACCCAATGCCTCTCAGAAGCCCCAAAACAGGACATGACAGCAAAACCCCTTTCACTGTTGTTCCCCAGCAACTGATATCCAGAGGCCTGCTGTCTCTGATCCTAGACATACTATACAGCCATTACTGACCAATAGCCCTTTGCAGGTCTGGCTGGACTTCACAATTGTCCTTGTTTTGTAACATTTCTAAACTTTGCTTTTGTCACAGACACTCTAAGCTGTTTGTAGCATTTCTAAATCATCAATCAATTTAGACAATGAAAAAAACCTGCTACATATGACACTATATATATATCTCCCTAAAATTATAAACTGCATATGAAGCAGTATCAGATAGATATACTGATCGACAAAACAGTATCAATTATTAATCAGCATTTCAGCTTGCAGTAACAGTGGCACAACTAGGTAGTGGTATAGCATTGGGGCGGTTTCCCCAGACCCAAAATTGTTAGGAGCGTAAAATTTCAGCACCTGGTGCTGCCTCAAAACAGCTGTGCGCTTTTGTTGCTGAGCTCAGTTGAAAAAGGCTTCTCCATGTAAACCAAGAAGTGACCTCTCCGGACAACAAAATGACTCTTCTTTTCTTATTTCTGTGGCTGCCATTGCCTGGGTGACGCACGCACTATTAGGGAGTTGAATGTGCATGCATGCCTCATCCGTTTCCCTCCATGTGGCCCCGGCGCTCGCAACCCTTGCTACACCACTGCAAGTAGGAAATATTAGGCTCTGGACTTAATTGTCTTATGAGGCCCGTTCTCTTTAGATGGTAACATGCACTACCTCATTTGTTTCAAAATGTGGCCATCTAGCCGGGCTGTGGCTGCGATCCCTCTTGCTCATTCCACTGGCTTGGGCCATTGACACCTGCCCCACCCTGATGGTACCAATACCTAGTAATGTTAATTGGTTGAACCACCGTGGGGGGAAACACTCTCCTAAACAGCTCTGATATATCAGGTTCAGGACCTGCTGTGAGCTTCAGCCCTTCCTGAACCATAATTCTCTTTGTCTTCCCCGCTGCTTCTCAGGTCTTCTCCACTCCCCACGGCCTGGAGGTGCACGTTCGTCGTTCGCACAGCGGCACCAGGCCCTTCGCTTGTGAAATGTGTGGCAAGACATTTGGCCATGCAGTTAGCCTGGAGCAGCATAAAGCTGTACACTCACAGGTGAGAACCCCAGGGAAGGTGGCAAGTGGTTGGAGAGGGTTCATCCACACGGTGGCTTAATGCAAAGAGCCAGCTTTCTGTATCTCTATTAATTCTCTGACGTTCTCCTCCAAAGCACTGCCTCCTCACACTTTCCCCTCCTTCAGTCCAGATTTACTCATACCGGGGATACGCTGAAACAGAGAGGGTGCGAGGAAATCTGGATTGAGGGAGGGGAAAGTGTGGAGAGGCAGTGATTGGAGGAGAATGTCATACAGGCAATGAAGAATTAATGGCTGTACAGTGGTACCTTGGTTTATGAACTTAATCTGTTCCGGAAGTCCGTTCTTAAACCAAAGCATTCTTATACCAAGGCGTGCTTTCTCATAGCAGCGTGAGGACTCAATTTACAAATGGAACACACTCAACAGGAAGCGAAACATGTTCTTATTCCAAGGCAAAGTTCACAAGCCAAAACACCTACTTTGGGTTTTGCAGCGTTCTTAATCCAAGTTGTTCATAAACTAAGATGTTCTGAAACCAAGGTACCACTGTACAGTAAACTCACTATCTACAGTACATCAGAGTTTCCCAAACTTCTTTTTGGACTACATTTTGGACTACCATTTCCCACCATCCTTGACCATTGGTTCTGTTGGCTAGGGATGATGGGCATTGTAGTCCAAAAACAGCTGGAGACTCAAGTTTGGGAAACCCTGATCTACATTAAATTACAATATAAATGAGCCTAGAGTGACAGATTCATGGGACTAGCAGTCTCCTTGCCAGGGAAAGGTGTGTGGGTTATCATGCAGGGCTGGTGGGGATTAATCCTGAGTACAATCCTACAACTAACCTGAAAGGTGCTCACCAAAGAGACGAAACAGTGATATTTCATATTTTTTTGTTGCAGCCTTCCCCGGCCTGCACAACAAACCCATATGTGCACGTGTACACACACACACACACACACACACACACACACACACACACAAACTTCCATCAAATTTGCCGTTCTTTTTTTTTAAAATAACTTTTTATTGGGTTTTAAAAATAAGAATAATGTTATACAAATAAGTATACCAAGTTTTCCTCATGCCATTTGTCTATCACAAAAATAGCATAATAAATGTGGGGTAATATCTACAACATGTGGTTCATTATTAGTGGTCAATGTATAAATTCTTGGCTCATGAATTGGTTAAAAAGATTAGGAAGAAAAGAGGGGCAAAGAGGGGGAGGGGGAATAGTAAGTGCGGTGGGGGTCAGGTGATTATGCTTCTGTTCTTCCACTTAGTGTATGTGTGGGGTTTTGTGCCAGCGCAAATTTCCCTTCTTAAAATTATTAGCGATCCTGGAACACAAAAGTGAAGTTTGAGGGTTTTGCGATCTAGATTTGGAGAAGCATTCATACCACTGCAATAAATCTAAGTAAATCTCTCTTCCTTCCCCACTCCTGCCATGCATTAGAGTATGAATAAAAGAGTTAGAATGATGATCTGTTGCGACCATGATGGACGCATACAATAGACAAGCCTTCTTGCGTTTTGGCTCATTTCCCTCCCCCCCTTCCCCCCCTCCTCCTTTCCTTTTTCTTTTTTCTTCCCCATAATGGCTTATGCTCTATGCCATGTACAGTGGTACCTCGGGTTCCATACGCTTCAGGTTACAGACTCCGCTAACCCAGAAATAGTGCTTCACGTTAAGAACTTTGCTTCAGGATGAGAACAGAAATTGTGCTCCGGCGGCGCGGCAGCAGCAGGAGGCCCCATTAGCTAAAGTGGTGCTTCAGGTTAAGAACAGTTTCAGCTTAAGTACGGACCTCTGGAACGAATTAAGTACTTAACCTGAGGTACCACTGTACTTTGATATTTTTTGTAGTTTTTTTTAGCTTTTCCCATTATTAAGGATTTTTCTTTTGTAATTTTGGTTCTTTATATTTATCTGTATTTGTTTAAAGCAAAATAAAAGTATTTTTTTATAAAAAAGAGTTCTTGTCCCCAAACCCTAATTATGCACCCTTCAAAAGCTTCACCCCTTCCTCAACACTGTTGAAGTGCTGGGGGGGACGGGGACGGCACCACAGATATATACCATAAGTTTAAAGCATATCCAACACACATTTAAAGCAGATGGCGTCCACTAAAGAATCCTGGAAACCGTAGTTTGTCAAAAGTTCTAGGAATTCTGACTCTGGGAGGGGGTCGTCATGTGTGTTGGGTGCACTTTAAATGTATTTTGCGGATGGAGTGGAAAGAAATGTACAGTGGCACCTCAGGTTACATACGCTTCAGGTTGCATACGCTTCAGGTTACAGACTCTGCGAACCCAGAAATAGTGCTTCAGGTTAAGAACTTTGCTTCAGGATGAGAACAGAAATCGTGCTCCAGCGGCACGGCAGCAGCGGAAGGCCCTATTAGCTAAAGTGGTGCTTCAGGTTAAAAACAGTTTCAGGTTAAGAACGGACCACCGGAACAAATTAAGTACTTAACCCGAGGTACCACTGTACATAGATTTTCTTGACTCTGGTGACAAAAAGACACCTACCTGAGAACTCTAGGAGCTTTTTTAAATTGGAGCTGGAAGGATGAACACTAAAGGCTTTTCATCACAAAATGTAACTCTCTCTGTAATACACATGTAAAACCTGCGGAACACAAGTATCATATGCAGATGTTTCCTGGTTCAATTCTCAGTATCTTCAGAGTGGTTTGGGGATGTTTTCATGGTTTGGGGGGAAATTACTTGATAAAACAGAACATTTCAATATAATGGCATATAAGTAAAGTCCCAGGTTTGAAGGAGGAGGCAACTTCAGGCACACACACCCCTTATCCAATGCAGTCACTATGGGATCTATATTTTGCGACAAAGCAAATGGCCACTGTATATCTGAATTATTTTGAATAATTCTGAGTTTTGTTTAGGCAAGAATACCCATAAATGTATTTTTAAATTATTGGATATCTGCTTTCAAAACTTCGGGTTTTAATCTACAGTGGTACCTCAGGTTACATATGCTTCAGGTTACAGACTCCGCTAACCCAGAAATAGTACCTCGGGTTAAGAACTTTGCTTCAGGATGAGAATAGAAATTGTGCTCCGGCGGCGCAGCAGCAGCAGCAGCAGGAGGCCCCATTAGCTAAAGTGGTGCTTCAGGTTAAGAACAGTTTCAGGTTAAGTACGGACCTCCGGAACGAATTAAGTACTTAACCTGAGGTACCACTGTATATTTTGATATAATTGTGTTATTCCAACGTGTTTTTTCCTCGTGAATATTTTATATTATTTTATGTAAGCACCTTTAAGTGGTACATCAATCTTCTTAAACCAAAGGGGGGCGGAAATCAATTATCAGATTTTTTTTTTTTTAAAGCTGCTTCTATGTACCGTAAGTGGTTAGCTATGAACAGATATTCTAAAGGCATTAAATGAAGAAGATGTTGCATCTGCATGAAGGTCCTGCTTTCTCTCGGCAGGAGCGCAGCTTTGATTGTAAGATCTGCGGTAAGAGCTTCAAGAGGTCCTCCACGTTGTCTACCCATCTTCTCATCCACTCAGACACCCGGCCTTATCCATGCCAGTACTGTGGGAAGAGATTTCACCAGAAATCCGACATGAAGAAGCACACTTTCATCCATACAGGTGAGAATCGCTGCATCCCTCTTGGCCTCCCAGAATCAATCAATCAAACAAACAAGAAAACAAACAAATATCAATCCACCTCCCACCCCCTGCTGTTGGGATAAATGGACATCTTTATCCGCTGGTTTCTTTTTTTGTTAAATCGTTTTTATTAATTTTCCAATTAAAAAACATCCAATTTAGCATATCAAATCATAACCCAATAAAAATAAAAAAATTAAATAAAAAAGATCAAATTATCTTCCAAATTATAATTATTAATTTTTGGGACTTCCCATAGTTTGGACCTTGAAGCACATCTCCAAATCTCAATCCTGCCTCTCGTCGTTATTTCCATATTTCCACATCTCGATTTTAACATTCTAAACTTCTTTTTATCCGCTGGTTTCCTCCAGAGTGATGCCGGGTGGACTAGCTGACAAATTTATTTTTTGTCTCTCCAAGGTACAAGTAGTTTTAGAAAGACAGACAAGCAAGCCCTCTTCAGCTCTTCCTTTAAAGCAGAGGAGGTGGCAAATGTTTTTCTATGTGAGGGCCATATTCCTTTCTAGGCAGCATTCTGAGGGCTACATGCCAGGGGCGTAAAGAGCCGCTGGACAGAGCAATGCAGTACTCCCCCCCCCAAATGTTTAGGGGTATGCTTACCCCTGCATCCCCCCCGGGGGGGGGGGAAAGCACTGGAGCAACAAATGTCAGTTTCCCCTTTATACTGTTGTTTCTATCCACACTCCTGAGGCAAGAAACAAGATGGCGCCCTCCCCATTGCATGTGTATAGAATTCAGTTGACGTCTCTACCAATCCCTGCGCCCCAGCATTTGCTGCCTAATGAGCGCATTTTGTTCTGCCTAATGGTAGGCCCAGCCAGAAAGTTGGAGGATGCAGATCCGAACAGACAGTCTTGATACTTGCTCTGGAGCTCTCTTGTGTATTATTGAGTTTTTCCAATCGAACTGTTTGAGGGCTATTTTCAGCGGTAGGCAAGGCACCATGATCTTGAGTTTCTGGGGAACATGGAAACAAAACAAAAACGCAGATTGAATAGCTGAGGAAAACTGTTAGGAGAAAGACAAACAGAACACGCTGCAGATTTAAATGGAGCTTTTCTCAGGGGGTATGTCTTCTGACCCAGCAGCCTTCTGTATCCACTGAAGTGGGAGTAAATAACAAAGATATTATCCCCCATGCGAATAAAAAACAGAAGGAGAGCTTTGCAGAGATCTATAGAGTCCGACACCTGTTTCCTACAATGGCCAACCAGATGACTATGGAAGGCCCACAAGCAGGAGATGAGGGCAATAGACCTCTCCTGCCATTTGCTGTTTGGCAACTGATATTCAGAGGCATGTTGCCTCAGTTACTGGATGTGATGCAAAACCATTAAGGCTAATGGCCATTGAGAGCCTTATTCGCCATGAATATGCTTAATCCCTTTTTAAGACTGTCTACGTTGGTCCAGCACTGCATCTTGTGGTAGCAAACTCTACTATTTAACAATTTAGCTTCATCAGATAATCCCAACTTTTGAGAGAGGGAGAAAATGGTCTCTCTGTCCACCGTTCTCCCTGTCACTCACAATTTTTCTAAGCTAAAAACCCCCAAACCTGTTTCTCCTAGGGAAGTTGCTCCAGCCCCCTGATATTTTGATTGCTCTTTTCCAGCTCTAAAATATCAGCTGTACACTGTATTATAAGAGTGGTTGCACCATAGTTTTGTGTAAAGGCATTGTGTAGGTGGTTCCATCGTATCCTACTGATTCCCAACATGGAATCTGCCTTTTTCACAACAGTACCACACTGGATCAACATTTTCATTTGGCCACCCACCACAAATGCAAGATCTCTTTTCAGTCAGTGCCAGCTTAAATCCCAATGAAATAAGGATTTCTGCTTGACTTCGCACTTGCTTAAATTGCCATTTTAATGTCCATTCACCCAGTTCTGGGACAGCCTTTTGGTCCAAAGCTTTATGTCATTCTGTATGGCTGGTGTGAAAAAACGCCTCATATTACACCTTGGAAAATGCAATTCATGGTCACTGCTGTTGTGAGTTTCCATGTGCAATCTGATTGCAAGAGCGTCACTGATATTGTCCATCTCCGCATTGCTAACTCCATTCTCCACCCATGTCCTGCCCCATTTTTGTGAACTTTTATTGGTTTTTAGAAACCAATTGTTTGTCACACTTTCAAAGTGCACCAGTCTACTCTCAGCGTAATGCCACTTATTTTGAGCACGTGTTGATGGAAAATTAGATGCCCCTCAGCAAAACCTCGCAACGTGTAAGAACAAATGGCTGCAAAATTATTTCCCCAGGAAGCGTGACCATTAACATTTCAGAGACAGGAAAGGAGGCAGTGAAAGAAAAAGGCCTTCTGTGGTTAGGATGAGGACAGCACCCGGATTTTAAAATCAGGTTCTTCCACTTTCCAAACAGGCACACTGGCTTAGTGAGCAATGAGGGCCACTATCTGTGTGCATGTTTGGGAGAGGAAACTATTTGTGCAATTGGAAATAGAAACGAACAATCCAGCTGCATCAAGACTGGGGCTCCTGAAATGCTCTTTTCATCTGAAGAGGAGGTGAGCAATGAAGAATGAGCTGCTTAGGGGAAGAGGGTGGAAATCTTCTCCTGCAAAGGTTTTCAAGGGAACTCCGGTCAGTAGTTTGCCAAGGATGCTTTAGGGAAGAAAAGGATAGCTTCCTAAGTCTGAGAGCTGAGATTCCCATTGAGATGGCTGTTTAGGGGCTGCACCCTCTCAACCCTGACATCATTGCCAAACTCTGAGTTACCTGAAAGGGTAATGTGAGGGCTCCCTTGTCTCCTTCTTCCAGTTGTGCCTTGTCAGAGAGTGGCTGGTACTTGTCCTAAACTAGGGTGATTAAAATTAGCACAAAACTTGACAAGGATCTTAAGGATGCTATCCTAGGGTTGCCATATTTCAAAAAGTAAAAACCAGGGCACCTCGAAAGTTGTTCAGTTTTTTTTAGACAAACCCCAAAGTTGTTGAGTTGAAGGTTTGTTTATTTTTTGTTTCTTTACAAAAACGCAATTCTCCAATTGACTTGCCTAAGATCCAGGACAAAGCGCTGCCTTTTGGAAATTCACCTCCAGATGCCCGTCTTTTGAAATCCTGGGAATGTCCAGACATATGGCAGCCCTATGCTATCCATAGTATTTATTCCAAGTCACCCGCCCGTATTGGATATCTGGGGGTGCCATTTTCTTTATATATATAATTTTTATTAGTTTTTTTAACATATCATTTTCAACAGCAATTAAACGTACTTTTACATCTTATTCAAATTTTTGACTTCCATCAATCCTGTCTGAAAATTTTCCAATCTAATCTCTCAGTATGCATTTCTTATCTTCCCTATTACATTTCAAACTCATAACCAATATCTCTATCTTTTTCTACTTTGTAACACTTCGTATATTTCTCCTTACAAAACTTCTTTTAGTCCTACTAGCGTAATTTGTTGCTCTTCAAATAATTCATATACCGTATTTTTTGCTCTATAAGACTCACTTTTTCCCTCCTAAAAAGTAAGGGGAAATGTGTGTGTGTCTTATGGAGCGAATGCAGGCTGCGTGGCTATCACAGAAGCCAGAACAGCAAGAGGGATTGCTGCTTTCACTGCTTTCTGGCTTCTGAGATTCAGAATATTTTTTTTTTCTTGTTTTCCTCGTCCAAAAACTAGGTGCGTCTTGTGGTCTGGTGTGTCTTATAGCGCGAAAAATACGGTACTTCTTCCAATCTTCTGTAAATCTCTGGTTCCGCAGGTTTCAAATCCTTCCTGTCATTTTGTCCAATTCTGCATTTTCTGTTGGACTTTTCAAGCTGGTTTGTTAAGGGGGCTACGTTGTTGTAACTTTGTGCCCATCCTTTTGTAATCCGCAGGTGAGAAGCCCCACAAGTGCCAGGTGTGCGGCAAAGCCTTCAGCCAGAGTTCCAACCTCATCACCCATAGTCGGAAGCACACAGGCTTCAAGCCCTTTGGCTGCGATCTGTGTGGCAAAGGCTTCCAGAGAAAAGTGGATTTGCGGAGGCACCGAGAGACGCAACATGGTCTGAAATGAGAGCCATGCAGAATCTGGGCGGGGAGGGGGAGGGAACCCAGGGAACCCCCAAAACACTATGTCAACAGACTTTTCCTCCTCCCTTGGTGGGCTGCCCTCTTCCTGCCCCCGCCTCTTGTCTGGCCACTTCCTGCCATCTTCTCACTAAACAGGAAGCCAGAGCAGACTGGCCAGCATTTTGTAGAACTTCACCGAAAGGTCTTGGAATGAAAATGGAACGCCAAGGCTGAAGTAAGGCGGGGTGAAGTCTTTTCCCCCCACTCTGTGTCTCTTCCTTTAAAATTAAACACTGGAAAAATAACATGCGCACCCCACCGCCTTAAAGCCCCCAAAGTCTTTGTATACATAAGCTACTGGTGCCTATGAACCAGAAAGTCCTTTAAAAAATGAATTTCCCTGCTAACCTTTGATTTCCTGAAAGTTATTTTTTATCTGGGAAATCTAAACTACCTGAGTTTACATGGTCAACACACTGAGCAGCCTGACAAAGGAGAGAGAGTGACTGTATTTGATTTTCTACCGTTTAACAACTTGCGACTGGTTATCATCGATTAATTGGACCTGGGACCTCAAAGCCCTGCCTTTTCCAGAGTTTATAGAGCTCCTATTAGGCAGCTTCCTAGGATTGCTCCCAGCTAACTGGTCCAAGGCTCCAAATTTAAGAGTATTGAATTGTGGCCCAATACATTTTTCCAGCTGAGGGAAAGAGCCCCTTGGCTACTTCAGCCAACCTTGCCTAGTCCTGGTTGAGAATGCCTGAATAAGTTGGAGGTCAGCATTTAGATGTTGTGCAGAGTCCGGCATTCCCCACATGCTCCCCACATGTGTTTCACCAAGCTGTCATCTCCGATTTTTAGTCTTTGTTGCACACCCAGGCCAAGTGTTAATCTCCAGTAGCTCCCTTCATGCCAGGGATTTGCAACTTTTAGGACAACACAATGCTCCTATCCAAGAATTTCAGTCTACCTACTTTATGTCCTGGTTTTTTTGTGGTGCATGTATGGCTTTTCCTTTGCACCTGTTGGGAAGAGCCAATAAGAAAGAGCCTTATTATTAAAAATTGTTGAAGAGGGCAGAAATAAGGGATGAGGACAGATTTTTGCTTTTAAATGTCATTGGCATTCTGTGATTAGATAACCAGTAGGTGAGAAATAGCTGAGGAGCTCCTGTTACTCTGGACTGAATATTTAGGTTATATGCTCTCAGATGGTCTCACGCCTGGAAGGACCCATAAATTAGTATCAGTTTGTTATAGTATGAATTTGCCTTAACTAATCCTGTGCATACCTCATTGTGGGCGGGGGCGGGGGAAGAATCTGTTTTTACTTTATAGATAGGATTGTAAATGCCTTTATTTAGATTTTACAGTGTGTCTTATGTTCATTGATGCATATTTATTGGAATAATGTTTTAAATTAATAAAGTCCCGAGGATCCTCAGAAGCAGTATTTATTTCAATAGGACGTATTAACCAAACCAGAGGTGGGATTCTAGCTGAATTTACTTGGAAATCGGGTCCACAAATCAATGGAGTTATTTTCCCCAACGGTGTAGGAATTACAGCAAATCAGTTAACAATGCTCGCTGTACGATCAGACAAAAAACAAGACAGAACACTGAAGCTGGGAGGAAGACAGACAAAGCGCAAATCAGCCAAAAAGGTGTCACTTTAAGGCCACACTTTGACAGGCATATTCGTGTCAAATCAGTGCCAGAGTTGGAATCCTATCAGCCTGTGCACCATATATATATATATATATATATATATATATATATATATATATATATATACCAATATAGTGCCAAACAGTACAAAGGTATGGACAGCTGCACTTCAAAACAATCTGATTCCCCCACAGCGGTGCCCTCCTCCTCGACATTGCAGTCACTGCCTGGACATGAGTTTATATTGCACATGATACAAAAAAATAATAATCAGCCAGCACGGTCTTGACTGAGCAGGATCATAGATAAGCAGATTTTTTTTCTAGGGTGCAACCTGATACACGCCTATTCAGAAGCAAGTCCCGTTGGCTTCAGTAGGGGCTTACTCTCTGGTAAATTGGTGTAGGGTTGCAGTCTTTTGATCTCCTCCGCAAGCTGTGCGCATGTAACCTACGTGGCAATTATACAGGCTTAGAGAGCATGCGAAGGAAGCTATTTCAGCATATTACCAGGATGTGACACATTTTTTGAGAACGAGAAAAGAGACCTAAAGAAGCACAGGTTTCAGAGAAGGGCTGGATTTACACCCACACTTTTGACTTTCTTTGGCTTAGCATGTGGAAAGCTCAGAGAAATGAATGCTGAGTTGTTTAGGACTGGGGATGATCACTGGTCACACCTAAGAGGAGACGGTCAAGTTCAGGGATGCAGACCTGTGGCCCCCAGATTTAGCTGGAATATAATGCCCATCATCCCTGACCATTGGCACTGCTGACCAGGACAGATGGGAACTGCAGTCCAATAATATCTGGTTGCCCACCTGTGGCCTAGCTCATTTCATTCCTAGCAGAACCTCTAGGCGTTTCTTTGTTTTGTTTTGTTTTAAATCGTGATGAATAATTAGCAGTTCTGAATTTAGTGTAATAAATCCATTTAACTAGGAGAGTCTGAATAGTCCCACCTTGCTCGTTCAAGACACAGTTCATTTTTATAATAGATCTGGGCTTCCCAAACTTGGGTCTTTAGCTGTTTTTGGACTACAATTCCTATCATCCTTGACCACTGGTTCTGCTAGCTAGGGATGATGGGAGTTGTAGTCCAAAAACAGCTAGAGACCCAAGTTTGCGAAACCCTGTGATAGGTTGCCAAAGTATCAGGCTTGGAGTGTTGAAATGGGGTTCTGTTAACTGGGATAGCCAGGAGATCTTGTGTGAAGTAATAACCAGGGACTGTGCAACATCAGGTGCTAAGCAGACCAGCAGACAGAGAGCAGTATCAAGACAGTTCCTGCCTTCAGACTTACAATCCAAAAGACAAGGCACATGAGAGAGAAAGAAAGCTTCTGGTTCTGTAATAATAAAGTTATACCGTTGTGTGTGTTTTTTTAAAAAAATGCCTGGGAGTTCTGTGGGAGATGGAATATTTCAATGTGCCCCGCTTGTGGAAAGCTAGCCTGTCAGGGATCTAAGTCTAGCCTGCCCTCTAGTCCCCCACGACAGGTTAGTGCGAATAAGTTTTCCTGATGTGAAATATTCACTCCCATCACCTCCCTAGGCATTCTGAAACAGTACACTTTCAGGAGGGCCATACTATAAGATTCCTCTAAATATGGGGCTTTGAACACACATAACTCCTGCCCCCAGGTCTTGGAGCTGTTCACTCAGGATATCCACAAAACCAGCACAGGTTTTCTGCATTTGGAGGGCAGTACGGATAGTCAACTCAACATAAAGGAAAATGCAACAAAATCCTATTCCAGGCATAGGCAAACTCGGCCCTCCAGCTGTTTCGGGACTACAACTCCCATCATCCCTAGCTAACAGGACCAATGGTCAGGGATGATGGGAATTGTAGTCCCAAAAACAGCCGGAGGGCTGAATTTGCCCATGCCTGTGACCTATTCAAACCACCTGCTCCTTTCTTGATATAATTCTGCACTTCCAGTTGTGTTGTCCTAAGGCACGAAATGACATGGTTCTCCTTTTGAGAACTATGGCTGCCTTGTTCTGTAGGGGCTTGGGATGAAAACTGGTGTTCACACTGTTACTGATAAAAAAATTGTTTAAATAAAGGTCCTTCTCTACATGACAACCTCCAGTTGTCTGCAAGCTCTGGCTACATGGTTTGTCAGAATGTGGCACACTCCTAAAGGAAAAGTTTATGGATTTAGGATGGACAAATCTGTCGATTTTCCATTTCTCATTTTTGCAGTCTCAAGTTCAGTTCTCCAGCTATCTGCACAAGTCTGCCTTTTGATATAAATTTCACCAGCATTTAAAAACACGTTTATCTTAATAAACACATTTTTATACAACTCTGCCTGATAAGACACAGTCTTTTTGCAAGCAATTCCCCCAAATATAATGCATTTTATAGATCATTTTCATGAGTATATGCATTTCAATACATACTTTCCCCTATCACACACACACACACATTTTATTTGGTTGGAAAATTGCATCAAAAAATTCAGAGAAGTGCAGCTGTGTTTTGGCACATACTGTATAGTGTTTAGGAAAGTTTGAATTAGGTAGGTTTGCATTAAAATCTTAACCACACCAAATGCCTAGTGTGGATTCAGGTCAACACTCTCTCTGTGCCCCCAAATATTAAAGTCCATGATGTGAGGCATTTTAAAAATCGAATATATGTGGTAACCTTTCAAAGCAATTATGGCACATGGTCACTTTTTCCGCCACTTTTGGATGTAGTTTACTGGGTCATCTCTTTGCAATGCAGGTGAGTATCTCTATTTTCATTGTTTATTAAAAGAATTTATATTGCCCTTTCGTGTGGAAATACCAAACAAACAAAACGAAAAGGAAACCCCAGCAAAACAACACAATAAGACCAAGTCAACAAAACAATGTTAAAACCTCAATCACAACAGAACTACGTTGAAATATCAGTTGCAGTTAAGCAGGAAGAATGTCAGAAGTCTGTATTATTGCACCCTGACAGGCAAAAATAAGTCACACGCAAAACTGCTTTTTAAAAATAACCTTTTTGCAGTGAAAAACGGTGCTAGGAGTGGGAAATATCGTAATAATCTAAGCAGGTAGGAATCACAACAAATTATTGAGGCTGTTACAGTGTGAAATTTGAAGATTGCAAATATCTTCCTTAATGTTATTACTTGGTTGCATTAAAAATGCATCGCCTATATTATGTGACTCATTATTCATGAAGCGGGTTCCATACCTTTTGTCTGCCAGAGTAACTGAAGGAAAAGGTAAGAGGAGACAACGGCTGTGCACACCTTTATGTCTCTCACTGAATTTTTTATGGCCCCTCCAGCTAGCCAGTTGGTGAAGCTCTGTGTCCACACAAGAGTGGAAAAGCAGAGCTATCTCAGAAAGACTAACCCTTTCAGGAGCTAATTTGAGCTTGTGTTCATTCACGCCAGCGGTGATTAAATTACCTATCGAGTGCGCTGAGCTATCATGATTCAGGGCACGGGAGAACAAGGTGGATTTCACCTGATTGATTTGAAACGCGCGAGACGGGATGGAGAAGGGGAGGAACAGAAGAGCGGAGGAAAAGAACGGACAACAAAGAAACCACCCCCTGCTTGCCGATGTTATCATTTGATCCTGACAGAAAATGGAATTTTTTTTTTTTAAAAAATAATATTTTGCTAGCGTTAAAATTTTTCATTCCCCTCCCCACCCCCACACTTCAAGGAGCTCTGGAAGGCTCCTGCCCCTTCCCCTTGCTTCCCCATCAGAATAACCCTGTGAGGTAGGTTAGGTCAGACCATGAGTAGGCAAACTAAGGCCCGGGGGCCAGATCCGGCCCTATCGCCTTCTAAATCTGGCCCTCGGACGGTCCGGGAATCAGCGTGTTTTTACATGAATGTCATTTTATTTAAAATGCATCTCTGGGTTATTTGTGGGGCATAGGAATTCGTTCATCCCCCCCGCCAAAAAATATAGTCCGGCCCCCCACAAGGTCTGAGGGACAGTGGACCGGCCCCCCTGCTGAAAAAGTTTGCTGACCCCTGGGTCAGACTGATGGACACCCAACAAGCTTTTTATAGCTGAGTCAGGATCTGAACCCAGGTCTCCTGGCTCACTGGTACAATTGGGGAATTTCAGACTCCAGACTTAACGGTCTTACAGAAGAAGAGAAGTCACTGATATTTTAAGGTTGTTTAAATGAATATTCTAAATTGTAAGACAGAAATTTAATAGTGTCCCATCATAGGACGTTTCTAGCCCTGATCCAGAACCTGGAGCTGATCCAGAACGAGCCACATGCTTCTCTGTTTGTCCATACGAAGCATGTGGCTCGTTCTGGATCAGCTCCAGGTTCTGGAGTAGGGCTAGAAATGTCCTGCGATGAGTCCTTGTCCCAGCCTTGCCCACACTGGTGCTCTCCTATCCACTTTCATGGCAAGTGTTCACCCAACCTTTAACCAGTAGGAAGTGGCGGCCTCAGGGAGTGGGTGGGGAGAAGCTCCAAGGAGGATACAGCTATGTTTGGAAGACATACAACAGTTGTCCTGCTGCCCTCCCATACAATAGAGGACACAGCCACAGTTTGAGTAAGATTCAACCACCGCTCCAGTCAGCTTCTGAGAGCCAGTGTGGTGTAGTGGTTAAGAGTGGTAGACTTGTAATCTGGTGAACCGGGTTCGCGTCTCCACTCCTTCACCTGCAGCTGCTGGGTGACCTTGGGCCAATCACACTTCTTTGAAGTCTCTCAGCCCCACTCACCTCACCTGTTTGTTGTTGGGGAGGAAGGGAAAGGAGATTGTTAGCCGCTTTGAGACTCTTTCGGGTAGTGATAAAGCAGGATATCAAATCCAAACTCTTCATCCCGAATGTGTACACGTCACCTTCTCCTTTCTGCAGGCAGCAATATGCCATGATTTGCCACTGGCACATTTGGCAGCAGCAGCAGCAGCATCTAGATGTGGGAAGCCACCTGCCATTTTAATTTCCCCAAACACCACAGCAGCAACACTGTTATCAGGTATTCCAGGGCACTGAGGGAATATTTAAACGGTGAGCGGCTTCTCAGTCAGCGCTACCAAGCCCTCAGGTGCGCAGGGTTCCAGCCTGCTTAATGGATCCTACTGGATCCCTCAACCTTTGTCGTCCGAGGTTGTGGGTGCTGCCAACTGGTAGTTGGGCAGAAAGTCAACAGAAGTTAAGTCACTGCCCCACTCATGTCCCTGAAGGCATGCTTCTACTCTCTCCCATATAAGGGATAACTAAAGTGATGGCTGAATGGACACCGCTGCGGTTGGCCAGAATTTGCCTTTCACTCTTGGCGCTGGGTTGCCCGGGTTATCCGAGACACCTGGATACCAGTGATCAGCCTTCCAACAGTTGCGTTGTTTTTTATTATTATTACTGAAGCGCACCTGCAGGGGGCTGTGAAACTGATAAGACCAGCAGCAGCATGGGAGAGGGGGTGCAGACCCCCCCCAGTCAAAATCGGGCCCTCTCAGCTGGCTTCCCAACCACATGGGAAAGGCAAATTTATTTCATTTTTATTTTTGAAAATAAGCCTTCATCCCCTGGCATCTCATCTAGTTTGGACTCCAGTTCATCTGATCAATTTTTATTACACCTGTTCGTTATATGCATATAAATGCCACGGAGAGCAAATAGGAAGCTGGGGGTGGTTGTGGAAGCCTGAATCTATAAAAACGTCAGGCACACATCTAGCAGGGATATTTACTGCCCATTGCTTGACAAAGATTAACTTGGTGTTGGCCATAAAATCTTTCAGTAAAAAAATTAAGAAAGGGAGCACTTTCAGGGGGGAACTGCCCCAGCATTCTGATAATTAGTTTCTTCTGCACAATGAAGAGAAAGGCAAGGAGGGCACCTGGAAATTAAAAGGATCTGTTAACGTTTGGGTTTTAATCTCCATTTTTGCTCCCTGGGTAGCATGCACAAGATACAGAACTGGAAATAAGACAGCAGGCAACATTCCCTTCATATATGGTTTGAAATTCACACAAAGCAGCTGAACAAATGACAGAAAAACACACACACCACCCAACACCTGTGTGGTTTTGATGTTGGTCAGTATCCATTTTTCACCTTAACTGCTACTTCTATGCCCTCATCCTGCTCTGCCTTTTTTCCACACTCTTGTTACAGGGTTGCCAAATTGAACAAAATATTGGAGGGGTGGGCAGGTAAGCCCTGACTCCCATAATCAATCACAAGATGCACCAATTGAATGGCAATGTCCATCAGCTTTTTTGCGGGGGCTGGCCCTCTCTCAAAAGAACAACAACAACAACAACAATTGGGGTGTGTGTTTGAAGGGACCTCGGTCCCTAGGATTTGACTCCTATGTGTTGCTAAATCCAATTATCTAAGGTGACTGACAAGGTTTCCTTTACAGTTGCCCACCATGTCTTCATGTCAGATATAGGCCTGATTTCACACATCACGTTAAACCAAACCATGGTTTAGCGTGAAGACATGAGCATGCATTATCATGTTAGCTTGCCACAGCAGCTATGTTGGATAGCTCATCTGGTAGAGCATGAGACTCTTAATCTAGAGCGAGAAGGAGGGGAAGTTCCATTGTGCAAGTGGCAATCCTTTAACTAGCCGATCTACCGCATGGGATACCATTGCCCAGAGTTTCCAAATCATTACAGACTTGTTTGCATTCTCTTGATAACTGTATATATACAGAAGCAATGTACACAGGTTAATACATTAGCAGGGTTTTAAGATTACTTGTGGGACATGGGTGGCGCTGTGGGTTAAACCACAGAGCCTAGGACTTGCCGATCAGAAGGATGCGGTTCGAATCCCTGCGACGGGGTGAGCTCCTGCCCACCTAGCAGTTCGAAAGCATGTGAAAGTGCAAGTAGATAAATAGGTACCACTCCGGCAGGAAGGTAAACGGTATTTCCGTGCACTGCTCTGGTTCTCCAGAAGCGGCTTAGTCATGCGGGCCACATGACCTGGAAGCTGTATGCCGGCTCCCTTGGCCAATAAAGCGAGATGAGTGCCGCAACCCCAGAGTCGGTCATGACTGGACCTAATGGTCAGGGGTCCCTTTACCTTTACCTTTAAGATTACTTGTGATTTTATTATGAATGGATAATAGGCGATTTAAAAATGTTACAAATTTAACAATGGACATGCAGTATCTTGATAAATAATAGAACCAAGGAAGGGATTAGAGGGAAGTCCATTTGTTTTTTTGTTTTTGTTTGTATTGTTGTTGTTTTTTATTTTTGTTGTTTTTGGAAAATTAATAAAATGTTATATAAAGATTTAATTGATTCAAACTTAGCCATGTTCCCAGTTGAGATACGTCTGAAGGGTTATCATCAGGTATAGCACACCAGCTCACTGAATGAAATATTTAAAATGATTGTGCAGTGTTCGTCCTTTGAATATTTATTCAGAAGAAACACCTTGAATTCAGTGGGATTTTACTGTATCATGCAGGCACATGCTTTCCAGCACCCAGTGTCTGTGCATGGTACAGACACCAAAACCAGTTGTGAAGTCCTGGTGTGTCCCCCCCCCCTTTTACCTAGAACAGAGGATGTGCTGGTTTAGCACTTCCTGTCCTGGTGGTGCCAATTCACAGGTCAGACCTGTGCTACACAACTTATGACTCACCTCGCTGAGTGCAAATCATCAAGCTTCCTTTCAAAAGCTCCCTGTTTTTGCAGCTCTAGGCAGGTGTCAAGAGGTAAACATTTACGGGGGCCCCAATACATGGCTAGTGTCCATGGAAGCTGGTCCATTACGGTGAATGAGGCCCTGCTCCACCAACTTCAGTCTGTAACCCAGTTCAGTAGTTCCAGCTTGAGCAGAAATAAACAACCTTTAGAAAAGTCCCCTAGCTTAAATTATACTTGTAGATGACACTGAAAGAGTCTTAAGAAAACCTGTCACGAGGAATTGTCAGCCATGTGCGGTAAATCACATTCTATGAAAGAGTTTCTCAAACATGACACATCAAATGGACACTCAAAAGGCAAAAGGATAGAAGCCCAAATGAAAGCACAACACACCATTCACAAAACAGAGAAATGCGCTAATGCCTATTTGGGTAGAATGTGGGTCAATAATAAAGCCAGTGATCAGATGCTAAAGAAAAAGAGCAGTGAGGAGTAAGAATGGAGGAAAAATCTGATTCGGTTCACATTTGCAGGTGATGCTGCTAAGTTCACTTTCTGAAACAATAAACAAACCAATACACAGCCATTTCTCGAATTTGGCACTTTGCAACGTTGTTCTACACTACAGTCAAGTAATATGTACAAAAATGCATATACTGAAGAGTGAATTAAGTAGGGCAAACTGTACAAATGCATCTCTTAGTGAAAATAATATGCACAAATGCATCATGCAAGACAAAGTCACTTTGCAAGAATGTGCATATTAGGCAAAACTGCAGAAGAAGGTTTATCATTAGGAGAAATTTACGGTAAAATGGAAATGAGAGCCACTTAAAAAAAAAAAACTGTAACGTGATGTGGAGAACTGAGTTTAGGAGTGGAAAATTTAGAACCTGTGAGAAACCAAACGGATAGATTCAGCCACCCCTGGAGAGAGGCAATGCACAGAATCCAGTGGGTGGCGCGAGGGCAGCGAAACAAAAAGGCAATGGGCAACGGCTGCATCCCATCCTCTTTGAAGCATAGTGATGCAACTCAGATTGGGGAAGAAACCATGGAGGAAATACATGTTCTCACCGTTGGGCTGGAATCAAAGGAGAGGGGACAAACGGACGACGGAGCAATCACGCTATCTTTACCGGCCACAAAATCAATCTAGAGATTGCTAAACCTGTAAGGAAACGGAGTGCTGAGGACACCTAAACTGTCTTGCCACCGCAAATTGGCTCACAACAGAGAGAAATTGCATGGGATGGAAAATCACACAGGAAATAAAGAAAGGTGTTGGTGAGGAAAGAGAACAGCCCAGTCTCTGCGGGCTGAGCTAACAGGGAAAATTCAGGCCAAGAGAAAAAGCACTCCCCCCCCTTAAGGAATTACAGGCAAAAATGATTAAATGATATTATTACTTCCAGTGCTAATTAATGCAACTGTTAGGCTTGGAAAGCTCTTCTTTTGAATATTTCCCCCAGAATTAACAGAAACTTCAAAGTTTAGCGAATGTGCAACATAGGATAGTCCTTGGGTATAACATACTTGATAGCTAAAAAGAAGAAGAAGTGATATTTCCGTAATTAAAGCCTAAAACTTTTGCAGACTGAGCACGGAAACCGACTATGCATTTAACATCCCCTCCAAAAGAAAGAAAAAAGTACAGTGGTACCTCGGGTTACATACGCTTCAGGTTACATACACTTCAGGTTACTAACCCAGAAATAGTGCTTCAGGTTAAGAACTTTGCTTCAGGATGAGAACAGAAATCGTGCTCCAGCGGCGCGGCAGCAGCGGGAGGCCCCATTAGCTAAAGTGGTGCTTCAGGTTAAGAACAGTTTCAGGTTAAGAATAGACCTCCGGAACAAATTAAGTACTTAACCCGAGGTACCACTGTACAGAGGGATGTGGGTGGTGCTGTGGGTTAAACCACAGAACCTAGGACTTGCTGATCAGAAGGTTGGCGGTTCAAATCCCCGCAACGGGGTGAGCTCCCGTTGCTCAGTCCCAGCTCCTGCCAACCTAGCAGTTCGAAAGCACGTCAAAGTGCAAGTAGATAAATAGGTACCGCTCTGGCGGAAAGGTAAACGGTGCTTCCGTGCGCTGCTCTGGTTCACCAGAAGCGGCTTAGTCATGCTGGCCACATGACCTGGAAGATGTACGCCGGCTCCCTCGGCCAATAAAGCGAGATGAGTGCTGCAACCCCAGAGTCGGCCACGACTGGACCTAATGGTCAGGGATCCCTTTACCTCTACCAGTGTACTGAGAAGTTGTTTGCTCCTTGTTTACTGCTGCTGGGTTTGTAGCACTTGTGCCTCACACAAGGGACATCATTTAAAGTTTCTGTAGAGCATGGATGAGGAACCCGTGGTATTTTGGATGTTCCTGGACTCCCAACTCCCATTGGACTCAGCCACCATGTCCAACAGTCCAACAAAATCTGGAGGGCCAGAAAATCTGCTGTAGAGGGAGGGAAGAAAAGATTACAGCAGATGTGATAAGATTCAAAGAAAGCTTCAGAGATAACATTGGGGTTAAATTCAAGATAAATTGGGTGGGTGGGGGAAATAAGCAATGTATTTTAAGTCAGGGCATTTACTGTGGTTCCTTTCTTATGCCTCTTACCCACCAGATATGGGTGTTTCTGAAGAATAATCGCAGGTGATCTCACCTCTGGGTTACTGCTTCCTGCCCTCCCTAAATGGCAACCCTGACTGGAGCATATCCTGCCATTGTAGCAACGTGGCGGGGGAAATGTTGGCTTTGTGGCTTTTTTTGTATCTGATCTTACAACTCTTGTTTCTATTTGCTGAAGAAGGAACAATTCTACAAAGTTTTTGCGTTTCGTTAGCGTGCCACGATTTTAAAAATCTGTTAACACAGAGACAACACCAAGCAATCAGTTGGTCAGTCGGTCAATCAACACATGCTATACTGTAGGTTGTAAACTAATGTACATTTCGAAGCCAGCTTTGCCCAAACATTGCTCATTGGGGTGCACCGATCACTGGAAGCCACGGCAGTTGATTCCTCACTTCACTACCTCAGTAGTCTGCTATGTTCAGGGTTGGCCCTACCATTAGACACAAGGGGACAACTGTCCCAGGCTGCAGGTGGTGGGCAACAGGAGCAGCAGCAGCTGCCCCTGATTTCATCTCTGAGCCCTCTAGCCATTTTCCTCATTGTTACATGGTCTTTCCTGGGCACCTTAATTGGGCCTCAGGGGTGGTGGAGAACATTATCCATTTAGCAGTGTTGAATTATTGCTCCATCTACAAAATACCACTTTAAACAGCCATGCCGCCCCCCAGAGAATCCTGGGAAGTGTAGTTTGTTAAGGATGTTGAGAGTTGTTAAAGGTAAAGGGTAAAGGGACCCCTGACCATTAGGTCCAGTCGTGGCCGACTCTGGGGTTGCGGCGCTCATCTCACTTTATTGGCTGAGGGAGCCGGAGTACAGCTGCTGGGTCATGTGACCAGCATGACTAAGCCGCTTCTGGCGAACCAGAGCAGCACACGGAAACGGCGTTTACCTTCCCGCCAAAGTGGTACCTATTTATCTACTTGCACTTGGAGGTGCTTTTGAACTGCTAGGTGGGCAGGAGCAGGGACCGAGCAACGGGAGCTCACCCCGTCACGGGGATTAGGAGATCCTTATTTCCTTCAGAAAACTACATTTTCCAGTGTGGGTTGAACAGTCAATCCCTCTTCCTAAGAATTCTAGCAATTTTATCTCTGTGAGAGGAATAGGGGTCTCCTAACAACTCTTAGCACCTGTAACAAACTACACGGATACTGATTTTTTCCCTTGGAGGTTTAAATTTTTTAAAACGATTTATCTTTCCACTGTGAGGATGTGTTGATTTTTAAAGTGCTGCAGATTAGATACCTGGCTTAGATTTTTAATCGTTAAAATTCTCATGTCATCATCTCGTGATAGGAACATAATGCAAACAGCTCTGCAAAGTCAACATACCCACCCAACTTTTTATGTTCCCAAATCACTCCTTTAGCTAATGTTTCCAAGATGTACCACGCGACACATCTGGCGCAAACCAAACATTTTCAGTCAGTTGGATCGCATTGTCAATATTTGCCCGTGAAATGTACAGACATTTTATGAAGATCTAGAGCTACGAGGAAAGTCAAAGGGCTATTACTGGGTTGTTCCCAGCTTTCAATCAAAGTTAGATCTCAGCCAAGCCATGTGCTAAATAAATGTAATCTTGGAGTTCCTGGGACCAGGAAGTGAAAACCTGTTCTTGAGCTTTTTTTATTGGGGGGGGGCATATGTTGAGCTTTTTTTGGCAAAATCGCACCAAAAAATTCCGTTTTTGAGCTATTTTAATGGAAAATTGGCAGCAATGACACAGCTGCCATGGGCTGCCATACATCCAGATTTTCCCAGACAGGCTGCCGGCTGAAGTATTCCAGATATGTCTGGGAAATTCAGGAGATATGGGAACTCTCTCTGGGTAATGCTTGGCTCTTGGCTTGGGTCACTTAGGCCTGCATCTCTCAGACCTTTTTGAACACAGAACCCCTTTCCATACTTACTCAGCCTTTTGCCCCACACGTCTTCATCAATAGCGTGTTTCGCATGTGCAGAGAGTATCGTGTGCAAATTGGTTTCAGCGTGCTGCTGCAAGCAAGGGTTTAAGGATCTGTATAAAACAACATCTAAGATCTCCTAAACCAGGAGTGGAAACCATTAGCCCTCCATATGTTGACGGACTCCAATGTAGGTACACCACTGTCCCCACAGAATCCACATTTACCTTCCACAGAGTATTCTCTGATGTGCTGGAAAGTCAGGGGAGCAATGGCACCCCATGGGCGCCACCTCACTCCTGACCACATGAAACATCGGTGGCTGCAAGTATCATCCCCGCACAATATTATCGAACCTGAGCTAAAAAAGAGGAAGCCGAACCTTCTGTCCAGATTTATCACTTGACCTCAGGAGGTGCAAATTTTCTTCGCACCAAATGGAAGTGCACTTCCCTTACCAGTCAAAAGTCAGCCATGCCCTTGACTCCTTGCCCCTACAAGCCATGCGGCCAAGAGGTCAGCACAAGTCAGGCAATGTTGGTAGACACACCAAAAGTTCTCCAGGAGAGGTATAAAACTTTGTCATGGATCCTTCCAAAGTTTTTGTAACTTCAGAGTAACTTCAGAGTACAGTCCTCTGCTCAGAAATAAGTTTTGTTGAGCACAGATTAAGTGGATATAGGATTTAGCCTACATTAACTATTAGGGATGTCTCAGTGCTCTGCTGTCTCAGTTTGTTACAGGCATGTGTTCCATTGTTCTCTCACAAAACAGTGCTTTTAAGCTCTTTTGAAATGTTGTCCTTTGAGAACTTGGAATGTTCGTGAACATTCATTTCTATCAGTGGTGTCAGAAGTGCTTGGCTATCAATAAGCACACCAAAATATAGATAAACAAACAGCCACTGAAACAATTGGCACCCTTTATTTATGATTGGGGCAATTGTCACAGCCTCAGCTGTAGTTTAGGCTAATCTGGATAGAAGCTTGTTTATATAATAAAGCTTCAAATGCATGTTCTCTGTCATATTTAAAAAAGAAAATCCAGATTTCCACTTTATTCTTTATGTAACAATCTATTTGATTGCCCCCAGTTTTAAAAAGCGAAACGCACACAAACATTATTGATAATGTCCTTGCGTAAGCATTTTATTTACATAACTTAAGTGGAATTAGTAACACTGGTAGTGTAAATGGAATTATTAAAAATTGGGTATATTATTGTAACCCATAGGCTCAGTTAACCTGAAAGAAAGTGAAGTTTTTGCCTGTTGCAGGCAGGATGATTGCTACATTTCTCCTCTACTAACCACTTCACTTGGTTTATTAGTAAAGGGCAATCTTCTCAGTCATTTCTCCTTCATGGTTTCTGTGCCATTGGGAACTGCTGCTCATGATTTTCTTCTTGTCCTCTAAGATAAGAGTGGACCCAGCTGTAAGCACGACACACACAAAGTCATTGTGGAGAAAGGATTTACGCTATCTTATTAGTTGGGTCATTTCTTCACGCTTGAAACTCATTACATTAATGTAGTGCTCCAAAGACAGCAGTCACACAACAATGCCAGGAGGCTTAACCCCATAATCCATGGCAAAGGTCTGGCAAAGAATTATAGTCCTTTCACAGAGCCCAGTCCCACAATGCAGCAATACCAAAGCGCTTGGCCTTAAACCAACTGAGTCTCACTGAAATTAATGGGGACCAAGCAGCTTGAATCCACGTTCTTTGGTTTAGCTAGGTTGCTGTAGGTGAGGTTGATGAATGGCAAGCAGTTCAAATAGAGCTCTGAGAAAGTTATGCCGTAGTCTGAGGATTCAAATCAATCTTCCAAAGAGATTTTTGCACTGCAACTTTCAGATTTGCAAGTGAAGTGATTTGCATTGTTATTAAAACAAAAACAATCAAAGTGTGATTATCTCACAAAGGCTTGCATTTTGTCACCAAGCTGACACACCCTGATCTTAAGATGATGTTGATGTCACAGTTGATGTGATCAGAATCAAAATGATATGTACAAAAATTGCTGCGCAGGTTCGTCATCTGATGGCTTTGAACTTACTCAAGTCCATTCCAATGCACTGATAGTGAGTTCATTAATACCAAGTAGGTTTTTGCACATGGACTGCAAGAAGAGCAAACCTCTCCATTCTTAAGGAAATCAGCCCTGAGTGCTCACTTGAAGGACAGATCCTGAAGCTGAGGCTCAAATACTTTGGCCACCTCATGAGAAGAGAAGACTCCCTGAAAAAGACCCTGATGTTGGGAAAGATGGAGGGCACAAGGAGAAGGAGACGACAGAGGACGAGATGGTTGAACAGTGTTCTCAAAGCTACCAGCATGAGTCTGACCAAACTGCGGGAGGCAGTGGAAGACAGGAGTGCCTGGCGTGCTCTGGTCCATGGGGTCACGAAGAGTCGGACACAACTAAACGACTAAAGGAGGAGGAGGAGGAGGAGGAGGAGGAGGAGGAGGCTGGAATGTATAGCAGGACAGATAAGTTCTCCAGTTCTCTGTCCAACTTGCCTAGCCTCCATCTGTATCTGTGCCGCGTTCAATTTGTATGATAATGATTGACATCTGTCAGCACTGGCTTCCCCCAGCATTTGCGACATTGCCACAATGGCCTGATTTCAGTGCGTCGCTAAATTTGCTTTGCCATGTGGCAAGCTCTACAAAAAGCTTCACAATTAAATTGGGATTTCGGCTCCTATGCATCCATTAGCATCCCAGGGCTCTGTGGCCCAGGTGGGTACCGTTCTAGGGTACTAAGCGACCCAGTGTAAATGTGGCACTGAGCACATGGCACCCAGCATGGGTAAGGGTGGGTTGTAGTTGTTTAAATATGCCCTGTTTCAATCTCAGCCCGTGCGTCGGATCAACTTGTGAAACTAGCACAACACAGCAGGGTATGCACTACTGAACAGTTAATAGAGAAAGTTGGTGGAGAGGAGTGCGACAATTCAGGACAGACAAGAGAAGCAACCATTTTGCACTCTCATTAAAACAAAACAAACTACAGTGGTACCTCGGGTTACATACGCTTCAGGTTACAGACTCCGCTAACCCAGAAATAGTGCTTCAGGTTAAGAACTTTGTTTCAGGATAAGAACAGAAATCGTGCTCTGGCAGTGCGGCAGCAGCAGGAGGCCCCATTAGCTAAAGTGGTGCTTCAGGTTAAGAACAGTTTCAGGTTAAGTACGGGCCTCCGGAACGAATTAAGTACTTAACCCGAGGTACCACTGTATTGATCAGCCTATCGTTGCTGATGACTACCTCCATTATGTTCTACCTCCAATGTCAGAGGCACAATGCCTCTGTTTACCAGTTGCTGGGGACCCTAAGGGGTGAAGAGCCCTGTGGCCCTCTGGCCATGCTTGTGGGGCTTCCCATAGGTATCTCACCACTGTGAAAACAGGATATTGGACCAGAATGTATTTGGTCTGATCCTGTAGGCCCCTTCTTACATTCTCATATGGATGGTTGGCATCTGCCTGTTTCGGGAGACAATGGAGAAGTGCGCCTTTGGGGACTGAAGTAAGAGGGATGGATAGTTTCAGCGCCTGCTGTGGCTGTGGATACAGGAGAGAAGTGATTGTTATGTTGTGAATAAAGGAAGAGCGTAAGTACAGCAGGGATGGGAAATCTGCAGTTGCTGTTATAACTCTGAGATGATGCTTTTCTTACTCTGACCATTTGGTCACACTGCCTGGGGCAGTCCCTGCAATCCCTGGAGAGACATAAGTTCTCCTTGCCATACAGCGCTCTTGCTTTTGCTGAACTGCACGATGCAGCCCTTATTTCTTTTGCCCTTTATGCTACTGTAAACTTCACCCAGGCCATTAGGATCAATGTCTTTCCTATTCAAGTCCCCACCTCTTGCCCCTGTGTGTGTATGGATGTGAGCACAGTCTCCCATGTAAAGGCTCCTTGCAGTTGGATGTGCCAAGTGCACAGTTGCTACTGCAATTCTGCTGAAATCAGGAGTGTTGCATCACAGATGAAGATGTCTCAATATCTTTCCTTCTGGGTGTTATGTGTGGAAGGTCACAACTTCCCCTGAAGCCTGTGGCTTTAAAAGAGAAAGAGAGAGAGAGAGAAAGATTCTCCTTTAAGAAGCACCAGTACAATGACACACCTTGGACCTGCCAGATTCGTAGAGTTGGAAGATCCCTCAAATGTCATTTAGCCCAATTGCCAGTTGTTGCAAGTAATGCACTTCTCACTTCTCATAAGCCTCTGCTTATGAATGTCTTAACAAAAGAGAATCCGCCGTCTTCCAAAGTGGTCTGTTCCACTGAGGAACAGCTCGTACCATCAGGAAAGTCTTCTGAAAGTTTAGTCAGAAATACCAATCTAAAGAAAAGAAAGGAGGGACCATAGAACTGTAGAGTTGGGAGGGACCCCAAAGGTCCAGCACCGAGGGCCTTCTGGCGGTTCCCTCACTGCGAGAAGCAAAGCTACAGGGAACCAGGCAGAGGGCCTTCCCGGTAGTGGCACCCGCCCTGTGGAACGCCCTCCCATCAGATGTCGGGGAGATAAAGAATTACACAACTTTAGAAAACATCGGAAGGCAGCCCTGTTTAGGGAAGTTTTTAATGTGTGACATTTTGATGTATTTTTAATCTTTGTTGGAAGCCGCCCAGAGTGGCTGGGGAAACCCAGCCAGATGGGTGGGGTACAAATAAATTATTGTTATTGTTATTGTTATTGTTATTGTTATTGTTATTGTTATTGTTATTGTCATCTAGTTCAACCCCCTGCGATGCAGGAATCTCTCAGCTAAAGCATCCATGACAGATGGCCATCCAACCTCTGCTTAAAAACCTCCAAGGAAGGAGACCCCACCGCCTCTCGTGGGAGTCTGCTGAATAGTTCTTATTGTCAGAAAGTTTTTCTGAATGTTGAGTTGGAATCTCCTTTCTTTCAACTTGGTTTGAGTCCTACCCCCCAGAGCAGGAGAAAACAAGCTTGTTCTCTCTTCCATGTGACAGCCCTTGAGATATTTGAAGATGGCTATTATATCTCTTCTCAGTTGCCTCTTTCCCAGGCTAAACATACCTAGCTTCTTCAAATGCTCTTCATCTTGGTCTCCCTCCTCTGCACACGTTCCAGCTTGTCAATATCCTTCTTAAATTGTGATGCCTAGAATTAGACACAGTATTCTGGGTGTGGGCTGACCAAGGCAGAATAGAGTGGTACTATTCCTTCCCTTGATCTGGACACTTGATGCAGTCTCAAATAGCATTAGCTTTTTTTGCTGCTGCATCACACTGTTGATTTGTGTTAAGCTTGTGGTCCACTAAGACCCCTAGATCCTTTTGTCATGTGCTACTGGCAAGCCAGCTGTCTCCCATCTTATATTTGTGCAGCTGGTCCTTCCCACCTAAGTGCAGAACCTTAACATTCGTCCCTGTTGAAATTCATTTTGTTAGCTTGGGCCCAGGTCTCCAATCTGTCAAGCTCATTTTGAATCCTGATTGTCTTTTGCGGCATTAGTTACCTGTCCCTGTTTGGTGCCATCTGCAGATTTGATGAGCATCCCCTTCCATTCCTTCATCCAAGTCATTTATAAAGAAGAAAACTGCCATTGGAGCAGCTGCCGTGAAGTTCTTCTAGGGAGGTAGGGGGAGCAGTCTTCAGGTGGTCCTTAGTAAAAAGGTAAAGGTAAAGGACCCCTGGACGGTTAAGTCTAGTCAAAGGCGACTATGGGGTTGCGGCGCTCATCTTGCTTTCAGGCTGAGGGAGCCAACAGCTTTTCGGGTCATATGGCCAGCATGACTAAACCACTTCTGGCGCAACGGGACACTGTAACAGAAGCCAGAGCACACGGAAATGCTGTTTGCCTTCCCACCGCAGTGGTACCTATTTATCTACTCGTGCTGGTGTGCTTTCGAACTGCTGGGTTGGCAGGAGCAGGGACAGAGCAACGGGAGCTCACCCCATCGCGGGGATTCGAACCGCAACCTTCTGATCAGCAAGCCCAAGAGGCTCAGTGGTTTAGACCACCTGCATCTCTGGTCCTTAGTGCCCTAAGCCAGTGGACAGAGTATGCATCCCTTTGGATTTGCCATCCTAGGGGCAATTGGCAGTTTGAATAGGGTGTTTTCTCCTGAAGGGAAGTGGGGAATCAAGAATGTCATGTGCAGCAGCGGATGAGCAACCATGGCTGTGTGCATACAAGTGATTTAGGGGCAGTAGCAGGTGAAATCTTTTGGGAGAGCCACTGGCAGAGTTGACCATAAAAAGGTAAAGGGGTAACAGGACCCCTGACCATTAGGTCCAGTCATGGCCGACTCTGGGGTTGCAGCGCTCATCTCGCTTTATTGGCCGAGGGAGCCGGCGTACAAATTCCAGGTCATTTGGCCAGCATAACTAAGCCGCTTCTGGTGAAACCAGAGCAGCACACGGAAATGCTGTTTACCTTCCCGCCGGAGTGGTACCTATTTATTTACTTGCACTTTGACGTGCTTTCAAACTGCTAGGTGGGCAGGAGCAGGGACCGAGCAACAGGAGCTCACCCCATTGCAGGGATTTGAACCGCTGACCTTCTGATCGGCAAGTCCTAGGCTCTGTGGTTTAACCCACAGCGCCACCCGCGTCCCTAGAGTTGACCATACTGGGCTACATAAGAAGAGTCTACTGGATTGGACCCCATCCTCATTTATTTCAGCAATCTGTTCTCACAGTGATTCACCCAATGCCTATGGTAACCCCGAATACAGGACATGAGTGCAACAACACTCTCCCTGTTTCTGTTTCCAAGCAGCTGGTATTCAGAGGCATGCACTGTGGATATCCTTATTCCCCATGAGTTTGTCTAATCCTCTTTTAATGCCACCTGAGTCCGTCACCACATCTTGTGGCAGTGAGTTCCATATCACATATCACAGAATTATGAGTTGGAATAGACCCTGAGGATCATCTATTCCAACCCCGTGAAATGCGGGGATAGTTTAGCAATCCTCTGTATGAAGAAGTACTTCCAATTAAAAGAATTTTAGGACTTATCTGGGAAATTAACAACATGGTTACAATAGCACCATTTGAATGTAGTATTTAAGAAAGATAAGATACGAGGGTTTGGGGAACAAATATCACAACTGGAGAGAGACCTGTTGGAATGTAACGTAAAAGTGTTGTCTAAAATATATAAAATATTGTTGGAATGGGAGACAAAGGATGAGTGAGTAAAATCCTCAATGATACACTGGGCAATAGATATCGGTCATAATATAGATATGGAAGCACGGGAATGATTGTGGAATATAGATATAAAATTTACAGCGTGTTATGGTTTAAGAGAAAATTATATGAAAATGATATATCGCTGGTATCTAACACTGAGTAAACTGCCAAAAATGTATAAATCTAAATCAAACAAAGGTTGGAAATGTAAAGAGAAAGAAGGTTCATTTTATCCTATGTGGTGGCCTTGTAGTAAGGTGGAAAATGGTCTGAAGAAATACTTCCTTGCTTATCCTGAACCTTTCAACAATTCAGCTTCACTGAATATTCCCGAATTCAAATGTTATGAGAGAGGGAGATTTACTTCGTTCAAAACTGTGAAAGTTTTTGTATACCTCTCTATCCTGTCTCCTTTTACTTGCCTTTTCTCTAAACTAAAAAACAAAACCCAACTGTTGTAACCTTTCCTCATAGCAGAGTTGCTTCATCCCCTGATCATTTTGGTTGCTCTTTTCTGAACCTTTCCCCCCGCCCCTCAGCTCCACAATATCGTTTTTGAGGTGAGGCAACCAGAACGGTACATTGTATCCCCAATGCAGTCTCATCATAAGATTTGTGTAATGGTTAGACTGACAAATAAGGCAGCTTTCTGTGTTTCTTACTACATAACAGTAGGTCAAAGGAAGGCCCCCGAAACCTGAATAGTATTCACTGTTCCTTGTCAGGAGAATGATTTTTCTATATTCCATAAGATTTTTTAAAAAATAATTTTTATTAAGTTTTCCATTTAACAATCCAATCATATCACATTAATTATTCCAGATTATGCCAATATAGTCCAAATATTTTGCCAAATCTTAAATTTTGTTGGGGGTTCCCATGTTTTGAACTCAGTGAGGGTCCAATCATCTCATATTTCTGCAGCTTTTGATGTTCACAAATCCCATCTTCCAGTCTTCTTGTTGTTATCATTTTTCTTCTTCTATAAGATGCTTAAGACATGGTCTTGGGCATGTTTACTCAGACACAAGTCTCTATGAGTGTAGTGGGGCTGACTCTCAAGCAGGTGTGCGTCTTGAATAGTGTCCTTAGCGAAATTTATGGGAACAAGTTTCTCCCTCGTATGCACTCTGCTTTTTAGGGAATTCCAGACTAGCGTAAAGAGCAGATGAAGTGCTTCTTGCCCGTGGCTATTTTACTGGAGAGCTGAGCAATGAAGATCTCAAAATATGCATCTGTGTCAAAAAGGAATGTTTTCAAAGCTTCTGTGTGGAAAGGACTGGTGGCGGGGCTGATTTTTGCCCTCGTCCTGTTGACTTATTATTTATTGAAGCTTTCATAGGAAGCTAGAGGCTAAATCTTGCTGTGAATTTGATAGTTAAATCTGAACCTTTGCTCAAACTTCCTGGAGGTCAGTCAGGCCTGACAAAGTGTCATTGACTCTAGAGTAAAGAGAATTGCATGCTTGTCCCTAAACAAACAGGCAGTTTTGTCTCCATTTTGGGCTTGTTCTGCACAGATACCGTCTCATTTTATTAAATTAGCACCACAATGTCTGCACACTCTCTATTTACTGTGGACAGATCTTTGATCAGTCTAGTGCAGTGTTGTCTAGACCAGGTGTGAGAAACTCCCAGCCCGCCAGGCTGACCAATTTGGCTTGTGCAACCAATTTTTGGCTGGCCACATCTGCCATCACTGTCCTGACATTACAGTGGTACCTCGGGTTAAGTACTTAATTCATTCCGGACGTCTGTTCTTAACCTGAAGCACCACTTTAGCTAATGGGGCCTCCTGCCGCCGCCACGCCGCCGGAGCACGATTTCTGTTCTCATCCTGAAGCAAAGTTCTTAACCTATTTCTGAGTTAGCAGAGTCTGTAACCTGAAACGTATGTAACCTGAAGCGTATGTAACCCGAGGTACCACTGTAGTAGCAGTTGCCTGGACTTTATGCTGTTAGCCTCTACATAGTTCCACCCTTATTTCAGACATTGCAATATATGGGTGCATTGTGATGTTTAGTTGGTGATATATCACGATGTTGAAAACAATAATAATGGTTCCAGTTACAGATAGGTAGCCGTGTTGGTCTGCCATAGTCAAAATAAAAAAAATCCTTCCTGTAGCACCTTAAAGACCAACTAAGTTAGTTCTTGGTATAAGCTTTCGTGTGCATGCACACTTGTGTATCTGTGTATCTGAAGAAGTGTGCATGCACACAAAAGCTTATACCAAGAACTAACTTAGTTGGTCTTTAAGGTGCTACAGGAAGGAATTTTTTTATTTTAACAACAATAATGTTATTATTATTTGTACCCTGCCCATCTGACTGGATTGCCCCCGTCACTCTGGGTGGCTTCCAACATATACAAAAACATTAAAAAAAATATGCAGTAAAAAGCTTCCCTTTACAGGGCTGCCTTCAGATGTATTCCATAGGTTATATAGTTACTCATCTCCTTGACACCTGGTAGGAGGAGATTCTACAGGGCAGGCGCCACTACCGAGAAGGCCCCGTGTCTGGTTCCTTGTAGCTTCACTTCTCACAGTGAGGGAAACACCAGAAGACCTTGGGTGCTGGATCTCAGTGTCCGGGCTGAACGATGGGGGTAGAGATGCTCCCCATCAGACATCGCTCAGTTTATTGAGGGAAGGTAGCTTCCTTATAATGCTACCTGCATGACATGGCACAGGTATACAGATATGATCCAAAGATCGCTTTTCATGTAACTTTAAGAGGCAGTGGCTGCACGCACTCATGTCTTAAAATATAACAAGTCTAGCAGCTGTCACACATGTCTGTTTCTACTGAAAGAGCTACACAGACATCAAGTCCCACTGGGTTCAAAATAGCCTCCTTCCTGCTTAGAATGATTAGGATTGCAACCTTGCAGTCCATGCATATGCACTTGAAAGAAACTTCTTTCCCCCCCAAAACATTTTTATTGGTTTTCCAAATTTATAGCAAACATAAAAGAAAAGCATTACAATATTAAACAAACAAACAAACAAACAAACAAACAAACAAACATGTACCCTAACTGTTAAAATCCCAATTTAGTTGTCATTTTTGAATGACTTCTTCGAATCCCTGCTAACTGAGTTTCCATAGAACTCACTGTAGCAGTTTTCCAATATCCACTTTCAAATAAAATGGACTTATTCAATTAACATCTTTTTCTTTTCATAATATTTTCAATCCATAATGTTATACAATTCAACATATTTAACTCCTAGGCCAATTTGGTACTTAGAAGTCGTTCTACTTATGTTATATTAGAATATCTAGCAAGACAGTCCTTAAATTTCTTCCAATCTTCTTGATGATCCTCCTCTTTCTGTTCGCGGATTCTTCCAGTCAGGTCAGCCAGCTCCAAAAAGTCCATCATCTCACTTGAAAGAAACTTCTACTGCGTTCAGTGGGAAGTGTGCATAGGATTGCAGCATGCTCAGCAACTATGGAATGTTGATTGACTGAGTAAGTGGAATCCTGAATAGCAGAAGTGCACACTCGTTTGTTGCAGGTCCTGTTTGTAACTATGCTATCTATGTGATCTTCCCTTGACAGTGAGGCACTGAGGTACCGGTAATTCTCAGCTCTGGACTTAATGGTCTTACAGGTCCCCACCTCTTTAGATGAAACTGTGTGTATTACTTTAATTCAAAATGTAGTAAGACAGTGCTGTGCTGGGGAGACCCTGCTCATTCTGCTGAGCAAGACCCTGGAATTCTGCCTCAAAACCCTGCCCTGATGTGGTGCCGCCACTGTCTATTGGCGAGCTGGAGGAATGCATCAAACAGGGAACTGCGGCGACGTTAATCTAGCGACTACGCCCACGAGATTCAAACGGGCTGTAAGTTAGAAATGATTGTCAAGTTGAATTAGCATGTCATGTTGCCCTGTTATGAGTACGTCCCTGGGAGCAAGTGAGCCTCGTGGAATTTGGTGTGGCTTACTTCTGAGCAAGCCTGTAAAGGAACGGGCTGCACATTTTGCATCGTGATTAGGAAGGATGCTTCCCAGCAGACTTTCCGTAGGAAAGCAGCTCGCATGAAATGCATGCGTAAACCTTAAGACGCTTTCTGCAATCCCACCAGCACACTGAGTGGGCCAAGCACGGCAAGTGGTTTTATTGGTTTCGCCTCGGGGGTTGTCTTTCTCATATTCAGAACAATCAATCTGGAACGAAGCATTAAAAACGCACACACACGTATCCAGCTTTCAAGTTTTTGACCACAGGCATCTTAAAATATGAATGGGATGACCCAGAATTCAGGAGGAAGAATCTATATTGAGGAGTGAAAAGATTTGAGTTCAAGGGTCAAATGAATCTTGAAGACATCGCAATGAGAGATTCTGGAGCTTAATGGCAGGGAGAGGTTACTGGGAAGCAGAAAGCCCCTGCCTCAAATCTTGCCTCACTACCGTGGGCTCTGTAGGTGGTCTCTCTGTCTTTCCATCTGCAGCAGTAAAATGGGGAGAGAAATCATGACCTACCTTACAGAAATTCTAAAGCATGGGGTAAAAATGATCACAGTTTACACCCAAAGTTCTCTAGCTTCAGTTGGCTTATGAGAACTTACGGGTAATTTTGCTCCTTTGTCAGATTGCAGCTGCAGTCTTTTTGCCTAGTGACTCGGAGCTCAGCGATGGGTCCATGCTTTCTGGGCAATAGTAATACTTCTGGGATCGTGCTATTCTTGTCTGTTGAAGCATGGGCTGCATCAGGGAGTCCTAGTGTGCCTTTTTTGTCCTTGGTGTGCTGTCACGCCTCATATATCGATAGAGGGAGAAAAGGAGAGAGACACACACAGAGAGAATCACGTCACACTGGGGTCTCCCTGGTCTGGTGGGCATGAAGCAGTGGAAGCACTCAAGAGTCGTTCATTCCTTCATTTATTTATTCATTCATAGCACTTACGAAGCACTTTTCTGCCCCTAAGGAGGTATACAATAATTAAAAATAACAGTACATACCCAAAATACCAGTTAGAAATGAAACCAGAATCATTGTCAAAACAAAACCATTTTTACAGCCTGTCTCTAGTTAGGCAAGGATGGGACCAACCTAATGTCCCTAGGGAGGGAATTCCACAATTGGGGCTCTGCTACAGAAAATGATCTGGTTCCTTGCCTCTCTCAGTGGTGGAATAGACAGCTAGGCCTCTGGTGATGGTGGTACATTTCAGGAAAGCTGGAACAGAAGAGGGCTTGTTTACAGGAGAGGAGCAGGTGGGGTTTGTACAAACTGGGAAGGCAGCCCATCTTGGAGAAGGAAAACTCTAATCATAAACCTCTGGTGCCTTTTGGCTATACTCATTTGTGAGAATGATGTATGTAGTGAAGAATTGATGCTTTTGAATTATGGTGCTGGAGGAGACTCTTGAGAGTCCCATGGACTGCAAGAAGATCAAACCGATCCATTCTGAAGGAAATCAGCCCTGAGTGCTCACTGGAAGGACAGATCGTGAAGCTGAGGCTCCAACACTTTGGCCACCTCATGAGAAGAGAAGGCTCCCTGGAAAAGACCCTGATGTTGGGAAAGATGGAGAGCACAAGGAGAAGGGGACGACAGAAGATGAGATGGTTGGATAATGTTCTCGAAGCTACAAACGTGAGTCTGACCAAACTGCGGGAGGCAGTGGAAGGCAGGAGTGCCTGGCGTGTTCTGGTCCATGGGGTCACGAAGAGTCGGACACGACTAAACGACTAAACAACAACAAAATTTGTGAGAAAGGCTTTTGGGAGTAAGCCCTGAGGAACAATCCATACCTTCTGTCTTGTGGGACGTCTCTGGGAGAAGGCTAAGGAATAAGCTCTATACAAATACGGCATGGAGTCGCTAAGACAGTCGGAAGGCGTGTTGTATGCCTCTTTCTGGCAACTCCTGCAGCGAAGGCGGTGTCAAATGTATTGTTCTGCTTTCCTTTGGACCACGTCAGCAAGGCTGGGAAGAGAGTATTGTTGTCTGGGACAGCCCTGGAGCTCCACACACACACTGCCCAGGCTTGTACCCTGGAGAGGTCACTTTGGTGCTGTTAATGCATCACAAACAACAACGTGGGAAGCAGCAGAGGCTGTGACTCTGCAGCTTTTTCACTCCACCCCCAGAGGTGCACTCCATTGTCTCTTGAGACAGACATGTGCCAACAGTACAGGAGGATATGGTGTTCTGGGTATCCCCAAGCTGCTTAGGGAAGAATCAACACCTTGATTTGAGCTCAGGAAACTAATTGGAAACCAGCATGGAGGATAAAAAGATCCACATAATTGGTGGTTTATCATTTCAAGGCATCATTCAGCCCCTCTCGCAGCACAGTAGCCAACTGTCATTGGGTTGCAGCCAAGGGGAAGCAGGGCCACTCCCAATGGCTCTGCCTAGAGACCAGCAGCTTTGTCTCCCCCTTGAATTGTAGAGTTGGAAGGGACCCCGAGGGTCATCTAGTCCAGCCCCAAGCGATGTTTTTCCTCAGGCCTCCCAACCCCTTTTTTCCTTTTGAGATTGCATGGACTGTCATTTTAGCCACTCTGTTAGTCCTTTTTTAAGCTGAGGAATTGAGTTAAAATGCTTCAGTTAAATAAATGTAAGTGTTCTCTCGCATGCCATGTTGCAGTCACTGGACCTAACACCACAATCTTTGTTTTCTGTTCAAACATTCCCCCTGCCAACTTTCTTTGTCAGGAAAGTGTTCACCCACACCACTGTCTTCCTAGCTGTTCTTTCAATGATTAAAATGCAGGTATGTGACATGCAAGGGACGCGGGTGGCGCTTTGGGTTAAACCACAGTCTAGGACTTGCCAGTCAGAAGGTCGGCGGTTCAAATCCCCATGACGGGGTGAGCTCCCATTGCTCGGTCCCTGCTCCTGCCAACCTAGCAGTTCAAAAGCACGTCAAAGTGCAAGTAGATAAATAGGTACCACTCTGGTGGGAAGGTAAACGGCGTTTCCGTGTGCTGCTCTGGTTCTCCAGAAGCGGCTTAGTCATGCTGGCCACACGACCCGGAAGCTGTACGCCGGCTCCCTCGGCCAATAAAGCGAGATGAGCGTCGCAACCCTCGAGTCGGTCACCACTGGACCTAATGGTCAGGGGTCCCTTTACCTTTACCTTGCATGCATGTGACATGCATCCCTACATTTCACATATTATCTCATTTGGCCTTGAAGCCCATCTGGCTAAGTTTCCCCAGCCACTCTGTGTGGCTTCCAACCAAATATTAAAAACAATAGAGCATCAAACAGAGGAGGGCAACCAAGATGACCAAGGGTCTGGAAACCAAGCCTTATGAGGAGCGGTTGAAGGAACTGGGTATGTTTAGCCTGGAAAAGAGGTGACTAAGAGGAGATATGATAGCCATCTTCAAAGATCTTAAGGGCTGTCGCATGGAGGAGGGAGCATGCTTGTTTTCTCCTGTTCTGGAGGGTAGGACTCAAACCAATGGCTTCAAGTTGCAAGAAAGGAGATTCCAACTAAATATACAAAAAAACTTTCTGACGGTAAGAGCTGTTCAACAGTAGGACAGTCTCCCTCGGGAGGTTGTGGGCTCTCCTTTCTTGGAGGGTTTTAAGCAGAGGTTGGGTGGCCATCTGTCATGGATGCTTTAGTTGAGATTGCTGCATTGCAGGGGGTTGGACTAGATGACCCTTAGGTCCCTTCCAGCTGTACGGTTCTAAGATTCTGTGAAGGTGTTCATCATTTCCTTTAATTTTCAAATCAAGGTGCTTCCCCCCCACCCTCCAGTGCTGCTTTGCTTGTAGGTGTGATGTACTGCACAAGCGAGTGCTGTTTTCAGATTGAATTTGTTTTCCGTTCAAGAGGATGCAAGTGTGGTTAAGAACATACACCAAGAGTCTACAAAGGTGAGCTGTGTAAAAAATCAAAGCTTAAGAGGGGTTGTTTTTCTTTTCAAGAGTGTATCAAGACATTATGAGTTTGATTCGTTTCTGCCTGTGCTTTTGGCAGTCTTTGCTTTGCTTGTTTCATGCACAAGTTTTGTTGAGCTTGATCTGTTCCTGGTTCTCTGAGAATATCTGGCATGGCACTTTCTGTTCCCTTGCTCTTGTGAAACTGGCAATCTAGCCAGGGATCGTGCCTGAGACTTTCTGCATGAACTGTTCATGGGAGACTAGGAATTAGTGCTTAATTTCTAAAATGCAAGGAAATAATGTCCGTAAACACTCATCTCTGTATTACTGGGGCTACCAACTGATTAGTCTCCCGCCTTCTAAGCAGTTAATTGATTCAATTTATATATATTTGCATTTTACAAATATCTCAGTCTAGATGCCATGTTTATTTTTTGTTCCATAATTTAAACCATGCCCAAATGGCCTCAAAAAGTAAAGCATTCTCTTAACATTCCACTCTACCAATTGAAATTGGGCCCCAACCAGTTAATCAACTGAAAGTTCAGCCACCGTATTTTTCGCTCTATAAGACGCACCAGCCTATAAGAAGCACCTAGTTTTTGGAGGAGGAAAACAAGAAAAAATATATTCTGAATCTCAGAAGTAAGAACAGCAAGCAGGATCGCTGCGCAGTGAAAGCAGCAATCCCTCTTGCTGTTCTGGCTTCTGGGATAGCTGCGCAGCCTGCATTCGCTCCATAAGACGCACACACATTTCCCCTTACTTTTTAGGAGGGAAAAAGTGAGTCTTATGGAGCCAAAAATTCGGTAATTCACTTACAGATTCAGTGTTACTTTGCATGTTCCAGGGATGGAATGCAGCCCTGGAGAAAAAGGCTCTGGAGTGAATCACGGGCATGAATCTTGAGTGGACTCTGACTGGTGTGACTCATCCAAGCAGTCATGCAAATACTCTTTTTCATGTGTGGCTGGAGTGCCAAATAATTCAATTAGAGCAGCTATCTGCTTGGCAGTGACACTTGACCCCACGCTTAACTCTGTACATCTTGTCTATCCATGCTTTCTTTTGAATGCAGGCCAGGTTTATTGGCCTGAAATCTTTATAGGAAATCCTGCTCAGTAGCAAATCCTGATTAGGAAGCTGTTATCGTTTTCTTTGCATGAAGGGTGAGCTTGCGACAGGCTCAGCATCTGGCTGCCATAAAAAAAAGGCGCCTGATGAGTCAGGCTGTAGCTGCCAACTGTGAGCAACTAGCTTCTTGAGAACCACTGATAACTAAGTTCTTATCGTTCTTTATTGAAGTTTTCCCCCAACACAAATTAAACCAACCAATGCTCTGTTGCTGTATGCACAGAAAATAAGAATCCCCTGGCACTTTAAGGATTAACAGATTGACTGGGGCAAAAACTCTCCTGAACTAGAGTCTACTTTATTGGGTGGATAAAGTTTTATCCTAGTTGGCAGCCAGATAGGCAGGCGCAGGAAGAGAGTGAGGGAATGGTAAACACAAGAGGCAAAAGGTAAATACACTGGTACCTTGGTTCTCGAACGTAATCCGTTCCGGAAGTCTGTTCGACTTCCGAAACATTCGAAAACCAAGGCGCAACTTGCGATTGGCACAGGCGCCCCAGAAACAATAACCGACAGCCGCATCGGATGTTCGGCTTCCGAAAAGCATTTGAAAACCGGAACACCTACTTCCGTGTTTCTGGCGTTGGGGAACCGAAATGTTCAAGTACCAAGGCGTTCAAGAACCAAGGTTCTACTGTACATGTACGATGCATAGAAGAGAACCCTCAACAATACCCATTGCTCAGCCCTGCCAACTAACCACAGCAGCCCTTTTCTCTGCAGCAGCAGCAGCAGCAGCAGCTAGGGTCTAAGTAGATAAATCCGGGATTCAAACAGTTCTGTGACAATCTGGTTTTTGTACTGAGGTTTTGGCTTCAATAACGAAAGGTAGCTGCGACGCTTTTGCAAGCTCCACTCCGAAGGTATAGTTCATTCCATGATGGAATTAGCCAACATAGGATGTCTAGACAAGGCAGTTAAAATGGCATGAGGTAATACCCGTCAACCTCCCCACAATTTGGTGGAAGTTACACCACATGTAAGACAAGAAGCTAGAAAAAAAATTCTGTGTGGGAAATATTGGCAAATATCTGACTGCCGTTTACTCAGGTATCGTGGAAACATCCATTATGAGGACTGTAAAAAACAAAACAAAAAACACACACGTTGTTTTACATCTCCTTATTACAACAGAGATAGAGAGAGGAGAAAGAACTCGGTTGTAACACACATGATTTAAGCAACGGGTGCCGTTGTGTCTAATTTGCACAATTTAGTTCTAGCTGCAGAATCTGGGTTTCTGAGCGTTGAATCCGAGCTTTTGAAACATGGAGGGCCCAGCCACCTCCCCGCAGCCGTAATTGCGTCAGCTGGAGCAAAGAGCCAGGCTAGATGGGGAGAAAGCAGTAGCTGGATTGGAGGGGAAGAGGGCACTCAAGGGGTTAAAGCAGTAGAGCCTGGTCTACAAGGATTAATGGGGCACTGCCCCACCAACCTTGGTCTGCCCTCAATGTGTCACCACCTGCCTTTCTGCAACCAGTTGAAGGGATGGAACTGTAGACCAGCTTTTTCCTTCTTAGTTTCTGTGTTGGCCCTTTTGGAACTTGGGGAAGAGGATGGGGACAAAACTAGGATGAGTTGGCTCTGCCCGTCATTGGCTCTGGCTCCACCTACTGTTGACCTCCTTGCATTGCGCCCTACTAGTCCCAATGGGACCCAGACACTACTGGGCCAAAGAGATGGGACAGAGAGAGAGCTTTGCAATTCGTGCACATCACGTGGAAGGAGCTATGATAGAGGTTGAGAACAGGAATACAAAGAAAAATCTGGAGGATAATAATAATAATAATAATTTATTATTTATACCCCGCCCATCTGGCTGGGTTTCCCCAGCCACTCTGGGCGGCTTCCAATAAAACACTAAAATACAATAGCCTATTAATCATTAAAAGCTTCCCTAAACAGGGCTGCCTTCAGATGTCTTCTAAAAGTTTGGTAGTTGTTGTTCTCTTTGACATCTGGTGGGAGGGTGTTCCACAGGGCGGGTGCCACTACCGAGAAGGCCCTCTGCCTGGTTCCCTGAAAAAACTGGAGCTGGGGTTAAAACCCACAGGTCTAGGCTCAGTGGAAGAGATCCTTCAACCTCATCTCAAAGGAATTTCATTCCAAACTCTTGGTCATGCTTTTCCCTCCATTTACCGTATTTTTCGCTCCATAGGGTGCACCTACTTTTTTTGGGGGGGGGGGGAATTCAAGAAAAAAATGCAGCCCTTGGGGGCTTTTGCAGGAGGTGAGGGAAATAGGGAAATGAGAGAGCCTCACTCTGTCCCTTCCCCCACCTCCCGCAAAAGCCAGGGATAGCTGTGTGAAGCTTCCCCAGGGCAGCGGGATGAAGGCGGCTTTGCGGCTTTGCGGGCTACCCCAGAGCTGCTCAGGAGCTTGTCGGGGCTGGCGGGGGAAGCCTGGCTTTCCGCCACCGCCAGCCCCAAAGAGCAGGTTGGGTAGCAGCGGAAAGGCTGCGCGCAGCCTTCCCACTGCTCCCAGAGCTTGTCAGGGCTGGCCGGGGAGACCACACATTCACTCCATAAGACGCACAGACATTTCCCCTTAGTTTTTAAGAAGAAAAAAAGTGCGTCTTACGGAGCGAAAAATACAGTATTTTTTGGTTGCGGTTCGATCCGCATGGGATCTGGGGGGGGGGGGGCTGCGCACAGCCGCTCAAAAGGCACTCCTCATTTGATGTGGGGAGCGGTCATTCCACTAACCTTCCTGCCAAAGGACAGACGACAAGGGCCAGCGCACCATTTTATCAACGGCTGCAGCCAGGCGTGTGCTCCTTCCCTCTTTTGAGTTTTCTCCAAGATTTGTCTGTGGCCTGGTTTTGCAACACCGAAAGCAGCCCACACCAGCTCTTGCCCTCTGTCTGCCCTATAGTAGCCTCCAGACCAACTCTAACCCGGTTGGCGGCTCTTCTGAAGTATTTGGGTGTTATGTGGCAAGAGTTGTCCTCGTTTCCATTGCACCGAACTGCATGGTTTTAAGCTGGTGGCAAAGGTTGCGCGGAAAGGTCATACGCTGAGCAAGAAAAAAGAGCTTTCTTGAATGTGTGCCGAGACAAGGCAGGACCTGAAGAGTCCACCTCTTGCTACTGGCACCAGGAAGCGAGATATTGAAACATATAAAGATCCCAGGCATCTCTATGTGGCCCCTTGAACCTTCCCCAGACCATGCCTTCACTAACCCTACTTTGAACCCCAAGTGTTTTTGCCTGGCTTGTAGGCACCCTTGGACTCTGAGAACATCTCTTGCTTGTAGGGGGTCTGTGCATGTGTGTTTGTAGAAAGTAGCCTACAGTACAAAGGTAAAAAATTGAAATAGTTGCCCAAGACCACTTTTGCATAGGGCTCCACCCACCACATCATGTAGTGCTTGCGGCTCCTTCTATTGCTATTGTTGCCTTCCAGATTGGAAATGAGACCCCGCATACAGCAGAAAGGCGTGTGATTTTCAGGATATATCCTCAGAATCTAATCAGTGAAGGTAGAAAAGAAGGTAGCTGTCAGGTGGCAGAGGGACGAGGGCAGGAATAAAAGAGTTTTATAGGCAGCCTGGTCCTGCCTTGCATGCCAGCTGCTGAATACAGAAACCTAAGCCTTGCTCCAACAAGCTGGTTGCCTGTTTTCAATATTTAATGTCAACCTGAAATGGCATTATAGGGCTCGGGGCTGCACCAGGGTGGTTCATGATATACAGAGTCTTATAGGTACGGCTAGAACAGTTTTCTCACAAACAACATGGTAATTCAGAAGTCTAATATGAAGAAAAAACAAGGCTGGGTGCGATTAGCTCAGGGTGACAGAGCTGCCACTATGGGCGATTTCACAGCAACAAACCTGGCGTAGCCACTCATAAACTCTTGCAATCTATGGTATTTAAAAGGACAAATTTAAAGCAGCCACAGGAGCTGAGATTTTGATAAAAGCAGCAACGCTGTGGCAGGAGTATTTAACCCTTTCCTATGCCACTTCCTAATCTACCTTCCCCCATACCCAGTGCAAAGCTGCTACTCAGTCCACACCGGGGTGGGGGACAGGGAGACAGACATTTGTTCCCCACCTCAAATGTGGGACTAATAGCAGTTGTGGGGGAATTAAGTGTGAGGGAAAAGGTTTAAAATCCTCACCTCTTAGCATCACTGCTTCAATTAAAATCAGAAACCCCAGTGACTGTTCTGGTGACACCACCAGAGCTCTGATTATAGATTTCCCATGCCATGTTTGATTTGGCCCTGAGTGTATACTCAACAGGTAGTGTACACGCCTGTTAAATCCTGGCTCGCCGATGGGTGTACCTCTCCAACCCACATTTTCAAACGCCTGGTTTGTCACAGTCACACTTTGTATTTTTAGGGGGGCGCCTTAGAAATGTGTGAAGAGGCCCTCGTGCAGGGTTCCTTGGGAGCATACTAACAGCGCAGAGACCTTGAACTGTTCCCCAGTTCCTTCCTGTGTAGTTTAATTAATTTCAACAGGGACAGAAAATACTCCAAATTAGGGGCAGTCTCTGGTGGTGTAAACTCCCATCCATCCAGCAATCCCTTAGGTGCGCAGGAGCACTAATGTCCATACGGAGCTCGTGCACATAATTCCCCTATTTACTTCAGTGGAAGCATCCAACTTCTGTGGGATTCCCTCTACACCTGAAAATCTGCTGCATTAATTTGAGAGAGCTTTGGAACATACGTGTTCAGGGGAGGCTTTGTTTGCGACGTTTCGTACCTCCGAATGCCTACCCTCAGATCTTTGTGAGTGTTGTGGTGTGGAAAAAGTGGAGAGATGTTTTTCTCCCACTCATACTATGAGAACCAACGCCCATTTGGTGACTGTTGAAAGGCGTTCAGGACAGATGAGAGAGTACTTCTCCACACGCTGCACAAACTACGAGATTTGCTCCCACCATCACTGGAACCCAGGAAACTGCCTTATACAGTCAGACCATTGCTCCATCTAGCTTGGTATCACCTGTTCTTCACTGGCAGCTGTCTTCCAGGGTTTTAGGCAGAAGTCCTTCCCAGCCTACCTGGGGACTGAACCCAGGACCACTGAGCTGCAGCCCTTCTGCCACACCCTGATTAATTTGGGGACACGACAGTTTGATGTCCACATCAATGATGCTCAAAAAAGCTGTATCCCTCCTGCCATACAGGAATCTTAAAGCTGGCAATAGGGGCAGCTGAGGATATGAGAACGTTATGATGGGAGCGGTCAATGTAATGGCCATATCAGAAAGCTTTAAAAAAGGAAACCAGAATATTTACTTGCAGAAAAGGCTGATGCCATGTTACATTATCTGGGAGTGCATCAGGATCTGAGCTTAAGCAATGCATGGAAAGTTGTCTTTTATTGCTGAGACGGATGGTGAATTCAGAGCGTTGTGCGAACTGCTTTAAACCCCAGCAACTTTAAAACTGCTTTAAACCCCTGGCGGCAAATATGGTTCAAAATGACTTTTGTTATTCAGAGGGCAGCAAACAAAACGAAGCACTTTTTCCTCCAACCCCAAGCCACATCCGTTGCCTCTCTGCTGGCTTTGATGCCGAAAAAGGTATTGCAGCAGGTGTGTGGTTTTTAAAGCAATCACCTCTATCTCCTTTTTTTCACACGGAGAGGGGCTTTCAGAAAGGGGAGGAAGGTGATTTAATTCTCAGCACATATGAAAAGTTTGAATAGTTTACGGGAATCAGATCTGCAGACCATAGGTTGAACTTATGGTTTTTAAACAAATCTGGTCTGCTTCTGCTTTGAAACGGATTTTACAGTCTACAGCCCAAATGTAGATAACAATTAGCTTCATAATGTTTAATTTCCAGGGCTTACTGGTTTTCAGCAGCAGAGCTTAAGTCACAGGGCAGGTGAATTTATAACAGTGCATCTGAACATGTGCAAAGTGCCTTTCTATCGCCACTAATAACACCTGCATATTGGAGATGAAGCTTTCCAGAGACAGATTACCTTTCAGATAGTAATCGGAATTAAGGTGCAACCTCTTGCCTTAGATGCTTTTAAGCAGATAATATAAGCATGCACACATGAACGTGAAATGTGAGAATAACGCTTCATGAACCTGGGACAGAGCCAAACCCTAAACCCTAGATCCTTGTTGTATCGGCCACATACCCTAGATTCAGAAATCTTAACATGGACAATCGAATCTCACAACACTTCCGCTTGAAATTGTGCACATGATCCCTTCGCAGGCCAGTCTTTAGGAGCAAACAGCGGTCACGGGGGTGCAGCTCTGTGTTCATGGAAAGAGGTCGAGGGGACTAGAAGCAGCAAATTCCCGCACGCATGGAGGGAAGAATGGGGAAGATGCAAAGGGGCTGTGCACCACTCTCAATTCTTAATATCAGTGTTTTCTTACAAGTGAAACAGACGTAAATGAGAGCAATTCACAGGCGATGAATTGCAGAAATCAGCTAAATATGTGACTTGCAACTTTCATTTGCCAGTCGCTTGAGAGAGCAAATGTTGGGCACAACCCAGCACTTTCAGATTTCTCAGATTTTAACAGGAGACCTTTAGGGACATGCTTGGAAAATTTATGTTGAATGAAATGTGAATTAGAAGTGCTTCACTTTGGTGGGATGGCACACAAAGGAGGGCTTGATTTTGATCCCAAATTTGTTATTGCTGCCCCACTGGTGTGAAATTTGAAAAGGTGTGTCACACAGCCGTATCACTCATAGGGCACCATATAAGGTTTGTAATGACCAAGCACTGCTGAGAGCAATCGAATAGAACTTGCTGCTCAAGCCTAAGTCTCGGAAGGGGCGTTCACACATTACACTGAACAAGTGCACAATTTGTGTACACAAAGGGTTGAGTTGTACACTCACAGTAACCCACATGTAATGCTCAGTGTTCAGACTGTGTACACAAGTTGGAACTGTATAAATCAACAAGGGTATGCTCTCACACAAACATTGTGCATGTGTACAGGCAGCTTGTGGCGTGTTCAGTAGAATGTGTGAACAATCCAATAGATTTCAATAAGTCTTGTGTGCTAGTACAAGCAATAAATAGGATTACATTTCCTAAAACATTACATTACATTACATTACATTACATTACATTACATTACATTACATTGCATTACATTACATTACATTACACTGGTGTAAAATGTTGTACCCCAGAGTCCTGATTTCAAAGAACGCTAGTTGGTGCAACTGACTTCTGCTTGGAGCTTGCCCATTTTGACTTCCATTTATATTCACACCCAAGCAATTAAATATACAAGAAACCCATGGGACTGTATCACATATCAGAGGAGGCATCTGCATAGACCATAAGATCTTCATTGGAGGACATTATCCAGATTCTGCTGCCTAATGAGGTGGGGCAGGAAAAAAGGGCTCAGGAAAAGCCCTTCTTGGAAGAGGTGTACCAGTTGCTCTCCCCAGAGAAGTTCCCCTGGCACCCATATTATAAGTTTTTCAGCATCAGATGAATACGTTTCTCTTCTCCCAAGTTATTAAATATCCAACGCTTTCCAGTTTTCAAACTATTTTTTGCCTTCCCTTGCTAGTTTTGAACGGCACCCTGCCCACTGAATGCTGCCATGTGGTTCAAAGCTAGCTTTTATTTTGTGCTGCTGGTGCCTTCATGTGCGGTTGGTTTTTAGGGCCGTCGATTGTATTGAACTTTGTCCATTAGGGACGCAGGTGGCACTGTGGCCACAGAGCCTAGGACTTGCCAATCAGAAGGTCGGCGGTTTGAATCCCCATGATGGGGTGAGCTCCCGTTGCTCAGTCCCTGCTCCTGCCAACCCAGCAGTTCGAAAGCACGTCAAAGTGCAAGTAGATAAATAGGTACCGCTCCGGCGGGAAGGTAAACGGCGTTTCCGTGCGCTGCTCTGGTTCACCAGAAGCGGCTTAGTCATGCTGGCCACATGATCCGGAAGCTGTACGCTGGCTCCCTCGGCCAGTAAAGCGAGATGAGCGCCGCAACCCCAGAGTCGGTCATGACTGGACCTAATGGTTTACCTTACCTAGAAGATTTGGGCTGTACAGAAGTGTATCAAAACAGGGCTGAATCCATCCAGCCCTCGTTTGCTAAAATGATTTCTGCTCACACAAGGGAAATTTCCCCCTTCCCTCCAGCACCCCCAGAAGGAGGATTCCCCCCTCCTGGAGGAATGGTGTGGGTGTGTGCATGCAAGGGACATGTTGGCTGGTGGGAGGAAAGGGAGGGGACATTCTGTTGCAAGAGTGAAAGTTGTTGCGCTCACGCAGCGGCTCAGTTGGATTCCAGCCCAGCTCATCTGCAGGCATGCTAGCGTGTGTCTGTCTGTGAGCGATGCATCGCCACATCGGGAATGGGCAAAATTCTCCCCAGCTGCTTCATTCAAGAGGCTACTGCCACGGCTATCTACAGAGATGCATTTTGGGAGAGAGGTTTAGTTAAGTTCTCCCCGCGACTATTCTGAGCGAATCAGTGCAGCTTTTAGTGTTGTCAGCAGGAGGGTTGGGTTGGAAAGCTCTGCTTCATCTTGGTTCATGGAAAGGTCAGAGCACAGCCGCAGCTGAAGGAACATGGAGGAACACTTTTTAAGACTGAGGGGAACCACAAATCTCTATTATTGTTATTATTATTACAATAGTAGAAACGATAAATTCTGAAACTAACAAAATATAAAAGTTACAACTAAAATAAAGTGCACCAATTATACATACCATATTTTTTGCTCTATAAGACGCACCAGACCACAAGACGCACCTAGTTTTTGGAGGAGGAAAACAAGAAAAAAAATATTCTGAATCTCAGAAGCCAGAACGGCAAGAGGGATCGCTGCGCAGTGAAAGCAGCAATCCCTCTTGCTGTTCTGGCTTCTGGGATAGCTGCGCAGCCTGCATTCACTCCATAAGACACACACACATTTCCCCTTACTTTTTAGGAGGGAAAAAGCGAGTTTTATAGAGCAAAAAATACAATATATGCATAAGTCTGCAATACAGTCGTACCTTGGTTCTTGAATGCCTTGGCTCTCATACATTTTGGCTCCCGAAAGCCGAAAATCCAGAAGTGGATGTTCTTTGGAAGCCGAATGTCCAATGTGGCTTCCGCAGCTGGGTGCAGGAAGCTCCAGCAGCCAATCGGAAGCTGCGCCTTGGTTTCCGAATGGTTCCAGGAGTCAAACTGACTCCGGGAGCGGATTAAGTTCAACAACCAAGGTACTACTGTACTTGCTTAGGTTTATTCTAGCTTTTCTGAGTGGCTTCCAAGTGCTTCACTCAGGAGGTCCCAGCCTCCCCCATTTGTACTGACTTCATCTGAACAGCCTCGTTGGAAGGAAATCCCCATCCCAATTAACCCCCCCTTTTCTTTACACAACTCTTGTACATCTCTTTGCACCTATAAACTGTCCTCCCCCCGCCATCTGTTTCTTCTCACCCTTTTTCTGTTACCCCCCAGTTTCTTCTTCTTTTGTGTCTTCTTCATTCGAGCCTACCTTCCTTACAAAAGACATGGCAAACTGAGATGGGAACTAGGGAAAGAAAAGTAGGCGGAATCGGAGAACATTTTTTTAGTCTTGTGCCCAGTGCTATTTTTTCTAGAAAAATAGGTTATGGCGGCAGTGGCGCCCACCTGAGAGGTGCCAGAAATGGGTTCCGGTGAATTCTGGCTGGGGAAAAAGCCCATAGTACCCTAATCGAAGGAAGAAGTCAAGATAGCATTACTTTCCCCTGTTAACAGAGCTGAAAATCATAAAAATTAGCATTGGAATGGGGTTATGTGTCTGCAAACCTTTTTGAAGTTAAAAAGCAATCCTTGTACAGTCATACCTTGGTTTCCAAACAGCTTTGTTCTCAAACGTTTTGTTTTTTTTTTTTTTTTATAAAATTTTTATTGGTTTTACAACATTTTTAAGAAAAACAAACAAACACAAAAAGTGACAGACATACATGTATAGTTTCAAACATATTTTCATAAACCTCTTTTCTTGAACTTCCCCATACCCCCCCTCTCTGCATCCCAATGTCCATAATTCAACAAGCAACTCCCAGTTGTTACTTTCTAATCTCTGTCATCTTAGTCTCTTTTATAGTCTAACCTTGTATCCCTGTACCCTTTTGCTTCTGGAAACCACAACATTTTAGCATTCATTAAGTTTATAGTAGTCCTTAAGATAACTTTTAAATTTTCTCCATTCTTCTTCCACCGTCTCTTTTCGTTGATCACGGATTCTGCCTGTCATCTCGGCCAGTGTCATATAGTCCATCACTTTCATCTGCCATTCTTCCAGAGTGGGTAAATCTTGTGTCTTCCAATACTTTGCGATAAGTATTCTTGCTGCTGTTGTGGCATACATAAAGAAAGTTCTATCTTTCTTTGTCACCAATTGGCCGACAATGCCCAAGAGGAAGGCCTCTGGTTTTTTAGAAAAGGTACATTTAAGTACCTTTTTCATTTCATTATAGATCATTTCCCAAAAGGCCTTTATCTTCGGGCATGTCCACCAAAGGTGATAGAAAGTACCTTCAGTCTCTTTACACTTCCAACATTTATTGTCGGGCAAATGATAGATTTTTGCCAGTTTGACTGGGGTCATGTACCACCTGTAAACCATCTTCATAATGTTTTCCTTTAAGGCATTACATGCCGTAAATTTAATACCGGTGTTCCATAACCATTCCCAGTCAGCTGACATAATGTTATGTCCAACATCCTGAGCCCACTTAATCATAGCCAATTTAACTGTTTCATCCTGTGTGTTCCATTTCAACAACAAGTTGTACATTCTAGATAAATTCTTAGTATTGGGTTCTAACAGTTCAGTCTCTAGTTTTGATTTTTCCACCTGGAAACCGATTTTCCTATCCTGTTTAAAAAATTCCATTATTTGGCGATATTGGAACCAATTTTCTACTTTATGCTTCAATTTCTCCTGACTTTGTAGTTTGAATTTATCTCCATCCTGTTCTAAGATCTCCCAATACTTCGGCCATCCGACCTCCATATTGAGTTTCTTCACTGCTTTAGCCTCCACTGGTGACACCCATCTAGGGGTTTTATTTTCCAATAGATCTTTATATCTTATCCAAACATTAAATAATGCTTTTCTAACAATGTGATTTTTAAAGGCGCTGTTAACTTTATCATACCAAAGATATGCATGCCAACCGAAAGCATTATTGAAACCTTCCAGATCCAAGATGTCCGTGTTCTCGAGGAGCATCCATTCTTTCAGCCAGCAAAAAGCTGCTGCCTCATAATACAATTTTAGGTCCGGCAGGGCAAAACCCCCTCTTTCTTTAGCGTCAGTCAATATTTTAAATTTAATTCGGGGCTTTTTGCCCTGCCAGACAAATTTCGAGATGTCTTTGTGCCACCTCTTAAAACATTCCATCTTGTCAAGAATCTGCAAGGTCTGGAACAAAAATAACATTCTAGGCAATACATTCATTTTAATTACTGCAATTCGGCCTAACATTGACAGTTTCAAATTTGACCATATTTCTAGATCTTTTTTAATTTCTGACCAACATTTTTCATAGTTGTCCTTATACAAATTCGCATTCTTAGATGTTAAATAAACCCCTAGGTATTTCACCTTCTTGACCACAGTCAAACCTGTTTCCTCTTGAAATTTCTCCTTTTCCATATCTGTTAGATTTTTCCCTAAAACTTTAGTTTTTTGCTTATTCAACTTAAATCCAGCTACCTGGCCAAATTGTTGTATTATTTCTAGGACCTTTTTCGTACTAGTGTTTGGCTCTTGCAAAGTCAATACTAGGTCATCTGCATACGCTCTTAACTTATACTGTTTAGCTCCGACCTGCACACCTTTGACCTGCTGGTCATTTCTTATCATGTTCAGTAACACCTCCAGAACTGAAATAAAAAGTAATGGGGAAATTGGGCACCCCTGTCGTGTTCCTTTTTCTATCTTAAGTTCCTCAGTCACAACATTATTTACAATCAGTTTAGCTTTTTGTTCCGAATATATTGCAGCCATACCATTCTCAAAACCCTGGCCTACCCCCATCCCATGAAGATTCTTCCTCATAAAACTCCAAGAAATATTATCAAAGGCTTTCTCCGCATCCACAAAGATCAATACTGCTTTAGTGTTTATATTCACCTCTAGCTTTTCCAAAATGTCTATTACATTCCTTACATTATCTGCTAGGTGTCTATTAGGGAGAAAGCCTGCTTGGTCTCTATGAATCTTCTCCATCAAGACTCTTTTAAATCTTTTTGCCAAAATGTCTGCAAAAATTTTGTAATCCACATTAAGCAGTGATATTGGGCGGTAGTTCTTAAGTTGGGTCTTTTCAGTCTCTGACTTTGGTATGAGTGAAATATATGCCTCTTTCCACGATTCAGGTGCCCTTTTTCCCTCAAGAATCTCATTACAAACTTCTCTTAGTGGTTGAGTCAGCCATTCCTTCAGCGATTTGTAGTATCTGGAAGTCAGTCCATCTGGTCCCGGAGATTTGCCCAATTGCATATTCTGAATGGCAGCCTCTATCTCTTGATCTGAGATTCTCTGGTTCAAATCCATCTTACTTTGATGAGAGATGTTTCGTAGTCCATATCTTCCAAGGAATTTATCTATATCTTCTTCATTTTGCGGGCCTTGAGTGTAAAGTTTTTTAAAATAACTTAAAAAGCAATTTCTAATTTCATTGGGTTTAGATATGTTCTTTCCATCCACCTCTAGGCTTGTAACTGTATTTAATTTCTGCCTTTTCTTCAGTTGCCAAGCCAAAAGTTTACCACATTTATTTGCTGATTCAAAAGTCTTTTGCTTCATTTGCTTTATCTTCCATTCAATCTCTTGGTTCATCAATTCCATATATTGTGTTTGATATAACTTGATCTCTCTTAAGATGTCCTGAGACTTTGGTTTTGTTCTTAATTTCCTCTCTCCTTCCTTTATCATTTCCAAAATCTTCTCTTTTTTCTCAGTTTGTTTTTTCCTCTTTATTGAATTTTGTTGAATCAAAAATCCTCTCATAACAGCTTTACTTGCGTCCCAGATCACTCTTTTCTCCACGTCGGTCCTCAAATTTATTTCAAAATAGTCTTTTAGGGTCTTTTGGGCCTTCGTGAGAATCTCCTTATCTCGAAAGAGGGTGTCATTCATTCTCCATCTAAATTGACCAGTTATTGTGAGTTTCATCTCCATCTTCACGGCGTTATGGTCGGAGCAAGTTTTTGGGCAGATTTCCACTTTCTTAATCTTTGGAGCCAGTCCACTAGTAACCCAGATTTGGTCAATTCTGGTCCAGGTCATCATTGCTTGGGAGAAAAAGGTTCCCTCTCTCTCCAGAGGGTTCCTTGTTCTCCAAATGTCTATCAAGTCCATATTTTCTGTCATTTCGAAAAAAGTCTTAGGGAGTCTCCCTTCTTTAGTGACTGTTAGTCTTTGTGCCTTGTCCATATTAGTGGAGACCACGCCATTCATGTCTCCCATGATTATCATATTGTAATCCAGATAGTCCGTCAAAGTTTCATGAAGTCTCTTAAAGAAGTCAGATTTGCCTTCATTTGGTGCATAAATTCCAACAACTAGAAGTTTTTCTCCTTGTACTTGTATCTCCACAGCCAAATATCTCCCTTGTTCATCTTTGAATATCATTTTTGGAGCCCATTTCTCCTCCACATATATTACCACTCCTCTCTTCTTAACTTTGTCTGATGAGATAAATTCTTGTCCTAGCCTTTTATTTGTGAGTAATCTCCTGTGGGCTCTAGTTATGTGAGTTTCTTGTAGACATATCAAGTCCAGTTGTTCTCTATTCAAAATATGAAATACTTGTCTTCTCTTCAAAGGCCCATTCAGTCCATTACAATTCCAACTAAGGAATTGCAAAGCCATCTTGTTATTTTCTTAAGACTCCTCCAACAGCTCCAAGTTGTTGCTCTTCTTCTGATGGTGGTGGTTTTTGTCCAAACGAGAGATTCAGGATATCCAGTGCTCTCCTCTGTTCTGCAAGTACGTCCACAGTCCCCTTCTGTAGGTCCTCCTGATATCTTGCCAAAAATTTGTCTTTATCTTGAATTGTCTTTATTTTCACTTTCTTTGCCTTATAGTCGAATGACAGTCCTTGTGGGAACTCCCACCTGAAACGGATAGAATTTTTCTTTAACAAAAGAACCAAGTCCTTGTAGAAGTTTCTTAAATCCAAAATGTATTTTGGGATGTCTTTAAAGATCTGTACAGCTGAATTTCCAATTTGCAAGGCCTTTTCAAAGTGTAGTCCTAATATTTTATCTCTTTCCTCCTTGGATCTGAATGTAATCAAACAGTCTCTCGGTGTCTTTCTATCTTGCTTTTTACCCAGTCTAAAGGCAGTCGTAATTTTAAATTCGTCTTCCTCAAGGTCCCAGCAATCCACAAACTCCCGTGTCAAATATTCCACAAGGTTGTCTCTTTCATTCTCCGGAATCAGTCTTAATTTTAAATTTCTCTCTTTCCTCTGTAACTCCCACAAGGCCAAAGTTGCATCATGCTCATAGACCTTCTTGGCAAGTGGCTCTAATTTCTCCTGTGTCTCTCCGGCAGTGGCTTTTGCCTCTTCGGCAATTTGGCGCGTGGTGGCGTTTTCCTCCACCAATTTATTTATAGATTCTGTATTCTGGTTTAATCTTGCTGATATTTCTGTTAATTTTTGTGTGTTCTCTGAAGTCTGTTTTGTCAAAGACTCCAGAGTTTGGTTTATCTTGAGCAAGGCCTCTGTCACAGCTTCCATAGAGACGGCTGCTCCTTTGTCTTGTCCTGTTGTTCCTGCTGATCCGGCTGTTGCGCCTGAAATTGAGCCTCTTTTCTTTGCCTGTTGCAGCTGCAGCTGTTGTTGTTGTTGTTGCTTGATCTTGGCTCTTGTAACTATCTCTTCTTGTGGGCCACTCATGTCAAGGTCAATTCCCACGGGATTATTCTCCCTTGGAAAATTCCACTGTCTTAGGCCGTCAAGTTTTACTTTATCCTCTAGAGGGAGCAAATCAAAATGGCCATAGAACAGGATTTCCAAATACAAAAACAAAGGAGACAGTCCAAGATGTAAAAAAGAAGGAGATTAACACAGTCAAAGTCAATGTTGCTAAAAACTTATAACTCCAAATTGCCACAGTTGCCCAGTTTATACTGTTTCTTATGATATACAGTGATCAGGCACTGTGGAAACTTTGTATCAAAGTCTCGCTTCACAGGAAAAAGTCAGTTCAGTGTACTAACAAGGCAGACCGTTTCATGCTTTCAAATAGGTGAGATAGCAGAGGTTTTTTTCCTCCAAATGGATCATGCAGTTGTTGGTCAGATTCACCTCCCCTCTGCCCTGTTTGCTAGAGGGGAGATCAAAGGTCTAAATGTCCGGTTTATATGATCAAAGAGCAGGTTTAAACGGATGCAAGTTTAGAGTTCCGTTGCTTTCACTTTCATGCAGTCGGGGGGAGGCAGACTTCCTTTGCTTAAATCTCCCCGTTTTTAGCCCAATTTCTAAAATTTTAAAGGGTCCCGATTATTGTCCAGCTCTTACTCACGGGAATTCAGTCCAAATTTTCTTTTCAGGAAGGAATCGGCGCTCTCCGCTTATGGCGACGCGGCTTCACTTCGCAGGCTGGGTAGCGACTCTGTTCTCAAACGTTTTGGCTCCTGAACGCCGCAAACCTGGAAGTGACTGTTCTGGTCTGAGAACTATTTTTGGAAGCCAAATGTCCGGCGGGGCTTCTGAATGTTTTGGAGGTCGAACAGACTTCTGGAATGGATTCCGTTCGACTTCCAAGGTACGACTGTACTCATAAAGCTTGGGAGCCCTTGACCCTATGTGGAGGGCCTGGGATATCAAACTGTGACTACCTGAATTCTTGGGAGGGGGCAAGGGAGCCAGGAAAAGTTGGTTAAAAAAAAAAGTTATAAAATTAGAGAGCTGATTCTCCCAAAGATCTATACTTTAAGCATGAGGATTCTCCATGTTCTGCCTATACCCAATGGCAGCACTTCCTACTTAGAAATAAGATCACCTATGCTAGACAATCTCATCTTTATAGTAAATGGGACTTTGTCCCCCAAAGTAAAAAATGTGCATCTCTCACCTGGCTCAATTTGCCTTCTGAATAATAGGACTGTAAAGGAAAATAGCACCTTGACCGACTCCACCTTATGAGCAAAGGGAGGGAAAACAAAGCCCGTATCCCCCTCCCCCACCAAAAAATCCACCAAACGTGCTGGAGATGGAAAAGGGCAGTCAAGTTAAGAGTTCCAGCAATTAACAAGTTGAAATTGGGTGTGTGTGTGTTAAATGGATTTATTATTCAGATAAAAATACATCCTCTTAAAAGATTACAAGACTAACACTTTTTTTAAAAAAATGTAAGCTCAAATGGTTGTAGAAGACTAAGCACTGAGCCCAAAATAAACCTGTAAAAATCATGCTGCTAAGCTGACAGGAAATGTAAAAATAAAGAGCTGGTGAAAAGAAAGGGCTTGGGAGTTGACAAAAACAACAATATTATTTTGCTCTTTTATAGATCCTGCCCAGCGCACTCAGGCTCAGACCCCCTTCTGTGGATGCCCCTCAAAACACATTTGGAAGGAGGAGCAGGATTGTGCTGGCAAAGTAGGCTGCCAAGCAGCTGACCTAACTGCAGATACTGTAAAGGCAATACGCTACGTGGAACGTAATTGTGGAAAGGAACGGGCGCTCTCTGGTTTCTGAAGATGCAATCAGGGATTTTGTAATGCAATCTTAAAAGCTGAGGATGGAAACCTCCACAGTACAGTACCATCGTAGAGCAAAACGAAGTCTGATAGGGTGCTTGGTGAGAAAGTACTCCAATAAATAAAATGAGAGGAGAAGAACCATGGATCTTCTCTGGAACTCCTTGAAAGAAAGGTGGGATAGAAATCAAACAATTAAGTAAATAAGCAAAATAAGCACTTTATTAAGAAGTTCCATATCATAATAACCATAGGATGTTATATTATTTTGTGACTACTGCAATGCCAATTCAGATTATGTTTCTTTGATATACTTTACTAAGGCACTTCTTTCGGGGGGGGGGGATCAAAGAATTGCACCTTAGATTTGCTTTAACTTTTCAGAAATGCTGAATGACACAATTTCCTTAGGAAGTTAATGGCACACGGCCACACACACAAAATGTTGGTGTTCCAGTATAGTGATGAAGAACCTTTTGCCCTCCAAATGTTGGTGGACTACAACTCCCATAATCCCTGAACAAAGGACATGATGGCTGTGGCTAATAGAAGGCGAAGTCCAATAGGATATGGACAGCCACCCCTCCATTAGGGCAACTTGATGAAAATAGTGAAAGACCTGGAAAGATGATTGGTCGGTGTCCAAATCTTAGCGTAGCCCACTTATCTGAAGAAATGAAAAAGATGAAAAATATTCATCTACAAGAGCTTCGGTTTCGCTTGATGTTTTCAATGGTTGTGTTAAACTCAATGGTGAATTACAGATCAGCCTTCGTTCATATCACTGTTTCATACAAACTCGACCAATGAGGTTTTATTTTTGTTGTTTTCCCCATTTGGTGTACTTAATTTAATTTGTTTGGCAGTGTCACTTCACATCTTGATCCAATTTCAGCATAGAAAAAGAAGCGCATGATGGTCAACTTATTCTGCAGATAAAAGAACAAGGAAAAGTTCCATCGATATCATGAAAGCATCATTATCAAACCTACTGTATTACAGTTTCATTTTCAGTGATATGCTTAATCCACTGAATGCCATCTGATTCAGTGGCATTTGATATGAACTCTAAAATATAAAAATCCCTCTTAATCTGTAATGTCCCAAAAGTATCAAGCCCTAACTGTGTGAAAAAGTTCATCTATACATGGAAACAGAAAACAGTAAATAAATACTGAATTATGTTAAATGATAACAATGTCCAAGGGCGGAGAAAGACATCTTCTGAGAGGGAGATCTGAACTTGCAAGCTGCTTTCAGGATGCCGAAGAAAAGTTAACAGCTGGTGCTCCCATGAAGATGGAGCTGTGATGTTGGAGGGGCCAAAAATACACCTTACTGGGGCAGGCCAGGAGAGGAACATCAAAGGCCTCCCTTTCCTCCGTCATGCCTCTGGAATGAGGGAGAAATTACACAAATCATTTGTTTCCCTTCAATTGGAATCTACCAGAGGGAAACTACATATAGGCTTGTGGTGCTAACCTACTTCCCTCAGTGTCAGTGGAAAGAGCCGTTTGCAAAAATAAATAAGAGTGAGTGTGTGTGCGCGCGCGTGTGTGTGTGCAATTTGGGTTTTTTGCAATCTTGGCTTCCTGCCAAATCAGCTTTTTGTGGCCTGAATATGTACATACTTGGGCCCTATCAATCTTGCTTCATGCATCTTCTGTTTTAAAACCTTTTTATCACCTCGCTCCTGTCCTCTCAATCTCCTCTGGCTTGTCCACATCCTTCCTACAATGTGGTAACATGTAACTGAACGGAATGCTTTGGCTGGGGCCAAACAAGCACTGACCAGAGTGGTGCTCTGCCTTAAATTGAAGGCTTTTGCTAACTCATTCCAAAGCGGTGTTTATTAAATGTGTTTAGTGATCACACAAGGTTAAAGAGACAAATGGAACCATCTTGATAAGCAATAATCTTATCTTTCGGTCCCAGTCATTTCCCCATCAACTCCTCCTCTCACCCCTCCAATGCAACCGGTGTGCTTTTATTTTTAATGACACTGGGTGGAATCCAACTGAGATCTTTGTGCTTATGGAAGGGTTTGGATCCTGCAAACACTTACAGAAGAGCAGGGGGAGGAAGGTTTTGGGATGGGTGTTTTTTTTTTTGTTTTGTTTGCCAATTTGCTCTTCTTACTGCAAGCCTGAATACAACCTTCTACCCTGCTCTGGATGTTCCCTCCGTGGAGCAAAAATCACCTCTATCCCTCCATTAGCAAAAGTATCCCCTTCTGTCATCACATGGAACCAGCTGGGTTCCACTCATAGACAAGATGAAGTTGTGGCAGATGGGGCACGAATGAAAGAAGAACTTACCAGTATGGAAGACTATCGCTTCTGAATATTCTTGTTAAACTTTCAAAATCTTCATTTTTGAAGTGTAATTCTTCAAGCAAAGTAGCCAGGAACTGCGAATATCCTTGGCTGTGCTGGGAACTTGCAAAGACGGGAATGTTTTGCGACAACCTGAAACACAATGTTGAATATTTAAAAATATACATATTTACAGTTCCGAATAGGGTGTGAGAGAGGGGAGAAAACAGTCCTTTTCATATAACCCAGAGGAAACTGTAATAAAGTCCAGTAATTATTAAACATCAAATATATCGTTTGCCAAATACAATTACTAAACCGGCAGAAGCACATCCAGGGGGAATTCCAGACGCAAGTCAGTGCAACACACATAATGCTTCAGGACTATTCATTAGGATATGATATTTGAAACCAAGGTCCCAATACAGAAGACTCATGCAACCTTTTGCGCTTAGGAAGTCATGGGCAATAATTGTGCACAGTGGACCCAGATAACACACAAGGATATGCATCTTTGCATCTGTCTTCACCGCAGAAGACATAGGGCTGATACTTGTGCCTGAACTGATTCTTCCAGGAAGGGAGCCTGATGAATGACAAATATTTGTGACAAGTTTGAGGTCTTATTGACCAGCAAGGGTCTGGAGAGTATCTGTTGAAGAGTTCTTAGAACTCAAATGTGAAACTGCTTAAGTTCCATCAAAAATATACAACTTGTCACTAAAATCGGCCTCTGTATCATAGGATTTGAAAGTGGTCACTGTAAGAAAGAAGGGATTGGGTGGTGGTCAGAAATTATAGGCCAGTTACTGCATTTTTCACTTTATAGGACGCACTTTTCCCCCTCCAAAAATTAAGGGGAAATGTGTGTGCATCCTATGGAGGGAATGCAGCCTCCTTGGCTTCAGCAATAGCAACGGGAAGCCTCCGAAGCGCAGAGGGAGCGCTCTCTCCGCGCTCCGGAGGCTTCGTGTTGCTTTCGCTGAAGCCTGTTTCTTGATTTCCCCCTCTAAAAGCTAGGTGTGCCTTATGGTCCGGTGCGCCTTATGGAGCGAAAAATACGGTAGGTTGGATGGCCATCTGTCATGGATGTTTTAGTTGAGATTCCTGCATAACGGGGTAGAACTAGATGAAGCTCATGGTTCCTTCCAACTCTTCAATTCTACGATTCTATAAGCTGTGTATGTGTTTGTTTGTTTTGGTAAATATACTGAACTTGCCTTGTTACGTTTCATGATTTCTACAAAACGCCAGGAAACTTCCCCACAGAGGCCTTTCAGATGGTTATTTAATTTAACTTTACCCACTGCCTGTGGGCACATAAAATATGGATATAATAACTCTCAGAAATGGCAGATCAATGGGGAGAGGCAATCAGAGCAGTGCATTTTCTTAGTTGTGCCTTGGCTCCTTGAAGCATCCCAAATCAGGCTTTGGAAAAGCCTTAGCAAGAAGCAACAGTCAGACCAACAGATAAGCAGCTCAAGATGTCATTTTATGAAGCTCGGAATGACAAGAAGAAAATCTTGTTACTGTTTTAAAAGACCACTGCTGATTTCCTCCCTTAACAGCACTGTACGTGTGTGTGGCTTTTTTTTTTTTAAAAAAGGTGTTGAACTCAGGAGGTAAAATGTCAGTCCGTAAGAAGAAAAACCAGTCTGTCACATGTGAACACAGAACGGTAAAGCTGCCAGCAAGTTAAGGGTTTTCATCATTTCATATGCACCTCAATTCTAAAGTTTAAAAAATCCCAACACAACAGCAATTGGACTAACAGCACCCCGAGTGATCAGAGGCATCTGCAATGCTTTGTCCATGAAGCCACTTTCGCAGACCCTGAAGGTTCAGAGCAGCCCTCCAAAACTTTCCCCCCTCCCTAACTAGTAGCTTGTTTATTCAGGCACCTCCCTTTCAGCAGCAAGCTTTGCCCATGTTGGCAGAGACCACGACACCAAAGGGAAGTGGTTTTCAAACTGTGTTTGAGGGAACTCGGGGGGTTCTTCAGAAGCTTGGCAGGAATTTCTCAACTGGGAGATCAGCAATGGATAAGCTTACTTGGAAGAACCAGGCTGGCGTGGAGCTTAAGAATGTTGGACTGAGTGGGTGGGACCCAAGTTGAAGTCCACAAAGCTTACTGGGTGACCTTGGCCCACTCAAAGGCAGCCACACCTGCCTTACAAGGTGGCTGTGAGGATAACATGGGGGTGGGAAGAAAACCATGTACAGTGACTTAAGCTCCTTGAATGAAAGGTAGGAAATCGGGGATAGGGAACCTTTCTTCAGACTGAGGGCCACATTCCTTGCTGGTTAACCTTCTGGGGGCCACATGAAAGTGACAGGCAGGGCCAGAGGCAAAAGCAGATGGTGCAGTGGGTGTAAATGTTACCTTTGCCTGCTAGGCTACTTTCTAGACACACTAGGGCACCTCTCTCTATCTGTCATGGGCTGGCTGGATGCAGAGGAGTGGTGGGAGGCACCAGCTAGGGAACCCCCAGGGGACCCCCAAAGGGAGAAGACTCAGAGCCAGGGGATTGCTGGTGGGACAACGATGAGTGGTCAGAAGTAGAAGAGGGAACAGACTGGGAGGAGGAGGGGGTGTCAGAAGCTGAAGAGGCAATGGGGTTTAGTGAGCAGGAAGAGGCTGTGGCAGAGAGCAGTCCAGAATCAGCGGCAGAGGCGGAGAAAAAGGGGGCCAAGAGGTAGCAATGTGTCAGGTTGGTGAGGAAGCCAGGAGGTCTTCCCTTCCTGCTGTGATAAGCTCCCCTTCCCCATGTCCCCCAGAACCTGAAGAGGTATGAAGAGAGCAGAGCAAAGACAGACAAGACAAAAGAGCCTCAGACTGCTTGGGAAGGAACCAGGGTAAGAGGAGCCTTAGGGAGCTGTGGGAAAGCGAGGACCTTCAGTCCTTGCAACTGCCTCATAGGGGCAAGTTCCACCAGGAAGAGTTGCTGTGCTCCCTAGGCCTGGCCTCCTGAGCTTACTGGTTTCTTTGAATAAACAGCTCCCTGAAGCCGTGTGAGTTATTGCTGATCTGCTCCAGACACTGTCCTCCATCCAGGCAAGTAAGAAGCCATGTAAAAATTCAAGGACACATTCTGGCAAAAAAAATTGGGGTGTGAAGTTGAGTCAGTGAGGAATGTGGCCTGGGCAGAATGGTTGTGGCTGAGAAGGCAGTGTAGACCAGGCAAAGTCCTGAAACCTATACAGAGAGGCCAGCTTTGGTCCCTGGACCTGAGACGGCCCCCTCTACTGAATCTCCACTGTAATGTGCAATCACAGAGGATTCATGGGAATGCCCTAGGGCACACCTTCAGTTCACGTGACGCCAAGGGGCAGCTCCTCATCAAGAACTGAGTGGGCATCCTAAATGGCTCTCCAGAATTCTCTGCAACATGCCAATGCTAAAGTCCCGTCCCCCCCCCCCCCGCCCCGCTATAGGGCAGTGGGGGCAGAAAGCTAACTGAGCTAGCATGTTGCGACCTTGGCTTTAAGAAATGTCTCTCCCTTTCCCTTTGCAATCATCTAACTCCCCCACCCCACTCCGCAATTACTTCTAAGTAGTAAGGCAATAATTCAAGGTTTGCCTACAGGCGGCCACCTACGCAGAGAAACCAAGTGCTGGGTTTGCACTAAAGAACAAAAAATGTACCATGCATCAGATCACAGACGAGAAAGCAGTGCAGCCTTGATACCCTTCCATCCAGCATATGGCAAATAGGCCTTGGCAAAGCTAAGAAAAAGCTAGAGTGTCAGGAGTACATCCATACGACAGACTCCTATTAAGCTGCCTACTCCACAGATGCTACACAAGAAAAAGCTGAGTGAAAACTCATGTTAAGACAAGCAGCAGCACCGGGCTACTATTAAGCAAGCTATTAAGCGACAGCTGGTTAACATGGACAGCATTTGCAATTCTCCCTCTTCCCTAACAAAATGAAGAAATGATAAATCCCTAGCTTTTTATAAAATACTTTCCCTGTAAGCAGAATCTGCCAGTGCGGTAATAATATGCACTCAAGTACTCTAGTATTAGAATATTTTAATTCTCCCCCCCCTTTTTTTAAACCTGAAAGTAAATCTTGTAGACGTTTTGCAGCAAAGGTTATTTTCACTAACACCGATGTACCAGACTACATCCGTGCAGAATTGAATACACATTGCTCAGTCCAACCCTCAGATTATACTGCAATTACTGGATTTGTCCTGATATCATAAAAGCAACTGATATACATACAGTGAAGTATGCCCCGTTGATCAGCAAAGGATGTCCCAGGTAAATGTGTATAGGACTGTAGCCTTCCCCAAGACAGGAATAGAGTGACGGTAGCATAGGATGAAAATCACGGACACATTGCCCCTTGTCCACTCCTGCAGTGCTAACAGAAGCCAAGCCACAGTTCAACTTAGTGTTACAGTGAGGGCTCAGTGGGACTTACTCCTAGGTAAGATAGCTCAGTTGCTTCGAGAATGGCGCTGGTAATGCCCAGGTTACAGGTTTGATCCCCATATGGGACAGCTGCATATTCCTGCATTGCAGGCGGTCGGACTAGATGTCCGTAGGGTCCCTTCCAACTCTACAATTCTATCATTCAAAGTACGAGAAAGATCCAGAATGTGGCAGCTAGACTTGTGACTGGCAGTGGCCGCCGGGTCCATATAACACCGGTCATAATGGACTTTCACTGGCTCCAGGATGTTTCTGAGCACAATTCAAAGTGCTGGTGCTGACCTTTAAAGCCCTAAACAGTCTTGGCCCTGTATACCTGAAGGAACGTCTCCACCCCCATCGTTCAGCCCTGTCACTGAGATCCAGCACCGAGGGCCTTCTGGTGATTCCCTCACTGTGAGAGGTGAAGTTGCAGGGAATCAGGCAGAGGGCCTTCTGGGTAGTAGCACCCTCCCTGTGGAACACCCTCCCATCAGATGTCAAGGAGATAAAGAACGACACAATTTTTAGAAGACACCTGAAGGCAGCTCTGTATCGGGAAGTTTTTGACGTTTGACGTTTTATTATGTTTTTTATATTCTGCTGGAAGCCACCCAGAGTGGCTGGGGAAGCCTAGCCAGATGGGTGGGGTACTACTACTACTATCATCATCATCATTACTGCTGCCATGTAGCACAATCTTATATCAATTTCTTCAGGTGCAAGTCCAAATAAATTCAAGAAGACACAGGTGCAGCTAGGACTGCAAGCAGGAGTGTCTCGTCCAGTGGGGTGGAAATACTAAGTGAACTTCCTGGCAAGTGGGTTACTGTTCCTCAGAGGTGGCAGGGAGGTCCTTGCCGTGCAAACGCGCCAGCCTAGTCTATCCTGCGCAACGTACTGACCTTTCCTCCTGCCTCGCCAGCTCCCTCCCAGTAAACCACAGAGACCCACTTGCTGGGAAGCTAGTGTACGGCTTTGCCCCATCCAATGAGCTCTAGCAGTCCTACAATGCCAGGCTAGTTAGCAAATATCATGACTTTGTTTTTTCAAAGCTAAATATTTAATGGAATGTGATTATACAGAAAACGTCTCCCCGAGCGCAAGGCATGATGTATCAGTGCGCACTTACAATAAAATAATTCAGTGTAGCCCTTAACGCATACACAGACAAAAACAACAGTCCAACAGTCCATGTTCTGCTGCCTCGGGAGCTTCAATAAATCATTTGCCCAACAACAGTTAAGCAATATGACGGGGGAAGATTTCTTAAGAACTGCTTACTTAAAATGCACATTCCGCATCTGAAATCTGACATCGTGACATTCATTAGAAGCGTCCCAAGGAGCAGAGTGAAACATAAACCCCAAATGACCCATCACGCCTTGACTTAATCATGTTAAAAGGTTGTCATGAAAAAGATCCTGCGTCTTGTTTAATGTTTAAAAGTTCTGCTTTTTCCATGGCACCCCTGAGCCACAGGTGGAGGAGAGACTGGATGTTCAGATAAAAGTCATCTGGGCTGCTCCCAGCGCCATTCCTGAGATCTTCCATGAGTGACAGTCTCAAAATGCCACTATTATATCAATGATATAGACCTGCTTGGAATACTGTGTACTGCTTTGGGCACAACAACCCCTGGAAAAAGGATATTACAGAACCAGGAAAATGGCAACTAAAATGATTGAGGGGTTGAAATGCTTTCACAATATGGAAAGCAGGAGTGCTTAGGCTTTTGGAGCCAAACTTGAGTGTGATTCTAACCAAGTCCAGTCTAAAGTAAGCCTTACTGATTTCAAGGCGGTTTACTCCCAAGTAAGTGGGATTAGAAGTGAAGCCTAAGGCTGAAATCCGGTAGCTTTTATCCAAAGTAGCACCAAGATTCTTGTTCAATTAGTGCAAAGATTTACCCTTGCGCAGCCGAACTTAGCAGAGTGACGGGAATAGAGCAGACATAGAGTCCAGAGAGAGAAAAGAAACTAAGAATACTTTTCAGAGGTAAACGAGACCACATTTGATAATGAGGAGAAATAAAACAGAGAGGTTCCTCCTCCAAAATAATGTTTGAAAATGTGGTGGTGTGAGGCTCACCCACTTTTGGCAGCATTCTGGGACTTCTACAGTGCAGGTAAATTGATGTTCCAGCCATTCGGATCTATGTAGGGTTTGCTCCTTAGCTTTTTTCTTCACCCGAAGATATCCCACAAGGCAGTGGAAGTTTGGGATCAGAGTTTCCTTTCTCCCAAATGGGCTCCCTTCCCATGTTGACAAGCCCCACCTAGCCCCTCACTTCCCTCTACAGCACGTGCAGAAAACACCTTCTTGACCATTGGACTATTTGTCTCATCTGCTCAACCTGCCAGAGCCTGTCTTTGCACGTTGGGAAAGGTTTGAGACCCATTGGTTAAAGACATCACTTGTATGGAAGAGACATCATCCCCCCCCCCACATTTATAAAGTGCCCTCCATTTAGGCAATACCCAAGCAGTGTTCCGAAATATAATATAAAACCTAATACAGATAAAAAGTCAGCATAAAAACTTGAAAATAACCTTTATAAAAAAACCAGGAGCTTTTTTATTAGGAATTGGAGGTACTGATATCCCAAAAGAGCAGAAAAGACTTTTTATGTATGTGACAACAGTCGCACGGATGCTACTAGCCCAGAGACGAAAAGAATACAAAGTCCCTACCAGAGAGGAATGGCAAACCAAGCTGTTGGAATACGTCAAACTGGCAAAACTGACCAGAAAGCTCAGGAACCAAGAAGATTTCAATAAAGAATGGGGGGGGGGTTATAATTTATCTAGGAGACCATTGTAAGCAGATGAAAACATTAGCAGGATTCTAATAACACTTGCAATGTAGCAAATATCATGGACAATATGGAGAGATATAAAATATGGATTATGAAACAATATGCAGTTGAAAAGGTTGACAATAGGACTCATGGAGGAGAGGGTGGGAAGTCTGGAGATTCAGAGAAATCTCTAAATATGGATATGTATTTTGTATTGTTATAATTCAACACTTATTATTTCAAATTATATATTATTTCAAAACCAACCCCCCCCAAAAAAAACTTGAAAACCAGAAAGTGTTTAAAACCACAGAAACAAAACGGATTGATTTGAGAAAGCGTGGGAGAAAAGAAACGTCTTCAACAAACGTCAAAAATAGCAGAATCCCGGACGTTGCTTCACTTTTGAGGCAAGAGAATTCCAGAGAACTGGTGCTAAAACACTTAAAAGACTTTCGCCGCAGGGACATGTGGCAGCATTAGCAGGTCTTCTTCCACACATACCTCTGAGTGACCAGGGTGGGATGGAAGGGGAAAGGCAGCTTCTCAGATCCTGCCCAGGTGCATATAGGGCTTTATAACCCAGTAGGAAAACCCTGAATCTAGCTCGGTAGCAAATTGGCAACCAGCGCAGCACTTTCAACGAAGGTGTTGCGTGCTGTTGATAGACTGTCCCGTAGGTTGCCCCAGTGAGAATTTGTCCCAGAGGCTGGCACTGACAATCGGAATATACAGTGCACAACCAGCTAATACCAACTGTGTCAGCCGTAGAATTTTTATTGGAAACGTTCTGCCTAATTCTGCTCTGCTTTCTCATTTCTCCGCACAAAGTTCAGCTACTTTTTCTTTGCCCTTTCAGTTGCTAACCACGTGCAGGTCAAGACGCATCGCAAAAGGTTGTGGGTTTTTTTGCAGCTTGAGCCTCATTCTGAGAAACTGTTCGGTTTTCAGAAAGCTCCCTCGGAATAGGAACCTGCTAGGTTAATAGATTTCTCTTCTGTCTCTATAGCTATGTATGGAAGCTTTGAACTCCTTACTTGTTGCCCAGATCTTCTGGCAGATCTTCTGACGATTTCGGCTTCTGAATTTCCCTTTTGTTTTTGCCTGATTCTGTGCAGAGCTATGTGTGCCCATTGAAATAAACGGGTTTGTGTAACTAACTTTGCACAGCAATGCAGGCTCCCATCTCCCTTTGGCCGATTAACATTATGGTATATGTAATTTTATTTTTTTATTTTATTTTATTTTTATTAAAGATTTTGTTGATTTACAAAAGTGTGTGCAATGTATTATATGTCATTTTAAATGTGTGCAGTGTGTGTGTGTTTATTGGTTTGCTTTTGTTTCATTATGTATTTTGTGTTCTCATTTTGTACTTTTATGTTGTGAACGGCCCTGTGATATTTGGATGAAGGGTGGTATGCAAATCTAATAAAATAAGCGAATAAAGAAATATGTGTAAACCGTGTCAAGTGGACTTCCATTAATGCGGGATATCTGTTTGACTTAAATTGTTAATTAGCTCTGAATATTCTGATTCTGAGAATATTGTGGTGAGAGGATCCCAACCCATTTTTGGCTAATCTTTAAAGCCCTGTGGCTGATATTCTAAAGAAATCTGCAATCAGAAGAGTAAGCTGGGTGCTAAAACATTTATATCTTAAGTCTCAAAAAGGTAAAGGATGAAGGTACCAGATGTGCCCCCATAGCTTGGGGGCAAGGTAAAGCCATTTCCAAAACTCCAGAATGTGGTTATAGATTTATTTTATGCCCTTTATTCCTCCCTCCCTTTCCCAGTCTCTTACATACTTAGTGTGCATGTGCCACACATTCTCACACACATTCAAGCACATTAATGCCCATGACTTTTGCAAAACCAGCCCTGGTGTTCTGAGCATTTCAGCATGAGAGCAAAAGGGGTTTCTTTTGCTGGCTAGGCTACTATGAGATTGGGCTCTAATCTGTATTTTGGGGGTATTCATGATCTCTAGAACTTGCACAGTCCTTGGAAACCGCTAGTAAAGCAAATCATGAGATGTTAAAAATATTTCATCATGTAATTGGTTTATTTGGTTGATCCGTCACAGATAACTGCATGAATGACATTATTTATATCAGCACAGACTCTTGTGATTTACATTAATCTACACAATCTGGCGCCTTGAAAGCGATGAAAGGGCCTATTGTAATGTTATTCTGACCTCCTTGTCTACCATCATAGCCTTCATTCCTGAATGAAGTTTTCTGATTCAAATGCCCATAGCTCGTTAATTTCCTTTATCTAATTGTATTTGAAGCGATGTGCTATGTAGAATCCTACTGTGGCAGCTACTGACCAGGGTAATCTGTGCATTCACTCAGAATGGATCCACATGATCGTATCATGACCTGACTTAACCATTCACTGTTCGGTGGGCCTGAGCGAAGGGCAGCTTTCCCTACCCCAGTGCAGGGTCAATGCAACCCATGGTACTGACATCTTGCAAGCGGTTTGTTCCCCTTTATGAAATTTTAAAGCTCTGTTCCAGGAGAGGCCCAGAAGGTGGCCACAGGAGAGCAGACATTTTTGTGTGCTGGGCTCCCCCGTTTGTGGAATGCTCTCCCCAAGGAGGCTCTCCTTCTGCCTTCATTGCGTATCTTTAGGTGCCAGTCCAAAACACCATTTTATTAGCCAAAGGCCTGGCAGAAGAGCTATCTGTGGCCTTTTGAACTGCTTGTGGTGGCTAATACAGTGGTACCTCGGGTTAAGTACTTAATTCGTTCCGGACGTCCGTTCTTAACCTGAAACTGTTCTTAACCTGAAGCACCACTTTAGCTAATGGGGCCTCCTGCTGCTGCCGCGCCGCCAGAGCATAATTTCTGTTCTCATCCTGAAGCAAAGCTCTTAACCTGAAGCACTATTTCTGGGTTAGCGGAGTCTGTAACCTGAAGCGTCTGTAACCTGAAGCGTATGTAACCCGAGGTACCACTGTATATGAAATAGAAGAATGTATAATAGATGAAATGTGTGATGTAATAGGAGGAATATGTATTTGGTGAAAAGTGTGCTATTATGAAGTATAACAACAACTACAACAACAGTGTGGATTGCTCCATGGGGAAACTGATTTTCTTCTGAGTGGACATGGCTTAAAATTGTGCTGTAAGAAAGAACAAAAAGATCTCTCTCTCTCTCTCTCTCTCTCTCTCTCTCTCTCTCTCTCTCTCTCACACACACACACACACACACACACACACACACACACTGCTCCATGTAATCAGTTTCCCCATGGAGTGATCCACACTGCTGGAGAACATGTGTGAATATTGCAACCACATTAATAGGACTACCAACCTGCCAGTTCAGAGCTCTTTACTACTTTGTTAGTGAGTACATCAAAGTGGTGAAAGGTTAACTCATTCACATGATTCTGTGTACGGATCAAGAGAAATGGGAATCAAACCTGCGGCGAATCTGCCAAATGCCGTATCTCAGATTTGCAGTGGAGCTTTCATACATCAGAAGGGTGCCATAATTACTTGTATTAGAAAATTGCAAAAAGACGACTATATAAAATACCAAATAAAATTATGATTAAAACTTACGAGTTTTTTCTAATATGAAACCTTCTTAATCCAGAAGCTTATATGTATACAAAGAAAAGGAGATATAACAAAACTGTTAATTACCAGGATTCTTTGGGGGAAGCCATGATTGTGTAAAGTGTTTTAATACTGCTTTAAATGTATATTGTAGAAGTAGCATCAGTAAAGATATTCACTGGTATAGTTTATTTAAATATGAACCAGGTCCAGATAATCAATTACTTAAGATTAATTAATTCTGTCTGAGGAAGGAAAGAGCCTTTCCTAGATTCCAATTAGTGCCTCCTACAGTCCTTGAGATGCGGGTGGCGCTGTGGGTAAAACCTCAGTGCCTAGGACTTGCCGATCGTATGGTCGGCGGTTCGAATCCCCGCGGCGGGGTGAGCTCCCGTCGTTCAGTCCCAGCTCCTGCCCACCTAGCAGTTCGAAAGCACTCTTAAGTGCAAGTAGATAAATAGGGACCGCTTACCAGCGGGAAGGTAAACGGCGTTTCCGTGTGCTGCGGTGGTGCTGGCTCGCCAGAGCAGCTTCGTCACGCTGGCCACGTGACCCGGAAGTGTCTTTGGACGGCGCCGGCTCACGGCCTCTAGAGCGAGATGAGCACGCAACCCCAGAGTCGGACATGACTGGCCCGTACGGGCAGGGGTACCTTTACCTTTACAGTCCTTGAAGTCAGATTAACAAAAAATATCATACAACATAAACTTCTGCCACTGTGGTTTCATTGAAGGGAAGGCTCTCCCTCATTATCTGTTTAATTATTTTCCTGACATAAGGCACTGGAAGGAAATACTGATCTCCTTTAAAAAAAGTGGTACCCTGATTTTTTAAAAATCACATTAAGTTACTGGATAAGTTTGATTTTATCAGTTATCTCAATTTTATTTTTGTATGTTACATGAAGGCAAACAGTTACCAACAAAACTACATCTTGAAACTGGCTTGATGGAAATCAAAATCTAGTTAAATAGCCGGCTCAGCTGGATTTGAGAATCATGTCATTTGACGAGTTTTCACTGATTTACGCTTAATTCTGTTCTACTTCTCATCGTGTTTATTGTATTATGTCTTACACACACACCCCAGCCATATTCCAATGTTTCTGTTGCGTTGCTTAAAATCTTCACATTTGGATCGACCGATTACCAATTATTATACTGCCTCCTTCGGACATTTTTGTTATCGGGAGTTAAGTTTTAAAAGTCTTCCCTTGTAACTTGCATTTAAGTTTTAAATGCAAGCTCGACAAAACACACATTGTGGCGGGGAGAATCGTGTTAAAAGCAAAAAAAAAAAAAAAAAAAAAGAACCCAGGTGCCTCTAGAGTGAAGATTTTCCATTAGAATGCATGAATATTTGATGGCTGGTCTTGAATGGGAGCATCTAGCTTACCAACATCTACATGCAGCATGTTTAAGGGCAGACCCAGCGCAAGGTTTTCACGCCATTTGAAATTCCCGATCAAGCCAATTTTATCGGAACAAAAGTAATCCAAGGCTGCAGTCCTAATCCCTCTATGTTGAGAGCTGGTGTGCTTGAGGATGCTCAATGGGCCCCTCTCTGCTAGCCTGTCGACCTACAAGCAGATCTCTCTTTGCTGGTAGCCAGGAAAAACAGGGTGTTCGGGGGGCAGGGTGTCTGAGGTCTTAGATCCAAGAGATCTAAATCCATAGGCCTCCTAGCTATGCTGCACACATTGCAAATATATATATATATATATATATATATATATATATATATATATATATATATATATATAACCCACCCCCCACCCCCACCTTCCACCCTTTCAGATGCAATGTTCACTCTGCTGCTCTGGTTCTCTCTGGCCCCATTTAAGATTGCTCTGAAAAACTTTTATTTTTAATAATAAACATTTACACTAGATGTTTTAATACTGGCCTGTGAATAGCAAAGGGGGGGAAGCCTGTGCCGATATTCACCCCAAAACCCACATTTTACCAACAGGGCAGGCTTGCATTTACTTCGATGAATCATAAGAACAGATTGGCCTACATTTCAATTTCCATATTTGACATCTGCTTTAACAGATACTGAATCCTCTTAAAGAACAAAGGCTACTTGGGAGTCCAGTTTTAAGTGCCACCCAAAGCTCCTTTACTTACAGCAAAGATGAATTTTGCAGATCGAGTGCTGCCTATGTTTTATTTAAAATTTCATTTGGGTATGCTGATGGGTTCACAGCCCGGCGCTGACGCAAGTTCTTTTATTCTTTGATGGCAAGTGAAACTAAATGATTCATTCATGTGTGTGTGTGTTTTGTACACTTACAGGCAATACACTTGAATCAATGCTGCAAAAAAACAACCACCACCACCCCAACGCACAAACGTTTTCAACCCATCATCGTGCAAGTACTGAAGTTCAACCAAATGTTAAATTAGCTGACTGCTCCCACTGCTGGCAGGCTCACATCATGCAGCCCAGCCCAGCCCTGATTTAATCACAATAATGGTTGGCTATTTTCAGAAAAGCATGAAAGCAAAAGCGCGGCAGCGGGGGGGGGGGGGAGAGAGATGGTTTCACTTTTCACTTCTGATATGCAAGCCCGGTATTGATATTGCTCACAGCTGAAGGGACGAAAAACTGTTCCCTTGCATTAAACAGGGCAACTGGGTCTCTCTAACTCGATAAAGCTGTTTATATGGTCTGGTCCTTTCTAGTTTGATGCTTGCAGGCTTTCCACAGGCAGAATCTATTCCTGCGTTGCAAGGGGTTGGACTAGATGACCCACGGGGTCCCTTCCAACTCTATAATTCTATGATTTAGCTTCCCACAGTGAGAACATGATGTTGGAGTATGTGGGCTTTTAGCCTGATCCAACAGGTCTCTTCTTATGTTAAGACCAGCTTTCTCTCAAAGTAACTCACTTGCCAACGGCTTCTCGCGTGTAGAGATCCCCTTCATTAATCCAGACAGGAAGGAAGTGGCACTTGATCAGTAGGACACGGATACAGCAACAGGGTTATTTATGTATGCCACTACACCGTCCCGTGTATTGTTAGCCCCAAAATGGAAATCGAGCAGAGTTTCAACCAAAGAAGAATGGCAACTTAAACTGATGGAATATGCACAGCTTGCGGATCCAACTTAGAGAATAAGAGAAGAATAACATTCGTTTAAAGAAGATTGGAAAATGTTTATTGACGAAATGGGGGGAAATTGTGTACGCTTGAAAACGTTGGCAGCATTAAGATAAATTCAACAGTGTAAATAAGTTTTGATGGAAGTAATAATGGAATACTGGATGGCTTAGTTATATAAAATATGCAGGGATTTATGCTTTGCAAAATGAACCATAGAAAGAGAAGAAGGGTATTTGATATTTTAAGGTTGTTTAAATGAATTTTCTAAATGGTAAAACAGGAAATTTAATAAAAATTAGAGAGAGAGAGAGAGAGAGAGAGAGAGAGAGAGAGAGACTGGGCTTTAGCTGCTATAAAGTGGAGCAGCAAAAGTTTTGCCCGGAGCCAGTGTTTGAAATCTGCAAATCAGCTCCACTGGCTGTCGCTCCATTTCCAGGCTCAATTTAAAGTGCTGGTCACTACCTATAAACACACCTCTACAGTTCAGGACTCAGGAGCATAGGAAGAGACCTTCTACTGAGTCAGATCACTGGCCAGCTGATTCCTGACTATGCTGGCTGAAAGCAGCTTTGCGGGGTTTTAGACAGCAAGTCTTTTCCAGACTCACCTGGAGATGCCAGGGATTGAACCTGCGGCCTTCTGCATACAAAGAAACAGAATTAAAGGTCTGTCTCCCCCCCACACTGTCCAAGCTACACCTGGCCATTTCTCCTGCAAGAGAAAGGCAACCCTTTTGTGTCTGTCAGCTGCTGGCTATCACAGATAACAAATGCAAAGAGCTTACTTCAAAGATGTCGTATCAATGGAGCATTATAATAAAATCCTTTCATCAATAGACAAATGGGGAGGTATATTTATACAGAAGAACTTCCTTATACTATTAAGGGTATGGAGAATCAGTATAGCGAGGCAACAATCTGCACAAGGCACATAAAGAACTAGTGCTGGAGGAGAAATTTGGATTGGTCTGTATTTTAATGCAATTTGTCCTTCCCAAAACAATACATGAACCAAACTGCAGCTATCTTTTGCAATGCACACTTCTTCAGCTTTTGTGATCCAACCAACCAATGTCCATATTAGCAAAAACAAGCATACAAAATTCATTACATTAGGAGAAATTGTTTGCAAAAATGTGTATGTGAGGAAAACAGCACACTGAAAGACTGCTGATTTTTCGGGCATATATATATATATATATATATATATATATATATATATATATATGCTGAAATGTGGGGAAATGAGCCAAAAATAAAAACTGACCAATTTGTCCATCCTTTTTTTTAAAAAAAAGAACCTCGCAGAACAACTAACCTGCTTGCAAGCTAGGAATTGCCAATTTGAAAAGTCATTAGTGTTTATTAGAAATACGATTCTATTACTCATGTTTTAAAGAGAAGGCAATCTTTCTAGTATGTGAATGTGGTAAAGGTAAAGGTAAAGGTAAAGGGACCCCTGACCATTAGGTCCAGTCGTGTCCGACTCTGGGGTTGCGGCGCTCATCTCGCTTTATTGGCCGAGAAAGCCGGCGTACAGCTTCCAGGTCATGTGACCAGCATCACTAAGCCACTTCTGGCAAACCAGAGCAGCACACAGAAATGCCGTTTACGGTACCTATTTATCTACTTGCACTTTTGACGTGCTTTCGAACTGCTAGGTTGGCAGGAAGTGAATGTGGTAGGAGATATACCGTATTTTTCGCTCTATAACACGCAGATTTTTTCTCCTAAAAAGGAAGGGGAAATGTCTGTGCGTGTTATGGAGCGAATGTGTGGTCCCTGGAGCCGAAAAATAAGGCAAAAATCAAACCGCGCTTCAGGGAGAAGGGAGCTCCGTGATACAGGAAGTGGCTGCTTTCCTGCATTCTGCCTCAGGGTCTTACTGCCCGCCCTCTCTGTTTCCTTGCTGTGTTTGCTCAAACGGAACAAAGAGCAGGGGAAGCCCCTCCCCTCCAGGCAAGTAGAGAGGGAAAGCAGAGCGTCCGAACAAAGAGCAGGGAAAGCCCCTCCCCTCCAGGCAAGTAGAGAGGGAAAGCAGAGCGTCCGAACAAAGAGCAGGGAAAGCCCCTCCCCTCCAGGCAAGTAGAGAGGGAAAGCAGAGCGTCCGAACAAAGAGCAGGGGAAGCCCCTCCCCTCCAGGCAAGTAGAGAGGGAAAGCAGAGCGTCCGTCCTTCTATCCTCTCCCTGCTCCGGAGGAACAATGTTTGTGAAGGAAAGAGAGACTACAGGTTCGGCTAAAAATTCTGATTTGACTTCCTGCTTTTTGTTTTTGGAGACACACAGCATTCAAATATGCTTTCTTCCATTTAAAGAGGGAGAGAGAGAGAGAGAGCACACGCTGGCTGGCTTGTGTGGGTGGGTGGGGGGAAACTTTTGCCTTCCTTTCCTCACGTTATAGCCCTCTCCTGCATTCTTAGCCTTCTGTGTTTTTCCTTCCCTCCCCACTTAAAATGTGGTTACAAAGCATGGATCCACATGGATCCTCAGGATCTTTGCATTGGGTCACCCCAAATTCACCATCAGAGCACACAGCATGTCCATGGCTACAGCCTGCCCCCCCCCAAAAAAAATCACGCACCCACTGTTGCCTGGGGCTGCAATGGTGCAAAAACGTGGTTACAAAGCATGGATCCACATGGATCCTCAGGATCTTTGCATTGGGTCAGCCAAAATTCCCCATCAGAGCACATAGCATGTCCATGACTACAGCCTGTCCCCCCCCCCAAAAAAAATCACGCACCCACTGTTGCCTGGGGCTGCAATGGTGCAAAAACGTGGTTAAAAAGTATGGGTCCACATGGATCCTCAGGATCTTTGCATTGGGTCAGCCAAAATTCACCATCAGAGCACATAGCATGTCCATGACTACAGCCTGTCCCCCCCAAAAAAAATCACGCACCCACTGTTGCCTGGGGCTGCAATGGTGCAAAAACGTGGTTACAAAGCATGGATCCACAGGGATTCTCAGGATTTTTGCATTGGGTCACCCCAAATTCACCATCAGATCACATGTCTGTGGCCACAGCATGAAGCACAAAAATGATACGTCCACTGTTTCATTCAGAATATTTTTTCCCTTGTTTTCCTCCTCTAAAAACGATGTGCGTGTTATGGTCAGGTGCGTGTTATAGAGCGAAAAATACGGTAAATCATTACCTGTGCAGCTAACAACTGAAACTGAACAGCGTCAAATGTGGGGCAGAGGACAGAGTCTCAGATCAAACAGACCCAAATTCAATATCCTTGTTCAGCCACTGAAGCTGAGTGACCTTAAGCAGCCTTCCCCAACCTAGTGACCCCCAGATGTTTTGGGACATCACTCCCATCAGTCCCAGCCAGTTTTGCCACTGGTCAATGATGGTGAGAGTTGCACACTGCCAGCTGCAAGACGCCAAGCCAGGGAAATCTTAAGTTATTCATTGTTGCAGAAGCAATAGGTTATGGGATGTGAGGGAGCCAGGCCACCACCTTGGGTACTCTTGTGCAGAAAGGCGGGAGATATATTTAAAAAGGGGGGGGTGGAGTTCAACCTAGCCTACCTTACAGGGCTTTTGTGAAAACACAAAGGGGAGGGGAGGGAACAGGCTCTGTAACAGAGAAAAAAGCTGTTTCTTGGGTCTCAGTAACCATGGTGCAAAATTTGTTTATGACATCTTTGAGACGTGACCAAATGCATAGAGAACAGGCAAAGAGATGAACAGGTTTCCAAAATATTTAGCAGATATGAAAGACAGCGCATTTTTAAATAAAAAACCACAGACTCATAAATCTCTAGAATGCATAAAAAATAAAAATGCATCACAAAGAAGCCATGCACCACTTTATAGTACTTTACAAAATGCTTATGGAAAAACTTAGGGAAATACGGATTCAGATGCAAAGGGAGCAGCAGATGGAAGAATGCCAGAATAATCCACTTAGGTAAACATATCATCAATACAAGACTCTATGAATTTACTCACCTGCACCCAGTTACTATGGAAACTACAACCATAAAACTGATCATACCTTCGTTTTAAACTTTCTAAAACAATAATCTGCTTATCTTCGTTTCAAGCCAACAAGCAAAGCCAAACACCTGGAATAAGGCAGCTGAATAAAGAGATGACTTTGGGGGCTGCAGGAAGGGGGGAACCTTGCAGCCTCCTTGCGCAAGCATTTAAGAACATCCAAAATGAAAATACATTGCAAAAGTTAAGTACATGTATGGTGCACCGCTTAATACTTCACTCCGATTACTTGCCCTGCACTCCTGTCATATTGGGCAGCATACAAAACACAACTCCCAGTACTTTCAGTGGGGCTTGCACTGAACAATGTAAACTCTGAATATTTGTACCGTCTTTTTTATGATTAGCTGATTTGCAGGCCTTCATTGGAGGCTCTCAAAATCGGGTACAAATATCCTTATAAATCCGAAACATGGAAAGGACCATGGAAGTCATTCATTTCAGTGTCAGAGACAGGACCAAGCACTCGACAGGGAAGGACACTTGCCCAGAATTAAATGGTGGAAGAAATCCTGAAGGAAATGAAGAATCTCCTCCATGCACACTTAAGACAGAGACCAGTGATAATTTAGAGGTTCGCATTTGTTTATTTTATTTGTCTACCACTTAATAATCAACTTTCTCTGAGCGACTAACAATAACACCGAAAACCATAAAGATTTAGAGAAGTGAAATGAACAACTGCAACGGCCCTCCCCCTTGCATAAAGAATACCAAGCCATGGTTTGTTTTTAATCATTGTTTGTTCTACAAACCACAAATTCTCTGGCAGACAAGAAAACAAGCTGTGGCTTGTTTTGTTTTTCACCTGCTCTGTCTTGTGGCGTTGTAGCCTGGGAAATGTCTGGGATGAGGTAGCCAAACAAGCCCATGGCTTAAGCAAGGCTGCTGGGTTCAGACGTAATGCCAATCCACAGTTAGAGCAAGCCAGGCAAGCCATGGTTTCAGACAGTGGCTGCTTGGCAGAAATAAACCATGCTCAGTCTGCTTGGTTTGCATATTTAAATGAGCCACAGCTTTGTGTTGTGTGAACCGTGCCAGAGCAAATTAGAATAAATAAAACCACTAGCAGGAAAACGTTAATACAGCCAAGCTAAATGCACTTTAAAAAGGTCTTAATGTTAAAGTACCCAAGAAAATAAAAGTGTATTCACATTTTTCTGTTTGCGGAATGGATCAAGATTTAGATCCGTGGTTCCCAACATGGGGCACATGCCCCACGGGGGGGGGGGGGATTTGATTTTTAAGGTGGGCAATTAAAGAATGAGTTATTAACAGTGAATGGCCTTTTAGGCCTCCTCCAAGTGAATAGGAATTCACTTTTTGAATAATAAGAATTATATGTCACGGGGGTGGGGGGTGGGATCAGGATTTTAGAGATGCTTAGGTGGGGTGTGGCTAAAAAAAGTTTGGGAACCACTAGATAAAGAAGAGGATTTTTGGAATTTCCCCTTTTCTTTGCATCACTAAGGGCCACACCCCACCCTTTTTTGGAGGGTCCCTTGATCCTTTGTAGCAGCTTTTCAAGGGGCACAAGTGGTTGCAGGAGAAATCAGCAAACATTCCTCCTCCCCCCCTTCCTCTAAGGGAGTGTACCATGGCCAGAATCAACACGCAGTTAGCCTAGATTTCAGCCAATTGATTTGGGAGGATTTTTGAATGATTCCCATTGGTATGGGTACACTTGGTATAAACACCCCCCCTTCCAACTTTGCATATCAATGCAAAATTACTGGGACGAACATTGTCGTCATATTCTTTGGAAGGTGGGCAATAAAAATGATGCTTTGAACCAAAAGGCTCCAGCCAGCCAGCATGTTTTCATTTTAACAGATGGAGAGTGCTTCAAGGTTGCAAATGTTTGTATTGAATATATTAAAGTTAGGCATTAATAGGAAGCGGATGCGTTTTCAAGAGCTGCTTCCAATCACAGATACAACAAATGCTCTCTGCCATTTATCCTGTGATAATGCCTCAAACAGGTTTGTCCGATGGGTGAACCCAAAGTCATTTCGGTGCCAAGCTTTTATGCCTAAATCCTGTTGGTGACAGTCCAGTGGAAGTGCAATAACTTCAGGTTGTCTTTTCTTCAGAGCTACTCTGATTACAGCACAGAGTGTCTTTGCATAAGGTGGAGAATGGACTTTTGGAATTACACGGAGCAGTGTTTCTTGATTTGCTTTGGGCCATGCAGTATGCCCATCTTGGAACAGGACGACAACATAAGAGGCAGGAGGAAATTGCCTTTCAACGAAACTAAGGTGCTTGTGCAAACTCACCTTTCTTCTGTGCTGTCCAGGCATAGTCCGTGCTTTAAAGCTCTGTTTGTTGCACTTCAGCTTTAAAGAGCGGGTTTTCGGAGGGGGGGCACAGAGCTTCAAAGCACAGACCTGTGCCTGGAAAGAGCACGGCAAAAAAGGTGTGGATAAACCCTCAACCATGAAAATGCAGAAGAGAAAGGGTTGGATCCAGTGCATCAGACCTACCAGCAAAGGGATCTTGCACTAGCAGAGATCTGTTTCTCAATATTGTGTAACACGGGGGTGCAGTGCAACAGGTCCGCTAGCAGAATCATTATAGAAGAGCTTGTGCTAAAGTAAATACAGTGGTACCTCGGGTTAAGTACTTAATTCGTTCCAGAGGTCCGTTCTTAACCTGAAGCACCACTTTAGCCTATGGGGCCTCCTGCTGCCACCGTAGCACGATTTCTGTTCTCATCCTGAAGCAAAGTTCTTAACCCGAGGTACTATTTCTGGGTTAGCGGGGTCTGTAACCTGAAGTGTATGTAACCTGAAGCGTATGTAACCTGAGGTACCACTGTATAGTAGAAAAAACCCCATCGATTTTCCTATCTTCTAAGCATTACACATACAAGTGCAGTTGTCTGCTTACAGAACCTCTGCTTTTGCAAAACGACCCACTAGTGCAGCTGTGTGGGACATCGTCCAAGCAAAGGGCTGGATCCCAACCGCCCACAATCCCCTGTGGGTCATTTTGACAGGTGGGCAGGGTTGCTCAGCCCACCACTTCTCTTTGAAGGACACATGGCCAGTGCCAGTGATCGGATTGGCTGTGACCGAGCACCTTCAAAGGGGGAGACTGCAAATCCAACTCTGTCTAACTGCAGGACAGACTAGAGTCATATCATGTCTGCACGTTGACGTTTTTTCCTTTGAGGGAGCTGGGCCTCTTCAAAAGCGAGCTTCTTTAAAGGTGCTTGCTTTCAGCACAAAACAGCTGATCAGCCTGGCCAAGGAGGCTCCTTGAGGAACATGAATCATAGAATTGTATATTTGGAAGGGACCACGAGGGTCATGAACAGTCCAACCCCCTGCAATGCAGGAATTGTTTGCCCATCGTGGGGCTTGAACCCACGACTCCGAAGTTAAGAGTTTCATGCTGTACCGACTGAGCTATTGGAGCTCACTTGAAGCTCCCAGCTGCTATTTTGCAGCTGCATCTCTCCATGCCCCACACCTGATGTCACATATGGGCCAAGCGGGAACCCAAGTTCGACACTAGCTTTATTTAACTTAGCACTACCATGGATTCCACCGAGCGTCATGCTTAGAGTAGAACCCTGGAAGCAAAAGTCATAACTACTTTAAGTCCCACTGATTTCAGTGGTCCTACTAGAAGCACTTGCTGATATTTTATGAATACCGTGAACCACCCTGAGACCTCCGGGTATAGGGCAGTATATAAATTCAAATAAATAATAAGAATAAGAATTAATATGAATAAAGTCCTCCTCTGAACTATATGTTTAAAGCAGCATTGTGCCACTTTTAGCAGTTGTGGCTTCCCTCAAAGAAGCTGTAGTTTGTTAAGGATGTGAGGAGGCCCCCTATTCTCCTCCCAGAGTGGTTTGACAATCAATTCCTCTTCTCAAGGAACTGGGAATTCAAGATTTTGATTCTCCTTTCCCAGCAGTGTGAGGAGATCACAAAGGTCCTGTTAGCTCTTCACCTGTTTTGCACAGGAGATAAATATATCTAGCTCTGCAGTGCTAACAATCAGGCTGGGTGTAACCAGCAAAGGGAAGCAAGGTGATTTGCATCCGAATTTGATCAGATAGTGGCAGTGAGACGTCCTGTCGGTGACATCTGGCTGATGGTTCAGTGGTGGAATTCTCGCCTGCCACATGGGAGACGTGGGGTTGAGTCCTGGTCAATGCAACAGCGTGATGTGTTCGGAAGGGCTCGCCTGCTTTGCATGCAAAAAATGCCAGGTTCAATCCGCTACAGATAGGACTAGGAAGGAATCCTGCCTAAAACCCTGGAAAGTCCCTGCCAGACAGTGTTGATAACACTGAGCAAGACGGACCAATGGTCTGGCTATGCTCTGCCTCCATGGCAATATGGTTCTGAGTACCAGTTGCTAGAAACTGCAAGAGGGGCGAGCGCTCTCGTGCCCAGGTCCATGCATGTGGTTGGCCACTGTGAGAAGAGAATGCTGGACTAAGTGCGGCGTTGGCCTGATCCTGCAGGCACTCATGTTCCAAATCTGATGACCCACACACTGGTCATTTATAAAAGGAAAAGCATCAGCTCAAGGCTAAGCCATGCAACCAACATCAGGTGTAGCTCAGTTTTATGGAGTCTTCCCCAGTCCTTTTCCTATTGAAAAGGTTAATTCTGTGTCCAGGGCAGCTGTTTACCAGCTCCATCTGGTACGCAGGCTGAGACCCTACCTGCCCGCGGACTGTCTCGCAAGAGTGGTGCATGCTCTAGTTATCTCACGGTTGGACTACTGCAATGTGCTCTACGTGGGGCTACTTTTGAAGGTGCCCTGGAAACTGCAACTAATCCAGAATGCGGCAGCTAGACTGGTGACTGGGTGTGGCCACCCAGACCATATAACACTGGTCCTGAAAGACCTACATTGGCTCCCAGTACGTTTCCAAGCACAATTCAAAGTGTTGGTGCTGACCTTTAAAGCCCTAAACGGCCTCAGCCCTGTATACCTGAAGGAGTGCCCCCCCCCACTGTTCAGCCCAGACACTGAGGTCCATCTCCAAGGGCCTTCTGGCGGTTCCCTCACTACAAGAAGTGAAGATACAGGGAACCAGGCAGAGGGCCTTCTCAGCAGTGGTGCCCACCTTGTGGAATGCCCTCCCATCAGATGTCAATGAAATAAACAACTATCTGACTTTTGGAAGACATCTGAAGGCAGCTCTGTTTAGGAAAGTTTTTAATGTTTGATGTTTTATTGCTAAATTATTATTATTATTATTATTATTATTATTATTATTATTATTATTCTGTTGGGAGCTGCCCAGAGTGGCTGGGGAAACCCAGCCAGATGGGCAGGGCATAAATAATAAATTATTATTATTATTATTAAAAATAAGTAAGCCCTCTGGAGATTTACATTCTGTATAAACTTGCTTGCAACAACTTGATCACGTTCACTACTGTAAGGGTTCAGAGGAGTTTCAGGCAACGGTTGCGTTTTACTTTGCACTATGTACAAAGCCCTTGTATGCAGATCTTTCTGTCTCTGTGTTGCTACGTCTCGTAAAGCAAACCTCTGGAGTCTCTCTCTCCGCATGACACATTCTCCTAAAGTGTGCATTTTTAAGCGATGGCTTTTCCATAGCCATCGTGGCCGTTTTGAGTCCGTTTGACTTACGGAGTCCCAACGCTTTGCCACGCTACTCCCAGAACATTTGGAAAGTCTCTAAAGCTTTTAAGGGATGGGGAAGGAAGGGGGGTGGGAAACTGTTGCACGGGCTTTGTAGATGCAACTGACCACAGTTCACTGGAATCAGCCCGATCAGATAAATAAAATGAAAGCGGACGTTTCTGGAGATTATCTTGAAAGCTTTCCATTAGACTGTACCAGGGGTATTCGCTAACAACAGCCAAGTGTCCTGGCTGAGGTATAGAGCAACCCGTTGCCAATCCTAGCATGCATCTTCTAGATATCTTATTTGTATCTGTTTACCTAATTCAGTTGATATCCAGTAAAGATATTGGGAGTGTGGGTGGGGAGTAGTGGGAGATGTATTTGCCAGAAGTTTTATTTTATTACAATACGAATACATCAGTATTTTGATAGAAAGGTAAAAGTGTAATGAATTGTTCCTCCAGCTTTCTGTCGCAGCAGTGAAATATTCAGATTGGAACAAAGAACATGCAGTAGGGGGGATAGTTGATCCTTAGGAATGAAAGCCAAACAAGGCATTCAGACATTGATAAGAAACACATTGGAAAACAAAAATAAAATACTTTATAATATGATCATGGGACCTGCAGAAAGTACAAAACAATGCTGCTATATAGGAACATGAATCCCTCCCAAAATATAATTATAGACGAGCCCCGTGCATATGTATCTCAAGCACGCATCCAAAATCAATGACTGTTTTTTGCTCTCGCAGAAACACACCAAGTCAAAAGCGGAGGGTGGGTGTATTACACACAAGGACTTGGAACAATTTATGGCCACCTCTGTTAGGAATGCAACCGTTTGTGAATATGCATTACAAATCAAAGCAAATGTTTCAGTTAATTTTTGAGTCTACATTGTTTCTGGTGACTTCTGTTAAGAAGCCTGACCAACTCTGAACCATAAGGTTCACAGATATTCCATCAAAAGGATGAAGTTTGCATTCAAAATTCCAAACCATGTATTATGGGCGTGGCATTGGCTAATAATAATTATTATTTTATTGTTTATACCCCGCCCATCTGGCTGGGTTTCCCAAGCCACTCTGGGTGGCTTCCAGCAAAATATAAAAAATAACAAAATGTTGAGATATTAAAAACTTCCCGATACAGAGCTGCCTTCCAATGTTTTCTAAAGTTGTGTAATTCTTTATCTCCCCGACATCTGATGGGAGGGTGTTCCACAGGGAGGGCACCACTGCTGAGAAGGCCCTCTGCCTAGTTCCCTGTAACCTCACTTCTTGCAGTGAGGGAACCGCCAGAAGGCCCTCAGCACTGGACCTCAGTGTCCGAGCTGAACAATGGGGGTGGAGACGCTCCTTCAGGTATACAGAACCGAGGCCGTTTAGAGCTTTAAAGGTCAGCAACAACACTTTGAATTGTGCTCGGAAACATACTGGGAGCCAATGCAGGCCTCTCAGGACTGGTGTTATATGGTCTCGGCAACCACTCTCAGTCACCAGTCTAGCTGCCGCATTCTGGATTAATTGTAGTTTCCAAGTCACCTTCAAAGGTAGCCCCACGTAGAGTGCATTGCAGTAATCTAAGCGGGAGATAACCAGAGCAAGTACCCCTCTGGCGAGAGAGTCCATTGGCAGTTAGGGTCTCAGCCTGCATACCAGATGGAGCTGGTAGACAGCTGCCCTGAACACAGAATTTACCTGTGCCTCCATGGACAGCTGTGAGTTCAAAATGACTCCCAGGCTGCGCATTGGTCCTTCAGGGGCACAGTTACCCCATTCAGGAGCAGGGAGTCTCCCACACCTGCCCCCTGCCCCCAAGTACTTCTGTCTTGTCGGGATTCAACCTCCATCTGTTAGCCGCCATCCATCCTCCAACTGCATCCAGACACTCACACAGGATATTCACTGCCTTCACTGGCTCCGATTTAAAGTAGAGGTAGAGCTGGGTATCATCCGCGTACTGATGAACACCCCCTGATGATCTCTCCCAGTGGTTTCACATAGATGTTAAAAAGAATGGGGGAGAGGACGGAGCCCTGAGTCACCCCACAAGTGAGAGCTCAGGGGTGTGAACACTCATCACCCAATACCACTTTCTGAACACGGCCCAGGAGGAAGGAGCGGAACCACTATATAACAGTGTCCCCAGCCCCTCTTGTCAGTCCAGAAGGATGTCATGGTTGATGGTATCAAAGGCTGCTGAAAGATCCAGCAGGACCAGGAAACAGTTTCCACCTCTGTCCCTAGCCCACCAGAGATCATTGACCTGCGTGACAAGGCAGTTTCAGTCCCATGATAAGGCCTGAAACCTGACTGGAAGGGATCCAAATGGTCTGCATCCTCCAGGCGTGCCTGGAGTTGTTCAGCAACCACCTGCACAATCACCTTGCCCCACAGAAGTTTGAGATTGGCTCAGAAAACCCAAGTTTAAACTGGCCACCTATCTTGATCTGCTGTGCAGACTATAGCTTATACACGGCCACATAGACAACCTGTTGACTGTTTCATAATCTGTAAAGAGGCCAGTCTGGCTTTAACTTTTTATATCATATTATGCACAACTCATCAGCACTCAATACCAGTTCATGACCAGATTTTTGGAGAGCTGTTTGAAAAGGTCTCAAAAAAATTGCAGTTTTGGTGCCCAATATGGCAGCCTAGGTTTTAAAATTACATTTGCTATCTGCATTCTCTCTCTTAAGGAGTACAAGATGACATACATGGGGATTATTTTGTTTTATACCCCCTAACAACTGTGTAAGGTAGGGTAGACTAAGAGTCAGTGACTGGCTCCAGGTAACGTAATGAACATTGTGACTAAGCAGGTATTTAAATCCAGGTCCCCCAAGCTGGAAGTCCAACAGACCACACTATTATTAGAGCATCTGCCTCTTATAGAAGATAGAAGTAGAATACACCTGTTTGGTGACACAGATAGATGGTCCTATTCCTAGGAAGTTTGGTATCAGAGGGTTTGGGCGGGGGGGGGGGCGGTTGACAAACTTAAATCATTTAGGTCTGAAAACATTTACGGCTCATCGCAGAGACACACATATTTACTTGTGAACAAAACAGGCACCCTTTTATTAAATGTAAAGACACCACTTGAAAAATTCATAAGATCTGTTTCACACATTAGGAATTCAACCAGAAAAGTGTAGAGGGGGAAAAAATGACAAAAGATTTGTTCTTACGGTTGATAAAAAATTTATACCAAGGCATTCAAGTAAAGTTACTTTCTGTGTTCTGATTTAATGAATCATTTGAGCAGTATCTGGCCGGGGTGACACTGATGTAAGGCTCATTGAAGCCTGCTCTAATGTCTACTGGTATAGTCTTCCCTGGGACAACAAAAGCAGAACAATGTGTCAGACTGAAGCAAGATCAAAGTAAGTGCAGTTCTGGGGATGCTATGGGGCTGGCCTACAACACATCTGGATCTGTGAATGGCTGGCAAGCACATTGGCTGCCCTATAGACTCCAGTGACCCAGCAAGCCCAAAAGGAGGAGAAGCAGCAGGGCGGTAATAAACAGCCTTCGAAGTAAGATTTTCGCAATCTTGTAATTCAAGCTGAAAGCCGTACAAAGATTGCTCGATGGTTTCAACTCTTAACTAAAAGGTAGACCACGACATTTTTTAAAAAAAGCCACCAGTGATTTCTTTTATATATTTTTTTAAAGACAGAACAACCAGTGCAAGTTTTTAAAACGCAGTTTACAAAGTGCCTTCAGATGCTGTGAAACATTTCCCCTCTGCCATTTAATTTTAACGGCAGGATCCGTGTGCTGATATTATGTTTCCCGTCCAACTGCTCTCCGGGAGGAGGCTTTGCAAGTGACTGCAGTACAGTGGTACCTCGGGATGCGAATGGGATCCGTCCTGGAGCTCCGTTCGCACCCTGAACAGAACGTAAGATGCAATGGCGCGTCTGCTGGTCGCGTTTTGCTGCTTCCGCGCATGACATCATTTTGAGCATCTGCGCATGCGCAAGCGGCAAAACCCAGAAGTGACGCGCTCTGTTACTTCCGGGTTGCCGCGGAGCGCAACCTGAAAGCGCTCAACCTGAAGCATATTCAACCCAAGATATGACTGTAAATGCAAGAACCTCAAAACAGAATAGTGCGGGCAGTCATCTCATAGCCGCTAGGACACCGTGACCAGTTTTCTGGGACCCAGTTGCATGTGCGGGATGCTGAAGAGGTGCACAAATGTTCTGCGTGCTAATGCTACGCTTTGTTAGATTGCATCCCAGGTCTATGCAACTACTTGGATAACAAAGCGAGGGAACTAAACTTGAAACTTAGCTCATTAGGACCCTTCATTCATGTGGTCCCCAAGTAAGCGTGTCAAAGAGGCTTTGGGGTACCAATGAAATGTCTAAATCAGCAAGGCTCAACTAAAACAACGAACAGCAGTTTTTCACTTGAGAAAGGGCCTAGCTGGGGAATCTGTTTCAAAAGCCAAGCTTTACTCTAGGAGTATATAAAAGAAAAGGAGGGAGGGAATACGAGCATGTGCAGAATGCATTGCCCTCCTCAGACTATCCCCGCCTCACATCTATGGAGGGGAGGTAAAGCATTCTGGTGAGGTGGATATCGGAGGTCGTTTCAGAAATAACATGTTGATTAAATGGAAGCAGAGAACGCTTACATAATCCAAATTAAAAGGCCTGCTTAAATCATGTAAGAGAATGCATAATTAAAGAGACACAGACACACAAACAAAATGCTTGGGCAGAATTTGTTGACAATGTATCTATCTGACACCAATTATAGCCAGGCAGCCTTGTAAATGGTACGTCAACAGTTTTCATGTTTCACTGCTTTTGCCTGAGAAAAAGAGAGCCCTTAACATGCATCAGAAATATTTAAACCCGGGTTGGAGAATCTGTGATGCTCCAGATGAATGAATGAATGAATTTGTTGTTACGACCATCATGGTCATTTCAACCACCACTAGAAAGAAATATACATACTGCAGGGCCACAGGGGACCCACTCCTGATTTCAGCACAATATGATAATGTGCAGTGCAAGTTACAGAATTGTCTTAGCCCTTCTTCCCCACTCACAATTTTTTTTTGGGGGGGTGTATATTAAATGTTTGGGACACAGAATGTGTGCTCCTTCATGGCTACCTTTAGACACTTATGGTCGCAGGGCACATGATGCAAGCACCTTTCCGGATTTAAAGCAGGCCTGATTTAGTCAGCACCTGGATGGGAGACCCAGCTAACTGCGAACCCATCACAAACCACCCTGAGAGTGCCGTCATGGAAGAAAGAAAATGCACCAAATAAATAAAAATAGACAGATATGGGTAGACGGCAAGAGATCTTGCTAATGGTTGAAAGAACCAAAAACCATTCTTTCCATTTCCAAGCCTAAGAAATTAACTTTCTGCAGACTTTATGGGAAGGAAAGGCAATGCCCTATTTGACTCTCCAAGGTCACCCTCATGCCCTATTTTTCTACATTCTTGTCCCCACTGCAAGATGCTGGCAAGAGATAGCCAACAAAACTGGCCAGATTAAAGACTATGCCTCTCTTACTTAACCAGCTGACCACTCAGCAACACTGAAGAACCATTAGCACAATTCTGTTGCTGCTAATAAACTTAACAAAAGATTGAGAAGAAATGAATTCAGTTGTAGTACTTACACGGACAAAAGCACAATGGCAATCAGGGTCCATACGGGAGCTTTGTGAATAATATTTGTATTTGTTAACCTGGAAAAAAAACACCACGAGCATTAACAGTTGTATTATTTCAGAAATTGTTAAGAGTGATGTAAAACCAATAATAAGTCAACTTTTTATGTCTACTTTTTTTAAAAAAATGGGCTTGCTCACACTAGCCCACAAAATTATCTATAGGTAAAAGGTTCTATACATAATTCATCCAAACCAGGGTTATTTGACAAAAGAGGTATCCTTTCAATGGCAATATAAGAAATGTAAAACTGCTTCCACTTTTCACATTCGATGGCAGCCTTTAAAAATGACAGATGCCTTCTTATTAATTGGGGGTATACTATGCAAAAAGAGACGCGGGTGGCGCTGTGGGTTAAACCACAGAGCCTAGGACTTGCCGATCAGAAGGTTGGCGGTTCGAATCCCCGCGACGGGGTGAGCTCCTGTTGCTCGGTGCCTGCTCCTGCCAACCTAGCAGTTCAAAAGCACGTCAAAGTGCAAGTAGATAAATAGGTACCACTCTGGCGGGAAGGTAAACGGCGCTTCCGTGCACTGCTCTGGTTTGCCGGAAGTGGCTTAGTCATGCTGGCCACATGACCTGGAAGCTGTACACCGGCTCCTTTGGCCAATAAAGCGAAATGAACGCCGCAACCCCAGAGTCGGTCATGACTGGACCTAATGGTCAGGGGTCGCTTTACCTTTACTATGCAAAAATGCAAATTATGTTTCCCAACCTTGGGTCTCCAGGTAACTACAGTTACCATCATTCGTGACCACTGGTCTTGCTAGCTAGGGATGGTGGGAGTTGTAGTCCAAAAACAGCTGGAGACCAAAGGTTGGGAAACACCAAAGAAGACAAATCAGAGAGACAGTTAGAGGACTAAGGTCACCCAGCAAGCTACACGGCCCACAGAGATATGAACTGAGGTCTCCCCATGCATGTTCAGTCAAGCAAAGCAAATCATACATAAAATTAACATCTTGCATAGGACATCACAATTCATACTTCCACAGCTGGGGTCTAGCTAGGGGGCAGGAGCAGAAAAGCTTTTTCAGCCCCAGAGCAACCTTCCAGGAGCCATATGCAGTAGTGCAGGGGGCCAGAGCCAAAACTGGGAGGAGCCACAAATGTAAATATTGCATTAGTACAGTAGACTAGTTTTGACGCACCCATCTCTACCCTCCCTTTGAGTAAGCAAATGGCATTACCAGAGAAATTCAAGGACATGCTCCATCCAGGCAATAAACAGAGGGTGCAAAGGACGACTGGGGAAGGATGTAGCTTGGGAAGAGTTTGCAGCATGGGGAAAATCTCAAGGGTTGGACAGAGAAGCTTTGGAGGACCACATCTGGCCCCTAGCCCTGAGGTTACCCACCCCTGGTCTACTGACTCCTGCAGGACCAATATTACAGCACAATAAACATTTACAAAGCACCAGAATTCCTCTCTTTAGAGTCATACCTGTGTCTGGTTTTACTGATTTATTGAACTCAGCCTTCGCTACCTTACGGGATATCTTTGGGAGAAGAAAAGGCTAAGCAGTAAATCATTTTCTGGATTCACTCAGTATCTGTCAGAAATTCTACTTTTTCCACATAAATGTTGATGTATTCCTGAAAGATAGCCCACTCCTTTCACTTTTTGAAAGGAGAGTAGAGTTAAGATAAAAGGAGAGATTAAAGAAATACTGAAATGCGTTTAAGCTAGTTGGAAAAATATAGTAGCGTAACAAGAACGGCTGGAAATCAAGTCACTTGGTGAGTGTCCGTATGGGGTAGGTGCGTAGGTATGTTGATATGTATAGTATAGGTAGGTATTATATAGAGTAATGTAGGTATGTTTTATGTTATGAAAATTAGGTAGTGTGTTGTGTACCTGTATTGTGTAAATGTATAGGTATGTGTTTTAGATGTTAATAAAATAAACAAATTATTAAAAAGAAAAGGCTAAGCAGTAAATTCTACACAAATCCAGAGTGGAGTCCCTAAGATAGTTGGATGACACCTTGTATATCTCCTTCCAATGACTCCTGCAGCCAAGCTGGTGCCAAACGTCTTGCTCAGCTTTCCTTTGGACCACATCAAAGACTGTCATCTGGGCAGTCCAGGATCTCCATTGACACGGCCCAGGCTTGCGCCCCAGGAAGTAACGAATGCCACAGTTTGACAGCACCCCCAGAGGCACACTCCATTGTCTCTAGAGACAGGTGGATGCCAACAATACTGTCCCTTCTCTCAAAGAAGCTCATGGTAGCACTCAGTGACAATGTTTTGAAAACATAGAATCATAAAATCGTAGAATCATACGAGTTGGAAGGGACCACAAGGGTCATCTAGTCCAACCCCCTGAAATGCAGGAATTTACTACTTCTTCCTTTCTTTCCATCCCTTACCCTGCCACCCACATGGTTCTTTTCTACTCAGTTTGGAAAAGTACTCTGAAAATAAACTTCCAATATCATCTTGGAAAAGGCATACAAAATGATGGCACATATTATCTTTAGGAAAACATACAGAATTATCATTAATTGATAATTAAGTTCAACCCCCCACCCCCACCCCCCGCTAAGGAGATTCTTGCATCCTCGTCCTAATCAGATACGAAGCAGATCATCTAATGTTAATTAAAGCCGATGCGCAACTGACTAGGAAGGAAGCGCCACTGAACTCCATAGCAGTGTTTGAAATTAGCCAGGCGCCAGGTGCATTTTGCACCTGGCGTTTGACTACTTGTGACCAAGTGAAGATGCCTGGGTACCAGGATGACACCTGGCATCTCCACCATCTGGAACTGCATGCCTAGGGATCACTGGATCTGGACTGTTTTCACATACTAATACTCCATCTTGCCGAATGCTATCAATTCTATTTTACCTGCGCAATCAGAATGAATTTCTGGAACCAAATTGCTCTTCCTGTGCAGCCTGAGCAGGAGCAGTCACCATTAAGAAAGAGAGGTCGGAATAGGCCAATATATATGTGGAATGTCCCTGGATCAAGCAACTTTTCTTTTTTAAAAATTCTCAAAGCTCTTAACCTAGTCCTAGATCAATTGCCAGATGTTTAACTGAGAATCAATCACAGCAAGTCCATCCTTTGCCCCAAAATGGCAACTAGTCATTCCATTTTCGCAACTGTAACCTTGGTTTAAGGAGCCATTTGGCAGCTAGCTTATATAGCTGAGTTTCTAACACTGCTCTGTAGGATTTGCTTCCAGGAAAACATCTTCGGAAGAGTTTTTTTTATTTTAATTTATTTATTTATTTATTTATTTTTAATGATATTTATTAAGAGTTTAAAAATTACAGAAAAAAAGATAGGAAAAAAACAATAAAAAGGAAAAAGATCAATAATAGAACATACAACAATACAGCAAAAAACAAAAACAAAAAAGAGACTAAAACACACATCCAGTATTCCATATCTTTACCTTTCCTTTACTTGTTTCATCGGCCTCCTCACACCTCCCTTTTTTTTTGTATTCTAGTTCAATTCCCTATTTCAGCAAGTTCTTCCCATCTTTCTCAATTTTTATTCTATAATTTATCTTAACAGTCTAACCTTGAATTTTTTCAATTTAACCCATTATCAATCAACTTTTACTTAATTCTTTGTTGCATTTCTACTAAAACCATGTAACTTCATTCCCGCATCCTTCTAACAAATTTTAAAATTTTTAAGGGCTTGTGGCATTATGGAAAAAGCCCCACTCTATGCATAGCGAGGTGTACTTGCAAATAAGAGACGGAACAAAAGGCTGAAGGTCTGGACTCTATGCTGATGACAGTGCTAAACACTTACAAAGAAAGGCCTGACAGAATCATTCTGACAGGCAATTCATATGTAACCTTCCAGCTAATCGGCCCCAATGAGATACAATGGAAGAGACAGGTCCAAAAATCACTGGGGAGAGCTCTGTCAAACAGCAGAGAACGTGGCTTTGTTTCGGTGCCCTACAAGGAGGCACTATTGATCATAGCTCAAGAAGGCATCATTCTCGTACACAAACGGAGAGATGCAGTTATTTGTGTCAATTAACTCTCATTCAATGTCAGTATTGATTGGCAAGGTCTCAACACTAGTTGTTGCCATCAATATGCTCCTTACAGCGGAGACACCAACAATCCGCTCAGCGGAACAAGGCAAGGCGGAGACGGCTGCATGGCTAGACAGGAAGAGAGGCCGGGGTTCCTCAAGACAGAAGCCGTCAGCTCCAACTCCTGTCCCAGAGCAAGTTTCTCACCTGCACAGCGGTAGCGAAGGAGCCGCTTCAAGAAGGAAGCATGCAACCTACAGGTGTGAAACCTTAAATAATGAGGAGCAGGGAAAGGGCAGTCACTTTCAGAGACAAGCTGTGCGTCGACGCCAAGGCCTCAGAAGAGAAAGAAAGCTTTCAGGAAACAGTCAAGAGCATGTCCCATGTAGAAATGGTTCACTAGTTCTACCAGCTAACACTATTTGCCTCGGCGCGGCACAAGTCAATAGGGTGGAAAATAGAATTTCTCTTCTTTTAAAAGTTATTAGCCCATATTGCTTTGCTAAATGTCAGGCAAAATGCATGTGCCTTTCAAATGCAAACCCTCCGGAAACGAAACACACCACAAACATTTGGTTGGAGGTGGCAAGTTTAACCAAGGCTGGAAGCAATGGTGGTTTCACTTATAATAATAAAAATTTTATTATTTGTACTCCGCCCATCTGACTGGGTTGCCCCAGCCACTTTGCTTCCAGCATATAAAATAACATAAGAAAACGTTAAAGATTAAAAACTTCCCTATATAGGGCTGCCTTCAGATGTCTTCTAAAGGTTGTATAGTTAACATCCAAACCATGTAAGGTAAAAGTGCATGTAATAAGCCGAAGACCATTCATTCAGAGGTGAACATGGTTGGATTTCTGCCTTGGACCAAGTAGAGCACTAGCAAAACCAGCTGCCAGCTGAAAAGGTCTAAAGCGGAGCCAGGGAACCTACTGGCCTGCAGCTGTTCCTGGACTACAATTCTCTGCCTCGGCCAGCAATGGTCAAGGATGATGGGGCTTTAAAGTCCTGCAGCATCTAAAGCAGAGCCTGCCAAATTTTTCATGTTGGTGACACACTTTTTTGGACATGCATCATGCCGCGACACAGTAATTCAGTTTTGCATCATTTCGCAACACAGTAATTCAGTTTTGCATCATTTCGTGACACGGTAATTCAGTTTTACTAGCAAGCTGGAGGTTAAACTAACCCTTTCCAGCCCTGGGAAGAGCGTGGGGAACATTCGTGCGACACACCTACACACTGCAGCCAACACACTTAACGTGTCGCGACACAGTTTGGAAAGCTCTGATCTAAAGGGCTACAGGTTCCCCAGCCATGACGTAAAGCTCTGCTCTTCTTCCACTCAGCAAATTCCGAGTCCAAAAAACGAGTCAAGAAATATTGAGGACTGTTTTTATTTTTATTATTATCTCACTTGCAAACTTCCTCATTTGGCTTCTTTATTCCGCACCTCCCCCGCCCCGCTGCTCCCTTCTTCGCTCGTCAACAAAATGACCCAGACGGCTCTGGAGATTATTTGACATCTCAGCTTTCGTAACAAAAGCATACAGGCACTGAGGGACTTTGCTTAGGAAGAACTATAACTGTTCCTAAAACGTCTCCAGAGAACTCTTTAGTGTACTTCCCAGCAGTGGAGATTGAATAAAATGGTGCACAGCCAAGGATGAACGGCACACGCTCCTTTAAAAACCAATGGAGCTGAAAATGGCTGTTGCTCAGTTCACCACACGCTCTTTTAACCGTCGTTGGGGGTGGCGGTTGTTTGTTTTTGTAGCTAAATTCCCCTGCATTTTTAGAGCAGGGCTTCTTTCAGACTCAAACACACAAAAGAAATACCTGTCTTACCACCATTATTCTTTTAATTCTTGCTTTGCTATTACCACACTGCCTTTTAGCCACATACCAAGCTGTAATTAATGTAATTTCATTTGACAAGTGCCGATGGTTTTAATTTTAGTCACAATTAGTCTTTACAAAGGATTATTGCTGGGCATCATGAATGCCCTCTAGTTGTTATTGGACTCAAACCCTCTTCAGCTCCAGCCAACATGACCAATGGTCAGGGGTGATGGGGGTTGTAGTTCAACAATATCTGACAGGCCACAGACTTGGGCTTCCTCCTGACGCACAATTTTACCTATCGTCTTTAATTTCTGGAGCTAAATGAATGCAGCATTGAAGTATGACCGTGTTTTGCAAATCCATTTCCAATAATGGTTGCAAAGAAGGTAGCCATGGTTAGCAAAAAACAAAAAACAAAAACCCACTAGTGCCAATATAATGCACAATGGTTTGTTTCCAGAATGAAAGAAGGCAGTTAGGAAAGCAAGATAGCATTAAGATTGCATGAGGTCACTGAAGGTGGAATAATATGTCTCTTAAAGTTGATCCTTCCTCTCTCTGCCTCCCTTCGAAGGAAAGGCGACCTTAATTTCCTCATCAGCGCAAACCACCATAATCCATCACAACCCATAGCTGATAAATAACCAAGTGTACAGGTCACCAAAATACACTGAGAAGAAATACACTCTCCTAATGATCTTCTACACTTTTAAAAATATTTTAAGACTTATTATTTTATGTCCATTTTGGTTTGCCTCTCCCAAAAATTCATGGCACGCAGAGCGTGTGGCCCCTGGGATTCCACTTCTAAGGCCTCCCAAGCACTCCCTGCCTGCCACACAGCTGTGTAGGGCCTAAGCAGATCCATGACATCAGGGCAGCTAAGCCAATGGCATCCAGAGAGGTGGGGCAGGCAGAGGGGTCATAGGTTGAAGAGGAGACCGTAAAAGTGAAAACGTCAGAAGAAGATGCAAAGTGAAATGCAGAACAGTTGGGGAAGATTCCAGATGTACCCGAATACATGCTCTCTGCATTCTGACAACATGATGCCTGGCTACGGATTACATTCATAACCAGTGAGCTCTAAACAAGCGATTGAACAATTTCATTGCTATCATTTATTTCTCACTCACCTACCATAACATGTTATAGGTGGCTTAAGGTAAAGGGACCCCTGGCCATTAGGTCCAGTCGTGACCGACTCTGGGGTTGCACGCTCATTTTGCTCTATAAGCCAAGGGAGCCAGCATTTGTCTGCAGACAGCTTCCAGGTCATGCGGTCAGCATGACTAAGCCACTTCTGCAAACCAGAGCAGCGCACTGAAACGCCGTTTACCTTCCCACCACAGCGGTACCTATTTATCTACTTGCATGTTGATGTGCTTTTGAACTGCTAGGTTGGCAGGAGCAGGGACCAAACAACCGGAGCTCACCCTGTAGCGGGGATTCGAACCGCCGACCTTCTGATCCGCAAGTCCTAGGCTCTGTGGTTTAACCCACAGCGCCACCCGCACCCCTATAGGTGGCTTACTACTTAATTAAAAAGGAACAATTGCATCATTTTTCAAGAATGAAAAATGATGAGGTTGTGTTCTTCCTTTCTCACACACACACACACACAGTCCCTTCCAAACCAGCAAACTCAACATAATTCACAGTGAAGTCTTTATTTTTGTGCTTAAAAAAAATCTCCGAAACGTAAACACCAGAAACTCTGCAATCAGAATATACAAACTGCAACTGCCCTCATGTACAGCTTTAATCTAATGAATTCAGACAAGATTACTTTTAGGATCACAGTGATATTCTGATGGATGTACATATTTGCTTACTTTATAGTTTGCAGAAGGTGGGGTTTTTCATTGCTTTGGTAAGAACAGATTGTGAATATGAAGAGCAATATAGAACTCCCACTTCCTGAACCCTTGAAGCAACAACAACAAAGCCAACACAATTTGCTAAACCTTTGAAACCCAGGACTAGAAGCTTGGTTTTAACATGCGAAACAAAAATAAGAAAATTCTGAGTAAAGATATCAGATTACGGGCAAGATGCCAGATTTTACACTACAAATTCACTATTATTTCAGATGTGCATGCTAGGTAAAATAAGCATGCTTTTGAATACATAGGAGCCGTATTTAGCCTCCAGCCACCCTGCTTTAGGAAACTTGGATGGACACAATGACCCACAAGTATCATTACAACTTTAGGACTCCAATTCTTTATCCATCTTCTCACAATAAGGGATCGTAGCTTGCCACTCACTGGTGCCACTTAAGAATAATAGAATCATAGAAGTTGGGACCACAAGGGTCATCTAGCCCAACCCCACGCAATGCATGCCTCGAACCCACAACCCAGAGATTAGGAGTCTCATGTTCTACCGACTGAGCTATCTCAGCAGTCAGCTCTGAGAGTCTTCTCTGCTTACCTGAACGTCTTAACGAGAACTTTAAGTTCACTGTAAACATCCCCAAGAGGAATCCGAAGAGGGCCCAAAACAGCAGGCAAACTGGAAAGAAAGCAAAACCAGGCCATTGATTAGCGAACGTACTCCCTTGAGAACACTGGTCATGAATGGCTAATTAAAAAAACCTCTCTTTAGCTTTGCTGGACTTTAGCCGACGCTCGCAATTTAGTCTCACCCCTTAAGTGATTCTCCCAATTCAACAAATGGCTCCCTTCTGGGTGTCTGAACAGCAGGTGTGAAAGAGGTACTTACACTTTTCGCAGCTTTTCGAGGACAATCCGTGTCCGGATCTGCTGTTGAGCTTTAGAATCTACAAGCGGGAGGGCAGGGGGCCGCTGATGATCACCCTGCAGGGCACAACAAAAGTATTTTTTGGGAGGAGGGGGTGACATAAAATATATTTTTAAAACTGCACTGGAGGGCCCTCGCTCAGTGGTAGATCATCTGCTTTGCATGCCAAAGGTCCCAGATTCAACCCCCAACTTCCCCAGGTAGGGCTGGGGGAAATCTCTGCCTGAAACCCCAGACAGCCTCTACCAGTCAATGCAGACAATGCAAAGCTAGAAAGACAAACATTTAACATAGGAAGCTGCCTTATACTGATTCAGAGCAGGGTTTCCCAAACTTGAGTCTCTGGCTGTTTTCGGACTACAATTCCCATCATCCCCACTGGTCTCGCTAGCATCAGACTTCATTGGATACTAGCTGCAGTTGGCAGAAACTTGTAATGTAGACCATTTTCAGTTCCAAAAAGGGAAGCAGGGGGTGGTTTGGAATTTGCACGTGAGAATGCAGGACCGTGCGTGAACACACAGGAGGCAGGCATGCACCCAAGGCACTGCTCCTAATCTTTTACCTTCATTGTTACATCTGCATTATTATTGTCGTATTTACATGAATCTAACACACACCTCAATTTTCAAAACCTCAAAATTCAAAAAAGTATCTGCTGGCAAATGTAAACACGCCATCAAATCTAATGTGTGCCCTAATTTTCACGGCATATTTCGGCCAAACAAAGGTGTGCATTACATTTGAGTAAATACGGTATTCTTATTATTCGGCTCTGATGCACAGAGTTCTTCCATAAACCAAGGTTTACAAAAAGACTGCTTTTTTTGGAGGGTGTGTGTGCATGTCTGTAACCAGCCTACTTCTCTAGCAAGATACTTACATTGTCATTGCTGTGATGCTGCTCCCCTCTCGACAGGGTTGCCAGATCTTCTTCGCCTAAGGTGAAGTTTCCTCTGTAAAATTCCTGCACTTTTAACTCTAACTGCGAGGTCTCTTCTTTCAGTTTCTCGTAACTGGGTACAGGTTTCGCTGCTGGACTCGAGGCCTTGAAAGGCAACGGCTGGCTCAGAGGGTTCTGGGTGCCTCTCTCAGAAGCGGCTTTGTTAGGTTCGTTGTCACTCTCCAAGTCATCCTCATCAAGCTCCTCCTCTTCCTCATGGCCAGCTGCCAGAGAGGGCTGTGGGGCATAGGTGGCTGCGGCGGAGCTGCCATGGAGGAGCTTCACCGTCTCCTCAGTCCTCCATTCAGTAAAGGTCTGCCTCAGCCCTTCTAGCAAGCTACATTTGGCAGTGAGGGGATTGGCTGGGCCTTCTGAGGTGGGCTTCTCAGTCTGTTTCGATTTGGCAAGCAACCTTTTAAATAGTTCTGCTCCTTTGGGGCTCACACCCAGGAAAACCACTTGCGAGCCGCTGGAGCTATCTCCAAAGCCTTCAGAGAGCTGGACAGTAGGACTGGATAGAGAAACAGGAGCTCCTTTAATCCGAGAGCTATCCAGAACATGTTCTTTTCCTTGAGTGTCTAATTTGCACCGACTTAACTGCTCTGCGGCATCATCAACGGAGGTGTCTGAATTGCTAGGTTTGGGTTGTGCTCTCCGCATGCACTTCTCTTTGAGAATACCCTTCCTGGGCAATGGACGTACACTCTTTTCTTGGAGAACGGAGGAGACAAATTCTTGTTCGGCCTCACTGCTGCTCTCACTGTCTATGCTGGAGTCGTCCTGGGTCGCTGCTGGGAGAGGGTTTTCAATGTCTAAAGTGTTGATTGCTTCATTGACTAATTTCACTTCCTTCCCAGAGTGGCCACTGTTGGGGGTGGGGGTGGGGAAGCAAACAAATATAAAAACACATTGATGAAACAAAAAGGATAAAATAAGTGAGAGGAGAATCTGGCAGCTATAAAAGCATCACAGCAACTTTCAGCGTGGCTGCCCCCGTTCTACGGAAGAGCATCCTGTAGAGATATGGAAGGCACCCATTTTCTGCAAATAATTGATTCATTTTTTGTTTGTCTGTTTCAACAGGCTTTTCCAGCTGAGTGAAAAGGTTTCTGCCTTAGGTGTTCGTTTTGCATTGATTCTAAACCCATCTTCATGTTTTTAAATTTGTTCTTGTCACTATTTTAGCTGTTTTTATGGTACACTGGTACTTCGGGTTACATATGCTTCAGGTTACATATGCTTCAGGTTACAGACTCCGTTATCCCAGAAATAGTACCTCGGGTTAAGAACTTTGCTTCAGGATGAGAACAGAAATTGTGCTCCGGCAGCGCGGCCGCAGCGGGAGGCCCCATTAGCTAAAGTGGTGCTTCAGGTGCTCCGGCAGCGCGGCAGCAGCGGGAGGCCCCATTAGCTAAAGTGGTGCTTCAGGTTAAGAACAGTTTCAGGTTAAGAATGGATCTCCAGAACGAATTAAGTACTTAACCCGAGGTACCACTGTATGTCTTGAGACATGTATGTAAAGGGCAAGCCATAAATCAGGCATAGGCAAACTCGGCCCTCCAGATGTTTTGGGCCTACAGTTCCCATCATCCCTGCCCACTGGTCCTGTTAGCTAGGGATCATGGGAGTTGTAGTCCCAAAACATCTGGAGAGCCAAGTTTGCCTATGCCTGCCATAAATTAACAACAAACAAACCAACAAGCATGCATATTAACTAGAGATCTGAAGAGAGGGAAGGTCTTCACATTCGTGACAAGTGTGCTTTCCTAGGGAGGTAGTTACATCAAGTACCACCGCTGAGAAGGTTCTCTCTCTCTCTCTCTCTGTGCCATTATCTATACTACACTTTTCACAGAATCATAAAATTGTAGAGCTGAAAGGGATCCCCTGCAATGCAGGAATCTTCTACCCAATGTGGGGCTCAAACCCACAACCCTGAGAAGCACCATTGTGCCATTTTTAATAGTCATGGCTTCCCCCAGAGAATCCTGGGAACTGTAGTTTGCTAAGGGAACTGAGAGTTGTTAGGAGACCCTCTCATAGAGCTGCAAGTCCCAGAGTTCCCTGGAAAGAAAGATGGATAATTAAACCACTGTGGGAATCGCAGTTTTAGTGTTTCCTAACAACTACAGTTCCCAGGATCCTTTGGAGGAAGCCATTGCTGTTTAAAGTGGTATGTTACTGTTTTAAATGCATCGTGCATTTCTCCCTAGCTGCCACCTGCCTCACTTTTGACAGCAGCGTCACCCAGAGGAGAGCCCCAGATGATTGATGCTTTCTGCCAATGGGCAGGCTGATGTGGAGGCAGGCGTTCCCTCTCAAGTACTGTATTGGCCTGAATATAAGCCACACTCCCCGCCCCCCTTCTGACTGTGAAAAGTTAAAGTGCGGCTTATATTCAGAATCGAATGCTGCGTGCCCGCCTCCTGGCACTACTGCCCTGAACACAGTGGCGTAGCGTGGGTTGTCAGCACCCGGGGCAAGGCAAGTAATTTGCGCCCCCTAACCCGTGGATTTGCGCCCCCTAACCCTAACCCCCAGGTGTTGCGCCCGGTGAGGCCGGCCCCCCTGCACCCCCACGCTACGCCACTGCCTGAACAGGGGGCTGCCGGTGCCAGCTTGGGGAGGTAGTGCCAGGAGTGCCGGGAGGCGCGCATCCAGTGCGCTCGAAACTGAGTGCCAGTGTCAGCTTGGGGAGCAGGGCACCAAGCGTCAGCCAGCTGTCCCCCCGCCCCCTGTTCAGGGAGGTACAGCCGGGAGGCAGGTCGCACCTGTAAATAAGCCTTGAATTTTAAAGATGTGGCTTATTTGTGGGTGCATCTTACATTCAGGCCAATAAAGTAATTTTGTGCATGGGGATAAAGTGTACCTAAGCAACTGGACCTTTGAGAAACACCAGTTTCATAATTTCTGGATTTGTAAAGAAAGGGATTTTTTTTAAAAAAAAACCAAATAAATAGATCCTAATGATTTCTACGACAACAAGCGTGACACAGATCCTCCCTGCCCCCCGTGATATACTAGAAGAGCAACTGCTGTGAAATTGCATTCAGCTCTAGATGCAGACGAAGTACGGAGCACTACAAACCAAGCAAAATAAAGCCATTGAAACACGCACACACAAAACCCACCACAGATTGCAGATCCGGCCAAAGCTTTCTCTCTCTTTTTAAATGAATACAAAACCAGTGGATCTGCCCATTTGACATTTTACCTGAAGATGTAAACAAGCTTTCGGCACATATAATTGGTCTCATTTCAGTTACAAAGAAAGTCACATACAAAACACCGATGCTTCGGGCCCGAGAGCAAACACTGTGCTTGTGTCATGTTTCAACAGGTCCGATTGTGCCGCAGCACTAGGGGCAGCTGTAAATCATACAGATCAAACAGACCCTTCGCCATCACAAAAGGGGGAAACAATCAAGGCAAACAGCTCTTTCTGGAGGCCGGCAAGAGCCGTGGCCGTGTGACAGAAGAGAACAGGAAATCAAAGACTTCTTTCAACCAGATTGTGGATACATAAATGAAACCACCACTTCTACCGTACCTTTCCCCATCCTTCAGCAATTCAATGTCTGGTGGCCTTGGAAAACAAAAAGCAAAGTGCAGTTTAGAAATTAAATTGATTCTGAGCAATGAGTCGAGAACTGGGGTTTACAGCTAGAGTAGTCTGGCAATGATTTAAAAGGTTTATCATAGACCTGTAGAGTTGGAAGAGACCCTGAGGATCATCTAAGTCCAACCCCCTGCAATGCAGGAATAGGCAGCTGTCTCCATATGGGGATCAAACCTGCCACCTTGGCATTATCAGCACAGAGCTCTAACCAACTGAGCTATCCAGGCTGGTAAACAACATTAACCCACCTAAGCAGATCCAATAATTTGGGGAGAGGAGAACCACTGCTAATGGTCAATTCTGACCTGCAAGTTTACATGCCTAAAGCCACATGAATAGGAAGCATCGGGATAAGTTTGAAAACCATACAGCACAGTCCTAGGCATGCTTACTCAGAAGTAAGTCCCGCTGCTTTCACTGGTGCTTACTTCCTAGTTATGCATGTTTAAGACTAAAACTTGAATCTTCAAATAGCTGGGCTAAGAACGGTAACAGATGACGGAGCATCTGACCTCCAGGAAGATGGGTCACTGCTGCCGTTTGCTGGAAGAAGAGTGGGAGGGGCAAGGGGCCGGTCAGCAAGGTGCAAACTCACTGGCAATGGAACTAATACGGTATTGACCATCACCCCATCCTGCTGTCTGCTACTGGCTCAGAATGTATCAGGAGAAAACAATCCCAGCCGGAAATGTTATTTGCATCCATTCCAACTGCTCAATTTGGACCTGATGGCGATGGGGCAGCATTATGCTGGAGGCAATTCCAAAGGCCATGGAAGAACAATGCAGTTCCAGGTGAAAATGTGCTCTTACAAAGTACTTTTGGGGGGAAATCCTTAAAGTATCATAAAAATACCTAAAACTGGTGCTCAGCAGCTCTTTCTGATATGACTCTGTGATATGTCAGGAGTTGTCTTCATCTCCATGTTATTTTGTCTTTAGAAAAACCTTTTTGGGTGCAACTATTCCTGGATCAAGGACTATATGTGTTGGCAATGATTTTTTTGCAATGTGTTTAGCATCGCTATTGGGTGGGAGGTGGGCAGGTTTCTAAAGCTGGCATCATTTAAATGGGGGGGGGGAAAGAAAGCCTCGCAGCAACATACTTTTGGATACTGCACTTATCTCAGAATAACTTCATGCAATTCAAGTGAAGTTTTCCTTTTTTGGTCTGAAAGCACAAAAAGAAAATGTTCTTCCAACTTCTGGAATTTAGAAATAATCTATTCAGGACTGATACCTAGTAATAGATTATTGGTTCTGATTTTTTAATCAATATCCACATGTGTTACCTGGAACTGGCCTTTAATAAGGTGGTGGTTTTTTTGCTGTATTTCTGTGGCATTTTGCCTCTGAATAGTGAGATGGTGACACCCTGTGGCAACTTGGTTATTTGCAAGTCACAATTTTTCTCTTTAGCTTAGTCAGATTCCCTTCCTACCTCCTAGGTTGACTAGGTCTACTCTAAGAGTCTATTAGGCATGTGTCCTGTTTCCAAAGCCTGAATCACAGTCCCCTTTGGTATTGTTGCTAAAATTAGGACAGCTGCTCTAATAAGATTAGGCAAGGTAATCCTGCCTTTAAAAAGACAGATAGATTTGAGATGGGGCCTGATCAAGCAGAGCTGGAAGGAGCAGACCTACAGCTCACAACAGGAGGCAGATCCTGGGGGGGACACATAGCCTCCCACTTTCCAAAGGGTTTCACAAGACCCAACAAACAGCTGATCATTAGGCCTTGGAAGCCTATGTGCATATAGGTTTGCACAGGGCTTAGCAGGCACTGCTAATCAGATCAGCCCGCAAACCACATTTCACCTGAGCCATTACCTGTCCCAGGCCTGACCAAACTCTGGCTTCAAAGTCACTAGCAAAACCATTTGCCCAGGCTGTTAATCTGCTACATATATGAAATCAGGTGTAGGGTGGGTGGCCATAGGCATGGCTTGGCCAAAATGGCCTTGTGGGGCCACATGGAGAAGCTTATGCAAGTGGGTCAGAGGTTTGCTACTCTCTGCCTTAGCTGGATATTCCTGAACCAAGTTCCTCCCTCACCGCTTTAAATACAGTCATGCAGTTCAGCTAGACTGACCATGCTTAAGAGGTTAATAAGGGTTTGAGCCTGCTATTGCACTTGAATAGCCAGCTGGAAAAAAATCTTCTCTATCCCGGGGCTACATCTTTTGACAAAGGGTATTATCTATAAACACACTGAAAAGAAAAGAATAGTGTATTTTTCTACGCATGTTTTTGGTGTTGTCTTCCTTTCAAATGATGCCCAAGAACAAAACCCTGGGCCTAGCCAAACAACATTATCCAATTACCTTTCTTCCTCTCGCAGCCACACAGGACTTTTTGAAATCTGAGCTTCGAAGTATTTTGATGCTCTGTAGCAGAAGTTACTGCAAAAACACTGCCCCCCCCAAAGAGAACAGCAAATGTCATTTTCATACTTAAAAAAATAAATATAAACTTGATAAAAACTTTGATAAAAACTTTGATAGATTGGTAAGTGTGAAGAATCAGCTAACATACTGAATACAGATTATTAACATTTTAAGATCAGTTGCTAAGAACCAGAAGTCGGATGCAATGCAAGAGCAATTATTCTCTGCCTATGAGTTCCAATCTAGTCATGTGTCACAAAGCTCAGCAAATCAGCTTGTACTGACTTCATTACACTGCAAGTTGCTCTTTTGGTGGCTCTGAACTGGTAGGGCATGAAGAGGTACTTGGCAAAGGAACTTAAAGAGCTGAAGAAGCCAACAGTAGCAAGAAATAGCAACCCAGAACCTTGCATGTAGCCAGCATTACACCTCTAGAGCCCTCGGCAACACTGAACCAATTTCTTGCTAAACAACAATAAATGAAGAAGTGATAATGTAACAAACAGCTTTTAAACTTACCTTTCTTTCAGTAATATCATACACTTTGTTTGTTTTGGTTGATATTTTGTACTTTTGTTTTGGCACCTAAAAATAAATAAATCACAAATACTGTTTTGCAAATGTGTCAGTGCTCCCTTTAGCATTCCTCTCCTCTAAAAGTATACTCCATAATTAACACTACTGATCAAACCACATTATGTTGAACTGAGCTTCTCAAACCACACTTCTGAAAATTGCTGACATTTTTTGTTTAAATGCTGAGGACTTCAGCTTGCATTTGAAGTCTTGAGACGTGGAGAGCAACATGCTGCCCCCCCCCCCCGACCTAAGCTATATCAATTTTTTAAAATACAAATCCCTAGCCTCTGTAAGAAAAGCCAAATACCTGAATTGGACAAAGCAATGAACTATGGTGCATTGTTATGTACATGAGCCTTGTGCTCCTCTGGCACAACTGCAAGATCAAAAGCTTTTGCTTCCATTTTTGATCAACCATAGTTTAGCATTACATACAAAACCTAAACTGTGGCTAATATTAACTATGGTTTATTGAAACAAGCCAGCTTCATAAACCAAGGTTTGAAGTTGGCTTGTTTGGGTAAATCATAGTTAAGACTAACCACGTTTTGTCTGAATTCAAACCTAATGCTAAGCTACAGTTAGTCGAAAATAGAAGCAAAAGCTTTTGATCTCCTATCTTGGCCACATTGGGGAGGGAAAGGGGGCACCCAAGCTCACTGACAAGGAAAGGTGGCCAATGTGCAAACAGATAATCTTGACTCAAGTCTCCTGTTTTAATTACTGTGCTGTTTTAATGGGATTGCTTTATTGCATATTTTAATTATGGATCTTTATATATTGCTGTTTTGATGAGACTGTTTTATTGTTTATTTTAATTGGGCATTTTAATTATGGATGCTTGTCCTTAATGCTCGTTTAATTGGGTTTTGTTCTTGTAAACTGCTTTGGCATTAAGTGGCATATAAATTAAATAATCATCTAAAGCTGTGGAGCCCTGGGTTCAAATCCTCACTTAGCCAATTAGCTTAATAGGTGAGTTTGGATTTGGATTTGATATCCCGCTTTATCACTACCCAAAGGAGTCTCAAAGCGGCTAACAATCTCCTTTCCCTTCCTCCCCCCACAACAAACACTGTGAGGTGAGTGGGGCTGAGAGTGTAACTAGCCCAAGGTCACCCAGGAGCTGCATGTGGAGGAGCGGGGATGCGAACCCCGTTCACCAGATTACGAGTCTATCGCTCTTAACCACTACACCACACTGGCTCTCGTGACACTGGCCAAGCCACTGTCTCTCAACCAACCTTCTCCAACACGGTGCCCTACAGAATTTTGAACTACAACTTCTATCAGCCCTAACTACTGGACATGCTGCCTGGAGCTGATGGGAGTTACAGTCCATATTATCTGGAAGGCATCAGATTATGGAAGGCTGATCTACACAAAGATGACCAAGGATTCCTGTCCATGCATCAGTGAAGTTCAGTTGACCAGACACCACATTCCAACACAGAAAGACAGATGCAAAACTGCAGAAATATAAAGAAGCCACTCATAGATTCTTACATTCTGCAGCCTCTTTTGGCATATGGGGTAGCCACACAACTTGATGATAAATCGTTCTTCCACAACATCCTTATAGTGAGGAGGTGTTATAATCTTCCCCTGAAAATATGAAAACACACAGACGTAAGTTACAGGGTACTGCCTTGAAACTCAAAACAAATAAAAAGTTTAGAATAGGAAAAAGCGTTTTCGAAAAAACAAAGCAGCAGAAAATTGGGAAAGGAACAGAAACTACGAACAATGACAAAGGGAGTCTATCTTTTAGATTCTCTCTCTATTTTTTTTCTGAATAAAAACAAAGAAGCAACAACTGCTTTTCCTCTGGCAGGATGGAACAGAACAGAGACCGCTTAAAATATTTTGCATAAATGATGCAAATCTTCCAGCTGCCATCACTTGTGGTGCTTATATGCGTGTGACTATGTAATTATGTAACTCAGAGGTCACATTTTCTTCAATGAGGCTTATTTCCAAGTAGGTGGCTGCAAGATTCAATTTGCTTAGGGTCGCCCAGCAAGAGTGCAATGTACCTTACTCTCTTATAAGGGTTTTAAAGAATGAAACATTAAGTTCTGAAAATGCAATAAAACATTGTTTTGTTTGTTTTTACTGGAAGTCTTTTTCATGGAAATCCATGGAGTCTCCCACCAACACCCAAAAGAAAGGTGCCTCAGATTGGGCTGTCAGAATATGTAGGAGCCCTGAAAACTAAGAGTCTGAGTTACAAACAAGGAAGTCTCCCATTTCAGACTCATCTCCGTGATGAGCTCATTGTGCAGCCTTAGAGAAGTCACTATCTTCCCACTTCAGTGCATCTATCTGCAAAATCGGGGAACAAAAAATGCCTTACAGCAGTGTTGGGGAACATCAGGCCTGCAGGGGTGGGGGGCAAACTCTAGGTCTGTCTCTCTCTGGTCCTTTGAGCTCTCCTCATACCATGCCCCTTTTCTACAAGCCACACCCCTTGCTGGCACTGTTTCACATTTTGAGTGTTTATGCCTGGCTGGAATATGTCCTTGAACTCTGATAATGCCTCTTGCTTGTCTGAATGGGATTACAAACATCTGATGGGACTCCGTAGTATCTGCTACTCCCTCAAATCTTCCAGGACACCTGCTGCTTGCAAGAGAGGAGCAAATAAAGCAGGAGTGGAGTGTCCAATGCAGCCCGTGGGCTGAAAATGCCCTGCCCTAAGAGAAGGCATTAATATGGGTTGTTTGGTAGAGACCAAAACTTGCAAGATTTCCAGTCCTAGTTCTGTTTCTACTACAAGCAATTTACTAGGACTGGAAATCTTGCAAGTACCACTCTGGGAAAAGCTGGTCGTACTTCAGGACCATCCACAGTGTGCCATATATTTTAAATTCCACCCTCAAGCTTGTCACACTATTTCCTGTTTTAAGCAAATAGGTATATGCATCTAATAGGTATATGCATCTCTGCATGAAAATTGAAGGGACAAAGAATGCAAACATAAGATGCGCCTTTGATTTTAATGGGACTTGTGCACTGGAACACAGCATGCTTTCATTCAGTAAGCCTCATTTAAAACAGTGGGACTCATTCCTGAGCAAACACAGAAGTGCATTGCTAAGCGTCTGCAAACTACGTCTGGACTGGGATGAGCGTGCAGATGATATACAGAAAGCTGGCAAAAGCTTATCCAACAGTAACAACAAACTTTATGAAACACAAAGCAGTATAAAACTTGCCAAGAAAAAGAGGACCTACACAATCCACAAGGAATTCTTCTGTAATATCTTCTTCCAACAGACGTTCGACAACCTGCAAGGCTTTTCGCTCAGCCTCAATCTTCTTTCTAATGGCAGCTTCAAGCGCCGCCTTCCTACAAGAGAACAAATTAGCCGTATGAATAACACAACATATCGGAAACCTGTGGCCTTGCAGATATTGTTGGTTTAACAGTATTTGGTTTAACTATGCTATGTTTAGAGATATGATACCTTTGTGCAGCATCTTCATTTTTCAAAGCACTTGACTGTTTCTTTCCTAAAAATAATAACATGCAAACAAATGATTATACTGACTTAAGACATTTGGGGAATACTTTTCATTAGTCTCTTTTCAAAAAAAGTGCTTTCATACATTTTAATACATTTAGTACATTGGTGTCTGCTTATAGAAATTTGCGAATTGTATTATACAGGTGTCTGGAAACTGAAGTTCTCTATAATTATGTATGCAAATACTGAGAGAAAAAAGCTGAATGTTCACTGCAGAAGCACGCCATAAAGCATAAGGAGACTTTTGCAATTTGTCTTTGGTTGCATGTGTAATTTTAGAGCGAACTTTTACCATCTGCAAAGATGACTACTTGCCCTACAGAACAAGAGTCCAAATACGCAACACCACTAAGTGCCAATTAATATATTCGAACCATTATCACATACACAGTTTCAGGAAAGTTAAACTGTGGAAAAAAGTTGTTTTTACATGTTTACTGCCCAGGCTTGTTTACAGAAGGCCATCGTAGCCCAAATTAGCAATACTGAATGCATAGATGGAAGATAGGTAAGCTAAAAGGCTATTATATTGTGCACTCATAAACCGAACTGAAATACTTTACAGGACCTATCACTTCATTGGCAGAGTTCATTGGCCAACTCTCTGTCCCAGTGTTGCTCCTCAGTGGCAGCCTCAGAGGCCAAATTTAAGCAAGTGATGCTTTCTCCTTCCATCTCTGTGTCAGGAAAAGTGTCACGGGTTAAAATCTGTTCCAGTCCCGTTAAAGGGCCAGGACTAGGCTAAGCAGTATTTCAACATTTTGAAGAACAGTTTGCATGAGTCTATTTATTATACCTAGGTAAATGGGCATCACCTTACACGTATGACCCATAAGAGAATCCTGTGCACATGATGAAACCCTGCCGTTTCCCTGAACGCCACCCTTGTAAAATGAGGTCCTACATTTTATTTTGGCAAGGCCGTTTTCTGACAGCAGAGTGCAGCAGGTGCTGTACATATCTCCTCATGTAGCCGTGGGCAAAGGCAGAAAAGCACCGCCAAGAGGGGGGAAGTCGATTAACTCACCATATATATGCAGCGCTTTTCGTTTAGGTACGGTCTGGCCTGATTTGAGTACGTGAGCCATGCAAGCTTAATTGAAAACAAGTCCTATGGCTGTGTTGGGTGAGGTTCCCCTGCCCCAGATGAACTGGCAGGTGCGCAACATAGAATCCTGTAGAGTTTGAAGGGACCCCAAAGGCTGGTCTATCCCAACCCTCTGCAATGTGGGAACCACAGCTGAATGAATCATCCCTGGCAGGTGGCCACCCAACCTTGATCCCAGGCATGTTTTGCAGAGGAACATTTCCCACAGGAAACACTCAGTAGCAACTTTCTAGGGAATTGCCCTCTTAACAGAGCAAACCTATGCCCCACCTGTCAAAAGCAGGGACCCATCCTATTCGGTGGTGGTCGCTTCCTAGGAAAGCAAGCCCCATGTTAAAAACCAAAGCACACAGCAAAAGGAGTTTGGGTGGACTGAGCGGGCACCAGGCATGCATGTGAATCCTTAAAAATGAGTAAAAATCCTCGACCAACTGTAGCTCTGCCCACCGCTCCCACTTAATTTTTCCCCCAAATTTTTTTTATTGGTTTTCACAATATTATAAACAAACAAACACATAGGACAAACAAACATAAATCATAGCCTTATTAAAAATTACACTTATTAACTTTGTTAAGTGACTTCCCCGCTTCCCCTTGGTTGAATTTCATTGCCTATCCTTTTAACGGTTTCCCAAGTCACAATTCTTATAAAATTTAACTTAAACATTAACATCCTTAAATCTTCACTTTATGAAATTAAACATATTAATTCATCACACCACTCCCACTTAAAAAAACAACAACTTTGGGGGCTATCTGCCCCCCCAAAGCTCAACTTCCCCAACAAAAAATCGTGGCTATGCACATGGTGCCAACTTGAATAAAATACTGGGTTGGGGGGCAGGTAAGCCCTAATGGACCACAATGGCAAATGTCCAACACCTTGCGGGGAGGCCTGCCCCCCTCAAATATTTTATGGGGGGGTGTCAAAGGGACCTCGGGCCCCCAGGTGGGTGGAGGAGTCTCGCGCTGTGTGTGTGGCATGGGGGGCATTTTGTCCTCTCACTCCCGACGCCTTCAACCCCCCCCCCCCGCAATTCTTTCGCCTCGCGGTCACCCCTCCAGGAACGCCGGTTGGTTCGTCCCTCCCCGTTCGCTACGCACGCACAGGAAGCGGGGAGGAACGGCCCACGGAAAGAAAACGGGGGTGCGCGCGCGAAAACGCCGTCATCTCCCGTTTACCTGCGCGATGGCGGCTCCTAGCCTGGGCGGCGCTCCGCGGCTTTTCTTCCGCCATCGCCGCCTCTGAGCTCTCAACCACCGAGGCGCTGTCGCGTGGGGCGGCGCTTCTGCTGCTGCTGCCAGCGGCCGCCTTCGCCACAAGGCCCAGTGGAGGTTGCGGCGGGGCTGCTCCTTCGGGTAAGCGGAGTCGTCTTTAGTTCATGGTGGGCTGACAATTAAAAAAGAAAAAAGGGATAGAGAGAAGGCGCGGTGGTGACTCAGAAGCAGCAAACCCGTTTCTCTCCGTTTATAGCAGAGCTTCCCAAAGTTGGGTCTTCCCAGCAGGGTGGTGGTGGTGGTTTTTGGACTACATTTCCCATCATTCCTGGTTACTGGCCCTGCTAGCTAGGGACGATGGGAGTTGTAGTCCAGAAACCCAAGTTTGGGAAACCCTGGTTTGTAAGCAACTGGACTCCCAGCTTTTTCACTTTAACCGTTGGGGTATCCTTTTTTTATTTTTTAACTGCTTCAAATGAAACATAAAAGGACCCCTCTTGCATTTCTCTCTTCTTTTTTTAATCGCATAAAAATTAAAAAAGGGTTGTGGATATGCCACAGCAGCATTCAGCAGAACTGTAATAATGTGCTCCATAGGCTGCAGTAAGCCTGAGGCGTGCCCCATTTAATTCGGATTAAAATGGCTTGAAAAGCTTCCCTTGTAAGTAGGAGAGCAGTAGATGTTGAGGCTGCCTTCCCACCTTCATTTGCCAGGACAGATGGGAGTCTATTTGGAGAGCACCAGGTTTGTGAGAGGCCGCTTTGGGATGAATTCATTATGGTGTAAGCTTTTATGAGCTTCAGTCCACTTCATCAGACGCATCTTCGAGACGTCATGGTGGAGGGGATTGAAAGGCATAAAAAGTACACATTACGGCATTTGGGTTAGCGCTAGGACCTATGCAGGATCAGTATGGGTCTTTTACAGCAGCAGTGATGATATAACAGCCTAGGTGACGGTTCTTGGTTAATGAACATCTGCAGTGGGGAAGGAAGCCATTGTCTCTATTCAGGCCCAAACAAATAAAGCTGAACTTGCTGATGAATTGATTAGTTTACTTTAGGACCTGCCACCGCTTGGGCTCCCTGGCAGTGGTGCTGTTGCAGATTCCAAGGTCACTCAATTGCTCACTGGTGGGCTAAAAAATGGTAATGGAAGCATAGCCTGCCACCATGTAAATCCGCAAGCTAATTGGTTCTCTGGCCATTAACAATGTTGCTCCCTGGTAAATAAATGTGTGACAAGGAGCAGGACAGCCGCATTGCCAAGCAGTCCTAGTGATGGGTGGGAGAGCCACCCTAGTCTGCCCTGCTGGGGCACATAAGCCCTAAGAAGTACCCCAAAATGCCTAGTTTGTCTGGAGGCCCGGAGAACTGGACATAGATAGCCAATGTGGTTCTCCTGCAGATGCTGCTGACTAAAACTCCCATCATCCCATGGCATTGGCCAGTGTTGACTGCAACTGACGGGAATCCCAATAACTGGAGGACATTACATTGACTCCTGGTGTAGTCAATACAGAGGTACAAGAGTCTGATTCTCTACAAGGCAGCACCCTACCTTCGCTGACTTACTTCAGTAGTTTTCTAGCTGGTCTGTCCATAACTTTCTGTTGGAGAATGTCAGCAGGAGGGAAAAGGAAAAGAAAGACATTCAACCAGTTCTGATTTAGTTTAAAGTGAGTCTCATTCAAGTCTGTCTTTTTAATTTGTGATAGAGTCCTTGAAGATCAGGAAATAATGGCTGAAGATGAACTTCGAGACATCATACAAAGATGTGTAAGTGATTGTTTTGCTTGTGAAACTATACCAAATGGCAAAACCTACTGATCTAATTGTTTTTACATGCCCTTGTGAGGAAACTTCTGGGGGCTGCAAGCCAGTGGGAGATGGGTTTATGCATTAGGTAATATCCAACCACACAAAACTCAGAGGTTTCTGTGGACATACCCTCACCTTCCCATCTGTCTAGGCAAACGAGGCATTGTCATAATTCAAGGGCGCATCCCAGCCAGGCAAAAGCATTCAAGGAGGATGTGATCTGTTGCTAGTGAGAATATGGCTTGGGGAGAATCCTGAGGGGTGGGTCAAGAGGCCAGGATGACCCCATGTTGTCTCTGGGCTTGAGTTTCCTCATCCTTACTCTACAGGTAACACAGTACAACATTAATTGATCGTCCACTCTGTTCTTCTATTTGGGGACTGTTGCTACTACCCTCCATTTGCCTAGCAAAAGCAAAAACACTTTGTGTCGAAGCCTTATTAATAGGCAGTAGTTTGGAGACAATAATTCTAAAAGACCGTGCTTTTTGGGGAAATACAAAGGATCATATTCAATTCATTCATTCCACTAGGGAGAGCTTGCACAAGGATGCCTGCTACTGCAGGATTTTCCCCTCCTCTCCTGCTACTGTGTCCTCCCCAAATATTCTGGGTTGGGAGAACCCCAAAGGAGAAAAGGGGAGATTGTTCTGTCAGCACGAGCATTTTGGGCTGCTTGAGGGAACAGTCCCCTTAGTGCTGCATTGAATACAACCCAAAGTCTCTGAACTTGCTGTCAGATTTCTTCTGTATGTGACTAAAGAATCTTGTTTGGCTTAATACGGAATCAGTATTGCATCGTGAAGGTAAAGTGTTGTGCATTTTAATTGCATATTGTGAATTACAATGGGAAACATGTTCTAGCAAATTCTGGAAGAAGAGGATTTCAAAGGGGAAGACATCAACCTTTTTCAAGTTGCGGGACAGAAGTGCTTTGAAGAAGGATATGTCGCCGATGTACTGGAAGTTGTTCAAAATGAGAAAAACAAGGTGAGTTTAAAATACACGTTTGTGTCTTAACTGCTAAAACCAGCTGGAAGTAACTGTACAGATTTTGGCCATGCGAACATTGCTGGGGCAATAACATCCAATTGCATTTATTGGGAACATCCAGGCTCACTCCCTTTGGCCACCAAGGCAAGGGAGCCTTATTAAAGTGGTTGGAATGAAAGGAATTGACCCCTATGACTGACTGGGCTTCCACCCTGTGGCCTGACAGTTTATAAACTTAGGATGTCATGGGAATTTTCCACGCATGCCTGTGTTCTGAAATGTCACTGAGCCAGACCCGGTGTCCAAAGACCTTCAGGGCAAGACAGTAGGATAAACTTCATCATGGCATCCCTGGCTTGTCTGTTTTTTGTGATGCTTCTGGGAGGCTAATCCACACCACTCTTCTAAAATGTGCTGCCCCCCACCTCACTGGACTATGGGGCCTGCCTTTTTCCTTTCCTCCAGTTAGGCGATAGGTCGATCACTCGGTGGCATCCACCCCTCCTGCGTTGCTTTGTTTTGGGACTAGTCTCTCTCTTGGGAGGAAGGTTTCTGTTTTTGAATTGCACCAAAACATAAACTAAAAGGAAATTACAGCAAGGAGGCATTCTTCTGGCCTTTCCTGGATCTTGGCTTGGGTCCCATAGGTATAGGGAAACAAGTAATATTTGCAGTATAACAAACTTAATCTTGTATTTACCCAGTCTTGCTCTAATATAGATCTCCCAAGGCAGGAGAGCTACTCCTTTGCATATAGCCTTTTCACAGAATCATAGAATTGTAGAGTTGGAAGGGATCCCGAGCATCATCTAGTCCAATTCCCTGCAATGCAGGAAAATGCAGCTGTCCCATACGGGGATCAAACCTGAAACCTGGGCATTGCCAGCACCACAGTATAACTCCTTTCTGGTACTTTCATCTCTTCCATAGCAAGTCAGTGTTTTTAAAGATTCCATCTCAACAGTTCCTCATTAGACAATTCCCCATCTTTAGTCTCTTCCTGCTATCTCCGTAACTAAGTACTGTATTTTTCGCTCTATAAGACGCACCCGACCATAAGATGCACCTAGTTTTTGGAGGAGGAAAACAAGAATAAAAATATTCTGAATCCCAGAAACCGGAACAGCAAGAGGGATCTGGCTTCTGGGATAGCCGTTGCAAAGCCTCTTCAGGGGAGCGGGATGAAGACTCCCCCTGCCCAGAAGAGGCTGCACGCGGCGAAGGCAGAAGCCAGGACAGCAAGCGGGATCACTGCGCAGCGATCCCTCTTGCTGTCCTGGCTTATTGGCTAGCTGCATGCAGCCTCTCCCGGGCAGCGGGAGGAAGGCTCCCCCAAGAGACGCACTCCCTTTAAAGAGCGCGTGGAGTGTGTGTGCGGCTCTTAGGGGCTTTTCCCCGAGGAGGGAGAAGGGCAGCCCGCACACCCGCTCCACACTCTCTTTAAAGGGAGCACTGAGCAGAGCCTGCCGCCTGCATTCGCTCCATAAGACGCATACACATTTCCCCTTACTTTTTAGAGCGAAAAATACGGTAAATGGTGCAGGCAACCTGTGGGTGGACTTGTGTCTCTATGCAGAAATACCTTCTTTGTATTTTTCAATAGTGATGTTTCAAGCTGCTATTGTTGCTCCCAATACTGGCATGTTCTCAGCAAACCACTATTTAGCTACACATAAATATTACAATTGCAGCTGCAGGGTGTTTATTACTGGCTTTCTTAAGCAAAGCCCACAATGCACATTTTGTTGTTGTCATATAAATTGCCATTTGGAACATTTCCCCCCCTATAGGTTATTGTCAAAAGCATGGGCTGGAATCTTGTTGGTCCTTTAATCAGGTGCCTGGTGAAGTATAAGCAAGATGAAGTTGAGAAAGAACACTGCCTGAAAATATTAGATAAGTTGATGGAGGTAAATCACAGCGTCTATCCTTCTAGCTGCCTCGGGACTCTTCTAAAGAGTATATTTTGGCTTTCCTCTTCACTGATTGATGGGGTTGGGAGAAATTCTTAGGATCTGAGCTCCTTGAGGGAGTAATGTTTGTCTGTGGAAGTGTGTGAGGATAGGGAGAATGGTGGTCCTTCAGTGGAGACAGAAAGAGTTTACAGTCATACCTTGGCTCCCGAACGCCTTGGGAGTCGAATGTTTCGGCTCCCGAACAATTGAAAACCAGAAGTGAGTGTTCCGGTTTTCAAACGTTCTTTTGGAAGCTGAACATCTGATGGGGCTTCCACGGCTTCTGATTGGCTACAGGAGCATCCTACAGCCAATCAGAAGCCACGCTTTGGAAGTCAAACGTTTCGGAAGTCAAATGGACTTCTGGAACGGATTCTGTTTGACTTCCAAGGTACGACTGTACTTAAATGAGCGTCAAGGGACCAGGCGGATTGGCTTTGCATGTAATGCTAAGCCAAACCATGGTTTAGTGCAACTGCACAGGTTCACAAGGGAGGAGATTGCAGCCACTCTGTTCCTCCATGGTTTGGCTTAGTGTTGGGGTTGCCAATATGTGGTGCACACAGACGCTAGTGCAACCAGTTGTGCTTTCTATGGTGCCAACCAAAGGTCTTTGTAAATATCCCCTCAAAATGCACGAGAGACTGTTTGCTGCCCTTCTCATTTCCTGTTTGCACTGACTCGCCCTCACACTGAACATGCCGCCTTAAACATTTCATTGAGTGCATGGATTGGACGCCCACCGTTTTGTGATCCTGTCTCTTTCTCTGCTGCTTTGGATATGGCAGCTGTTTTGTGTTATGCCGTACCCGCACAGCAACCATTTTGTGACTGATGCCCACAGCATTTTCTCAAAATGCACAGATGTAGCCACTGACTCAAAAAACCCTTGGCAGCCCCTTACTTAGTGTGCCTTTCAAACTGGGCTTGTAGAGGAGGTTGCCTTGGGTAAGATTTTCCAGCATGTGCGTGGATAATTTTAGATCTCTTATGCAAGCATATGCAGATTTAATGACTGAACAACCGGAAACTGTTTAATTTCGCATTTTATGGGTTTTTAAGAATAGGGTAGATGTCATTTATTATTGTATAAGATGCACTGGTTTGCCCTATGCTTGTCATAAAAATGGTGGCTTGTTATCAAACAATGGCAAAAATAAACATTACGAGCAACATATCCCTGGCTTTTTCCTTTCTTGCAGCTGTGCAGTCCCAAAGAGCTTGTCCTTGGTTTCTTGGAGCAGATTGAACAAGCCTCCGGGGAATATAGGTCTCAAACTATTTTGCTTTTACTGAAGCCTCTGCAGGAAGGTAATGAGCATTTATTTTCTGGATACTGGACACAAGAGCACCTTGCCAGTTAAGAGATGTCATTCAGTTGTGACTTTTTAAGGGACAGCATCCTAAGTGATGGTGGCATAATTATTGTTTACTAGTACTTACCGTTATATATTATCTCTACATGATATATATGCCTTTTAATTCTATCTCTCTGTCTATCTAATATTTTTATTAAATTTTCAACAAAAACAAACAACAACAAACTTAACAGCAACCAGTACTCCCCCTCCCACCCGGTTCCTTTAATTTTCTTTTCAACTGCATATCATTTCTATTCCAAATTATTTTTTCTACCTCAAATTTCCTGTACTATTTTTTAAAATTACAAGTGTTCTTAAAATCCTGCCAATGTATTAACCTGTTAACAATACTTTTGCAAATACATGATAAACATTTCCCATTCTTTAAAAAAAATTCTTGTCATCTTGATTTCTGAGCTTTCCAGTTAATTTCGCCATTTCAGCGTAGTCCATTAACTTGGTTCGCCAATCATCTTTGGTTGGGACTGCTTCCTCTTTCCATCTTTGGCATCCCTTTTAATTCTGCCCTCTAAGCAACATACATGTTTGCAGTGAGTCTGTGGCAAGCTGTGCAGGCGGCGAATGAAGACCAGAAGAACGTGTGTTGGGTTAAAATTAGGCCACAATAGGTTTGATGTAAGCCTTGGGTGTGTATTCAGTGGTCAACCAGCCTGCCTACTGGTTGATTGGCACCCAGGGTTGACCAACATGATGGTTCCCACATAGTGCAGCTCACTTTGGGCAGACCCGGTTTGGAGATTGACACTGTGGCTTATTAGCCCCTGAGTTGGGCTTCTAGACAGGAAGAGCTGCTCTCCCATCCCCACTAAGGATCCAGCCCCATGCCCCTTCCACCAAACATTTCTGGCAATTGCTATGAAACAGGCAACACCTAGCCAATCCCGGGCCCTGAGTGCAGTAACTGACAGGTGTCCGTAGCAATTTGTTGTTGTTGTTTAGTCGTTTAGTTGTGTCCGACTCTTCGTGACTCCATGGACCAGAACACGCCAGGCACTCCTGCCTTCCACTGCCTCCCGCAGTTTGGTCAAACTCATGCTGGTAGCTTCGAGAACACTATCCAAGCATCTCGTCCTCTGTCGTCCCCTTCTCCTTGTGCCCTCCACCTTTCCCAACATCAGGGTCTTTTCCAGGGAGTCTTCTCTTCTCATGAGGTGGCCAAAGTATTGGAGCCTCAGCTTCATAATCTGTCCTAGTGAGCGCTCAGGGCTGATTTCCTTAAGAATGGATAGGTTTGCTCTTCTTGCAGTCCATGGGACTCTCAAGTGTCTCCTCCAGCACCATAATTAAAAAGCATCAATTCTTCAGCGATTAGCCTTCTTTATGGTCCAACTCTCACTTCCACTTTCCACTTTGACTTCTGCTAAGCCAGGCTTCCTCAACCTCGGCCCTCCAGGTGTCTTGAGACTACAATTCCCATCATCCCTGACCACTGGTCCTGCTAGCTAGGGATCATGGGATTTGTAAGTCAAAAACATCTGGAGGGCCGAGGTTAAGGAAGCCTGGTCTAAAGAGTGAGCTGAACTACTCCATGAGGACAGTCAAAAACCACAGCCAAGATGCGGGGGGAAAGTTAAAGCAAAACTCTGCCTTTGAGTCAGTCTCTCCTTTAGATCCCTGGAGCGGACCTGTGTTGGTGAAGTCTTCACCCAAGTTTGCTCCTGAGCTCTGCCACCCTACAGGAGCCTAGCTTTTGCTGATTGGCTACTTGGTCTCTCAGGCATACCCAGCTTTCCCATCACGCACCAGAAATGCCAGCTGCTTTCACTGCCACCACCATGCTGAGGTGCAAATCCACTCCCAGCGATGCACTGGAAAGGAGATTCTCTCTCCCTCTCTCTCCTTTTTTTTATCCTTGCAACAACCCTGAGCAACAATTTATCTCTTCCTCCATCCCAATCACCACTCTGTGGGTGGAAATACTGTCTTGGATCAGACGATGCAGCCACACAAGTAGGAACATCTCTGCTTCCATTGAGAAGAGTCCATGATCTTTACTATTTCACTAATCCAGAAGCATTGGGTGTCGTTCCAGAGGGTCCCCGCAGCTGCTTTTGGGCGATGGTGGACCCAACGAGGGGTTGCAGCAGGAAGCACAGAATGGGGAAGCTCTTCTAGTCTGCCAATTCCTGGTTGCTGGGTTCCTCCACTATTAACCCTTTCCTTCTTATTGAAGGAAAGCAGAGGCTGAGATAAGAACCTGCCTAAGATTACCCTGAGAATCCAGAGCAAAATTAGTTGAGCATGGGGTTTGTGTTTGTGTCTGCTGTTCCAAAAGAGAAGTTAAAAAATCCAGTGTGCACATCAAAGCCCATAATAACTTGGTTATCAACCTATGGGCTTCCTATCTAACATTGTTAATTTTCAGTGGGAGAGGATATGATTGAAAAACCAGCTACATACAGTCGTACCTCGGAAGCCAAACACCTTGGCTCTCAAACGTTTTGGCTCCTGAACGCTGCAAACCCGGAAGCGAGCCTGTTTGTGAACGTTCATTTGGAGCCCGAATGTCTGGCGTGGCTTCTGATTGGTTGCAGGAGCTTCCTATAGCCAATCGGAAGCTGCGCCTTGGTTTCTGAATGTTTTGGAAGTTGAATGGACTTCTGGAACGGATTCTGTTTGGCTTCCAAGGTACGACTGTATATTCCAGTTCTAAAGTAGATTTAACTTTATTGCATTGCATTATATAACTTGAAAGGGAGAGGTGTTGGCTTTTAT